>NC_065405.1:14532212-15930005 GCF_024362695.1 Pectinophora gossypiella | reverse complement strand
AGCTCGGTGAGGTGTAGGTACTTAGTTAATCTTGTGATGGATGTATCTCTGATTACCCCATTGAGATATAGTCGTGAGTTTTTGTTACGTTCTGCTGACCTGCAGTTTTCAGAATAAGGAACTTGTCCGAAATATATGACCACATTCGCTATTCCCAATTCACACGAACTCTAGCGAGTGTGGTTTGAACACATGTTTTATATGTCGCTCGCTTGCAACTGCAGATTCGAGTGATTTGCAATATGCGGCGAAGTCGAAGCTATCTGTGGCTTGTTTGCTTATTCAACCTTTAGCTAGAACCATAGAATAAACATCGCATCACCAGCCCATTAACGTCCCCACTGCTGGGGCACGGGCCTTCCCTATGGATGGATAGGGAGATCGGGCCTTAAACCACCACGCAGGCCCACTGCGGATTGGTGGTTATTAACGACTGCTAATGCAGCCGGGACCAACGGCTTTACGTGCCTTCCGAAGCACGGAGGAGAATAAACATACATAACATAAATATCTTATATACTCGTACGTCCCACTGCTCGGCACAGGCTTCCCTTCAATCAACTAGAGGGGGTACGGAGCATACTCCACCACGCTGCTCCACTGCGGGTTGGTGTAGATGTTTTTCCGGACAACCAGGTGTTTCAAGCCTGCAATGTCTTTACCAAACAAAGGACGGTCTCACATGATTTCGACAATGTCCCTGTCAGGTATCGAACATGGACCTCCAGATCGTAAGCACAATGCTCTGACTACTAGACTAGACCATGAAGGCGGTTATTGGAAAAACCAATAATGCTACTAAGTATACTTCACTTCACTAATTTAAGAACCACGGTTTTGTATATGTAGCCATGCTACTTTTTTAGGGAAAAATAGAGCAGTGGTTTCCTTCTTGCCTTCCGCCCCGCAGTGCTCTGTCTGACGCGAGTGGGCGCCCAGAGAAGTCAATTTCAAAACCGTACTGGGTCTCTTGTCCTCCACCTATGAATAGTACTGAATATACTACTATACCTTCTATAATGCTTTATAGGGAAGCAGAAGTTTTAACAGTCAGACAATTATTTATCTTAGCAATAATATTACGCCAACATGCTGATATGACATATGACAGTAACAAACTGCCTACCCAACGTCGTTACTTCGAGGTATGTAGAAGGACTCAAGTGAGAACTGCGTTCGCCCAAAGGTTCTCGGCTTTTCAATGTAGTAGATTGTATAATCACGCAAACAAACTTTTGTCTATATATCCTAAAAATATGAAAGAATGCAGAAAAACGTTAATAATGTGGCTACAATCTTTGACGTACGATGATACTGAGAAACTGCTCGCAATATGCAGATAGTAGTAAATTAGGTAACTAAAAAAAGGAACACCACTCGCATGACTAGCACACAACCATACACACACACACACACGCACACGCACACACACACACACCTATTATTCAATCATTGAAATAACGTCGCCAATTTCATGTATATGTGACCTCCGGGAGTGGGAACCTGGTGACCTGGAACACAGGGTTATACCTAGTGTAGTGTGTACCTCCACACCTATGTTATATACATATCTGTGTTATATATCATATCCAACGACAGACAATAAACGACCGTCTTAGAAGACACACGTCTCTTATTTAACTCCACAACTCCGGCGTCCCACAGTGCATGGCGACCCTGCCAGTGCTGCCTTACGGCGGCGCTGCGCACGAGTTACGATAGTGAAATGTGCGAGTAAAAAGGACTTAAAAAAATATATTTAAAATAGTAAATACTAAATATTAAAAAAAAAAAAACAAATATGGGACCCACAAAGAACAATTAAAATATAAAGTGCACTTAAAATTAAGTTTTAATACGTAAGATAATATAGGATATTAATACTTTAAATTACGTAAAATAAAATAACATAGCTACTAATCAAGAAAATAAATATAATGATCAGCTTTAAAATACCAAATAAATACAAGAAGATTTGGACATCTGGCTGAAATTAAATAAATATAACAAGTGAAAATGTGGTGCGGTAATCAACTTATGGTGATGGAAGATGGAATTAAGCAAGATCAGAGAGCCACCCAGCGGAGAATAGTTCGGATATAAGAGGAGATAAGATGCAGGCAGCCGGGTGATGGTGTAGATGGTGTCTGATGAGGAGGCAGCCGGGAGTTGTGCGAAATCATCGTCTTGCGAGTTTGTCATTACATTACGGAAAAGTGGTTAACAACATTATTTTAAATTTTATCAAGAATGAAGAAGAGGTATTTAACTATTTACGATGTATTTTAAAAATATATGATATGAAAGTGACTCTCATCTAACATTACTTTAGTTCACTTACATACATACATAATGTAACGTTAGTTTATGAATCAAGTTAATCAAATTATTTTTAAGCATTTATCAAATTAATCTAAAAAGGTGCGCACCTGACCCTATTAAGGGCATTTGAAGACTATTTTGCTTTGCATATTCATATGTAATTTCTTATATTTTAAATATAAGTCTAATACGTACTATAAGCCTTCGTGTTTAGCGTTTATAATAACAATGCATAGTATAAAATCATAACGTTATTAAATTTTATGCTATTACTATCTAAATATAAAACTATATTTCGTTAATAATTGTACTTACTTATATGTATTTTCAGTGAAAAAGTATTATTCTTGTCTTAACTCATTTTATTTTCAGAAATTGGAAACTCAATTCGAATATATACTTTACGTTTGAGGATTTGTTTGCTTTTGTAACAAAATTATGACTGTAATTTTTTCTCTCTATCTCAATTACGATAATTTACGAAGTCATACCAATTAACTACCAATTAGCAGTGGAATAAGTAATATAAGAAAAAGCTTTATCAATTTATGATCACTTGTGCAATCTTGTGTTTTAAGTTACAGGCTAACAGTATTCCCTGAAAAGGTAAGTGTAAACAGTAGATATTCAGCAGCTCATCATTTTGTTTAGAATTGGCATTTTCATTTATAAGTGACAATTATTAAATGTTATCCAAAATATATTATTATTTTAGTAGCGAATATTAGTAGATTTATTTTGCATTTTCTGAACATTGTAGATATAATCAAATCTATTAAGTAAACTTAAACATGACGAATAGATAAATTCATTTTCTCTTTACTGAAATAGGTATTAGATTATATAATATATATACGTTATTTTGTGATTGATTATTGAGTATTAACTTATTCATTAATTATTACTTTTACTACAGAAAACCATACGTAGATAACTTGATCTATTAATTAAACACGTATAGCAATAAAACGCATGAAGAACTTTAGGAAACAATAAAACTATTAAGCAGGTAAAAGTCGTAAAATTAGAAATAAAACATGATAAGTAGGTACAATGATACAAAAATATATCATCGTTTATCATTCTGCTTAAAGCGTCACTGGATACTTGTTATTGCAATAGAACAATTCGCTTACGTTGCAGTTGTATGCAAGATAGTTGCATAGAAGCTCGAATAGCTGGTTGATTAAAATAGCCCTGCAAATGACTACACGTTACAGGTTCGATTCCAGTTCACAGTCAATAATTATTATATTTGATCAGTGTCGTTTATCTTTCAGCTCTTCATTTTTGAGAACAGTTACTTTTTCTAGTTAAATGTTTACACTTAAAGTATTATTTCAATGAAGTAGTTGATTTTGTTATCCATTAATATTCTGTAAAAAATATAGGTACTCACTTCGAACTAAGCAGCATTATCAAATTCATAAGTAAAGATAAAAAGGTCTACATTATGAAATAAAAGTAAGAATATATCTGTTTAGTGTGTATTGTATTATGTACAATAACTCACCAGTATAAAGGATAGAGCTTAGTAACGTCGCAATTTGATTTTAGCTGACGATCTCAAATATTTCCACTTCGCTCCAGCTCATGTAACTGGGAAAGTAATCATGATGTGTATTCGTGATCAGTTATTTAAATATTTTTTAGATTTGAATGTTTATTGTGTATATTTAGTAGGTACCGTTCGTCCTTTTGATTAGTAGAGACGCGTTTCCACTGTAGGAATGTTGATGTTTTTAAACAAAATAATCATTTTCATGCGAAAAAAAAAACGTATGTAGTAAGTGGAATTATAAAAAAAAAATGCTTTAGTTAGCTTCGCGAAATGACTTAAAAATGTTATTAACACTTTGGTAGATAAGCTTACGTAAGCAACTGGACTGATCACCCAAATGCAACACGAATGTTTTGTTAGCCAAAGCGTTATTTAAAATTAATGGAATGAATGTATTGAAAAAAGTAATGATATGAAATTGAAAGCTCAAAATAGGAATGAGAGTAAAACGTAAAAAGAAAGTAAGTAATATTCAATATGCGGTACACGTATGAGGTACATAGGGTTCAGGTCCTTCCGTTTGTCACAGTGTGAACGAGCTTCCTCTGAGAATACTGTTGGAGACCTTTATGTAGTTGTCTTAATTCTGACCCTATAGATAATACATTGTGGGTCAGATCCTTCCATTCGATCATGGTGTAATCGAGTATTCTCCGTGAGATAAGTTGGTGTCCAAATGAGACTTAAAAATGACCACAATTGTAAATAAGGATGTGCGCACAATCCATATTGAGCACTATGTTGCCAATAAATGAATGAATAATTATAATAAATGAAAGAAGAGTACCTCATATAAATATATTATTATAAATAAATGAATAAATATAATACGAGTAAGTAGCCGGCTACTCAAAATAAAATACCAAAGGGATGGTATTAAGTGTACCGATATTGCATTAAAGGTTTGGTAGGAGGAGACATTGCATTAAATGATTTGATAGGAATCGATATTGCATTAAAGGATTTGGTAGGAGGAGATATTGCATTAAAGTATTTGATAGGAATAGATATGGCATTAAAGAATTTGGTAGGAGGAGATATTACATTAAAAGGTTTTGATAGGAATCATTAAAAGGCATTTGGAAGTTGTTTTTGTAAGTTGTGTGTGTTGGTTGTTGTGTGAGTTGCGATACTGCATTAGAAGGCGAGGTTGTGGAATTTGCCAACTGTATTAAAAGGCCAGGTTGTGTGAGTTGGTTGTAGGATACTGCATTAGAAGGAGAGGCTGTGCAAGTTGCGATAATGCATAAAGTAGCGATAAAGAAGTATTAAGTAAATAATGAATATTAAAAATGAAAGAAAAAAGTTGAATAAGCAGCAAGGGACAGAATAAGAGAATTGTTTAAAATGAAAAAGTGTTCAATCTGATTTTAGATTTGACAAAATAAATTTATAGATCATGAACGGAACGTACCAACGTCTTTTGTAATCCTAATACTATAATCTTAATAAGTATATATTCATTACAATGAAAACAATATTATAAATATGAATAAAAATATAGTAATTAAATAAATAAATAAAAAACACCATTAGAAATAAAATAAATAAAAGTAAATATCTATGCATTGTTGTTATAATTATATTGTAAGAATATTATTGTAATCTAATGTTAAGATAATTATGATAGTGTTAAGATTTTAAGGGACATTTCCATTATTTTTCCGACAGACCAGTTAATTTTACTTTAAACAAAATCAGGTCTTAATGATAGATAAAGTATGTATAGGTATAATGTATCGTATAGAAACAAATATAATTATACAATTTTCATAAGAAACAGTTGTCATTACAGTTATTAAAATTGCTTTAAGTAATTGCTTTGTATGTGTAATTTTTAAAAATGTTACTTATCATCGATATCATATTATTGTTTTCGTTACTAAGGATTATTTTTATAAAATGAATTAGAATTGATTATGTACGAACAAAAATACACTTTCATAATATACACGTAATACTGCATAATATTGTGATTTGTTAAATGAAATTTAGGTGACAATAATACAAATGAGGTTATAAAAAAAGGTAAATTAGAAAAAAAATACATATTGTACTGAACTTAAATTTGTAAGTCATAGTAACATTTGCCTTTATATAAGTATGAATGTGAAAAAAAAAATTAACTTGTATTAATTTTTTTTCTCTAAAAGGAGGGAGGTGTAGTGTGTACCTCCACACCTATGTTATATACATATCTGTGTTATATATCATATCCAACGACAGACAATAAACGACCGTCTTAGAAGACACACGTCTCTTATTTAACTCCACAACTCCGGCGTCCCACAGTGCACTAGATCAGGCACTAGATTCTCACATAATGTATTGTTATATTACAATGGCATTAATTTTTGTGAGAGTAAATAAAGATTTTATTATTATTAAAAAAAAAATACTATTTATAGAAGGGACATTCTCCGCCCCGTGTTGGCAATATTAATATCATTATAAGTACAGAATGTTAGTGACATCATAACGAATACTGAGGGGGATGATTTGTACCATGATTCTGAGTTATCAAGTGGAACTTTCCGTCGCAAAATTTATGTTTTATTAAATAATTTTTAATTCTATACTTTTGCGATGGAAAATTCCACCAGTGTGAAAATGGATTCCGACGAAGAAACACTGTTGTTGATATTACTGATCCGAAAATTACGCAAACGAAAAAAGAAACATCGTCGTCAATGTGGAACATTCTCTGTGTAGTGTTAGAGTTCAGGAAAGCAATTATTTCGCATTGTATTGTTGAGGAGCTCGGTGGCGCAGCGGTTAACGCGCTCGGTCTGCGATTGTTGAAGTAAAGCAACTTTCGCAAAGGCCGGTCATAGGATGGGTGACCACAAAAAAAGTTTTCATCTCGAGCTCCTCCGTGCTTCGGAAGGCACGTTAAGCCGTTGGTCCCGGCTGCATTAGCAGTCGTTAATAACCATCAATCCGCACTGGGCCCGCGTGATGGTTTAAGGCCCGATCTCCCTATCCATCCATAGGGAAGGCCCGTGCCCCAGCAGTGGGGACGTTAATGGGCTGATGATGATGTATTGTCAACATATAAAAAATAATAAAAAAACACTTTTATGATTATTTACGGATGCCAAAACGAATATTTGACGAACTATTACAATTGATACAGAACGATATAAAATATCAAGATACCTATAATAGTGAATACACTTTGGTACCATGTCACATTAACTTTTTTGACAAATTGAACTGTAAGTCTCACTAAATGTCAAATAATAATGTTAGTGCGACAGAGTCCTAAAGTGGGTACATTATATTGCTCATGACTGTACTTGTTCGCACAAAACGTTGAACTGGCGGCGCCGCGGACTCTATAAAATAAAAGATATAAAATCAATATTTCCTTTTGATTTTTTGTTTTTATTTTTATACCGCTTACCCTTACTTAGGGAAACTTACTACAAAGAGAAAATTTAAATCGAAAAAATTTTTTACGTCCCGTCCGAGTCAGGAATTTTTTCGATTTAAATTCTCTTTGTAGTGAGTTTCCCAAAGCACGAGTAAGTGATATAAAAACATTTAAAAATAGCAAAGGTGTCTTCTTCATGATAAGTTTAAATCTACATGGTAACTGTAGACTTGTCGGTCTAAAGTAATATTAGTACTCAATATTCTAGATAGATGGCGGGCGGTGGCTTAATTACGACACATTGTCGAAAGAATTTCGTATGGACAGGAGGACATGGTAATTTATTTTATTATTATTTCATAATTAATGTACTCAATGATTGACATTTAAATTATCAATTTTATTTAAATATTTGCATGTTATAATTTAAATAACTAAATGCTGACCAACTGCAAACTGTAATACGATTTTTATTTCGAATAAATGATTATGAATTATGAGGACCCGGTGGTGTAATGGTTGTCACCTTCGGCCCGGCTTGTCAAGACCTGCGGGTTCAAGTCACGTCCGTGTTTGAATTTTTTTCGATTTAAATTTTGTTTTTGTGACTACTTATATATTTATTATATATTTTTATTTATGATATTTTCTAGTTATGTTGGTATTGGTATCATTATAATTATGTTTATTGCACCACCCGTGCTCCAATACATAAACTTCTTTCACTCTAAGGTTGCCTGGCAGAAATTGCTGTTTAGCAATAAGGCCGCCTATTGTGCGTATTTTTATTCGTATGTTTATGTCCTTTATATATGTCGTTGTGCAATAAAGTATTATTGATTGGTTGATACTTTTTTTCGTAGTAACGGAAATAGTATTTATTAAGATTATGAATGGTGAATAGGCATTTTCTGGGAAAGCGCGTTCCAACGTCGATCTCTTCTTCTCCTTGTGGAAGAACGAAGTCAAGAGCAAACCCATCTTAAATAAAAAAAAATGCTATCTGATTTTCAACATGTTCCAATGTCCGTTTTGACGTCGCGAGTTTAAAATTTGTTTGTTTTTACACGACTTACTTTAAAATGGCCATTAATTTTATATTTGCAGGAACTCAGTAAAACATCTGTTGATTGCTGAAAAGGGTGCAAAATGCTGCAACCACTGTTTCGCGAATTTCGCGACGCCGTTTTAATACCACCACGGCCGGAAATTTAATTTCGGCCAAATTAATCTGATGCAGATGATTTCGTAAAGGATTTTGTGCTGCGTGGGTGTTTGTTACATCTTTTATTTACTACCGACTGCGGGCAGCCAAGTAGGTACTTACCTATGTTCAGGATATTACATAACAATTAAACATAAGTTTAGGCTTAGCGGACTACAGCCAAATTGGGGTGGGAAGCCATATCGAACCGAACGGCTACCGTGGTCCAGTGGTAGAGCGTTGGGCTCACGATCCGGAGGTCCCGGGTTCAAATCCCGGTGGAGATATCATAAACATCACTTTGTGATCCCTAGTTTGGTTAGGACATTACTAGCTGATCACCAGATTTTCTGAAAGTAAGACGATCCGTACTTCGGAAGGCACGTTAAGCCGTTGGTCCCAGTTACATGAGCCATGTCAGGGGCCTTTGGCGGCTCAATCATAACCCTGACACCAGGGTTGATGAGGATGGTAATCCATTTCACAAACCACACAATAGAAGAAGAAGAAGGTGGTCGAGCCAACTGCGTAGTGATAACTGCACTTAGATTAAGACTCATTGGTACAATTCTCCATTTTTTGTCCTAAACGGAGACTTTGATAGTATGTACTGTTGTTAATGGTTGAACATGATACTTACGATACAGGCTTTGCCTAGCGTAAGAATTATAGATATTGTCTCTGAAAAACGTAAACCCAGTAAAAATTGTAAACTTACACTAAAAATGTAATGCTGATTATGTAAAAATTGTACCTTTTTTTCTGAATAAACATTATTATTTATTATTATCTGTAAATAAATAAAGCGACTTTTACTAATGACATGTCTAGTTTTTGTGACAATTTTAGATAAGTCTGCATAAGCTTTATTATTATAAATGTTTCTTTCTTTCTATAAATAACATTGATGGTGAATAATAAGTTTAGCATAGTTTTCACTCAAAATTTCGTTTACTATATTCCGAGTACATTCCGCTTAGGGATGGTACTGAAAAGTATCGGCGTCCGAAGGACGTAATATACGATCCCGACGACCCGATTACTCTAGCCATAGAGGCAGCCAATCAGCTCGCGACACCAAACACTTCAGGTCCCCGATACCGAACCCGCCGGCGTGGTCGACGATTTCCCTCATTCAGCGCTTATCGCTATCGACCCACTAGGGTCGATTAATTCTTTCAAATATTTTTCCTCTCAGACGAAGCCCTGAGCCGAGGTTCGCGCCCAACTGGGCACCCTCAGGCCTGTTGTCTTAAACGTTGTACCGGGTGAGAGCCGTCAGCGCTCTCCATTTGTCCGGCCAAGTAGTTAATGCCATCTGCGGCAAATCTACAATAAGTCACGTCAAAAAAAAAATCGTTTACTATATACATAACTACACACCTATTTCCCAACGGGGTAAGCAGAGACTAACTGACTCTGAACCGGTGCGGCGTGCGTGTATGTAACGATTGATGAATGTGGACGAAGCGAATATATTATAAAAATGACATATCAAAAAAGAATACTTAATTATACCAAAGAGTCCGTCGTTAGCACTAATAATATGAATAAATAATGAAAAATGAAATCCTGATGGAATCATATAAATGAATAATGAAATCCTCATCAAAATTACTGCTTTATTACATAAAATAGGCTGCCCAGTATTACTCCACTGACCTCTTTCAGTGTTGTACTAATATCCCCAAAGATACGCTATGTACCTAAAGTCTTAACCAAGTGGTTATCCTTCGCCTAATTCCTTGGTTTGATTGATTTATGCATAAGGGCGGAACTTTCTACGAGCAAATTGCTTAGTCTCAAGCTAATTTACACAAGCATTAATACTCACTAAGACAATGTTATTGATGAGAGTGCTTTAGATGTGTTTGTAGCATGTTAGACGTACTATAATGTTGGCGTAACAGATATACAGAGTCTTAGGGACATCGTAACGAATACTAACGGGGATGATTCAAACCATGGTTCTGAGTTGATATCAAGTGGAATTTTCCGTTGTAAAATTCATGTTTTTTTTTGTTTTTTTTTTTAATATTTTTAATTCTATACTTTTGCGGTTTACCTCATCTAAGCACTTGTAAGCAAGTTGTCCTAAAATGATTATCGAGTGGCAGTCCTTAGCGCTACCCTACGTCACACCCCGGACACTTCATACAAACAGGCCTGTTTTACACAAATACTACACATTGACATTATCGTACACGCGCATATGTGTGTGTGACGTCTTACACTATCCTATTCAAATCTAAACTATGTTGGAGGTGGGGCGAGGTAAACATAATCGGCCGATTTTCTTTCGATTCTAATGCCCGATTTTGTGACCGATACATTTCCGAACGTTCAATTTTTCACCGATAATCGGATCGGCCGGGATACACTGATTTTATTTCTGACCGACTTTTTGTAGGACGTGGGTGTTGCACTTCTTCTATAGTGTGGGTTGTGAGGTGGAGTACTAACCTCATCAACTCTGATGTCACGGTTACTATTGAGCCGCCAAAGGCCCCTGACATGGCTCATGCAACGACCACTATTGCAAGCAGTACGTTCTATTTTTCTCCTGCAAAAAGTCGGTCGCCGATTGTCTGACGTGGGCGGGCAGCCTTATTCCTTATTCTATGCCTACGTGTTATAAGTTTGAGGGCAGTAATGGAGAAGCAATTTTTGGCTCAAAAATATTTGGACAGAACCATTTCAATTTAAAATACGCCGTGTTACCAGCTACTCCGACGCTGATATTTATTTTAAATTTATCAGACTTTTTATTTTACATCGACGTATTTTAATAATAATACATCACGGTCCGAACTCAGCGTAATTAAGTTCATTATTTCCACCCAGGGCCGGACGCTCTGATCGCTGCGTTCAAGGGCCATTGAACAGCATTTACCTAATTTTGCGATAAAAAATTTGATGGATGATTCTTATGATTAATGGTCCTCTAGATATATATGTTGGGGATAAAAGATACTGTCCCTTGGCAAACGGAGAGATTGTTAGTGAAGATTATGTTTGGGAAGGGGTGAGCATGGGTAACAAAGCTGGGGCCATATCTGACTAGGACACCATGGCGCCACCAACAAAATGTGTGCAGTTGACATCAAGTAGGTATCTTGTTTTGGGGAGCTCGGTGGCGCAGCGGTAAACGCGCTCGGTCTGCGATTGTTGAAGTTAAGCAACTTTCGCAAAGGCCGGTCATAGGATGGGTGACCACAAAAAAAAAGTTTTCATCTCGAGCTCCTCCGTGCTTCGGAAGGCACGTTAAGCCGTTGGTCCCGGCTGCATTAGCAGTCGTTAATAACCATCAATCCGCACTGGGCCCGCGTGATGGTTTAAGGCCCGATCTCCCTATCCATTCATAGGGAAGGCCCGTGTCCCAGCAGTGGGGACGTTAATGGGCTGATGATGATGATGAGGTATCTGTCGGTCGCGTAACCAATGAGAGCTGCCCTCGCGGCTCTGCAAACGCTCCGCGCGGATAATTACATCGAGGGCTTCGACCAATGGCCGTACAACGTTTATCCACGTAAAGGTTGCCTAAGCGAGGGTTAGCTAATTTGTAAACTATTTACAAGCGTCAGTGATAGTGATGATAAAAATAAAAGTTTAAAAACTAAATCCCGTCTACGAAAAAATCACGCTCTTAAAAGTTTGAAACAAGAAAATACGTATACATACATACATAAACGGCCTATACACGTCCCACTGCTGGGCACAGGCCTCCCCTCAATCAACCGGAGGGTGTATGGTGCATACTTCTCCACGCTGCTTCACTGCGGGTTGGTGGAGGTGTTTGGACTAGTAACCCGGGCTTACGGTGCCTTCCGAAGCACGGAATCATCTTACATTTTCGGACAATCAGGTGATTCAATCCTGCAATATCCTTACCAAAGAAAAGGTAGTCTCACAAAGTGATTTCGACAATGTCCCCATCGGGAATCAAACCTAAATCTAACCACTAGACCTCAGAGGATGTGGAAAATAGGTATATTTCTCTGAAACTCTTGTAAGTAAAATCTTAGAATAGACTGGCATACAACCACGGCCATCACACACAACAAACATCACTATTCGGAAGATTTTTAGAGGCATATACCTTTTCTTGTTTCATGCTTTTTGGAGCGTGATTTCTCGATAACGAGTTTTAGTTTAAAACTTTTATTGTTCCTTAAATAAGTAGCATGGAGAATGCTACACCGCCAAAAGCGTGGTTGTTAAATTTATGATGGCTCTTACAAAGCTTAAAATAGTAGAATTTTACAAAAAAATCCTATGATGGTTAGTAGGACAGCTCGCAAAATATACTTAGAACACACTTGAATTTTATCACTAGGACTTATCTTTAACTGTCTACCTGACAAGTCGATCTCCCAAAACGCTTCCGAAACCGCATCTGCATGCATTGAGATAATTATATTTTTTTATTGGTTAGCTTCGGGCGATGCTGAAATTATTGCCAGACGTTTAAAAAACGAGACAATTTGCTGCGACTGAATATTCAGGGGGTATTTACGAAGCGGGAAGGTATTCCGGCCTGTCATAACTCAACAGCACCTGAGCCCGATTTAGGGCTCGTTATTAAGAAAATGGTAAGTTAAATTGTTTACTTAGTATGACAAAGCGGCAGTTTAAGCGTTTATTGGCCCCGATTCCTGCAGACATCTCTTAATTTTACTTTAAGTTATACCTGTCATTTTCTTATCCGCCGAAAAGGAAAGGGACGGATGATTGACAGCTCTTAATTTTAGGAAGAATGAGTAAATAAATGAATAACCCGGGCGAATTTTTAGACGGTTGTTTTAGATTTGTGCTTAAAATTGACGTGTGTTCCATAAATTTTATGCTTGTCGATTACCCGTCCCTTTCCTTTTCGGCGGATAAGAAAGTGACAGATATAACTTAAAATAAAATTAGATGGTGTTTACAGGAATTAGCACCATTAGCTTACTTGATCGTTACTTAACACCTGAGCTACTTAGTTATGCATGGTTAAGTTAGATTGTGCTCACCACGGAATAAAAGAAAGACGTTGATTATTCTCAATGATATGTTGTATAAAAAAAGAAAAGAAAGGAAAACATGAAACAGTAGGACTAGGGCCCTGTGCTGGGAGGTTTTCTGGCCACGTCTTTCCCTCAGCGTTACAGATTCCGATGTGGTAGTAGTATTACAGCTAGTTACATAATATGTAATTTAATTTTTTGACGTTCAGAAAGCGCTAACTTTGTAAGCCAATTTTGAAAAATAAATATTTTTGAATTTCCCTATTAATTGGGCCAAGGATTAATTAACACCTAAAGCAAATTACACGAGAAACAACTTTATAATCCTACCAACGAATTATTATGTTCGATCGCTAGTTTCTACCAACAATCCAAATTTTCGGAATTATAAAATAAGTACCGACAAATACTTGTAGGTTTAGAACTTGTGAAGGCTATAATTTATATATGAAAACTAGCCAAGTCAGATCTTAGGCTACAATACATTATCTTATGTTATAAGAAGATATGATATGTTATATACTGTTACTTATAAATAAATTTTAGGACTGACCATTGAACTTGGCACCCATTTAGATCTCACTTCTTTTGTCGTTGAAGTCAACAACCAAGGCATTTATCATAATATTGAACTTGGCTCTCATTTCACATTTATGTTTTTGATTGGATCACCTTTACATCTACATGTCCATAGACTACCAACTATATATATCTTAACTATGGTTTAGGGTTGCTATAGGTTCGAAAGGTCCTATCGCGCATTTCGTATGAGATCCGCTGTCGCCGGTTCAACTCCACTCTCTTTTACTACTACTCCTGCAACCAGATAACAACGATAGCTCTACTGCTTCTCAAATTCCATAGCCACTTTACCGGCAATGTATATTTTATGTGATAGGTTGCAATTTTATACAATACAATACAAATATGCACACAACATACAAAACCAGTTTTACACAAAAGATACACGAAAGATTTGTCATTAAGTGATTTTCGTAAGATACTGCATACATATTTTTTTGATAAATAGCCGATAGGATTTTAGCTTTCATGTGATAAGGATCTCCTTGCTTGATAGTCAATATTTGTTTTTAGCTCTGTAGGTTATACTGTACTAGACAACCTTTTAAATATACTACCAGGGAGTTCCGTGTGTTGTAAAGTTTGCGGACGAGTGAAGTGCAAAATTCAAGTATGAATTTGTCATCAAATTCAGGGCAAGTGAACGCGAAACGCGCGCCATACAATCATTTGTATGGCGCGCGTTTCGCGCTCACTTGCCTCTTCCAACTTCTTTCTTTAACGGCCTCCGTGGTCCAGTAGTTGAGCGTTGGGCTCACGATCCGGAGGTCCCGGGTTCGAATCCCGGTGGGGACATATCACAAAAGTCACTTTGTGATCCCTAGTTTGGTTAGGACATTACAGGCTGATCACCTGATTGTCCAAAAAGTAAGATGATCCGTGCTTCGGAAGGCACGTTAAGCCGTTGGTCCCGGTTACTACTTACTGATGTAGGTAAGTAATCGTTACATGAGCCATGTCAGGGGCCTTTGGCGGCTATAGTATCCCTGACACCAGGGTTGATGAGGTTGGTACTCTGCTTCACAACCCACACGATAGAAGAAGAAGACTTCTTTTATTCCATGATGCCCACAACTGGGCTAAAGATAAATTATAAAACCATAATTTCCCTACCATAAGTCCGTTTTATCAAAGCTGCTTTACCTAACTCGAAGGTTAAACATATATTTATTAACAACAACATTACACACGATGCGTTATGACATGATTACACTTAGTAAGTATGTATGTATTGTAATACCTACAGCGTTGCCTTCGTTCTCATAATATTATATTCTCAAAATATTACATTCGCAAAACATTACGTTCGCAAAATATTATATTCTCAAAATATTACCTGTACAATGAAACAGAAAATATGTAAAAAATAATCATTCTCTAGTAACGAAAAAAAAATCAATTAACTTTCTATAGCGATCTGCGGCTTGAGAAGACTGATGCGGGTTTATGAGAAGTATGCAGGTGGCCACGGTTTAACATGGAAAAGCCAGTTTAAGTATCTGGGGCACATAGTTACTGCCGGTGAGAAGGTATTAATATAAATATAATAATTTATAAAAAATGTATATGTACCTATTTTGTGATCACGGTTTTATGTTATAATTGATTTAATGTTATTATATTATCTGAAATAAAGCAACTTTATTTTTTTAATTGTCGTGCAATATGTAAAGTAATAATGTTTATCTACTTTTTTATGAATAATACTTTTGTACTTCATTATACAAAAGATAATATTATATTGAGAATATAATATTTTGCGAATGTAATGTTTTGCGAATGTAATATTTTGAGAATATAATATTAAGAGAACGAAGGCAGCGTCCTTTGCAACGACGCAACAGTGTGGTCTGTCTTTTATATTCAACTTCCACGACTCACCCAGAGCACACCCCGGACACTTCATACAAACAACTTCGTTTTACACAGACACTACACATTGACGTTATCGTACAGGCGCATCTGTGTGTGTGACGTCTGACACCATACGATTCAAGTCTAAATTATGTTCGAGGGGTGGTGAGGTAAAACCTAGCTCAAACGCTGGCGGGGACCGGAGAGTTGCCGTTCTATACGTAGTATTACTTCTTATTCTATGCCCAGGATGAAGTTTACATACATACATACATACATAAACTCACGCCCGTAATCCCAAATGGGGTGGGCAGAGCCACAAGTAATCAAAGACAACTTGCAGCCACTGTTGATACGAAGTCCTAAGATGGATATGATGAACCTTATGGTGATAAGGGATCAGCCTATCGCCCATAACATTAGTCCATCATGTTAGAGGACACAACGTTCTATACGTAGTATTACTTCTTATTCTATGCCCAGGATGAAGTTTAATAGCTGAATGCCAACTTTCTAGAAAAAAATTGCGTACTATTAGAACTTTTCATAAATCTGATCGCACTATGCCAACTTTCTCAAGAAGTTATGCTGACTTTAATGGGAGTTTTATTTCGACTCTGAATATGCATGGAACGATTTTTTGTGTAAATGCATTTTCAACGGGCTCTGTGGTACAGTGGTTGAGCTTTTCGAAAAATCACGTGACCCCTAGTTTAGTTAGGACATTGCAGGCTGATTACCCGACTGTTCGAAAGTAATTGATCCGTGCTTCGGAAGGCAAGTAAACAGTCGTTATATGAGCCATGTCAGGGGCCTTTGGCGGCTCGATAGAATCCCTGACACCAAGGTTGATGAAGTCGGTCGTTGAATTCACAGTTGGCTGTACTTTATAAATAAATAAATAAACGGGACATAGTCATAAGCTTATGTTAAGTATGGTATATACACATACATACATAAATTCACGCCTATTTCCCACCGGGGTAAGCAGAGACTAAATAATTCCATTTGCTTCGATCCTGACATACTTAAAAGTAAATAAGGAAGAAAGTTAAGTATTTTGTTTAAAGTATGTTATGTAAGTATGTTGTTTAAGGAGGAAGATCTAGAAGGACTTACAATGACCAAATTGAAGATGTCCTTAGAAAAGGTTTAGTACGATCTACTCTGAACCGGCGCGGCGTGCGTGTATGTAATGATAGATCAATGTGGAGGAAGCAAGAGAAGTGTGTTAGGATCGAAGCAATTTGAATTCCATAGTCTTTGCTTAGCCGATGGGAAATAGGTGTGAGTTAATGTATGTACGTTTGTTCAGAGGACTTCAAAGTACGTATTAGTATTGTATTCATAAACTTATACTCGATCAAAAAGCCAAACGATTCGCACACGAATTATTTACAACCAAATCGATTGCATGTTTTAAATTCCGAATAACTTTAAATTCGGAACGGGATTAAATCGGAATATAAATTGGCAACACCATTACGGAAATATGCGTGGACGGAATTACGTCATTTGTATCTTTTTTCGACAATAATGGCTACATTGCCTCGGCGCAAACAACTTTATTGCCTATCAGAGGAATGGCATTCGTATTATTAACTGTATTGTACGAATTAAAAAAACATGAAAGATTTTATCCTAATATTACCTCTTGCTTCTATCTTGCGTTAGGCTCACGGCCTGGAGATCCGGGTTCGATTCCTGATGGGGACATTGTCGAAATCACTTTGTGAGACTGTCCTTTGTTTGATAAAGGCTTTACAGACTTGATTCACCTGATTGTCTGAAAAATAAGATGATTCCGGGCTTCGAGGCAATGTGATTTTTGTGATATGTCCCCACCGGGATTCGAACCCGGGGCCTCCGGATCGTGAGTCCAACGCTCAACCACTGGACCACAAATGCCGTTTATATATAAAATCTATCAGCATCACTTATTATTAGAGAATGCTCTTGTCGGTGTAGTATTCTCCATGCTACTTTTTAGGGAAAAAAATAGGGCAGTGGTTTTCCTTTTGCCTTCCGCCTCGTAGTACTCTATCTGACGCAAGTGGGATGGCGCCCAGAGTAGTCTATTACAAATCCATACCAGGACTCCCGTCCTCCGCCTCTGAATAGTACTGACAGTTGCTGCCCACTGTCAGATTCTGTTCAGGTACTCCAAAAAATATACATAGCTTTTAAAATATGTTTCCTACAGCAGTTAAAATTCGAATTTAACGTATGCATAGTTACGCCAACTTCCACCAGATATAAATCCCTCGATTCACAAACAAACTTTTGGATATCACCCAAAACTCTGTGCTGTTCGGGATCCATTCCTTTTACAATTTCCATGATGAATGCAACATTAAAACTGCCTTAAATCTTCATTGCTAAAGTTTAAATATTACTGAGCTTTGATGATATACGCCTTCAGCGGAAAGACTTTAATTTGAAGTATGAAGTTAAATATGGATGTCTACTTGGCTTGACTTAGGTATACATTACATCTTACTATCTTACTAAACTTATCATAAATGTGAAATATATATAATAATATTATATTTGTGAATATGGATATTTGTTACTCTTTCACGCAAAAACTAAAATAAATGGATTTTGATGAAACTTTACAATAATGTAGCTTATACATCAGAATAACACACAGGCTACAATTCGTAAAGATAATGTGTGAATTGTCCTAATATGTGACGAGTAGCTTTTGCCCCCGACTTCGTCCGCGTGGCGTGTTATAAAAGAGAGATCTTTGTGTGTGTGTGGGAGTGCATATCAAATTTCAAGCATTCTAACTTATGCAGTTTAGATTTTTTCATACAAATGTTTCTTCCCGCTAACTCCCGTTTCCGTGGGAATTTTGCAATATCCTGTTGCAACTAAGCTTTAAGTTGACTAAGGTACCTGCATGCCAAATTTCAAGCGTCTAACTTAAGCGGTTTAGATTTTTCATACAAAAGGATTTTCCCCCTAATTCCCGTTCCCGTGGGAATTCCGGGAACTCCTTTCTTAGTGCATCTCTACGGTACCTAAGCTACGTCCCTTCCAAATTTCAAGTGCCTACGTTTATCCGTTTAGGCTGTGCGTTGATATGTCAGTCAGTAAGTTTCTCCTTTTATATATTTAGATAAGTGTCAAGTAAGTAGGAAAAAATCTACCACCTGCGAGCAATTCTGGCGTGCGCTGGCAAAACCGTTACACATATGCGATGTCCTACAAAAACCATGCTATGATTAGGGCTGCGTAGTGATTGATCTATATACTGTTTTTTTTTAATTATTAAATTTAGAGTCTAGAGTTACCTCTAGACTAGTAGGTTATACTTACGTATACCCTAAACTTAATCATTTAAAAAATCTGAAATGATTACCGCGGAAACCGAAATTGCAAGGATTTCGACGAAGTCGCGGGCGGCCTCTAGTTTAACATAAAATAAGAAAACCAAGGACTTAGTTCTCCCCACTATTGCTCAAAAGCTCGAATTAGTTTCCAAAAGTTTCTTCTATTCTGCTCTGCACCACCCAAATCGCCTGATATGAATTCGTGATTTACCGTTTACATAATATACAAGGTGTTAGTGACATCGTAACGAAAACTTTAAGGAATGATTCAGACCATGATTCTGAGTTGATATCAAGTGGAATTTTCCGTCGCAAAAGTATAGAAATGAAAATACTAAAACTTTAATGACTCTTCCGATAGGAAATTCCACAAGACCATGATTCTGAGTGGAATTTACCGTCGTAAAATTCACGAAATTTTTTAAGGTTTTTTTTTTGTTTTGTGGAAAATTCCACTTGATATTGACTCAGAATCATGGTCTGAATGTAGTAGTCGTTACGGTATCACTAACACCCATACGTATTTGTATGGCTACTTCTATGTACTTGTGTGACACTGCATCCGAACCTCTCTCTGGTTGTAACGGCTTTCCGTTCCACTGGGAATAGTGAGATCAGGACGAGAGAGTGCTCCTGTGTAGGCGCGCACACCTGAGCACTATAATATATCCTGCGCAAATGACTTTTCTCTTTCTCTCTATATATATATGGGGTGTAAGAGACATCGTAACAAATATTGAGAAGGGTGATTCAGCTGATTATTCTGAGTCAATATCAAGTGGAATTTTCCACAAAACAAAGAACGTTAAAAATGTCCTCAATTTTACAACGGAAAATTCTACTTGATATTAACTCAGAATCATGGTCTGTATCATCCCCCTCAGTCTTGGTTACGATGTCACTAATTGTATGTCGACGGTAAAAAGCAATCCTGCTGTAAACCACACCCTGGCCAAAATTTTTTTATTTTTGATTCGGAATCAGAAAAAAATTCTGCGTCGAATGGTCCTATTCCCATAGCTCTACGTCCTCTAGAAATTTCTGTACAGCGTTGGGATTTTGCTTAGTTTTCCAAAAAAACAACTGAATATTTGCTGTAAATAGCATTAAAAACAGCATTTTTCTGTGATATGTCTTTTACACCAATTTTGCTTTTGCAAATAATTTGATCTTTGTAGTTACAGCACTATTTAATGGTGAACAGTGCGGGTTACTGCATAATTGCATAACACATTTAAGTAACGTACTGTGTTTACTACATTTATTAGACAATAATCTGTTGATCGGCGTTATTTACTACATTTTAAACAAGTATGATATTATAGACAATGACAACTTACGCCAATTTAAAAACATCGTTATTTACTGGTCATGCGCATTTACCACCATTATAAAACGCGCTCGCGCGTATATGATCGCGGGTTACCGCGTCGCTCAGTTACTCCGCGACAGTCGGGAAGGAGTGACATATTTGCTGTAACTATGTTTCGCTACCAATATGGAGTCATTTTTTACCGACTTCAAAAAAGGAGGAGGTTCTCAATTCGACCGTATATTTTTTTTTTTTTTTTTTTTTTTTTTTATGTTTGTTCGGGCATATCTTCGTCGTATATGAACCGATTTTGATAATTCTTTTTTTGTTTGAAAGGAGATATACCCAAGGGGGTCCCTTGTCAAGGAAGTCAGGATCTGATGATGGAAGACCAGAGAAATCGAGGGGAATTTTCAAAAATCGTAGGAGCGACTAGTGCGTTTGTAAAGTCATATTGATCGGATCGATCTTTAGGCTTCGGGGAAAACTTCCCGACCTTCGAAAACTGGTCAGCATCAGGGAGATACCCTATGGCCTGGCAAAACTATACAACCTGGAGCAATTTTTCTTTCACGAAACGTATTTAAATCTTGATCAAATTCAATCGCCGGTGCAAAAAAACAAAATGGCGGAAAAAAAAGATGGCCGCCATACAAAATTTTGTCGATTTTGGAAGAAGCCCGTTTGGGTAAAAATAATGTATGGGGTGCTTACTCAAAACGTCATGTAGAGTACGGAAATACTTTCTGGTCACCAAAAACTGCTCCGCATCAGAGAGATACTCTACGGCCTGGCAAAACTATCGCACGTGAACCAATATTTCTTTGAGAGCACTTATTTAAATCTTGGTCAAATTCCATAGCGCGTAAAAAAAAAAACAAAATGGCGGAAAAACAAGATGGCCGCCATACACAATTTTGTTTTTTCAGAAAATGTCTCGGGATATAAAATATATATCGGGGTTGTGATTGGATTGTCAAGTTAAGTATGGAAATACTTCCCGATTTTCGAAAACTGCTCCGCATCAGGGTGACACCCTACGGCCTGGCGAAACTATCACACCTGAACCAATTTTTCTTTCACGAAACCTATTTCAATCTTGGTCGAATTTAATGGCCGGTGAAAAAAATACAAAATGGCGAAAAAACAAGATGGCCGCCATACAAAATTTTGTTTTTCCAGAAAATGTCTTGGGGGTAAAAATGATGTATAGGGGTGTGATCGGAACGCCATCTTTGAAAACTGCTCCCAATCAGGGAGACATCCTACGGTCTGGCAAACCTATTGCACCTGGATTTTGTTTGTTTCCACGACACCCATTTAAATCTTGGTCAAATTCTGTCGCCGGTGAAAAAAAACAAAATGGCTGAAAAACAAGATGGCCGCCATACGAAGAGGGACAGTTTCGAATAAACAGGACACGCGAGCTGCTTTAGCAGCGAGCGAACCACGCGAAATCTACTGTATCTATATGTATGCGTGAGTGTGTATGATAGCAGCTTCCACTGACAACCACATGTGTGTAGTGTATGTACACATACACATGTGTGTGTGTGTGTGCGTGTGTGTGCGCGCGCGCGCGTGTGTGTGTGTGTGTGTGCGTGTGTCTGTGTGTGTGCGTGTATCTGTGTGTGTGCGTGTGTACGTGCGCGTGTGCTCGTGTGCGTTAGCGCGTGTGTGAGTGTGTGTGTGTAAACATGTTCATCAATAATAATTGTGATCACTACTAATAATATATTATATTATTATATATGAATATAAATCAGAAAATCTGTCTGTCTGCATCCTTGCTCGGTCTAACCATCACTTAAAATCGTAAAATAAAATAAAATTTTTAACAAAAAAAACCGACTTCAAACGCAAAACTAAAAAGCAATAAATAAATTTACTTCGCACAAAGTAATTAGTACGTATTTTCAATTAGTTAATTAATTTATAATTCTGAAGTCGGTGCCAAGTAAATGCTACAACAACCCTACTACAATATCAAATTACTATGTACACACAATATTGTTTAATACCTATATCAAAGCAATTACAAAACAATGTCAAACAAAATATTACAAAACAATCAGTATTGAAAAATATATGAATCGGTACTTCGTTGTAGCATTTCCTTGGCACCGGCTTCAGAATTATAAATTAATTAACTAATTGAAAATACGTACTAATTACTTTGTGCGAAGTAAATTTATTTATTGCTTTTTAGTTTTGCGTTTGAAGTCGGTTTTTTTTTTTAATTATTTATTATTACTTATACGAGTGGGTCACGGGATTGTCCATTTGGAGTTGATCTAATCCTTATTTCTGCCACTAGCGAGGTCGAGCCCACCGGGTGGTTACCCGTTGGGGTAGGCCCGGTGAGCGCACGTCAGCTTGTGGCGATGGTCGAGTCCGGTGTTGGAAGGCTGCTCCGTCATATTGCTCGGTCTGACAAAGGTGGACGTTTTGGGGCGACGACTGTTAAGTACCACTTGGAAACGTCACTCACCCTCGAAAGTGACCTCAATACTAACTATTCAGCGAAGAGTAGTAGATGTGGACAGCCTCGTTCCAGTCGTTGGCAGTCCAATGGAGATGGTCAATACCGCCACTGAACTGGATTAGTAGTGAGGTCAAGCCTCTCACTATACCCATTATACTATACACTATACCCAGATATACACTATACCCAGTCGTTGGCAGTCCAATGGAGATGGTCAATGCCGCCACTGAACTGGATTAGTAGTGAGGTAGGGGTGTCTATAATGGGTATAGTGAGAGGCTTGACCTCACTACTAATCCAGTTCAGTGGCGGTATTGACCATCTCCATTGGACTGCCAAAGACTGGAACGAGGCTGTCCACATCTACTACTCTTCGCTGAATAGTTAGTATTGTGGTCACTTTCCTATCTTGCTTCGGATGGCGTCCAGGATATCGTAGAGTAGCTGGATAGTCTGCTCCAGCATCTCCAGCTTATTCACTGTAGGAAGTAATTTCTCCGCTTGGCCTTCTTCTCCTATGGAGGGGCGGCGACCGCTGTTGTTGTTGCGGTTGGTGTTGGTCGTGGTGGTTCGGAATCCACAGCGGCAGACAGGGCAGGTTTTGCCTTCTTGCGTGAGTGCTTCGACCTGTGCGGTTTATGTCCATCTGGACGGTTGCCGCTGCCATGTGTGAATTCTGGGCTGTCAGTTCGCTGGGATGCTTTGCGACGGTAGCTGCTGCTGTGGGTTTCGAGGCTCTTGCACTCGTTGATGGCGTAGTGCCCTCCATTCGTGTTGCCAGCTCGCGCACCTTTACCGGGCAGGATGAACTGTTAGCCGGGTGAAGTCCGCTGCAGTTGCAACAGGTAGCCGGTTCCTCACGGGGAGGCATGCAGTCCTTCGCCGCATGGCTCTTACCGCATCGCACGCAGGCTATGGGACGATGACAGTTGTGGCTGCTGTGCCGGAATTATTGGCAGTGGTGGCACTGTGGCGCTTGGGTCTTCTCTATGCTTTGACTTTTATACCGGGCATGCCTAGGAGTTCCGAGTTTTCGTAGATGTTTTGGAATCCCAGTGTTTGCAGGATCTCCACGAAGAAGATGCAACCAGGCTTGCCTGTGCGGGCCTGGATGGGGCGGATATACTTCTGTTCGTAGCCTCGGTTCTTCAGCTCCTCCTCGAGTTTTGCGATGTCGGTATCCACCGGTAATTCGCGGGTCGCCAGTTTCAGCGAATGTTCCATCGGGGGTGTGTACGTGAATCAAAAGAGTCCAGTGTCTTTCTCCAGGTTGGTGACGTAACGCTGGTAAAGCCTTAACTCCTCATCGATTTTCGCCAGGAAGCGTACTCTTTTGCCATACGGACGCGCGTTGGGAAATGGGAACATGGCCTAACTTATCCCACACCTGTCGGAAGTGGTGCGTCCAATTAGGCAGATGATCCACCACTGTGGGCGGAACCTTCTTGCTCGCAAATGCGAGCAGTGGTTGCAAACTCACCGGAGCGAGAGCGGGCGCAGGCGTGGGCGTCATCCGCAGGGATGGACATGGAGGCGCATGTGAGGGTGAGCCAGGGGTAGTGTAAACCGCCGCATATGAGCGCGGTGGTGTCGTCTCCATGTCCAAAGAGGGCATGGAGAAACCGGAGATCGGTATAGGTTTTGGTGCGTTGACTACCGTACTCGCGGTGTTGTTATCCTCTTATTCCCGACATGTTCTGCTCTAGGGAGTTGGGGTAGGGGCAGTGGAAAAGCGGATGGCCGAAGATCTCCGGCAGCGAAGTATGGCGTGGGCGTCGTATTTGGTGTGCGGCGAGTTGCGGCTCGAGGCAGCGGCTGGCGCCATAGGGATGCGCGAGCGAACAAATGTGCGCGTTCGTTCCTTTGTCACGCCTGCCATTGGGAGAGCCATGCTTCGACCTTAACGGCCTAGGCGTGGCAGGACTGTACCGGTACGAAGCTTAGCGGGCCGTCTCACAGAGCACTAGCTACCACTCCCTTCCCGGTGAGACTCGCTGGTTTAGGAGCGGTAACGGTGGTATCGTTTGTCACCGCGCAAGAGGGTACTTTAAAATACACCTCCTACTTCGTTGGCTTCCGAGTACCTTCAAAGCTTTAAGTACAGCGGCTAATCTGCCTAACTGGGCACCCTCCGGCCTGTTGTCTTATATTTTGTACCGGGTACGGGCCCTCAGCGCCCCCCATTTGTCTAGCCAAGTAAATAGTGCTATTTGCGGCAAATCTACAGAAGTATTTTCTTCAATAGATACCTAGGTAGGAGGAGTGTATAATGTTTTTGATCTCACAATTTCCCTGTTAAATAGTATAGCACGCTACAGGTAGTATTTCCCGTGCTTTAAGCGGTCGAAGAACACTATTGTTGCTTAGGTGTATGCAAGATGGTAAATTTTAATTTCATGGTTTAGCTATTTATTAGTGGGTTTATGTTATTTAACATTTTAAAATGACTTCATATAAATGTCATTCCATACTTACATCATTTTAATTTTATTATCATTTCACAACTTCTGTTAGTTAAGACAATTAAGTGCACCAGCTAACACAGACTTATGACATTTACATCAAAATTGCTATATAGGAATAGTTATTATAAAGTGAATTACAGCAATTTTGCGTATAAATAAAGTACTTGATTTTGAGTGGCCCATACATTTACCTGCTTCATTTACAGCAACTTTGTGTTACAGAAAAAAAAGTGTGATTGCTGTAACCCACACAAACATAGGCTTAAACTAACTTCTAGTAAGTTTTAGGTATTTGACTTGATAGATAATCCAAAAATACATTTTGGTTCTAAAAATCACATTTATAGGCGTAATAGTTTAGGAGATATGATTTTTTTTCAAATTTTTCAAAAGTTTTTGGGCTCTGGTGAACATTTTGCATTTTGTGGGTTACAGCAGGATTGCTTTTTACCGTCGATGTATTTATTCTTTATTCTATGTCTGTGTCCAGCAGTGGGACTGGCTGTTTATATTAGTCTGTAACACTTGCAAGGAAAGCAAATTTACGTGTATTTGCAATCCAGTAGGTTCCGTAGCGGCTAGGCAGGATACTTGCCATGACTAATGTTACCGAGAGACAGAGATTTACAGCCTAGAGGCGACGCTACGGAAGGAACAAATAACTCGGAATGTCTAGCCTATATTACTGCAAAACAACAAGCTCTACTGGTTCTAGAAGCGAATAAAAACTACAGGACGCGTTCAAGGGAGTTAAAAACGCCACAAAGAAACAATTCATTTAAAAAAGAATAATTACATTTGATACTTAGTCATCAACATCTCTCTAACGTTATCCCGTTATCACAGGGTCCGCTTACCTAACCGGAAGATTTGACAGGTCCAGTTTTTTTATAGAAGCGAATTTCTGTCTGATCTTCCACACCGCGAAGGGAAAACCAGCTAAATACAAGTTAGGACTGATACCTTCGAAATGCATTACGCATTTTAGAGTTCTTTTTTTTAACCTGACTTATTGTAGATTTGCCGCAAATGGCATTAACTACTTGGTCGGACAAAGTATTTTAGAATGGTGCTTACGTATGTTTATATGTTCATAGAGGTGAGTCAGCCTAAGCAACAATTATATTTATATTTGTTTACTATGTAGAATAAGATCTTTTTGTAAATGTATTTATTATTATGCTAAATAAATGAAATTAAAATTAAAAACATTTAGAGTGGTACTTAGTTACAACATCAACAATAACCCAACGAAAGTAAAATATCCTTATCGAAGTATTAAATTATATCCGAAATTCACAGTGGTTGTTATGGCAACGGGGAGTTGAACGCGGAACTTTGACAAGATAAGCGTGCTCTGAAAACTGATATCCGCTGTCAATATTTCCAACCCTACCAATTACGTTCCATAATTTCATTTTGACAATGGACCTTATAAATAAATTCAAATTCAAAAATATCTTTATTCAGTAGGTAACATAGTTACACTTTGAATCGTCAATTTTTACATAACGAACGTCTCATCCGTCTAAAACTACTGTAGCTTCTCACAACTTGTATAGCCGGAGAAAAGAAGCTGCAAGAAAAACCTCAGCACAGGGCCCTAGACGTTCTTTTAAAATAAATAAACCTAAAATAATGATTATTCAATTGAGTAATTTAGCTGCCTAATATCAGTTATCAGACAGTAGACGTATATATAAATCTAGAGTATTGTATCAATCTACTGTTATATTTTGGTTTTTCATAGGTAAGACCCTAAAATCTGTAATACGCCTATTTAAGTAAGTGAGTCATGCCCCAAGCATTATCCAGTGTTTCACAGGGTCCGCTAACCTAACCTGAAAATTTGACAGGTCCGGTTTTTACAGAAGCGACTGCCTGTCTGACATTCCAACCCGCGTCGGGAAAACCAGCCCACTATATGTTAGGTCACGTAGCTCCGAAAATACATTTCTCGGGAATGTGGATTTCCTCACGACGTTTTCTTTCACCGCTGAGCACATGATAATCATTTATGATCCAAACATGAATACGAAGATACAGACGCGATGCTATGTTATAATTATTTTTACTGTAAAACATCAACATGGAGCTATTTTATAACTTTAAACCCTCGAACGTTGCACCGCAGAATTCCAGCAAAAGTGGCAGAAATGTAGCAAATTCTAGTAAGTAAATCCAGTCAGGAGTATATTACATTGTTTACAACACTTCCACTGAAGTTATTTAATCGACGATACACCACCTAGACTCCTTATAATAGACGTACGGACTCTGTCAATATATCTGACCTATAGATCAGGTAGAAGTTGGACCAGGCAACGTTGTAATAATTATTGACTGTCTTTCGACATGTGTTATAATAATGCGCGTTTCAAATTGGTATATTGCTTTTTAGATGAATTCCTTGAATGCGACCTTTCATAGACCCCCGGAAGGCAGCGTTTCACTATCCCAATTAACTTTCAAATTTGCTTCATCTAGTTGACTAATATAATTTTATGCGAAAAACATTAGCTTTGTAACAAAAAAGACTAAAATATTTTCGATGATTCGAAACGAAAACTAAATATATAGTTCCGCGGACACGGCGCGCACTGTCATAGATTCTGCGTAGAATTATTATGACTTTTCAATTCGTTATGCCCTCACTCAGCGCTTATCGCTATCAACCCGATGGGGTCGATTAAATCTTTCAAATATAGTCTTCTTAGACGAGGCTCAGAACCGAGGTTCGCGCACAATTGGGAACCATCAAGCTGTTATCTGTTTTTGTGTTGTGCGTGTATTTTAGACCACGTGTGAGCACTCAGCGGTCCCCATTTCTTCTGCCAAATCTACAATAAGTTACGTCAAGTAAAATTAAAAAGAAATCTATTAGTTCTATAATACAATTTGTCGCATAATCAGAAACATACGTAACTTGGTCACGTCCAACTAGGCGCTCAAGTGTTCTGAATTTGACCTGGTCCAAACGAACCCATTACACTAGCGGCATTGCCCCGTTGCACAGCCACTGATAGGCGTTGGACCAGGTAAGACGCAGACCTAGGGTCACCTCCTCTAACTTTGAGTCTCCGGCCGATCTCCCTGATCAATTCCCTCGCCTCACTACCCCAAGGACCTGCAGTCTCAAAAGCCACGGGCACAAACACGTATGCAGTTTTTAGTTCCGCGTACTTGGCATGCTTGAGCTTAGCTGCTAACTCAGCCCTTAGTTCTATTAAAATCAGTAGGTATTTTCATGGCGTGGACTATACTTTAAGCCTAATTATTGATATTATTAAAACACATAATAACGGGTTCTTACCGCGTTTAAAATAGGGATATGAGACTCCCGATATTTCGAAACTGTTACAAGTGCCATGATCACGGGATGACTGATGAGATTGGAAAGGAGTAGGTACACGATGTCACCACATTAGGCCGTCGTGACAAAACGCGAGGACACAGTGAGTGCGGTTTGTCGTGTGAGTTAGGTGCGAGTTCAGATGGTTCCGAACATTCCGATATCAAAAACATAAACAAGCGGCAAAGAAAGAGGGTAGGCAGATATGTCTCACCCGTAGAAAATTATGGATCTACCTACTCCACTCCAATCTCATCGGTCATCCCGTGATCATGGCACTTGCAACAGTGTCGAAATATCGGGAGTCTCATATCCCTATTTTAAACGCGGTAAGAACCCGTTATTATTTGTTTTAATTATGATAATAACCGCGTAAACTTAAAACTAATTAAGTACTGTCGTTGGTTTTCGTTGTGTAATAAGACGGAATGTGTCTATTTGGTACGTCGGCGATCCAAACCTTCGCTAGACTGCACTCCGCGCGATTGCAAGGTTCATCATAAAACACTTTTTGGAGACTAGACTAAATATTGAAGAATATTTAGTTTGAGTGGAATCTGTCTGGCGGGTGGATTCTGCAGACGTTATGGTTTTTGGGTGAATGATAACTGCAGTCAATAAGTAGTTCTGTCTACATATAGTATGTTGGTACTCATTTTAATTTTTTCAATTTTTTGTTACGTTTTTTTTATTTTTTTACACACACAACCGCGAAAAATGGAAAGAGGATGGAGAGGCCTTTGCCCAGCAGTGGGACAAAATATTATAACAAAAATCGACTTTATCTGTTCTCTTATAATTCTATACAAGCCTGAAAGTTCTGACAGCACTTACAATTTGGAAGAATCTCAGAATTTGCGATTACTGGCGTAAGATTAATAGATAAATGCGTGTCATTAAAAAAAACGAGAACTAAGAATCATATCTATACGGTCTTTAGTATGACGAATTAAGTCAAAGAAAATACCAATCTTCCCTTTAAAAACTTGTCGTATCCAACTATTTCCCTTTTACGAATATTTCATTTCCGTGCCTTTGGTGAGGTTGCGGCACTGCCCCAATTACGCTCATTAGCCACCAGATGGGTCTAAAGTTACCAAGAACACCTCGTGAAAAGAGCCTTTTGCGGTTCTTTTGTGCCTAATGTTTTGACGTTACGGACTAATTTAGATGAAGATACTTACTGTTATATTTCAAGCACGAAATGGCATTTATCTTTTTGACCTGTTTTAGTAAGGCTGTCATGAGACAACCACAGTAACTCAGCGTAGTCGCATAAGCAACCGAGCGCAATCGGATTAGCAACCCAGAGCAGTCGGATTAGCACCCGCGCGCATTCGGATTAGCAACCGCGCGCAGTTGGATCAGCAACCGAGAGCAGTCGGATTAGCAACCAAGAGCAGTCGCATTAGCAACCAAGAGCAAGTGGATCAACAACGCGCGCAGTCTGATCTGAACGTTCGACTTTGAACAGTAGTGATATTAACTTCACACGGTCTGCTGCAGTCATGTGAATCAATATGAGTAAATCTGGTTAGCGAAGTACAGTGCGCGTATGGGCTGATTATATTATTATATAATAATATACCTAATAAAACACGTGTCGGGCGACGCTCAGTGGGTAGGCCCGCTACAAGGTGGACCGACGATCTGGTTGCGGGAAGCCGCTGGATGCGGGCAGCGCAGGACCGATCGTCGTGGAGATCCTTGGAGGAGGTCTATGCCCAGCAGTGGGCGTCGTACGGTGATGATGATGACGAATATAAAAAAACGTTTAATTTGGACTAACTTCGACACACATTATACAGTCACTTACACAATCATACAGCAATAATTACTTAACCTAGAAAAAAGCAGAATAAATAAGGCCAGGGTTCAGCGAATATTTGTTCAGAAGGCAACATTGATTTTCAACCCTCACTCATTTTAAGAAGAAAAGGTAAAATTAGGTTTTCGTTTAAACATGGACCTGCCTTCCGCATTAGGTAGCAACAGGTCCCAAATGTAACTGACGTGAAATAAATGTCAGTTAATCGCGCACAGCTGACGGCCTCAGAGGTCGTCAAATAAATTCACTTGATTTAATGATCGCTATGATACGAACTGTCGTCGGAAGGGTTATTCAAAGTTAAGTCAAATGATGGCGGTGATTATGTACTATTAAACAGAACAACCAGTTCAGTAAAATTATTCATTATACCTGCAGTTTGTTTTTTTTTATTATTAATAAGTATAATATATCAAAATACAATACATACCCAGTGTACATATGCCATTCCTAGTTGTATAAATATAACATGTAATAATTACACAGTTTATACTTTATGACACTAACCTTTACACAATAACAGTCACAACATCAAAATCGAGTAGCTACAGATGAGCTAAACTTATACACACCTGTCCACAATAGCCGACGATTATGACATAAACTTAGAAATCTAGAAATATTTACTTGCAGTAAAAAGACGCATTCGTTATGATGAAGAGAGTTTTATTACCTAGCCTAGGCAGATAGTATAAGAGTGAAAAATGGAACAATTAAAAAAACAATTAGATAAATGTCATATCCAAAAATAGCCAGTGTCCTTATTACTAAAGAGTTTTTACAATTTTTAATAGGTAAGATAACATTTTAACAATCGCCTCAATCGATTCTTTTCTATCTAACAGTACTTATTATTATAATTTAAACTGATGGTTTCGCAAACAAATTGTCCTCGGCACCGAATCCCGAATAATTTCCCGCTGGTGGCGCAACTTAGTGTCTTAGTGAGATAGGGGCCTTAAAATGAATCACCTTCGTTTTGAATGAATCACGTTTCATATCTGCTGGCTCAAAACAAAAGATATGACCACAGAATAGACTAGCTAGAGAGATTTTCAGTCTGTGGCTTGGCTACTCAAAACCATCTGTTCTTGAATGTTTTCCAGTTTTCCATATAATGGTCAAAAAGCAGTATATTTTCCGCTGAAACCTGTCTTTCACAGCCCTGCATCCAATTTCTCATGAAATGCGGTATAAAACTTTACAGTTTATTTTTAGTATTTGGTTGAATGTTGAGAGCCGTGGTAGCCCAGTTGGCAGAACGTTCGCCTCTCACTTTGAGGTCGCAAGTTCGAATCCAGCCTAAACCAATGAATGTCGAATTTGTTTTCAAATTCATGTTTGGATTCACGTGCTCAGTGGTGAAGGAAAACATCGTGAGGAAACCCACATTCCCGAGAAATGTATTTTCGGAGGTATGTGACCTAACCTGCATTGGGCTGGTGTTTCCTTCGTGGGTTGGAAAGTCAGACAGGCAGTCGCTTCTGTAAAAATCCGGACCTGTCAAATCTTTAGGTTAGGTTAGGGGACCCTGTGAAAAACGGGATAGTGCTAGGGAGATGTTAGTCAGTCGATTACACAAGGTTACTAAATCTTTTAAGGGGCAATGTATACGTTTTTACAATAAGATTCCCATTGACATTCAGAATTTGCCATTCAACTATTTTAAGACAGTAGTTAAACAAAAACTTTACAAAAAAGGTTATTATAAAGTTAGTGATTATTTAGAAGATATGAATGCATGGGATTAACTGTCTGAGAACCAATTGTATACCAATATTTTATGTTTATTTTTATTTTTTTTTAAGAACGTCTAGGGCCCTGTGCCGAGGTTTTTCTTGCAGCTTCTTTTCCCCGGCTATACAGGTTGTGAGAAGCTGCAGTAGTTTTAGGCGGATGAGACGTTCGTTATGTAAAATTGACGATTCAAAGTGTAACTATGTTACCTATTGAATAAAGATAATTTTTGAATTTGAATTTCGTTGAATGTCAAAAAGAGTTAAAGAAAGTTTTTTTTTTTGCTGTGCTGCTGCTCCTTATGTTTGTTCAACTTTATTGTCTGAAGATGAATATTTACGATAAACTGCATAGTCGTAACCCTGTTCCAAGAACGCGTGACTTACATCGTAGAGCGACGGGTTCGAATCCTGGCTCGGACTTTAAACCACTGAATTCGATTTTGAGTTCGAATTCATGTGTGGGTCATAAATAATTGATATCACTTGGCTTCCAGGATTTGTGTCCGGTTAATGGAAATAGGCTCGTCCCCTATTACATGGGACTTAAACACTTCGACGAGTGGGTGTAGAGGTATATACTGGTACTAATTCCTGCAGACGCCGTCTAAAATTCCTATAAATTTCCTATCCGCTGAAAAGGAAAGGGACGGATGATTGACCACTCTTAATTTTAGGAAGAATGAGTAAATGAATGAATAACCCGGGCGAATCAAAACGGTATCTCGCTGGAATGCAAACCGATTGACGTGTGCTGTCAACTTAATTCTATAGGGTTATTAGCCAATGCAAATTTTTTATACGGTTGTTTTAGATTTGTGCTTAAAATTGACGTGTGTTCCATAAATTTTATGCCTGTCGATTACTCGTCCCTTTCCTTTTCGGCGGATAAGAAATTTATAGGAATTTTAGACGGAATTAACAACACTGTACACCTCTGCCTACCCTTTCTAGGATACAGGCGTGATACTATGTATGTATGTGATAGCAGTATGTTGTGTACACTAGTAGAGTAGTCTTCAAACACTTTTTTTATGTGACTTATTGTAGATTTTCTGCAAACGCCATTGACTAGTTGGCCGGACAAAATTTACTTCTCATACCGAGGTATGGGTATAAATACATAGTTATATTGTTTATTTTATGGTTTCATTTCATACAGAATACCGCTGTCCCGACATCACTTTTGCCGGTCAAGTAGTTAATGAATGCCATCTGCGCAAATGTACAATATGTCAGGACAAAAAAAACCCGGACATCACCTCCAGTTCCGCCTATGTGAGGATTGGGCTTAATTACGTTCTGGTGAAACTCTGAAAGGCTTCCGAGCCCGCATTGCTCTGCACATCAAAAGTAGTGTGAAAGTGCCACTGTTTACTGTTGCTATACGCAACATGTGCAGAACGGCAGATTTTTTTTTAAACCTAAGTTATTATAGATTTGCCGCATGGCATTAACTATTTGGCCGGACAAATGGGGAGCGCTGAAGGCTCTCACCCGGTACAACGTTTAAGGCAACAGGCCTGAGGGTGCCCAGTTGGGCGCGAACCTCGGCTCAGGGAGTCGTCTGAGAGGAAAAATATTTGAAAGAATTAATCGACCCTAGTGGGTCGATAGCGATAAGCGCTGAGGGAAATCGTCGACCACGCCGGCGGGGTCGGTATCGGGGTCCTGAAGAGTTTGGTGTCGCGAGCTGATTGGCTGCCTCTATGGCTAGAGTCAGAACGGCAGTTGATTCAGGGCTACCAAAGAGCATTATACTTAAAGAATAAAAAAACATCTATTCAAAGGTGCAGTGTTTCATCGCGTGACGCTCACCCGACAATCCCATATGTATGTATTACTATTTACTTCTACGCTATTCTGGGAGCGAAAAACACGCACGTTCAGCTGCTTATCTAACCGGGCATGTCGTAAAATCCGACAGAGATTTTGTCTTTTTCTAACTTGATGGACAATTTATGGGCGATAAACTGATCCATTGTCACCATAAGGTTCACCATATTCATAACGACCTCTGTGGTCCAGTGGTTGAGCGTTGGGCTCACGATTCGGTGGTTCTGGGTTCAATTCCTGGTGGGGACATACCACTAAAATTACTTTGTGGTCCCTAGTTTGGTTAGGACATTACTGGCTGATCACCAGATTGTCCGAAAGTTAGATGATCCATGCTTCGGCACGTTAAGCCGTTGGTCCTGGTTATTACTTACGTAAGTAAATAGTCGTTACATGAGCCATGTGAGGGCCTTTGGCGGCTCAATAGTAACCCTGACACCAGGGTTGATGAGACTGGTACCACCTCACAACCCACACGATAGAAGACCATATTCATCTTAGGACTTCGTATCAACAGTGGTTGCAAGTTCTCTTTAATTACTTGTGGCTCTGCCCATCCCATTAGGGACTACGGGCGTGGGTTATGTATGTTAAACTCTGTGTAAAACTTTAAATCTTCCGTAGCGCTCAACACATCCCGGATAGTTGAAAAAACATCCAACAAAAACATTCTAGCAATATATTAAAGTGGGCGAAGTTTCTAACTCATAGTGCGAGATGAGAAATGACGCGAAAATACGAGTAAAACAGCTGCTGCAATGTGGAACTTAACATAACGTAAGCTCACGACCATATCCCAATGGGGTAGTCAGGGGATCCTCAAGCTCAAAAAAGAAAACTGTTAATTCCTAATCGGGGAGGGAGTCGAGAAGACACAATGAAACTGTTATGTCTTCAATAAAACGCCGGAATTAATTAATCCGTTTATTATCAGGAAAACACAGTCTAGACTCTTTTTAGCGGCATAACGAGAGAGCGAGACAGACAACCGGAGTGACCGAAAGGGAAAGCAATTCGGATACACAACAGAAACAACAGAGCTAGATCGAGGTCTATATTCGACTGACAAGTCCAGCGTGAGAGGTCGCAGCCTACTCACAAATTACCAACTACCCTCTTATCTGGTTAATATCTAACATCCCTCCACCACTATTTCCTAAACTAAATCGTACTACTTTAATAAGTACAATTTAAAAAAAAAAAAAGAATTTCAACCAACTACTTTGCGATTGCGTTTTGGAACTGTCATAGCTGACTGTGGTTCTTCTCGGGGAGAAAGGACACTTGTTGGTTCATCACTCCTCGGTTCGTTTGGAACAGAAGACACCTGCTCCGGTTGGCTAGTCTCAAATTTATAAAAATAAACTAATAAATTCAAATTCAATCGAACCTGCTTGCTGTCAAATCTTCAGGTTAGGTAAGCGGACCCCCGGAAAAAAACAGGATACCTAATGCCAGGGAGATGATGATGATGATCATAAGCTCACGACTACATTATATTTGGGGTAGTCAGAAGTACATCAATGACAAGATGAACTAAGTACCCGCTTACCTAACCTGAAGATTTGACAGCCAGAAGGTTTTCATTTGCTTAATTTGAATTTACTTACTATTTTTTTTTGAATTTGCTACAAGGTGGACTGACGATCTGGTGAAGGTCGCGGGAAGGCGCTGGATGTGGGCAGCACAGGACCGATCGTCGTGGACATCCTTGGGGGAGGACTATGCCCAGCAGTGGGCGTCGTACGGCTGATAATGATGATGATGGATTTGAATTTGTTTTTTTTTTTGAGGTTGAGGTCTGCCTGCCCCGGTGGGAAATAGGCGTGAGTTTATGTATGTGTGACTTGAAAAAGTACGTAAAACAAAAAGTAAAATATAAAGACCTCTCCCCACCATTTACTGTCTTAATTGCTCGTTAAAAAATTAAAGAAACTCGGAAAAGTTCGAGCAAAAAATGGCAAACGGCGAATAGTTCCCAAGTTTGATTCCAGCAAAGTGCTTTGGAAGCCCGCGATGGTTTACTTTCGATTTGTTATGTATGAACCCATTTCCAGTCCAGACTGACTGATTTAACACTGCAGATTGACTTTTCCGTCGACTGAACAAGTTAATGACTGTAATTTAGTACTCGCTTCTTCTTTTTCCAAATTGGAAATCGGCTACTTGGTAATACTTAATTTAAACTTAAGTACTTATTTTAAAAATTATAAACTCTTCTTTTATATTCTACCTCTTAAAATATTTATTTTCTCGAAAAAGCATTGTATAATTGAAAAACCATATTTTTCTAAATTAATTTCGAATTTCGCGCGGAAACGGCCGGTCACGCGACAATTTTCCCATTCACGTCACATTTCCATATATAAACTGACAAACTTCTCGTCACTTCAAGTGACTTGAAAGTGAAGCGGAGGTCCGTGTTGCTCTATGGTGAAACCTGACCGATATTTTTTGTTTATTTCGTGATTGTTGTTGTTTAAATTCGTCTTATATAAGGCAGGTAAAGATCTGAGGACCATACAGCCTCGAATTTAGTAATTTAATATTGGAAAATCACAATCAAAATAGTTTTGGAGCAAAGGTTCGTTCTTGGAGCAAAGGTTGGCCATTGCTATTCAGCGCGGCAATGCGGCGAGCGTTATGGGCACCTTTGCACCGGGAACAGTCAGGGGCGGGTTATTTATGGACTAAGTTTTCTTTAATAATTTTATTGTTAAATTGTAAATGTGACAAATTGTATAATTATTAGACATATGAAACTTAAGTGTAAACAATATAAAAACATATTTAATTTTCACACATCAAAATAGGCCTAAGCCTTTCGTGATATGTGACACGAAGCTCAATCATGGCCGTCCGTGTTTCGGGTCTCGTAATACACAGATAAAAAATCGCATTATTATCTTCTAAAATTATTTTTTTCTAAATATGATCGTAATAAGAAATCTATTGGATAAATATCGTAAAATGATAAACTACCATACCCGACATTTCGTATTTTATTGTTACAACTTCCAAGTCTTTAGAAAGTCATAAGTAAAGTGTTTTATAACGATAATGCATTTTCTTTAGTGACACCTTAAGGAATACAGAAGGGGATGATTCAGACCATGATTCTCAGTTGATATCAAGTGGAATTTCCGTTCGGAAAATTCATAAAAAAATTGTGCTTTTTTAATTGTTTTCAGTTACATACTTTTGAGACGGAAAATTCCACTTGATATCAACTCACAATTATGGCCTGAATCATCCCGCCAAGTTTTCGTTACGATGTCACTGGCATAATAGCAACTATATTAATTAGCATCATAAACGCCTACCAGTTGCCGTCGAACTCTGACATCTACGAACCCGTAATATAATCCAAACAGAAACAAGGGAATTCAGAATTTATTAGTATTAATTAGTATTGATCTTGAACAATGGCCTATCGTTGGAATAACAGAATCTTCCGGCTTGTTTCAAAGTCAATGACAACATCGTCATGTATAGAACGGTTGGAAAGTGCGGTAATAAAAGGAATTTATCCCTCAAAATAGGTATTTGAAGAATCCAAACTAATAAAATCTTAAGATGCTGATTCCTGTACACACTATCTAATTTTATTTTCTTCTTCTTTGCGAGTCGATGGCGATCGAAACTAAATTTTTGCTGACCAATAATTGGCCACGCTTACGGCATTGTCAGTGGCTTCGTAAAGGTCTTTAATAGTGCAGGTGTTAGGGCACTTAGGACAGCACAAAAGGTGAGCCATAGTTTGTGGTGACACTCCACACTCGCAATCATCGCAACCATCAACCAGGTATCCCCACCTGCAGAGATTATTCTTGCAGCGGCTAAAAGAAAAGGACGGGTAATCGACAGACATAAAATTCATGCAATGCGTTTTCTTATGATGGCCGAAAAACCATTAAACGAAGAGTCCGCAAACATTCCCGATCATTCTATTATCAGATGTCTTTAGCAATCACCTTTTGATGTATCGTGGCTTTGCCTATCCTATTAGTAATACGAGTTTGACTTACGTATGTATAAAAATAATTACGCTTTTCGTTAATTTTGTTACAACCCTTCCTAAGTACGACCCTGTAGTATCTTTTAATTTGTAAGAAGATTCGCAAAGAAGGAAATTATGAAACTAGGTTAAAGCCCTTAAGAAATTTCCTTTCATAAATAGGTTGTATCATATTTTTTTTTGCTTTTGAGTTGTATATTTATAGTACCTACTTAATTACTTATATTATAATTATTTATTATTTATTTATATTTAAACATATAAATCAGATTTGGTTTAATTTTGTGTACTTAATCTACTTGAGGAGCTCGGTGGCGCAGCGATTGTTGAAGTTAAGCAACTTTCGCAAAGGCAGGTCATAGGGTGACCACAAAAAAAAAAAGTTTTCATCTCGAGCTCCTCCGTGCTTCGGAAGGCACGTTAAGCCGTTGGTCCCGGCTGCATTAGGAGTCGTTAATAACCACCAATCCGCACTGGGCCTGCGTGGTGGTTTAAGACCCGATCTCCCTATCCATCCGTAGGGAAGGCCCGTGCCCCAGCAATGGGGACGTTAATGGGCTGGTGATGATGACTCTACTATCTCTGACTACTGCAACTGGGTTATGTCACTACTATGGTAGTTAGTTTATGTTATGTTGTTTTTTTTTTTCAACATTTGACTTATTAACAATATGAAACTATCTATAAAAGTCAGTATGTATACGTCATTTCACGAGTAAATTCCACTTTACGATTGCTTCATGCAATTTCACATACATACATACGTAACCTCATGCTTAATTCCCACCGGGGACAGCAGAGACTATGGAATTCCATTTACATCGATCCTGACACACTTCGCTTGCTTGCACTTTCATAAATTGTTTCATACATGCACGCCGGTTGAGAGTAGATCGTTACCCTTTTCTAAGGACATCTCCAATTTGGTCAATGTACGTAGACGTGTGGTTAGCATGCGGGGGCTGTTGCGGTATCTGGTTTAGGTGGGGGAAGATGAATGTCCTTTCAACGTAACTATCATCTCTCCCTAGCATTATCCCGTTGTTCACGGGGTCACGAGGAAGCGACTGCCAGTCTGACCTTTCAACCCGCGAAAGGAAAACCAGCCCAAGACAGGTTAGGTCACATACCCCCGAAAATGCATTTCTCGGTTCCTCGCGATGTTTTCCTTCACAGCTGAGCACATGATAATCATTTATGATCCAAACATGAATTCGAAAACAAAGCACGGGCCTAAACCAATGATTGTCGAATTCATAGATTTAGGCTGCTGGATTCGAACCTGCGACATCAAAGTGAGAGGCAAGCGTTCTACCAACTGGGCTACTACGTCTCCCTTTCTGTAGGTACGTAATTATGCTCTGTGCAATTACTCTACGTTATAACCTAATCCAAAAGGAATTCTCAACATGCGAATTATTCGCACAAAATGAACGCATCATTATTCAAACTGCTAATATAAGCTTATTTACTCTTTTAATACAGTTTCAGCCATTTGGAAACAATACGAATTACATTATCATAAAAGTTAGGACAGTGCCTCGAATTCCAGTAGTAGCAACAAGAGCATAATGTTTTTGAATTGAGAACCTCCTCCTTTTTCGAAGTCGGTAAAAACCAGGTATGCTCAATCCTATGACAGGCCGCCATTGCTAGTCCATTCATGACGTAAGTGTTACCACTGTGTTACCATTAAACTGGTATCTCCAACATTTCAAGAACGTAAATTTTATTATTGAAAATTAAGTGAATTACCGACTAATGTGTTGAATTATTATTACTTGTCACATATACAAAATCATTAAAAAAAACTTTAAGTAAATTTTATACTAAAAGTTCAGTATTTTCTTGGAAAGTAAATATAAAAACATTGCTCGTGGGTAATTTATTTTTTTACGAAATGGCAACGCAGGGTGGGATGACGTCAGCTGGGCTAATCTTGAAATGTTAGCTGTCACTTTTGAGCATACCTATTCTTCTTAAATCATGTTTTTTTTTAATCACGAGTAGGTAAAGTTGGCTAACCTATGGTCATAGAATAAAGAATAACACAGCGTATAGAACGGTAACTCTTCGCCCCGCCCAATTCGTTTCGGGCGCCGAGCTAGATTTACCTTACCCCCTCTGGGTCTTACTTTAATGAGTCAGGGGGAACATACGCGGACTTCTGTCTCGCTTGCACTTCTGCGACAAGGCGGCATATGGTTAGATTTTTGTATGAAATGTCTGGGTGTGACATAGAATAATAACCAAGGTTGATGACGGTGGTCATTGATCTCACAACCCACACACGAGAAGTAGAAGAAGCACACACATCCAATATTTTGAAGTTTCTTCTAACCACCATCACACTCATCTTTTGAGTCATGTCAGGGGCATTTGGCGGCTCAATAGTAACTCTGAGGTTGGTAGTCCAACTTTCAACCCACACGAGAAAAGAATGATAGATTGATTTTAAAGATTTTTTGACGTGACTTTTGACATGAATTGATATTTTGAAACGATAATTATAAGTAGCTTGAATAATCACGGATTTTCTGTTGAGTCTACCCTATGTACCAGCAAACATTTCCACTTTTCTCATAATTTTTCCAACAGCCTCCGTGGTCTAGTGGTTGAAGCGTTGGGCTCACAATTTGGAGATCTGGGTTCGATTCCCGGTGGGGACATCCCGATGTCGAAATCACTTTGAGACTGTACTTTGTTTTTTAAGGACTTTACAGGCTTAAATCACCTGATTGTCTGAAAAAATAAGATGATTCCGTGCTTCGGCGGGTACGTTAAGCCGTTGGTCTCGTAAAACAGCTCCACCAACCCGCACTGGAGCAGCGTGGTGGAATATGCTCCATACGCCCTCCGATTGATTGAGATTAGGCCTGTGCCCAGCAATGGGACGTATACATATAGGCTGTTTATGTTATGTTATAATTATTTAAATAAGCCTTCAGTAAATAACTTAATGCTGCATTAAACTAATTTATTCCCAATACCTCGTTGGTACAGCTCCATTTCAATACAAAATTAAGTGGTATAAAATACAGTGTAATATTTTAATATCGAGCGCGTGCACCTGGGCCTTTAATAAATGCTCCACAAAGTCGCAATATTGCCTTTGAGGGCCGCCGGTGCTGCGCATCGCTTCTGTGTGACTCGGTCATTATTGTAAGGGCTCTTTTTTCTGTTATTTTTAGCACGATCTCTTTTGTTTCAGCTCCTTTATGTTGTTTTCTGATTCAGCAAGCACTGGCGTAAACCAAATTGATTTTCGAATTTATGTTCGAAATCTAAATTATTACCTTTATGTTCAGCGGTGAAGGAGGCTCATCGATTCGTGGTGAGACCACATCTAGCAAAAAAAAAGCTAAGTGAGACTGTTTCTTGTTTGGTTAGGACATCCTGGCTGAAGTCACCTGATTGTTTTGCACTTTAATAAATAACAAATCTACAATTATAATAAAAAAAACTATAAACTAAAATAATGTTTTATCCACCTGTCTATTAGCACACCCCGGACACATCATACAAACAACCTCGTTTTACACAGACACCACACATTGACGTTATCGTACACGTGCATCTGTGTGTGTGACGTCTGACGCCATACGATTCAAGTCTAAACTATGTTTGAGGGGGGTGAGGTAAACCTCAAACGCTGGTGGGGAGCGGAGAGTTGCCGTTCTGTACGTAGTCTTATTCCTTATTCCATGCTATTAGGCTGTATCCCCAACATGAACAGTGTCTTTATATTGGTTTTACGATAGATTTATAGGATTCACCGTTGCGAGATACGGTTAGGACCACGAAATAGACGAAAGCGGTTGGAAGGGCCAATTGAGCGCAAAACGCGCGCCCTACAAGTATGAGCAAATACGAGTACTAAGTTCATACTTTAACTTTACACTCCACTCGTCCGCACACTTTACGACGCACGGAGCTCCGCGAAAATATGTTACAAGGTAGATAAATCACCCGGGGTGAGAGGACTGTTTTTAAAAAGACAATTTAATTGAATTTAAAACTATTTATTTAGAATAAGACACACGTATTGTCTAAAAGAAGTTCAGCTTAAGACTACTTTAAAAACTAATGGGAAGGGACCAAGCGTCTGATCTCATCACGGCTTATCTTATGCAACGTAGCGCATTCTCTAGGCAGTCTAGACGCTTCATGAGCTTATCTTGGTGAATGTGCAACGTGGCGCATTCTCCAGGTAGTCTGGACGCTTAACTCCTCCCTCCATAACTTCGAAATTCTCAGGGGATGATTTTTGAGACTGAGAATTTCGACGTCTTCTTAAAGTTATGAAGATACCGATAAAAATTGTTAAAACTAAGATTATATATAAAAATAGAGTTCCTATACTAATGCTATTTATATTTACCGCACTTACACTTTTATCACTTTCACTTAGCACAACACTGTCAGCTTTTTTTAGGGCGTACGACAACACTTGGAGATGTCGCAGGTCGACCTCATCCAAGTTGATAGGCTTCCAGGGCGATGCTGCTGCTGAAGTTGGGATTTCCGGAAAATTTATAAGAGGTAACTTGGGATATAGTATTGGAGATGCTTCGGAACTATGATGCCTCAGTGTGACGTCATCGATTTTTAGTTCGCAGTTATCATCGATCACAGCCAGGTAAGTACCTCTGATGTAGATTCTGCTCATCTCACTTCCACAGCGTGTCTTCAAAAGGATGTTGGCTTTAGAGTAGAGAATCCATCGATTAGGTTGTATGGGCTCTACTTTAATTGTCTTCACTTCCACCAGGATAGGATAACAGGTGGTAATATTCATAGTAAACTTCATTAAGTCCGCCACACAGGTATCCTCCATGGATCTTGGGGGAATGTGTTCTTCGTAGCAAATAAAGAAGCCTCTCTCCAACTCTTTGCAGCGTTTGGTGAGTGAGAATGTGTTCGAACCATTCGCAATAAGGTAAGGTTGTTTTGGGATAATTAGGACGGATTGATTTAGGTTGTTTGTAATAGGTAGAGGAAAGACGTGATAATAATCGTATATTCCCTTTTTGACCAAGGGAACTTCGATGATAAAGACTATCTGATTTTCTTTGATATATGCCTTAATCTCTACACACTGCTCTATTTTAATTAAATTTACATAATTTACGGGATATGCAAGGCTCTCTTTACGTTCAATTTTTCCTAAAACAGTTACAAATTCGTCAGTGTCTAATATTGACTGGTGGAGAGTTCCCATTTTGCTAAATGCTATTGCTGTTTCTATTTCATCCAATCTGATATACAACATTTGGAAGTTATGTAAAAATAAATTGTAAATATGAATTAATCTATTGTTTGTAAAATTTGTCATTGACTCATTCAGTATTTTTCTAATGTCCCAAATTTCCCTATCCAATTGGATGAAATTATTTTTTGTTACATTGCTGTTATTCGTAAATGTCCCCAACATTTCAGTGACCAGACTCATTTTCTTTAATTCTGAAATTTGTCGAGTTTTGAGTTCATTTAACATTTTATCATACTTCACAGCATCCTCATTGTCCAAGTTGCCAGTTATTACTTTTATAAGTGACCCTAAAGGGTTTAGTAGTCCACGTTTTATTCTTTTTGATGGATTTAATTGTCTGAGTTTAGTGAAAGTTATGTGTTTTAGGTGATCAGTTTGACTTTTGACATTCGCGAGTTCGAAATTAAAAACATTCTTGCCAAAATGGTTTAGGACGTGTTTGTTGAGGTTCGCATAGCGGTTGAAATTAAACTCTATATCATCGTATACTAAACTTAAATCTAGATTCTTAATTATTATCCACTTATCGTAACTTATAATAGCAGTTCCCTCTTTTACAGGAAGTATCCCGGGATTGTGTTCAATCCGTTGTAGCTTGGCCTCCTCCTGGCTCTGGCTCAACTGGACCACCAGCAGGAGCACGACCCTGTGGAGGACGACGAATGTCCTTAATAGGTACATTGGTATTACGGTTCCTAACATCGACAGGTACTACATTCCTACTTATCTCTCCAACCACTTCTGCTTTTTGAAACCGGGGCTTATCTTTACCGGGGACACCGTAAAATGAAAAGTATTTTATCAGAGCTCTTACTACTTCCGGTGTAGAGCGATTAGGAATTTCGAAAGCCTGTCCTAGTTTACTAAACGCATCAATGATGGTCAGGAAGTATTTCCCTTCTATTGAGAACAAATCCATAAACAATTCTTGGAAAGGTTTTGTCTGCGTCTGTGTCAACTGCAATTCAGGTTTGTATGGTTTGCGGTCGTACTTCATTGCTTTACAAATTTCACACGCGTTTATCACGCTACTGACTGTTATGTTCATATTGTTCCAGTAGTATACGCGTTTCAGCTTCATGAGAGTTTCGTTGATTCCTCGATGACATGTCTTACTCTCGTGGTATTTTAAAACAATTTGTCGTTGCTCTTCTTCGTCCTCTACATGTATAACTCTTTTAGTGCATTCAAATAGTTTGACTGTCCCTTTTCTAAAAAGTTTTATAGCCGCTTGTGTAAACTGTTTACGGTGAATTTCATTTTCAAAATATATGAAATGCTTAGTTTTCGGTTTTACATATTCTTTTAGGAATTGAGTGACCAAATCTGGCCTATTTGTTGGTAAATGTGCTTCTAATATCTTTTGATTGTTACTAGAGATATTCTTTACAGCCGTTTCGTTTCTGTTCCATGTATAAATTAACATCTGATTAGGTTTAGAGTCTATGGCTTCGTTTAGAATAGGTATGCCATTTGTGTCCATGTCTGGTGCCGAATGAACAGTTTGTGATAGAGACATGTTACTCATCGTTCCTTCTGGTATTGTAATGGTGCTTTCAGAAGGCGATAATATAGGGTACTCAGTTTCTAACTCATGCTTTGTTGTTTCTTCTTTCTCTCCACTGCTTATTGATATTACTTCGTCTTTCCGATTTGGTTGCGCGTTACTTAACCTTTCAATTTCAGAAACCACATCATCCAAGTAAGAATGTAATCGTCTTTCAGATTCGTCTACATTCACCTGCATGGATTCAGTATCGTCTTTACCTAAAGCATTTAGCCTTATATGGGATAACGCGTCCGCGTTGATATTTTGCTTGCCATTCTTGTATGTCACTATTGCGCTCGGCATACGCACGTCTTTACCGAAATCTACGAAATTAATAATCGCCTCTCCATCTTTCAGGTCCGCAGGAATCGTCACGCGTGTTTCAGTACGTGGTTGAAGCTGCACTTCGTATGGTGGGTTATATATTATTGGTATTTCTACATTTTTCGTTCGGAGAACTTGATTCTGCATATCGATTGTGGCGCCTAGTTGTTTTAGAAGGTCGGAACCGATCAAGCCATCGTAGCGATTATCGACGTCATAAACATAAAACTTATGTTGTAACATGCTCTTAAAAGTTTTCAGAAGGGGTATGACGATGACTTCGTCGTGTCTGCTACGAGCGTGAGTGCTTACAACCTCGAAGGGTTCGAAGAACTTATAGTTGGCGAAGAACTCGTCAACTTTCCTTGGGCTGATAAACGATCGAGTGCTTCCCGTGTCTATCATAAAACGAGCATTTATCTCAGGTAAGTTGATGTGTGGTAATTTTAATAAGCTATCACAATTAAGATTTACTATCTCGGGTTGTTGGGTGCGGCCGGCTCGTGAAAATCCGGGGTAGTTTTTGGTTGTTTCCGAGCTGGTCGGCTCTTCATACAGATCGTAATATGCTTCATAATCTCCTTCATTTGGATGACAGTAAGTTTCCGCAAGTTCGTAGTTATAGAAAAGGTTATTATTACCTTCAGGTTCATCTAACATGTACTGTCTTGTTGCTGTTCGCATAGAGACATCAGTGTCCAATGGTTTGGAGTTGTTTACAGGGGGTCTGTATCCCTGAGGCTGGGGTGGAATCCCGAACCGATACTGATTGGGAATCCCGAATTTGAAACCCTGTGTGTTTTGATTGAAGTTGGGTCTAAAACCTTGAGGTTGGGGAATACCGAATTTAAATTGAGGGTTTGGTTTAAAATTATTTTGGTTTTGGGTCAGGTTTGGCTTATAGCCCATCTGCTGTGGAATCCCAAATTTAAATTGAGGATTTCCAGGTAATGGCATCCGGAACTGTTGTAAAGCACTTGGTCGAAAGACAGGTGTATTTTGTGGAATATTAAATTTAAAATTCTGGGGTTGAACATTTTGAGAATTTTGTGGTTGTACATTATGTGTTGAAGTTAACTGTTTGTGTTTAGAGTTATATTGGTGCTGGAAATTCACCTCTTCAGTTACGATGCCTAACGCATTTTCGAGAGTGGAGCAACCTTTTAGGCGAACAATACGTATTAGGTTTTCCGGAAGGTTATATAGAAAAACATTGAGCGCGCTGTTATTGTAAATGATCATTTTGGCTGCTTTTACGCCTTCGTCGGTCAACCGGTTTACTTTAGCAAATAAGGCGCTGCGAACATGTTGAATGCGGTTACAGAACTCATTGTAGGACTCCCCCGACTTTATTTTCATGCTCTCGAGTTCAATACTAATGCACTCCTCTGAGCGTGGGTCACCGAAATGCTGAAGTAACACAGATTTCAATGCATCCCAGGACGTAATGTCTTGTCTCTCACTGATAAGGGTAGCTGCTCTATCTACAAGCCTACTACTTATACAATGGAAAAGGTATGTGCTCTGAGCAAGGTTACCCTGTATCGTGTAACTATCTAGTACATATTGAGCTTTAGATAAGAATAAATTAAGCTGTTCAGGTTGACCACTAAACTTCGGTATCAAACACAGCATTTCTTTGGGAACTAACGTTACTTGAGCCATATTTAGTTTTATAACGAAACACACACAAAATAAAATAAATGTAACAAACAAAAGTAATAAAAATACTTAAAAGTTCACTTATCACCTATTTTAGTGCGATATGTGAAAATCAGATATTCTTTATCTCAGTGAAGTTAACCGAAACAAACTATATAGAGCTATAGAGTTCACTTATTAATAATTGAGCCCGCAACTAACAGGAATAGATAAGCATAAGAAGTGGAATGCGAATTAGTCACTCACAATCTGCTCACTGCCATATCCTCCACGATAAAGCTGCACTGAACTTCGTAGAATTATGTGTCTCTCGTATTATGTGAAAACGATTTTCACTCTGTCCACCCACTCACTTGTGTTTAACTTATTTATTTGGTTCGTGGATATCTGCGACTTTTTTGACCCGACGACCGATTTTCTAGTCCTCAGGTGCAGCCTTAATGCAAATATCCTACCGGCTGCGCCAGATAAATCACCCGGGGTGAGAGGACTGTTTTTAAAAAGACAATTTAATTGAATTTAAAACTATTTATTTAGAATAAGACACACGTATTGTCTAAAAGAAGTTCAGCTTAAGACTACTTTAAAAACTAATGGGAAGGGACCAAGCGTCTGATCTCATCACGGCTTATCTTATGCAACGTAGCGCATTCTCTAGGCAGTCTAGACGCTTCATGAGCTTATCTTGGTGAATGTGCAACGTGGCGCATTCTCCAGGTAGTCTGGACGCTTAACTAGGTCGTCTTGTGTATTATAACTGTATAATGTATATACAGGGTGTTAGTGACATCGTAACGAATACTGAGGGGCCTCAGACCATAATTGAGTTGATATCAAGTGCAATTTTTCGTTGCAATTTTTTTTTTAATTATTATCAATTCGCGATCGCTTTTGCGATGGAAACTTCCGCAGAAAACACGTTGAAAGATCATCTTATTTATTATGACTGTATATACAAGGTGTTAGTGACACCGTAACATACACTGAGAAGGATAATTCAAACCCTGATTCTGAATTGATATAGGTGTACCAGGATCTGATGGCTGGAATGTGGCTAAGTGGAATTTCCGTTCGGAAATTAATGAAAATTTTAGTATATTTATTGAATTATTTTATTCATTCATTCATTGGACTTATACGTCTGTTTCAGACGATTTATGACGTCATTGCCTCGAAGAAATGCACTTTCTTTCATGGCTGTGCAAGCCAATCCTAGAGCGGCAAACTATACCCCACACTCTGCAGAAGAAGTCTCCAACTGGTGGATTGTTGTTGGTTTGATGGCGTTTCATTCTCCTGCTCGCCAGTGTGTCAAACCAGGTGTGGTCATGAGTGTCGCGTCCATCGCGTATTTTATTCAGTTTCATACTTTAACGACGGAAAATTGCACTTGATGTCAGCTCAGAATCATAGGCTGAATCATCCCTCAAAGTTTTCGTTACGATGTCACTAACACCCTGTATATGTGTAAAACTGTAAGTGGCTAAACTGAAGTGTTGTCGTGAGTCACAATTTAATATCCAGTCTACCACTGTATCGTCGTTTCCAGCGTAGTTACAAGATGCCTCTGAAATTCTTTTGATGGCTTGTGACCATGTTCGGGTTAACATTTACTTATTTTATTTTATATTATTACTTCCTACCTACCCCACATTTTTTTTTTCATTGTAGAAGACGGCGATAGTGCTGGTATTGAGAGCCGTGGTAGCCCAGTGGGTAGAACGCTTGCCTCTCACTTTGAAGTCGTAGGTTCGAATCCAGCACAGGCCTAAACCAATGATTATCGAATTTGGTTTCGAATTCATGTTTGGATCATAAATGATTATCACGTGCTCAGCGGTAAAGGAAAACCACATTCCCGAGAAATGCATTTTCGGTGGTATATGACGGGACTTAATCTGTATTAGCCTGCTTTTCCCTTCGCAGGTTGGAAGGTCAGATAAGCAGTCGCTTCTGTAAAAAACCGGACCTGTCAATTCTTTAGGTTAGGTAAACGGATACTGTGAAAAACGGGATAATGCTAGGTAAATGATGATGAAGACGGTGAAAGTGCTCACTACCACCACCTATCGCGTTGGTCTTACAGAGAGCTCGGTGAGGTAAGGGTACTTAGTTCAACCTTGCGATGTACAGTCATGAGCAATATCATGTACCCACTTTAGAACCCTGTCGCACTATCATATTTGACATTTAATGAGACTAACGGTTTAATTTGTCAAAAGGTTAATGTGACATGGTATCAAAGTGTATTCTTATTAGTACTCGTGACATATATACATACAGAATCAGAATCAGAATCATTTATTCAACGTAATTATTATCATGTATAAACTTGTTGAAGGTCAATGCTCCTGCCACACGACCTCGACTTCGTGCACCAAGTGGATGGTGACTTCGGCGGTGTAGCGAAATCGTCTGTCGACACCTCTGCCGGTGCCCTGCGTGGAAGGCCGTACGGTGGACTTGCCCTACTATGGCGAAAGTCGAAGCTATCTAACGTGTCCGTTATCGAGTGCTCTAGTGATAGGCTTTTAGCTATTCGCGTGACTACTGTATCGTGTTCGTTCATAGTTTTTAATATATACATGCCAACCGATGAAGTCGATAATCTTCCAGACTTTACAGACTGCCTATCAAGAGTCTCTGCCATAGTTGAGGAGAACGATATTTCGATGGTTTACGTTTTGGGAGATTTCAATGCTCACCCTAGTGCATCTTTCGGGAAAGAATTGCTAAGTTTTTGTGACGAGCAACAATTTATCTGTGCAGATATAAAGATGTTGGGGATAGATTCAGGTACCTATACATTTATCAGCGGTGCTTGGGGTTGCCGCCGATGGCTGGATCACTGTGTGATGACTCATGCCGCCTGGAATACTATTGTATCAACTGATGTCATAATTGACACTTTCTTATCAGATCACCTCCCGCTACGCGTCGTATGTGATATTAGTGGAATATGTCACAGCAGTTGCTCTACTCTTACAAATAGTCCTGAACGAAACGATGTGAAGTGGGGCAACAGGGACGCTAGCCAAATAGAAATGTATTTTAATTATTGTAACTCTAGTCTAAGCAGGATTAATGAAGTGATATGTTGTTCTTACTGTGATAAAAATATTGAATGTCAGAATATTGATGAACATATTACTTTTATTGACGTATTGTACGATAATATTGTGGTAGTCTTACAAAATGCTGCCATATGTAGTGCTGGTTCGAGTTCACATGGTTCCAATCAACATAAACGTAAACATATTACGGGCTGGAACTTGCATGTTCAGGAGAGTCACCGTTTAGCGCGTTTATTTTTCGAGTGTTGGGCAGCGGCGGGTTGGCCGTCCACAGGCACAATATATGAGGACATGCGTGAAAGTAGGAAGAATTTTAAAAATAAGTTACGTTGGTGTCAACGGAATGAAGAAATGATCAAACTCGACATGCTAGCTACATACAGAAAAGACAAGGACTTCACAAAATTTTGGAAAGCTACTAAGAAATTAAATTACAAACAATCTTTGCCTGTGTCTGTGGACGGTTTACAAGAGCCAAAAGATATAGCAGAGATGTTTGCCAGAAAGTTTAGGGTTCAGCCAGTTCCCGTTCCTTGCTTGTCGACGACGGAACAGAATGAAACGCCCGATTTCAGTGTGAGCGATTGTTCCTTACATATAACCGCGGAAGATGTAAGAAAGGCTATAGCTCAGACGAAGCGTGGCAAATCTCCTGGACACGATGCACTGAGCATTGAGCATTTGCTATGTGCAGGAGAATTGCTACACTCAAAACTGAGTTATTTCTATAATCTGTGTATTAAATACAATCACTTACCTGAAGCGTTGATGAGGACACAGATAGTGCCCATCGTAAAAAACAAGACGGGTGACCTTAGTTCTGCAGCTAATTATCGTCCTATTTCTTTGGGAACGGTGATTGGTAAGACTTTGGAGAGGCTGCTACAGCCTGAACTGCTGAAGGCATTAAATATTGATGACGCCCAGTTTGGCTTCCGTCCAGGGCTCTCGACGGACTCGGCCATTATAAGTTTGAAGCACACGGTGGGTCACTATATTGCTCGTGATACAAGTGTGTACGCGTGTTTCCTGGATTTGAGTCGTGCGTTTGATCTAGTGAATTATAATATACTCTGGAAAAAACTGCGCGACTCTAAGGTGCCAAAAGTAGTGGTCGATTTGTTGAGGGTTTGGTACGGCGGCCAAACTAACAATGTTAGATGGGGTGACACGACTTCCAACGATTTCAGGTTGGATTGCGGAGTTCGCCAGGGAGGGCTTACCTCTCCGGACCTTTTTAACCTCTACGTAAATGACTTGATGGGTGAGCTGAGGAGGGCCAAAGTCGGTTGTCACTTGGGCAATGTTTGTGTAAACAACCTAAGTTACGCTGACGACATGGTGCTCCTCAGCCCATCGATCAATGGTCTCAGAAAGCTTCTTTCGGTCTGTGAGCATTATGCTAATGCTCATGGACTGAAATATAATGTGCTGAAAACGGAAATGATGGTTTTTAAAGCTGGTAAGGGTCCGGAGAGTGTGCCAGAGGTAAGGTTGACTGGTACGGCGGTTCAGGTTGTTCGGCAGGTCAAGTATCTCGGACATATACTGACACCTGAGTTGAAAGACGATCTGGATATCGAAAGGGAAAGGCGGGCACTCTCGATTCGATGTAACATGCTCGCCCGTAGATTCGCTAGATGCAGTTCGAGTGTTAAGAACACATTATTCAGGGCTTACTGCCAATGTTTTTACACCAGCCAGCTATGGGTTACATACAAAAAAGCGTCCTTGAGAATCATGAGAGTCCAGTACAATGATGCTTACCGCATTCTCATGAAGCATCCACGTTATTGTAGTGCATCGGGCATGTTTGCCGAGGCGGGAGTGCCAGACTTTTTCGCTGTTGTTCGGGGCCGCATCGCTTCTTTTTGGGAAAGATTGCGAAAATCGAACAATAGTATCCTGAAAGCTATCTGTGAAGATCTACCTAGTCCAATATTTAGACATTGGTTGGGGGTCCATCTGAGTTCGAACCAAAAATAACTTTTAACTTTTAGGTAACTACTTGACTGGGTTGTATTTTACTACACTCTTATTATTTCATTTTATTTTATATTTACTACTGTACTTATTTGTTTATCTCTTTTTGTATGGGTTTATTGCCTCAATAAAGAAATTTTATATATATATTTATTCAACGTAATTATTATCATGTATAAACTTGTTGAAGGTCAATGTAACATTTTTGAATTTACGTCATTTCGCAAGGTGTTATGGCTGAGGAGAAGAAATGACAATAAACTGCAACAGCAACACATCTTTTAAATCAATACATACTCAAGATAATGCGTATTTCCCGTCTTACTTCTGTCTCTCTCTTTCTTTCTTTCCTCTTTTTTCTATTTTTCTGTCTCTTTTCGTTTTTTTTATCAGTCTACTCTAAAGTAGACAGATACCACGGAATCTTTTCACGATCTTTACACACCATTCGCTTCTTCCACTCCCATCAAAGTCTTCAAGCATGCGCGCCTTAGGTACCTAGCTATAAAAAGTAATAAAGAATAAAACTCAACGGAATAAAAACCTTAATTAGCCAGAGGCAAGTACCATAATGAATGGACTTTCGAGTTCTTTACTTTCAATACGCTCGTTTGATGTACTTTACATTTCAAGTTCATTACATTACAATGGCATACGTAAAGCCGAGTAATTAAAGGGTAAGTGGCTGAACTTTGAAATTACCTCGCAGTATGTGGTGATTACCTTTTGATTAACTGCAGAACGCTTTGTAGTTATTTCGTTACAAGTTTGCGAGTGGAATGTGGCTTTATTTTATTGTTAATAGCTAGAATAAGCAAAAGGATATTTGACTAGGTTAGAGATAAATTCCTTCGAGTTATAACGTAGAACCCTTGCCTCGGGATACGGGTGAATACATCAACGGTTGCAGAGGCGGAGATGGGAGCCATCGGTACGGCAATGCAGGACGGAAGAGGCGAGTCACAGGGACTGTAACCTGGAATAAACGAATAGCTTTTTTTTATAATAAACGAATTTGAATTTGAACAGAGGGCAGCTGCAGGAACTGTCAGTGCTATTCAGAGGCGGAGGACAGGAGTCCTAGTACGGCTTTGAAATAGACTATTCTGCGCCATCCCACTTGCGTCAGACAGAGTACTGCGGGGCAGAAGGCAAGAGGGAACCTACTGCTCTATTTTTCCCTAAAAAGTAGCATGAAGAACGCTACACCGATAAGAGCTTGGCTCTTAGATTAGTGATTACGATGAGATAAATTATAAAATGCTAATCTAGAAATAGAAGCTAGTGTAACATGATCACAAATCAATCTAATTTTACTTTTCATCTTATTTTCGTATATTATGAGTACGATGTTTGACCACTTTTATTGATTTATTTATTTATTTATTGATGACGTCATACATCTCCTTAGCATTATTCCGTTTTTTACAGGGTCCGCTTACCTAACCTACTCGTATATACGAGTAGGTTAGGTTGGGGACCCTGTAAGCGGACGCTACTAATATTAGTAGCGTAGGTAATATTTTGAATAAATCTCTGTGAAGCGTGCGTTCTTAGTTGATCATAATAACGGCTTCCGGGCCTCCGTGATTCAGTAGTTGAACATTAGGCTCACGATCCGGACGTCCCGGATTCGAATCCCGGTGGGGATATGTTACAAAAATCACTTTGTGATCCGTAGTTTGTTTAGGACATTACAGGCTGGTTACTTCGTTGTCCGAACGTAAAACCCGTGCTTCGGAGAGCTACTATTTACTTAAGCAAGTATTTAGTCGTTACATGAGCCATGACAGAGACAATGGCGTCTCGTTGATTACCCACACGAAAGAAGAAGTTGACCAATCGATGGCTGTTCTTCTGAGTATACTGAACTTGATTATAGTCGCAAGCTCCCCGGACACTTCGTACAAATAACCTCGTTTTACACAGACACCACACATTGACGTTATCGTACACGCGCATCTGTGTGTGTGTGACGTCTGACGCCATACGATTCAAGTCTAAACTATGTTCCAGGGGGGTGAGGTAAACCTAGCTAAGCCGCTGGTGGCGAGCGGAGAGTTGCCGTTCTATACGTAGTATATTACTCCTTATCATACTGAAAGGGCCACGTTGATTACATTGGTTCCAACAAAGAGCTGCCAATCTGTTCCCGGTCGAACGTCAAAGCGTCTGCTGACATTTTTACCAATTTATTGGGTCTTTAGCTTTGATCCCGGTTTTCGATACTACAGCTTATCAATTGGGATTGATTAGCTGTACGTATAAACTTGGTGTAAGTATGTTACCTATTAGATGTTGTAGCAGGCCCCTTACGCGACTACAGTGAAACAAAAATTGGGCTTGATATACGCGGTAAGCTTCAGAACCCCAAATAATTAAGATATATTGACTCAAACTATGTAAAAAAATGTGGTCCAGACAACCTGACGTCAGGATGTCTGGCCACTTTCTTTATATGTTTTTTCACTGTTTGTTGAGATACTAGATAATTCAATGTAGGTACCGAATAGTATCAAAAAGGTATTGAACTTTGATAGTATCCAAACATAAAATGGTCCAGGGGGTCTGACGCTAACGTATACGCGGGCCGTTTTCCGCAACTCGACGTCTGAGCACCTATTTTTCGTGATACCTGAAACGGCTGGACCACTCCAGCCAGCTTAATTTCCCAAGAAAATCTGACAGGCACCCTGTCAGGCCAAAGTGTCTGGCCCAGTAGTTGGCGACTACGCCACACTCCAGTAGACTATAAGCCGCTGTCTTCTCCGCCACCATGCAGGCTCTGCACAGGGGGGCTGCCTGTGACACTTTTTTTTTGACGACTTATTGTAGATTTGCCGCAGGTGGCATTAACTACTTGGCCGGACAAATGGGGAGCGCTGAAGGCTCTCACCCGGTAGAACGTTTTAAGACAACAGGCCTGAGGGTGCCCAGTTGGGCGCGAACCTCGGCTCAGGGCGTAGTCTGAAAGGAAAAATATTTGAAAGAATTAATCGACCCTAGTGGGTCGATAGCGATAAGCGCTGATTGAGGGAAGTCGTCGACCACGCCGGCGGGGTCGGTATCGGGGTCCTGAAGTGTTTGGTATCACGAGCTGATTGGCTGCCTCTATGGCTAGAGTAATCGGGTCATCGGCATCGTATATTACATCCTTCGAACGCCGATACTTTTCAGTACACATGTTTGTTGAAGAAAAAAATGGGATTATTTATAACATAACCCGCCTTATTACCAAACGTAGACTAAAGATAGTACTAGGTTTGGCACTAGGTTTAAATTTGGACTAAAGTCAGTAGAAGAACAAACCTGCACTTACTAGTTCGGGTTTAAACCTACACCAAACGTAGCCTGGAAAGCATTACCATAGTACAGTCACAGTACATTCGACCGTGTTATTAGGTACTTACCAATAAATTATGGTTTCACCACTAAATACTTTATGAGAAAACGGTCAGTTCTGTCGGATAAATTCTGGATTGCATAAGTATGACCCTGAAAAGAGTCCTTAGAAGTCTTGTAAGCGAATGACTGAGTATTTCTACCCTTTTTTCCTTTTTGTTGCCATTTGTGACCCGTTCACCAAAACAAGCCGACTCAGTTATTAAATTTCAAATCTCGTTTCTCAGAATAGGGTTGCGTCCGACCATTCCTGTCACGATCCGGTCCGGCGGTGACGTGGCTTAATGAACCCTACTCCTTTGCCGCTTTTTACTTTTTAATAGCGCCCGCTCACGATCGCAAAAAAAAGTTTTCGTGGTTACTCCATTCGTTTGACTTAGGCTTGTCAGACGCAGAGTGATGTTATTGTCTTGTCTTTGTGTGTGGCGTCCTTTTATAATAAACAATTTCTATTCTATTCTATTCTAAATGGTCTTCAAACAGCGCGATTCGATATCGCATCGATATGTGCGACATTAGACCAAGATTACCAAACTTTTTGGACTACATTATAGCTATCTAAATACCATAGCTCAGTGGTGAAGGAAAATATCGTGAGAAAAAGACTCAAAATTCCAATATACTTTATTGCACCAAAACACAACTTTTCATCGACACTTATTAAGAGCCACGCTCAGCGGACCACGGAATAGAAGAGTCTGTCGGTTCGTCGGTCCGTCGGTCCGTCGGTCCGTCTGTCCGTCTGTCCGTCTGTCCGTCGTGAAATCGAGGTTTTGTTAAAGAATATCACATCCGAATGTGATTTTTCAAAATGGTTCACTATAAGGCTTAAAAAATAAATACTTCCTCTTTTTTAAACAGCTGTCAAGACGTTTAACAACCGTCATCAATTCTATTTTATTCCTGTTTGTAAAAACAGGTAAGGAGAAAAGAGCCGATTTTTAATAATTAAGTAAATAAATTGTAAAAGGATCGTCAAACGGCACGACTAAGCGGAAAAAACAAATAAGGGAGTCGATAATGAAATTCTTTCCATCATTATTAGAGTCTTGCCAAATTTGCAACAAAAAAGTTTCCTTTTCACAAAACGTTTTAAGTGAATTAGGTGAATTCAAAAATAAATTATTATGAATTGATTCGGGTCTGTGTGTTTTAACCTGTATCACAGAATTGGGTCGTGAACTAGGTTCAAGATAAAATCTGATTACTAGATAAAGACATATCTAAAACTAACGAACAACATTTTCTTTTTTCTATATCACTTATTTGTAAATTTTGAACAAGAAAAACGTAATGATAAGCCCGACATTTTATCACGTTTTTCTATGACAAATAACAAATTCCATAATAATTTCATGTTTTGACGTTAAGTAAAAAGTAACTGATTTGATCAGTTGGAAACTAGCCTATTTATTAATACTTACCTACCTAACAAAAATCAGATAAGAGGAGTCGTAAGACCCGTGATAGCCCGGTTGGAAGAATGTTTGTCTCTCAATGTTTTGTTGTTTTGGTTTTCCCGAAGGGTAAGGCAAAGGGAACTATGCCCATACAGCCATGTCTTACGTATTTTTTTCTTGATGATTGATGAAATGATGAAAGATGATGATGATGAAACCTAAGCCCCCACCCTCGGAGTAGACTCCTACTCCGAACCCCAAACGAATTAACTCAAAAGTCCGCATAAACTTTCGAGTTATGAAGCGGCTTCCTGGCACGAAGCGAAAATAGGCAGACACATTGTTTATTGAATACTCCTATATAATAACACTCGCGAATGTCTTCCGACTAACTTAATGCGATCATTAACCACAAAACACCACTTCGTATTAATTATTTAGATTATTCAATGAAGAAAGCAACTGTCCCATTCCCGTTTCCCGCCAAAAAGTTGTCTCTCAATGTGAATTGACTTATTCACTCGTTTTTCTTTTTTTGTTTTTTCACAAAAGTCGAGTATTCAAACAGCCACAAGCAAATATCGCTTAAAAAAGTTTCCATCTAAAACAACAAAAAGAATGCAGATTACCATGACTCCTATCGTTTGACCTATCTTGGCGTTAAGTGATTACAGGCCTTAAAGCTAACCCTTTCTGTAAATTATACGTGTTTGCATTCACTTTCAAACTGCTGACATTTTGTTTACGCATACCGTTTTAAAAATCCTTGATTTTGCAGAAAAAGGAATACTTAAAATCATCATGAAAGAGATTATTGAACACATACCTTATAGTATCCCCGATATAGGTAGAGGTAGGTAGAGGTATTAGTATACCCAAGAAAAGCTAGTTTCTAACTAGTCAATTCAGTTACTTTTAACTAAACGTCTTTTTTTTTGACGTGACTTATTGTAGATTTGCCGCAGATGGCATTAACTACTTGGCCGGACAAATGGAGCGCTGAAGGCTCTCACACGGTACAAGAATAAGAAGAATAAGAATAAAATTTATTGCCAGTAACAATTTACATTTGCTATATGAACTAACAACAACAAAACGTTACAACATTTAAGACAATAGGCCTGAGGGTGCCCAGTTGGTCGCGAACTTCGGCTCAGGGCGTCGTCTGAAAGGAAAAATATTTGAAAGAATTAATCGACCCTAGTGGGTCTATAGCGATAAGCACTGATTGAGGGAAATCGTCGACCACGCCGGCGGGGTCGGTATCGGGGTCCAGAAGTGTTTGGTGTCGCGAGCTGATTGGCAGGTCGTCGGAATCGTATATTACGTCCTTCGGACGCCGATACTTTTCGGTACCGTCCCTAAGCAGAATGTATTCGGAAGCCGCAACTACCTTACTAAACGTCAAAACACGAAATTAGTATAGAGTTTGTATGAAAAAAACGTGTGTTGTCAACTTAATACTGTCGAGTTATTAGACAATTTTGAGAGTCGTTTAATTTCTGCTTACTTAAAACTGACGTGTGTTCTATTTATACATGTCGATTACCTGTCCCTTTCCTTTTCGGCGGATAAGAAAATGACAAATATAACTTGAAATTAAATGGCACCACCATTATACAGTTTTAATATTAAATAATAAATATTATTATTCTTTATTCTATGCCGGAGTAGGTATAACAATTCCTTTCCGATCTGATTGGAAACGAGATTGACTCTGTCGGTTGAAATAATTCTTTTTCTGATCGAATTTACCCCTTCTCCGGTCCAAACCTAATTATTGAGGTCTTTCACAAGGGAAATTTAATCTCAGCATTCTTATAATTCTTCATGGTTTTCGCCGCGGCCTATAATAAGAAAGTATTTCTGGTACCTATACCTATATAATATATGGTCGTAAGTCCCAAAGTCCTTTTAAAATCCAAATCCCATTGTTTAACTATTGTGTCTGGAAATCCGGGCCTTACGAGGATATAAGATAAGCATGCGGTGTTAGCCTATCATCATCATCCCATTAACGTCCCCACTGCTGGGGTACGGGCCTTCCCTATGGATGGATAGGGAGTTCGGGCCTTAAACCATCACGCGGGCCCATTGCGGATTGATGGTTATTAACGACTGCTAATGCAGCCGGGACCAACGGCTTAACGTGCCTTCCGAAGCACGGAGGAGCTCGAGATGAAAACTTTTTTTGTGGTCACCCATCCTATGACGGGCCTTTGCGAAAGTTGCTTAACTTCAACAATCGCAGACTGAGCGCGTTTACCGCTGCGCCACCGAGTGTTAGCCTGTAATTATGATTATATACCTAAGGGGATAAAATGGGGGTTGGAAGTTTGTATGAACGGCCTATGTTTTTGAAGTAAGAGACTTAACATATAAAATGTAATATATTATACTTACTTAATAATTATGTCCAAATAACTCCAAGCGTACGAAGTCGCAGGCGGTTACTTGTGCAACTATATAACTAGGTACACAGGGTGTTGGTGACATTGTAATGATAACTTTGGGGGGTTAATTCAGACCATGTTTTTATTTTATTTTTTCAAATTATTTTCAGTTTCATACTTTTGTGAAGGAAAATTCCACTTGATATGAACTCAAAATCATAGTCTGTTTCGTAAAGATATCACTAACAGCTTTTTTTTAATGACTTGACTTAATGTAGATTTGCCGCAGATGGCATTAACTACTTGGCCGGACAAAAGAGGAGCGCTGAAGGCTCTCACCCGGTACAACGTTTAAGACAACAGGACTGAGGGTGCCCTGTAGGGCGCGAACCTCGGCTCAGGGCGTCGTCTGAGAGGAAAAACATTCATACATATAACATAAACTGCCTATATACGTCCCACTGCTGGGCACAGGCCTCCCCCCAATCAATCGGAGGGGGTATGGAGCATACTCCACCACGCTGCTCCACTGCGGGTTGGTGGAGGTGTTTTTACGGCTAATAGCCGGGACCAACGGCTTAACGTGCCCTCCGAAGCACGGAATCATCTTACTTTTTCGGACAATCAGGTGATTCAAGCCTGAAAAGTCCTTACCAAACAAGGGTCAGTCTCACAAAGTGATTTCGACAATGTCCCCATCGGGAATCGAACCCGGACCTCCAGATCGTGAGCCTAACGCTATAACCACTAGACCACGGAGGCTGTTCAGACTTACGCTGATCAAATTGGAGATGTCCTTAGAAAAGGTTCAATACGATCTACTCTGAACCGGCGTGCGTGTATGAAGCGATTGATGAATGTGGAGGAAGCAAGAGAAGTGTGTCAGGATCGAAGCAAATGGAATTCTATAGTCTCTGCTTACCCCGGTGGGAAATAGGCGTGAGTTTATGTATGTATGTAAGTAATCGACCCTAGTGGGTCGATAGCGATACTCGTAAGTGCTGAATGAGGGAAATCGTCGACCACACCGGCGGCGGGGTCGGTATCGGGGTCCTTGTCACTAACAGCTACTAACAGATTGATTATACACCGTTTCAAGTTTCTCGAAGACAAAAACAGACGCCAAAGAATTCTAAATGTAAGGAAAATATACAATACAATACAAATACACTTTGTTGCACCAAACTAAAAATAAATAACTACAAAAAGACAACTACATACATACAAACTAAATACATGGCAAATGGCGGCCTTATCGCTTAAAGCGAAAATATTTAAAGCCGCTGACAGATGGCGCACGTCACTAAGACAATTTATTCCTTGTCTGGCCTTCTTAAATAATTGATTTGAAACGGAACTTGTATTTCCTTCGCGAATTTACGAGAGTTTTGAGAAATGGTCACTTTCACTTAAAAGTAAACAATTTAACATTTAAACCCCTCTTCTTCATATCGTGTGGATTGTGAGTTGGATAACCAAAAAAAAAATCAAAAATATTTATTTTTCAAAATTAGCTTACAAGCTTTTTGAACGTCAAAAAATTAAATTACACATTATGTAACTAGCTGTAAAACTACTACCACATCGGAATCTGTAACGCTGAGGGAAAGACGTGGCCAGAAAACCTCCCAGCACAGGGCCCTAGTCCTACTGTTTCATGTTTTACCCCAACATCGTCAATCCTTATCAATCCTGATGTAAGGGTTATTATTAACCCGCCAAAGGCCCCTGATATGGCTCATGTACTCGTAACGACTACATACTTACATCAGTAAGTAGTAACCGGGACCAACGGCTTAACATGCCTTCAAGCTTCGTGCTTCAGGCATCATCTCAATTTCGGACAGTCAGATGATCAGCCTGTAATGTCCTAACCAAACTAGGGATTACAAAATGATTTTCGTGATATGTCCCCACCGGGTTCGAGCCTCCGGATTATGAGCTCAACTCTTAACCACTGGACCAAGTGGTTTAGAGTTGAGCTCACAATCCGGAGAGGCTGTTGTAAACCCATACAAAACCTAATCAAATTAAAACTTCAAGTTCAGTTCCTAGGCTTCTCCCTGAGTCCGGTTCATGTTCGAAGCCTTATTCCGGCTCACTTCGACTCTTATGTACCGTTATAACTACCTCCATAGTTCCAGTACACTTGAAGTGCAATTAAGCGATCGGTCCCAAAGGAATCAGGGTTGCTTCGGTTCGGTCTTTAGGTTTTTTAAATATTTTTTTTTTATTTTAACATAACATAATCATGGTCTGAATCGTCCCCCTCAGTATTCGTTACTATGTCACTAACACCCAGTTTTTATTTATTTAAGATACACTATCAGTATTAGAAAATTACATAAAAGTAACAAGCAACGGACAATTAATGTATGTTATACCATATAGACTGTTTATGTTATGTAATAAAGATTGTCATTCTTATTTTCATTTATATCACCCTTTCGCGTTGGTTATTGACACTATACAAAAAAAAATCGCGCGACGTCAAGCCACTCGCCGTAATGGGAATCGCCGTTCGGCTTATTAGGACTAGTATATATAAATTCTAGGCTTATGAAGACTAGTGCTTGCTTTATATTAAAATAAAAAAACATTGAACTTGAATATACTAAAAGAGATGCATTTAGAGAGATGCAGCTGGTGAGAAGTGGTACCCCCTCCGGTTGATTGAGGGGAGGCCTGTGCCCAGCAGTGGGACGTATATAGGCTGTTTATTATACACCTCTGTCTACTTCTTCGGGTGATACTATGTTATGTTAGGAGTGGAAATCTATGCCGTCTTCTGTATTTCCGAATACATATAACTCGGGTGCTTTCAAGGCCACAGAACAGGCACCTTCTGAGCGAGCTCGCTCCATAAAAAAGTTCAGTCAGAATTTTTATTTTTCTTAATGAATGACATATTCGATAAAGAGAGTAAAAAGTTTGGGCTATAAAAAATACTGTAAATAAATATAAGATTCTTGGAAGCGACGCCACAGTGTGTATGTTGTAATAATTATTTTATTTTGATTAAGATACTACCGAAGCAACCCGCATTCCCAAATCCAGTTCAGTGTTAAAATATACTTACTTGTTGCTGGTCTGGCTGCTAGCCAGCGGATAAATCTGCTTCCGTGTCTCTACACTCTACACCCGAGAGGATTGGTCACTGCAACAAGATGAATTTAGATGGGGTAGCGATCAGATTTTGAGGCGCATTTATAGTTGCTTGGAAAGTAGCATGCTAGTTAATACATTATTTGAAGTTTACGTGGTTTACAAATCAACCAACTTGCAGTCTTAAATTTATTTATTTTATTTAAGGTAAACCAACAGTTATAAAATACAGAAAGTAGACAACAAACATAACAGTTGAAAACTAATTACAGGTTTCCACTGATAACCCTAAACTAGTTAATATGATATCAGAGAGTTGTGCACAGGCAAATTAGAGTTAGAAGAGAGAAAATAAAAAGAAGATTAGGTGCCAAAAAACCTCTGACTGAGTAATCTTCTCATCATCACCAGCCCATTAACGTCCCCACTGCCTGGGCACGGGCCTTCCCTATGGATGGTTAGGGAGACCGGGCCCTAATCTCCTCGCCGCTGCAAAACCGGTGTTAAACAAATCAAGATCAACTTCCTTACAAAGTTCAGTTTACTTTAAAACACATAATACCGGGTTCTTACTGCGTTATTATCAGGGATATGAGACTCCCGATATTTCCACACTGTTACATGTGCCATAATCACGGGACGACTGATGAAATTGGAGTGGAGTACGTAGATCCATAATTTTTAAAGAGCAAACATATCTGTCTACCTTCTTTCTTTGAAATATCGGGAGTGTCATATCCCTGATAACGCGGTAAGAACCCGGTATTATGTGTTTAAGCATGCAAGTTTGTTGATTTGTAATTCTCAACCTGATGAACAGGGGGGTTAAAAAGGCCACATCGAAGCAATTCATCTAAAAAAGCAATATTGCAATTTGACATTTGCGCATATAAAAGTAATTGATTGATCTCTCCGACCGATTTCGGCCATGGCGACCACTTCGACTCCTAGTCGGCACGACGCTGATGCGCCCGAAGATGGCTTATGTAGCTGGCTTCTTTACAGTGAACTCCCGCGCACAGTGAGGGCACGTGAGCTCTCCGTTTTGGTAGAAACGACCACGGTATGTGCTCACACCCCCAGGACCGCCTATGTGTAGAAATCAGACAAAGCCTAGCCTGCATCAAGCCAGACCTCTCTACTTCATCCCATCGCCACAGGTCTTAACGTTATCGGAGTCGAGTAAACGGAAGCGGTCAGGTACGCAGGATATATTAAGGTGCGCAGACGTTCGCGCAAAACGCAGGGGCACACACTCGTCTAACTCGTCGTAAGACGATAAAAGTAAGTGCACAATGCAAACAAATGTCAAATATTAATATTGCTTTCTTAAACGAGTTGCTTCGATGTGGCCATTTTAACCCCCCTTGAACACAGGTAGTACACCCACTCTTAGCCACCTATGTTTAAGTCCGATATAATAGGAGTCTATAACCATAAACCGACCACAAATCTATGATCCAAACATGAATTCAATCTTATATCTATATTTGTTCGGGAACGTAGCCTGAAAAGTGCCTCATTACAGACGAAGCTTGTTAGTTATGTGGACGTGAGTGGATGAAAAAAAAAAGACCATCCACATCAACTCCGGTGTCAGGGTTACTATTGAGCCGCCAATGGCCCCTGACATTGCTCATGTAACGACTACGTGCTTACGTCAGTAAATGTTCCCGGGACGAACTGTCGGACAATCAGGTGATCAACTTGCAATGTCTCAACAAACCAGTTCCCACCGGGATTCGAACCCGGAACTTCCGGATTGTAAGCCTTTGCTTAACCACTGGACCATGGAGGCCGTTGTAACTTTCCCTGTATTATTTATTTATTTATTTATCTAATACTTACAACTATAAGTTACCAAGGCCTAAGAGGCCAAGTTACCAAGGTGTAAGGCCTTTGATGATATTTATGCAACACGTATGAATTTAAAACAACAATGAGCAATAAAACAATATACGACGAGACAACCAGCTCATTATTTGCAGGGCATTGTTCGTTTCACTTCATTGTGCATTCCCAATACTTTGCCAATAACGAGAGACGCCGGCCAAATATTAATTAGTTCCTCTGTTTCAGAGGGACAGCTTAAAAATGGGACCACTTTGAACATCGAACACTTCGGTTGGCAACTTTAGTTTGTACTGTAATTTATACAGGCTGTTAGTGACATAACGAATACTGAGGGGGATGATTCAGACCATGATTCCGAGTTAATATCAAGCTGAATTTTCCGTCGCAAAATTCAGGCATTTTGCGTTTTTTAAAATTATTTTCAATTCTATACATTTGCGATGGAAATTTTCATTAGATATTTTAGAATAATGAAGTGAATTACCACCTAAAAGTATGTACAGCCAGCCATGCGAGTACGTATGGGTGTTAGTGACACCGTAACGAATACTGAGGGGGATGATTCAGACCATGATTCTGAGTTGATATCAAGTGGAATCCTGTCGGAAAATTCATGAAAATTTTAGATTTTTTTATGGTCATTTAATCGATTTTTACGATATATTATATCGTTTTGTCGATTGTGAGTCAAAATATCAGAACATCTAACTTAACAGCACTATATTTTTATCAGATTCTTTGGAGTTTTGACACATCTACATGATATGTCTGCCACTTTTTTATATGTTAATGAGAAAATATAAACTTCTATTCAACACGAAAAGTATGCATGTTGCCAAATACAAAAATATTTTATTTTACAAAATGTCTAAATCAGTTTCTCACCGTGATAAACGTTTATCGTGACGGTAATTTGATCGAGCGTGACACGCGTGTTAGGGAAATTGACAAACTTATCGATTTCGACAAAACTTGCGACTCGATCGATAAATTTATCACGTTGTGCATGTTGGAAGGGCTGAACGATAATACCAGCGTCGTGGTTCACGCCGCGACTTGTACTGAGTGAGGCTCTTTTATCTCAGGACGTCCACCACCACCTTATGATCATTTCAACAAACATCTGTCTTGCTTTTTTGTAATTGTTTTAGTGGAAATTTGATATGATGTTGTTGTCTTTTTTTTGTGTGTGGCGTCCTTTTATAATAACATACATAACATAACATAAATAGCCTATATACGTCCCACTGCTGGGCACAGGCCTCCTCTCAATCAACCGCAGAGGGTATGGAGCATACTCCCCCACGCTGCTCCATTGCGGGTTGGTGGAGGTGTTTTTACGGCTAATAGCCGGGACCAACGGCTTAACGTGCCCTCCGAAGCACGGAATCAACTTACTTTTTCGGACAATCAGGTGATTCAAGCCTGAAAAGTCCTTACCAAACAAAGGACAGTCTCACAAAGTGATTTCGACAATGTCCCCATCGGGAATCGAACCCGGACCTCCGGATCGTGAGCCTAACGCTCTTACCACTAGACCACGGAGGCTGTTATAATAAACTATTTCTATTCTATTCTATAACATCCCTAGTAAGTATACATCACGTAACACCGAGTCATTACCTAAGGAAACTCTGGAGTCAGGCAGGTAAGTTTTAACGGTGCGGTCTCGCCGCTCTAACTACTTGCTAGTTCCTGAATGCAGTCGTGTCTAGTACCTCCTTGTATGAAACATACATTATAAACTTGTTTTGTCTTTTGAAATTCTTTATTGAAATTTCGTCATCACTAATTTAAAAGCCACGCTTTTGTCGGTGTAGCATCCTCCATTCTTGTCTATCAAAGGCCAATTCCTTCGCTTCCTTATAAGACACGACGTAAAAAAACGTATCAAAATTAAAACACGTATTAAAATTTAAAAACACATTAGTATTTAAGCACATTCGCCAAACTGGAGGATAGTTTGTTGCGAATTCATGCACTCATTACTTATATCAATTGTAATAGATAGTGGTGAACTTAATCCTTAATATGCTACAAACCTACTTGCATGCAAATAAAGAGCTAAGAAATAAAACAAATGTACGTCTAACGATATCGAGGGCATTCAGTTCATCAAATGAATTTAATAAAAAAAAAACTTTAATTTGGTTTTAAAATATTGGTTTACTACAAAATTCCTTTCATTTTCGATTCATTTTCGAACTCAATGCTAATTAAACATTCTTGGAACAAGGTATTTTAATATTCTTTCGCCATAATAATTGTTAGCACCTGGCTCTTCAAACTTTTTTCGTAACGTAACGATAAAACACAATTACATAAAAAAAATATATATAAATCGGTACTTAAAGGATATTACAACGCCTCTTAAAGTTAACTACACTGAGATGTGTTATGGTTGACAACACAAATTTCCATTCAACACCAAGGTACTGATATTCACAATAAAAATACCTCTGAATCTAAAACCGCCATCTTGACGTCAAGTGTATATCTTTTGAATGGGAAATATTAAGCAATAATACTACGTATAAGACGGCAACTCCCCACTCCCCACCAGCGGCCGAGCTAGATTTACCTCACCCCCTCTCGGTGTTACTTTAGTCTTCAATCGTGTGAACGTCAGACGTTACACACACAGATGCGCGTATACAATAACGTCAGTGTGTAGTGTCTGTGAAAAACGAGGTTTTTTGTATGAAGTCTCCGGGGCGTGGTTTAGACTATATATCTAACAACATGCAATTTCAATATTAACCCACTGGTCCCGCCATTTTGATATATAAACTCCGACTCTTTTTCTCTGTAAGCTCAACAGAAACAAGAACGGAACTGTGTATTTTTGTTGAAAGTAAGCTGTAATCAAATCAGAGCAAATCTAAAATGGAACTCTAGAACGCCCGCAAGGCGTGTATATCAGGATCGCGGGTGTATTTCTCAGATTGGCCTAAATATATTGCAGTTATTTGGTACCTTCTGTGTACTTTTATGTACCTCTCCTGAAAATCGGTGTACCTACGTCCATACAATGATATTTTGAATATTAGGTACACCCGCCATCGTGCTGTCAGAACCGCGGGTGTACTGTTAACCAATATATGTACCTTAGTACACTGTTTAACTACATTTGGTACCTCTTGTGTACCTCAAGAAACAAGTATTAAACCAATAAAATACGGTATACTTTCAGAGAAATTTCAAAAAACATTTTTTTCTCTTTTACGTCGTTACTATTTTATTTAAAAAACAGTAATCGAACCCAGAATCTTCACATTAAGCATATACTACTATGCCCATCCCGGGATTCGAACCCAGAACCTCCACATTAAATATCTACACATTAAGCATATACCTACTACTATGCCCATCCCGGGAATCGAACCCAGATCCTCAACATTGTATGTGTACTATTTTTTGGCTATACCAGGATTCGAACCCAGAATCACCGCATTAAACATGTACTTGGCACAAATGTGGCTTAAAGGGAATTGAATCAGAAAAAAAATTGAGGTACCTAAGTACTTTTGTATTGATTGCACAATCAAAGTACAAAAAAAAAGTTTTTTTGAAATTTCTCTGAAAGTATACCGTATTTTATTGGTTTAATACTTGTTTCTTGAGGTACACAAGAGGTACCAAATGTAGTTAAACAATGTACTAAGGTACATATATTGGTTAACAGTACACCCGCGGTTCTGACATCACGATGGGATGGCGGGTGTACCTAATATTCGAAATATCATTGTATGGACGTAGGTACACAGATTTTCAGGCAAGGTACGTAAAAGTACACAGAAGGTACCAAATAACTGCAATATATTTAGGCCAATCTGAGAAATACACCCGCGATCCTGATATACACCGCAAGGCGGCTGTCCATTGAATCGCACCGTGAGGGAAAACATTTTTACCAGGGATGTTATGGATATGAAATTTCGGATACGAATTGGATACGAATTTAAGAATGATTATTATACCCGATACGGATACGGATAATAAATTATTTCTGATTATCGATTAGTTTCGAACAATTTTGGTTACGGATATAATTTTTAAAGGATATTCAAAAGTAAAATACAAAAAGTTAATAAACTGAACCGACTGTTTTTCTCTGTAAACTCAACAGAAACAAGAACAGAACAGTGTATTTCTGTTGAAAGTAAGCTGTTATCAAATCAGAGCAAATCGAAAATGAAACTCTAGAACGCCCGCAAGGCGGCTGTCCATTGAATCGCACCGTGAGGGAAAACATTTTGTGTGGGTCTACAATGGTTTTTACCAGGGATGTTATGGATATGAAATATTCGGATACGGATTGGATACGAATTTAAGAACGATTATTATACCGGGTACGGTTACGGATCTTATCTGATTTATTTAGCCTTTTCGATCCTACTGCTGGGCAAAGGCCTCCCCTTGATTTTTCCACTCCTCTCGACTTTGCGCGATCTCCGGCCAATCCCTCTGATAAGCATTGAGGTCGTCACACCATCTTTTACGCGGTTTGCCTCGACTTCTATGCCCGCCCTGAGGTATCCAGTAAGTAACGACCCGATTACGGATACGGATAATAAATTATTTCGAATTATCCGTTAGTTTCGGATAATTTTGGTTACGGATATTTTATAAGGAACTTCAAAAGTAAAACACTAAAAGGTAATAAAGTGGTTTTATTTACAACGACAAGTTATAATATATGTTATGACGACAAAAGAAGAAAAAAACAAACAATGCGCGCGGCTTGTAGGTCGGCACTGGCAGCGGCCAGTCGATCAAAACAACTTGTCATAACGTGTCTCAATTAGGCTCCGCCCCTATCCGACATTATCCAGAACTTTTATTTCGGATTCGGTTACGGGTACTACACTTCAGGACCCCGATACCGACCCCGCCGGCGTGCTCGACGATTTCCCTCAGCGCTTATCCCTATCGACCTATTAGGGTCGATTAATTCTTTCAAATATTTTTCCTCTCAACCGACGCCCTGAGCCGAGGTTCGTTCATGTCTTAAACGTTGTACCGGGTGAGAGCCTTCAGCGCTCCCCATTTGTTCGGCCAAGTAGTTAATGCCACCTGCGGCAAATCTACAATAAGTCACGTCAAAAAATGGTTACGGGTACAGATATTTTTTTATATCGGATATCCGATAGTTTTGGTAACGGTTACGGAGCTCCCTAACGTCCCTGGTTTTTACAGTAACTAGAAAGGAAAAGGAAGTTTAGTAATTCCATTGATGTGCTGTTCTCGGAAACGTTCCCGTAGTAAAAACTCTTTAAAATAGTAAGGACACTGGCTGCTATTTTTTTTTTTCAAATTGTTCTTTTTTGTATTCTGATTTTATCAGTCTAAAGGTTAGGTAATAGAGCTCTGTTTACGTAACTTTCGCGCCTTTTTACTGGCGAACGGCACATTATGATTAATTCCCTATTACCCGATTGTGGTGTAGCAAAAAGGCGGGTTATGTATTTTTTGATATTGTTGTTTGTTTTTGCTATACACTCCCAGGTCCATATGTGGTACTACAATATTTATAACAACTGTTTACCATATGGTGTGCAATAAATACTTTGACTTTGTGGTAACCGCTTTTAAGCTGACTTTGTTCAGCAGGCACCAGTTTTCAACAGACGGAGGTTTCCAAATCATTTTTTTTTTGTCATGTGCGTTATCTCCGTCCGCGTCGTTTATGAACCGATGATGAGGTTGGTAATTCACCACACAACCCACACGATAGAAGAAGAAGAAGAATATTTTACAGCCTCCACTAACCCGCACTAGAGCGGCGTAGTGGAGTATGCTCCATAGCCCCTCCGGTTGATTGAGGGGAGGCCTGTGCCCAGCAGTGGGACGTATATAGGCTAATGTATGTATGTATTTTACAGAAGCGAATGGAATATCTTTGTCGGTAAGAACGCCGACTTCACTCCGAAAACATTTTCCTGAAGCACCAAGTTTTCCTTCACCGCAAACTCTATCTCAAAAAACAAACAAAACTTTCCCATAAATATTAGATTCTACGACACCTCTTCCTCGAAGTCATAACAGTCGTAACACACCGACACAGAAGCAATAAAAAAATAATTTATAGTCACCTTTCTTGTTGAAAAATTCAATGTCTCTTCACCCCAACACCCTAAGTGTGAAGGCGGCAACCTACAACGCACCAATGTATTGTGCCTACGTGCCAAAACTGCTCATGAGAAGCCTGCAAATGTAACACACGTGTTAGCACAAACTTTTTTGGGCCTTCAAAAGTTTCCGTTAGTTAGAAGGCCGATTGTGCCACAGTATATCTGTTTGGAATCTTTTACAACGCCCTGATTTGACTGGGAAACTTTATATAAACCGGATTTATTCATAACACACACATAACATAGCTCATGTCAAGATTACTTTATGTAAAAAAGCCTATTATAAGATTGACTACCTGAATGACAAAAATGTCTGGTATTGAATGTGTTCCTCTAGTTATTAAATAACTAGTAATGTATACCCTCATTGGTTTTTAAAAGATTTGTTGCTGTTGCAGTTTCTTGTCATTTGTTCTCCTCAGCCATAACACCTTGCGAAATGACGTGAATTCAAAATTGTAACATTGATCTTCAACAAGTTTATCCATGATAATTACGTTGAATAAATGATTCTGATTCTGACATAAGCTCACGACTATACCCCAATTGGGGTAGTCAAAGGTACATCTATCGCAACTTGAACTAAGTACCCACACCTTCCTGAGTTTTCTGTTAGACCAACGTGATAGGTGAGCCGACGGCGTCTATAACGTCCTTCATGGGTTGGAAGGTCAGATAGCCAGTCGCTTCTTCTTTTTTACCTTTGTTGGGTTTACTCTTCGCCCCAGACTTGCTCGAAGGCATTGCGAGGCCTAAGATGGAGCTCGCCCAGAAGGTGCCTATTCACTCTGGCCTTGAAAGCACCCGGTTTTTATGCATTCGGAAATACAGACGGCAAAGAATTCCACTCTCTAGTCGTGCGCATAATGAAGGCTTCTGTAAAAACCTGACCTGGTCAAATCTTCAGGTTAGGTTAGCAGACCCTGTGACAACCGGATCACGCTAGGGAGATGATGGAATTCGAAGTTGTGTATATCCTGTATCTAAAAGTTGCCTGGAAGAATTGAACGAAGGAAAGATAACATAATAATATGCTCACGACTATATCCCAACTGGGGTAGTCAGGGGTACATCCATGGCAAGATGAACTAGGGGTGGTATTAATAAACTAATCTCAGCTGAGACTGCCCTCAAGATCATGCTCAAGTCCCTGTTTTTATATGAGAACTGTCACATTGACATGATCTTGAGGGCAGTCTCAAAGCTGAGATCAGTTTATTAATATTAATACCACCCTAAGTATCCACACCTCACCGAGCTTTCTGTTAGACCAACATAATAGGTGATGAGCCGGCGCGGTCTGTAATGGTCGCGACAACTATGTTAACGAAAATTTCACTTAAGATAAATTGACCCAATGGTGCAAATCCAGTACCGGGGTTCGAACCGACGCTCCCCGTGGCAGAAGCAAGCAGATGACCACACCACAACGACTATTATTATAATTGTAGCATAAATACAACACACAACACTACATGAGTCATCATCATCATCAGCCCATTATCGTCCCCACTGCTGAGGCACGGGCCTTCCCTATAGATGGATAGGGAGGTCGGGCCTTATACCATCACGCGGGCCCAGTGCGGATTGATGGTTATTAACGACTGCTAATGCAGCCAGGACCAACGGCTTAACGTGCCTTCCGAAGCACGGTGGAGCTCGAGATGAAAACTTTTTTTTTGTGGTCACCCATCCTATGACCGGCCTTTGCGAAAGTTGCTTAACTTCAACAATCGCAGACCGAGCGCGTTTACCGCTGCGCTACCGAGCTCCTCATGAGTATTGGGGTGGTATTAATAAACTAATCTCAGCTTCGAGACTGCTCTCAAGATCTTGTCAATGTGACAGTTCTCATATAAAACAGAGACTTGAGCATGATCTTGAGGACAGTCTCAGCTGAGATTCGTTTATTAAAACCACCCTTAGATTTTAAAAGATCTTGTTATGAGGAAAACATTACAGGCTGATTACCTGACTATCCAATAGTAAGATTATCCGCGCTTCGGAAGGCTCGTTAAGCCGTTGGTCCCGGCTACTACTTACTGATGTAAGTACGTCACGTCAGGGGCCTTAGGCGGCTCGATAATAACCCTGACACCAGGGTTGATGAGGTTGGTCATCCACGTCACAACTCACACGATAAGATGATGAGGTGAAGCCAATGTAACGAAAAAATATAATGGTTGGTCAGTAAAACAAAAAAAATGCTTTTTACCGACTTCAAAAAAGGAGGGGGTTCTCAATTCGACAGTATATATTTTTTTTTCTAATCGCAATACGTACAAGAATGCAAACTTTAAACTGAGCAAATGCTAGTCCATACAGATTACGCTCTCAAACTCCGAAGGCTTACTTCCAGATAATAATATGACAAATCTTTCCCCCGCTTAAAGTTGTAAGTGGAATTTTAGCGATTTGTATGAGTATTAGCATGTGCTCAGTTGAACGGTATGGGCACTTCAACTTCGGCTTCAACTCCACGGCTTCAAGTAGAAACTTCAATTTTGAAGCAACTTCGTTTCACACGCGCTCACAGCTTCGTGCGGAAGTTTCGAGTAATAAGATTTTCTGCATATTTTTTGTTAAGGGTACTGGCATATTGCGTTGTTTGAAACTTGTAATTTGGAAGTGTTTGAGCAAATTATTTTTAGTATTATTATTTAATTCATTACAAATATATTTTCACATCATCAATTTAAGAGCCACACTCGTGTCGGTGTAGCATTTAAAATACTCTCTATGCTACTTTTTTTAGGGAAAAATAGGGCAGTGGTTTCCCTCTTGCCTTCCGCCCCGCAGTCTGTCTGACGCGAGTGGGATGGCGCTTAGAGTAGTCTATAACAAAGCCATACTACGACTCCTGTCCTGTCTATGAATAGTACTGACAGTTACTGCTGCTCTCTGTCAGGTTCCAGGTTACAGTCCCTGTGACTAGCCCCTTCCGCCCTGCATTAATATATTTTAATGCGCTAAAATTAAAAATAAAAGAAGAGGATATTCTAAAGACAAAAGATTCTGAAAGAGAGCAGACATTCGCATATCCACATATATATATAAACTAGATGTCGCGTGGTTCGCTCGCAGCAAGCTGCTCGCGTGTCCTGTATTAGTTCGAAGCTTTGTATGGCGGCCATCTTGTTTTCGTGAAATCAAAAAAGTTCTAGGTGCTATAGTTTTGCCAGGCCGTAGGGTGACCCCTGATGCGGAGCAGTTTTCCAAGATGACGTTCCGATCACACCCCAATACATCATTTTTATCTCGTGAGACATTTTCTGGAAAAACAAAAATTTGTATGGCGGCCATCTTGTTTTTCGGCCATTTTGTTTTTTTTTCACTGGCGATAAAATTTGACCAAGACTTTAATAGGCTTCGTGAAAACAAAAAAGTTCCAGGCACGATAGTTTTGCCAGGCCGTAGGGTCTCTCCCTGATGCGGAGCAGATTTTCAAGATCGAGCAGTATTTCCATACTCTTCGGGAGGTCCAGATCACACCCCCATACACAGTTACTGCTGCCCTCTGTCAGGTTCCAGGTTACAGTCCCTGTGACTAGCCCCTTCCGCCCTGCATTAATATATTTTAATGCACTAAAATTAAAAATAAAAGAAGAAGATATTCTAAAGACAAAAGATTCTGAAAGAGAGCAAACATTCGCATATCCACATATATATATAAATATATGAACGTATAACATCACGACTATAATCCCTAACGGCATGAGCAGAGCACAAGTACGGCGGAGAGCGTCGTTATATCGATCGTAGGACTTTGTATAAAAAAATATAAAGCTATTAAGCTTTTTTATTTTTTTTTAAAGAACATCTAGGGCCCTGTGCCGAGGTTGTTCTTGCAGCTTCTTTTCCCCGGCTATACAGGTTGTGAGAAGCTGCAGTAGTTTTAGGCGGATGAGACGTTCGTTGTGTAAAATTGACGATTCAAAGTGTAACTATGTTACCTATTGAATAAATATATTTTTGAATTTGAATTTGTATATGACGAGGTTTTGTTTATAAAAATCGCATCCGAATAAGGGCGCTTACATGGTGTTGAAACTGACGTTATGTGCGTACCTAATCATTATCTCCCTAGCATTATCCCGTTATTCACAGGGTCCGCTTGACCTAACCTGAAAATATGATTAACAGGTCCGGATTTTTACAGAAGCGACTGCCTCTCTGACCTCCCAACCCGCGAATGAAAAACCAGCCCAATACAGATTAGGTCACATACCTCCGAAAATTCATTTCTCAGGAATGCGGGTTTCCTCACGATGTTTTCCTTCAATGCTGAGCACGTGATAATCATTTATGATCCGAAAATGAATTCGAAAACAAATTCGACAATAATTGGTTTAGGCTGGATTGGAATCTGCGACCTCAAAGTGAGAGGCAAGCGTTGTACCAACTGGGCTAGCACGGCTGTTGGTTATGTGTATGTACAGTCATGAGCAATATATTATCATGTACCCACTTTAGAACCCTGTCGCACTATCGTATTTGACATTTAATGAGACTGACGGTTTAATTTGTCAAAAAAGTTAATGTGACATGGTTTCAAAGTGTATGCCATGTTAGTACCAAAAAACCTCAACAATATATTAAAAAGGTACATGTTTGAAAACCTACAAAGTATGTGACTTGATGTGTGAATTTGGAGCACCCTGTTTACTATCTTGTTTACTTGTTTGCTGCTTGCCAGTTTCTCGGAATCGCCCGCTCATACGTACGTAGGTATGATGCGCCTCACTTGTGGCGAATTACCTATCCTACCGGTTCTTTCGTCCATGTATGCGTTTGGCGTTTGACATGTGTACTTTATTTATTGAATAGTGTTATTAATTAATGGTATACTTCTGAAGTACAAACTGTAACAATAGCGGAATATTGCATTGAGACAAACCTGCAAGGTTTAGCAATGAGATTCAATTGTATCTTTATGTAAAATGTTTCAACAATAAATTAAAAAAAAAAAAGTACTCGTGACCGTACCTATGTGTGTATAAAAATATTCTGGCCCCTGTCCCTTTAAAGTACCTAAGTAAGCCCTGAAAGTAATTATAGCACTATGTACCTGAGTAATGAAGGCCCCACTCGCATTACAAAGATAATCAAAGTGCCAGTCAAGGGTTAATGGCAGTAATTACTCCTTAAATTATGTCCGCAGTTTACTCTGACGTCGTTAACAACAACTTGACTCTTTGTTTATCTTTCTTTTGTTTTCTTTTTTCAAAACATAAAATAAGCTAATAATAATACTTAAGCACATTGAGGAACTCGGTGGCGCAGCGGTTAACGCGCTCGGTCTGTGATTGTTGAAGTAAAGCAACTTTCACAAAGGCCGGTCATAGGATGGGTGACCAAAAAAAAAAAGTTTTCATCTCGAGCTCCTCTGTGCTTCGGAAGGCACGTTACGCCGTTGGTCCCGGCTGCATATGCAGTCGTTAATAACCATCAATCCGCACTGAGACCGCGTGATGGTTTAAGGCCCGATCTCCCTATCCATCCATAGGGAAGGCTCGTGCCCCAGCAGTAGGGACGTTAATGGGCTGATGATCATGATGAATAATAAGCACCTAGTAGGTCAGTATGGTAATCGCAGCTGATTTGAAACTGACTCATTGTGTTGCTTTTCAGTTGCTACTGCAATCAGGACTTCTCTATGTTTACCAAGGCATGTTGAGATAACATACTTGTCCAATATAAAAAAAGTCTTACAACTGTAGCCCAATTGCAATAAGTACTCAAAGGTACATCCATCGCAAGATGAACTAAGTACCCACACCTCACCGAGCTTTCTGTTAGATCGTGATATGTGATAAGCCGTATCGCCGTCTATAATGGTCGAGCCAACCGTCTTAGTGAAAGCTGCACTTAAGATAAATTAATGACTCGTGGTGCAAGTCAAATAAACTAATACTACGTATGGAACGGTAACCTCTTCGCCCCCACCAATCCGTAACGGACGCCGAGCTCACACTCTCTCGGTTTCACTTTCGTCTGTAGAAGTAGGAGAGAGAGCGCGCACGTAAGAATGAGATTCTGTATGGAGTTTCCACGGTGTAGCTAAGGTATTGTATACCAATATTTTATGTTTATTTTTATTTTTTTAAAGAACGTCTAGGGCCCTGTGCCGAGGTTTTTCTTGCAGCTTCTTTTCCCCGGCTATACAGGTTGTGAGAAGCTGCAGTAGTTTTAGGCGGATGAGACGTTCCTTATGTAAAATTGACGATTCAAAGTGTAACTATGTTACCTAGTGAATAAAGATATTTTTGAATTTGAATTTGAATTTTGGTAAGAGCATAGAATAAGGAATAACAGAACGGCAACTCTCCGCTCCCCACCAGTGGCTGAGCGTTTACCTCACCCCCTCAGTCTTATTTTAATCTTCAATCGTACAGGTGTCAGACATCACACATATAGATGCGCGTGTACGATTTCGTCAATGTGTAGTCTGTGTAAAACGAGGTGTTTTGTATGAAGTGTCCGGGGTGTGTTCTCTCTTTATTTAAGAGCTGCGCTCTTTTCGGTGGAGTAATCGCCATTACTCCATAGATAGGGCGTGTAGAACGGTGGTTGCCCCAATCGCCGGGGTGTGTTATGAGAAAAAAATATTTATATCACGGTTCGGTTACTCCAACGAAACTTAGTATTTACTAACAAGTTACGGTGTATATAAAATACGAGTGAATCTCCGATACCTACATAACTTTGCTTCGAAGTCTGGACAAAACTCGTAAATCTCTAAAGAAAAAGTAAATCTGCTCTGGGTAATGACTCTAGGCAAAATTTATGGATGACAGTACAACATAATTAGTTTATCGACCCTGGAGATAGCAAACAAAAGATAAAGCAAAAATGAGACGAAAAGGCATACATAAAACCAGTTTCCTCACATTATACTGTAATAAGTAAGTACCTATCAAGTATCAAAATGAGGATAAAAGTAGAAGGTCAAATGTCGGCAACACTGTTGAGTGGTCCTAAATTTTGACAGTTCTCCATCACGTATAAATAACAAGTTGTTGTATTAAAAATTATTATTATGAAATTCTTAAATTATTAAATTCTGATTACTAAATAAAGACAGATGTAAATCTAACGAAAAAAATTTAAGCATATTGACATCTATATTGACTCACCTTATCATATAATTTTGACATTGTATTTAGTTAAGCGCACCTAATGAAATTATTTTTAATCATATTCACATTTATATTAACTCACATTATTTTAATATCTAATTGAAATTGTAATTTAAATATATTAGAATTAAAATTGTACACCTAGACTGGTATGCTGCAGTGGATGTATACTGTAATATTGTTTAAGACCTTCTTGACCTGTAGCAATGCAATAAATACATTTGAATTTGAATTTGAATATTTTATTTTTTTCTATTTAAGTAACTTATGTAAGAATTTTAATGAAGAAAAACGTAATAAAAAGTCCGACATTCTATAACCGCACAGTGTGCTTTTTCATCACATCGACCTCACATTGTACTAGCTTCACAATAAATTAATTTAATGTTTTGACGTTTAGGAAAAAGGAACTGATTGGATTCTTTGAAAACTAGCCTATTATAAATTATAACGTCTCGTGGCCGAGATTTCGAGACCCAAAGGTAAACAATGGGGTTTGGATTTTAAAAGGACATTCGGTCATCATCATCAATTTAAGAGCCACGCTCTTGTCGGTGCAGCATTTTCCATGCTACTTTTTTAGGGAAAAATAGGGCAGTGGTTTCCCTCTTGCCTTCCGCCCCGCAGTACTCTGTCTGACGCAAGTGGGATGGCGCCCAGAGTAGTATTCGGTCTTACGACTTTAAAATAATAGTTATTTATTTTTTACTTACAACAACCAGCTTTGTCATCATATTTTCAATATAATTTCTATACGATTTTTAGAATTTATCAGTAAATGCTTCTATGGACAATTGGTATAACCACAAAGTGACGCCTCGCTACGAATATAGGCACATGCCTCGCAATTTTGTCTCCACCTTTACACGAGCTTAGCATATGCAGGCGCATATATCGAGGCGTGAGGCGAACAGAATCAGAATCATTTATTCAACATAATTATCATGGATAAACTTGTTGAAGGTCAATGTAACATTTTTGAATTTACGTCATTTCGCAAGGTGTTATGGCTGAGGAGAAGAAATGACAAGAAACTGCAACAGCAACACATCTTTTAAATCAATGAGGGTAGATTACAAGTTATTTAATAACTAGAGGAACGTGGCTCGCAATTTTGTCTCCACCTTTACACGTGCTTAGCATGCAGGCGCATATATCGAGGCGTGCGGCGGACATGGCTCGCAATGTATGTCTACACCTTTACACGTGCTTAGCATATGCAGGCGCACTTATCGTAGCATGCGGTGCACATGCCTCGCAATGTTTGAATCCGACTAAGTAAATAAGTTACAGTACTAGTCATCCAAGTATTCACTGTGTAGCCTAGCTGCTATCATTTGTAGCTTATCTTTTGAGGTTACGACGATTTATTAGTGTACCTAACTGTAAAAAGAGTTCTTATATCTTCTTACCCTCTTTTATTTTATGTTTATGGAGTAAACTATCTTTGGCCCGCGGCTTCGCTCGCGTTATTTTTGGGGTAACACGGATGCCCATTTCTAATGTACCAATATTTAGCTTCCTACCTTGAAAACTCCGAAAAGTTTCATATAAAATTTCACCACCTCTTTGATGGGTTTGCGGGCAAAAAACACTATCACAAATAGTCCGCATACCAATTTTAATGCTCCAAACACCCCCCCCCCCCCTTTTTAAAACAAACCCCCCCTCTTCCCCCCCTCCCCCCGTTTTAGGGAAGTGGGGGGTTAAAAAGAGACAAAAAATAGCCTATGTCACTCTCCATCACTTCACCTATCTCCACTTAAAAATCTCAGCTCTCAACCTTCGCCTTAAAATACCGCTTTTTAAACGCGTGTGTTTGTAATAAATAAATAGTTAAAACTTGGAACATTTTAAACCTGAAACCTTTTTTAATTTCTCTTTAGCCTTTTTGCTTCGTACCCACAAAGTTTCAGAGTATGCATGCTTTAAAAACCTTTGGCTCTTTAAAGAAGCGTTTAACAAAGTAGAAGAAGCAATTTGTTTTCACTCTATAATGAACTTTCTAATAGACCTATTACAGTGTAAAATGGACGAAACACCCTCCGGACAAGTAGTTATTTTTTATTAAGAGATTTGAGAACAGTCTCCGTGGTCTAGAGGTTAGAGCGTTAGACTCACGATCTGGGTTCGATTCCCGATGGGGACCTGGTCGAAAATCACTTGATCTGAGCGCTGGTACTCTTGCCTGAAAATCCCCGTAATTGTTTGAAGGAACAATGTCGTTGGGAGATAATTCCATTTAACAGTCGCATAATGAAGGAGGAAGCAAATCTAAACGCTCGCTACGCCATAGATGTGGTGGTGCCGATGTTGAAAGGATGTGGTAAATGCTCACAACTAGTCAATATAGTCGGTATATATCCATCCCAAGATGAACTAAGTACTTACCGATACTTCACCGAGCTTTTTACATCATCGCACTGCTGGGTATATTTCTTCTCCATTTTGTATCACCGTTTCGGATCCTGCGCTAACCTCAGACTCAACTTTCCCGCCATTGTAAAAATGTCACCCGCATACTGGGCCGCTGGTTTACCCACTGATCTTTTCATTTCTCATTGACACCATTCTGTGAGCTTTTTACATAGAACATAGTACATACATACATAAACCCAAACCTATTTCCCGGGATAACCAGAGACTATAAAACCCCTTTTGATTCGATCCTGACACACTTCTCTTGCTTCCTCCACATTCATCAATCGTTTCATACACGCACGCCGACAAAAGATCGTACTAAACCTTTTCTAAGGACATCTCCAATTAAAATAGAACATAGTACATATAAAGAAAGGCTTAGCTGTATACCTAGTATTAATATTCAGCACTACATCCCATCCACTCCGTCCAAGTTTTCACAATATTCCGACAATCAATCATACTATTGAGAACTCTTTTGACGCGCCAAGAACTCTTTTGAACGGAAAATATTAATATTTTCATTCTTATCTTTGGGAAATTCTCGGGGTTCGCAAAGCGGAATATTCAATTAATAAAATGAATTACTTATTTAGAAATCCGTTTCTGACAATTCGTTGTGGTTTTATTGCGTTCTTTGATTTTTATAATCAATTTTAAGAGTTTTGTAAATTATTAATGAACGTGTTTCTGACAATTTTTCACGGAAAATTCAATAATAAAAATACTTTTAAAATTTGTATTCATATTTGAATAGATAATTGCTGTCACGTAGTAATAGTACAGTCATGATCAATATCATGTACCCACTTTAAAACCCTTTCGCTCTATCATATTTGACATTTAATAAGACTCACGGTTTAATTTGTCAAAAAAGTTAATGTGACATGGTTTCAAAGTGTACATATTAGTACTTGTGACCGTATGGATATACCTCTGACTACCCCAATTGAGATATAGTCGTGAGCTTTAGATGATGTCATTTCCTTTTCGGTGGATAAGAAAAATGTCAGGAAAATTAAACTAAAATGTTTTGATATAAACTGAAATCAGCACCATTAAACCGCAGATAAAATATACAAGCAGCTTCTTCTTCTTTTTCTCTCATATGGGTTGAGAGATCAGTAACACACCTCATCAACCCTAGTGTTAGTCACAATTGAGCTGCTAAATACCCCTGACATGGCTCATGTAACGACTACATACTTACATAAGTACTTACAATAGTAGCCGAGAACAACTGATTAAAGTGCCCTCCGAAGGTGTGCGTCAAGCTAGCGGCCTCAAAAAAAAAATGAAAAAAATATAATTGAAAAAAATAGTACCTGTTGTAAAAAAATTAGTACCATCACGGTCCTGGATTTATAGAAATGTTTTATTGCACTTGCTAGCTTGACGGTGAGCGAAATTTGGCAAGAGTTAACGACAGGGTCTTTCGCTTTGATTTAAACGCCAAAAATTTGTACCGAAATAGTACTCACCCCCTGCAAAATACCGAAATTAGTACTTCACCGGTTCCAAAGTTATAAAGGTAGTTCTTTGATCCCGCTGGCTTCACGTTTTGAAAATACCTATTATCTGGCTGACAAACGGGAGCGATCAGCCTGCAATGTCCTAATCAGACTAGTAATCACAAAGTGAATTTGTGATTACATCTCTACTAGGATTCGAACCTGGGACCTCCGGTTCGTGACCCCAACGCTCAACTACATGACCACAGAGGTCGTCATGTATAAGCAGCCAAACCCCATTAATTGAGCACCATATCGTACACTATCAATCAACGCGGCTCAATATCGTTATAATGCGCCCGACGAGAACCCGTGTTCAACGAGAGCCAGTCACGATCTCGTTATTACATCGTTGTGCACTCATAGCAACGACAACGACATTCACGACCTAAATTGTTGTACTCTTATTCGGGAAGCGGATAAGGAAATAAAACATCTGACAATCGGCTTGCAAAAAATGTTGAGTACTCATAAAGTTCATTTATAATCTATAATGATTTTACACATTTATATTTTGTGATCAGGGTGGTTAAAAAGGCCACATCGAAGCAATTCATCTAAACAATCTATATTGAAATTTGACATTTGCGCATATTAAATTAAGTGTAGGTGGCGAGCCTATTGCCATTAACCGAGCACAAATCTTGGAAACTACGTGATATCCGTTACCCAATATGAAGTCAAACTCGTAAAGTCCAATTTAGTAATTTAGAGGTCGAACCTTCCCCCCCCCCCCCCTTCATAAATTATAAATGACCTTTCCGAATGTCAGATATTTTATTTACTTACCCGTATCCCATCCGGGACGCAGGCGTGATGCTATAAAGAAGCGCTAATTACAACTGCTAAGAAACGCCATGAGTCAATTTCGAATCAGTTGCGACTTCCATACTGGCTACTAAGTGCTTCTTCACGCTTCATAATGTTAAGTAACTACCTACTTAAATCCTGATACCAATATCGCATTTATGCCCACATCAAAATAAATTGTTACAAGTACTAAACCCAAGCGCGGGTTTATTTTCACAAAGAACCTTGGCAAATTCTCCCGCCATCCGGGAAACGATTCAAGTTCATTATTTTTGGGGCAGAAAGTTAAATTGGCCGCCGTCGAAGTTTTTTGAATTTATCTAATTGGCCAGCAAACGGACGGAGGGTTTTAAACGTTTCGTGGGCTGTGTGAATTCTATGAAGTTCTTGGCGTTAGTGATATCGTAACGTTCTAAAGGGGATGATTCAGACAATGATTCTAATATCAAGAGGAATTTTCTGTCGCAATAATCATTATTAGTTTTTAGTTTTTTAAAAATATAGAAAATTTCCACTTGATATTATGGGATCACTTTCACTTTCTTTTCTTTCTTTCTATTTATAATGCTGTCTGAAAAAGTTTAATATGTATTGCTGTATGTGTATCTAAATAAATAAATAAATAATAAATAAATAAATAATCACTTTGAACATCGAACACTTCGGTTGGTAACTTGAGTTTGTACTATAATTTATACAGGGTGTTAGTTACCTCGTAACGAATACTGAAGGGAATGATTCAGACCATGATTCTGAATTAATATCAGGCGGAATTTTCCGCCGCAAAATTTATGAGTTTAAATTATTTTCAATTAAGTATATACTTCAACCGGGCGTTCTTCTTCCCCTCCGGTTGATTGAGGGGAGGCCTGTGCCCAGCAGTGGGACGTATATAGGCAGTTTATGTTATGTTATGTAAGTATATACTTATGCGATGGAACATTCCACTTGAAATAACTCGGAATAATGGGCTGAATGATGATTCAGCATGATGATAATCAATATTCGATACAATGATGATATCAAAAATATTCGAAAAAGTTATGCATATCAGGATTACAAAATTTATGGACAAATATGAAATTATAAATAATGAACAAAATGGTTTCCGGAAGAACAGATCTACTAGCTTAACTTGCTACTCGCTTATTCAAAAGGTAACTGAATTAATAGACATTAAAAGGCCAGTAGTCGCTGTGTTTTTCGATCTGTCAAAAGCGTTTGATTTTGTCAATCACAATATATTACTCTCAAAATGCGAAAAATACGGAATTAGAGGACCTGCTTGGGAATGGCTCAAAAGCTACTTATCTGATCGCCGACAATGTGTAGAATTAAACAGGCTAAACGACAAAAATGAGATGATATCCTATAGATCACAGTACAAAAACACCTTTTTCGGTGTTCCACAAGGTAGCATTTTAGGTCCACTATTATTTATCATATATATTAATGACCTACCTAAGGTTACAACACACAAAACCATTTTGTATGCAGATGATATTTCCGTTGTTACCCCACACGATCCTAGATTTATATTCTCAGATTTGATAAATGATACAATAGAAAAAATAAACAAATGGACAGAATGCAATAATTTAAATATTAATATTGATAAAACCAGTTATATTCAATTTAGTAATCATAAGGCTCAGCGTTTTCACTTTGATATAAAATGTAAAGGTCAGGTGGTGCAACAAACTGATCAGACTAAGTTTATGGGACTTTATTTAGATCAACACTGCAATTGGAAAAATCACATTGAACAAATTTGCAATAGGCTTGGAAAGTTTACATTTGCTTTGAAGTGTCTTAGACGTACTACGGGCCTCAATGCTGCTCTTACCGCTTATCATGGCTACGTTGCTTGTGTTTTAAGATATGGCCTCGTTCTGTGGGGGAATTCAACTGACATTGAAAAAGTTTTCATCACTCAAAAGAAATGTATCAGAGCCATTATTGGAGTTGGACCACTGGAAAGTTGCCGTCCATTGTTTAAACAATTACGCATCCTTACATTAACATGTTTATACATCTATGAGGTGGGTGTCTTTGTCAGAGCGAATCGACACCTTTTCCCATTACGACCAAAGCACGACACTAGATTGCGACCAAGGGATCCAACGCTATTACAGAAGCCAAACTGTAACAGCGCTTTCTACAGTAAAAGTTGTCATATAATGTCCGTACAAATTTACAATCATATTCCCAGATACATTAAAGAATTGCAAACAAATCATTTTAAATCTCAACTGTATATTTGGCTATGTGATAAATGTTATTATTGTATAAAAGATTATTTTGAAGATGCTAAGAAGTTTAATATTAATAATGTTTAGAGAATTTTGAGGCTATATATTTATTTTTGTTAATTATTGTAAGCTTGTTTTCTTTAATTATTTTTGTTTTTAATAGATTTATGTTAGGTTAGTTAAGTTAGTAAGTAGATTTAATTAGTTAATTAAGTACTCACCTACTTACCTCCTAAATTTTCGCATGCTTACATCTAGCGGATCATGTGATACTTGAAACATAAAACCCATCAACTGTTATACAAAACCATGAATCCTACGCGAATAAATGATTTGATTTGATTTGATTTGAATGTCATTTACACCCTGTATAAGTACGTATGGGTAACCATACAAGTACGTATGATTCAGACCATGTTTCGGGAAAACCAGCCCAATATAGGTTAGGTTACATACCTCCGAAATGTATTTCTCGGGAATGTGGTTTCCTCGCGATGTATTTCTTCACCGCTGAACACGTGATAATCATTTATGATCCAAATATGAATTCGGAAACAAATTCGAAAATCATTGATTTAGGCCTATGCTGGGATTTGAAACTGCGACCTCAAAGTGAGAGTCAATGCGTTCTACCAACTGGGCAACCACGGCTATCTTGGGTTCGACAAAAATATATTTATGCGCTTAATACAATTGAAAGCATTGTTGTTTAATTTTGTTCTACTAAAAATGGCGTAAAAGCATTCTTGTATAATAATAATATTTATATAACTGCGTTTCGAAAGGCAACTCTCCGCTCTCCACCAGCGGCTGAGCTATGTTTTACCTCACCCCCTCGATCTTACTTTATACTTCAATCGTATGAGCATCAGACGTCACACACACAGATGCGCGTGTATGATAACATCAATGTGTACTGTGAAAAACGAGGTAACGAGGTGTTTTGTATGAAACGGTTGTGACTATAGTAACACATTCAAAATGTAACTATATTACATATATACATACATACGTAAACTCACGCCTTTTTCCCACCGGGGTAAACAGAGACTATACGTAGAATTCTATTTGCTTCGATCATGACACACTTCTCTTGCTTCCTCCGCATTCATCAATCGCTTCATACACGCACGCCGGTTCAGAGTAGATCGTACTAAACCTTTACTAAAGACATCTCCAATTTGGTCAATGTAAGTCCTTCTAGGTCTTAGGTGTAACTATGTTACGTAATGAATTAAAGGCTTTTTTGAGTTTGAGTGTGAGTTTGAACGGTCTCGTGTAAACCTATAGACGTCATCGAGTTCGCGTGCGTTCGCGTCGCGAGTGCGCCAGTTCTCAGATAGTAGTATCTCTCTTTATTTAAGAGCTGCGCTCTTGTCGGTGGAGTAATCGCCTTCATTACTCCATAGATAGGGCGTGTAGAACGGTGGTTGCCCCAATCGCCTTCCGTTCCGCAGCACACCGACCAATTTCTCAATCGGTGATGTTCTAGCTAGAGCCCTACCAGAATCCATTTCCTCGGCCTCCAACCAGTACGGTCACGAGCATTAATATGTATACACTTTGGTACCATGTCACATTAACTGTTTTGACAAATTGAACTGTAAGTCTCACTAAATGTCAAATATGTTAGTGCGACAGAGTCCTAAAGTGGGTACATTATATTGCTCATGACTGTACCAGATAGTAGTACCACGTAGATAAAGTTTCCGTCAGAAATAAAATGTAAATACTTACTAACAAAATGCATCAAATTCCTACACGGTTAATGAACCAGTAACTTGTTCGTAAAAGGGTCATAATTGATAGTTACACAATTGTTACAATGTAACTTTATCACTCGGCCGTAAAAATATATGGATTCTAATTTGCAACTAAGTATAGTTTTGTTAAACTCCGCTTCATATGTAAAAGTAGATTATGCATGTTAAAAACGTTAGCAACCGAAGGCGTCGTGACAAAATTGAAAAAAAAAAAACGCTTGGCTCTCACTTTGATGTCACAGGTTCGAAACCCAACACAGGCCTAAACTAATGTTTTTCGAAATGGTTTTAGAATACTTGTGTAGATCATAAATTATGACGTGCTCAGCGGTGAAGAATAAAACCGACATTACCGAGAAATGCGTTTCAAAGGTATGTGACCTAACTTGTGTAGGTCTGGTATTCTCTGCGCGGATTGGAAGGTCATCCAGGCTTAGGTCCGTCGCTTCTGTTACGTTGTATGTAGTTGAACAAGAAAAAAAAAACAAAACACAAAAATTGCATAAACATAACACGCTTATTGTTAAAACTCTTTATACATGACTCTGAGTTAATATCAAGTTGATTTTCCCGTCGCAAAATTACATACATACATAAACTCACGCCTATTTTCCACCGGGGTAAGCAGAGACTATAGAATTCCATTTGCTTCGATCCTGACACACAATCAAACAAAACAATAATCCTGACACACAATGAACAAAAAATAATCAAAAAAAAACATAATTCATCCAAAATCATAATCAATTCATTTTTTTTTGCCGTCGAAAAATTCAAGGCCTATTATTATTAATTTTAATTCTTTATTTTTGCGACGGAAAATTCCGGTTGATATCAAAATTCAATAACATATTCGTAACGCTAAACGTAGCACTGCTACGGTCGTAACGCTGGCGTAGCAATACAACTGACTCATTCACACATATTTGCCTTTCACCATAAAAAGGCGTTACGTAAGACAAGCAAAACACCCACAACCGCCAAATGAGAGGCTTAAGTGCCTAAATAAAGTCGTTTAGCATCAAACAAAAGGACCAAGCAAGATCCCTCAGGCTATAAATCTTGATGAGTAAGTGACTTTTGAGGATACGTAAAAAGTGAAAACATGGGCATCAACTTGTTTCTCAGCGGAGCTAAATACGATAAGTACCTATATTAATGTTTTATATGTGAACCTACATACATAAACTCACGCCTATTTCTCACTGGGGAAAGCAGAGATTATGGAATTACATTTGCTTTCTCCATATTCATCAATCGTTGTAGAGAATGACTAGTCATTCGATTGCCTACTCTTATCTGGGCCTAGTTGATGAATAAATATTTTCCCTCTGTCTCTCTCTCTCTCTGTCTATAAAAGAAGCGAGCATGGTGCGCGGCTCACGTTTTCCCCGTGCCCCGCCTGTTTTCGCGCGCGGCGATAGCACCAACACCACGGAGGCTATGCCCCGAACATAGTATAAGAAAACCAGGTATGCTCAAAAGTGACAGCTAATATTTCAAGGTTACCCCAGCTGGAATCATCCCACCCTACGTTGCCATTTCGTAAAAAAAAATTACCCACGACCACAGTTTTTATATGTACTTTGTAAGGAAATTTTGGGGGAGTAAGTGGTTTCATTGTCACCTACGAAACCAAAGCCAACCCCACCTGCACGTTGGTACTTCCTGCTGAACAACAGACGGGGCTCTGGCGAAACGTATGGCTAACTGAGGCTTGTGTAAATATACACTAAAGGCTTGGTTAGTGCAGTCGGTGTTAAAGCAGGACATCGACTTAGAGCGGCGGCGGAAGAATGTCTAGAACATCAACGGCGGCGCTCCAAGGTCGAATCAGCAGACTTACTGCTTACCTGCCAACCCGCATTAGACAAGCGTGGTAGGTTATTTGTCTAAACCCCTCTAAACAAATATGGACACTTCCAATAATGTTAGGCCCCCAGTGCCCGGCAGCCTTGGGCGCCTTGCCGATGACGGTTGGCAAGGTGATCCTGAAGCAGGGGGTGCTAAGAATCCCCGAGCGCGATCGCTTCTCCGTCAAACGACCTATGCTAAACCCAAAACGGACACCGAACTTAATATTTTGACTTACAACGTCAGAACCTTGAAATCTGAGGATCGACTGCTGGAACTGGAGAATGCTTTAGGGACCATCAAGTGGGATATCGTATGCCTCGCAGAAATACGCAGAGAGGGCGAAGAAACCTGTGAGCGGGAAGATAACATCTTCTTCCATTGCGGAGTAGCTGGAGGACAATATGGAGTAGGCTTTCTTGTGGCTAAACGCTGGAAAGATAACATACAAGAATTCGTAGCCTATTCAGAAAGAGTTGCTCTTTTGAAATTCCGTATATCAGAAAAGGAAACCCTAACTATCATCCAGGTACACGCGCCTACTACCACACATAGTGTTGACGAAGTTGAAGAATTGTATGATACTCTTAACAGGGCACTTGACGAACATCGAGGCAAATGGAATCTAGTAGTAGGAGACTTTAATGCAAAAGTCGGAATAAGGCTAGACACGGAGGATGCACACATAGTAGGACCTCATGGCTTAGACCATAGAAACGATCGTGGGACCAGACTCCTTCAATTTGCCTTCGGACAACAACTTAGTATAGCCAACACATTCTTCTACAAAAAACATCATAGACGATGGACTTGGATTTCTCCTGGTGGCACTATAAAGAATGAAATAGATTACATACTATCGTCACATAAAGAAATTGTAAAAAACGTAGAAGTAATTAACAAGATTAATTTCAGTTCCGACCACCGACCAGTCAGAGCAAAAATATGTCTTAACCGAAAAATTTACAGGGCAAAAATATTTAAGGATAAAATTAAGAGAATATGCAAAGAGACATTGATTGCTAATGAAGATCAATTTAATTTGGAGTTACAAAATTCGTTTGAGCTTTTGAATACATCAGATACAGACGTAGAAGACCTAGAGGACATTCAATACCAATATGATTATATTAAAAAAGCCATCAAAATCGCTAGTACAAAAATAAAGCAAGTAAAAATTAATAATAGAAAATTATCAAATGAGACCTTACAACTTATATTTCAAAGAGAAAAACATAGAAACAATGTTACAATGGAAGAGTTTAGACGCATAGATAGAGATGTGAAACGTAGTATCAGAAAAGATATTAGAAATTTCAACAAAATAAATATCGAAATTGCACTCGAACAAAATAGATCTCTTAGAGTTGCAAAACAAGGCATATCAAGGAGCAAATCCTGGATTTCATGCCTCAAGGATAGCACGGGTGCGAAACAGGGCAGCAGAGATAGAGTTTTAAAGATTAGCACTGATTTCTACAAAAACTTATATTCAGAACCCCATACATCCACAAATATTATAGAATACAAGTATGATGATACCATCCCTCTCATAACAGACCTAGAAGTACATCGAACATTACGCGCGATGAAGTACAATAAGAGTCCAGGTGAGGATGGTATCACTATCGAAGTCTTAAAAATTGGTACACCCACACTTTTACCACACATTACAAACTTTTTTAATTGCATCTTAAAGACAGGAAAGCTACCTAAGCAGTTTTGCCACTCAAATATCATTTTACTACATAAAAAGGGAGATAAATCTGATATTAACAATTATAGACCCATAAGCCTTGTTTCTCACTTGTACAAAACGTTTATAAAAATCATAGAACGCCGTGTTTCTGGCAGACTGGATCTTAACCAACCACCAGAACAGGCAGGTTTTCGACCGGGACTCTCTACCACTGATCACCTGCATACATTGAACCAGATATTGGAAAAGCATACAGAGTTCAATTTGCCTCTATATCTAGCTTTCGTCGATTACTCCAAGGCGTTTGATAGTTTGAAGCACGACGCCTTGTTTGACGCACTCCAGAACCAACAGATACAACAAACTTATATAGATCTTCTAAAAATAATCTATGCCAATAGCACAGCAGCTATACAATTAGAAACGACGGGACCATCTTTTAAAATTGAAAAGGGCGTCAAGCAGGGTGATCCTCTGTCGCCAAAGCTATTTACTAGCACGCTAGAGGAAGTTTTTCGGAGCCTAGCGACAGAATGGGAGAGGCGGGGTATCGACCTTGGTGGCAAGAGACTGAATAATCTCCGCTTTGCCGATGATATCGTCCTTCTTTCTTCCTCGGCTTCAGAGTTAGAAAAAATGCTGCAGGATTTAAGTTCGGCGAGCCTGAGGGTTGGACTGATGATGAATATGTCAAAGACTAAGCTCATGACTAATAGCATACAAAAACGGGTAGTTTTAAATGATGGGGGAATGGAATATGTCCATGAGTACATTTACCTGGGGCAAATAGTCTCCTTCCAGTCACGTCAAGACAAAGAAGTTGCACGACGGACCGAAAATGCGTGGAGGAGCTATTGGTCAATGAAGGAACATATGAAAGGCGATTTACCTCTATCTCTAAAACGCAAACTCGTGGACATGTGCATTCTCCCAATATTAACCTATGGAGCTCAGACTTGGTCTTTGACAAAGGCTCAAAGGTCCAAACTTCAGGTCTGCCAGCGAGCAATGGAACGCAGCATGTTGGGTGTGAAACGGACTGATCGTGTCAGAAACACCGTGCTGCGTTCTAAGACTCAAATTGCGGATGTGGTCCACGCAGGCGCCAAGTTGAAGTGGGATTGGGCAGGTCACGTCTGTCGGATGCCTAACGACCTGTGGGCTAAGATCACCACAGAATGGTCTCCGAATAGAGACAGGCGCAGGCGCGGCAGACCGAGGCGGAGATGGCGCGACGACTTGGATGCTTTCCTGGAAGGCTGGCCGGAGGAAGCACTGGAGAGAGAGTCCTGGAAGAAATGGAGGGAGGCCTTTGCCCAGCAGTGGGACACTTTAGGCTAGATAAGATAAGATAAGAAGGAAATTTTGATCTTTTGGTAAAATAATTACTTACAGTTTTAATGATTTTTATTTTTATGTGACAAGTAATAGTAATTAAATACATACACATACATAACATAAACAGCCTATATACGTCCCACTGCTGGGCACAGGCCTCCCCTCAATCAACCGGAGGGGGTATGGAGCATACTCCACCACGCTGCTCCAATGCGGGTTGGTGGAGGTGTTTTTACGGCTAATAGCCGGGACCAACGGCTTAACGTGCCCTCCGAAGCACGGAATCATCTTACTTTTTCGGACAATCAGGTGATTCAAGCCTGAAAAGTCCTTACTTTGGTAAGGACTTTTTCCAAAGGACAGTCTCACAAAGTGATTTCGACAATGTCCCCATCGGGAATCGAACCCGGACCTCCAGATCGTGAGCCTAACGCTCTAACCACTAGACCACAGAGGCTGTTTTATTATTCAGTAATTCACTTAATTTTCAATAATAAAATTTACGTTCTTGGAATATTGGAGTTACAAATTTTATAGTAACACAGTGGTAACACTTACGTCATCAAAGGGCTAGCAATGGCGGCTGGTCATAAGATTGTGCATAAGTACTTACATGGTTTTCTTATACCATGGCCCCGAAATTGTCGCCCCGTGAAGACAACCATACGTTTAACGGCTTACTTTTTTCGCGGCTACGGAATGCTGTAAATTCTGTTTCTTAGTTAATTTGTTATTTTGTAAATTAATTTCAGAATTATAAGGATTCTTGCCTTCGTTCGACCGTTTTTCTATAAATAATTATTTCCAATTCGCTAAAAGTATAAAATCTACAATAATTCACGTCATAAAGAAAATAGTCGTATTACCGTCTATAATACTCGAACCAAATATATATATATTAAGTTTTCATATATAGCATAGAGCCTGTATCCCAGGAGAGGTAGACAGTGGTGTATAGTACCTATATACGCCCACTCCTTGCCAGCTATGTTTAAGTCCTATGCGTGTCTTAAGATAAACTAATTGAAAGTAATCGCTCAGTTCATTACCTTGGGTAGTTCAGGAGAGTTCCTCTTACCTAATTTTTAAGAAGAGTGTTAAAGAGCAGTTTTTATCCATAGAGTATTCTTAGTCTAAGTATATAGTTATATGTATAATATGTATGTACGTAGGTAAAGTATATTATATGTATATTTATAGAGGCTTAGGTATATATTTGTGTTTCCATAGTCTGTTTTTTTTTTGTTATTATTTTTAAACGGTTTTATATCTACATAGATATAATTATTGTAATGTATTTCATATATTGCGCCTGTTTTTATTCTTCCGCAGACCTCTGGGTTGGCTGGAAGAGATCTCTCTTAGAGATAAGTCCACCCTTGTAAACGTCCATTTCATGTTTGTGATGTAACTAGTTGTTAAGTGCAATAAAGTATATTAAGTGAACAATGTATGTATTACAGGTAACTTTGTGATATTTTATTATTCTTAAGTTATCCACCTCTACAGCTGACGACATGAAGTCTGCCCTACTGACCTCACCTGTAGGTAACCGTTATTTCTCATAACGTTACATCTTCGCCTGTTTTTGTCGACGTACAACGCTTCCACACCGATGTCTTGTTAGATAAACGAGATATAAATGGTTTTGTTTGTAACTTGTGTTTCCTGGGGTATTTTTCTTACAAGTACAAGTAGAATATACAAATAATAAAAACATATAATTCTCGCTTATTATCCTATTGGGGTAGGCACAAGATAAGAATATTTTTGATTTAATATATCTAGGTTCATCACATCACTAATTTAAGAGACACGCTCTTGTCGGTGTAGATTTCTCCATGCTACTTTTTCATGATAATATATTAACAGCGCTAAAACATAAACTTTATACCTACTTACATACATTTATGTGGGATAAGTAAGAGGCTGAATGTTGATTTCTGAACGAAGACGAATAAAGAAAAGATGGACGAGTGACTTGAAATGAACGGAGTGAAATGAACGGTGTGAACGGATTGAGATGAGTGATTTTGAAAAAAAAAAGAGACGTTGGGTGAGAGTGTAGGTGGAAGGGTGTTTTTTTTTTGATCTGCGTTAATAATATTTTAAATTAAAAAAAAGTGTGATGTCTGCGTGCTTGTTAGAAAAAAGTTAATAAAAAGTGTTAAAGGTGCTATCGTGTTTAATTCTCGCCCGACGATCCCACATTTATGTGGAATATAGAATAAAAAAGGATATTTAAATTATCTTGACTCCTTTTATTTTCAAAAAACCAAAAGCCCCTTACATTCCGTCGACAAGCCAATCATCATCATCATCAGCCCATTAACGTCCCCACTGCTGGGGCACGGGCCTTCCCTACGGATGGATAGGGAGATCGGGCCTTAAACCATCACGCGGGCCCAGTGCGGATTGATGGTTATTAACGACTGCTAATGCAGCCGGGACCAACGGCTTAACGTGCCTTCCGAAGCACGGAGGAGCTCGAGATGAAAACTTTTTTTTTGTGGTCACCCAAGCCAATCATAGACCTTATCTTTTAAAACTTCCTTCCGTCCCATTCATTAGGCAACCTAAATAATCATACCATAAACAACCAAATCCCATTTTTTTATCCTTCCATAGTATTATCTCTTACTTTCTACTCTCTTTCCTACATATATATCTATATACGGGAGTGTTCTGTTACACGAACCAATAAAACATATAACTTAAGTACTTCCAACTGCCAATTATAACATAATATCCTGAATGTGGGAACCAAACGCTGATAAGTCCTAGTAAGCCAGCAATATTGCGATACGATCGCCCAATTAGGTTCTATGAAAACATTGGTACCAATTAAGGCATTAAAGCATGTACATTTAGTAACAACAAATTATTAACACACACATGAATTTTAGCGAATATAAAAGCCGTCACGAAGTTCATGTATTCATGATGTTTTATAAGATTATTATAGGTACAATTTGCTTGCAGTTTTGGAAAATACTTACCGGGTGAGAGCCTTCAGCGCTCCCCATTTGTCCGGCCAAGTAGTTAATGCCATCTGCGGCAAATCTACAATAAGTCACGTCAAAAAAAAAAAAAAAATGGAAAATACTGAATAGGTATTTTCTCTCTGTGAGTTGTGAGAACTGACCAACCTCATCAACCCTGACGTCAAAGTTACTATTGATAGGTGCTGAATATATAAGTGGCATCGCAACGAATACTGAAGGGGAATGATTCAGCTCATAATACTGAGTTAATATCAAGTGGAATTTTCCATCGCAAAAGCATAAAATAAGGAATAATGCTACGTATAGACCGGCAACTACTACTCTGTGTTTTATATTATATATTTATTTTGTATTTGTTACTGGGGTGTCCCTTTCTAATAAACGTTTCTTTCTTTCTTTCTTTCAACTCTCCGCTCCCCACCAGTGTCTAAGTTAGGTTTACCTCACCCTCCTCGAACATAGTTTAGTCTTGAATCATATGGCGTCAGACGTCACACACACAAATGCGCGTGTACGATAATGTTAATGTGTGGTGTCTGTGTAAAATAAGGTTGTTTGTATTAAGTGTCTGGGGTGTGTCAAAATTTTAAATTTAGAATTGAAAAAAAAAAAGTTTTAAAGACAGAACAAAAACATGAATTTTCTTCTTCTTCTAATCCTTTTATTCCCGGTTGGGATGTAGGGACATGAATTTTGCAACGGAAAATTCCACTTAATAGTTTTCAGAATCATGGTCGGAATCATCCCCCTCAGTATTCGTTACGATGTCACTAACACCCTGTATAAACCAATGCGAAAGCGGTGTACAGTCATGAGCAATATAATGTACCCACTTTAGGACTCTGTCGCACTAACATATTTGACATTTAGTGAGACTTACAGTTCAATTTGTCAAAAAAGTTAATGTGACATGGTACCAATGTGTATACATATTAATGCTCGTGACCGTACCACACGCTCTGCAGATAAATAGAGTCAGATGGTTCCGTGCCACTTTCGTGTCGCTGCGCTGGTGCTTGTCTCTGCCAAGATTTATTTATTATTTTTATTTATTTATTTATTTCACTCACAACAACTATCTTTACAGGATAACCTAATGCGACAGAGTTGGGGACTTATTTATACATATTTAAAATTAATCATTAATTATTTTTAACTAGCACAATATACGATTTCCTTAATTAAGTATAACAGATCACACTCATTGCTATTTTTGCGAATTCACTCTTGGAACACGAAAACAGATCCACTCTCTCGGCTATCTCGTTTACTGTGCGCAAGGTTCGAACAAATGGGTCTTTTGACAGAAGGTTGGTGCGGGCCGTCGGTACTGCCAATAGGCGCGGGCGCCGTCGCCTCCATATACAGGGTGTTAGTGACATCGTAACGAAAACTTTGAGGGATGATTCAGGCCATGATTCTGAGTTGATATCAAGTGGATTTTTCCGTCGCAAAAGTATGGAACGGAAAATAATTTAAAAAAAATTTAAAAAAATCATAAATTTTCCGACAGGAAATTCCACTTAATATCAACTCAGAATCATGGTCTGAATCATCCCCCTCAGTATTCGTTACGATGTCACTAACACCCTGTATACCTGTCTGGTACGCATAGCTGTAAGCGTAGTAATATTTCCGCATTATGTTGTAACCCTCTTAGCACTTTCACTATGTACTCCGTCAATGCATAATTTCTTAAGATCAAACCAGGCGTTATCGTGAACCCTTCAACCATCATGATTTTTTGTGCACCAACTGTTTTGGTTAACCAGTAGATATGTAATAGAATATTAAACGTTCAAACAAGGCACCCGCCCGTATGAGAAGAAGTCAACATAACACTCTTAATTCAATTGGCCTGAACTCTGAACTGGTGCAGTTTAACTAGTGAAACTATCAAATTGACTCCCGAAGTCCGACCATTGTATGAACTGAACACAAACAGCTAACTTGAAGCTCAGGTGGAGCGAGGTCGCAGATCCAGTTCTACTTCTAGTACAATCTGTATAACCTATGAATAATAGGTCTTCACCTGTGAAACTGCCGTTTTCTAATACTGGCTAGTTTAAAGTTGGATGTCTTGAGTTCTACTAGGAATTCCAAATTCAAATCTATTTGAAATTCAATCTGCGTAAAATTTGAATTTATGTATTTGTTTAAATAAAGAATAACATTCAATAGTATGTAAGGCACCAAATTGATAAACCAGTAAGGTATCGTACAGCATGATCTACCTTAAAAAAAGACATAAAATGCTTTAAGGGAAAACAGTTACATAGCACAGATAAATATTAATTACGTATGGAGTTTAAAATCAGTTGTACATTTGTTTTTTTCGCGGACGAGAAAAATGTCATCTCCTAAGAGATATCCCGAATAATATATATTACAATATAGATAGGCTAGCCCCTATTACATGACTTAAACATAGCTGGCGAAGAGTGGGTGTACTAGACACCTCTGCCTGCCTCTTCAGAGATACAGGGGGTTACGTTGTTCAATATCGATAATTTTTTTCAATTCCGTGCGATTTTGATCTATTTTTTTTCTTTTGTAATTTTTTGGCCTGGTTACAAAGACCTTTAGGCCACATTTCGATTTTGATCTATCAAAGTACAGAAGCCAGTGCTGTGACGTTCATATATATATATAAGATATATAAGAGTGGCGGTTGAAACTGACGTAATGCGTTTGATAAAAATGTTGACGTAGTAAGCCCGCTAACGGTAGTTTTTCTTTTTTTACTCCGGCCAAACCAGTTTGGGTTGCAACGTATACTACCTACGTTCTTTCGTTCAAATCCGCACGCACACTAACTTGAAACACATTCAAACATTTCTAACTTTATTTATTTGTTTATTTCATCGTTTTATATGTATTGTTTTGTAAGTATTATTGTATTTCTTTCATGTATTTGTAGATACACTGCACACACACACACGCTTTTAATATATGTTTTTGTAAACTGCTTTGTTTTCATAGTATAAGTAAATATTATTATGTATCCATTCAAGTTGTATTTGTGGGAGACACGGCTTCCGTGCCTCACTTAGCAGGGTCCACAGAATACCAGCGTCGTGGCTCGCGCCGCGGCTTATGCTGAGTGATGCCCTTTTATAAAGGACACCACCACCATCGTTGACCAGTCCATATACTCAATTATTTGTATTTCTCGTGTATGTTGTTTTTATTATGTGTTTTGTTTGATTGTAAGTTGTGTGTTACTCCGTGTTTTAAATTATATATTTGTTTTATATTTGTAACTGTGGTGTCCCTTTATAATAAACGTTTCTTTCTTTCTTTCTTTCTTCTTTCATATGAGAGTCTGTTGTATCAGTCGAGATTAGGCCGATCGATTCTGTTCTGTCTAACAGTACTTATAAAACACATTTCTCAATGAGTCATTGAAGATATCTGTGGAGAGTCACTTGGTGAGATTATCTTTTTTTTTGACGTCACTTATTGTAGATTTGCCGCAGATGGCATTAACAACTTGGCCGGACAAATGGGGAGCGCTGAGGGCTCTCACCCGGTACAAAATTTAGGCCTGAGGCTGTACAGTTGGGCGCGGACCTCGGCTCAGGGCGTCGTCTGAGAGGAAGAATATTTGAAAGAATTAATCGACCCTACTGGGTCGCGGTAGCGATAAGCGCTGAATGAGGGAAATCGTCGACCACGCCGGCGGGGTCGGGGTTCTGAATTGTGCGGTGTCGCGAGCTGATTGGCCGCATCTATGGCTAGAGTATTCGGGTCGTCGGATCGTATATTACGTCTTTCGAGAGGGATTAACGATCCGTCCACTTAAACGGGAGAAGCCTTGGTCATTTTCAGAAGTGGGGCAGATTTGGCAAGGGAAAAGGTAAATAGGTAGAATGATTGATGTTTTCTGGGTTATCCTCCTCTCTGCGTTGAACGATGAGGGCTGGCTTTAAGCTAAAAGGTTATTATGGTATTAAATAGTTGATTTTGACGTGACTTATTGCACTTAGATTTACTCGACGATATTCCTAAGGGCTATTGTTAAGGGAAGAATAAGATTATTCCGTACTTCTCGGGCTTCACGTTAAGCAGTCGTTTCGTCATCATTATTTATGTTCAAACTTTTGGCTCTACCTGCCCTGATAGATACTACAGCCGTGTACGTATGTAAATATGAATTATTTAACACTAGAAACACAAGTAAACGTTATATTAACTACCCGAATTCGGCGAAGCAAAAAGGATTTTACTGTAGTAACTGTTTTAAAGACATTTAATTATTAACCGATTTTCTCTACCTACCCCACAACAACTACACAGCAAAAAGCTCTTAAGAAAACCATTTCTCAACTTCAACCAACATTGCCATTCTTTGATACTGTAGACTTAACACATACATACATAAACTCACGCCCGTAATCCCTAATGGGGTGGGCAGAGCCACAAGTAATCAAAGACAACTTGCAGCCACTGTTGATACGATGTCGACTTAGACTGTAGACTTAAAACAATATAAATGCCTTTCCAAAAATATTGCCCAAATATTGTTGAGCACACATAAATTGGATATTTGTGCCAATATTGGTATGAAATTGGCTCGTAAGGAACTGTGAGCGTAATTGAGGCTCTGTTGCTTGTTTCGTTTATTTCCGTGGTGGAAATGTGGCTTTAGTTGTCGACTAGATGTTACAGTGGTTCCCAAAGTTGTCTGGACCACGACTTCAGATCAAACAACCGATTTAAAACGTGTTAAATCAAATGCTGCGGTTTTAAACCTCAAATAAATGGTTGGAAACTCACCTACAAAAATAAAAGTGTTTTACATTTCATTATGGGCAAGTTCTGGTGGGTAAAAAGGCTACATCGAAGTGATTCATCTAAAAAGCAATATTGCAATTAGACATTTTTCGCGTATAAAAGTGCGCAATGCAAACAAATGTCAAATAGCAATATTGCTTTTTTAGATGAATTGCTTCGATGTGGCATTTTAATCCCCCCTGGTCATCTGCCATCGTATTTAGATTTAATTATGTTTTTTCGTTTTAACTACAATATTCATTGATTGATTTAAAAAAAATCAGTACATGTATATAACACGAATACCAAGGTAGGTATTTCAAACTATACTTATTAACATTACAATAGAAGATAATTATTACCGTCCTTTTTACTTGCTCCTGAAAGAGACAACGTTATGTCATCAAAGCCATCCGGTTCATGGTTTATTCCGGTTTTAAATGGTTTCTATTGGCTTTTGAACGTTGTCTTTTCGTTTTAAACGGATTGTTTTAATTGATTTTCAACTGGCCTGCCATCTACAACTACGAACCGTCTAATAAAAGTTTGCAAACTTACCATTAACCGGTTCCAATATCATCATCAATTTAAGAGCCACGCTCTTGTCGGTGGAGCTAAATAGAAAAAAAATAAATGAATTAAGAATAGGTCCATATATAATCTTAGAAAAGTTGTCAAACTCAATGTATAGAATAAACCCAGGACATTGTTTTAAGTTTATGCGGTTATTATCATAATTAAATCACATAATAACGGGTTCTTACCCACAGTCATCCCGTGATCATGGCACTTGCAACAGTGTCGAAATATCGGGAGTCTCATATCCCCATTTAAACGCGGTAAGAACCCGTTATTATGTGCTTTAAACCAAGGACATAAGAAAATCGAATCAAATCTTTTCCAAATAACAAAACTTGTACCAGTGGTATGTACTTATTTGAACACTTAATTCAGCATGCGGTGGATATTCTCTGAATACCCCGTTAAGAAGTATAGTTGTGATTTTTCCTGATTGTTGACAGGGGCGGGGGGAAATGTAAATGAGATCCATGGACTCATCACGTTCTCTATTCATAATCTTTTTGTTTGATCAAATATGAAGTGTGTCAGGATCGAAGCAAATGGAATTCTATAGTCTCTGCTTACCCCGGTGGGAAATAGGCGTGAGTTTATGTATGTATGTTGATCAAATATCAAAAACATAATTTTATTTTCTAGAATATAATTAAAAGATTTTTTAAAACAATGTCGTTGGCTCGGACGGTTGGTGTGTCATGTTACAGGCAGAACCCTTTTCATATTCGTTCGTGAGTCCTATTTGTGGGTCGCGACCCATAGTTTGGGAAACTCTGTATTAGAGAATATACTCGTATTATATACAGGTATGAAGGCGTGGTAGCCCCGTCGGTACAACGCTTGCCTCTCACTTTGAGGTCACACGTTCGAATCCAGCTCAGGCCTAAACCAATGATTGTCGAATTTGTTTTCGAATTCTCGAACGTGCTCAGCGGCGAAGGAAAATATCGTGAGGAAACCCACATTCTAGTATGCGACCTAACCTGTACGGGCTGGTTTTCCCTTCGCGAGTTGTAAGGTCAGACAGGCAGTCGCTTCTGTAAAAAACCTGACCTGTCAAATCTTCAGATTAGGTGAGCGGACCCTGTGAAAAACGGGATAATGCTAGAGAGATGATAATACACAGGTATGTTAGAGATACCGTAAGGAAATCTTTGGGGGATGACTCAACCTCAAATTTCGATAAAGCAACGAAAAAAACCGAAAAATTACGCGCTATTAACACTCTTTTACACTGCAATGTCTTAGATAAAGGATTACAATCGCCGGCGACCGCTACATAACTCCTTCATTGTTTTCTTTTTTGAAGCATGATTCTGAAGGCTAATAGTGTATTCACCCACTCAGGTAATTATCACCTTATTTCTGTACAGCGCCATCTATATTGTTTTTGGGGAACGTAGCCTGCATAGTCTTTCATTCTTCCAAATTCGCAAATGTTTGCCAATTTTTGCCGCAAATGAGGGCAACGTGGTAGCCAAACCTAGTTGCGGGCAGGTAAAGTTTATACTTGATTTGCCGCGGTTTGCCGTATCGTATCTCCGGCCTGAATTTAAATTCGTTAAGCCTTTCTCTCTGTTTCGTGTTTCGTTTGTGAATTCTAGCGATATTTTTCGGCATCACACTGTTATTCACTTTCTTTGCGATCCTTTGTTTGGATCCATTTTGTTTTGTTCCATTTGGGAGTGGAATTGTATTTCCTTGTTTTTTTTTATTTATTTATTTAATATAGAAAATAAAAAAATACTTTAAAGAATGATCTGTGACATCATCAACTTACATCCTATTTTGTTAAAAACTCCTTAAACAGATAGATTCGTTTCCCGATAGTGGTTGCCTGGAAGGAATTGCTCTAGAGCAATAAGGCCGCTCAAGTCGTACTGTATCCATGTGTTATGTCTGATTGTTAAAATTAAGTACTGTGCAGTAAAGTATTGATTTGATTGATTGATTAATAAACCCTGTGGTGAAAAATGATTAAGGGAATGATTGAAGCAATTCATATATTAATCAATGTTACTCTTTGATATTGCCCTCTTTTTATATGCGCAAATGCCAAATTAAATCCCAGTTCACCTTTCAAAAACAGGTGAATACCTACAAATCAAATCCATTAGCAACGCAACTAAATCTTGAATGAAATATGAATACCCTTCAATACCACATGTCACCAGAACCGTGGAAATTACCGAAATCAACCGACCGAAAACGAGATACCACACATAGTGTTGACGTGACGAAAAGACAGATTCCAGTATATCGATACATGCGTCACTGAACACGACACACAGATCACCATCAATAGACACCGTATTTAAGTTCTCGTCATAATTTTGGCGCAACAGGGCGCTACCACAGCACCAGTAGCACCTTCACCTTTAATAGATACCGTATTTAAATTCTCGTCACATTTTTGGCGTGCCCTCACCTTCGCCTTTAACAGATACCGCAGTTAGTTCTCGTCACATTTTTGGCGTGACGGGGCGCCAGCGTATCTACTTGTATAGAGGGTGTTAGTGACATCGTAACAACGATGTTTACGATAATTACGATGTCACTACCACCCTGTACAATAACGGGGCAGGGGACGCCTTTCCTACATAAAATATTAGTACTTTAGAACTACACAACTGGTGACAATATTAAAATGATAATATTGTAACAAATCAATGTCTATTGCATATTATTCTAAATAGGTTCATGGTTGGTCACAATCTCACCTGATAGTAATATTCTTTGATTTGTACGTAGATACGATTATCAATAATCCTTAGAACAACTAGTCTAACTTAGATGTGGTACGCTTACCTCTAATTTATATTAATTCGACTTAGATTTTATTCTGATACGGTGTCTATTGAAGGTAATTTGTGTCACGACGCGACACCGCGTCGATGTGCGGGACTTAACACGTGACAGATTGACGGAGAGTGTGGAACAAAGGGTAAAGACAGTTACAACTCGCACAATAACCTATTGGGATGAGCAGAGCGTCACCAAAAACAACTCTTGCAGATCTTGCAGCCACGAAAGGTAGGTACTGAAGCAGATAATAAAGAATTGTACGGTCACGAGCATTAATATGTATACACTCTGGTACCATGTCACATTAACTTTTTTGACAAATTGAACTGTAAGTCTCACTAAATGACAAATATGTTAGTGCGACAGAGTTCTAAAGTGGGTACATTATATTGCTCATGACTGTACTAGGTATAGACAAGTAACTTTCCGCCCCGGGTGCGGATCTAGATTTACCTCACCCCCTCTGGGTCTTACTTTAGTCTAAACGACGAGCTAATGGGAGAGAGAAGTCGGAAGCCTATGCCGACTCAATAATAACCCTCACTGCGGGGTTGTTGTGGTTGGCAATGCACGTTGCAACCCACATGATAGCAAAAGAAGAAATCAAGGACACTGTTGCGAACTTTTCTCAGAATTTATAATCGTCTTAAATGTTTTTTTTTTTTAATTTCTTCTTTTTTGACAACGTTTTGTATCTTGGTTTTGATTCGTGCTTACGTCTTGTTCTTTTTTGGTGAAAATACATTAAACAGCTCTCTGATAAGCTAAGTATTTGTTATTCATTTATTAGTAATACAGGCCACATCATATACATCAGCTACCATCGTAGCTCACAGTCACTCCAAGCTCGTATCAGTGAGGGGTATGGTATATTCTATGGTGTAGAGTACACTTAACCTGACCTTTCCTTAAAAAATCCATTGTAATCATGTTTTATTTATGAAACAGCTGTTCGCCTTACGAGTCTTTGAACAAAATTCCTGAAACATCGGCCTATCCGTATACAATTGATTATGCATGGAAGATTTAGCCACCGTCATCAGACGAATCTACAACACAAATCCTGGGCCTGCTTAGCATTTTAACTTGAATCCAGCTTCTGATCAGATTTCCTTTTTTAAGGTTCCGAACTTCAAAGGGAATACAGCGGGCTTAGCACCGTAAGCGCGCGACTCTTTCGCCCCGATATACGTCACCCGTCACTCTCTCACAGTACTGAACAGAAAGAGACAGACGATCTCTGTCGCGGCGAGAAAGAGTCGCGTGCTTACGGTGCTAGACCCGCTGGATTACTTTATTGTCCGTCCATCTGTCCGTCTGTCAAGACCTTTTTTCTCCGGAACTCGTTGAAGTATCAAGTTGAAATTAACAACTAATACCTTCTTATGTCTGCGGTCCCATGAAGCTATAAAAATATCAAGCTAACGACCTCCGTGGTCCAGTGGTTGAGCGTTGGCCTCACGATCCGGAGGTCCCGGGTTCGATTCCCGATGGAGACATATCACAAAAATGACTTTGTGGTCCCTAGTTTGGTTAGGACATCACTGGCTGATCACCAGATTATCCGAAAGTAACATGATCCGTGCTTCGGAAGGCACGTTAAGCCGTTGGTCCCGGTTACTACTTACTGAGTAAGTATGTAGTCGTTACATGAGCCATTTCAGGGGCCTTTGGCGGCTGAATAATAACCTTGACACCAGGGTGGATGAGGTTGGTACTCCACCTCACAACCCATACGATAGAATAATAATATTAAGCTCCTAAATCAACGCAATCTAATTATACCGCCATTTGAGCTGCATTTTCTAACACTGCGTAGGGCAATTAAAACATATGGTACTATAGAAGTAGAATCATGAAATTTGGCAAAAAGGAAAAACTTAGGCCAGGCGCACACTACGAGTTTTACGCCGCGCGGCAGAAAAAAGCAACGGCATAATGTCGCACTGTAATACTGTACCAAACAGTTTTAAATTGTATTGCGCGCACTTGACGGCAGAGCCGCCGCAGCGGCGCAGTATTACAGTGCGACATTATGCCGCTGCTCTTTTCTGCTGCGCGGCGAAAAACTCGTAGTGCGGGCCTAGCCTAAGTTTTTCCTTTTTGCCAACAACACTCTTATTTGATTTGATTTGCCGTTGGTAAACTATTATAGCTTTTTACCGGTTTAAAAGCCTTCTTTAAATTTTCTGCTGTTAATTTACAACAGTTTGTACAGAACACTCGGTTCACGTTAGACTCGTACTCGACCGGATTGTTTTCATTGTTTTCTTGCTGAACTTTGGATTTAGGATGTCCCGTCCGCTATGAATATGCATTTGGAAATCATTTGGGAGACATCTAACAAAAAAGTTGAGAATTTTGCGGTTATGAATACAATGTCATATATTTGTACTTATAATGATGTTATACAGAGCACTTTGAAAGATAATAAAATCAGTGATGCATTAAACTAGAGGTATTTCACTTACGTCTACCCCGGACACTTCATACAAATAACCTCATTTTACACAGACACTACACATTGACATTATCAACACGCGCAACTGTGTGTGTGACGTCTGAGGACTGCCAATTACAATACCTTTAATCGTCATTACTTACTTCATAAACACAAACAACATAAATAGCCTATATACGTCCCACTGCTGGGCACAGGCCTCCTCTCACTTAATCAGTAACACTTATACTTACACTTATCATTACTTACTTAATCAGTTATTATTCATCCAACACACAAATCACAAGCAAGAAATTTTGAACAATGAATGTTCACAATATAAATAAATAGGCTTTTTATACTAGACCTAAAAGTCACTGAACTAATTAATTGCATTCACATTATGCGTGCCAGACTTGGGACCTATATAGGCTGTTTATAAATAAATAAAAATCGTTTATTTCGGACAAAATCCATAGAATGTTAGTATACAAACGACTTATAAACTAGTGTTTGTAGGACATTATACGGGCGATCATAAAAACAAACTTATAAAGTGTGATGCTCCATCCACCGGTTGGGGTAGTTCCACCTATCTCATAACGTCTTTTTTTTTATTTGCTAAATTACATTGTAATACATGAAATTAATAAGCCTTCCCAGTAAGTAAAATAATTCACTTGTGTTGGGAATGAACGTCTATGTGTAGGTATGCAGCATGTTTTTACGTGCACTGTTACAGTCATTTCTATATCACCACGGCCGTCAGCTCACAGATGATGAATGGAAGTAGGTAGTTAAGCGAAAGGCATGTATAACTCGCCGCTGAGTTAGCGATGCGATCGATCACGCGCCCCCGACACACCTGCCCGCACTTACCCTGATGACGCCGCGTACTTTAAATAAAATGGCGGATTTTCCTTTACCTACCATGTAGTTTTGTGGATGTTTATTTCACTTCTATACTGAACTATGAGCGGAGATAATCTTTGATCGCGTTCAGCAGCTCCTTCCAACGGCCTCCGTGGTCCAGTGGTTTGATTTGGGCTCACGATCCGGAGGCCCCGGGTTCGAATCCCGGTGGGGACATAACACAAAAATCACTCTGTGCTCCCTAGTGTGGTTAGGACATTGCAGGCTGATCACCAGATTGTCCGTAAGTAAGATAATCCGTGCTTCCCAGGGCAAGTTAAGCCGTTGGTCCCGGTTACTACTTACTGACGAAAGGTCGTAGTCGTTACATGAGCTATGTCATGGGCCTTTGGCGGCTCAATAATAACCCTGACACCAAAGTTGCTGAGGTTGGTAAACTGCCTCACAACCCAAAGGATAGAAGAATACACAAGATAAGCCTCGATAATAGGTTTTCAAAACCTGCCTCTAGCAGGTACACTGGACGTGACAAGGGTCTACGCGCGTGACTTCACCTTCGGACGGACATAATTTGCATCGCAACCGTGATTCGTTCCCTTCATAATTTGTAACAGATGCCTATCTTTAATACAATGCATGGGTCAGGATTTATAAAAATGTGTTTTATTGTTATGTTCTTCGGGTCGTGCCAACCACTGAAATCAATTTATTTTTAATTAAAAGATTTGAGTGACAAATTTAATACTGAGAATTATTGAAGACAGAAGAGGCAAGGACACCTAAAATGATACGACGAATTTATTAAAAAACATCATAGAAGGAAAGAGTAGAGGAAGGGGAAGACCAAGAAGAGCTTACATGGAACAGATTAAATAAAAGGTTAATGTCGTGTCTTATAGGGAAGTCAAGGAATTGGCCTTTGATAGACTGGAATGGAAAATGTTACACCGACAAGAGCGTGGCTCTTAAATTGATGATGATGAATTGAAACAAACACAAATAAAACATGTATTTTTCGGCGGAAATTTCCACTTCATATTAACTCAGAATCATGGTCTGAATCGTCCCGCTCAGTATTCGTTACGATGTCACTAACATTGTATTTCGACAAATTCACGACAGGTTCTTAGTATTCAGGCTGTTGTGTAATCTATCTCAACTTGGCATTAACCGAGAGACAAGACGCGATTATCTGAACCCCAAGTGGACGATGGCTGAGACAAGGGTCGGCCTACATAAACACAACGTAGCATCTCGCCTGCAATTCCCATTCGGGTAGGCAGAAAGACAAGTTTATATTATCTAATTTTGGATTATAGTTTCGAAGGCATTTTTTTATAACGCGTCTGTGTTCGTAAGGTACATATGATTGATACAATAGTTACGTACTTCTGTTGTAATAGCACACCCCGGACGCTTCATACAAAACACCTCGTTTTACCCAGACACTACACATTGACGTTATCGTACACGCGCCTCTGTGTGCGTGACGTCTGACGCCCATACGATTGAAGACTAAAGTAAGACCGAGGGGAAGTGAGGAGCGGAGAGTTGCCGTTCTGTACGTAGTATTGTTCCTTATTCTATGGTAATAGCTGGTCATATCCATTAAACTGATAGATGAAAGATACTTTGATTCCCGGTTTTGTAACTCTTTGAATTACTTTTACATTGTTTATATTAGTATGGATTGCGAGGCCCTGAAACGTTTCACTTCAGAACCCAGATACCAACCCCGCTGGCGTGGTCGACGATTCTCCTCATTCAGCACCTATCACTGCTACTAACATCTAGAATAAGTTTACTAACACATATGAGACATGTTTCGTGAATTAAATAAATTACTAGCTCAATTACAAGTAGTCACAGCACGCACAATCAAGTGAACAAGAAAAACAAGATATAAACTATATTAAAAAATAAAAAATATACATAATTTAACAAAAAGCAGCCAGTGCAATGTTTTTATATGCATTTAAGGGCATGGTATTTGTATGATATAGAATAAAATCTGTATTTCGTGACATTACTGTGGCACACCGATATAATTTATAGTGAAACCACCAATTTTGGACATCAACCGCGTATTTCACGTCGACTGGTTTCAGTCGCAGTGCAAAATGATGGAGCCGATGGATTTGTGGTTGCGCTACCAGCTGTCGCGGTCAATGACCCTGTGACATTATCACCAACTGTTGTAGAACGTAACTGCTTAGTTTGTGGAAAGATGAATATAGAATATTAAATCGATCGTTTTAAGTCGCGGCGGGGACATGTCACAAAAATCACTTTGTGATCCCCAGTTTGGTTAGGACATTACTAACTGATCACCTGATTGTCCAAAAAGTAAGATGATCCGTGCTTCGGAAGGCACGTTAAGCCGTTAGTCCCGGTTAATACTTACTGATGAAAGTAGTCGTTACATGAGCCATGTCAGGGGCCTTTGGCGGCTCAATAGTAACCCTGACACCAGGGTTAATGTGGTTGGTACTCCACCTCACAACCCACATGATAGAAGAAGAAGATTATCAATTTTAGTCTGAATAAAAATAAATAATAAGTCCTATTATCCCCTGCTTATCCCCTTATTATTATCCCCTTATTATTATCCCCTTATGTCCTATTATCCCCTATATGGGACTCGAACAACATATTTTCAGTTCCCGCGATTTTTCTGCGTATTCTAGTTGTAATAATTCACTCTACGCCGCGATTTACATCCTAAAGCCGTTAATAGTTACAGCATTGGACAGTTTTACCGTAACTAAACTAAACTAATGGCGCTTAACTGAACTACAGCGTTGGCGTGTCAACTCACCACCCAACCACAGTTCGTAATGTATGAATGGCGTAGACCAATGAAATGGGTTTTTACTAGCTAGTAAAAACCTAAAACCTAATAATAGCTATTCGAACTTTAAAAAATACGGATACCATATACCTCTATAAATTGCTCGCTTTATGCTCGCTGTCCTTAATAGGTTGAGCAGAGGTTGGTTGAGCGAATTGTTATTTTAAACCTAGTTTACTTATCTTTAGTTTTCATTTTGTAATAACACTGTAAAGTTGAATATGGTTCGGAAGGCACGTTAAGCCGTTGGCCCCGGTTACTACTGTTGAAATGGAACGCAATCTTAGTTCCTATGTGTCGTCACTTGTGGCGCTGTTGTTCTTCCCTCCTTTTTGTAATACCAAGCCGTTGTACATTTTTTTCTGTTCTTTTTACTATTTTAATTATACACCGAATAATATTATAATTATATCTTTTATTCACGCCATCCAAATCACAACATGGTAGCAGAGCGTGGTTGTGTCTGTCTGGATCCGAAAGCGTGAATAAATCGAAAAATAGTTCGAAAAAAATTTTCAACCAAAAGTGAGGTTAGTGCGTGGACGCCGAGTATATATTGTAAAACTAGTGAGCAATACTAGCAGAAAGATGAGCTCAAATATGTTTAACCTGGAGAAATTGACCGGGCGTGAAAACTTCGCGACATGGAAGTTCAGTATGAAAACATATCTGGAGCACGAAAACTTATGGCAATGTGTGGAACCGAGTGCCGGCAAACCAGTTGACCCGACGCAGGACGTGAAAGCGAAGGCTAAAATGGTTTTACTACTGGACCCACAGAACTACGTTCACGTACAAGATTGCACAACGGCAAAAGAAGTGTGGGACAATCTACAAAAAGCATTTGATGATAATGGTTTGACAAGAAGGGTGGGCCTCCTTAAGGACTTAATCAACACCACATTAGAGTCAAGTCACAGCGTAGAAGATTACATTAGCAAAATAATGACGACCGCTCATAAACTTCGTAACATAAAGTTTGATGTCAATGACGAATGGCTTGGCACCCTGATGTTGGCTGGTCTCCCTGATGAATACAAGCCTATGATAATGGGGCTCGAGAGTTCCGGTACTACAATCAGCGCAGACTTGGTGAAGACTAAACTAATACAAGAAGTCACAAATAAGAGCACTGCATTGTATACAAATTCTAAGAATACAAAGAACAAGCCACAGTCATCAAAGCCAAAGGGACCCAGATGCTATAACTGCAACAAGTTTGGTCACTTTGCTAAGTTTTGTAGAAACCCAAAGAAACAACAGAACAAGGAACATGATAAAGGAGAAAGTTCTAGTTTTGTTGCAGCGTTTTCAGCCACTACTGGAGAAGCAACTAACAAATGGTACATTGATTCAGGTGCATCCATGCACATGTCGTGCAGGAGTGATTGGATGTACAATATCACCGAGCCATCAGTGAAAAACATTACAGTGGCTAACAAGGAGCCACTAGCTGTAAAGGGAGTTGGATGTGTCGATATACATCTAAACCGAGACCACAAAATTCAGGTAAAAAATGTTTTGTACGTACCTGGTTTAGCTGTCAATCTCCTTTCAGTCAGCACGATAGTTAAAAGTGGACACAAAGTCACATTTGGTGACCAGAGATGTGAAATACATGATGCCCATGGGAAGTTTCTGTGCTCTGCAAAACTGCACAATAATCTGTACATCATGGACACAGATAATAATGAAAGAGCTCACCTGTCAGTAAATGATGTAAATTATGATGATACTTACCTGTGGCATCTCCGTATGGCCCATTTAAATGTTTCAGATGTAAAGAAGCTGCCTGCCTGTGCCGAGGGTGTGACTCTGACTCCGGAGAAAAGTGATGTCACCAGCTGTATCCATTGTCTAGAAGGTAAACAGGCAAGGTTGCCGTTTAAAAATGTTGGTTCCAGAGCGACGAAGCCGTTAGAACTAATACATTCAGATTTATGCGGCCCAATGGAGAATATATCATATGGAGGTATGAAGTATTTTATCACTTTCATAGATGACTTCACTCGTAAAGTTCATGTATACTTTATGAAAGATAAATTGAATGTGACAGAGATTTTTAAAGATTTTAAAATGAAAGTGGAGAATAAACATGAACATAAAATTAAAATCATTCGAACTGACAATGGCAAAGAATATTGTAACAGCAATTTTGAGAAATTCTTGTCTAATCATGGAATTGTTCATCAGACTTCTACCCCATACACTCCTCAGCACAATGGCATGGCAGAGAGAATGAACAGGACCCTAGTAGAGCGAGCAAGATGCATGTTGTTTTACGCAGGCTTGGACAAACGCATGTGGGCTGAAGCACTGTCAACTGCTGCATATATTGTGAATCGCTCCCCCACTAAAGCTTTGCAAGGTAAAACGCCCTATGAGATGTGGTCAGGTAAGAAACCTAATTTGTCTCACATGAGAATATTTGGCTCTGTTAGTATGGTGTATGTGCCTAAGGAAAAACGCCAAAAATGGGATAAAAAATCTGCAAAAATGATACTTGTTGGCTACTGCGAAAATACAAAGGGTTACCGCTTAATGGATATGAAAACGCATAAAGTTGTAAAGAGCAGGGATGTTTCTTTTATTGAAGGAAATAAAGACATCAGTATAACAATGTCATGTAAAAATAATGTTCCAGTACACTTACCAGTTGAAGAGAGACAGTCAGCACCAGCAGTCAGCGTAAGTCCAGCACCAGCTGTCAGCGTCAGTCCAGCACCAGCTCACCAGGAGCCCGATACCACCTGTACCAGGGAGCAAGCACCAAGTCGCTCTGAAGAATTAGCCACAGCAACAGGTTCAGGTTCAAGTGAATATGAAACTGACACTGATGACCTTGAAGAGACTTACCGTCACCCTTATCAACTGAGACCGCGTGATAAGAGATACCAACCGCATTGTAGGCAATGTGATGACTCTGGAAATTGTTATTTATGTTTGTCCGCTGACTTAACTGACCCACAGACAGTAGAGGAGGCTCTGTCATCCCCGCAAGCCGCGCACTGGAAGAGCGCCATGGATGCCGAATACAACTCCTTGATTAAGAATGAGACTTGGAGTTTAACAGAGCTCCCTACTGGGAAGAAGGCACTACCATGCAAGTGGGTATTTAAGACGAAAACAGACCAGAATGGCAATACTGTTCGTTATAAGGCTAGGCTTGTTATTAAAGGCTACGCGCAGATCAAGGGCACAGACTTTGAAGAGATATACTCACCTGTCGTAAGATACACTACCATACGTTACCTGTTTGCTCTAGCAGCTAAATATGGTCTCCAGATTGACCAGATGGATGCTGTGTCGGCGTTCCTTCAAGGCGAGATTGATAGAGACATTTATATGCTACAGCCAGATGAATATAAACAAGGATCTCAGGTATGTCTTTTACGCAAATCGATATATGGACTGAAACAAGCGAGCCGACTATGGAATATCAAGCTGAATGATGTTTTGCATAAATTAGGAATGCAACAGTCAAAAACTGACCCCTGTGTCTATTACGATAAAGAGAAGAAGACTTTCATTGCTGTATATGTTGATGATTTGATTATGTTTACATCAGACAAGGCTACCAAAGATTGGTTAAAAGAAGAATTGAAACAACACTTTGAAATGAAAGACCTGGGAAAGGCAAGTCAGTGTGTTGGTATAAACATAACAAGAGAAGGAAATAAAGTAATGATTGATCAAGAAAAATATATTAAAGAAATATTAGTTAGCAGCAGATTTAGAATGTCAGAATGCAAACCTGTGAAGACTCCCATTGAAGTTGGCTTAAAGTTTAATGAAGACAAAGAGAAAGAAGTACTAGACTGCCCTTACCAGCAAGCTATCGGCAGCCTACTCTACTTGGCGCAAGGTACACGACCAGACATATCTTTTGCTGTCAATACATTAAGCCGCTTTAATAAAGAGCCTAAATCTGTGCATTGGAATGCAATTAAAAGAATTTTTAGATATCTACAGGGCACAAAAGATATGAAGCTAATTTACACCAAAGATGGTAATGAAGATATAACGGGATACTGTGACGCAGATTGGGCGAGCGACGTCCGTGACCGTAAATCGTGCACGGGTTATACTTTTATGTTACAGGGTGGAGCTATATCCTGGCGCTCGCACAAGCAGCAGACTGTGGCGCTGTCCACGGCCGAGGCCGAATACATGGCCATGTCCTCCGCAGCACAAGAGGCGTTGTGGCTGCAGCAATTGCACGGCGAACTTCAGCAACAGAGCAACCAGAACCCCCTTGTGATCTTCAGTGACAATCAGAGTGCCATAAGACTGTCTACTAGTGACTGTTACCTACCTAGATCTAAGCATATAGACATTCGTTACCATTTTCTAAAGGATCATGTAAATAATTTAAAGATAAAGTTTTGTTACATTAGTGGTGATAAGATGATAGCTGATACTCTTACTAAAGGTACTAGTGCAGATAAACATTTGTATTGTGTTACGAAAATGGGTTTGCGTTCCAGGGGTGGGTGTTGAAATGGAACGCAATCTTAGTTCCTATGTGTCGTCACTTGTGGCGCTGTTGTTCTTCCCTCCTTTTTGTAATACCAAGCCGTTGTACATTTTTTTCTGTTCTTTTTACTATTTTAATTATACACCGAATAATATTATAATTATATCTTTTATTCACGCCATCCAAATCACAACAACTACTTACTGATGTAAGTAAGTAGTCGTTACATGAGCCACGTTAAAGGCCCAATAATAACCCTGACACCAGGATTGATAATCCATCTCACAACCCACACGTTAAAGGCTTCAATATAAATTTAAAAATGTCACACTGTCAAAGTGTGACACTGAAACAAAGTATGTTTAAACCAAAATCGTATTCATAATACGTCGCCTCTCAACTCAACGCGACTTTCTCTACTGGATTTCACTTGAGGTGTACACTAACCTCAGCTTCAAGACTGCTCTGAAGATCATATCAATATGACAGTTCTCATATAAAAACAAGGACTTGAAGCAGTCTCAGCTGAATCCATCATCTCCTTGCATTGTCCTGTCTTTCACAAGGTCCACTTACCTAACCTGAAGAATTGACAGGTCCGGTTTCTTATAGAAGCGACTGCCTGTCTGAGCTTCTAACCCGCGAAGGGAAAACCAACCCAACACAAGTTAGGTCACATACTAGAATGTGGGTTTCCTCACGATATTTTCCTTCACCGCTGAGCACGTGATAATCATTTATGATCCGAACATGAATTCGAAAACAAATTCGACAATCATTGGTTTAGGCCTGAGCTGGATTCGAACGTGTGACCTCAAAGTGAGAGGCAAGCGTTGTACCGACTGGGCTACCGCATACCTTCAAAAATTCATTTCGCGTGATTTCTTTCAATCCACCAAATAGTTGATCACATTCGTAATATCCAATACCGTCAGATGTAAGGGTCATTTCCACCATTTCAACACTTCAGGACCTAGATACCGTCGCCGTCGGCGAGGTCGACGGCTTCCTCCATTCAGCGCTTATCGCTTAAATATAATCCTCTGAGACGACGCACTGAGCTTAGGTTCGCGCGCAACTGGGCACCCTCAGGCGTGATGCCTTAACACGTTGACAGTCCCCATACAAAATGTTTTGACCTCCTTGTAAGTCCCGCATATTAACTTAACCTTTGCTAAGTTACCCGGGACCCAACTGGAGCACCCGCCCTTAGTGCGTACCTGGACGTTTCTTAGTGACCCATATATGGGTCACGGACGTATAGAGCTAGTCCGTCATGACCCGTATATGGATCACTGGACTGTCAACGTGTTAAATTTTGTACCGGTTGAGAGCTCTCAGCGCTCCCCATTTCTGTCAAATCTTTAATAAGTCACACCAATAAAAAGTATCCAGTCGTTTGATTCCTTTGTAGCAAATATTATATTGACTTGGAAAAGAAAGTGCGTGGAAGACCGCGCTGCCGCAAAGATGTTGTGCATGCTCAATAAATAAAGCGGGAATTTAATTCTTAATAACGTCGCTACTCTTCACATTTTCAAGGTACAGGGATGTATTCAGGTGTAGAAAACCGGGTCTCCGGGCCCCCACAGTATCCTGAGCATGATTGTAAGTAGGCTGGACTGTCCGTACATGACTCATTGCTCCATGAGTCACTTGTATAGGAGCAGTAAATAAATGTCATATTTTTTATTTCAATTTTTTTGTGTATGTGTGTGTATTGTGCATCTATGTAATACTAATATTAGTGAGTAAGAAATCATTGTTACTAACAACCTGGGACCAAGTTACCCGTAATAAAAAATATTATTATTAATAAGAAAAGTGTATTTAAATAAAAAAAATGGAACAAATTAGAGGAATAGTGGTAGACCAGTTGGATAAACGCTTGACTCTCACTGTTAGGTCGCAGGTTCGAATTCAATTCAATTCAAATTCAAAAATATCTTTATTCAGTATGTAACGTAGTTACACTTTGAATCGTCAATTTTTATATAACGAACGTCTCATCCGCCTAAAACTACTGCAGCTTCCAGCACTGGCCTAACTAAACCTATGATTTTCGAAATCATTTTTCGAATTCATATTTAGATCATAATGTCGCGGCGCTGTCGGGTTATTGCCCAACATATTTTTTTTAGAAAGTTGTTTTATATTTGTGCCTAAAATTGACGTGTGTTCCATAAATTTTATGCCTGTCGATTACCCGTCCCTTTCGTTTTCGGCGGATTAGAAAATGACAGGTATAACTTAAAATAAAATTAGGAGGTGTCTACAGGAATCGGGTCCAATATATGACTACTTATCCGGCAGATATGCTATCAAACAGTTTATTAAATAGAACCTTGTACGCAACAATATTGTCCGGAAAGCCTGGATTTTTAATGACTTCTGTGGTCCAGTGGTTGAGCGTTAGTCTCACGATCCAGAGGCCCCGGGTTCGAATCCCGGTAGGGACATATCACAAAAATCACTTTGTGATCCCTAGTATGGTTAGGACATTACAGGCTGATCACCTCATTGTCCGATAGTAAATGATCCGTGTTTCCGAAGGCACGGTTACTACTTACTGATCTAAGTGTGGACAGGCCTGCTTCTGTCAGGGAGCTCATAAAACACTGTTTCTGTAATAAAGTCACATAAACTCTTTATTTTTCACTTTCCTTCCACCGACTGTAATTGGAATACCATTGTATTTAAGTCTATAAATTATGAAATACAAACTGGATTTAAAAAAAAGAAAAGAAAGGAAAACATGAAACAGTAGGACTAGGGCCCTGTGCTGGGAGGTTTTCTGGCCACGTCTTTCGTGGTAGTAGTATTACAGCTAGTTACATAATATATGTAAGTAATTTAATTTTTGACGTTCAAAAAGCGCTAACTTTGTAAGCCAATTTAAAAATAAATATTTTTGAAATTTTAAGTAAGTATGTAGTTGTTACATGAGCCATGTCAAGGGCATATACACGCTGCGAACCAATCATTAGAAGCATTTTTATATAAATTACAATGGTGTAAGAAAAGTAGGCACATAAATCAGTTGACTAATAATACCTTCCTGATTTATTGGCTTGTTTGTCCCTAACTTCATGTCTCAACCACTCAATAAATCTTAATTAACTTTTTGCTTACCAAAACCTGGGCTCCTTTCTCTTCCTCTTCTTATTGTGTGGGTTGTGAGGTGGATTACCAACCCCTTCAACCCTGGTGTTAGGGTTACAATTGAGCCATCAAAGGCCCATGACAGGGCTCATGTGACGACTACTAACTTACATCAGTAAGTAGTAACCGGGACCAACGGCTTAACGTGCCTTCCGAAGCACGGATCATCTTTCTTTCGGACAATCAGGTGATCAGTCTGTCATGTTCTATAACCAAACTAGGGATCACAAAGTGGTTTGCGTGATGTGTCCCCACCGGGTTTTGAACCCGGGACCTCAGTATCGTGAGCCCAACGCTCAAACCACTGGACCACGAGGCCGTTAAAATAAATTGATTTGATTTAATTTGATTTGAACAGCCCTAGGTTTGTTGCCCCCAATAAAATGTCCTAAATTAAGCCCTGTCGCCTATCCGTTGCGGGCATTTTCATTCCACAACTTATTCAAATAAGATACGCCTCGTTGCTATATCTTTTGTTTCTTTTGCGCTTTTAAAAAAAATATTATTCGAGTACGTATCTTTGTTTGTGGGTTCTTTGTAAAGAGATGCTAGCGGCTCAATTGAAAGAAAAACTGGTTTGTTTTTATCTAACAAGAAAAAGAGCATGATTAATGAATTCTGTGTTTCGACTGTTAGCTGTGATTTGTACCATTCAAGGCTCAAGTGACGGGAAAATGGGCAATTTCCGGCGTTGATTACGTTATATACGTTCAGTATTTTGTAAGAAACGCTTTGGAAATGGTCAATGACACACATTTTCCGCATTTTTCCTTTAAGTCATTTTCTTTACGCGACTTGGCGTCAGCCGGGCATTTTAATATTTTAAGTTGACATTTTACGTACTCGACTTGAGGACTTTACTCACTGGAGTCGAGCATATAGTACTACCAACATTTTTTTTTTGACGTGACTTATTGTAGATTTGCCACAGATGGCATTAACTACTTAGCCGGATAAATGGGGAGCGCTGAAGGCTCTCACCCGGTACAACGTTTAAGACAACAGGCCTGAGGTTGCCCAGTTGGGCGCGAACCTCGGCTCAGGGCGTCGTCTGAGAGGAAAAATATTTGAAAGAATTAATCGACCCTAGTGGGTCGATAGCGATAAGCGCTGATTGAGGGAAATAATCGACCACGCCGGCAGGGTCGGTATCGGGGGCTGCCAACAGAATAATAATGACGTCTTTGAGCCGAGTTCTAGAAAGACCTTCAGGTCGCCTCAACTGATGATAGATTCGAGGTTGTTTCAAGTCTCTTTCTTAGAATGAGTCTATATCTTAGAATACGGGTGTTCGATTTTAAAAAGTTCAAACAGTAAAAGAATCTATCTTGGTGCATCATACTTACAATATAATACAAATATACTTTATTGCACCAAAATAAATAAAATAGTTACAAACGAGACTTAACTAGGAATATGTCAAATGACAGCCTTATCGCTTAAAACGATTTCTTCACAGATAAGGCGAGGAAATATTATGTAAAAATTAAAAGATACTAACTTTACGTTAAGCTGTTGTTCCCGGTTACTATTTACTGATGTGAGTGAGTAATCGTTACGTGAGCCATGTCAGGGGCCTTTGGCGTCTCAATCATAACCCTGACACCAGAGTTGATGAGGCTGGTATCACAACCTACACGATAGAAGAAGATTCCCCTATCATCTATCGCAGAAGAAAGTAGCGCAAAAATACAATAAGAATACAACTTTCCAATATCCTGACCACGTACTATGCAGTCATAAAACTTTGCCAAACAATTTATTATAACAAAGAGAGCATCGGGGTCACAGTCCCGTCTCAAGGCTGTCACCATGACGAATTGCCTAATATTTTACTGAATACCACCCACTACTTGTAAACAACATCTTGGTTCAACATCCAGTAGATTTCATAAAGGCAGTCACCCACCGGGAGTATTCTTCTTCTTCTATCGTGTGGGTTGTGAGATGGAGTACCAACCTTTTCAACCCTGGTGTCAGGGTCACTACTGAGCCGCCAAGGACCTCTGACATGGCTCATGTAATGACTACTTACTTACATCAGTAAGTAGTAACCGGGACCAACGGCTTAACGTGACTTTCGAAGCACGGATCATCTTACTTTCGGACAATCAGATGATCATCTTGTAATGTCCTAACCAAACTAGGGGTGTGATGCTCTGTCGCGGGGCCACCACCTCCAATTCTGTTGAAAACGATATAGATTAATGTACGTACCATGTACATAGTGTACATGAAGAGATTTTATGTGTACGTGCTATAATAAGAAAGAAAACAACTATTTAAAGTGGCTTCGCTGGAGAGCATACTCCCCAGCGAAGCCACTCAGTTTGCATACTTCGAGATGTTTTCTTCCTGTAAATTGAAGTATAGATCGATGTACGTACTACGTACATAGTGTACGTGAAAAGATTTTATACGTACGTGCTATAAGAAAGAAAACAACAAATTAAAGTGGCTTCGCTGCAGAGCATACTCCCCAGCGGAGCCACTCAGTATGCGTACTTCTAGGTGATTTCTTTCCCTAATTTTAAATACAAATTGATGTATATATAGGCCCCGCGACAGAGCATCACACAACTAGGGACCACAAAGTATTTTTTTGTGATATGACCCCACCAGGAATCGAATCCGGGCCCTCCGGATCGTGAGCCCAACGCTCCGGGTGATCTGGAGACAGTGGAGACATTCCCATTGACATTCAAAATTTACCTTGAACAGTTTTAAGACAGTTATTAAACGAAAACTTTGTAAAAAATGTGAATGCATTGGATTACTTAACTCCCTGACGTCGCAAAGTGACGTATCTCAATTTTTTGGCGGATCTGATTTGCACCTTATGTTATTGTCAATAAGACACAAATTATTTTAGCAGAAAATTGCAGATACGTCTGTTTGCGACGTCAGCGACGAACTGTCTGGTAACTGATATTAGGCAGCCAAATGACTAAATTTTATAACTATATGTATTATTGTGTGGACTTCGTATCAACAGTGGCTGCAAGTTGTCTTTGATTACTTGTGGCTCTGCCCACCCCATTTGGGATTACGGGCGTGAGTTTTTGTTGTTGTTTGTTGTTGTTGTATATGTATTATTATAAAGTTTTTATTTTTAACAACGCTTAACGCGGAGCCCTGTATCTATGTTTTTGTAATGTTCCTAATATATTATAATGTTCAAAATCGAAGTGAGCAATTACCCCCGGTGAGAAACGGCCTTAATATAAAAACGTCAGTGAAGGATGGATGGAGGGAAATTGGAACGAGAAAGTGGACAGTTTTGTCTTCAGGTTTTGTCTCTTCGACATCCTTTGTTTGCAAATAGATCGGAACAAGGTTGGAACCAGAGATTGGAACCGATCAACGGTGAAACAAGCTTACTAAGAAAATGCTTTTTCTTGTAAGATAACTAAATTAATAATTCTCGTGAGCAAAATTGTCTTTGCCTTATCACCAGCGCCTGAACGCTGATTTTCGCTCTGTGAATCAAAATGACACAAAATGTTTTTTCTGGGAAATACAGAGTGTTAGTGACATCGTAACGAATATTTAAGGGGATGATTCAGAACATGATTCTGAGTTGATATGCAGTGGAATTTCCTGTATCTTTTTTTAAAAATTTTTGAAATTATTTTTAATTCCATACTTTTTCGGCGGAAAATTCCACAGATATCAACTCAGAATCATGCCTCAAAGTTTCCGTTACGATGTTACAAACATCCTGTATACTATACTCCTCTGCATTGTGGCGTCGCTTCCAGCGAGCTTAGCACCGTAAGCGCGCGACTCTTTCTCGCATCGACATACGTCACCCGTCACTCTCTAACAGTACTGCACAAGAAAGAGACAGACAATCACTGTCGCGGCGAGAAAGAGTCGCGTGCTTACGGTGCTAGGCCTGTAGGAATTTTATACACACACGCACACACGCACATAGCAAGTTGCATTTTACCTTAATTATTAATTATTATTTTCTCTTTTTATTGATAACTTGATATCATTCAAATTTTAAATATTATAACAATATTCATTGTCAGCACCCTCACTTTTGACTTTTGCATACAACTTTTGGATGGTAGCTGGTATCCTTAGCTCAGTTTTAAAACTTTTAGGGATAACAGCCGACTCATAGCAATTATGTCACAGCCTGTAACTACATATTAATGTAAACAAATATTGTCATATATTTAAGGCTTTAATGGTACGAAATAAAGATATTATTATTATTATTATTTACTTACAGTCTTTTTGATAGCGCAAACTTTTTAATCTATCGAATATGTCATTCATTTAGAAAGAAAAAAAAATCTGAGTGTCCTTCAGTTCGTTTGGAGAAAAACGTATTTTTATTTAGACGGACCTATATTATCCCATATACCCCTTTGTTATGTTATAATTAATGTCTATGATGGAATAGCTACCAAAATTGTTTGTGGCTATATCGGGGATGGCAATAAAATATTTTCGTAATATAATTAAGTGGATCGGCGCAGATTTCCCCCGGGGCGTCTTCTAATGCCATGCTAGCACGGGCCCATCACGAAAATCATGAAAATAACCATATTAAAAATAACCCTCTAGCATACAGGCTCTAGCCTTCAAAGCTAGAGTGGATAGGCATTTGCTAGGTAAGCGTGATCCACCCTAGACCACATTGTCATTTACCATCATGGTGAGAATTTGGTCAAACGCGAGCCTCATCAATTATCCCGTTTTTTACAGGGCCCGCTTACCCAACCTGAAGATTTGTCAGGTCCGGTTTTTTACAGAAGCGACTGCCTATCTGACCTTCCAACCCGCGAAGGGAAAACCAGGCCAATACAGGATAGGTCACATAAATACATTTCTCGGAATAAATGTGGGTTTCATCACGATGTTTTCCCCCATCGCTGAGCACGTGATAATCATTTATGATCAAAACTTGAATTCGAAAACAAATTCTATTTATGTGTTGGGACGAACCTGCGACCTCAAAGTGAGAGGCAAGCGTTGTACCAGCTGGGCTACCACGGGTTATGCGCGAGTTTATAATGTAGATACATATGTAAACATCCTCGGGCTAAATATAAACAGTTTTGATTGCAAACCTTTCTCTCATATCTCCAACTATTCTATTGTTGTTTCTATTTGGCGAAATGATAACCAACAAACGAAACCAAGGATTGCAGACGTGAGTCAGTTCCCAATGGAGCAATCAGTACGTAATAATAGGTATTACCATCAGCAGTCCGGACACATCGCGATCGCATAGCCGGAATAAGGAATAATACTACGTATAGAAAGGCAACTCTCCGCTCCCCACCAGCGGCTGAGCGAGGCTTACCTCACCCCCTCGGTCTTACTTTAGTCTTCAATAGGGAATGCAATCTCTTTCCCAATTTTTCGGGATCAATCCCGAAGAATAATATAGCGAGATCCCATTCGAGGTTGACGGGATTGGGCGAATCTCCTTGAGTTACACTTTTTGTTTTGATTATGCTGATTTCCAAAGAAAACTTAATTGTTTAGTTAGTAATTTTGAAGAATAAAGGCTTTTGTTTTCTTTCAAAAAATATTTTGTTTTAATTAAGTAACCTCACTATCACAAACAAGCAATTTTAATCATTTTCAGCCATCCTAACTTTACATATTTTTATGAACTGGACGAGATCCCGAAAATTCCGGGATCTCGCGGGATTGATATTTCCAATCCCGCGGGATCTCGAATTTGCGATCTCGAGTCGAAATTGCATTCCATAGTCTTCGATCGTAAGGGCGTCAGACGTCACACACACAGCTAATTATATACGATAACGTAAACGTGTAGTGTCTGTGTAAAACGAGGTTTTTGTATGAAGTGTCCGGTGTGTGATATTGCGTAACCAATAGGGTTGACACATTCACAGAATCACGCGTGCGCGATATGCAAGCAGCCTTGACGGGGGCAGGTTTAAAATTTATTAAAACGGAGGTCCCGTCCTTTGCAAAATGGTTCATATCGTGTTTGTAATTACACCACCGCAGCGTGGTCTAATGAAGACAAATGCGATAGGAATTAAGGACCCCTAGTGAATTGATTACGACTTTTGTGAGTGCAGATTCGCGTATCAGTGTTTTAACGATTAGTACCGTTATTAAAAGTTAGTACCGGTAATAAGTACCGGTATTTTACAGTAATTGCGGTTTTTATAAACTTTTAGTTTTTATTTAGAAATGGTGAAAGTGACTTTCGAATTACGGTCTATGGAGATTTTTTACGTGCTCAGCGGTGAAGGAACTTCGTAAAAAGCTGCCATTGCTAGGCGTTTGATGACGTAAGTGTTACCTGAGTGTTGCCATTAAATTGGTGTCTCCATCATTCCAAAGGCTTAAATTCTATTATTGAAAATTAAGAGATTTACTGACTAACATACTTTATTATTGTCACATATATAAAAGTCATTAAAACTGACTTGTTGTTAAGTAAATTGAAAACATTAGTCGTGGGTAATTATTATTTTTTAAATAGCAACGGGAATTTGTTTCGAATTCGTATTTGGATCATAAATGATTATCACGTGCTCAGCGGTGAAGGAAAACATCGTGAGGAAACCCAAGTTCCCGAGAAATGCATTTTCAGAGGTATGTGACCTAACCTGTATTGCGCTGTCACCGGACCTGTCAAATCTTCAGGTTAGGTAAGCGGACCATGTGAAACACGGGATAATTCTACGTCAGCGCGGCTAACCTTGAACTGTTAGCTTGAACGGAGTGAACAGGCACCTTCTGGGTGAGCCCGTTCCATCTTAGCCTCGGCAATGCCTTCGGGCAAGTCTTAGGCCAAGAGCAAACCCATCAAAGGTACAAAAAAATACTTTGTTTGGTAGTACCATCACATGGCGCTACTAAGTGTATCAAAGGTGGCTGCAAGTTGTTTTATTTATTGTGGGTAACTCTACTAACGAGTTAATGCATGTCTATGTAGTTTTTTAAAAGGTCAGGATTAACTTGTAAAATCTACAGGAATTACAGGGTAGATAGAATTTATTTGACGCGCAATGCGGCTTAGCGCTGATTTATATCGGGCGGTACGTTAGTTCATGTCAATCGATACAATGGCTTTGTCAATCGTGCGTTACATACAACAGACTTTGTTGGTATAAAATTCCATCTGCAATGCGAATTTGAAGTAGGTGCCTAAACTTACTTAGGTATGTCGGAAAGCTGTCAACACGCCATGCAATGGCTAAATCAAATCAAATCCAACATATTATATTCTACCTTTTCTTCTATCGTGTGGGTTGTGAGGTGAATTACCAACCTCATGAACCCTGGTGTCAGGGTCACTATTGAGCTGCCAAAGGCCCCTGACATGGCTCATGTAACGACTACATACACCAGTAAGTAGTTACCAGGACCAATAGCTTAACACTTAGCGTTTTTGTTACTAAAATAAACTTTATCGCATATACATACATACATAAACTCACGCCTATTTCCCACCGGGGTAAGCAGAGACTATAGAATTCCATTTGCTTCGATCCTGACACACTTCTCTTGCTTCCTCCACATTCATCAATCGCTTCATACACGCACGCCGGTTCAGAGTAGATCGTATTGAACCTTTTCTAAGGACATCTCCAATTTGATCAACGTAAGTCCTTCTCAGTCTTCCTCTGCCAGCCCTACCATCAACTTTCGCTTTATATACCGCTTTTTCAATTCTATTATCCTTCATCCGCTCAACGTGTCCAAACCAACCTAACATTCCCTTCTCAATCCTAGTCACTATATCGTCTTTTACACCACATCTCTGTCTTATCACACTGTTTCTCACTCTATCACTCAACTTCACACCGCAGATGCTACGCAAAGACCTCATTTCTACGGCATTGATCCTACTTTCATGCTTCTTCTGCCATACCCAACATTCACTACCGTACTTCAGCGTAGGGACAAGCACTGCATTGTGAACAGCCATCCTCGCATCTTGCGAGATACATTGGCTACTAACAACAGCATGCATTGCCCCATTTATCGCATATACCTTGTGAATAAAATACATCGTAGGTTAACCTAAGTACTTATAAATTGATTAGAATTAACCAGAAAGAGCATTGCTTGCTTACTTTTTGATTAATGTCGTCTAACCAATGATTTCCCATAGGGTACCACTATTCACAAGTTTTTATTGTGTCGCTAACAACTCAAAATTGCTGTTAAATATTTTATTATCCCACCGCCCCTATGCTTGTACTTGCCAACGGGTAATTTCTCACATAAACTCACGCGCTTAATTCTTAATGGAGTGGGCAGAGACACAAATAATCAGAAGACAACATCTTCTAATCCTGTTATCCCCTGCTGGGATGTGGGGCTCGAACAGCAGCGGCGCCCCCCGTCATTTGCAGCCTCTGTAGCTTTATTTATTTATCTAATAATTACATCTATAAGTTACCATACAGGCATATGCCCAAGGCGGTAACTTAGACACATAAGTTAATGGTCCCGATTCCTGCAGACACCTCCTAATTTTACTTTAAGTTATATCTGTCATTTTCTTAACCGCCGAAAAGGAAAGGGACGAATGATTGAAAGCTCTTAATTTTAGGAAGAATGAGTAAATGAATAACCCGGGCGAATAAAAAAGGTATCTCTGGTATGCACACCGTTTGACGTGTGCTGTCTGTCCACTTAATTCTATCGGATTACTGGCCAATGTAAAATTTTTAGACGGTTGTTTTAGATTTGTGCTTAAAATTGACGTGTGTTCCGTAAATTTTATGCTTGTCGATTACCCGTCCCTTTCCTTTTCGGCGGATAAGAAAATGACAGATATAACTTAAAATAAAATTAGATGGTATTTACAGGAATTAGCACCAATATAAACTTAAATTATTACTTCAATATTTACAGTATTACTTATTCCCATGATATGCCGAGAGCTTTTAATTCTCTAACATATCTCTAAACTTATAACTTCAACAGAAGATTACCGGCCTCCGTGGTCCAGTAGTTGAGCGTTGGGCTCATAATCCGGAGGTCCTGGGTTCTAACGGCTAGAAATTCCACTTGATATCAACTCAGAATCAAGGTCTGAACCATTCCCCTCAGTATTCGTTACGTTGTCACTAACACCCATACCTTCTTGTACTCGTATGGCTACCGTACGGTATGTAAGTGATATCGTAACGAATACTGAGAGGGATGATTCAGCTCATTATTCTGGGTTAATATCAAGTGGAATTTTCTATCGCAAGACTATACAATTGAAAATAATATATAAAATAAAAAGGCATGAATTTTGAAACGAAATATTCTACTTGATAATAACTCAGAATCGTGGTCTGAATCATCCCCCTCAGTATTCGTTACGATGTTACTAACACCGTGAATCCTTTTTGGTTAACCTTATTTCAAAAGACAAGCGGTTCAAAGTCTCTTCCAGCAAACCTGTTTCCTATAAAATATTGGAATCTTCATCAAACTCTGACAGGAACCTATATAAATCTCAGAGCTTTGTCTTATCCTTGCCCCTTTCCCTGAATGTTGGGCCAACAAAGGCCAACCTTTGCATCGTTGGTGTTAGCTTACGCAGACTAAGATACGTCAAGATCAAATCAAAATTTCCTTAATTGCACACGAACAAAACATACAAACATTTAGCACCAGTATAAATGGGCGGCCTTATTGCTCTGAAGCAATTTTTTCCAGGCAACCACTACCACAAATCAGCCAAAAAAGAAACTTCAATGCGGGACGGTGCAACAACAACGATTAATATAATTATACAAATACACTATACATAATAATACGTACAGTCATGAGCAATATCATGTACTACTTTAGACCCTGTCGCACTATCATATTTTGACAATTAATGAGACTTACGGTTTAATTTGTCAAAAAAGTTAATGTGACATGGTTTCAAAGTGTATATATATTAGTACTCGTGACCTTACACACTCAATATACAAAATGGTGCTAATTCCTGTAAATACCATCTAATTTTATTTTAAGTTATATCTGTCATTTTCTTATCCGCCGAAAAGGAAAAGGACGGGTAATCGACAAGCATAAAATTTATGGAACACACGTCAATTTTAAGGACAAATCTAAAACAACCGTCTAAAATTTTACATCAGTCAATAACCCGACACAGGTAAGTAGACAGCACGTCAAACGGATTGCATACCAGCGACATACCTATTTGATTCGCCCGGGTTATTCATTCATTTACTCATTCTTCCTAAAATTAAGAGCTGTGAATTATCCGTCCCTTTCCTTTTCGACGGATATGAAAATGACGGATATAACTTAAAATAAAATTAGGCGGTGTCTGCAGGAATCGGGGCCATTAGTAGTTTTTTTTAAATTAAATATTTATTATAGTAAATGTGGTCATACATTGTGAAGGAAGTAAATAATATGGCTCAGCACATTCAGTCATATTCTGACATACAATAGGTAATTAGTATATTATCAATCTAATCTTACTCTAAATTAACTCTAACGAGTTATTTACATCAAATTTATATAATAAAATATTAGAATTATTAGGTATTGTTAGGTGTTCTTTGATTATCTTAATAAAAAAATAAATATTTAAATATATATATAAATATATCAATATAATATAAAATTATTAATTTTGCGACGGAAAATTCCACTTGATATGAACTGAGAAACATGGTCTGAATCAACCCTCAAAGATTTGTATACGATGTCACAACTAACACCCTGTATATGAAATATAAAAATAAATAAACTATTTTTGATATCATGTTGGAACTATGCTCATCCCATTAGGAACCAAACATCTATTTGTGTAAAAAATACCTTAATTTGATTCGAGTGCTTTGGCCCAACATTCGGTTACGTTGGCTTATATATCAAATATATAATGGCCCAATATTTGTTTGTGTTGGCCCAACCTACAGGAGGCATTAAATTCATTACGTGAGACCTCGAACTGTTTTCTTTGTAAAGTCTTGTTCATGCCGTTAGACTCAGAATACCCAATTAAGCTTCGCAAGGCATTCTTGACGGACAGACAGCTGTTATTTACGTATATACTATTATACACTTAGCTTATTTCGGAATGACGCTTTATTAAATTGTTTTTGTGACAATTTACTTTGTAATATTGTAAGTAATTCAGTTTAAGAAGATTCGTTTTTTATTAGCGGGAACATGTTTAAACTATTGTGTGGGTTATGTGGTGGATTACCGACCTCATTAACCTTGGTGTCAGGGTTATTATTGAGCCTCTCATGTAACAAGTACGTACTTACTTAAGTAAGTAGTGGGTAACCCGAATTAACGGATTAACGTGCCCGTCTTAATCTTTCGGATAATCGGGTCTCCAAACCCAACTAGGGTTTAGTATTTTTTTTTAATATATGTCCTCACCGGGATTTGAACCCGGGATCTACGGATCGTGAGCCCAACGCTCAACTCCTGTACTACAGAGGTCGTTGGTGGAGAAGATATTTGATTACATATTTTTGTATACGCAAACGTCAAATTGCAAAATTGCTCTTTTTAGGTGAATTGATATTGATTCCATCGTCAATGTCGTGAAGGAACATCTCAGACTAATGGCCCTGTCTGCAGCCGGATGCGATGTAATGGAGCCTAGTAATGGAAATCAGAGTTTCTAATCCTAACTCCCAGCTTTAGCTTCCCCCATTTCCTCATTCAGCTATTGCCTGTCTACACGACCTAATTCTACAGGCTATGAGTAGAGCAAATCAACGATTTAGAACAGAATAGGAATCATTTTAGATATAAGTAGGAACATAATAATTAAACCTTATTTCTAAAAAGGGACGTCAGCTCAGCAATATTATGTTGTGACACTCCGACATTGAAGGAGTGCCACAACGCTGAATTTTTTCAGCTGTGCCCCGAAAATACTAAAAAAAATAAAAATTCTTAAATCTAAACAATAATCAAACAAATTAAAATTAATTTACTTACTGTGTTAATAAAGAGTGGATTACAATGCGTGTAGAGAGTGTATTTGTGTGTGTTTGTTAGGATTTTTGTGTATGTTCGTTAAGAGGGTGTGTGAGAGTGCGTGTGTGTATGTGTGAATAGGGTGTGCGAGTGACGTATGCCCCGAATATATAGTCAGGATAACTATAGATAAATTTTGGTCACGTAAATAGATTGTTGATGGTTGTCATACAATTATGAAACCAGATTGAGGAAAACAAGTACTTACTAAAATAGATTCGATTCCCAACCGTGACATAATAACACAGAAATTCAAATTCAAAAATATCTTTATTCATTAGGTAGTAATAGTTACACTTTGAGAGCCCCTAGCGCTCACCATTTTTCTGGCGAAGTAGTTAATGCCATATGGCAAATCTACAATAACTCAAGTTAAAAATAATTCAGTCTTCTATTTTTACATAACATACGTCTCATCGCCTAAAACTACTGAAGAAAATATCGTAGCGTTATACAGCTTTAACGTGATAATTACCTATTTTCTCATTACTCGGGTACACATAATTATTCTAAAATACAATGGTGCTAATTCCTGTAAATACCATCTAATTTTATTTTAAGTTATATCTGTCATTTTCTTATCCGCCGAAAAGGAAAGGGACGGGTAATCGACAAGCATAAAATTTATGGAACACACGTCAATTTTAAGCACAAATCTAAACCAACCGTCTAAAAATTTTACATCAGTCAATAACCCGACACATTCATTTACTCATTCTTCCTAAAATTAAGAGCTGTGAATCATCCGTCCCTTTCCTTTTCGACGGATATGAAAATGACGGATATAACTTAAAATAAAAATAGGCGGTGTCTCCAGGAATCGGGGCCAATATATATTTAATTGCAGAAGAATAATAAAATACTTAATAATAATTGTTATTTTTGATATTTGAATTATATTATGAAAATAATTGCTACCTATATTGCTATATTGTTTTTGAGGAACGTAGCCTGGAAAATCCATAATTGAAATCAATAGTGTTCTTTAACAAAATGATTTTTCATTCTTAAATTATAAGAAAACTGAAGGGATAAGAAAAGAACGGGAAACAATAAGAAACATTAAAACGCAAATTAAAGTCGTAAACAATTTAAAAAGAAAAGTAAAGAAGGAAAAGCGTCCTTAGCTTTGGTACGAAACGTCGAAAATACAAGGACAAAAAGCATAATAAATAATTTAGGCATATTAAAGGAAAATTTGAAACACAATTTATTTTACGCAAGAATCTGTATTACTTGTTTATGTAAACATAGCTATGTAATCCCATGATTGGAATAAGATGTCGTGCAATCGAATTACGAGTACTTACGTCTCACTAGGGCGTAAAGATTTTCAAGTAAAATATTAACAAAGAAAGAAACATTTATTACTTCCGAACACCACAGACACAGACAGACAGGTCCATTACATTGAACACAGGTCAGAAACCACACGGAAATCAATAAGTACACAGAAAAAAAATCCAAAACAAAAAGAAAAACAAACCAAAATCATAAAAACAATAATAATAAAACTAAGTATTCTAAATGCAACGCACTGACGGCCCGATCATCTGTGGTGGCGTCCGGAATAAAAGGACCTCGCTCAGCAAAAGTCGCGGCGTGAGCCACGACGCTGGTATTCTGCGGGCCCTGCCGAGTGAGGCCACGGACATCACGGTATATATGTACATAGATATTACTTATTTGATTGAAACTTTTACTTGGATACTTCGCTACAATAAAATACAGGCTGTTAGTGACATCGTAACGAAAACTTTGGGGAATGATTCTGAATTGATGTCAAGTGGAATAGTGACCAATAACCCGACAGAATTACGACAGTAACTGATGTGAGTAATCATTACATGAGCCATGTCAGGGGCCTTTGGCGGCTCAATCATAACCCTGACACCATGGTTGATGAGGCTGGTATTCTACCTCACAACCCACACGATAAGAAGTTGACAGCACACGTCAAACGGATTGCATATGAGCGAGATATCTATTTTATTCGCCTGGGTTATTATTTCATTCTAAAATTAACAGTTGTCACTCATCAGTCCCTTTCCTTTTCGGCGAATAAGAAAATGACGGGTTTAACTTAAAATAAAATTAGGTGTCTGTCTGTAGGAATCGGGGCCATTGACGCCGGTTCAGGTAACACTTAATTTTAATATAATTTGACAGAACTAAAGGTAGCTCTAGATTTTTCATGTACCTATTTTGAGTGAAGGACGTAATTAGTTTAAGAGGTGTCAAACTAAAATTAAGTTAAGTTTGTTTGCGTCCGAATAGGCACTCTCATTAGATAGGGCTTTATAAACAGATTATGAGTAACAGGATAAGACAAAAGACAAGATAGTCTAAGATCCTATAGAACGACCTTCACCGAGCTGTAATTCAATTAAATATGTCAATAAATTTATTGCAAGTGGGTTGCCTAAAAAAATTCAGTCCAGAATATGAACAATTAACACATTTTTTAAAATTGAATATATAATAATTTTTCATCCATTAACCAGCTCGTTGAAGGTCATTATATGGTGGGATCCTACACTAAGACAAGATCTGCGAGTTTTAAGTCCCGCCCGAGTCAGAAATTTTCGTTTTAATTTTCTCCTGTGGAGTTGTAATTATGAGAAAATGTTATCGTTGTTATGGCGAAGGTTTTTTACTCCGCAATGTGTCACACAAATGCACATTTCTAATGAGAAATTCAAATATTTTTCAAGCTTACAAAGTATAAAATATGTTGGCCTAGCAACATGCAAAACCGACATTAAAATTCAGACATAAAACCTTCTATTAAAAGGGAAAAGTAACCTCGGCCAAAAATTATAAGTGCGCACTCATAAAATATATAATCCTAGAGTGTATTTAAACTTTGGACTTGCAGAGCAATGAATAGAATCAAGTGCGGACTCTTCTAGACTTGTATTTATTTATTTTTCATGTCACTTGGCATTATAATGCCATGAAAGTTCTAAGATAAGAAACTTCTTACTTTATAAAATAAGACCTCAGCAAAAGTTTCACAGTTTCCTTCAACTTAGCACTTTTTGAAAATTTGTATTTCTTATTCGACAGTGTGAATAAATTGAGATAATTTGTATAAAAGTCGATATTATGTTGTTGTGTGATTTGTATTCACAAGAAAGCTTCGCTTTTTAAGTAGTGTATAAGAGGCAAAATTTTAAAGCAACCCATATCCATTACGTACATCCATGTCGTCACTCAGATAATTATTCCAAGTTCCGCCTCTTGCAGCAAGGCGTAATTTTGTTCCATGCTCTGTGATCGGACCCCATACGAAATTACGGTTCAAATGTTCGGCAAAGCCTCGGTTAATGTAGACCCTGATAATTTAGCCGTACCGAAGATAATTTCAAAATAAACCAATTGTGTTAGGGTCCGTAATAGGGGTAGGTATCTTACAAATTTTGGGTCCGGTTCGGTAACAGATGATGTTAAGAGGTCAATTTATGTAGGTATAATATACTGCCGAACTGTCTGAAGTAACCTTAAATTCAGCCATATTGATAGTATACTATCTTTAGCTAAATCACACCTGATTTCTGTTAACCCTTTCACGGACAGAGATCATGGGTCATTAATGGTTCATAATAGGTAATATGACAACATTCCTATGTTGTCCTATGTTGTTGTAACTTATTGTAGATTTGCCGCCGAACGTCTAATGACGTTCTGAAGGATCAAAACGTCATTGAGACGTTCGGCGGCAAATCTACAATAAGTTACGTAAACAAAAAATATATAAAAAAGATCCAAACATGAATTCCAACTCATAAAGACGAATTCAATGGTTTAAGTCCGAGCCGAAATTCGAACCCGTGACTTGTTCTTCGAAATGATATTTTACGGGTATCTACATGGGCTATAAGGCTAGGTAACCATACCAGCGTTTTGGTATAGAATATACTTTGCATAGTCGAATTTATTCTGTTCCAAATTACACAACAAAGTAGTACACCGTCTTTCCGTATTATTTCTTGAATTTACATTTAAAGGAACCCTTTCAGCATCCCTTCAGACTCACAAACACAAAGTTATTCTAGTAAGACTCGCAAAATTCAAATTGTAAGCTAGTAACGGCGAGGCGCAATCTACATAAGCAGACTCACTGCATTTTCATGTTTTGACGGGAATACCGCGGTTCGAAGGAAGGTTCGTTTATACAAGGATATACAAAGTATACGTTAAGGATCATCACTAATTTAAGATCCACCCTCTTGCAGCATTCTCCATGCTACTTTTTGTTTAGGGAAATAAAGGGCAGTGGTTTCCCTCTTGCCTTCCGCCCCGCAGTACTCTGATGCGAGTGGGATTCCACCCAGTCTATTTCTAAACTGTACTAGGAGCTCGGTGGCGCAGCGGTTAACGCGCTCGGTCTGCGATCGTTGAAGTTAAGCAACTTTCGCAAAGGCCGGTCATAGGATGAGTGACCACAAAAATAAAGTTTTCATCTCGAGCTCCTCCGTGCTTCGGAAGGCACGTTAAGCCGTTGGTCCCGGCTGCATTAGCAGTCGTTAATAACCACCAATCCGCACTGGGCCCGCGTGGTGGTTTAAGGCCCGATCTCCCTATCCATAGGGAAGGCCCGTGCCCCAGCAGTGGGGACGTTAATGGGCTGATGATGACTAGGACTCCTGTTCTCCGCCGCTATACGTAAGGGATAATGCTCACTAAAATCCTTATTTTTTATTTCATTTATTTATTTATTTGTACACAATAAAACAGACACAAGGAACACACACAAAAAAAAACAGATAGTACAGGTAAGCTTATATCTAAACAAAAAGATTTCTTCCAGCTGACCTACGTGACAAGAAAACATTCAACGTATAATATTATATAGGTAGACAACATACGCGTACAAATTACTTATACTAATATAAAACAAAATATAAACCTAAACCTACAAACCAAATTAAAATAAATTATATATAATATTATATTTCATAAATCTCTCTCTCTCTCTATTTAAGAGCTGCGCTCTTGTCGGTGTAGTAATCGCCATTCCTCTCTTCTTCCCGCCAAAACCTTCACCTCCCGATACGACACGACCTGCACCTTCTCTTTTATTTGTTTCATAAATGTTATCCTAGGTCTACCCTTCCTCTCTTCCCATAAATATATAAGCATATTATATACTTACAATATTGGTTATAAATATAATATACATTATATACAATACATATACTTAAATCAATAAGTAAATGCATACAAATTCGACTAATGCAACTCAAGCAAGACTCAAATAGTAATCCTTCAAGTTCCTTTTATCCTTCTGCATCGGATTCACTGGATAGCTCGATTCTCGGGTCGTAGACGCGTGGGAAAACCGAGGATGACATGGGTAGACAATATGAAGAAGACGAAGGTGGTCGTGATCGAAGAAATATTCCGTATGGCCAGGGATAGGCACACATCCCATGAACTGATCGCCAACCTCCAGCTATGGACAAGCACGAGAAGATCCGGTGCACTATCAGAATCATCAATTGTATATGAAACTAATGACGTTCCGCTGGCTTGTCCGCGCAGACGCGATTATTGCGCACGATACTATTTTCCGACCCTAAAAACTATCCTACGTTCTTCCCTAGGTCTCAAACTATCACCTTACAAAATTTTATCTAAATCGCTTCAGCAATTTCAGCGTGAAATAGTAACAGACAGACAGAGATACTTCGCATTTATACACTAATATTTAGGGTGGATTACATATGCATCATTATTACAGAACTCATAAGGTCGATTGCCCATACATAAAAATATCATAATCAGCCTATATACGTCTCACTGCTGCGCACAGGCCTCCCCTCAATCAACCGGAGAGGGTACAATAAAGTATCCAAATGCATTCTTATGCGTTTTCTTTACTCTCAGCCCAGAGAAGTATTGCATTATCTATTTGTTTTATATCTGTGTCTATCCGACTGCGGTGAAAAAGGAAGGAAATTTAAAATTTCAAGTAGCCGGCATGCGACTTGGCAATAAATGAACCACGAAGCCCAGGGATAACTGGATGGAGATTGTTTATACATCATTCTGACGTTCCACTGCTGGGCACAGGCGTCCCCTAGACGTAAGTACGGATCCATATCCGTACGTAAGAAAGTTCCATAACTATGTTTATCATGCATATTAAATAAATTAAATTTAAAACTAAAATTTGTTTATTTCGGATCAAAAATAAAACAGTGTTCGTGACATCGTAACGAAAACTTAGAAGGATGATTCAGACCATGATTCTGAGTTGATATCAAGTTGAATTTTCTGTCGCAAAAGTACTGTTGCTAAATGTGACTAGCTATTTAAGTTATACGTATAACATTTCCGTTTGTTTTTTTTTTAACTTATCTCTTTCTCTCTTTATTTAAGAGCTGCGCTCTTGTAGGTGGAGTAATCGCTATTCCTCTCTTCTTCCCGTCAAATCCTTCATCTCCTGACACGACCTGCACCTTCTCTTTTATTTGTTTCTTAATTGTTCTCCTAGGTCTACCCCTTCCTCTCTTTCCTTATTTTTTTCCTTCTATGATGTTTGTTATAAATGAATCGTGTTGTATCAGGTGGCCAATCGTATTTCCTCTCCGGTTCTCTATAGTCTTGCTTATTTTTCCCATTTTCATTACTCCATAAATAGAGCGTGTAGAACGGTGGAAAATGCGTGTAGAATGTCTTTTATTATTTTAAACTGCAAAACTAAAATATCTGTCCAGTTGTATATTGTAATGTACGAAGCATAGTTTCAGGCAGTAAGCCCGCTATTTATTGTCGGATGTACGGTTTTTGCCCAGGTCCCCAATTACCATAATAATTTGCATCCTTAAGATAAATGGGCGTAATTAAGTCTCCATTGCAGGAATGTAATTTTGTAACAACCTTCTAATGCATTATTTTTACCTTAGAAAACCAGCTAAACCTATTCATACTCAGTCATACTCATAAGATGAATATTGTAACCGTATGATAAAATATAAGTACTTTGAAATGTTAAGTTTCGCGTGTGAACTGCCGTGCTTTCAGACCCAGTTACACATTATTTTAGTATCGGAAGCGCTGCATGCTTCCGAAATAAATTACGACGAACAGTATTCTGATGTTATCGTAGTGACATGTTGCCTGTTGGTGCAAGGCAGAGGATTTAACGAGAGAAGTCCAGCTTGTTACCGGCACACAAATAATGCTGGCAACACTAACATAAAATATTTTTGATATATGGCAACATTACTTTGCTTCCAATTTCTCTTCCCATCCTACTAATAGATAACAGTGCGTTTGTTAAGAAATTCTGATTACTAAACAAAGACGGATCTAAAATTGACGAAAAACATTGTATTTATTCTATTTAACTTTTAATGAACAAACAGAACATAATAATAGTAATAAGCACGGGTTCACAAGAAATAAAAAATCAGCAATTCACAAACACACAGGCACACATTGAGCAATATACCCGATCACTGATTCTGATTCAAATTTTAAAAAAAACCTTTATTCAGTAGATCATACACTTTGAATCCTTATTTTTCTTCTTATATATAAAGAACGTCTCATCCGCCTAAAACTCCTGAAACTACTCACAACCTTACCTGTATAGCCGACGAAAAGAAGCTGCAAGAACATCCTCGACACAGGGCCCTAAATTAGGATTTTCGTAACTTGCGCCATGCTGCAAAATGCAGGCAGGTAACGAGGTGAACTCTTCGCCGTCTAGTTACCTTTTATCACAGTGTACACCGACTTTATAGTTATAAGGTCTGCTTTGAGAATAATGTACTTGACATTTTAAAGTCGAGTTTTACTAAGAACGTTTCACATTAACGTGATGGTAGCGAAACGCTTGTATCACGAGACATTGTTTTAAGAGTTCTTTTAAAGAAATGCGACACGCTGGGTGGTAAAGGGTGCCGACAGAGTAGGGGAGTGATTGGTGATAACGATGATAAATTAGAAGCAAGCAGGAATATATACAGTTTATTAAGAACACTTCACAAACATGATAGGAATAAACATAGTTCACAATATACACACTTCACAAAAGAATCAAGAATTAGAGGGCACGGACCTAAACAGTATAATACACTTGTGTTGTTTTAATGATAGTCGGGGATGCAGTGAGTCAAAAAAGTGTAAAATGAAAGGAAATGCGGAATGGAATGAGAATTTCGTAATTTTAAATGATGACGGTCAGAACGAAAGGCCAGTATGGGCAGAGTTTGTACTCTGCTACAGTACCTCTGCTACAGAGAGATGCCATGGGAGTATAGCCAAAGGTACTAAAATATACACAAAACGAATCATAACTGGGTCGTGTACTAGTTTCAAGGTAAATTAAGAAATTCTGATTATTAAATAAAGACAGATCTAAAACTAACGAAATTCATTTTCTTTTTTTCGAAGAAAAACGTAATAACAAGTCCGACATTTTATTACGTTTTTCTATGACGTCACAGTGTGATTTTTCATACAAATTCCAATTTCATGTAATTTCGTGTTTTGACGTTTAGTAAAAAGTAACTGATTTGACTAGTTGGAAACTACCCTGTTATATAATATACTAGCGACCCGCCCCGGCTTCGCTGGGGCTGAGGAAAAAATGAAATTATTTACGACATCACATTAAAAACCTCAAAAATAACAAAATTAAATTTACCTAAATTTATCCACTATTTAATGGATGTTATTATACGTATAAACCTTCCTCTTGAATCACTCTATCTATTAAATAAAAACGAACCAAAATCCGTTGCGTAGTTTTAAAGATTTTTTTTTCATAGGGATATAGAGACAGAAAAAGCGACTTTGCTTTATATTATGTAGTGAAGGCAACTTCGCAACGGTACCGGGTTTGCTCAAATATTAATTTATCATAAGTACAATTGTCACTTAAACAGTTGACTCGACCATTATAGACGGCGATACGGCTACCACGTTGGTTTAACAGAAAGCTCAGTGAGGTGTAGGTACGTAGTTCATCATGCAATGGATATATCATGTATCTCTGACGACCCCAATTGGGATATAGTCGTGAGCTTTTAGTTAGACCAACTTATTTGAGGTAACGATCATAATAATTTTATAAAACTTTCCACATCATTCAAAATTAAATGTAGTAATTTTAAATTCGTACGATTACGATACAGTAGGTATACAGGGTGTTAGTGACAACGTAACGAATACTGAAGGGGGTGATTTAAACCATGATTCTGAGTTGATATCAAGTGGAATTTCCTGACGGAAAATTCATGAAAATATATAATGGAATTGATAATAATTAAAAAATATATAATATAATATATTTTTTTTCAATTCCATACTTTTGACTACATAACAATTCAGAACCATGGTCTGAATCATCCTTCAAACTTTTCGTTACAATGTCATCAACACCATGTTTTCCGTTGCTGGGATAACAATAACGAGCTATGTCTCTCCGTTAGCAAATCAGGAATTACACTAATGAGCTATGTCTTTCCGTTACCAAATCAGGGATTACGATAATGAGCTATGTCTTTCCGTTACCAAATCAGATATTACGATAATGAGCTATGTCCTTCCGTTACCAAATCAGGGAGTACTATAATGAGCTACATCTTTCCGTTACCAAATCAGAGATTACGATAACGAGCTATGTAATTCCTTTACCAAATCAGGAATTACGCAAATGAACTAAGTATTTCCGTTTCCAAATCAGGGATTACGCTAATGAGCGTTGTCCTTCCGTTACCAACTGAATAGGTACGCATTTAAACAAAAAACCATAGGTGATCTTCGAATACATTTAAATATATTTCCCCTCATTAATTATAGCATAATCCTTTGCATTCGACCACACATGTCAAGAATAAACGTAAAATGGAGTTAAATATTGGCACGGGCAAATATGCAGAGCCCCCGCAATTTTGGTACTTGTCACAATAACTTTACATTATACGATGTTATTTATTTTATATAGATTATACCAGAGACCAGAGGCCAGACGCCAGAGGGCAGCAGTAACTGTCAGTACTATTCAGAAGCGAAGGACAGGAGTCCTAGTACGGCTTTGTAATAGACTACTCTGTGCGCCATCCCACTTGCGTCAGACAGAGTACTGTGGGGCAGAAGAGAAGAGGAAAAACCACTGCTCTATTTTTCCATAAAAAGTAGCATGGAGGATGCTACACTGACAGGAACGTGACTCTTAAATTAGTTATGGCGATGTGACCTAACCTGTATTGGGTTGGTTATCCCTTCGCGGAAGGTCAGAAGGGCAAACAATCGCTTCTGTAAAAACCGGACCTGTTATAACGTCTGGTTAAGTAAGCGGACCCTGTCAAAACGGGATAGTGCTAGGGGATGATGATTTATTTTAAATATTTAGGTAACTATTAAAAGAAAAAAAATTAGTACCTACTTTTTGGTGCTGTGTCACAATCACTTTGTGATCCCTAGTTTGGTTAAGACCTTATAGTAAGACGATTCGTGTTTCGGAAGACACGTGACTATTTACTGATATGAGCCATGTCAGGGGCCTTTAGCGGCTCAAAAGTAACCCTGCCACTAAGGTTAATGAGGTTAGTAATCCACAGGATAGAATAAAAAATATCTTTTCACTAACACAGTTGGCTCGATCATTATTGACGGTGATACGGCTCACCTGTCACGTAAGTCTAGTAGAAAGCTCGGTGAGATGTGTATGCTTAGTTCATCTTGCGATGGATGTACAATCAATGAGCAAAAGTTCAGTCACTGAGCTTAGCGAATTATTTGTAAACAGTGGTGAAATTATGAACCATTAGTTGTCATAATTATAAAACTATTATAAACTATTATAAGTGTTTTTTCTCTGTCTTAAGTGCGACCAGCTAATTTATTACTTTGCAAGAAATTGATTGGACTTTTCCACCTTATCGTACTTCTCACTACCCCATTGGGTAGTCGTGAGCTTATGATGTTATGTTTATTATCGTAGTAGCAAGCCGCTAATTTTGTCGAATCGAAATCTTCTCGTCGTTATAAAAAAACCCTTTCTCAGTATAAACGAATCAGAGATTTAATCGTGGGCCCTCCATAATCCCCCAAAAGGTCGAAGTACAAATACGGAATATAAATACGCATTAAAACCCACATTGTTATAATGTACTTATTAAGTATAAGCATTTAAGGGCACGTTTCATATACAAAATAGAAGCACACGATTACTGGGATAGTCAGAGCGATGGTATAACAAAACCAGGTAAGCTCTAAGTGACAGCCAATATTTCAAGGTTAGCCCAGCTGACGTCATCACACCCTGCGTTGTCATTTCGAATCAGTCTTGATTGACTACAGTAAGACCGAGGGGGGGGTGAGGTAAACTTAGCTCAGCCACTGGTGGGGAGCGGAGAGTTGCCGTTCTATGCGTAGTATCTACTTATTATTCCTTATTCTATAGTTTGGTAAAAGTTAAAGCCAACATTTATTTTTAAGCACGCAACACCGATCGACGTGGCCCGAACTAATATTTTGGTTGAGTTTCCGAAGCTCGTGGTCTACTGTTTATCTTAGAAACTGATCGAGCCTTATCTCAAGGATGGCAATAGCCGCAAAGCAATTCACTAGCGAAAGACTCACAGTATAGGGAATCGCTGTTAACGCCCTAATTCTACAACCTAACCTTTAGACATAGATAATAAAAACATTAATAAAAAAACAGCCGATACAAGGTGTACAGTCATGAGCAATAATTATCATGTACCCACTTTAGAACCCTGTCGCACTATCATATTTGACATTTAATGAGGCTTACGGTTTAATTTGCCAAAAAAGTTAATGTGACATGGTTGCAAAGTGTATACATATTAGTACTCGTGACCGCAAGTGACGTCGTAACGAATACTGAGGGGGATGATTCAGACCATGATTCTGAGTTAATATCAAGTAAAATTTCCGTCGCAAAATTCATGTATTATTTTAAATATTTTCAACTTCTTTCTTTTGCGATGGAAAATTCCACTTGATATTAACTCAGAATAATGAGCTGAATCATCCCCTTCGGTACGTGTTACCATGTCACTTACACCCTGTACAAGTGCATACAAGTAGCCATACAGGAACACGCGTCTTCAGCGCCATATACGCTGATTGTTTGCATTGATGATACAAGCACGCGCTTGAAGCGCGTATTGGCGCGTTTGAAGCGATATAAACTGTATCGCTGTATCTGCGTGTATACGCGCAGCAGAGGTGCGTTTCCGTGTGCTTAGACCTTATTCAGAAGGCGCGATTTACTCGCGTTTTCATACCACAGAGTAATTTGATTACTTTATAAATACCTGCATGCTTGGAGATGTGCATCTGTATCTGTACCATGTTAAGTACTCTGTGGTATGACAACGCGAGTAAATCGCGCCTTCTGAACAAGGTCTAAGCACACGGAAACGCGCCTCTGCTGCGCGTATACACGCAGAATTTAGTAATTTAATAACTAACCTTTTTTTGACGTTGGGAAATGCGTTACGCATACCACGCCGCCCGGGGGGACGACGTGGTTATGTGGGACTCCCCGGGTGTCGCCACCCGGTATAAGTACCCCCTAAAACCCAACGGTGTTCCTCCTTGCCGCCGTGTGGCGGGGATACGGGAACGCAATTGCACAAAACCGCGTCCCCGCCGGATTTAATAACTAACCTAACCTAACCTAAGTATGTTCTGTTAATTAATGTTAAGTCTGCCGAATAAATATTTTTTCTTTCTTTCTTTCTTTACCCCTTTGGGTATACAGGCGTGATGCTATGTTTATGTGAAATAAATAATCTATCATAACACAACCCTATGACTAAGGTTATGAAAACGCTTTGATGAAAACTGAGCCCAGTCCGGTTGACCCTGCCGATGTCTTCAACGAGATAACGACCGAAAATTAATCCTTTAACAAATTCCTAACGAAATCCCTGATTTTAACAGATAAATAAGGTCGAAGTTTGTTTGAAACTCTGTTTTGGAGTTAGTTGCTTTTGAAAAACTGCTCATAGTAAGTATATTATGTTTAGGTACATCTCTCCACAGCTTCCGAAGTCTAGTGGTTAGAGAGTTAGGCTCACAATCTGGTGGGCACGTTGTCGAAATCACTTTATGAGACTTTCCTTTGTTGGGTCACGACTTTTCAGGCTTGAATCACCTGATTTTCCGAAAAATTTACATGATCCTGTGTTTCGGAGGGCACGTTAAGCCGTTGGTCCCGGTTATTAGCTGTAAAAACACGTGCACCAACCCGCAGTGCAGCAGCGTAGTGGAGTATGCTCCATACCCTCAGGTTGATTTAAGGGAGGCCTGTGCCCAGCTGTGGGATGTATATACGCTGTTTATGTTATGTTATGTTTACATACTTATCTCCAGGAGTAGGTATTCATACGCATATCATTAGTGACATCGTAACCAATATTGAGGGGAATGATTCAGACCGAATGGAACTTTCCGTCCCAAATAATTTATTTATTTATTTTTTTTAAATTACTATCGATTATTTACCACTACTACTGACTCAGGATAATGAGCTAATATTAAGCAGAAAATTCCATCGCAAAAGTATAGAATTGGAAATAATTAAAAAACTACGACTACGCGACGGAATATTCCACTTGATATTAACTCAGAATCATGGTCTGAATCATCTCCCTTAGTATTCGTTACGATGTCACTAACAACCTGTAAGTATATGGAAAAACCTGAGATAGGTACCCCTTATTCCAGGATATGAAAACTTTTATTTGACTGGTATTTGACTGGGTAGAAGATAAATTATGAAATGCTAATCTAGAAATAGAAACTAGTCTAACACGATCCGATGTATACCACTTTTGACTGCTTATACAATGACGTCACAGGTCAGTATTTCCATACAAATTCCATAGAAAATTTTCGTTTTGATGTTTCGTAAAAAGTATCTCATTTGACTAAGTTGTCAAATAGCCTATTCTTGAACTCTACAACTAAACTTCTAAGTAAGTATTTAATTAAAATCAAATTAAGTAAGATAGAAAAACAAATCTTAGGACAAATTGCAAACCAATCTAAGACCCGGCGCATTCCACGCGCACTAGGTTCATTCTAGTCAGTGCAAACATATCGGACATCGCCCTTGTTTGTTATGTCAACCCTATCGGGGCAGTAGGGTTGCTACATATGTGAACAATAGTAATATTATGATTTTTTGCTCCTGCAATCCATAAGGAGCACAAATACAGACCACGGTTTGTCACGGAGAGAACTGACAAAAGACATTGCATGTTACTTTTGATATTAGATCTTTTTACAAGCTTTTTTGTATAAAATTTTGTATTTAGAATATCTTTACTTTTTTATACGATATTGTTTTTTTCTAACTGTCATTGTACTTCTGCCGGGTCTGTATGACAACTGCGCCGCGCGTGGCGTAAAATATATCGAGCGCTTGGACCAATAAACGATACGAATGCTATCTACGTAGATGGACGTCAAACGGCAATTGGTCGAAGCGCTTAATATAATTCGGTAAGTTTGTCATACAAACCCGGCTGGTTCTTGGAAGATTGTAATACATTGCGAAAACGAAAATTGCTGAATTATTTCTCCAAGTTACTCCTTCTATAACTGAGAACACATTCTAGTTTCACAACATCACATCAGAAGACAAAATGCAACCATAAAACAACTAAAGACAATTGTTTTTTATTGTTATAGACCTGCTGTCTATAGATATTTAGTTTACACTCTTTATCGTAGCACACAGAGCCCCAAGTGGACCGGAAATGATAAGCTCTGAAAGATGGATAATGCCGCTCATAATCGTAACGTTATGTAAGTATCATGTTTTCAACGAAAAATAAAAGACGGTACTTTATACCTACTTAAGTTTTAAAGCACCCTGTTGGCAAAACGATTACCGCATAAACAAACCGCAAAAACTACTTTGCGAATATAAAAAACAAACTTGACAACCCTAAATGAAAACTATTCCACAGAACCGCAGGGCTCCCACGTTTCCTCGCGTTTGACAGACATTTTACGTTTGTATTTTTTGGTTTATTTTCCTTCGTGCGCTGGCGACACAATACTATCGGTTCAACGTTTATTTTTGCTCTCGCTTCAGTGGAAATGATGTGAACGGGTAAATAAATACCACTAGCATGAAAACTGTTCGACCTCAGGTTATAAATTTTATGGTTGAGGAAGAAAATTGACTTTAGACTCGTTTTTAAAGTGAATGATATTTTTTTAACTCTAACGTCGAACGCTTGCCTAGGGATACGGGTGAAGACCTCAACGGTTGCAGAGGCGGAGATGGGCGCCATCCGTATAGCAATGCAGGACGGAAGGGGCAAGTCACAGGGACTGTAACCTGGAATCTGACAGAGGGCAGCAGTAACTGTCAATACTATTCAGAGGCGGAGAACAAAGTCCTAGTACGGCTTTGAAATAAACTACTCTTTGCGCCATCCCACGCAAGAGGGAAACTGCCCTATTTTCCCGTAAAAAGTAGCATGGAGAGGAATGCTAAACCAACATAAATTATAGATTATGATATTTTTAGAAATGACTAGCAGCACGGAATTATCTTCGTCTCTTTATTTATACTCTGCCTACCTACTTTAGACATCATTAAGATATGTGATTGACGAATATTTGACTTTACATCCCCTTAATTGACGTGACTTATTGAAGGTTTCCCACAAATGGCATTAACGTACAAATGGGGAGCGCTGAAGACTCACCCGGTACAAAATTTAAGACAACAAGCCTGAGGGTGCCCAGTTGGGCGCGATCCTCTGGCAGGGCGTCGTCTGAGAGAATAGAATAGAATATTTGAAAGATTTAATCGACTCTAGTGGGTCGATAGCGATGACCGCTGAATGAGGGAAATCGTTAACCACGCCGGCGGGATCCATGCAAAAATCTCTTCTTTACCGTGTGTCGCCTAACGCGTAAGTGTGAGCAAGACACAGTTCGCGCGCTCTCTCCCTTACACCTTAGAGACTTGCGACCATTTACGAGTAAAGTAAGACCCAGAGGGGGTGAGGTACACGGTCCACTTGCGGTGTGGAGAGTAAACCTTCCTTAAGTTGTATTAATTGAATTTATAATTAATTTAGATACTCTATGCTTTCGTTGAACATCAAGACCGTTTCCCTTGCAAAAAGTACATTTAACAAACCAAACTCGGAAGTTTCAAAAGTGGCACCAGTTATTTATTAACAGACTTCAAGAGAAGGAGGTTAATTTGTCTAAAGACTTGGTACCAGTTGGGTAGTGAAACGAAGGTGTTTCAGAACATGCAAATGAGAGGCGGCTGGCGAATCATTCAGGTCAATGCATGGCCAGCCCGCCAGCCCACCTCTCATTAGTGTCGAAACGGGCCAATTTAGGTCGCCGCTAACTAGGAACAAAAATACCCGTTAGTTATTGTGCATTTTCAATTTTGAGCACTATTGTAAGTATGCGAAGGGACCATCCATCTTTATTTTTTTATTGTTTACTCCGGCACTTCCTAGACACTCCATACAGACATCTCATTCATACAAATCTGTCTACCATCTAACATACTCCTATTTCATCAGTCATCCCGTGATCATGGCACTTGCAACAGTGTTAAAATATCGGGAGTCTCATATGAGACCCCCGGACCGCTGAATGAGGGAAATCGTCGACCGCGCCGGCGGGGTCGGTATCGGGGTCCTGAAGTGTTTGGTGTCACGCGCTGATTGGCTGCCTCTATGGCTAGAGTAATTTCGTGTTTTGACGTTTAGTAAAAAGTAACTGATTTTACTAGTTGGTACCTATTGTAGCGTAAAAGTGATCAGAGTGCGCCAACAGCGACAATCCCATTGGAATTCAAATTCACATACCGATGTGACCGTTCTACAGTATTATTCTTTATTCTATGACCCCATGCTCAAGCTTGCGCGGAAATATTCACATTTTCAAATCGAATATCCGCAGTAAAGCAATGGAACGTTGGAATTTGAAAATAAAAATGTAGTGATTCCGGTCAATACTCCTCCCACGAAACCTATAAGCTTTGATGTTGTCTATCGAGTGGACCGAAAGTCAGTGGCCGAAAATGTTTCATAAACCTTTGCCTTTTTTAACATACATACATAAACTCCCGCCTATTTCCGACCGGGGTAAGCGAAGACTATGGAATTCCATTTGCTTCGATCCTGACACTTCTTGCTTTCTCCACATTCATCAATCGTTTTATACACGCACGCCGGTTCAGAGTAGATCGTACTGAACCTTTTCTAAGGACATCTCCAATGTTGTCAATAGAATAGAATAGAATAGAATAGAATATGTTTATTTATCAAAAAACTTAAACATGTATACATTACTGGCGGACCCCGCACTAGGGAAACCCTGTATCGCGGAGGTCCTGAACATTTGTTATTACCAAACATATTTAAATAAACCGGCGAGCTAGCCTTTCATAACAGTACTATTATAAGATATTAATATACAATTTAGAATAAACAAAAGTAAGTAATAGAAAACAATAAAAGACTTACATTTTATATGGCACATTTCACGACAAAGAAGAAGATAGAAGTGCAATAAAAAAAAAGAACTGAAAACTTAAAAAACTAGTTAATAGAACATAATAGAAAATAGTAATGAAATGAGTGTCTTGTGATGTGAGGTGTCAGTGTGCGTGATTGTGAGAATGTGGATGAATGTTTGTGTGTATGTGTGTGTGTGTGTGAGTGTGTGTGTGTGTGAGTTAGAGTACGTATAAAGTGTTACGATAGAGACTTAATTATGTTTTCCGTATCGTCATACGATAGCTTAGACAGCCAATTTTTAATTTTAGTCTTAGCCTCACGTTGGTTGCAGCGTTGAATATTGCAGTATTTGGCTACCTGGTTATAAGTGTAAGGCTGCATGAATTCTGGTAATTGACGGGCAAATGATGTATTAACTTGAGGGAGTATGACTCTAAACGTACGTTTTTTTAAAAGATCCTCAAAGTCTTGTGATCTACGTACCTTACTATGCATTAGCAGGGTCGATTTTAATAAGTATAATTGTCTCACGGTGAGAACTTTAGCATCAGCGTATAGTGCACTGGTAGAATATAAGAATGGTTTTTTTAGCATGACTTTGAGTACGGACCGTTGTGCTCTTTCCAATTCTAGCATAATCGTGACACCTTTCCCTCCCCATACGCTGTTGCAGTATGTTATGATAGATTCACAGAGGGACTGGTAAACCATTGTAAGAATTTTGACGTTTGCGGAGTTTCTAAGTAACTTCATAACATATATTTGTTTTCTGACTCTACATATTAAGTGTGAGATGTGCTGGTTAAAAGATAAATTTTGGTCAATATTAGTACCTAGGTATTTAATGCAATCAACGCGTTCAATTTCCTGACATGTGCAGTGGATAGAATTTGAGCATGAAGAGTGAAGCTTAATATTACACTGTGAAACTGGAGCTGAAGCCAGGGTTTTGTGGAAACAGATGAGTTTAGTTTTTTGAGTATTTAATGTAAGAAGATTATTTTCTAGCCAGTTGTTAGTATTTTGTAAGCCACGCGTTGCATTATCAAGAGTATCAGACCACGTTCTATTGTGAAAAAGCAAGACTGTGTCATCAGCATAGCAGATAACATCTGTGTTAGCAGGAGCGTTTGCGTGGATGTCGTTAATATACGCTAAAAAGAGTGTCGGCCCTAATACACTGCCTTGTGGTACACCGTATTCGATTGGGAGTTCGTCACTTAACTCGTTATTTATCTTAACACACTGGCGTCGGTTAGTTAAATAGCTTTCAAACCATAACAGAGAGTGACCTCTAATACCTAGCTTTTCGAGTTTTCCTAGGAGTATTGGTACTGATACAGTGTCGAAGGCTTTGGCTAAGTCTAAGAAGACCCCTGCGCATTTTTGTCCTTCGTCTAGATATTGAGATATCAATCTGACCAAAGCTTCTACAGCGTCCTCAGTTGACTTATTGTGCCGAAACCCGTACTGTGAATCGGAAATCAAATTATGTTTATCTAAAAAGGTGACTGTTCGTTTATTAACAATTTTCTCGAGAAGTTTGGAGAAAATACTTAATAGTGATATCGGTCGATAATTTGACGGAGAGTTCTTAGGACCATTTTTATATATGGGAACAACAGTGGCCAGTTTCCATTGTTCTGGAAAGACTCCTGAGGAAATGCTAAGGTTAAAGATGTGGGTTAACGGTGGAATTATATATTCCCGAACCTCTTTGATTAATGCAGGACCAATACCATCCGCTCCAGGAGCACTGTCGTTCTTTAGCCCTAGTATGAGGTTTTCAATTTCACATTCGTCTGTAGGTTGGAAGAAACATGAGTCACTGGCGTTATATGCGGAGTTGGTTAGGTTTACCACTGGTTGGACTCTGTTCAGTTTGTCTAAAAGTTTGTTGGCCAGGTTCTTACCAATATTTGAAAAGTATTCATTGCAATGATTTAGGGAATCTCTTGAGCTAGGTTTGGCACGTATAAGGTCTGTGGGAGTGGTATCTTTTGGTGGACGCTGACTTATATCTGTTATAACTTTCCACAGGCCTTTTGGGTTATTCTTATTACGTTCGAGCTCTCTGCTTTCGTATTCACTTTTTAATCTATGAAGAAGATCTGTTAAAAAGTTTCGGTATCTCTTGTAAACCAGTTTACGGACTTCGTCATTAGGGTGTTTTTTTACTTCAAGGTGTAGTTTATCTCTGTGTCTCATGCATTTAACTAAACCTGGAGTGATCCAGGCTTTTAAAATGACTTTTTTTTTACTAATTTGATGAGTGGTGGAATTATGATCTATAGTTTTTTTTAGAATGTCGTAAAACACGTTTAGTGCTTCGTTTACATCTTCGGTTGTTGTAACAGTAGTCCAGTCACTCGTTTTAAGTTCGGCCGCAATTTTTTCATAGTTTAACTTGCGAACTGTACTCCTAGGATTTACGTGTTTGCTTTTTGTGATGGATGTAGCCATCATAACGAAGTAGTGGTCAGTAATGTCCGTCCTACAAACTATCCCTAATGGTTCTTGGAAAGAGTCTTTAACGAAAATATGATCGAGACAAGAAGAGGATCTTGTCGGAACAGTGATTGCAGGCATTAACCCAAATTCGGCTAAAAGACAGATATATTCAGAGATAGATACGTTGGTAGTATTCAAGATGTTTAAATTTAAATCTCCTGTCAGGATTATTCTTTTATTTTTATTCTGGTTTAATATATTGCCTTTTTTTATCTTTATAAATTGTTTTTTGAACGTTTTTATCTAATATAACATAAGATAGCATCACACGTAAATGCCTAAAGGAGTAGGAAGAAGTGTAGAGTAGTACATACACCGACTAGCCACTCCTTACCAGCTTTTATTATAAATTTTACGACGGAAAATTCAACTTGATATTAACTTAGAATCATGGTCTGAATCATCCCCCGCAGTATTCGTTACTATGTCACTAACACCCTGTATAGTTGGCACTGCGTGCAAAAAATATTTTACTTACTTACTACATTATACCAAAAAACATCAATCGAGAAATGCAAATGGAATTAATAATAATAATAATAAATATTTTTATTTCCTTCACAACATGATACAAGGTGTACATTAGACATTAGATTAAACAAAAACAAGTGATCATGTGTAAAGGCTGGAACCTAAACTAGGATACCCTGTATTATAGGATTCCAGGCCTCCACCTCACGATCAGCAGTCATAATGGGTAGCCATACTTACAACCTTGAAAGATTATTTATCATGTTCTAATTATTATGTATGCCGTGTGTGTATGAGTGTGTGTGTGTATGTGTGAATGTGTGTCTGTGAGTGAGTGTGTGTGTGCGTGTGTATGTGTGTGAGTGCGAATGTTGTGTGTGTGTGTAAGTGTGTGTGAGAGAGAGAGAGTGTGTGTGTGTGTGAATGCGTGTATGTGTGAGTTAGTGTGAGGGTATGTGAATGCGAGCAATTTTCTTAGAGTGTGTGTTACTTAATAGTACTTTTTGCAAGTACCTAATTATGATAATACCGCTAGCAAGTTTTCTGTTTCGTTATAGGTCAGCCCGATTAGCCATTCTGTGACAGCTCTTTTACAGTTAGCCCTGTTCTATAGTCTCTGCTTACCCCGGTGGGAAATAGGCGTGAGTTTATGTATGTATGTATGTATGTATCAATCGAGCACATAAACTACAATCTCATCATTATTACAAGATTAATGATTACCTAAATGATAAAAATGCTTGGTATTAAATGTGTTCCTCTAATTATTAAATATACCTACCTACATTGATTTAAAAGATGTGTTGCTGTTGCAGTTTCTTGTCATTTCTTCTCCTCAGCCATAACACCTAGATTCAAAAATGTTAAATCGGCCTTCAACAAAAAGTTCTGATTTCTGTTTTCATCACTCAAAGTTCAAATTCAAACACCCCTCAACATAAACGGTGCCAATCCATAACAAGGCGATGGTGGGTGTGGTACGCCGCAATACCACCACGCCGCAAAACGCCACGCCACAGCAACGCCACGCCACAGAAACAGCGCTCGCCGGCCACAAACTATGCCGGGTACGTGTGGCCACGACCACGAGATGCTACGTGACTCAAAGCGACAAACTTGCCGCTAATTGGTCGGTATTCAGTATAATGTTTGTATTATATCAGTAATAAATGTACGTAGAATAGGTGAGTAATTGCGTAAGTCATTTTGATCAAATTCAAAAATATCTTTATTCAGTAGGTAACATAGATACACTTTGAATCGTCAATTTTTACATAACGAACGTCTCATCCGCCTAAAACTACTGCAGCTTCTCACAACCTGTATAGATCAATAATAGATGAGAGACTTTCTAGGCTACGTTTCCCAAAGATAAATTAAGATGGCGATGTACAGATTTGCCTTAGTTTAACCTTCTAATTTCATGGATAATAGACATATTAATGGGAATGTTAGGTTGGTATGGACACGTAGAGCGGATGAAGGATAGGAGAATTGCAAAAGCGGTATATAAAGCGAAACTTGATGGTAGGGCTGGCAGAGGAAGACCTTGGACTTACATTGACCAAATTGCAGATGTCCTTAGAAAAGGTTTAATATGATCTACTCTGAACCGGCGTGCGTGTATGAAGCGATTGATGAATATGGAGGAAGCAAGACAAGTGTGTCAGGATCGAAGCAAATGGAATTCTATAGTCTCTGCTTACCCCGGTGGGATATAAACGCGAGTTTATATATGTATGTAATAGACATATTAGTGTCCCTTATCCTGGCACTGTCATCCTCACGGATTGAGATTCTGACTACACAGAAAAAATATTGAAAATTTGTCGTTTGTCGCCAAATATCAGAATCTGTCGGTCTGCCGTTCAAAAGTTATAAGCATTTTTGGTGGCAGTTCTAGGATAAGGGACACGACATAATATATTATGCATCTTTTATGTTTGTTTTTGGGTGTAAATGACACCCCAATTCTCAATTCAATTCTCATAAATAATTATTTATTGCATTCCATGTAGTACAAAGGGGTGTTACATAGGCACAGGAATTAAAACATGGACCCTGTAGGGCACAGCAACGTTGGGAAGAGAGGAAGTGTGTATTTAAAAAAAATGTATTTTAAGGGTTGCCATTTTGAGGTCTCGCACCACCTAAATATTTTGCTGGGGCCTCTACTAAATGTATACATACCTAAGTAGATTAAATACTTACATAACCAAATACTCACTAAATAAGTAAGTAGGTACGCCAAATGAAAACTTCACTTAAACTTGCCAAACGGATGCACTTACTTAAATCTTTTGAAAATTCTTGAAAAAGTGTCACTCAGTTCTTTACTACCTACTACCTAGTTAATTACTTGAACACGCTGACAAGCCGTGGCTCAAACAACTTCGCTCAAGTCCTGAAAACTTTGAATGTGTCTTGAATAAATTATTTCCAGTAGTCCCCCTTGATTTTACTTTAAAACTAGGTCCATTTGCCGAGTTCTCTTTAAAATACGAGCTCCTCAAAAGATGGGATTTGCGAAGAAGCGATGGTACTCATTCGCATACAAACTGAGTTGAGCATAATAGGTAAGTGCTTGTGGAAAATCTCATTAGTTTAAGTAGAATAGAATATATTTAATCTTGTATAAATTAAAAATAAGTACATAAACAAGTACATTCCATTCAACTACAATTGTAACAACACGCACATTATTAAAAACAAAATTTTAAATTAGAATAAAGAGCTATAAATCCCCAACTCAAGCATTAACCTTGCTTCCTGGGGTTGCCTCATAACTTTATGTTTCTTAAAAACAAGATTAGAAATAAACACTTTTTTATTTTTTTTAAATAAAAAATGTCCTCCAGCTCACCACGTCCGTCGAGGCAAAGTCCCCAGAATACTGGCCACGTTGCCTCTCTGCACCGCCAAACTGACCCTTTGGGCAAAATAACTGCCTGCTCTAGGGTCGGAAGTTGCGAGCTAAAATCGTCTTTAAAAACTGACGTGCTTCTGGACCCCATGGGCCCAACGTATAATATATTCATTTGCTTGAAACATTATCCAAGGCACAATATTTAAAGGTTCAATCAGGAACTTTCCAGAGGGACTGTACAAAATACAGAGTTCCCTTCGTTTAACCTTCTAATTTAATAGATAACAAATATATTATGCATCTCTTATCTTTGTTTTTGGATATAAATGATGACCCTCGTTATTACGCCCAGGCACAATACATCATCCACCTATTATTCTGATCAAATTAAAGAGAATCAATGTAGGTATTAATAACATAATTCAATACATAATAGTGATCCAAATATCAATGAACTATTCTTTTTATAATAAATATTATGCTTCTGCCATTACATGGTATTTTTGAGCTATGAGAAAATAGGTAATTACCACGTTAATTCTGTACAGCGCCATCTATATTTATTTGAAGAACGTGACCTGGAAAGTCCCTCATTAAAATTAATTCAATAGATAAACAATATATGCCAACCCCTTCGGGAATGCGTCCGTGATGTTATGTCATGTCATGCATAATGTAACTTTTATAATTATACGCCCAAATAAACTTCTATAAGTAGCTACTTCTTTTACCACATACTTAGGTAATAATTTCTAGCTTCTACTGCGGCTGTTCTGTTTTACGATATATACGGCGTTTAATCAGCGCCTTCGTGCCCGTTCTAAGCAATCGCGCACGATGCCCGCTATAGATTAAAACTCGAAGGAAACAACACAATAAGCCTTTTGTTCTTACTTCCTAGTGTAAAATAAAAGAAAAATCAACGTATTACACTGGTATTGATGTACCTATTAAAACTTCGATTCGCCTTACCTGTTCATTTTATATTTCAATAGATTTATGTTTTGGAAAAAAGATTGAATAAATTTGAGTTTTGAGTAAAATACTTTGGAAATACCTTGAAATCTAATTAATACTCATTCACCTGATTGTTTGACAATAGATAACAAAAAAAGGTTAGGCCATAGCTTTTGAAACCGGGTCAAAAACTTAAAACAATGTGATCGTAAGTATCGAAACGAAACGCAGCGAAACGGTTTTCAAACGTCAAAACAAAATTCGAATTCCAACGGACTAACGTGATAGGTACTGTGAGTGTGTGATTGTGAATTTAAATTATTTATAATTGGAGTTTTTAAGAAATAAGAAAATCCATTCATTTCGTGTTGGTCATTTGACACATTTGTATAAAATGGCTAAAATGAAGGAATTAGTTGAATTGGAAAACAAAATTTTGAGCCATGAAGCGTACGGCGCATCGTAAGTACAACTTTATCTTATTTATTGTCTTTCTTCATTTGAATTATCGTATTATAATTGTAGTTATTCACATAATATACCGTAGCGTAGTTTTTAGTAAGCATTCTCTTTGAATATCGTATTAAAATCGACTAATTTTGAACAAGGTAGTTCATCTTTGTAACTACATGTTTTCATCCGTTTATGACCAACACAAGTAATTTCTACAGTCATGACTGTTATAAAGGTAACATAATAACACTTTAAAGTGTATAATCGGTCAATTTCCCCACATTTTCATAGTATAATGCTACAGTAAGTCTTTCTATATATTTCAGTTATAAGTGGTCACCTAGGGACTTTGAGCTGGGTTCAGCTCTCGGCCAAGGCAAGTTCGGACATGTCCATGTGGCCAGGGAGAAGAAGACTGGGCTGCTTGTAGCGATAAAGACGTTATTCAAGTCTCAAATTGTCCGCTCCAAGTGTGAACGACAGGTTATGAGAGAAATTGAGATCCAATCACATTTGAAGTAAGTATTATTATAAAACTATTATTGTTTTACTGGTCCGTAGCAGAATGTACACTTTAAAAGATGTCCGTAAGGTTACTATTAATTGTTTTTAGTTTTATACTAATCTTACAAACTGCAAATAAAATCCAATACAATTATTATAAAAGCCAATATTCAAAATAAATGACAAAATGAGACAAAATGACAGAAATGAGACAAGGAATGAAACTCTTTGACTTTGTTTTATTTTTAAACAGACTATTTAAATCAAAGACTTTTTACTAAAGATCAGAACATAAAATTACTATGGAATTTGTATGAAAAGCAACCAGCAACGTCATAAAAAAATATGACAAAATGTTGCACTTTTTATAACATTTTTCTTTATTAAAATTCATAAATATGTAGAATAGAAAAAAGAAAGAAAATGTTTTTTTGTCACCTTTACAATCTGTCTTGAACCTAGGAAACTACCCAATTATAATGACAATTATCAAATATCACCTTAGAACTAAATAAATCTTGAGCAATAGAACAAGTTCTTTTTTCAAATTTTGAATGAAGCTTTGAACACCTTGGATGATCATGCCAGTCTCATAGGGTTTGTGTATCCTTAAGGCAAAGGATTTGTCTTAAAAAGTTCCATATTAAACACCCCCGCAACCCCGACCCCCTAGAGTTCTATATTAAACATTAAATATACAATACAAAAACTCTTTATATCACTTAAAATAAATATTGAAAATAAACAATTACAATCAGTTAGATAATACAACAGGCGGCCTTATTGCTAAGGTAGCAATCTCTTCCAGGCAACCTTTAGGTATAGGAAATTAATTTTATAAAAATTTTGCAGAATATACAGTGCAAAATTAAAGTCAAAATAAAATAAATAATATAAGTATACCTACATAACTATATTAAGAGCAATACAAAGAAGATAATAAATAATTATTATAATAATATAATTATACATTACATTATTATTATTATACATTACTATGGAAAGTAGGAAACCATAACAGTAATTTGGTTCTCTATTTTTACTCATAAAATTGTATGTAATAATTTGCATTTGGTTCATAATTGTGACTTTTTATATTTTTTGACACTATTTCATGTTGTTGGTCATCATTCAGTATACTTTTCGTGTGTAAGATAAACATGCTGGCGGCGTAGGGGTGGCCCAAGGGCCACTCCCGCCGCACCCTGACCTACTGTTATGCCTTGTAAAAAAAAAAAATATGACAAAACACTATTATTCTAAAAAATAATTATGGATACCCAATTTTATACCAACAAATATTAATAACAAAAATAAATAAATAAGTCCAAAAATAAGTTATACCGAACAAACCAGTATTCCTAGATATTATTATGCTAAAAAACGTTATGCAAAAAGGATTATGATAATTAAAATTATGACAAAACCATTTATGCATTTTAAGAGAATCCCCAGTAATATACCTACTTTATACAGAAGAAGATGTAATGTAATGTGTAATTTTTGCCAGGCACCCGAACATCCTCCGATTGCTAACCTGGTTCCATGACGAGCGACGGATCTACTTGGTGGTGGAGTTTGCGGCTGGCGGGGAGCTCTACAAACACCTCACAAATGCACCCCACGGACGATTCCCAGAGTCTAAAGCTGCTAAATATATTTACCAGGTGAGCTATTTCTTAGGTTTGTTACCTGAGGCCACATCAAAGCAATTCATCTATAAAAGCAATATTGCCAATTTACATTTCGATGTCGCATGTTTAGCCCCCAGGGCCTGTTTAATAAAACTAACAATTGTAAATTACAATGACAATTTGATGTACATTGCGGAGTGTGTGATCACGAATATTTTGCAGTTTCATATTAGCTACGTAATGAACACCAAATTATTGTTGTAATTTACAATTGTAAGTTTTATTAAACAGGCCCCTGGTTGAATCTAATCTACCCTATAAGATTTATCAGGTAAAAGAAAGTTTGTTTTGTTTTATAATGACCAATTTACGTTGGTATTGGCCCCGATTCCTGCAAACACCGCCTAATTTTAAAGTTATATCCGTCATTTTCATACCCGTCGAAAAGGAAAGGGACGGATGATTCACAGCTCTTAATTTTAGGAAGAATGAGTAAATGAATGTGTCGGGTTATTGACTGATGTAAAATTTTTAGACGGTTGGTTTAGATTTGTGCTTAAAATTGACGTGTGTTCCATAAATTTTATGCTTGTCAATTACCCGTCCCTTTCCTTTTCGGCGGATAAGAAAATGACAGATATAACTTAAAATAAAATTAGATGGTATTTACAGGAATTAGCACCATTGTATGAGTATGTTTATTTTATCTAGTATTATGTACTTATTTTTCTGTTATTATTTTTTGTATAGCACCTATACTATCTGGTTGACCAATCCCTTGTCTAAGGGATAGGTACACGAAAGCACCTATGAGGCTGGCATGATCACAAAGGGTGTTCAAAGCCTCGTTAAAAATAAGAATAAAAAAAAAAGCACCATCCCACGCTCCAATCCATAAATACAGTTCTTTCACCCTAAGGTTGCCTGAGAGAGATTGCTGTTTAGCAATATTTTATTTTAATGAAAGCACATAATAACGGGTTCTTACCGCGTTTAAATGGGGATATGAGACTCCCCATTATTATGTGCTTTAATTATGATAATAACCGCGTAAACTTAAAACAATGTATATTTTATTTGTTTGTACATGTCGTATACTTAAATGTCTTTGTGCAATAAAGAATTATTGATTGATTGTTTTTTTTAAAAGGTAGCAGATGCGGTGGAGTACTGTCACCAACACCATGTAATACACCGTGACATCAAACCTGAGAACATTCTAGTAGACTTCCATGGCAACCTGAAACTTGCTGACTTTGGTTGGTCTGTCCACGCACCATCTGAAAGGTTCGTATTTCTATACTCTGCCTTTGTTTTTCTAGCTGTTGCCTGTGACTTCGTTCGCGTTAAATTTACTGTTGTTTGGGATGAACTGTCTGAGAACTGATATTAGGCAGCTAAATTACTCAATTGTATAACAATATTTTGTTTATTTATTTTTTTAAAGAATGTCTAGGGCCATGTGCCGAGGTTTTCCTTGCAGCTTCTTTTCCCCGGCAATACAGGTTGTGAGAAGCTACAGTAGTTTCAGGATGAGACGTTCGTTATGTAAAAATTGACGATTCAAAGTGTAACTATGTTACCTGCTGAATAAAGATATTTTTGAATTTGAATTTGAATTTAAAACCTATTAATTTGGGATAGCATCCTAATAGTACTTAACTTGCTTCCAGGCGTAAAACGATGTGCGGCACTCTCGACTATCTACCACCAGAGATGATAAAGCGTGAAGTATACGACGTGTCAGTCGACCACTGGTGTATAGGAGTACTGCTCTATGAGTTCCTGGTAGGGAAGCCTCCGTTTGAAAGCGAGGGACAGGACAAGACCTACGAACGAATTCTGGCTTTGGACATGGTATACCCTGAATATGTGCCTCCGGGAGCCAAGGATCTTATTTCTAAGGTGAGTGGACATTTTGTTGGCAACTTTTATGTTCTGTCAATACTACGAGAATAACAGGCCCGCCTAAACAGGTGGTGAGAAGCTGCAGTAGTTTTAGAAATTTGTTATGTAAAAATTAATGTTCAAAATGTCTCTCTGTTACCTACTGAATAATGATTATTTTGAATTATAACTGGATATGACTCAAGGCATAGCATATATTATATCATGTGGTAAATAACATGGAATTCGAATAGCAATTTTGGATTCGTAATTAAAAAATCGAGAAATTCGAAATTCAAATTCACGAATTTTTATCGTAATCCATATTGTAAAACTTCGAATAACAATTTCATGCATTTACCGGAGGCATTTATCTATCAATTTCGATGATAATATGGAATATTGTTTTACTCTGTATTAATTATAATTTGATATACTTACCTACATCTTGTTTGCGCCGAGCGTGGGAGATTTTGATTGACCTTTAAAAACTTATTCAACATGGTATATAAGGCAACATTCGACATAGTATACTTGTAAAGCATAAAGTCTATGGTGTTATAGTAACATATTATAGGTACATCAATTCTATTGTGACTGCTGTCAAACTACAAAAGTATTTATTGAAATGGCCATTTTATTTGCCATCCTAGAGCATCCTTTTTCTCATTTAGACTCTATGATAGATTTCGTAGAGCCGAATCCTCGGAGTCCAATAAAACTAAATTAAAAACGATTCACTTGCAAATACATGCTAAGACAACTAGTCTCTTCAACCGGCAGTACAGAAGTTACAAGTAAAGTTTGCTAGGATTGCGAAAGTTCAGACTTTTCTTTTTGTATAGGATATTTGTTTTTATAGCGCTTACACGTGCGTGTTTCGCATAGACATTTCCGATGGGGTGTAATGAATCCCCTTACTACTACTTGTGACTTACGAATACATTTCGCTAGGGGACTGTACTGAAAAATAAGCGCCCAAAGGACAGAAATGGATATACGATTCTGACTTTAGCAATAGAGGCGACCAATACAGATTTCAAAATTCAATTCAAATTCTCGAGGTTCGCGCTCAACTATATGTATATACCGGATCCTCGAAGTCCGTAGAGTTCTCCAATCGTCCGTCCAAGTAATAATGCCATATGTGGAAAATCTACAATCTATCTATCTACTCAGCCTGTATCCACCCACTGCTGGATATAGGCCTCCTCTCTTTCACGCCGTGCTTTCCGGTCCTGTACAAGTCTCATCCGTTGCTTTCCGGCATACCTTACAATCTCATCCGACCACCGGGCTGGTGGTCTGCCTCGATATCGCATACCATCCCAATAGATGACGTCAAAAAAAAAGTTGGTGTAATGGTTAATACGCTCGCCCGGTTGACGTTGAAGAGCTGTTCAAATCCCGTCCGAGTCAGACATTTTGGATTTAATTTTCTCTTTGTTACAAGAGCTGTGGGTTCAAAACACAATCAGACATTTTCGATTTAATTTTCTATTTTCACTTTGTTTCAGCTCTTGCGACATTCTAGTAAGGACCGATTGTCGCTAGACGCAGTGAAGAAACACTTCTGGGTACAACAATTCCACAACAAGGGAACGGCGAGTGGTTAGAAAGCTATTGATATTAATTACAAATTCTTATAGAAAAGAAGGAAAATGTATGGAACGGATGGATGTACTTGAGTAGTTACCTAGGTCAAAGACAAATTATGAAATTTTGATAAAGGAAACAGAAAAATAGAATAATGACGTCACAGGTTGCTTTTTTATACAAATTCCATAGTAATTTCGTGTTTTGACGTTTAGTAAAAAGTAACTGATTTGGCTAGTTGGAAACTATCCTATTAAAAGGTGTTAGTGACACCGTAACGAATACTGAGGAGGATGTTCAGCTCATAATTCTGAGGTAAATCACAACATTAACTACATAAATAGCGTATATACACCCCACTGCTCGACACAGGCCTTTCATCAATCAACCGGAGGGGGTATGGAGCATACTCCACCACCCTGATCCACTGCGGGTTGGAAGCATTTCGGCTAATAGCACACCTCGGACACTTCATACAAAAAACCTCGTTTTACAAACACTACACATTGAAATTATCGTACACGCGGATCTGTGTGTGTGACGTCTGACACCATACGATTCAAGTCTAAACTATGTTCGAGGGGGGGGTGAGGTAAACCTAGCTCGGACGCTGGTGGGGAGCGGAGAGTTGCCGTTCTATATGTAGTATTATTCCTTATTCTATGCTAGTAACTAATAAGAGTTAGGTTCTTAATAATACAAATGTAGAACTAACGTGAACCTAAACACGTTTAGTTTAGGTTATGGTATGGATACGGGCAACCACCTACTTTTAATCTGACAGGACTAAAATGTGCTCTATCTCTTTCTTGCACTTATTGTAAGTAAAGGACGGCACTAATTTAAGAATTGTTAGACGAAAATTATGAAATATGGTGTGTGTGAGTTTGTATGTTCAGAAGATAATTTTGAATGTTATAATTATGTTTATGTTAATATTTTAATTGTGACAGTAAGATATTGAATTTTTTTAAGGCATTCGTGTTATTTTAGCGCGTATGTAACGTAATATTTTGTGTATTTAATTAAATATGCCATAAAATATCACGATTTTGTATTATTGCTTTATGACTTATTTGAGGTTTACGCGGTTATTCTCATAATTTAAACACAATACCGGGTTCTTACCGCGTTAAAATCAGGGATATGACACCTTTGATATTTCAACACTGTTGCAAGTGCCATGATCACGGGATGACTGAGAAAATTATGATCTACCTACTCCACTCCAATTTCATCAGTCATTCCGAAATATCGGGAGTCTCATATCCCTGATGTTAACGCGGTAAGAACCCGGTATTATGTATTTAAATAATTGATTTTTATTACAAAGTAATACGTCATCCTTCAGCCCTTATCCCACTCTATGTGGAGTCAGATTCGTCTCTGTCAGTCGTACAGCCTTTCACGCCCATATCTTTCATACTTTCATCATACATCATCCTTACTTTTCAGGGTCGTCCCCTATCCTATATATCTATCCACATTCATACTCATCACTTTTCTCGTAATATGCCTTTCATCACATCACAAAGTAGTGAATAGATAAGAAATTAATCTAATTCCTCTTATTCCATCCAATTTGTAACATAGGAATAAAATTCAGTTTTTATAAAAATATTACGTTTATTTACATGGTTATGATAATAATGGCACAATGATAGTTTCAGTACTTCGTACGAAGTTAGTTGTTGGTCATCTTAGGCTAGTACTATTTAAAGAGGGAACACTGCAAGTGGGGGTTGCACAGCAGGCTCTACAACTTCAGCAGGCGTGATTTCAGGCACACCGACAACTTGTCCTGTGACTGCGTTGATGTTCAGAATAATCTGAATAAGGGGGGTCGCTTCAGCTTGGGGTACGATCCCTTCTACGATAGCCGGACCTACAGCAATAGGGGTAATCCCATCAACAATAGCCGGACCTACAGCAATAGGGGTAATCTCATCAACAATAGCGGGACCTACAGAAATAGGGGTCAGCTCATCAACAATAGCGGGGCCTACAGAAATAGGGCTAATGCCGTCAACAATAGCGGGGCCTACAGAAATAGGGCTGAGCTCGTCAACAATAGCGGGGCCTACAGAAATAGGACTGAGCTCGTCAACAATAGCAGGGCCTACAGAAATAGGACTGAGGTCGTCAACAATAGCGGGGCCTACAGAAATAGGGCTGAGCTCGTCAACAACAGCCGGGCCTACAGAAATAGGGCTAATGCCGTCAACAATAGCGGGGCCTACAGAAATAGGGCTGAGCTCGTCAACAATAGCGGGGCCTACAGAAATAGGGCTGAGCTCGTCAACAATAGCGGGGCCTACAGAAATAGGGCTAATGCCGTCAACAATAGCGGGGCCTACAGAAATAGGGCTGAGCTCGTCAACAATAGCGGGGCCTACAGAAATAGGGCTAATGCCGTCAACAATAGCGGGGCCTACAGAAATAGGGCTGAGCTCGTCAACAATAGCGGGGCCTACAGAAATAGGGCTGAGCTCGTCAACAATAGCGGGGCCTACAGAAATAGGGCTAATGCCGTCAACAATAGCGGGGCCTACAGAAATAGGTTCAGGCTTTACAATTGCAGGTCCAATGGCAATAGGGCTTAGATCTTCAGGATTGATGATGGCGGGGCCAACAGCAATAGGGTCTTGTACCACTGGCGTGGGGCCAGCAATGCCGGCTTCAATCAGTTGGCGTAGACGCTGGAGGCGGTCTACGGGGCTGGCAGAAGCCACCGCAATAAAAGCAACGATCAGTAGGAGTTTCATGGTGATTTTCTCTGAAAGGAACAATTTAAATTAGTAATTTTGTACATAATATACATAAGCTCCACAGCCTCGACAGCCTCCGTGGTCTAGTGGTTAAAGCGTTAGGCTCACGATCTGGAGGTCCGGGTTCAATTCCCGATGGGGACATTGTCGAAATCACTTTGTGAGACTGTCCTTTGTTTGGTAAGGACTTTTCAGGCTTGAATCACCTGATTGTCCGAAAAAGTAAGATGATTCCGTGCTTCGGAGGGCACGTTAAGCCGTTGGTCCCGGCTATTAGCCGTAAAAACACCACCAACCCGCAGTGGAGCAGCGTGGTGGAGTATGCTCCATACCCCCTCCGGTTGATTGAGGGGAGGCCTGTGCCCAGCAGTGGGACGTATATAGGCAGTTTATGTATACATAAGCTCGGAGTTGTAGTCAGTGGTACATCCATCGTAAGATGAACTAAGTACCCACACCTCACCGAGCTTTCTGTGAGACCAACGTAATAGGTGACGAGCCTTATCGCCGTCTACAGGGTGTTAGTGACATCGCAAGGAATACTGAGGGGGATGATTCAGACCATGATTCTCAGTTCATATCAAGTGGATTTTCCTGTCGGAAAATTCATGAAATTTTAGTGTTTTCCGTTCCATACTTTGCGACGGATAATTCCACTTGATATCAACTCAGAATCATGGCCTGAATCATCCCTCAAAGTTTTCGTTACAATGTCAGTAAGACTCTGTATACCTAATGGTCAAACCAACTGTGTTAGTGAAAACTGCACTTAAGATAATAAATTCAAAAAAACAAATTCATTAAAATAAAATTAAGGGGTTCGCACCGGCGCTTCCCTTTTGAGAAGCAAGCTGGTGTGCTGTAGGAGCACGGTGACTTCATAAAATGTTCTAGCAACATGAGTTTTAGGGAGTTATAGTCCAACCAAGTAGTATTTGTTACATTCCATTATACTTATCTTTTGTACCCCATTAGACCACTAGGGTGAACCGTTTCAGCTTCCTCTCTTCAAGTGAAGGGGGTATCGCTCATACTCCACTACGCTGCTCCACTGCGGGTTTCTTATGTTATGTAACTAAGATCTTTAGTCTATTATGTGGCGACTTACCTGTATTTGTTTGATGTTAACAAACTATGCCTCCACAATATTCAGTCGGCCATTTTATAGCAAAACAATATCTTTGTTGAGGAAAAGTTAATTCTTAGATAATTATGACATTTATTGCTTCTAAATCCAGCCCTTTAGATACAATATGATTATTAGAAAGATAGTTAATATTTTAATTATGAGTGATACGGGATTATAGATAAATAATTCGAAGTTATGCGTGATTATACAAAAAATGTTTCCGCAATCATACTTAGTCATAAATTATAGTCAACTAGCAACCCGCCCCGGCTTCGCTCGGCATCACATTAAAAACCTCAAAAATAACAGTATTTCTCCACTATTTAATGGATGTTATTATACATATAAACCTTCCTCTTGAATCACTCTATCAATTAAAAAAACCGCATCAAAATCCGTTGCGTAGTTTTAAAGATGTAAGCGTACATAGGGATATAGGGACAGAAATAGCGACTTTGTTTTATACTATGTAGTGATAGTGTTATTGGCAAGAGCAAGTAAATATTTATCATACTTAGTAAGTATCTAAAGGGAAAATGCCTCCACTATAGACCAGCAGTGCTAACATGCGCAAAGTGATAAAATTATCGATCGATTAAATACATTTTGTCGAAATCGGTAAGTTTGTTTTTTTCTTCTTACAGAACAACATGACTTATTTGTGTTTACATATTAGCGCCAATCGACAAAACGACATAATTATATCGTCAGAATAGATAAAATGACCGTGACAAAATTTTATCACGTTGCGCGAGTTAGCCCTACTGGAGCCCAGTAAATCCATACAAAAATCTCATTCTTTTTTAGCGTATGCCACATCAAAAAGCTTAGTGAGGTGTGGGTACTTAGGTCATCTTGCGATGAATGTACCTCTAACCATAGTATAACAAAACCAGGTATGCTCAAAAGTGACAGCTATAGTCCGGCAATCTCGTGCGCGACCCTCCTGCGGGGCGACAGACGGTGGCGGGGACGGGGTAGCGCGTCATCATCTTGACATTCTAGAACACGGCTGCACACGTAGAGAAGTGTGCCAGGATAAATCTTGCAATAAGTTGTACTTACTTGTGACGTAATATATGTAGGAGTGAATAAAAAGATAGAACTATTTTATTTTATTTTTATTATTATGCTTGACGACCAATTATTAGGAAAACTAAAATATTAATAGATTGTTTTATTATAAATCAATTTCCATATCGCTTTCATTTTCACTCTCCGTTTGATATTCTTCGTCACTTCTCTTTGATTTCTCCGTGTTTTGCTCATTAATTATTTATGTACAACCTCCTTAAGTTGTCTTGAGATCGCCTCACTCATCCTCAGATATTAATCTCGTGTGCGTCGCCCTCAAAGTAGTACAGATTATCAAGCACGTGTTGCCGCTTCGGCTGCGCGGCCGAGACTGCCGTACTTGACGCGCAGATGCACGCGTTTCCCTTCCCCGCTACACCACCTGCTACCCGCTGACATCTTAGCTACCCCGTCCCCGCCACCGTCTGTCGCCCCGCAGGAGGGTCGCGCACGAGATTGTCGGACTATAACATTTCAATGTTAGCCCAGCTGACGTCACACCTCAAATTGTTATTAGTTAGGTATGTACCTAATATGAGATTTTTGAATGGAAGTTCGGGGTACCTATGCTGAAGAAATTAGAATATAGGATTGTTGGCAACATCAGGCTGAAGACGGTCATGGCGGGGGACTTGAAAAAAGAAGCTTGTCGATGGTGGAGCGATTCGCGCCTATTTTTTACTTATCTCTTAAAAAAATATTACTGATATAGCCTTTTGATTTGTAAACTGGAGAATTAAAGAAGTTATTGTACTATTCGGGGTTTTAGTTAACAGGATTGATATGACTTTGTTGAATATATGAATATAAGGAGCGGGGAAATAAAACAGCGTCGTTCTGGTTACTCCATTTTGTCTATTATATTTTTTAAATTTAAAGATGGCGCTTGTCTATGACGTATGATTATGCTCAAATCGAATCGTATAATGTTAAATTGCACACAAATACTCTCTGTGGGGGAGCACATTTAGGATTTTATTACTATACTTCATAATGGCTGTAATTTGTATTCTAATGAATTCTGGAGTTGTCGCTGACCACCTCCATCGAGATTACGGGCGTGAATATGTCTGTGTAAACTAGTATAATACCTATATAATTCTGGTAATGACTTTATGTCCGGCTTAACGAAACATTGAATTAAATGACGTAAATACAGCGAACACAATAACGTTATTTATGACTGGAGATTAAAAATCAATTATTTTGATAATTACGTTAACTAGTACTATTACTGCTTACTACTAGTACTATTCACAGGCGGAGGACAGGAGTCCTAGTACGGCTTTGAAATAGACTACCCTGGGCGCCATCACACACGCGTCAGACAGAGTAGGTACTGCGGGGCGGATGGCAAGAAGGAATTCTCTGCCCTATTTTTCACTAGCATGGAGAATGCTACACCGAAAAGAGCGTGGCTTTTAAATTAGCGATGACGTGAGCTAGTAATATTTGGTTACTTCTGTTTTTACTGAAAACGTGTTGCTATAGTAAGTAGCACAAACTGGACACTCCATACAAAAATAACTTTTTTACCGTCTGCTACCTTCTCGCGTAAGTGCAAGCGAAATAGATACACACGCACTCCCCTTGCTCCATGGCTTACGACCATTAACACTAAAGTACTGAGAAGCTCTGTGGCGCAGCGGTAAACGCGCTCGGTCTGCGATTGTTGAAGTTAAGCAACTTTCGCAAAGGCCGGTCATAGGATGGGTGACCACAAAAATAAAAAAGTTTTCTTCTCGAGCTCTTCTGTGCTTCGGAAGGCACGTTAAGCCGTTGGTCCCGGCTGCATTAGCAGTGGTTAATAACCACCAATGGCAATGGCACTGGTGGGCCCGCGAGGTTTAAGGCCCGATCTCTCCCTATCTATCCACGGGGAAGGCCCGTGGCCCAGCAGTGGGGACTTTAATGGGCTGGTGATGATGATGATGAACACTAAAGTAAGACCCAGAGGGGGTGAGGTCGGAGCCTGATAATAATTGGTGCGCGGCGGAGACTGTTCTATAGTCAGTCCTATTATTCTTTATTTTATGATAAAGTAGGTAATAAGAAATATTGAAATAAGTTGTACATTGTGTGAGGTTTACGCGGTTATTATCATAATTAAGTAAAACACATACTGGCCCCGATTCCTGCAGACACCTCCTAATTTTATTTTAAGTTATTATACCCGTCACATTCTAATCTGCCGAAAAGGAAAGGGATGGATGATTGCCAACAAGTTAATTTTAAAACGAATGAATAACCCGAACGAATAAAATAGGCATATCGCTGGTATGCAATCCGTTTGACGTGCTGACTACTAACTTTGTCGGGTTATTTTTAGACGGTTGTTTTAGCTATATTTCTGCTTAAAATTGACGTGTATTCCATAAATTTTATGCCTGTAGATTACCTGTCCCTTTCTTTTTCAACTGATAAGAAAATGACAGGTATAACTTAAAATAAAATTAGATGGCGTCTGCAGGAATTAGCACCAATACCGGGTTCTTACCGCGTTAATATCGGGAGTCTCATATCCCTGATTAACGCGCTAAGAAGCCGGTATTATATGTTTTAATTATTGCAGTAAGTTATGTTATGGCTCTCATAAAATATATTAAACCCATGCATGCATTAATGTAAGTACCTAAGGATTTATTTTTTAATCAGAATTAAATTGGCACACCGAAATAAAATTTACTGCATTCTGGCTAGAAATATAGCCATATTAAAGTGCACGATTGCATAGCCTAAATAAAGGCATTGCAGTAATTCCTAACGAACCTACCCATGTTTTATTACACTCTATCACGCAAGGCGAATATAGGCCGACTAGGTAATTCGACGGGGAACAAATTTCATCGATTCAAATGTATTGGGTTGGTACATAGCGTAAATTCAGGTCTATTTTTAGGATTCCTAACCTCAACGGGAAAAACCATTTCATTTACCACTACCGTAGATACACGCCGAAAACTTGGCGCTTGTTTAGCTATAGGTACATTCGTACACAGCTGTACAGCTGTATACAGGGTGTTAGTGACGTCGTAACGAAAACTTTGAGGGATGATTGAGACCATGACTCTGAGATGATATGAAGTAGAATTTTCCGTTGCAAAAGTATGAAACAGAAAATAATAAAAAGAAAAACAAAAATTTTCATGAATTTTCCGACGGAAAACTCCACTTGATATCAACTCAGAATCATGGTTTGTATCATCCCCCTCAGTATTTGTTACGGTGTCACTAACACCCATACCTACTTGTATGGGTACAGTATGTACTTGTGCGGGGTGTAAGTGACATCGTGACGAATACTGAGGGGGATGAAACAGCTAATTATTCTGAGTTAATATCAAGTGGAATTTTTCATCGCAAAATGTATACGGGATACATTCAATAAAATCGTGTCAAATTAAGAAAGTGCACATCGTCTTATTACGTATATTAGCGCGTGATACTTCCAGTTCAGGTTGGGAACGTTACACTCGAAGTTGTAGACCAGTACATTTACCTAGGACAAATAATCCAGTTAGGTAAGTCCAACTTCGAGAAAGAGATCTCTCGTCGGATCCAACTCGGATGGGCAGCGTTCGGGAAGCTGCGCAATATCTTCTCGTCCAAAATACCTCAGTGTCTCAAGACGAAAGTCTTTGACCAGTGCGTGTTGCCAGTGATGACCTACGGCAGTGAGACGTGGCCGCTTACTATGGGTCTCGTGAGGAGGCTCGGTGTCGCTCAGCGGGCAATGGAGAGAGCTATGCTCGGTATTTCCCTGCTCGATCGAATCAGAAATGAGGAGATCCGCAGGAGAACTAAAGTCACCGACATAGCTCGAAGAATTGCAAAGCTGAAGTGGCAGTGGGCAGGACACATAGCGAGGAGAACCGATGGCCGATGGGGCGGAAAGGTTCTGGAGTGGCGACCACGTGTCGGACGACGCTCAGTGGGTAGGCCCGCTACAAGGTGGACCGACGATCTGGTGAAGGTCGCGGGAAGCCGCTGGATGCGGGCAGCGCAGGACCGATCGTCGTGGAGATCCTTGGGGGAGGCCTATGCCCAGCAGTGGGCGTCATACGGCTGATGATGATGAATATCAAGTGGAATTTTTCATCGCAAAATGTATACGGGATACATTCAATAAAATCGTGTCAAATTAAGAAAGTGCACATCGTCTTATTACGTATATTAGCGCGTGATACTTCGTAACGCAGTCGGGTTATACTGCGACTCGGATTGACCGGGAGTACTTGTTTTAGGGTATTTTAAACTAAAATAAGTACTAATTTTGAAGGGTTTAACGGCGAAAATTAAAATGTTTATACTATGATAACATGCACAATGTCATTACTTATTAGAAATATGATGTTCCATCCTTCTTCTTTCGCTTTGAGCTTCTATTTTGGCAAATTTTTACCACGCACTTCCCGTGTTGCCAGTTCGGCACCCAATCGCGCACTGGGGTACAGTACTGTAAACGTCGCTATATTAACAGTAACTTTGCGTCCGACTTTTTGAGCGCTGATGTTCAATTTCATCATCATCAATTCAAGAGCCACGCTCTTGTCGGTACAGCATTTTCCACGCCACTTTTTAGGGAAAAATAGGGCAGTGGTTTCCCTCTTGCCTTCCGCCCCGCAGTACTGTCTGACGCAAGTGGAATGGCGCCCAGAATAGTCTATTACAAAGCCATACTAGGACTCCTGTTCCCCGCCTCTGAATAGTACTGACAGTTACTGCTGCCCACTGTCAGATGTTCAATCTACGGTAGTAGTAAATCTATGGGAAATGCTTATAAAAAACGGAACGCATATAGGCTTACTTTGTTATCCGTCTGTCTGTCTCTGTATGTCACAATATCACAAAGTTATTTTTGTGATATGTCCCCACCGGGATTCGAACCCAGGGCCTCTGGATCGTGAGCCCAACGCTCAACCACTGGACCACGGAGGCCGTTACCGGCATTAATAAACCAACTTAATACCACCGTTAAAAAACCTTAAAACATTTATCTATTTCAACAAGGGTTTTAAAAGAAAAACAATGATAAAATGAGTTTTAAAAGGGAGCAATACTTTAATAACTTAAACAAAAGGCAAGTTGCGTGAAGTAACATAAATGATTGAAGTTGGTAACTGTCCGGCGGTTATGGCGGATGCCGAGTTGCCGAACACCTACTGCGCTGGGGCCGGCTTCAGGGCAAAACAGGCCCACTCTGAGATCTGTGAAAGAGAAAATATGGGTTAAGGGAACCGAAGACAAGATATTGCCATAAACAGCCTACGTACGCTCACTTATGGGCACTGCCATGGGTTTGCGATGGAAAATTCCACTTGATATTAACTCAGAATAATGAGCTGAATCATCCCCTTCAGTATTCGTTACGATGACACTTACACCCCGTACAAGTACATACAGGTAGCCATAAAAGTAGGTATGAGTGTTAGTGACACCATAACGAATACTGAGCGGGATGATTCAGACCATGATTCTGAGTTGATATGAAGTGGAATTTCCTGTCGGAAAATTCATGAAAATTTTTGTGTTTTTTTTTAAATTATTTTCAGTTCCATACTTTTGCGACGGTAAATTCCACTTGATATCAGCAAATCATGGTGTGAATCATCCCTCAAAGTTTTCGTTACGATGTCCCTAGCACCCTGTATCCGTCCCACTGCTTGGCCTCCCCTCAATCAACCGGAGGGGGAGCATAATCCACCAAGGTGCTTTATGAAACTGTCCTTTGTTTGGTAAGGACTTAGCAGGCTTGAATCACCTGATGGTCCGAAAGAGTAAGAAGATTCCGTGGTTCAGAGGACACGTTAAGCCATTGCTCCCGGCTATTAGCCGTAAAACACCAAAAACAACCCGCTGATCCAAATATCAAGACACAATTATCATATTTTTGAATGATGATGATGATGAAGCGGTCAGATACGCAGGATATATTATGGTGCGCATACGTTCGCGCAAAACGCAGGCGCACACACTCGCATTTTTGAATAATTATGAACCCGAGAGAATAGGTAATTATCACGTTAAAATTTTACAACACCATCTATATTTTGTTGGGGAAACGTGTCCTGGAAAGTCCCTCAATCCGCCCCTGAGGCACCAAGCTGCGGTAGAACAGCATCAATCTATGTAATGAGTTTCAGTTCGAAACGACTTCGAGTTTGTTATGGCTGCATTCTGCAATTTAGATACAACTTTTTTCCAACGAACTCACTCCTACAATGTTTTGGTGAACTCCATTGCTTACTTACTGCAGTTGAAGTACAATTTATTGCACTCGTAAATAAAACGTACTTAGGTGCTTTAGTGAGTATACTTGTTTTTTAACGACCCTTTGCCGTCTACTGCGCTTTTTGATGTCTTGTAGAAATTGCTTGACAAACAACTCGAGTGTTTTTGAAGGAACTTTACTTGGGCAAGTCTTCGTCTTTAGCTGTGTTTGCAGTTATGTATACCGCCTAGGCACAGAATAGACATGGTCGCTTTGGCATTTAATATAAAATAATACTATGCGCTTTGTTTAATAATAATTTAAAAATATTTATATAATTACAATATGTATCGCGGTCTATAACATTATTTTTCTATTTAACTGGTGTGAGCATATATCAATACTTGTGTCCCTTGCTTCCTGTAGACACCTACTAATTTACTTTTAATTTATGCCTGCCGGGTCTGCATGACAACCGCGCCGCGCACGGCGCGAATTATATTATATTGAGCGCTTCGACCAAAAAACGATACGCATGCTATCTACGTAGATGGACGTCAAACGGCTATTGGTCGAAGACCTCGATATAATACAATATAATTAATGGTTGCCGTGCAGAGCCTACTGGTGCTGTTTCTTATCCGCCGAAAAAGAGAAGAACCCAACTCAGAAAGGAATTGTGGCGAAATTTATTTAGATATTTATCTACCGTAATAATTTAATTATTATTAAGTTCTTTTTAATATTCATGTCGTTATAATATTATTTTATTCATTTCTAAACATGTTATGTTTGAGATTATAATTATAGAGAGCAATTTTTGAACGCGACGACGCGAATCTTTTGTTTTTATTTAACAATTGATAAGAAAATATAATTACTTTACACCAAGCTTTTTCTTGTTTGAATCTGAGCCAGAATCATCACTCAATACCTTTGAGAACACCATCCACAACATCAAGACTGCGATTCCCAATACACGAAAGAACTACCTACACTATATTTTCTAGTAAGTATTTGGACCAAAGCTCATACAAAGTTGAACAACGTCCTTTCAGTATATTCTCTCCTAGTTAGAAGGAAGTGGATGTTTGTTGTTCAGGAAGCGGCCAGTTTAATCACGTGACGTCATGCGAGCAGGCACTAACGGAACATTTTCACGTAAATTAATTACAAAATTGTCTTTTGGTATACCTAGTTGTTGGTGCTCGTAGGAATATTTTGTGTGCTGTGTCGGACGGAGGAACGAAGATAGGGGAACATTTTACATACGTACACATACATAAACTTATACAGGGTGTTAGTGACATCGTAACGAAAACTTTGATGGATGATTCAGGCCATGATTCTGAGTTGATATCAAGTGGAATTTTCCGTCGCAAAAGTATGGAACGGAAAATAATTTAAAAAAACATAAAAAATTATAAATTTTCCGACAGAAATTCCACTTAATATCAACTCAGAATCATGGTCTGAATCATCGCCCTCAGTATTCGTTACGGTGTCACTAACACCCATACCTACTTGTATGGCTACCTGTATGTACTGGTAAGGGGTGTAAGTGACATCGTAACGAATACTGAGGGGGCTGATTTAGAGCTCATTATTCTGAGTTATTATCAAGTGGAATTTTCAATCGCAAAAGTATAGGAGTGAAAATAATTAAAAAAACTAAAAAAAAAACATGAATTTTTCGATGGAAAATTCCACTTGATATTGACTCAGAATTATGGTCTGAATCATCCCCTTCAGTATTCGTTACGATGTCACTAACACCCCGTATATATAACTTAATGGCTTTACAAGCATTTAGAAGCACAGATCCTCTTTCGGACAATCGGGTGATCAGCCTGCAATGTCCTATGCCACTGGGAAAAACTATGTCCCGACGTGCCCGAAGCAGTACGCTCGCTTTGCCGCGTTTATATACCATAAACTTTACTTCCACAACAGTCTGCCAATAACAAACTAAAACCAAGATGTCGGGAACAGAAAGACATCGAACAAGCAATAAAGAAGACATCGGGCCTTGTTAAGCAATCTGTAACACATGTGCGCTGAAGTTTCAGAACGACCCTTCGAACCTTAGATATTAGGTATAGAGGGACTTTCCAGGTACGGTCACGAGTGCTAACATTATATACTTTTGCTATGGAAAATTCCACTTGATAACTCCAAATTAAAATTCCACTTAATGAGCTAAATCATCCCACTCAGTATTTGTTACGATATCACTTACACCTCATAAAACTAAGTTCTTATAGGTGTTAGTGATACCGTAACGAATACTGAGGGGGATGATTCAGACCATGACTCTGAGTTGATATCAAGTGGAATTTTCTGTCGGAAAATTCATGAAAATTTTAGTATTTAATTATTTTCAAGTCCATATTTTTGCAACGGAAAATGCCGCTTGATATCAACTCAGAATCATGGTCTGAATCCCTTAAAGTTTTCGTTACGATGTCACTAACACCCTTTATGTATATTATATGTGTACGGTCACGAGCTTTAATATATATCTTACACTTTGAAATCATGTCATAATTATTAACTTTTTTGACAAATTACACCGTAAGTCTCATTAAATCGCACATCTAGTTTTTTAAAGTCATAAATGTAATTTTTTAAATTTTACAGTAGAGCGCTTTAAAGAGTTTTGTTTTGCCATATCTACGTTAATTACTAAGTTAACTCAATTTCAGATTTTTTGACATTTATGTCTTTTAAGAACTAGATGTGCGAAATGTCAAAATTAAATATGATAGAGGGACAGGGTTCTAAAGTGGGTACATGATATTGTTCATGACTGTACGTTCACCAAAAGCAATATGGATGGCGCTGTACAGCTTTGACGTGATAATTACCTTTTTTCTAATTACTCGAGTACATCATTATTCCAAATTACAATGTAATGGCAAAAGCACATATAAAAATAATTGTTGCTTGATACTTGGGTCACATTATGTATAGAATTATGTTGGTGAAGGTGAATGGCCTAGGGCGACGGTAGAGGGCAAGAGAGACCGTCGGCCAGACACTGCATCCAAACACTCCTCCGGTCGTAGCGGCGATCCGTTCCATCGGATTAAGGAGTAGGCGGACGAGAGAGTGCGTCTGTGTATGCGCGCGCTTACGCACTTAAATATGTCCTGCGCAGATGACGGCTTTTGGAAAATTGATTCATCATCAGAATTATGTTGCCACCTATATTGCTTCTCTTTATTTTGATCAAATAATGGGTGGAAGATGTAACTGTGCCTGGGCGTAATAAAAAGGGTATTCATTTATACCCAAAAACAAAGATAAAAGATGCATAATGTCAGTTATTCATGAAATTACAAGGTTAAACGAAGGAAAATCTGTACTATAGCGCCTCAACTTAACTATTACCAATTTTAGATGGAAGTATGGAAAATGACAAAATTTAGGAACACTCAACAGTCCCCATTAGTAAATGCCATATAGTGAAATCTTTGGATAGGTAAAAAAGTAATTACACAAACCGTATAATCGAATAAGTTAAAACTAGGTACCTGTCACGACATAGTATAAAACAAAGTCGCTTTTTCTGTCCCTATATCCCTATGTACGCTTAAATCTTTAAAACTACGCAACGGATTTTGATGCGGTTTTCTTAATAGATAGAGTGATTCAAGAGGAAGGTTTATATGTATATCATCCATTAAATAGTGTAGAAATACTGTTATTTTGAGTTTTTTAATGTGATGTCGTAAATAATTTCATTTTTTCCTCAGCGTTGCATCCGAGCGAAGCCGGGGCGTGTCGCTATTAATCGAATAAGCTAGGTACCTGTCACATAACCGCATCATTAAAAGCACAAAAGGTACGGTTACTACGTTAGCAATATCTTCCAGAAGTTCCAGAGAACATTTCTCCGCTTTATACGAACAGGATATTTTTCCGATTATTGTTCCAAGTCGTGGGCGAATGCAGGTCTTCACTTCGCTCCGTATCAAACTCCAGGGAAATCATTGCAGTAAATAACACTGGCAACACTGGATACTACCGCCGCCGCCGTCATGGCAACGCATTAGTATGGGTTGGTATCTAGACTGCCTATTTTTAGGTACTAAGTAAGTGCCTAGATGCATTAGGAGTTGTCAAAATAGCTTCCTAAGACTGTAGGAGATTACAGGCTTTAAACATCTGATTGTCCGAAAAAGTAATATTATGTTGTCTGTAGTGTATTCTCCTCAATATAATATATCAATAAATATCGGCTCGTTGCCACACACTACGTCTTTACTCCACCCCCGTACATACCCAAACAGTTTTACTTTTTAATTGTGGCCATCGCGTTGTGTCGTAATAAAATATTTACTTATATATTTAAATGTACCTACGTGTGTTATAATAAGATGTGTTTATGTACTTATGTCAACACTACATTGTTGATGCTTCGGAAGCGGGTAGTTAGTCGAACACCGAAAGTGGATATCATTACCTCATTGTTACCTACCGAAACGCAAAATATCTTATAGAATATTTTGTTTTTATCTTATTACTAATATGCAGTAGTTTTAGGCGGATGAGACGTTCGTTATATAAAAAATGACGAATCAAAGTATGACTGTTACCTACTGAATAAAGATATTTTTGAATTTGAACATATGCTTGTCACTAAATTACATAAGTTCTATTTGGATAATTGCAAAAAAAAAAAACAATATTTCCGGTGTTCGAAGATGTACCCTGCCACGATAAACCGTTGGTCCAGGCTACTAGGACAAATACCTTCACCAACCCGCAGTGGAGCAGCGGGGTGGAGTATGCTTCGTACCTAAATACCGCTTGATTGAGAGGAAGCTCCAATGTGTACCTAGCAGCGAGGGGTACTTAGGTACTTAAGTATGTATAGGCTGTATTTAAAAAAACACTCTTAGCGTCGTAAAAAAAAAGAAAAGAGCTGTCAAAATTCTCAAGCAGCTTTACTTTTTATTGGCCTCCGCGCTAAGGCACAGACGCTACTTATTAAACTGCCGGTAAATATGCTTCAAGTTTTGACAGATGTAAAACGCTGTTGCGCGAGATAAAATGCGTGAAATATACGAGTGTGAAACACAGATCCCATCGGGGGTGAGGTAAGTCAAACTCGCTCCAAACTCGTATTGGTGCGGGGCCGAGAGTGTCTCTTCTATACATAGGTACTGTAGAGTACACCTTTTGTATACTGCCATGATTTGGCTCGCCAACACACCATCACTCTGTACAGGCAGACCGTCCTGCATTGACTGACTGTTTGTCTTGCTCTGTATTCACATAAAGTATGTGCCCGAGACAAGGATAGCAATATCAATACACTACAGGTACTCCAACACTACATTACAAAGGCGAGTCTCTTTCTGTGTCAGTGTCCAAGTTTCACATCCATAGAGGGCGATACTCCATACGAAAGTTTAGACGCATCGTTACAAGACAACATACCAAGAACAATAACGTACATTGAAACTTTTAATATTAAACTTTACTTTTTTCTTATATACATATTTTATAATATTATAAGTAATATTAAAAGTATTAAGCGGCTAAGGGAGCAAGGTGGCGACTCCCGGTCCGGGCATTACTTAGCGCAGTAAGTTATATTTCCCTCGCCATCCAACGGGGTAACGCTGCGAGCGTGATGGGCACATTCGGTCGAGAGGTGGTAAAAGGGAGCATTTTTTATAGAGCTTTTTGATAGTTATTTGCGTGTTTCTTTTTGTTTTTAGTTTTAGTTATTTGTAATGTTAAGATAATAATATTTACTTGTTAAGTTTGTAATATTGAAGTGTTATAAATTAAAACTTCTAAATGTAATAAGTATTATATTTACTAACTCATGTATTTCTGTCTGTTTCTTCCTAGGTTACGCAACCGATCATTTGGCCTGAACTTCTGGATCTCCTGTACACTGAACATGTGTATTTTTCAACCTTGACGTTGGCAGAATTGTCCCTGTTCACAGGAGCCAATATTTATAAAAAAGTACAATAACAAGAAAAACAACAAAAATGTGAATCTATTATCTTGAATCGGCGACTGTTAGCATAAAACAGTTCCCTATGTTTTCACATCAAAGAAAAATAAGCTCCCGAGTAAATGAAATAGGCTTGCGAGTGAGTTTTATGAATTCATAAAGCGAGATGACGATTTTATTTCGTTTACTAGGTTTTGCCCGCCACTTCGCTTCCATTTAATTCGGTGTGACATGGTTCCCCTTTCCGGATGTAGGTATCAATTTTTAGCTTCCTACCTTGGAAAATGTTATCCTAGGTCTACCCCTTCCTCTCTTCCCTTCAATTTTTTCTTCTATAATGTCTGTTAAAAGAGAAGGTGCATGCAGGTCGTGTCGTATCGGGAGGTGAAGGTTTTGGCGGGAAGAAGAGAGGAATGGCGGTTACCCATAAAAAACATAAAAATAAAAAAAAATACTCCACCGACAAGAGCGCAGCTCTTAAATAGAGAGAGACTCTGGAAAATGCGAAAAGTCCCATATAAAATTCCGTCACTTCTTTGAAGGGATTGCGGGCAGATTAAAAAAAATGTACTTACGAGAAAGTTGTAGTCCTGTGGTTCACTGATTTGATTCTCAAACGGGAAGCGCCGCCGGTTCAAACCCCGGTACCGGACTTGCTCACCGTCCGTCCATCCGTCAATGAGAATGCATTATTAATTTATAACACGGCGATACAGCTGACCACGTTGGTCTAACAGAAAGCTCGTTAGGTGCGGGTACTTAGTTCTTGCGATGTACGCCAATGAGGAACTTTCCAGGCTACGTTCTCCAAAAAACATATAGATGGCTCTGTACAGATTTCCCTTCGTTTAACCTTCTAATTTCATGGATAAAAAGACATAAGCATCTTTTATCTTGGTTTTTGGGTATAAACAATGACCCTTGTTATTACTCAGGTGGTGTGTTGTACCTTCCACTCATTATTCTGATCAAAATAAAGTGAAACAAAAGAAGTATTTTTATATACTTATATAAGTACCATAATATTTTTAAATAATTGTGTACCTCGTTATTGTTACCTAACCTGAAGATTTGACAGGTTCGGTTTTTTACAGAAGCGACTGGCTCTCCGACCTTCCAACCCGCGAAGAGAAAACCAATCCAATACAGATTAGGTCACATAGCTCCGAAAATACATTTCTCGGGAATGTGGGTTTCGAAAAAAAACGCTGAGCTGAGAAATGGTTAGAGTGATAATCATTTACGATCCAAACATGAATTCGAAAAAAAAAATTCCAATCATTGGTTTAGGCCTGTGCTGGATTCGAACCTGCGACCTCAAAGTGAGAGGCAAGCAAACCAACTAGGCTACCACGGCTCCCGGCTCTCGGCTTGGATGGCTTGAAGAGCTATCCAAGTAAGATAATCTAAAATCAAAAGCTAACCACTATTCGGACCGATTACAGTTGTTAGTCGGTCCGAATCACGCCAGTACGCTGACCTACATCGGGCAGGTAATAAATGTTTACTTTGGTTGTTTGTAACTCATCAGAGCTTCCGACCCGTTACTGCAAATACCAATTCTGATCGGACTGCTTCCTATAGCGATTTCGTTGTTTTCATACAACTAACGATTCTAACTATAAATACATCGTTAATGACATCGTAACGAAAACTTTATGTGATGATTCGGACCATGATTCTGAATTGATATAAAGTGGAATTTTCCGTCCTGTGTGAGCATTAAAACAGCAGGGCAGAAGAAATCTGGTCGTGTTAGGTTCAAGATAAATGATCAAATTCTGATTACTAAATGAAGACAGATCTAAAAAAAAAAATTTTTCTATTTAAAATCTTATTTATGAATTTTAATCAAGCAAAACCTATCAATAAGTCCGACATTTTATCACGTTTTTATATGATGTCACAGCGTGCTTTCACACAAATTCCATAGTAAATTTCGTGTTTTGACGTTTAGTAAAAAGTGAGCGATTTGACTAGTTGAAAACTAGCCTATTCTGCTAAGGCTAAGCTTGGATTAAAAAACGAACATCTATGCTTGACAGGCAGACGTAGTAGAGAGATGACAGCAAGTAATAACGTCATGTACAGTTTACCATATTTAACTACTTTTAAACACCTTTTAGACACTTTTTAACCAGAGTTCACAGGGCGTGATTGTCCCCACCGGAATTCGAACCCGGGACCACCGAATGCCGTAAGTAAGTAGATAAGAAGAAAACGATCTATATTCTGAGAGATAAGTACAATGCATGGCTATCAATAATGAGGTCGTAGCTTAACCAAAACCAGCCCGTATTCCGTGGTTATTCGAACACAATGCACCATATCTAAGAGCCGGTAAATCCTATGCAACTGAACTTTAACCCAGTTTCCAGCGATTCCATCGTCCTAAGTGTTAGCTACCTTATTCACCGCTTTCAGAATGTGTAAGAACAGATTTATTTCAACGATAAACTGGTCGACAGGCGCGGATTTAGAAACTTTATTTTGGAGGGCTCATCAGGGGGCTTAAGCCCACATCAAAACAATTCATTTAAAAAGCTATCATGTCCCACTTATGAGCAAAGGCGTCCATTCTCCTTCTCCACAATTCCTTATCCAGCAGGGCTGCGCAACAATTTGCGATTCAATAAATTTTGCCGAAATCGATAAGTTTGTTTTTCCCTAACATGCGTGCCACGTGATTTTGTTCGTATTTTGACAGAACATGACTTATTTGGGTTCACATATTAGAGCCAATGGACAAAACGACATAATTTCGTTAGAATCGATTAAATGACCGTGACAACATTCTTTAACGTTGCTCATGTTAGCCCTCTTTATTTAAGAGCTGCGCTCTTGTCGGTAGAGTAATCGCCTCCATTTTCATTACTCCATAGATAGGGCGTGAAGAACGGTGGTTGCCCCAATCGCCTTCCGACCAATTTCTCAATCGGTGATGTTCTAGCTAGAGCCCTACAAACTTTCGTAATCCTATTATCCTTCATCAAATTAAAGAATATCTTTATTCAAAAGGTAACATAAGTAGTTACATTTTGAATCGTCAATTTTTACATAACGAACGGCGGTTTAATAAGTGGCGTCTGTGCCTTAGCGCGGAGGCCAATAAAAAAGTAAAGCTGCTTGAGAATTTTGACAGCTCTTTTCTTTTTTTACGACGCTAAGAGTGTTTTTTAAATACAGCCTATACATACTTAAGTACCTAGGTACTCCTCGCTGCTAGGTACACATTGGGGTTTCCTCTCAATCAAGCGGTATTTAGGTATGGGGCATATTCCACCACGCTGCTCCACTGCGGGTTAGTGAAGGTGTTTGAGTTAGTAGCCCAGACCAACGGTTTATCATGCCAGGGTAATTGTTTTTTTTTACAAATATCCAAACAGAACTTACGTAATTTAATGACATACTCATAATCTCTCTCTCTTTATTTAAGAGCTGCGCTCTTGTCGGTGGAGTAATCGCCATTACTCCATAGATAGGGCGTGTAGAACTGTGGTTGCCCCAATCGCCTTCCCTTCCGCAGCACACCGACCAATTTCTCAATCGGTAATGTTCTAGCTAGAGCCCTATCAGAATCCATTACCTCGACCTCCAACCAGTACTGATACCGCTACTGCCCGGCGCGCTTCTCAATTTCAGGGGTGCGCTTTTTAAGTAGCGGCGCCTACTCGCTACGTCACAAGATCGTCATAGAACCCAAGTAGCATTTTATAGGTTAACCCGTCCCAGTGAGCTACCCACTACGTTCTGCAAATCCTGTCGCTGTTTGGTCGGGGACTGCTAATTTCTATATGTTACAAAAAATACTCAATCGCTCTAAATCCGTCCCTGAGTTCACCGAGCCAAACGAGAAACGAAATATCTCACTAGCTAGTGTGGTGGCTAGTCCAATCTAAATGGTTGTTAATTTTAAACGAGAAGGATATGAGACTTGTTTCTACCTTATCTTTATACTACTACTGTTTATTAGTTAAACAAAGGCTTTTTAAAACACAACATCACTATATAGTATAAAACAAAGTCAAAACAAAGAAATAATATTAAATTGCTTTTTTTAATTACGTTTTGTTCTCCGGCAATCTTCAGTGGAGCAGTGTGGAGAATATGCTGTATCCCTTGAGCTTGATGGAGGGAAGGTCTGTGCCCATCAGTAGTCATGGTGCGTTCTCCTGAGCAAGGGGGTTGAAAAGGGCATATCGTAGCAATTCATCATATACTTTTATATGCGCTAATGTCAAATTACAATATTGTTTTTTAGATGAATTGCTTTGATGTGGCCTTTTCAACGCCCCTGCTCAGGAGAATGCACCATGACTACTGCTGGGCACAGTACTCCCCTCCATCAAGCTCGTGGGATAAAGCATACTCTACCACACTGCTCCACTGCGGATTGGCGGAGAACAAAACGAAATAAAAAAATAAATTTACTAATTTCAAAACTGAACTTATAAATCAAAAACCAAGACTATTTTACTAAACTTTGCGGAAATCGTGTTCCTAACCTAAACATTTATCACAGAACTCCAAACTTTTTAAAAGTTAATCTTTTTAAACTTACCCAGGCGGTGAATCTATCGTCTTTCAGCCCATAACGGCCATGCTATAATACTTAACCGAAATGGATAGGCTCCATACCTTCTGATATTGAAATATAGCCACCATAATGGAAAGGTCATTGTACAGATGTCCATTTACTTTTTTTGATAATTATTTTCTTATCTAGTCTTATTGCAAAAGCGGTTTATAAAGCGAAAGTTGATGGTAGGGCTGGCAGAGGAAGACCGAGAAGGACTTACATTGATCAAATTGGAGATGTCCTTAGAAAAGGTTTAATACGATCTACTCTGAACAAACGTGCGTGTATGAAGCGGTTAATGAATGTGGAGGAAGCAAGAGAAGTGTGTCAGGATCGAAGCAAATGGAATTATATAGTCTCTGCTTACCCCGGTGGGAAATAGGCGTGAGTTTATGTATGTATCTAGTCTTAAAGATTTTTGTATATAAGTGTAGGAGCATTCACCCGTGTAGGGAAACTCACAAAGAGAAAATTAAATCAAAAAAGTCTTGACTCAAACGGGACTTGAACCCGCAGCCCTTGTCAAGCCTGTATGGCTCACGTGCGCAACGTAATAAAATTAAGTCACGGTCATTATTTATTTATTTTTATTGATTGTGCATACAATATTTATTATATTACGCATGTAAAGAAAATAAACTAGTGTACTTATATTGCTAATGACTGTACTTGAAAGATGACGAGTAGCGTGTTTGGCAAATATCATAACTTGTCGAAAATAGGACTTGACGAATTACCAATTTGACATATGACAGACTTGACCATAGTCGTGAAATTCATTTTATCGACTCTGACGATTATGTCGTTCTGTTGATTGGTGCTAACATGTGAGCCAAATAAGTCATGTCGTTCTGTCAAATACGAACAAAATCACGTGGCACGCATGTTAGAGAAAAAAAAAACAAACTTATCGACCATTACACCACCGGGTCCTCATCCTGTCCATGCGAATTTTTGGTCTATGTCATCATAACGCCGACGCAGGTGCCATCTAGGCTTTTGTCACTTTCGTGTCCCAAAACTTAATAAATTAATAATCAGATTTTGAAATTTGCCGAATTTAGTAAACTGAAAATGAAAACGATATTATAAGGCGAAGGTTGTTGGTAGGGCTGGCAGAGGAAGAAATAATTGAACAAAAAGCAGCCATTACTATTATTAGACCTATCTCGGTTCTATTAAGATAAGATTATTTTTTTAGTTATATTTATTTATTAGCTGACTAGACCTAGAAGGACGTACATTGACCAAATTGGAGACGTCCTTTGAAAAGGTTTAGTACGATCTACTCTAAACCGGCGTGTGTGTACAAAACGATTGATGAACGCGGAGGAAGCAAGAAAAGTGTGTCAGGATCGAAGGCTTTTTTTTATATTATAAATGATTATCACGTGCTCAGCGGTAAATAAAAACATCGTGAGTAAACCCACATTCCCGAGAAATGCATTTGCGGAGGTTTGTGACCTAACCTGTATTGGGCTGGTTGTCCCTTTGCGGGTTGGACGGTCGGACAGCCAGTCGCTTCTGTAAAAAACTGGACCTGTCAAATCTTCAGGTTAGGTAAGCGAACCCTGTAAAAGTGGTACTTATATTGCTAGGGGGACAATAGTTAGTCACTATAGCTACTAGCTTCTATAGCTTGTTCACAGGACGAGACGAGAATAATCGAACCGGAAGTCGGCGACAACCATTGCAACTCCATTAGTGAACCACACAGATATACTTACCTAGATCTGGCTTTGTAACAAAGTTAAACAAAGTTAAAGTCACCGGAAGCGCAAAACGAAGTGTTCAGTAGGGCTAACACGCGCAACCTGATAAAATAAAGTTATAGTTATTATTATTTTTAAACGGTTTTATATGTAGATATAATCACTATAAGTAATTCAAATTAAATCTAAAAGTCCAGATATTAAAATGAAACATTTGATTAATAATAACTTAAAATAGTTTTATAAACATTTTTTTGTACCATTCTTTTAAGAAAAATACTACTTACTATTGGGTAGTTTCCTAGGGCAAAGATAAATCATAATCTTTTTATTAAAAAAAATAGTAATAAGTAATATTAAAAATTAAAAAAAAGGAAAAATTATCACTATAATGTATTTCATATTATTGCACCTCTTTTTATTCTCCCACAGATATTCTTATACTACCTCTGTGTTGGCTGGAAGAGATCTCTCTTAGAGGTAAGTTATGTAACTAGTTGTTAAGTACAATAAAGTATGTAATTTATAAAACTTTGTCGCGGTAATTTTATCGATTCTGACGATATAATTATATCGTTTTGTCGATTGGTGCTAATATGTGAATCCATATAAGTCCAGTCGTTCTGTCAAAATACGAACAAAATCACGTGGCACGCATGTTAGGAAAAAACAAACTAATCTATGTCGATAAAACTTATTGAAGCGATCGATAATTTTATCACGTTTCACATGTTAGCACTACATAAATAGCCTATACACGTCCCACTGCTGGGCAAACGCCTCCCCTCAATCAACCGGAGGGGGTATGTAGCATACTGCACCACACTGCTCCACTGCGGGTTGGTGGAGATGTTAGCACTGCCGGTAGGTAAATATACCCGAAAGGAATGTAAATTATGAAACTCTGATTACTAAATAAAGACAGATCTAAAGATGGTGACAAAAAAGATTTTATTATTACTGTTTAACTTACTTATGAATTTTAATCAAGAAAAATGTGATAATAAGTGCGATATTTGTCACGTTTTTCTATGACGTTTCAGGTTGTTTTTTCATGCAAATCCCATACCAATTTCGTATTCTGACGTTTAGTAAAAAGCAACTGAGTACTTAGTTGGAAACTAGCCTAAAAGATTTAGGTAAATAACCGAGCAAAATATTATCAACCAGTCCGTTCTACTTATAGATACTTGGTATTGTTATCAACGCACAGCCTAAACGGCTAAACGTAGGCACTTGAAATTTGGAAGGGACATAGCTTGGGTTCCGTAGAGGTGCACTAAGAAAGAAATTCCCGGAATTCCCACGGGAACGGGAATTAGCGGGAAAATCCTTTTGTATGAAAAATCTAAACCGCTTAAGTTAGACACTTGAAATTTGGCATGCAGGTACTTTAGTTAACTTAAAGCTTAGTTGCAACAGGATATTGCAAAATTCCTACGGAAACGGGAGTTAGCGGGAAGAAACATTTGTATGAAGATGTTTAGAATCTAGCATGCATGCATACCTTAGTAAATATAAAGTTTAGTTATGGCTATATTTTGAAAAATGGGAGTTAGTGGGAAAAAAAGTTGTATGAAAAAATTTAAATAAGTAGATGCTTGATGATATGCACTCCCACACACACATAGATCTCTCTTTTATAACACGCCACGCGGACGAAGTCGCGGGCAAAAGCTAGTGTATTCTATGCCCTCAGTCAATTGGAGGGAAAACGTTACATAACATAGCAGGCTGGTATCCCATAAGGGGTAGGCAGAGACTTCCGGTTCGATTATTCTCGTCTCGTCCTGTGAACAAGGTATAGAAGCTAGTAGCTATAGTGACTAACTTTCGTCCCCCAAGCATTATTCCATTTTTCAAAGGGTCCGCTTACCTAACCTGAAGATTTGACAGGTCCGGATTTTTACAGAAGCGACTGCCTGTCCGACCTTCCAACCCGCGAAGAGAAACCCGACCCAACACAGGTTAGGTCACAAACCTCCGAAATGAATTTCTCGGGAATGTGGATTTACTCACGATGTTTTCCTTCACCACTGAACACGTGATAATAATTTATGATCCGAACATGAATTAAAAGAAAAACATATTCGACAATCATTCGAACCCGCGACCTCAAAGTGAGCGGCAAGCATTCTACCAACTGAGCTACAACGGCTCCAAGAAAACAAGACTAGAATAAAATACTATTAATAAATAAGTATGATTAGCACTTCCAGTAGATATATATCGAGATGTCGTTACTCTAGAGTCCACGCCAATTAGGTGGTGGTGGGAAGTCGATAAAATAACCAAATTATGTCCGCGTTTATCCGCAGTTAGCACTAGTGACAGCGTAAATTTATAAACGCTGTCGATACAGTTTAAATTCGGCTTTTATCCGAAAGACTTTTAATATGTAAGTACTAATATTCGAATATGGAAGGAATGTGCGAGTTAGTGGAGAATGTCATCACGACACTACGCTTTGAACATACATACCTAAACTACGCTTATTTCTACGATTATGGAATTACAGTTACTTCGATCCTGACACACTTCTCTTGCTTCCTTAACATTAATCAATCGTTTCATACACGCACGCCGGTTCAGAGTAGATCGTACTGAACCTTTTCTAAGGACATCTCCAATTCGGTCAATGTATGTCCTTCTAGGTATTCCTCTGCCAGCCCTACCAACAACCTTCGCCTAATTTACCGTTTTCATTTTCAGTTAACTATATTCGGCGTATTTCATAATCATATTATTATTATAATTTATTAAGCTTTGGGACACGAAAGTAACAAAAGCCTAGATGGCACCTGCGTCGGCATAATGACGACATAGACCGAAAAATTCAGAGTATATCGTACCTACTGAACCTTTTCTAAAGACATCTCCAATTTGGTCAATGTACGTCATTCTTCGTCTTCCTCTGCTAGCCCTATACAAACCTTCGCATTATATACTGCTTTTGTACTTCTACTCGTATTTTACTTTGAAAACAGTAAAAAAATAAGCACCTCGAGTTTAGGACCTGTTTTATTATGTGTTGATAAACTGTCTGATAGCATAGAATGACGGATACCTTCTGCGTATAGAACGGTTACTCTGCCCCGCACCAATTCCGCTGGCGCCGACCTCACCCCCTCTGACTCTCACCGTAAGCTGCTAAGAAGTTAGGGAATGCACTTAGACTAGTTCTCGCGCGCACTTACGCGTTAGGCAGAAATGAAGCAGACTTTAGAATGGGATTTTTGTATAGAGCGACCGGGTTGTAAGTGTTCTGACATGAGAGAGTCGCGTCGCGGAAGAATAGCGTAGTTTCCAATTTGTCAAATCAATTACTTTTTACTAAACATTAAAATACGAAATTACTATGGAAATTGTATGAAAAAGCACACTGTGCCGTCATAGACAAGCGTGATAAAATGTCGGGCTTATTATTTATTACATTTTCATTTTTCTTATCGTGTGGGTTGTGAGGTGGAATACCAACCTCATCAACCCTGGTGTCAGGGTTATAATTGAGCCGCCAAAGGCCCCTGACATGGTTCACGTAACGATTACTCACTTACATCAGTAAATAGTAACCGGGACCAGCGGCTTAACGTGCCTTCCGAAGCACGGATCATCTTACTTCCGGACAATCAGGTGATTTTATTTTATTAGGCACACCAACAGTTACTACAATAATTCATGTATAAATTACAATTCAAAAGACTTAAAACTAATTGCGTAACTAATTACAGGTGAGCACCGCATGCAATAGAAAAGAATATAATAAAAACAAACGATGTTTGTCACTCCTCAAACATTAAAAAAAAAAATAATAATAACAGACAAACAACAAAAAAAGTTAGATATCGCCCAGCTGTTTAGTTAAATAAAATAGAATTACCAATTAAGAGTATACTCTCTCTACTATGCTACTATACACCCGATCTAAGAAATTTTATAACTTTGGTTCTGAAACCCGGCAGCGTATCAGCAAAAATATCAACATGTTTGGAACAGTCATTATAAAGCTTAGACATACGAGCTACGGGGGAGTTGGAACCCAGTACTGTTCTGCGACGCGGTGGATGAAAAATCATTACACGATATCTTGGAAGTCTGAATGGGATCTTAAAATTTATACTACCAAGTAATTGTGGGCAGTCAACCATGCTATGGATAATCTTGTACAAGAAAACCATATCCAATACTTCTCTTCGCTTTGAGAGGGAATTAATTTTAAAGTGTTCAAGTCTTTTATCATATGATTTAACTTTTTTTGAAATTCCAGCAGAGAAAGATAAATGCCACAAGAAACGTTTTTGGATACGTTCGAGATGCAATGAGTTGACCGCATAATGGGGTCGCCACACCACACTCCCATACTCAAGTATACTTCTAACCAGGGTATTGTACAAAAGTATTTTTACACGAACATTACGAAAAATTTTACCATTCCTTAAAACAAAACCAAGCATCCTGGACGCTTTGTTAACTGTTGATTCAATATGCGGAACAAAAGTAAGTTTTTTGTCAATTAGTACACCCAGGTCCTTTATACACTCTACCTCACTTAAAATGGTCCCTTCTAGCAAATAAGCTGATCGAAATACATTTATTCTACGTGTGAATTTAATAAATAAACATTTATTAGCATTAAGATACATGCTATTCGACTTGCACCATAAATTTAATTTATTTAAATCATTTTGTAGTAGATTAACATCAGATAATGAATTAATTCTTTTAACTAATTTAAGATCGTCGGCATACAAAAATGGTATTGAGAATTGAAATATATCTGGAATATCGTTTATAAATATGTTAAAAAGGATAGGACCAAGATGGGAACCTTGGGGGACGCCGGAGGTAATTTTACATGTATTAGAGGCAAATCCGTTCACTACTACGTAGAAATTTCTATTGCTTAGGTAAGATTTAAGCCAGTGCAACGTAGAACCACTAAATCCGTACTTCGCCAACTTATCAACAAGAATACTATGCGAAACTTTATCGAAAGCCTTGCTGAAGTCGGTATAAATGACGTCAACATCAGCATTTGAGTCCATATGACCAATAACTGTCTCTACGAAAGACGCTAAATTAGTACAAGTTGATCGACCTCTAGTGAAACCATGCTGGTGATCAGACAGATGCTGTTTAAAGTAATTTTGAATATGTGGACAAACAAGAGCTTCCAGTACTTTAGCAAAAGCCGATAAAATTGAGATCGGTCTGTAATTTCCGACTAGTCCGTCATCCCCAGATTTATAGATCGGTACAACTTTTGCCATTTTCCATGCTGTTGGGAAGATACCAGAGCTTAGCGAAGAATTATAAATTAAAATTAACGGCACAGCTAGTGTGTCAGCACAATTTGATATAAATAATGGAGGAATTCCATCTGGCCCAGCACCCTTGGATTTATCTAAGGACTTAAAGCGTTTTTTAACTTCAGATTCTCCAATACAGAGATTTGTGAAACAATCAGCACTATTTATTGCATCAACACTAGGGCTGTTGTGAGAGTCATTATTAATTACTGAGTTGACATCTTCATATACCGAACTGAAGTGGCCAGCGAACAAGTTGCAGATTCCGTCACCATCAGAACAACACGTATTGCCATCACTCATTGTAACAGGATAATTACTCTTACCTCCCCTCTTTTGCTTAATGAAAGACCAGAAATATTTGCAATTTTTTGTAATGTTACTTTCTAAACATCTAACATAGTCATTATAATTTAAAAGAGCAACTCTTTCACTTCTCGAACGTAGAAGGTTGAACTCAAGTGCATCTCTCGGATTGCCGTATTTCTTTAATCGCCTGCGGACCTTTTCCTTTTCGGCGAGAATCCTAATTAGTGCTCTGCTGTACCAGAAAGGGTAATGTTTATTTTTAGGTTTGGTCATTGGAATAAAATTTTGAATAGTTTCATTAATAGAAGTGTAAAATCTTGAGAGCATTTCATTGACGTCTTTAGCTGTTGCGAATAAATTTGACCAATCATAATTCTCCAAAGATTTATTTATTAAAAAATAATCTGCTTTACAAAAGTTAAGGCGGGGGTGGTCATTATAATTAAGCTGCTCCTTGCCCTCCAACGGAAGAACTATATGAAGGGGGGGATGTAGAGGATGTACCCTGCTTAAAATGTCGATGGATTTAGTGACTACACAGGAGGGTACATCTGTCAATACAAGGTCCAAGAACCTACCGCTGTCATTTTCTATAAAATTATATTGTTTTAAGTGGTTCAAATTAATAAAATCGAGTAATGACTGTTCCAAAGCTGTTACATCACGAACTGTCCCTGTCTGGTATAGAACAGGCCATATGATTTTTCTCAAGTTAAAGTCACCAAGAATACATACGGGAGAATCCCATTTATCAAAGAACATATTACATTTTTCAAAAAAATCTTTTAGTGTAGTTTTTGAGACAGGGGGTCTAATGTACACGGCACAAATGGCAAGCTGTTTTATGCTATTGGAATTTGGTGCCTCTAAGTCAATCGCTATCCAAAGATCTTCAGTTAAATTGTTTTCTGAAATAATTCGCTTGGAATAGTACTTATTAGACACTGCTATCATAACGCCACCACCATCATCTATGTCACTGTGCACAGTAGTCTCCCTATCACGTCTATAGACCGTATAATTATCGTTAAATAACTCCGAATCATAGTAGTCACTACACAGCCAAGTTTCAGTAATAACAATTATATCAAAGTTTGAACAGCAGACATTACGGTAGAAAGAGTGCGTTTTAGTTTTCATACCACTAGCGTTCTGGTAATAAATGTTTAGAGACGCGAATTTGAAAATATGAAATTCCACTGCACAAACTGTTACAAAGTAATGAAATAAAAATAATTTTACTACTCAAGTTTATCTAGAGTATGCTTATCCTTGATAAGTATATAGTTCGACGTTTCATTTTTGCGCATGAAGATCCTTCCATTCTTAATCCATAGATATTGGTAATTCTTCGCCTTTTTAACTTGACGGGCTGCCGCATGTAATTGTTTATTTGCAGCGGAGAGATGTTCAGTAACGTATATTGGATCTTTTGAGGCACTGATTTCCAAATGAGAGGCGTTTAGTTTTTCTTCGCCTTTTTTCGTTTTGTTAAACTTGATGACCGACGCTAAAAATTCATCACGAACCCTAGGGTTTGAAAACTGGACCACAATAGACCGCGGACGACCGGAATCGGGGTCCAACTTCACAATTCTGGTGCAGTGAGAAATGTTTTGGCCAGAAACAGGACAGTTTACTACTTCCCCTAGTTTAGTTATAATGGACAACAAATTCTCATTTTTCTTTTCTGGGACACACTGAATTTCAGCATTGTTAGAACGGGCGTGTTGTTCCATTTGATTAAAACGTGACCTCAAATCATCCACTGCCACTTTTAAAGAACGATTTTCTGACTCAAGTATTCTCATCTTCTCTTTTGCGCTTTCTTGTTCCTTTAGAATATCATCATATTGACTGCTCATATGGTCAACAGCTTTGGTTAGTTCCTGAACGTCATCCGTATACTTAGCTTACTTAGGTAGACTTAGCTCAGCTGCATTTGCAGTCAAAAGGATTAGAGAACTGACTGACGTGACGACTGCAAGATTGGTATATTTTAGCTACTTCCATAGTATTATGTCGTATGGTATTTTGCTTTGGGGTAGAGCAGCTGATATTGAAACCGTTTTTATTCTACAAAAAAGGGCAATCAGATCTATCTACAAACTGAGATGCCGCGATTCTCTCAGAGAATTTTTTAAAGAGATTTACATTATGACTGTACCTTGTCAATACATATATATGAACATTATGTATGTTAGGAAAAATTTACACTTATATTTAAGAAACTGTGATAAGCACAAATACAACCTAAGGAATAAGAACAAATTAGTAGTTCCTAGTTCCAGACTATCCAAAATTAGCACATCATTTGTAGCGCTGTGTGTGCGATACTATAATAAGATACCAGAAGATGTACTAGGCCTTTCGGGAAACATGTTTAAGAATGTTATAAAAACTACTTTAATCAGTAAAGCTTATTATAAAGTAGGAGACTATCTTAAAGATAATAATATTAAATGGATTACTTCAGCTCAACACAAGAAAGACAAGAATGTTTGCAATAAAAACTTGGCCCTAAAATACTGAATTTGAAATAACTTTGTAAGTGGATTAAAAAGGATTGTGAAACACTTGATGATATTTGAACAGTAGAGTACTTTTTTTTTATATCCAGGCGGAGGATTTTTGAGCTTCTTTATATAAGTGGTGCATGCTCGCCTCGAAATGTTCGTGTACGCGGTGGCGTCCGGAAGTCGGGTCGCACCTTTCCCTCAAAAATGTGCGAAGGGAGCGATGGCTGGCTTTCGCGTCAACTCGTGATCGGGTGCTGCGTATGTGGACAGGCCTGCTTCTGTCAGGGAGCTCATAGAACACTGTTTCTGTGATAAAGTCACATAAACTCTTTATGTTTCACTTTCCTTCCACCGACTGTAATTGGAATACCATTGTATTTAAGTCTATAAATTATGTAATACAAACTGGATTAAAAGAAAAGAAAGGAAAACATGAAACAGTAGGACTAGGGCCCTGTGCTGGGAGGTTTTCTGGCCACGTCTTTCCCTCAGCGTTACAGATTCCGATGTGGTAGTAGTTTTACAGCTAGTTACATAATATGTAATTTAATTATGTTTGACGTTCAAAAAGCGCTAACTTTGTAAGCCAATTTTGAAAAATAAATATTTTTGAATTTTTTTTTTTTTTTGAATCCTTTATGGATTTAAGTTCCGTGTTCAAAGTATCCCTTAGAGTATTGTTGAATTGTTTCATAAACCCATTCATTACCTTTCCAATAACCTCTTGTACTATGTCCCGAACTTGTCCCGAGGTAACCGGTCCGTCTGAAGCTACCGCTGAGTCGGTATTTGGGCTAGGAGAGCCAAACGCTGGTCTCTTAGCAGCTCTCATGGTAACATGTGGGGATTGTTGGACATCCGGGGTCGTGACGTCATCGGTTTCCTCCTGGGCAGATACTGTTGGCGGTGTCCGATTAAGAGGCATATTCGTTATTCACCAGTTGTAGCAAAAGAATGTAATATAATAACTTATAAAATTATAATGGTAGGAGTCCAAACTAATGCCACCCTATTGTTATTGATTCAAGCTGCACATTATAAGGGCCGTGAGAAAAAGGTCTTAAGCGCCGTGGAGAATACGGCGCTTACGCGTTTCGATTAAGCACTTGCACTGACGAGTTATTGACGGTATTTTTCACTGCATTCCAATGGAATTTTGTATAAAAAGTCGATTTATACGTAGAATTACGTTTAAACCCAAATGTCACTGTATTTTCACTGAAATAACCGTCCAATAAACAAAGATTTTTGGTGAAAAGCACACTATAAACACTAAAATTTTATTTTATTTAACGGAGCAAGAAACAACGATGTTTACTCGGACAGGTAGGTGATCAGCCTGTAATGTCCTAACCAAACTAGGGACCACAAAGTGATTACGTTTTTCTTGATTAAAATTCATAAATAAGTTAAATAGAAAAAAAATAAATGTATTTCGTTAGTTTTAGATCTGTCTTTATTTAGTAAAAATCAGAATTTCATATTTTATCTTAAACCTATTACACGACCCAATTGGGGACAGGCCTTGTCTTGAAGGCAACGTAAAGTAAGATAAGGCTACCCCTTTCTTTTACACCAATTAACAACAAAAGTTACACTTTCCATCCCGCAATAATTCAGTACAAAAGATTATTTCACAAAAAAATACTTTTAATTAACTCGAAATGGAGGGGATGTTGTAAAAGGAGAGGATTAAAATACGGAACGGAAAGTGCTGAAAAAACAGCGTAAAAAGAATTGCGAGCACTCAATTGTTCAGATTAAAACAATGCCCAATCGAGATCCAAGAGCTTTTGTATGTCTTAATTAGGTTTATATTTTAAAACGACACTGATTTTCTTTGTATTTTCTGTGGTGCTGAACTGGACTCTATTGAATATCAAGCCTCTAGCTATCCCCTTAAACACTTTTTGCACTATGGCAACAATTTGTCTGTTCACTCATTATTCTAATGACGTCTGCCGTTTACCCTATTATCTGGTGTACATTATATATTGTACCTAATGAATCCAAATTAATATTGTTAACGGCCCCGACTCCTGAAGACACCTCCTAATTTTATTTTAAGTTCTATCCGTCATTATACTAAACGTCAAAACAAAACGTTTACTGTCAACTTAATTCTGTCGGGTTATGGGCGGATGTAAAATTTTTAGAGGGTTGTTTTAGATTTCTGCCAAAAAATGACGTGTGTCTGTCCATAAATTTTATTGCCTGTTAATTACCCGTCCCTTTCAAAAGAAAGTTTCTTATCCGATAAGAAAATTACTAAAATAAAATTAGCAGTAATTAGCACAAATAAGTAATTGATCTGAAACCGTATTCTGCAAATACATTTTGTTGTGAAGTTTTGATTGTGTCTCTGATCATATTTAATACAAAGATTGTTAATAAATCACTCTGTCACATGAGCCTCGTTGTTTATTAGCCTACTCATTATTACGGGTGTGAGTTTATGTATGTGTACATCCTAATGAGTATTAATATTATGTTCAAGTATCAAGGTACTTATGACCGCATTATACTTACCTAGCCTCGATACTCATACCTAAGCGCGTTTTCGCATTGTCCCCGATACGAGTCTGAAAGTGACCGATGGTGTAAAATTACTTCGGAATATCGGATGACGGATCGCCATTCGCATTACCTCTGATGACGTAGTGCGTGGGCTACCATACAAATAGTTCTACCGGTTCTACGAACTTCGCATCCGTCATTCACCGAGCCAGTCGGATGTAGTGTGAAAACACTCCGCCGTACAATAAGAAAATTAAAGATAAACTAGGTTTAAAATAATAATCAAGTCAAATAAAATATACGTTAGGTATTGCACAAAAATAAATTTCAACAATCAGACACAACACACATGATTCAATTCAATTCTAGATGAATGGCTCGCTAGTAGTTTTACAGCTAGATATGATCTGTGCAGCTAGTTACATAATGGTGCTAATTCCTGTAAATACCATCTAATTTTATTTTAAGTTATATCTGTCATTTTCTTATCCGCCGAAAAGGAAAGGAACGGGTAATCGACAAGCATAAAATTTATGGAACACACGTCAATTTTAAGCACAAATCTAAACCAACCGTCTAAAAATTTTACATCAGTCAATAACCCGACACGTTCATTTACTCATTCTTCCTAAAATTAAGAGCTGTGAATCATCCGTCCCTTTCCTTTTCGACGGATATGAAAATGACAGATATAACTTAAAATAAAATTAGACGGTGTCTCCAGGAATCGGGGCCATTATGTACTTAATTTAATTTTTGACGTTCAAAAAGCGCTGACTGTGTAAGCAAATTTTGAAATATATTTTGCGTCATCAAAAAAAACATGATAATAGCCCAAATGTAGGCGGCAGCACTGTTGAGTGTTCCCAAATTTTGACAGTTCTTACTGTACAGCTAAAATTCGTGATAAATTGCTTTAAACTGTAGAGCTCCGTGGTTTTATTGCGTCTAGACGATGAGTTACGAAAAAGAAAAGCTATCAGTTTGCAAAAGGCAGTTTTGAATAAAAATAAGTTCTTCTCTTCTTTCCGATTTTTAGAGAATAAATATAACACTATAATTATGCAGCTAAACGCTGCGCAAAGAATTATTGTGCAAAAATATAACCAAAACAATATTATGTTTGTTTACCCAAATAGTATGGGGAACTGTCAAAATTTAAGAACAACTCGAACTCAACAGTAGCGACACCTGATGGAAGAAATAAGTAGTTTTTAGCCTCAGAAATATTTCTGTGCAGAATCTGCGACAGTAGCGCTGTGGCCGCGAGACTTCTTTCGTGCCTCGGACTATTAATAAAACTCACCTTTGTCAGTTTTATACCACATACAGGGTGTAAGTGACATCATAACGAATAATGATAAGAATGATTCAGCTCATTATTCTGAGTTAATATCAAGTGGAATTTTCCCTCACAAAAGTATAGAATAGAAAATAATTTAAAAAAAACTAAAAAAGATCATGAATTAATAAGCGGCGGAAAATTCCACTTGATATCAACTCAGAATCATAGTCTGAATCATCCCTCAAAGTTTTCGTTACGATGTCACTAACACCCTTTATATATTTCCTCTAAATGTAGTTGCAATCAAACGCCTTGTATTTTTTTTCTAGGACTTTCCGTTTACCAGAATATACTTAATACAATTTTATAATTTTACAACAGCCTAACTACATCCACTTATTTTTCGTATCCTTCAATGAATCTCCCGATCTTAAACCTCCAGTTCCAGTCTTCGGTTTGTAATAACACTGCCTAAGTCCAGACGGCAGCAAGGTACATTGTCAACGGATTCCATTCGGCCAAACCGCGGTATTGGCGGGATTCCGTGAAATTCCACAATTCCAGTGGCTGCCCGACGATGCGATAACACTAGAAGGTTAGTTCGGTACAATGACCGTCGACAGACTACTATACTAGACTAAATACTTAACCTGGCTTCGTCTGCCTAGGTACATTTTTACCCTATAGCATAGAATAAAAAATAATACTACGTATAGCCCACCAGCGTCTGTGCTAGGTTTACCTCACCCCCCTCGGACATAGTTTAGACTTGAATCGTGAAGGCCACACACACATTTTGCGCGTGTACGATAATGTCAATGTGTAGTGTCTGTGTAAAATAAGGATGTATGTATATGTGTAAGTTCTTGTCACAAGGTCTTGTCACATCAACTAACATTAAGTACCTACCTACGTCTATTACTTACCTACTTACAATGGCTATTAAACTAAGGGTTGTATTAATAAACTAATCTCAACTGAGACTGCCCTCAAGATCACGCTCAAGTCCCTGTTTTTATATAATAACTGTCACATTGACATGATCTTGAGAGCAGTCTCGAAGCTGAGATTAGTTTATTAATACCACCCTAAGTGCATTAAATTAGTATACGTAAGTAGGTATACATATCTAGAAGTCTTTGACTGGAAAAACATTTGCCAGGATAAATAATTGTGGAAAAGGAGAGTAGAAGTCTTTGCTTAGCAGTGGGACACGATATAGAGAGAAAAAAGGAAAAGTAGGTATAGAATAGGTAGGTAGGTATTGTTCATAGTACGTTGTTCACCGAGGGAAGAAAGTGACCAATTATCAACAAGGGTGTATTTCGTTTTGTATAATAACATATTATACTTACATCAATTTTCGTAACCAGGGGGCTGAACTTGTTTTTTTTTCTTTTTGACGTGATTTATTGTAAATTTCCCTCAAGTGGCATTAACTTCTTGGCCGGACATACGGGGAGCGCTGAGGGCTGTCACCCAGTGCAAAATTTAAGGACAACAGGCCTATAGGTGCCCAGATGGGTATAAGGTGATGGGAGCGAACCACAGCCGGGAAATCCTTTCAATCACAAAAGCCAATAAAATCTTTACAAATGAAGCAGAGATCAATGGCTCGCATTTTCACAAGAACCTCTGTAATCCTTCAAAGGGTTGCCCTCTTGGTTACCCCACTCTTACTCATCTAATATTGAAAATTCATGGTAAAGAATTTTGTCTCTACCTACTAATGTAAGGTTCTTCTTCTTCTTGTCGTTTCGATGGCATTTTCGATAGCATTCATAAACTCCTCCCTACAGGAGTCATGGTACTTACGTAAGGTTGATTTTCACGATCATTAAAATTATTACCAAGTGCTTCTCTCTCTCTCTCTATTTAAGAGCTGCGCTCTTGTCGGTGGAGTAATCGCCATTCCTCTCTTCTTCCCGCCAAAACCTTCACCTCCCGATACGACACGACCTGCACCTTCTCTTTTATTTGTTTCATAAATGTTATCCTAGGTCTACCCCTTCCTCTCTTCCCTTCATTTTTTCCTTCTATAATGTTTGTTATAAATGAATCGTGTCGTATCAGGTGGCCAATCATATTTCCTCTGCGGTTCCGGTTCGGTTGGTTCCGGTACCAAGTGCTCAGCGGTGAAGAAAAACATCACGAGAAAACCTATATTCTCGAGAAACGCGTTTCGGAGGTTTGACAAAAGTATGTAAAGTATGTGATGTAACCTGCATTGGGCTGGTTTTCTCTTAGTGGGTTGGAAGTTCAGATAGGCGTCGCATCTGTGAAAAATGGACCTCTCAAATGTTCAGGTTAGATAAGCGGATCCCGCGAGAACGGGATAACGCTAATATAGGGAGATGTTGTTTTATTATGCGATATTTTTTAAATTAATTAGATAGGTAACTGAAAACGCATGTCAGATTCTTAACAATTATAGTCATTATCACAGAACAGATAAGATTTATTTGAAAATTTAATCAGGAAAATTTGGCGCAGAGTGCCACGGATTTTTTTTAGATTAACATAACAAAAACCGACCTTATTTTGTTCTGTGATAGCATTATTGTTTTTTAGATGAATTTCTTCAGTATGGCCTTTTTAGACATTCTCGGTCCTCAGTTACCATACAGTTATTTATATTCATCTAGGATTTTAAAAGCACATAACTCCCTTCGACTACACATATTGCGTAGCACAAGCTTCGACTACAGTTTAGTAGCACAAGCTACGGTGCTACGCCGTAGCAAAGGTCATCTAGGTATATTTAACTTTTTTTATAGTTTTTTTATGATCATCCGACCCACATCATTGTTTTTCTTTTTTTATTGTATTTTTGTGTAAGTTTTTAATTGTAATGTTATAGTTTTTTGTTATTTTGTGTGGCGTGTATTTTTTTTATAATATACAACGGTAACTCTCCGCCCCGCCAATTTATATCGGGTGCCGGCTCACCGCCGCTGGGTCTTACTTTACTCTTAAATGGCCGTAAACCACTAAAGAGTAAGAGGGAGAGCCTGCTCATTGCGTCTCGCTCGCACTTACGCGTTGCGCGGCACACGGTAAGATTTTCTTTGTATGGAGTGTACAGGGTGTGCTGGTACAATAAAACCTCCCGTATGTATCCACGCTCACATTCGAATATAAATCGAGTATTTCAGAATTGTAAAGGATCCCGCCTGAAACAAGATCTGACCGAATCCGTTTGACAACGGAGTTGACGTCGGTTTTTTTAAGGAAGTAATTGAGGCCACTTAAATGTTTTAATTGTTGGATATGAAAGTCTAGGGCCCAGTTCCTCACATCGACGCAATTTAAAAATTATTAATTACTGATTGATCCTAGCCCCGTTTCCTGCAGAAACCTCTTAATTTTATTTTAAGTTATACTCGTGGTTTTCTTATCCGCCGAAAAGGAAAGGGACGTATGATCGACAACTGTTAATTTTAAAATGAATGAATAACCCGGGTGAATAAAATAGGCATCTCGCTCGTATGCAATCCATTTGACGTGTGCTGTCAACGTAATTCTGTCGGGTTATTGGCCACTATATAAATTTGGAAAGGTTTTTAAAATTCCTGCCTAAAATTGACGTGTGTTCCATAAATTTTATGCCTGTATATTACGACCCGTGATAATTGGTTGTAAGTAAACTTATTAAAGGTACTCGTCCCAGCTTGACTTGACGACGACATCCGAGGCAGAATTTTTCGATCTATATTCTAGTTCTATACCCTCCATCCTTCGCCAACACTACATCTCAAACGCTCCAACACCACATCTCAAACGCTAAGGAAAGAGAAGTGAAAGGAAGAGAGGAGGGGGTAGACCTAGGATAACATTTATGAAACAAATAAAAGAGAAGGTGCAGGTCGTGTCGTATCGGGAGGTGAAGGTTTTGGCGGGAAGAAGAGAGGAATGCTGATTACTCCACCGACAAGAGCGCAGCTCTTAAATAGAGAGAGAGAGATTCTAGTTCTAGTAATAACAGCCTCCATGGTCTAGTGGTTAGAGCGTTAGGCTCACGATCTGGAGGTAAGGGTTCGATTCCCGATGGGGACATTGTCGAAATCACTTTGTGCGACCGTCCTTTGTTTGGTAAGGACTTATATTTTATTTTAGTTTATTAGGGAAATACACAGCTGTGTTTTATAACAGACTTAAATAAGTACATGTAAGTAGCTTAACAACAAAACAGTTTCCACAGATAATTCATGCCACCTCTATGGAATTATGTAATTTGTAATATAAAAACTAAACAGAGTTATTCTAAAATTTAAAATTTACCCATATCGTAAATATAACAATTCTAAATAATCAAAAACGAATAAATAATTTTCAGGCTTGAATCACCTGATTGTCTAAAAAAGTAACATGATTCTGTGCTTCGGAGGGCATGTTAAGCCGTTGGTCCCGGCTATTACCTTCTCCGGTTGATTGAGGGGAGGCCTGTGCCCAGCAGTGGGACGTATATAGGCTGTTTATTACATATCTGATATTCTAGTTGTCTAGCTTTAAAATTGCAGTTTTCATCTTTTATCCATTAATCGGGCGTTATTTTGTGATCCCTAGTTTGGTTATAGGACATTACAGGCTGATCACCTGATTGTCCGAAAGAAAGATGATCTGTGCTTCGGAAGGCACGTTAAGCCATTGATCCCGGTTACTACTTACTGATATAAGTTAATAGTCGTTACGTGAGCCATGTCAGGGGCCTTTAGTGGCTTGATAGTAACCCTGACACCAGGGTTGATGGGGTTGGTAATCCACCTCACAACCCACACGATAGAAGAAGAAGATTATCCCCTAAGTATATATTTCTCAAACACAATACCTACTAATATTATAAAGAAGCGAGTCTATGTATTGTTACTCCGGTCCTTTGCCAAGTAGAGCTGTTTGTATTAAAATAATCTTTATTGTTAAGGACCCTCTGTTAATCTGACAAGACATTGTCTTGAGCTTTGCAGTGTCAATGAGTAATTGACAGTGACGTAGGTATCTCCAGGATTTCTTTAATGACGTTTTCCTTGCAGCTTTTTTCCCCGGCTATACAGGTTGGGAAGCTGCAGTAGTTTTAGGCGGATGTGACGTTCATTATTATATATAAAAAAATATTATTGGTTCTTAAAAGAATTAGTTACAATACGGTTCTTTATAGGCTAGATTGATGTCTTGGGAGTTCAAAAGCACATAGCTCCCAGGGACTATACATATCGCGTAGCACATGCTACGATTACAGTTTAGTAGCTCTAGCTACGGTTGCTACGACGTAGCAATAACACAACTAGGTACTTACCTTAAAAGAAGACGATTCAAAGTGTAACTATGTTAATTTACACATAATACCGGGTTCTTACCGCGTTGACACGCATGAGTCATCCCGTGATCATGGCACTCGCAACAGTGTTGAAATATCGGGAGTCTCATATCCATATATTAAGTATGTGTTAAAATTATGATAACAAGTGCGAAAGAGACAGATAGACCGCACGCGGTCCCTTATTCCTTAGCTTACGGCCATTTTGACAAAAGTACCTAAGACCAAGAGAGGTGAGGTAAATAATAGCCGGCCGACACGAAGTGCGGAGTGGAGAGTTACCGTTCTTCACGTATTCTAAACCTTTGAGTAGACTACGGCCTCCGTGGTCCAGTGGTTGAGCGTTGGACTCACGATCCGGAGGTCCTGGGTTCGATTCCCAGTGGGGACATATCACAAAAATTACTTTGTGGTCCCTAGTTTGGTTAGGACATTACAGGCTGATCACCTGATTGTCCGAAAGTAAGACGATCCGTGCTTCGGAAGGCACGTTAAGCCGTTGGTCCCGGTTACTACTTACTGTGTAAGTACGTAGTCGTTATAAATGAGTCATGTCAGGGGCCTTTGGCGGCTCAATAGTAACCCTGACACCAGGGTTGATGAGGTTAGTAATTCGCCTCAAAACCCACACGATAGAAGAAGAAGAAGTAGACTACTAGCCTATGGCCCAGATTTCTTAGGGCGAGTTGTCCACTAACCCTTTATTAGACTGTCATGGTTTTACTCATTCTAATCAATCGTCATGATTTTATGACACAACGGAATAGCAAAATTATTAGACAATAGTGGCGCCATCATTCGTTAACGGCCTCCATGGTCCAGTAGTTGAGCCTTGGTCTCACGATCCGGAGGTCCCGGGTTCAAATCCCGGTGGGGACATATCACAAAAATCACTTTGTGATCCCTAGTTTAGTTAGGACATTACAGGTTGATCACCTGATTGTCCGAAAGTAAGATGATCCCTGCTTCGGAAGGCACTTAAGCCGTTGGTCCCGGTCACTACTTACTGATGTAAGTAAGTAGTCGTTACATGAGCCATGTCAGGAGCCTTTGGCGGCTCAATAACGCTGAGACCATAGTTGATGAGGTTGGCAATTCACCTCACAACCCACACGATAGTAGAAGAAGATTCGTTAACGTTCAAAAATTGGATCGACAAAGGGGGCTGGCATTCGGAAGACAACCACCGAAGGAGTCAGACGTGTGGTGACTTCAAGTTACAGAGTAGGGCTGGTCTAGAGAACACCTATGTCATAGAATAAGGAAACGCACTACGTATATACGTATAATGAGCAGATCCGCAGGAGAACTAAAGTCACCGACATAGCTCGGAGAATTGCAAAGCAGTGGGTAGGCCCGCTACAAGGTGGACCGACGATCTGGTGAAGGTCGCGGGAAGCCGCTGGATGCGGGCAGCGCAGGACCGATCGTCATGGAGATCCTTGGGGGAGACCTATGCCCAGCAGTGGGCGTACGGCTGATGATGATGACTACGTATAGAACGGCAAATCTCCGCTCCCCACCAGCGTCTGAGCTAGGTTTACTTCACCCCCTCGAACATAGTTTAAACTTGAATCGTGAAGGCAGTAAGTATAAATATTTACTATTCATGATGATTATTCATCAAAATCTCAGTGTAAAATGAGGTTATTTGTATGAAGTGTTCGGAGTATATCCATGTGCAAGTTCTTGGCACATCAACTAACATTAAGTACGGTCACGAGCATTAATATGTATACACTTTGGTACCATTTTCACATTAAGTTTTTTGACAAATTAAACTGTAAGTCTCACTAAATGTCAAATATGTTAGTGCGACAGAGTCCAAAAGTGGGTACATTATATTGCTCATGACTGTACCTACCTTCGTCTATATTGAAAAAAATATTGAAAAAATCCTTATAATAGGAACATGGAATGTTCGCACCCTTCTGGACAACGACTTGAATCTGTGTCCGGAGAGAAAGACAGCTCTAATCGCGCGAGAACTGAGCAGATATAATATAGATATTACAACTATACATTTAATTCTGCTGGCCAGTTATTCTGTGCGCCATGTGGCCGAACCTTCAAATCGAAGTTCGGTTTTGCTAGCCATATTAGAGCCTATCATAACATCGACCTGGGATAGATATTTAGGCGTCGCCGTCGCCGGACACGGCTTGGATGATGATGATGATGACGTCTATATTACTTACCTACTTACAACGGCTATTAAACTAAGTGCATTAAATTAGATAGGTAATCAAGCTGTTACACTGTTTATTAATTTAGTAGCTAACTCGGCTTGAGTGCGAGTCTAATTATGAAACCCTTTGTGTAACTTTGAAAGGTTTATAAGTTTCCGTCGATGGATTTACGAGATCCAAACTTGGGTAAAGTATCAATGAATTCTCAATCTATCTAATTTAGACAGGTAAGCTTGAGATGGAGGTATATTCTGGTATTAGTAACTTATGGTTCGGTAAGTTACGTGAATAAAGGTTCTAATTTCAATACACACCATCTAAATTTATTGTAAGTTGATTGACAACTCTTAATTTGAAATGAATGAGCGGATTAGTAAATAACCCGGGCGAATAACAGAGACATCTCGCTGGTGTGCAACCCGTTTGACGTGTGCTGTCAACTTAATTCTGTCGGGTTATTGACCAATATACAAAATTGGGAGGGCTTTTAAAATTCCTGCCTAAAATTCACATGTGTTCTAATTTTATGCCTGTCGATTACCCGTCCCTTTCTTTTTAGGCGAATAAGAAAATAACGGGTATTACATACTTACTTAGGGTGGTATTAATAAACTAATCTCAGCTTCGAGACTACCCTCAAGATCATGTCAATGTAACAGTTCTTATATAAAAACAGGGACTTGAGCATAGTCTCTGTTTCATACACGCACGCCGGTTCAGAGTAGATCTTACTGAACCTTTTCTAAGGACATCTCCAATTGTACGTCCTTCTAGGTATTTTGCAAATGGCATTAACTACTTGGCCGAATAAATGGGGAGCTGAGGGCTCTCACCCGGTCTCATAATCCACACGAGAAAAGAAGTACCGTCATCATACATTATCTACTTGGCTTTCGAATTCAGTCACAAAGACTACCTTAGCAAACAGATAAGTCATGCGATTCAGTTTCTAGGTCACATCGGTCTGTTGATTTTCCCGCCAAAACGCGGCCATTTTGAAACCATCATGGCGCCATCGTTACGGAACTCGGTGATCTGTGATATCGTATCGAGATGTCAAGCGATCGCAATCGTCAATCGACTTATACGGGACCATTATTCATGTAACGCTGGATGTAGGATACCTTTTGGAGTGGATAGGGCATTTTGAAGAAAGTGGATAAGGCACAACAGCCTCTGTGGTCTGGTGGTTAGAGCGGTGGGCTCACGATCTGGAGGTCCGGGTTCGATTCCCGATAGGGACATTGTCGAAATCACTTTGTGAGACTGTCCTTTGTGTGGTATGGACATTGCAGGCTTGAATCACCTGATTGTCCGAAAAAGTAAGATGATTCCGTGCTTCGGAAGGCACGTTAAGCTGTTGGTCCCGGCTATTAGCCGTAAAAACACCTCCACCAACCCGCATTGGAGCAGCGTGGTGGAGTATGCTCCATACCCTCTCCGATTGAGAGAAGGGAGGCCTGTGCCCAGCAGTTGGACTGTATAGGCTGTTTATGTTATGTACGTATGTAGATAAGGCACGGGAAGTTTTACCTACCTAATTTGGTTAATAATATTTATGTTTGTTTGTTTTTGTGTTTTGTTTATGTTTTTATCTTAGTTATTTCTCTTCTGCACTAGGTAAATCTCTGGTAGAGTGTTCAGGTGGTTTTCTGGTAGGTTTCTAGCTAGAACATCGTGTGCGTCAAGCTAGCGGCCTCAAAAAAAAAATGGACACGAAAAAATAATTTGACCATACCAAAAAATAGTACTGTTATTGAAAAAAATAGTACCTGTTGTAAAAAAATTAGTACCTTCACGGTTCTGGATTTATAGCCATGTTTTATTGCACTTGCTAGCTTGACGGTGAGCGAAATTTGGCGAGAGTTAACGACAAGGTCTTTCGCTTTGATTTAAACGCCAAAAAATAGTACCGAAATAGTACTTACCCCCTGCAAAATACCGAAATGAGTACTTCAACGGTTCCAAAGTTATAAAGGCAGTTCTTTGCTCCCGCTGGCTTGACGTTTTGAAAATACCTATTATCTAGGGAACGCTTGCATACTTCAGTTTGTAACTAATGTCAATAAACTCGTATGAAATAGTACTCCCTACCATCATAATTTGGACCTGATTCTCTTTGTAGAAATATGTCAAAAAGTCATTATAACCTATGTCATACATTTATCAAGACAGGTACAGTCGCGAACAAAATTATTACACATGCTCAAGAAGAATGTTGTCAGATTTTAGTATTTTTTCCCCATTTTTGGGTAAAAATTGGTGAAGTGCCAGGGTTGTCAGATGAAAGTAATATCATTGTTGAAACTCTTTGAGTTATTCTACAAATACTGCAAATTGTTTATTAGCAAACACTTCGATCCGTAACAAATTGAACATGAAGGTATAAATTATAAAATAAAACAGCTGATTAAAAATGTATTATGATGTATTAAAATCACAGATTGTTTTCAATAAGAACTAGACCTATGCAGCCATTTTCTATTAAAATTATTGCATATGGGTGTATGCAATAGCAATTTTTTGTAATAGCAACACTCTGAAGTGCAAAGAAATGGTAGGGTAGACCTCCAAAATGGCAATACTGGCGATGGCAATACTTACGAATAAATTGTGAGGTTATGTAATTGTCTACGTGACTGTATCAACAACAAATGTATGGCATAGGTTATGATGATTTTTTAACATATTTCTAGAAAGAGAATCGGATCAAAATTATGATGGTAGGAAGTACTATTTCATACGAGTTTATTGAAATTAGTTACATACTGAAGTATGCAAGCGTTCCCTAGATAATAGGTATTTTCAAAACGTCAAGCCAGCGGGAGCAAAGAACTGCCTTTATAACTTTGGAACCGTTGAAGTACTCATTTCGGTATTTTGCAGGGGGTAAGTACTATTTCGGTACTATTTTTTGGCGTTTAAATCAAAGCGAAAGACCTTGTCGTTAACTCTCGCCAAATTTCGCTCACCGTCAAGCTAGCAAGTGCAATAAAACATGGCTATAAATCCAGAACCGTGATGGTACTAATTTTTTTACAACAGGTACTATTTTTTTCAATAAGAGTACTATTTTTTGGTATGGTCAAATTATTTTTTCGTGCCCATTTTTTTTTTGAGGCCGCTAGCTTGACGCACACAGAACATCACATTTTGAGAAATTGGTCCGTGTACTGCGGAACGGAAGGCGATTGGGGCAACCACCGTTCTACACGCCCTATTTATGGAATAATGAAGATGGTTGGCCGATTACTCCACCGGCAAGAATGCAGATTTTAAATAATGAATGCGTGAGTGACTAGGAAAATAATAATACCTATTACACAAACTCACTCTCGTAATAGTACTTATGACACAGCCGGGACACTCCATACAAAAATCTCGTTACCGTTTGCCGCCTTAATTTGAAAAAAAAGCAAGCGACACAGATAGCCCGCGCGCGCTGCCTCCTTTAACGGCTTAGACTAAATTTAGTGGGCGAGTGAGATAAATCCTGCTCCAAGCTCGTATTGATGCAGTTCGAAGAGTGTCCCTTCTATGCGTAGTATTGTTTATTCTATGCTTCTTATGAACAAAGAAGAAATATAACGGGTGTTAGTGACGTCGTAACGAAAACTTTGAGGGATGATTGAGACCATGATTCTGAGATGATATGAAGTAGAATTTTCCGTCGCAAAAGTATGGAACAGAAAATAATTAAAAGAAAAACAAAAATTTTTATGAATTTTCCGACGGAAAATTCCACTTGATATCAACTCAGAATCATGGTCTGAATCATCCCCCTCAGTATTTGTTACGGTGTCACTAACACCCATACCTACTTGTATGGGTACAGTATGTACTTGTGCGGGGTGTAAGTGACATCGTAACGAATACTGAGGGGGATGAAAAAGCTGATTATTCTGAGTTAATATCAAGTAGAATTTTTCATCGCAAAAGTATAGAATAGAAAATAATTTAAAAAAACTAAAAAAAAATCATGAATTTTGCGACGGAAAATTCCACTTGATATCAACTCAGAATCATGGTCTGAATCATCCCCCTCAGTATTCGTTACGATGTCACTAACACCCTATATACGTATAATGCGTGAGTAGCGGGCGCAAGCTTTATGTGCTAATAATCTCCTAGTCATTTGTTGGTAATTTTCTTTATACATATATAAACTCACGCCCGTAATATACCTAGCGGGGTGAGCAGAGCCATAAGTACTTAGTCAGAACACAACTTGCACCCACTGTTGATGAGGTGAATCATAATAAAACACAGATATGATAAACCTTATGGTGAGAAGGGATCAGTTTATCGTCCATAACAATTGTCCATCATGTTTTTCCTCTATTGGATTTTACGACATGCCGGAAAGACAAGCACGTGAACGTCTCTATGTTTTTTTTATTCGCTCTCAAAACAGCATAACTAGCTACTTGTAACTAACTAATCTTATTAATAATTTCAATAATTACCATTCTGTAAGCGTCTAAGTATAACAATTAGTTTTAAATTATCTTCTTTTGCGAGTCAGCGTCTCTCTGCGTTTGTTTTAATGTGGTAACATTGAACTTATAACGATTGGCCGCCACGGCGAGACAGACCAAAGTTGTTATCGTTTGGCGGTCAAAAATACCATTCTCAGACCAGCGATCTTTTACTTTTTTATTTAGATACTTACTTATTTTATGTACTTACTTACATACCTTGCAACGATAAATTTTCGCATGGTGTAAGAATACCAGGTCTGCTCAAAACTGACAAACACAAGCTAAACCTATCTCAGCCGCTGGTGGGCAGCGGAGAGTTGCCGTTCTGTAGTATTATTCCTTATTCTATGGTATTGAGTAGACGAACTCCTATACATCAATGCGCATCTTCCTTTAATAACTAGTTTTACTGAAATGAAGTGATCGTGTGGTTCCCCTCGGTCTTACTAAATAGTCTTCAATCGTATAGATACGGACGTCAGACGTCACATACAAAGATGCACGTGTACGATAACGTCAATGTGTAGTGTCTGCGCAAAACAAGGTGTTTTGTATGAGGTCTCCAGAGTGTGCCTATGGCAGGTCCGGCCTGCTTCGTACCTTCTGGCATTACCCAGTTCACTCTCAGCAATCTGTCCGTAGCCGCAAACACGTCGAATACCCAGTCTGATGTATGCACCTCTGTGCCGAATATCCTTTACCGCACTCGATGTATGTACTACCCACTTCTTGATTGGTTGCTTAGAATTTGGTTTTCACGTGTTGGGAGATCGGATTGATTCCTTTCTTACAGTAGTACTTTTGATTTCAACTTTTAATAATAGCGATTCATCCCTTAGTTGTCAGTAAATCCTTGCCTCCTATTTCATGGGACTTAGGTAAACAAACTGGCGAGGATTGGGTATACAGGGTGTTAGTGATATCGTAACGAAAACTTTAAGGGTGATTAAGATCATGATTCTGAGTTGATATCATGAGTAAATTGGAACTGAAATTAATTTGAAAAAACGCTAAAATTTTCATGAATTTTCCGACAGGAAATTCCATTTGATATCAAGTCAGAATCATGGTCTGAATCATCCCCCTCAGTATTCGTTACGGTGCGGTGTCACTAACACTCTGTATACAGGGAGACAGGTCTCTGACTCGAATGACTTTACCTACTTGGCCGGATTACTAGGAGGATGAGCTGTGATACACCAGTTTCAAGTACCTTGACTATGTGAGGTTACAGGTTCGAAACCAGTACGAGCCGAAAGCAATGATTATCGAATATGTTTTAGAACTTAAATGCTTATTAGGATCATAAATGGTAATCATGCTGAAAACAAAACTTTGTTTCTGACTTCAGATACAATTATAACAAAATACTTGTTTCAGACTTCAGATAATTCTTCAGTTGTTAGTAGGTACCTCAACACTTGGTAAGTATTATATGTATAATGTGAATAGGTAGTCAAATTGAAACAGCTGGTTAAAAAACCCGCTGAAAAGAAAAAGAGGGGTAGGTACTAGCCCTTCTATTGTGCACTCCGTCACACTCCCTCGAACAACAACAAAAGCTACCATTGCCAGCCACTAAAAGTGAAACGGGTAGGTACCTAACAAAACCCTCATTCTTAACTTTACTCCCAGACCCCAACTTCTCTACTAAAATATAAGCCATTTCCTCATCTTTACAAAGCTTTAACGCCAGAGTTTTTACTGACACACATTCACATACATAAACATAGCTCACGACTATATCCCAATGGGGTGTCAGAGGTACGGTCACGAGTATTAACCCTTTCACGGGCAGAGAACATGGGTCATTGATGGTTCATAATAGATAGTATGACACCTTGGAAACGAAACGTCATTAGACGTTCTGCCCTTGAAAGTGTTAATATGTATACACTTTGGTACCATGTCACATTAACTTTTTTGACAAATTGAACTGTAAGTCTCACTACATGTCAAATATGTTAGTGCGACAGAGTCCTAAAGTGGGTACATTATATTGCTCATGACTGTACATCCATCGCAAGAGGAACTAAGTGCCCACAACTCACCGAGCTTTCTTTTAGATCGCCCAACTGGGCACCCTCATGCCTGTTGTCTTAAACGTTGTAGTGAGTGCCTTCAGCGCTCCCCATTTGTCTGACCAAGTAGTTTATGCCATCTGCGGCAAATCTACAATAAGTCACGTAAAATATACAAAAAACAAACTGTTAGACCAACGTGCTAAGTAAGTTTAATATTTCGAACCCGTGAAACTACGATGTTCACGCCCTATCCGAACAAGGCTATCGCGGATTCAATTAAACTAAGTACTTTATAGTTGTTCGTTATGTCGGAAGGAACAGCCTCCGTGGTCTAGTGGTTAGCGCGTTAGGCACACGATCAGGAGGTCCGGGTTCGATTCCCGATGGGGACATTGTCGAAATCACTTTGTGAGACTGTCCTTTGTTTGGCAAGGACTTTTCAGGCTTGAATCAGCTGATTGTCCGAAAAAGCAAGATGATTCCGTGCTTCGGAGGGTACGTTAAGCCGTTGGTCCCGGCTATTAGCTGTAAAAACATCACCAACACGCATTGGAGCAGCGTGGTGGAGTATGTTCCATACCCCCTCCGGTTGATTGAGGGGAGGCCTGTGTCCAGTAGTGGGACGTATATAGGCTGTTTATGTATGTCGGAAGTCGGAAGCATACCCCGGACACTTCATACAAAGCACCTTGTATTACACAGATACTACACATTGACGTTACCGACCACGCGCATATATTGTGTGTGTGACGTCTGACGCCCATACGATTGAAAACCAAAGTAAAAGCGAATTGTCGAGCCTAGTTCAGCCGCTGGTGGGCAGCGGAGAGTTGTGGATCTATAGGTAGTATTATTTCTTATTCTATGGCGGAAGTCAAAACGAGAGACTTTTCACTTTAAACTCTGCAGCTCGTGTTATATCACTCAAGAGTCAAATTAACACTCGAAAATCCAACTGAGATAAAGTCACCAAACGCAATATAATCGGCCTTAAGAGAGCTGTTGGCACGTCTCAAGTTTTAGCCAAATAAAAGGCGGCACATTTTTTTATTAGCGCGACACAATTATTTGGAAAAAGCGAGGAGTCTCAATGATTCGCCCAATGTGTTTTGTAAACGATTCTCGCATAATATTCGTATTATGAAGTCTCACATTTGCCCGTCTTCTTACTCCTTTTTGCTCATGAAGGCTGACAGGGCCGCATTAGATGATTCTTGAGGACCTACGTGCAGATATTCGGGCTGATAATAAACTTATTTATTACCTACCTATTAGGTTTGTTACCTTGTTATAAAAAAAATGTGAACACGTCCACAATATGTCCTACGGATAATTAAAGAGAAACCTATATTATTCAATGGATTAGTTCATCAGTATGTTTATCAAACTTGAAGTGATGGGCCTTAAAATTGCAAAATGTTTTCGTAAAATTCACGTCTCTTGTAAATCGTTCTTGCTGGGAAGTGGCGGAAGTGAATGTGGTGTATTAGGATCGTAGTAAGTGGAACTCCGTGGTCTGCCCCATCTTTGTTAAATTGCGTAATGTCACAAGTCACAATTGAGTGCATACGTCGCCAACAAACTGCACTGCAGTTTGGCGACATATTTAGCTTTAAGTAACTTTTTGTACAATTTTTACTTTGAATAAAAAAAAATAAAAAGAAAGTAGATAAGTAAGTAATTTACTTACTTACTCGCAAAAATATTCTGCGTACCTTATGACACTCCCAATGTATCGGATCCGATAAGTCAGGCGTAGTTATAAAATGTATGTCGAAATCGGAGCTGCGTCCACCGATTTACTAACACACTACCCGATCCCCATGCAACGGGCCCAGGTAGTGTAATAAGCTCTTTTGTTTTTTTTTTTTTTTTTTTTCATACTTACCCAATGAACTTCTGACATAGAATAAGGACTAATACTACGTATAAAACGGCAATTCTCTGCTTCTTATTTATTTATATTGTGAACCTAGTCAAGTTTCGGGAGCTAAGAAAATGTTTTTTAAAAACTAATTAAATTAAATGTAGAGTAAAAGAACCGAACAGATTTAGATGTCGTTTATTACTGATTCAAAAATACAGTCTTAAAACTAACGCTAGGCTTATCTTCCTGCAAGCGATGCATCCGCCACCCGTACCGCACATTCAGCTAGACAGACCACCCTGATGTGCTGATGTGTCACAATCTTACGTTTACTATACGCTGTGGGGGATCCATAACTACCTTAATTGTTCAAAAGTTCTTGTTTGTGATTTGTATGGTAAATAAATAAATAATTATTAAAAGCATCTTTCGTAAATAGTACTACCTACCTAAGTAAGTAATGACGGATAATTTAGGTATTATTAATTTAGGTTTATATTTAGTAATCTAGTAATCTTTATTTTATTTATTTATGAATTTTAATCAAGACAAACGTAATAATAAGTCCGACATTTTATCACGTTTTCCTATGACGTCACAATGTGCTTTTTGGCTTTTTCATACAAATTCCATAGTAATTTCGTGTTTTGACGTTTAGTAAAAAGTAACTGGTTTGACTAGTTGGAAATTAGCCTGTTGGCAGCCATTAGACGTCACACACATAGTTGCGCGTGTCGATAATGTCAATGTGTAGTGTCTGTGGTTTTGGCTTTTCGGCGGGAAACGGGAACGGGACAGTTGCTTTCTTCGTTGAGTAATCTAAATAATTAATACGAAGTGGTGTTTTGTGGTTAATGATCGCATTAAGTTAGTCGGAAGACATTCGCGAGTGTTATTATATTGGAGTATTCAATGAACAAAGTGTATCTGCCTATTTTCGCTGCCGTGCCGGGAAGCCGCTTCATAACTCAAAAGTTTATGCGGACTTTTGAGTTAATTCGTTTGGGGTTCGGAGTAGGAGTCTACTCCGAGGGTGGGGGCTTAGGTTTCATCATCATCACCTTTCATCATTTCATTAATCATCAAGAAAAAAAATACGTCAGACATGGCTGTATGGGCATAGTTCCCTTTGCCTTACCCTTCGGGGAAAACTAAAACAAAAAAAAATAAAAATGTCTGTGGTTTTTATTTCGACATGACTTATTGTAGATTTGCCGCAGATGGCATTGACTACTTGGCCGGACAAATGGGGAGCGCTGAGGGTTCTCACCCGGTACAAAATTTAAGACAACAGGCCTGAGGGTGCCTAGTCGGGCGCGAACCTCGACTCAGGGCGTCGTCTGTGAGGAAGAATATTTGAAAGAATTAATCGACCCTAGTGGGTCGATAGCTATAAGCGCTGAATGAGGGAAATCGTCGACCACGCCGGCGGGGTCGGTATCGGGGTTCTGAAGTGTTTGGTGTCGCGAGCTGATTGGCTGCCTCTATGGCTCGAGTTAATCGGGTCGGTGTCGGGATCATATAGTAGTGTCTGTGTAAATCGAAGTTGTTTGTATGAAGTGTCCGGGATGCGCTACTGATTAGGTCTCTGTGTCTAATATACCTAAGTCGGTAGTAGCGTTATCATAATACCAAGTTGCGCTGCGTAGATAATTCTTCTGAATATTCGCCGGCGCTTGCCGCGTGAGCAATCGTGGAATTACTCGCCAAAGTAGCCTACATTGGGGTTTATTTTTTATTTCTTTTACATAACGTAATCTTTTAAATGTACCTATGTCCATCGCCATGTCCATGATGAGTACCTACCCACGCATCACCGATGTTAGACCAACGTGATACGCGTTGTGCCTTAACGCCATCGTTAATAACGACCTCCGTAGTCCAGCGGTTGAGCGTTAGGCTCATGATCCAGAGGTCCTGGGTTCAATTGCAAAATTCCAATCACAAAAATTACTTTGTGGTCCCTAGTTTGGTTAGGACATTACACGCTGATCACCTGGTTGTCCGAAAGTAAGATGATCCGTGCTTCGGAAGGCACGTTAAGCCGTTGCGCCCGGTTACTACTTACTGATGTAAGTAAGTATTCGTTACATTAGCCAAGTCAGGGGCCTTTGGCGGCTCAATAGTACCTAAGCCTCACGCCAGGGTTGATGAGGTTGGTACTCCACCTCACGACCTACACGATATAAGATCTATGGTGAAGCCAATTGTGTTAATGAAAATTAGGTACACTTTAGATAAAAATAAATATAACTCATTGGTGCAAATCCTGTACCCGGGTTCGAATTGGCGCGCGGCGCTCCCATATTAGACACAAGCCGGTGATATTAAGAATGAAATTATTATTATGTGTGTCAAAGTATCCCTCTCTCTGACTTGGCTCTTCGTCGAGATTTCACATACCTAATTAAATCTTTAGGACCTTTTGATGTTTTCCGTACATTTAAACTTAATTACTGGGCAAAGAGATTGCGATAGACGATACAACCTCTAGACTCCTACAAACAGACAAACGGATTCTGTTACCACATGTGATTAATACGTCAGATTTAAGATACCGCCCGGCAATTTTGTGCGACTAAGTCGCGACCTTAAAAAGAAAAAAAAAGAAAAGAAAAAGAAAGATAGAGAAAAGAGAAAAAGAGAGACATTTGCCTTGCAGTGGGACATTTAAGGTTATTAATAATAATAATAAGTCGCGACCGCTTCGCGATCATTCGAAGTGTTTAGGCTCATGAGTGATCACTCAAGCAGGCTGATCACCTGATCCGGAAGTAAGATGATCCGTGCTTAGATAATACACAATATAAGACGTTATTAATTACTGTACGTTATTATTAATTACAGTACGTACCTAGTCGTTACATAACTATGTCAACGGGGTCCCTGACGGCTCAATAACAACCCTAACACCAGGGTTGCTGAGACCATTGTTCCACCGCACAGCCCACAGGATTAAAGAAGTGAGCCAATCGGAATGCTATCTATACCTCAGCTAAAAACTTAAAAAATCCCTACGTTGCTGCTAGCCAGTGTGGTCTTATAATCTTAGCCTAAGCTTTAAATGGCCGAATGAAAAAATATTATAGACAGGCCTCTCCTCAATCAACCAGAGCTAGTTTACAGAATAAATTCCATGATTTCTTCGAACACCGGAATTAAGTCACTATAATTACCGAGAACGCAACATTCTAAGATTTTTAGAATGTCTTTTTGCAAATATCCAGTTGAAACTTACATAAATAAATAAGTTAACGACATACATAATTATGTTGTTACTGAATATTTTCAAAGATTCTAGGATATTTTTGCATTAACAGTATTGACCCCGGTGTCAGAAGATCTGAATGTGAGAAATCAAACATTGAGCGACTATTTGGTCGTATGTCGATGGAAACTAGGTATAAGTATATGTATTAACAAAGTTACCATCCAGAGTACAAGACCCGGCAGCTACAGGCTTTTTTTCATCCCCAAAGATCTACCTGAAATGGTTGTAAACAATGAAAATAAAATTTTAATTTTTGCTCAAATTTAAGTTCAAGAGTTTTACTAAAATGCCTCTGTAATAATACTTAAAGGTTCTGATTTGATTTTGATTTGGTTCAAACCGGCAACCAAAATAGACCCAATAAAAGAGATGCAATAGGTACCTACGTACTTGGACTAGTTTGGAGCTTACTCTACTATTACCTTGTACTCCTGCTGCTTTTTGTAGAGTTATTTTAAACAAAAATAAATTAAAGTAAAATACAAATATACTTAAAAGTGTAGTTATTCCTTTTAATTTCACAACTAATTAGCTAAGTGCAATGCAACGCTTTCCCTTGCTTTCCCGCCAAAGCCGTTATTTTAGCAAACCTGTTTGAAAGCAAAGGTATTCACGCAGACAGCCAGCGGACTGGCGCTGACACTCAATCTCTTAATTATTCCCGGGCGATTAGCATTATGGATAGCCTAGTAACTCGTGTAACTGAGATTTCGGGGTCAGCTGTTGTGTCTAATAGGGTAACATGATATTATAATCGACTTGGGATTTGAATCATAGCTAATTAAACAATTTGTCGGAGGATTACCGCAGCGCTTGATTGTTCTGTAATTGGGTACTTAAGTAAGTATTTGACTTAAGTGAGTACATATATTGATAGTGTACCTAATGATTATACGCGATTCCTCGAGGCTTTAATGGCATGAGATATAGGTATTGCCTAATTAGGTAGTAGTAGTACCTAGTAGATATTCCGCCATAGGTAAGTCAATCCTGGCAAAATTTTATAATAAACAATTTCTATTCTAAGTACCTATTCTATAAAATCACTATGAGGTAAAGTAAGCCCGCAAAAACCTGAATTTAGGTACGTAACATACTGCGTGCTTGTATGAGTATCTATGTCTTTGTCAGAGGGATTGTGTCCTAACATGATGGAACACATTACATCACCATCACCATCATCACATTACATCTTAGAACTTTTACATATTTTTCTCACTTTAAAGTTACATAGTTTTCTCCTCTCTCTATTTAAGAGCTGCGCTCTTGTCGGTGGAGTAATCGCCATTCCTCTCTTCTTCCCGCCAAAACCTTCACCTCCCGATACGACACGACCTGCACCTTCTCTTTAAAAAAAAAAACAAAAGTCTTCTCTTTTATTTTAGAAAAAAGAGAACCAGTGGAGAACCAAATTATTGAATAGATTATTTTTTTTTTGACGTGACTTATTGTAGATTTGCCGCAGATGGCATTAACTACTTGGCCGGACAAATGGGGAGCGCTGAAGGCTCTCACCCGGTGTATTGAATAGAGAACCGGAGAGGAAATATGATTGGCCACCTGATACGACACGATTCATTTATAACAATTATTATAGAAGGAAAAAAATGAAGGGAAGAGAGGAAGGGGTAGACCTAGGAGAACATTTATGAGAGTTACCGTTAACCTCTACATAGGTATAAAAATAGAGGCAGCAGGATTACATAAGTAGTATACCACTTTATGCCAAAAGAGGGGGTATGTTAAGGGTTTATAACATGAAAGAATGGCGGCGGCGGTGGCGGTCTTAGTGTGGCAGTTTTGTGTATAATTATTATGTCTGGTCCACTTTCTGTTCTGAGGTCTTTCAGTCCGTGGGACTTCTTTCCTGGTGCGTACTTCTAGAAATTAAATTATTTGACTAATGAATAAATTAAATTCAAAATAAAAAAGTTATAGTTAAGTTAGTTAGTTAGTTTGTGAGTGTGTCAGGATCGAAGCAAATGGAATTCTATAGTCTCTGCTTACCCCGGTGGGAAATAGGCGTGAGTTTATGTATGTATGTATGTATGTAAAAAAGTTATACATTTATTTTATGTTGCATCATTTTTTTTTTTTTGGTTTGGTTTTCCCCGAAGGGTAAGGCAAAGGGAACTATGCCCATACAGCCATGTCTGACGTATTTTTTTTCTTGATGATTAATGAAATGGTGAAAGGTGATGAATGATGATGATGAAACCTAAGCCCCCACCCTCGGAGTAGACTCCTACTCCGAACCCCAAACGAATTAACTCAAAAGTCCGCATAAACTTTTGAGCTATGAAGCGGCTTCCTAGCACGAAGCGAAAATAGGCAGATACACTTTGTTTATTGAATACTCCAATGTAATAACACTCGCGAATGTCTTCCGACTAACTTAATGCGATCATTAACCACAAAACACCACTTCGTATTAATTATTTAGATTATTCAATGAAGAAAGCAACTGTCCCGTTCCCGTTTCCCGCTAAAAAGCCTTATGTTGCATCAACTAAACGCTTTTTGTCGGTGCGTTCAAAATCTTGTCTTCATTTCGTTTTCGATGCAACGGTTAAAATCTTTTATGCATTAATCGTTGTTGTGTTTTAATAAATAATAGTAAATAATTACTTTTAATGAATTAATATTGCACATATTCTCAAAAACTACGGTTGGGCACACCAGTAATAGTGAGCTTTCTGAACGCAACGTCGTCGCTTGCGTCACGTCGTTTGACAGAAGAGGCTCGTTGGGAAAATTGATAAACAAAACCCAGTCGCAAAGGAAGGGCGTAGCCATACAAAGAAGAGCTGATAATTCATTGATTACATCTAGATAACGCCCGGGCCGTCCACGCGACATTGTACTAGATAAAAATTAGGGCTTGATAGATAAGCTATATCTATAAATCGCAGCTACCTGAGTGGTGTGTCATTTATTATTCCAATACATTTTTTATCGTATTTCCTGTGAATAATAAACATTTTTATATCAAGACAGTGTATTTGTACATCTCTAGTAGATAATAAAGGTATTGTAATTCATCAGAGTGCGAGATTTTACTAAAAAACACCGAAAATAAGTGTTAAAAAAGTATGGTGTGTCGAGTGAATCACATTAGAATCTGCTTAACAATCGGACCGTAACGTGCAGTGTTATGTGAAAAATGATTAAAAACGCATTCTTAGCAGTTTTTCTTTGTGTCAGTGTGAGGTCTCAGTCAAATAAAGACCTTTACAATGGGCAGTATATGAATGAATATTATAATAAACAGTATGATGGGTCAAGGGAGATGAGAGTGCCTGCGCCGGGAGATAGCGATTATAGAACGTACGTGTACAATAATAGAAGATATGGAGCGGACCCTACGAGATACAACCCATACAATCCCAATATAAACCAGCCAGGAGGATTTCCATACAATCCAATACCATACAACCCCCTCAACCCCAGTCCTATGGATGATCAGTACAAGTATAATGTTGTAAGTACTTATTTTATTTGATTTTATACTTTATACTGAAAAAATTATACTGTCATTATATGTATAAAAAGCCTACCTCTATGGATGAATTTCATTTCATATGAAATCTAAAAATTTTGTAAAAGTATCCTTTTTTTATGAAAAGAATTATTTTATATAATCTCTGGAAGCACAGTGGTTTTATTCACCCCAACCTCCTCTAGTTTGTCTAAATATGTAAAATACATGTACCTACAAATGCATTATAAATTGGATATTTATGAGGAATTAAAATTAATAACAATAAAACTCTAGAATCGTGACCCGAACAACCCGGACGCCTTATTCCCTGGAGTACTCGGTGGATGGAGGGAGGATTTGCAGGGCAAAGAGAGACGGGACTCCAGGCAACTGAAGAGAGATGTCTTTGTCAACACCAACTTTGGACAAGTGCAGGGCTTTAAGGTATGTTTTATGCACTAAAAAAAACTGGGGTATGGTAGATTAATTTAAAAACCCATAAAATTCCAAAAATAAGAATATTTTAATCTAAACTCCAAAAAATATATGAGTATATTTTAACAGGTCCATTTCTATAAAATAATATTTTGATCTCATTTACATATTATATATTTTTAAATGTTTTTTATGCCTACTAATAAGTAATTATTTAATTTAAAAATAAAATTAGAAAAAAATAAATTATTTCTTTGATACTGAACATTCCTTTGACATTAGATATCTATGTATCATTATTAAAACATTTCCCCCAACTGCTGTGTAGACATGGAATAACCTTCCAGAGTCAGTGATCGGTGTGCCGTCAGTAACCTCATTTAAGTATACTTTCAATAGACTTGATGGATATAATAAAAAATCAAAAACACAAGTGCAGTAACATACACGCATCAGCCTAAATGCTGCTAGTGTATTTTTTTTTTCACTGCACTGCAATGCTATCGACTTGAAAGTCTTTATCAGATGGTTTGTGGTTGTATTTATTTATTTAGAGGTGCAGTCCAGTACTGCTATCCTCAAGGCTATATTTTACCGGAATTTGATATATATATATATTTTTTTAGTCTGTTATCCAGAGAAAGTATATTCCATCTTTCAGATGTCTTATATGATGTAGCTGCAGCAGATCTCTAGCTAGCTTGTTGGTGTGGCTTTCAAATCTTTCCTTGTATTTTATACTGTAGGTTACAACTTCCTCTATAATAGTAGGCATTTCCAGGTATTCATGAATTTCGGAATTCCTTGTATACCAGGAATTCTTTTTTCTTAAAAAATAATAAAACAATTTTTTAGGTGTATTTATATGATAATCCGGATCCAGACTCAGGGTATAGACCTTGGTTGACACCTGTTGAGAGGATTCAAGGAGAGGTGTCTGTCTTCTTGGGTATTCCATATGCAAGACCACCAGTTTTAGAAGGAAGATTCAAGGTGAGATATTTGATCTTTTGAGCAAGATTTTTTGTCATAAAAACAACTTCCTCTAAAAAAATATTTAGTTCAGAAGCTTATATTTGGGTTGATCTTCTTTTGTTGACTGGAATTCTGATTTCTATTCACTGAACTGACTATAACCGGTACAAAATATTTTTTTTTACTTTTTTTATATTTTGGTTTGTTAATGTACTAAAGCAAATATTACAATTTTTTGTATCAGAAGCTACAAAAATATCAAAGGAGAGCTTCCAGGTACCTTCTTCTCTTTCTTTCTTGTCATTCTCTCACTGCAGAGGACCGAGATTGCACTACTTCTTGTATAGAAATAAAAATCTTCCAACCCAAAGGGAAACCAGCCCAATGCAAGTTAGATCACATATCTCCGAGACTATTGTTTAAAGAACAAAACGAAACATTTCTAAACTTCCTTACTTTACCCTCAACAGCCCCCGCGTCAGCACCCCGGCTGGCAGCTGATGCAGGCCGTAGACTGGGGCCCGGCCTGCCCACAGCCTGTAAAGTTCACCGGAGCCACCAAAGGCATCCGAGACATGGACGAAGACTGCCTGTATCTAAATGTATTCTCTCCTAATGTGAGTAATAAATGCCATGAATTAGGAATAATGTTACTCAAATTGTAGGTTGTATTAGTAGGCGTGCCCGAACACCTGCACGCAGGAGGATCTGATGAGCGCTGTAGATAGCGCCATACTTGATGCCAAGATTTGGGCCGACACGATGTCGGCCCAAATCTTGGCATCAAGTATGGCGCTATAGTTTGCCATCGACACGATAAGAGAGAAAGAGAGAGAGTAGTAACACACCCCGGACACTTCATACAAAACACCTCGTTTTACACAGACACTACACATTGACGTTATCGTATGGTGTGACATCTGACGTCCATATGATTGAAGACTAAAGTAAGACTGTGGGGTGAGGTAAACCTAGGTCTACCGTTGGTGGGGAGCGGAGAGTTACCGTTCTATACGTAGTATTATTCCTTATTCTTTGGTATTAAGGAGGAGTTGGAGTAAGTAAGTGTTTTGGGATTTTCTTTGTCCAGGGAAGCTAAAACACTACATACCTATATCTTCCCTAATACCGACCACGCCGGCGACGATTTCCCTCCTTCAGCGCTTATCGCTATCGACCTATTAGGGTCGATTAAATGTTTCCAATATTATCCTCTCAGACGACGCTCTGATCCGAGGTTCGCGCCTAGCCAGGCCTGTTGTCTCAAATTTTCCTCAGCGCTCCCCATTTGTCTCGCACAGTAGCAGTAGCGGCAAATCAACCATATGTCACGTCAAAAAAAATCTAAGAGTGAAAGTAGCCTGACCCACAAACGGGCAAAAGAAAAAGAAATCTATTCCTCAATTTCACATTCGTGACAAAGATACAAAGTTAAAGTAACATATTGCTAAATTGACCTTAGCAAACCCGGACAGCTGTCTCGCGCGGTTCTTTGATCCAATTGAACCCACCGTCTCACTTATTACGTGACGAGTCATTGCTCTGTGCTTGCGGCAATTTCCTCTTTACTTTGTTAATTGGCTTTTACTAATCTAAAGCTAGGCACTGGCTTGAGGATTCAAAGTGTAACCTAAAGAATAAATAGAACAACGTGTTACATACGTTAGGCAATGGCGGAACTGATAATTTGTCGACGTATAGAAATTTATTCGTACTAACTAAAAATGTTTGAATGCCCTAGTTTGGTTAGGACATTACAGGCTGATCACCTGATTGTCCAAAAAGTAAGATGGTCCGTGCTTCGGAAGGCAGGTTTAGCCGTTGGTCCCGGTTACTACTTACTGACGTAAGTAAGTAGTCGTTACATGAGCCATGGCACCAGGGTTGATGAGGTTGATAATTCTCCTCACAATCCACACGAAAGAAGATTCTATTCTAGTATACATTTATCATAATTCCAATCGTCAAATGAACTACATTTCACACTCGAGGGAACAGGCTAACCCACATTGAATATGGCTACAATACGTGCTGGCGGATGCACCATATAATGCCCTTGAGATGGACCGTGAAACTACCGGTTTATGCAACATAATTAATATTGCTATGTCATTGGAAATCCTGCTTTGTTGACATCATCATCATTAGCCCATTACCGTCCCCACTGCTGGGGCACGGGCCTTCCCTATGGATGGATAGGGAGATCGGGCCTTAAACCATCACGCGGGCCCAGTGCGGATTGATGGTTATTAACGACTGCTGATGCAGCCGGGACCAACGGCTTAAGGTGCCTTCCGAAGCACGGAGGAGCTCGAGATGAAAACTTTTTTTTTGTGGTCACCCATCCTGTGACCGGCCTTTGCGAAAGTTGCTTAACTTCAACAATCGCAGACCGAGCGCGTTAACCGCTGCGCCACCGAGCTCCTCACCTCCTTTGTTGACATAGTCTGCATGATCTATTTGTATTGTTTGATTATCTCTTCTTCTATCGTGTGGGTTGTGAGGGGGATTACCAACCCCATCAACCCTGGTGACAGGGTTATTGAGCCGCCATAGGCCCCTGACATGAGTCATGTAACGACTACGTACTTACATCAGTAAGTAATAACCGGGACCAACGGCTTAACGTGCCTAAGCACGGATCATCTTACTTTTTTTCTTATCGTTTGATTACTATGTCCATCCTCATCATGTTCTAGTTCTTACCGATTGAAATTTTGACTCGATTTATGTCATCATCATCATCATCAATTTAAGAGCCACGCTCTTGTCGGTGTAGCATTTTTCATTCCAGTCTATCAAAGGCCAATTCCTTGACTTTCCTATAAGTCACGACGTTAACCTTTTCTTTAATCTGTTCCATGTGTGTGTGTTCGATTAATGTACATTCTGGAAAATTTTGGATGTTGCTACTCAGTAGAGGAGCTAAGCAAAATGTTGTTAGAACACTTGCATTCATTCTTGGTACTGACATCTTAGGACAGAATATATTAGATGATGATACAGGTTACTAGATTAGGGTTCAACAAACGTAACTTGCTTAAAATGACGTAGTGCGAAAGGGACGAGATATACCTTTGGCGATATACGCTGTCCCGCTGCAATTCTAATCATAATTCAGTAGTTTCCTACATCAAAGATAATTTATGAAATTCTGATTACTAAATAAAGACAGATATAAAGATGACAAAAAATGTTTTCTTTCTTCTATTTAACTTCCGTAGCCGTAAAACATCTCTACCAACCCGCAGTGGAGCAGCGTGGTGGAGTATGCTCCTTACCCCTTCCTGTTGATTAAAGGGAGGCCTGTACCCAGTAGTGGCCCGTATATAGGCTGTTGTTGTTATATGTGTATATAATAGAAGAAGAATCGAACCACAATTAACGCATCGTTTTTGACCTTACCTACTTTATGGATTTTAATAAAGAAAATTGTTATAAGTGTGACATTTTGTCACGTTATATGACGTCACAGGCTGCTTTTTAAAATTTCGTGATTTGACGTTTAGTAAAAAGTAACGAACGATAAATAGTATATTTAATAGTAATATGTAATAGTAATATTACTACAAAACACTTACTTTACTTTTTTTGTGAATACTATTTATCGTCCGTTATCATTTAATTATTATCTTGTTAATATTTTAACAGACGGAGGCTGGAGCGACGGCTCAGAAGTACCCAGTGATGGTATACATCCATGGGGGACAGTTCCAATCAGGTGCCTCCAATCTGTTCCCGGCTCACATGCTAGCTGGCTTCTACAACGTCGTCGTGGTGTCTATCAACTACCGCCTCGGTGCTCTAGGTGAGTTTCTGGAACATTCTGGAAAGATCTGGATGGTTCCATTCTGGGGCTTCCAATCTGTTCCCCGATCACATGTTAGCAGGCTTCTACAACGTCGTTGTGGTGTCTATCTACTACCGCCTCGGTGCTCTAGGTGAGTTTCTCGAACATTCTGGAAATATCTGGATGGTTCCTCCCTGGGCTTCCAATCTGTTCCCGCCTCACATGCTAGCAGGCTTCTACAACGTCGTAGTGGTGTTTATAAGCTACCGCCTCGACGCTCTAGGTGAGTTTCTAGAACATTCTGGAAACATCTGGATGGTTCCTCTCTGGGGCTTCCAATCTGTTCTCGCCTCACATGCTAGCAGGCTTGTACAGCGTCGTCGTGGTGTTTATGAGCTACCGCTTCGGCGCTTTAGGTAAATTTCTAGAACATTCTGGAAAGATCTGGAAATTTTCAGTGGGGGGCTTCCAATTTGTACCTCCCTCATATTCACATATTAGCAGGTTTGGTCTATCAATTGTCGCCTCGGCACTTTAAGTGAAGTTCAGAAAGTTCTAGAATATTCGAGAACATTCTCGAACGTTCCCATCACTCGTTTTGCTTACCGTTGGCCTTCCAAGCCTGCCTAACCTAAATTACGAAAAAGCCGGTGCCGTTTTCGTAACGTAACGTCAACGTAAAAGGTAGATAAAACCCTGGGGGGTTAAAAAGGCCAAATTGAAGCAATTCATCTAAAAAAGCAATTTGACATTTGCGCATATAAAAGTAAGTGCGCAGTGCAACCAAATGTCAAATAGCAATATTACTTTTTAGGTGAATTGCTTTCATGTGCCCTTTTGACCCTCCTGTTCTCCTTGCCAATGTTGAAGTATCATACATTGTTTTAAGTTTACGCGGTTATTATCATAATTAAAACACATAATAACGGGTTCTTACCACTGGAATCCAGTAGTAGGTGTTGTAAAAAGCTTGAAACGGCCTAATGTGGTGAAAAAACGTGAGGACACAGTGAGTGCGGTTTGTCGTAGTGAGTTTGGTGCGAGTTCAGATGGTTCCGAACATTCCGATATCAAAAACATAAACAAGCGGCAAAGAAAGAGGGTAGACAGATATGTCTGCCCGTAGAAAATTATGGATCTACCTACTCCACTCCAATCTCATCAGTCATCCCGTGATCATGGCACTTGCAACAGTGTCGAAATATCGGGAGTCTCATATCCCCATTTAAACGCGGTAAGAACCCGTTATTATGTGTTTTAATGTTGAAGTATCATATTTAAATAACTCCATATAACAATGCAATCTAACTCATCTCCACCCCCCTCTCTTTCTCAGGTTTCCTGTCGACCGGTGATGAAAACTCACCAGGTAACTACGGCATCTTGGACCAAGCGATGGCACTGCGCTGGATATACGACAACATAGGACCGTTCAACGGGGATCGTAACAGTATAACACTGTTTGGGCCCGGCGCAGGCGCCGCGTCCGCCGGCCTGCTAGCGCTGGCGCCTATGACCAGCGACATTGTTACCAGAGTCATTGCTCAGGTGAGAGACAGATGGATCTTTCTATGTTTCACACAGACAAATAAGATAGAATTAAAGAAACGTTTATTATATATAGGGACACTACAGTAAGAAATATAAAACAAAACACGTAATAACACATAATTTACAATCAAAACACGTAATAAAAACAACTTACAGTCATGGGCAATATAATGTACCTACTTTAGGACTCTGTCGCACTAACATATTTCACATTTAGTGAGAATTACAGTTCAATTTGTAAAAAAAGTTAATGTGACATGGTACCAAAGTGCCATGCATCATTAATGCTCGTGACCGTACACAAGAGAGTACAAATAAATAGACAGTAAACATTAAGGTAAATTGTAATTGAATTTCTTGCACCGTTTCTTCTGAACACGTTCTGAAGTGGTGGTATAGAATTATAGAATAGATTTCAAAAATACAATCCAGTATGGCTAACATGCGCATTCAGCATTTTGTCGATTGGTGCTAATATGTGAATCCAAATACTAACATGTCGTTCCGTCAAAATACGAACAAAATCACGTGACACGCATGTTAGGGAAAAAAACAAACTTATCGATATCGACAAAATATATTTAAGCGATCGATAATTGTATCTGATGATCTTATTGAAGATTAGCGGCCGCCCGCGACTTCGTCCGCGTAGATTTCAGTTTCCGCGGTAAGAATTTGTTTTTTATTTAATTATTTAAGTCTGTGTGTTATTCTGATGTATAGATTTTAATAAGCTACATTATTGTAAAGTTTCATTAAAATCCATTTAGTAGTTTTTGCGTGAAAGAGTAACAAACATCCATACTCACAAACTTTCACATTTATATTTATTAAGAGTCATCATCATCATCATCACCAGCCCATTAACGTCCCCACTGCTGGGGCACGGGCCTTCCCTATGGATGGATAGGCAGATCGGGCCTTAAACCACCACGCGGGCCCAGTGAGGATTGGTGGTTATTAACGACTGCTAATGCAGCCGGGACCAACGGCTTAACGTGCCTTCCGAAGCACGGAGGAGCTCGAGATGAAAACTTTTTTTTTTGTGGTCACCCATCCTATGACCGGCCTCTGCGAAAGTTGCTTTACTTCAACAATCGCAAACCGAGCGCGTTTACCGCTTCGCCACCGAGCTCCTCCTTATTAAGAGTAAGATAATCAATTTTTGGTTTTCATTTATTTACAGAGTGGGTCAGCCCTAGCGGACTGGGCGTTGATAGAAGACAAGTTCCGAGTGCAGAATACGTCACTAGTGTTCGGTCGTCTGCTGGGCTGCCCCATAGACTCCTCCTGGAAACTGGTCAACTGTCTCCGGCAGGGCCGCAGCTTCTATGAGCTGGGCAACGCGCAGTTCGAGGTATACTAGAGTCTAATAAACTACATTTACTACTAACACACAACATAACATAAACAGCCTATATACGTCCCACTGCTGGGCACAGGCCTCCCCTCAGTCAACCGACAACAACAACACAACAACAACAACAACATCAACATTTACTACTACTATTTATTTATTTATTTATTTATTTACTAGCGATTTATTTAGCCGGCTTCGCTCGGGTGAAAAAATGAAATTATTTACGACATCACATTAAAAATCTCAAAAATAACAGTATTTCTCCACTATTTAATGGATGTTATTATACGTATAAACCTTCCTCTTGAATCACTGTATGTTAAGAATTAACTACGTAGATATACTTACCTGTACTTACCTGCATCAGCTGATGTCGGGCACCCCGCGCGCCCCTCCTGCGTCGCCGCGCCGAAGTCATTCTACCAGTCATTCATTCACTCTCTCTTTCAAACTCACTCGCACGACCACGCCCACGCCGTACACGCACAATTGTATCATGTAATTAGTTATTATTCTTGATTCTATGCCTGAAATAAAATGTCCTCATTGCAGCCACAAGTGGGCTTCATCCCATGGGGTCCGGTGTTAGAGAACAACTTCACGTTCCCGGGAGACGAGTGGTATGAAGGCTGGCGGCAGCGGGACTGGCGCTTCCTGGATACGCCAGTGGAAGACCTGATCAAGAGACGGCGGTTCAACCCTTCACTGCGGTATATGACTGGGGTCACTACTCAGGAAGCTGCTTATGTTCTATGTGAGTCATTCTATTTCCATGGTACAGTGTAATATCATGAGCAATATAATGTACCCACTTTAGGACTCTGTCGCACTAACATATTTGACATTTAGTGAGACTTACAGTTCAATTTGTCAAAAATGTTAATGTGACATGATACCAAAGTGTGTACATATTAATGCTCGTGACCGTACAAGAAGACCAGGTATGCTCAATCCTATGACTAGGCGTTATTTTTTATTAAAATTCATAAATAAGTTAAATAGAAAATGTTTTTCGTGACTTATAAATCTGTCTTTATTCTTTAGTAATCAGAATTTCATAATGTATCTTTGACCTACGATACTACCCAATTCTACGCTGCCGTTAAAAGTTCATTTAATTTGATCACATAGTGATTTTTGTTATATCCCACCGCGTTTCGAACCCGGGACCTCCGGATCGTGGCGGTTATAGATAACGGAGATTATTCTCTTCTTTTATATGATCTCTTCTTTTCTCTTAACAGCCTCCGTGATCTAGTGGTTAGAGTGTTAGGCTCACGATCTCGAGGTCCGGGTTCGATTTCCGATGGGGACATTGTCGAAATCACTTTGTGAGACTGTCCTTTGTTTGGTAAAGACTTTTCAGGCTTGAATCACCTGATTTTCCGAAAAAGTAAGATGATTCCGTGCTTTGGATGGCACGTTAAGCTGTCGGTCCCGGCTGTTAGCCGTAAAAACACCTCCACCAACCCGCATTGGAGTAGCGTGGTGTATGCTCCATACCCCCTCCGGTTGATTGAGGGGAGGCCTGTGCCCAGCAGTGGGACGAATATAGGCTGTTTATGTTTATGTTTAATCTCTTCGACAGATAACAACGATTCACTAGCGCCAAACTACGAGATAACGGAACGCTGGTTCAACCAGAAGGTAGCGGAGTTCGTGCTCAGATACAATTACACTCTGAACCCGCGGGGCGTCTACGAAGCTATCCGGTATATGTACACATACCACCCCGAGCCGCACAACGTGAGCGCCATACGTGACCAGTACACGCACGTGAGTGTTACATAACAAATAATAAAAAAATAATAATAAAAAAAAAAAATATAGTGTATAAATAATAATATAGGGCTAATATATTTTTTTTGTAACACACCACCACCGTGCCACCTTGGTCCAGTGGTCGAGCGTTGGGCTCACGATCCGAATTCCGGTGGGGACATGTCACAAAAATCACTTTGTTATCCCTAGTTTGGTTAGGACATTACCAAAACGGTGTGCTCACGTGCCCTCACTGTGCGCGGGAGTTCACTGTAAAGATAGGCTACATAAGCCATCTTCGGACGCATCAGCGTCGTGCCGACTAGGAGTCGAAGTGGTCGCCATGGCCGAAATCGGTCGGAGAAATCAGTCAGTAGGACATTACAGGCTGATCACCTGATTGTCCGAAAGTAAGATGATTCGTGCTTCGGAAGGCACGTTAAGCCGTTGGTCCCGGTTACTACTTACTGGTGTAAGTAGTCGTTACATGAATCATGTCAGGGGCCTATGACGGTTCAATAATAAACCTGACACCAGGGTTGATGAGGTTGGTACTCCACCTCACAATCCATACGATAAGAGAGAGAACATAAACAGAACATAACACCTCTCATAACATCCCTCGAGGGATTCAGTGTTATATTTATTCCCTAAATATCGGAAGGAAGAAAACTTAGAATAACTTATTTTCAATCAAAACTGCATTTTTCCAAAAAAGGCTTTTCTTTTTTGTAACTCATCCTTCAAACGGGATACTATACATTGCTCCACATTTTGTAGCAATTTATCACGAATAGCCCAGCTATTCTGTTCTGTCAAAACTGTCAAACTTGAACTGTCAAAATTTAGGGACACTCAACAGTGCTGCCGCCTACATTTCTAGTTTCTATGCTCATTCGTATCGGGCGCCTAGCTACATTTACCTCGCCATCTCTGACATACAAAAATCGCATTCTTACGGTAGTATTTTGGCGGCAAGGGTGTGCTGCCGCCAAAGGAAGTATTCGGGGTACCGAACTGAGCGTAGTACGTACCCCGCTAGCCACAAGTTGGTAGTGTGATTAGGGATCGACGATCCAACAGTGTTGTGTTGGAAGTTGTATATATGCGCCTTGCTGTGTAAACTTCGATATCGCGTTTCACGACTGCTTGAAGACTGCATTATTGAATGTGGCGCCATCTGTTGCATGTGGGCGGAACTAAGTGGTCAACTAGTTGGGTCCGCCACAGTATTATTCTTTATTGTATGCCTAGAGTGTGGTGGCTTCATTTTTCATAGCGCGTAAATACAGGGTGTTAGTGACATTATACCGAATTCTGAGGGGATTCCATTCAGTCCATGATTCTAAGTTAATATCAAGTGGAATTTTCCGTCGCAAAATTCAAGACTTATTTTGTAGCTTTTACAATTATTTTCAATTATATACTTTTACAATGAAAAAGTCTACGTGATATTTACTCTGAATAATGAACCGAATCATCAACCTCAGTAATTGTTCCGATGTCACTTACACCAAGTACATATGGGTGTTAGTGATACCGTAACGAATACTCAGTGGGATGATTAAGACCATGATTCTGAGTTGATTACAACAGAAATTTCCTTTCGGAAAATTCCTGTTTTTTTTCTTAAGTTATTTTTATTTCCATTTTTTTGCGGAAAATTCCGCTTTGTATCAACTCAGAATCATAGTCTGTATCACCCATCAAAGTTTTCGATACGATGTCACTAACAGCCTGTATATAACAAGTTCTTGCTTCCTGCCAGTTCCTTTCAGACTTCCTGTATAGAGCGCCGACGGACAAAATGGTGAAACTACTTCTAGAACAAAACGTCCCAGTGTATATGTACGTGTTGAATACCACAGTGGAAGCGTTCAGGTGGCCGGAATGGCGCCAATACGCCCACGACACTGAGCACTTTTTCCTCTCCGGAGCCCCGTTTATGGACCCAGAGTTCTTCCCCAACAAACTCCGGATTGAGAGGCAAATGTGGACGGGCAACGATCGAAACATGAGCCATTTCTTCATGAAAGCTTTTTCGGATTTCGCGAGATACGGGTAAGTCTTTGTGAGATTGTCCTTAGTAATTAGACTTTGTAGACTTGAATCCCCTGACTGTCCGAAGGTAAGATGATCCGTGAAGGCACGTTAAGCCGTTGGTCCCGGTTACTACTTACTGTTGTAAGTCAGTAGTCCTTGCATGAGCCATGTCAGGGGCCTTTGGAGGATTAATAATAACCCTCCATGGTTGGTTAGTCACCACCTCACAACCTACACGATAGAAGAAAACTGAAAGTCAACTAACATCACTTATTTATCTCTTCTTTCGCAGCAATCCGACGCGCTCCCGCATCCTAGGGGTCCACTTCGAAGTAGCCACGGCGGGCCAGCTCCGCTACCTAAATCTGAACACCACATACAACTCCACAATACAGCTCAACTACAGACAGACAGAACTTGCGTTCTGGACCGTATACCTGCCGACTGTTATTGGTAGACTTGTGCCTACATATCCGCCTATCACTGAGGTATGTATATTTCAAAGTTTAAATAAAAAAAAATGATCGATAACATACCAACTCGCACTATCCCTATTATAGGAACATCTAGTTCAGTATCATCATCATCATCAGCCCATTAACGTCCCCACTGCTGGGGCACGGGCCTTCCCTATAGATGGATAGGGAGATCAGGCCTTAAACCATCACGCGGGCCCAGTGCGGATTGATGGTTATTAACGACTGCTAATGCAGCCGGGACCAACGGCTTAACGTGCCTTCCGAAGCACGGAGGAGCTCGAGATGAAAACTTTATTTTTGTGGCCACCCATCCTATGACCGGCCTTTGCCAAAGTTGCTTAACTTCAACAATCGCAGACCGAGCGCGTTTACCGCTGCGCCACCGAGCTCCTCCTAGTTCAGTATAATAGGTGATTATATTTCAATATACGTAGACAATGGCCCCGATTCCTTCAGACACATCCCAATTTTATTTTAAGTTATACCTGTCGCTTTCTTATCCACCGAAAAGGAAAGAGATGACTGACAAATGTTAATTTTAAAATGAACGAGTGAATCAAAGAATAAGCCTGGCGAATCAAATAGCTATCTCGTTAGTATCCAAACCGATTTATGTGTGCTGTCAACTTAATTATATCGGGTTATTGGCTAATCTAAAAATGTTAGAGGGTTGTTTTAGATTTGTGCCTAAAATTGATGTGTGTTCCATAAATTTTATACCTGTCCCTTTCCTTTTCGGCGGATAAGGAAATAACAGGTATAACTTAAAATAAAATTAGTTGGTATGTACAAGTTAGATTTGACAAAGTACAGAAGCCAGTGTTGCGGCGTTCATTAGCATAGTGATGTGTCAGTCGATATTAGTCCGATTCTGTGCTATCTAACAATAGGGATAAGCTAAACTAGAAGAATAGAGTAAAGAATAATACTACGTATAGAACGGTTACTCTGCGCCCCGCACCAATTCGTATCGGGCGTCGACCTCACCCCCTCTGGGTCTTACTTCAGCCTTAAATGGCTGTAAGTAGTTAGGGAATGCGCGATTGTCTTTTTCGTCACACTTACGCGTTACCCGACACGCGGTAAGAAGTTCGTGACAAAACATACATACATAAACTCACGCCTATTTCCCACCAGGGTAAGTGAGACATCATCATCATCATCATCAGCCCATTAACGTCCCCACTGCTGGGGCACGGGCCTTCCCTATGGATGGATAGGGAGATCGGGCCTTAAACCATCACGCGGGCCCAGTGCGGATTGATGGTTATGAACGACTGCCAATGCAGCCGGGACCAACTGCTTAACGTGCCTTCCGAAGCACGGCGGAGCTCGAGATGAAACCTTTTTTTTTTTTTTTGTGGTCACCCATCCTATGACCGGCCTTTGCGAAAGTTGCTTAACTTCAACAATCGCAGACCAAGCGCGTTAACCGCTGCGCCACCGAGCTCCTCCAAGTGAGACAACGGAATTCCATTTGCTTCGATCCTGACACACTTATCTTGCTTCATTCATCGATTTCACACACGCACGTCGGTTCATCGTAATGCGTGTGTCGAGTAGGTTCGTGATGACATTCTTTTCTAAATTAGCGTTTTATTATTTATCTTCGACCCGATGAAATGTCACCTCCATCAACCCGCAGTGGAGCAGCGTGGTGGAGTATGCTTCATACCCCCACCGGTTGATTGAGGGGAGGCCTGTGCCCAGCAGTGGGATGTTTGTAGGCTGTTTATGTTATGTTATGTCCGATGAAATACCCTATTCTTTCGTTTCCAGTACTGGTGGGAACCGAAGCAACCTCTGCAGATAGCGTTCTGGTCGGTGTCCAGTGCTTGTCTACTGCTCATCGTGCTGTTGGTGGTACTCTGCATGCTTTGGAGGAACGCTAAGAGGTAAGCTATTATCATAATACAACCTTAAAGAATCCGTTATAAGTTGTATCAATTGGGTAGTTTCCTAAGTCGAAGATAAATTATGAAAATCTGATTACTAAATAAAGACAGATCTAAAGGTGACAAAAAACGTTTTCTTTTTTCTATTTAACTTAAGTAAAATATAAAATAATTATTGCGACATTTTGTCACGTTTTTCTATGACGTCGCAAGTTGCTTTTTCATATAAATTCCATCGTAATTTCGTGTTTTGACGATTGATAAATTCAAAATGTCGTTCATATTCATTTGAACTTAGTGTAAGTCACCAACAGTTATAGAAACTAGGTTTTAAATATGACATGAGTAAGATATGATAAGGCGGTGAACGGTAGTATCAACTCTATACAGTATGTTAGTGACATCGTAACGAATACTGACGGGGATAATTCAGCTTATTATTCTGAGTTAATATCAAGTGGAATTTACCGTCGCAAAATTTGTTTTTTTTTTGACATTTAAAAAACGTCTAAAAAATTGGCTAGTTGATATGGAATTTTATGACTTGAATGAATATTTTTTCAACAACAATGATATTTAAAATTGACAAATGTTTATAATGTGACTAATTATTAGGTACTTACTTAATTCCTTGATGCTTAGTACTGACATTATTTATATTATTGTACGTCCGACATGGACATGCTGTTGAGACAATTTCATAATGTTTTACACCTGCATGTATGTACCTACACAGCTTCTCAATAAATGTTTCTTGTTTCTTGTTAGCTTTTTAAAGTATTTTTAATTCTATACTTTTGCGATGGAAAATTCCGTTATCAACTCGGAATCATGATCTGAATCATCCCTCAAAGTTTTCGGTACGATGTCACTAACACCCTGTATAATGGATTACCGTCCAGTTTAGTAGATATGTTATTTACCTGAATTTACGGCCATCAACAATCAGTAACATTACTAACTACAAGTTTATAAGAAACCCTAAGGGCCATGTCTCATATTTGTACACTTGGTGACGGTATTTGAACGTTATGTGATTAATAGCAAATTATTTACTATTTATTTATATTTTTCTTCCTATTTTAATATGTATACTAAACATTGTAATGTTTCTCTAACAGGGCTATACCGCCGAAATGGAAAATGATACCTCCCATGTAGGTGAAATTAACTTACTAACCACATTAATGTATTCGTCAAAAAAAATCGAAACACTTCCGAATATTTGGGTTTTTTTTCTTGACGAATTTGGTCAACATAACACGAGCATTAAAATTTAAATTTGGAATATTAACATTAAAAATTAAAACTCTTATAAATATAACCCATTGTAAAATTATATTTTATTTTTTTATTCAAAATACTGTAGGCAAGGATACGAAAACTAAATTTGCGAGGTGTTTCGACTTTTTTATGCCTATTTGCTTTAATTTCATTTCTTTTAGTACCTCTCGCGAGACACGCTTTTAGTTATTTATATATTTTTAGTTTTTTACATTGTTTCTTTAGCGAAACTATTAGTTTTATGCACGGAACAATAAGAATGAGAAGTTGACGTTAGACCATTCATTTGACAATTATAGTGCGGGAACAGCATCGAGTATACGGAACAATAAAAAGCAACGTAAGTCCCCTTAAAGGCTCATCATATATCACGTTTGACTGACAGAAAGTTCGATGAGTTGTGTTCTTAGTTCATCTTCCGATGGACGTACGTCTGTCTACCCTAATTGGGATAAAGCCGTGAGCTTATGTTATTGTTCTGTGGGTGTAAAGTTATGTTTATAATTTGGTTGCTGCAATTTTTAAACACGGGGTGATATATAAATGAGGAGCTCGGTGGCGCAGCGATAAACGCGCTCGGTCTGCGATTGTTGAAGTTAAGCAACTTTCGCAAAGGCCGGTCATAGGATGGGTGACCGCAAAAAGAAAAGTTTTCATCTCGTGCTTCGGAAGGCACCTTAAGCCGTTGGTCCCGGCTGCATTAGCAGTCGTTAATAACCATCAATCCGCACTGGGCCCGCGTGATAGTTTAAAGCCCGATCTCCAAATCCATCCATGGGGAAGGCCCGTGCCCCAGCAGTGGGGACGTTTATGGGCTGATGATGATATATCAATAGGTATACAATTTGCGTTATAGTATGGTGCGTGACAACATGGAGCCTAAAAGGCCACATCAGGCAGCCTTTTCAACCCCCCAGGACATAATTAGTACAGTCTAATGTGAAAGAGGCATACAACGAAAACATACTATTCTAAGAGCTCACTTACGCACGATTTTATAGCGCAATATATAAACAACAACTTTGTTCCTTCTGAATAACTGTCAAAATTAATCTATAACCAATCGTCAACAGGGAAACAGATCGCTACTACAGCGACGACATATTCATGGTACCGGATCTGGGCGATCCGGGCGTGGACAACACGACGCGGTCGCGGGACAACATCTACGAGTACCGGGACGTGCCCATCAAGCGCCCACAGACGCCGCAGACGCTTAGTAGAGCGGTACGTTCACAATACACACTAAGAAGCGTTTAGCGGGTCAACTGGGGCCTTTGACGGGTCAACTGGGGCCTTTGACGGGTCAACTGGGGCCTTTGACGGGTCAACTAGGGCCTTTAAAGTGTCAGCTGGGGCCTTCAGTGGGCCAATCGGAGCCTGGGATCAACGTGCCCGCATACGCCCAGCGGGTTCGTACTAAAGTAAGATACTATAGAGACGACTGCGGCCTTTAGCTGGTTAATTGGGGCCTTTGATGAGTCAATTGGGCTCTTGGCGGCCCAATAATAACCCTGACACTACGATTGGTGATGTTACCAAACAGTAGGCGGGATCGACGGCTAACCATGTCCTCCAAAAAAGGAATAATCTTACTTTCAGCCTGTGTGATTCAGCCTGTATTGTTGCACTCAAATTACGGATAGAGTCGCATATACATTTTTTTTTTCGATGGGAGATGGTAACACTATTTTTCCCACCGAAAATCGAATGCAGAACCTACAGATTGTGTGGCGAAGACTAAACTTTAGACTATAGACCATTTAATGAGGATAAAAACTAGATGCGCAAATATAGGCGACACAGTTAAGTACTCCTAAATTTTGATAGTTCTCCATACCGTCCAACTAAAATTCGTGATAAATTGCTATAAAATGTGCAGCAACGTCGAGTGTATCCCGTCTAAAGGATGAGTTACGAAAAAGAAAAGCCATCAGTTGGTAAAAGGCAATTTTGATTGAAAATAAGTTTTTCTAAGTTTTCTTTCCGATCTTTAGGGTATAAATACAACACTATGGTTTTGCAGTTAAATGCTGCGCAAAGTTTTATATGTAAAAATATAACCAAAACAATATGTTTACTCAAGTAGTATGGGGAACAGTCCAAATTTAATAACACTCAACAGTAGCGACACCAGCGGGCCTAGCACCGTAAGCACGCGACTCTTTCTCGCCGCGACAGAGATCGGCTGTCTCTTTCTGTGCTGTACTATCAGAGAGTGACGGGTGACGTAGTCGAGGCGAGAAAGAGTCGCGGGCTTACGGTGCTAAGCCCGCTGATGGGAGAAACAGGCAGTTTTTATGCTCCCTTCGTTTACGTTTGTACAACCTTCATCTCGCATTGTTACAGACAAGTCAACCGCAAACCCTGCAGTCGCGGCCAATATCGGCAGCGTCCACCGGATCTGCGTTGTCTCTTAAGGAAGGCACCGTATCTCTCTCCCCTGAGCCCGTTCCAGTGCCACGAGCACGCAGCCGCACTCAACTTGTTCATGGGGTCCCACAGACCACTGTTTGAATTTCGGTCTTCCATCATACTAAAACACATTTACATGACACAACTCCCACAACCGCCATAAAGGAGTATACAGAGTGTTAGTGACATCGTAACGAAAACTTTGAGGGATTAACTCAGAATCATGCTGCATCATCCCCCTCAGTATCAGTTACGATGTCACTGACACCCTATCTACTAGTATGGCTACTTGAATGTACCTATAGAGGGTGTAAGTGACATCGTATCAAATACTGGTATCGAGGGGGGCGAATCAGCTCATTATTCTGAATTAATATCAAATGGAATTTTCCATCGCAACATTGTAGAATTGAAAATTATTTAAAAACCAAAAAAAAACATGAATTTAAAAAAACTAACTTTTTAATTTTCCAGAGTTCTCCGGCGGAAAATTCCGGTTGGTATTATGGCTTATTTTAATTAACACAGAATCGTGAGCTGAATCATTCCCCTCAGTATTCGATATTGTGTACTGTCCCTGTATAATACGCTTCCTGCCTTAGTGTTCAGTTTCTAAAACCTTTTTAAAATATAATAACACTTATACTTTTGTATTATAATTGTAACATTGTACTGTAAACGATCTCGATATAATTCGTACGTTTTATACGAACTCTTCGGAATTTGTATGGAAGCACTGAGATTTGACGTCATGAATAAACATGGTCAAATGTCGTACTCATTGTTACTTGATGCTTGGTTAACATTCCTAATTAAGTAAGAAGAAAGGCAAAGGAAGGCAAGAGGGAAACCACTGCCCTGTTTCTCCCTAAAAGAGTAGCATGGAGAGTGCTACACCGACAAGAGCGTGGCTCTTAAATTAGTGGTTAAGTAAAAAGAAAAATCAGATTGATTTTTAATTATCTTAGACTGGCTTGTATTTTTATATTTGAATTTTAACACAAGATAAACAGTCTATAAAGTCTATATATTATATAGGTCAATTTCGTCCAGAATGTCACTTAGACCCATTTGCCTTTCAACCCCTAAATTAACCGGAGGGGTTAAGGAGCATACTTCACGCTGCTTCACTGCGGGTAGTAAGAGTATTAGCATTTTATAGGGAAAAAAATGTACCATTCTATCCTTTTCTTCACCGAACATATCGCCTAGTGAGTGACAAATTAATTAATTGGTCAAGAAAGTATAGTGTTTCGAGTCTTATTGTTGTGAATATATTTTTTAAATCGATTAATATTTTACAGTCTTCGCTTTAATATAGTATTAACACCACCGCTAGTAAGTAAGTCTATATTTCGTATAAATCACTACTGGACGTACTAAGATCATTCCGTATTTTCTAAAGCACAGGGGGACTAGGCCACATTGAGCAATTCATCCAAAAAGCAATATTGCTATTTGCTATTTATTGTAATTGGCGCTGATTTCAGTACACGCCATCTTAGGTTATTTTAATTTGTACCTGTCATTTTCTTATCCGCTAAAAAGGAAAGGGAACGGGTAATCGACAGGCATAAAATTTATACCAAAAAAAATCGGGCCCATTGCGCATACATACATACATAAACTCACGCCCGTATTCCCCGAAGGGGTGGGCAGAAGTACAAATAATCAAGAAACTATTTGCAGCCACTTTAGCCCATTGCGCACTTATTTTTATATGCGCAAATGTCAAATAGCAATATTGCTTTTTAGATGAATTGCTTCGATGTGTTAAACCCCAGGTCTGTATTAAGCTGCCATTACCATTTTTTAAATAAATATTAGACTGAATTAGATAATATTTTTAATGAATTAATGCTTGTCGTGGTCAGAAATATATTCCTTCTGTAATAGAATTGTCTAACCTTAAACATATGATATACTCCACATTCAGAATTCTGTTTATCCACTTGTGGCTTAACAGAATTCGGAACATAATATTTCTGATTCGTGGCAATAAGGCTGCGTTTCCATTGACGCGGAGCTGTGCAGAGATGACCGGAGATGTGCAGGAATCGACCAATCACCGCGAGGGGAGAGTGACAGCGCGTCTTCGTTTTTCGCTCTCTCTAACGCTGTGATTGGTCAAATCCGCACATCTCCGCTCCTCTCCGCCCAGCTCCGCGTCAATGGTAACGCTGCCTAATACTACAAGTTTCTTATAATTTTGCGAGATTTTTTTTACCATTCGAGTATTTTAATTATTTTTATTTTACCTGTAAGGTAAATTGTACAGAAAACGGCTTTCTTTATTTTTGTAATTAGATATTTTTTGTAATAAACTCTTTTATTTGAACTTAATTAAGTGTTATTTTGCAACGCAATTTAAGTAATAAAGTAGGTAAATAACTAGCTCTGAGCAAATATAATAGGTAAATTAGTAAAATAATAAATAAGCACTGATTTTGGGTGTAAGTGGAAATAAACCATACTTCAATCACCATTTGGTCGAAACTCGAAAGGTACAAAAGGTAAAGTTAGGGTAATTTAAATTTATTTTATAAATAACATATCATAAATATAACATATCATCACGCCTGTATCCCCAAAGGGGTAGGCAGAGGTGTATAGTGTATACATCCACTCCTCGCCAACTATGTTTCAATCCCATTTGTAATAGAAGCAATTCATCTGAAAAGCAATCTTGCTATTTGACATTTGCGCATATAACAGTTAGCTCAAGAAATGTCAAATAGCAATATTGCTCTTTTAGATAAATTGCTTTAATTTTATTTACAAACTTGATTAAATTCGCTGTTTTAAAATATGGAATATTTTCAATTATACCCTCTTTGTTACTACTTCGATTATTGTGCAGCTATTTTATGTTAGTTTATAAGGATTGTCATGTTTGTGATTGTCTGTCCGTCCATTTATCGTGCAATCGTGTCTTATATTGTGCCTGTAGGATTTTTATATGAATATATTTATTATTAATTACTCGTAACTTAAACATTGAACGAAACATAACTGCCTTATTGTACTTTGTAATATGACGAAATAAAAAGCGTATTTTTTACGGTGAATATGGTGATTTTATTTCATACTCGTGATATCACAGTGACAGGACGACATTCGTGGTCCAGTGGTTGAGCGTTGGGATTACGATCCGGAGGTCCCGGGTTCGATTCCACATATTACAAAAAATACTCTGTGGTCCCTAGTTTGCGTAGGACATTACTGGCTGATCACCAGATTGTCCGAAAGTAAGATGTTCCGTACTTCGGAAGGCACGTTAAGCCGTTGGTCCCGGTTACTACTAACTGTTGTAAGTAGTCGTTACATGAGCCATGTCAGGGGCCTTTGGCGGCTCAATAACAACCCTGATACCAGGGTTGATGAGGCTGGTATTCCACCTCACAGTCCACACGACAAGAAGACAGTTACAGGATATGTGTGTGGAAGGAGTAAGTACGGAGAATACGACTGACTGTGTTGCCTTTTTAAACCCCCATTTTTAAAAGAATCGAAATAACATAATATACATAAAAATGCACAAAGTATTAAAAAATCAGAGGGGTTAAAATGGCCACATCGAAGCAATTCATCTAAAAAGCAATATTGCAATTTGACATTTGCGCATAGAAAAGTAAGTGCGCAATGCAAACAAATGTCAAATAGCAATACTACTTTTTTAGATGAATTGCTTCGATGTGGCCATTTTAACCCCCTTACCTATTCTTTCAAAAGTGACGTGTTCGTAAATAGAAAATGGAAAACAGTCAACTCACGCAGGCAGTGATGACTTTGACAAATCCGTGTTTATTAATTTTAATTAGGAATGGATCAAAAATGCGCAACTGGGTGAGAGCCTTCAGCGCTCCCCATTTGTCCGGCCAAGTAGTTATTAGTCATTTGCGACAAATCTACGTAACGTCAGAAAAAAAATGTATTCCTCCGCGGTCGAGGATCGAGATCTGGCAACGCCGTTTCACTTATCCCTACTAACATAAATGCGAATGTAACTATCTGTCAGTCCGTTACGCCTTCGAGCCAAAACTACTTAACCGATTTCGATGAAATTTGGTACAGAGATAGATTAGACTTTAGAAATAAACATTCCACAAATCTACGTGGACGGAAAGCTAAAGTGATAAAATCTTTAAAAAATAATTTAAAATAGGCATGACTCCAAAAACTCCAAAACTTTACATTTGAGTCTACCCACTACACGTAGGACTCTTCTCACACTTGCATATAGCCGGGGGATTCCGCGCGACATATTTGGGGAGGCACGAGGGCCCGCAGATGCGCCTCGTTTCGTAACTGCCCTTCGGCATGAGTCGTCCCGGGGCGTCAATCAGGTCCACTACGTAGTTGGCGCGAAGGAGCCCCGCTGGGTACTTCTCAATCGTGTCTTCTTCGTCCATCTGGAATTCAAATAAGGGAAGAAGGTATCAGTGCGGTGGTAATGGCTCGTCGTAACCAGGATAACGGCCTCTGTGGTCCAGTGGTTGAGCGTTGGACTCACGATCCGGAGGTCCCGGGTTCGAATCCCGGTGGGGAGATATCACAAAAATCACTTTGTGATCCCTAGTTTGGTTAGGACATTACAGACTGATCACATGATTGTCCGAAAGTAAGATGATCCGTGCTTCGGAAGGCACGTTAAGCAGTTGGTCCCGGTTACTATTTACTGATGTAAGTGAGTAATCGTTACATGAGCCATGTCAGGGGCCTTTGGCGGCTCAATCATAACCCTGACACCAGAGTTGATGAGCCTGGTATTTCACCTCACAACGCACACGATAACAACAACCAGGATTCTCTGGAGTTCAACTTCACGGTGAAAGGAATCTACAATTAACTCAGATGTTCAAGGAGGTCTAAAAAGGCCACATTTTTTTGCAATTCATCTAAGAAAGCAATATTGCTATTTGACATAATGACATTGGACACTTAATTTTATATGCGCAAATGTCATAATGCAATATTGCTTTTCAGATGAATTGCTTTGACGTAGCCTTTTTAACCCCCAAGTAAGTAGTGTTATATCTACTAAACTGTAAAGACAAGGCCTTGTTAAACTTTGTCACAGGGTCTGCTTACCTAACCTAAGGATTTCACAGGTCCAGTTTTTTATAGAAGCGACTGCCTGTCTGACCTTTCAACCCGCGAAGGGAAAACGAGCCCAATACGGGTTAGGTCACACACCTACGAATCGCATTACTCGGGAATGCAGGTTTCCTCGCGATGAGCACAACTTATTCACAGATAATAAACCTCAACTCACCGGATCGAGCTCGGGCACGGCGACCTCGCACCACGCATGCGCGCTGGTGGCGCGGTGGAGCGAGCACGGGATGCCCAGTCTGTCAGCCAACACTTTGTACAGCACCGCTCGTTCTAGCGCCCCGCCGCACTTCACCCAGCCAAGACCGATCACGCGGGAGTTCAGCTCTAGCTGTGGAAAGAACCGTGATATGGTTACCAAGGGAACTATCTGGTAGCACGGAACCATACTTTTCTGTGTTTCTATCCTTTTCTGTCACTCAGAACTGTCATTTGCTAGAGCGAGATAATGCAAATGCGACAACACGCAGCGGAATCGAGGTCGGTGGTCGAGTGCGCACTCCCACACTTTATCTAGGAAATAATGGTTGTGAGTGACAGAAAAGGATAGAAGCATAGGAAAGTGCGATGCGGTGCAGCCAGATGTAGTTCAACCCAGGTAATTTGAAAAGCCCAGAAAAGCAAAGAGGTAAACCTAGCTCAGCCGCTGCTGGGGAGTGGAGAATTGCCGTTCTATACGTAGTATTACTTATTCCTTATTCTATGACGAGAGAGTAGACATCCCAACACCATACCATCAAATCAGCAAGATGTAGTTCCACCCTGGGCAGTGAACAGTCTCGCTCCTGGTTCATGCCGCTCATCTGAACTGACACGAATTCTGCCAACAGTTGTGCGCGCTGCTTCAACGTCGATGAGACCTCAGTGCATTTTTGACGATATCTGCCAAATTTTAGGGTAATCTATTTATTTGATTATCTTCAAATGAGTATTCTCTCAAATTGGAGTCACGTGTTCAGCGATAAAGGAAAACATCGTGAAGAAATCAATATCCCCGAGGAATATTTCGGAGGTTTGTGACCTAACCTGTACCTATTGGGCTAATATACTCTTCAAGGTTTGGAATGTTTGACAGTCGCTTCTGTAAAAAACCGGACTTAGCGAATCTTCAGGTTAGGAGAGCGGACGCTGTGAGGAAAACGGGATAACCGTAGGAAAATGATGATAATAAATATGGAACTATATTAGAAACTAAACCTATGCATTGCATGTTTTAAAATAGTGAAAAAAGTACGCTAATTAAGTTACTTACTTACCTCACTTCATAATGAGCGTCTTCAATTTCAAAGTAATGTAAAGATTTGGCTCTGAAATAAAAATCGTGACGTCAGTTTATACTTTAAGATTTGATATGGCATTGTGATAACGGGATTCGACATTTTCGCAGATTGCCCGGGGAACGTCAGACATAATTAGGTATTATATTTAGGGCCCGCGCCTCTCGGGATATTTTGCACATACTTAAGATCTGCAAGCAGTGGCGGTCCTAGAATGGCGCGAACAGTGCTAACGCACCGGGTAGCGCCAAAATCAGCCAAGACGGGACCACCCTGGCTGGCAGCTATAGATCTACAGGGGAGTAACTGGATTGGGCACATCTGCCCTGTGAATTAGACCTCTTAACGGCCGCATAAAACTCATACATTAAATGGGTTGCCGTAAACGCAATTTTTAAAAGTTTTAATAAGGTATATTTCGGTGGCCATAAACTGATCCAAAAGAACTGTATTTTGAGGAGCATTGTGAGGTTTCACGCCGCCGATATATTTTGCTAGAGCCGCCACTGTCTGCAGGATCTACACGACCTGAATCATATCGAGGGGTCCGACTAATAGTGCAGCAAATGCTATCTACATGGATAAACTTCGTACGAGTATTGGTGGAAACCCTCGATATAACCTGCCAAACCCTAGCCCTAACCCTAGACTACTGTTGGTACTAACGGATCGCCGAACCAAATCCGCAGTTTGACGAGGTAGTCACGCAGATTGACATCATCAGGCACGTGGGGGAAGCGAATCCTGCTGGACGGTGACATCGCCAGGTTCGATTTCGATGTGCCAACTGGAACAATTGTACTTCATTTATAAGTTCACCCAATGAGGACAAAAACTGCCTATTTCTCTCATCAGGTGTCGCTTCTGTTGAATATCCATGCTATTTGAATAAAGAAACATATTGTTTTATACTCTTTCCGCAGCTTGTAACTGCAAAATCATAGGGTTATATTTATTCCCTAAAGATCTGAAAGAAGAAAACATAGAAAACCTTATTTTCCATAAAAACTGCCTCTTTCGAACTGGCTGCTTTTTTTCGTAAGTCATCCTTCAGACGGAGACTATACTCCACGTTGCTTTACATTTTATAGCAATTTATCACGACATTTAGCTGGACAGTATGGAGAACTGTCAAAATTTAGGAACACTCAACAGTGCTGCCGCCTACATTTGAGTACTCATTGGAGTAGTCACTAAAGTTAGACCAATAAACTGTTAAATCCACGTCTGTGTTGCATCCAAGTCTATTAAACGGTTGTTTTCTGGTAGTGGTGGCCTGGAATAAATTGCTCTAAGGCAATACGGCAGGTGTCTATGTATGATGTCTCATAGTTAAAATTAAGTTTTGTGCAATAAAGTAAAAATATTTGATTTGAAAAATGTTTATTTTCTGTTACAATAAGGCCTTAACTACTGGTGAAGTGCTCCATTTAAGCGCCATAGCTTGTGTTTGGAGGTCCTATAGATTTCAATAAATAAGTACAACATGATGTTAGTAAGTAGTCGTTACATGAGCCATGTCAGGGGCCTTTGGCGGCTCAATAGTAACCCTGACGCCAGGGTTAATGAGGTCGGTATTCCACCTCACAACCAACACGATAGAAGAAGATTAATAACTTATAATTTTAAGAACTTACAGGGCGTCCTTATGTCCATGGCGGAGGCGGGGTCGAAGGGCGATGAATAGAACATGCACAGTAAGACGGGCAGCCGGTGTGGTGGCGCGCTCTTCATCAGATCCTGCATCGTCGTCAGGGACTCACCCATACGCTTCATCACGTAGAAACCTTCCTGTAAAGAAAATTTGCAATCCAACTTATTAGACCCGTCCTCAGCGCCGCCTCACGATGGATGCGATTTCTTGTCAATATTGAATACCTGTACAAACAATCGCAACCTTCCAGCATAAAGATAAATACTACGTTAGTGACATCGTAACTAAAACTTTGAGGGATGATTCAGTGGCATTTTCCGCCGCAAAAGAATGGAATTGAAAAGAATAAACAGATGACGGGAAATTCCACTCTATATCAACTCAATCATGGTCTGAATCATCCCCTAGTTTTTGTTACGGTGTCACTAACATCAATACAAACCCGTAAGATACCTGTAAGTACTTGTACACGATGTAGGTAAATGTTATCGTAACGAATACTGAGGGGAATGATTCAGGTCGTTATTCTGAGTTAATATCAAGTGGAATTTTTCATCGCTCGCCACTGGCGCCCTTTTTTAGGCCGAGTTTCCACTGAGATAGGCTGAGTTGTGCGGATTTGACCAATCACAGCGTTCGAGAGAGCGAAAAACGAAAACATTCTGTCACTGTCTCCCTCACGGTGATTGGTCGATTCCTGCAAATCTCCGCACAGATCCGCGTCAATGGAAACGCAGCCTCAGGGTTCCGTACTCAAAAGATAAAACGTGACCCTATTACTAAGACTTAGCTGTGTCTGTCAGTCCGTCTGCCTGTCACCAGGCAGTATCTCAAAAACCGAGATAACTATACATTTAAATTTTTTATACATTATGTATTTCATAATCATAATCAAATCATTTATTGCGTTCCACATGGTAGGAGGTTGGTAGTATAAGGTGAGTAACGCATATGGACCCGGATAGGGCACAGCAATTTAAAGGAGAGTTACAGCATATTTTTTAGGCTTAAACATAATAAATGAGAACAAGTATACATAATTTAGACATAAAAGTAAAAGAAAACTACTAATCATTAAAAAAAATCCTGCAGAGTAAAAAAACTTTTGTCAATTAGATACTGTTTTAAACTTTTTTGAATTTATTTAGATTTTAATTCACGTTCACGTTCAATTCAATTTCCTTTGCCGTTATAACAATATATACTAAAAACAAAATAAAATAAATATTTAAGGGGGGCTCCCATACAACTAACGCGATTTTTTTGCCCTTTTTTGCTCGATATTAATAAACGCAACAGGTAGGCAATATGAAAATTGTGTACTACTGTTGTTTACTTAGTCTGGTACGGTACCCTTTGTCCGCGAGTCCGACTCGCACTTGGACGATTTTTTTTTAGTTTGGACATCGTATATATTAGCTACTCCATAGTACTAATACCTAATTATTATTATTATTAATAGCCCGCAATGTCCCACTGCAGGGCAAAGGCCTTTCTTCCCTTCTTCCACTACTCCCTGTCCCCAGCTTGTTCGTGCCATCATTTCGAAAAGCGGTCTAACTCGTCGCGCCATCTTTTTCGTGGCCTCCCGACGTGTGACAGCATTTGCAGGAGCCCACTCTGTAGATTTTTTGGCCCAGAGGTCATCGGAAATTCGGGCAACATGTCCAGCCCAGTCCCATTTCAAGCAGGCAGCCTTTTTCGCTACGTCTGCTATTTTAGTTTTGGAACGCAGCGTGGTGTTTTTTACTAATACCTACCTAATATGCTACGTAAAACCTAACTACTACTTACCGAAGTAAAATCGTTGAACTGCAAACAGCCGGTGTAGGCGAGTTTAGCCGAAGGGTGGTGGGCGAAGATGGCCTCCAGGGCAGGCTCCCACGCGCTCACCACGTACCTCGCTTGCTTGTTCTCAACCATGCTGGAAGCAGCTTATTATTACTTACTAAGTACTACAATATTGACCAGTGGTTGAGCTTTGAGCTCACGATCCGGTATAAGAAAACTTCCGGCCAAGTAGTTAATGCCATCAGCGGCAAATCTACAATAAGTCACGCCAAAAAAAAGGTATCAGAAAACCAGGTATGCTCAAAAGTGACAGCTAACATTTCAAGGTTGGACCAGCTGACGTCATCCCACCCTGCGTTGCCATTTTGTAAAAAATAAATTACCCATTATTATCAGCCGTACGACGCCCACTGCTGGGCATAGGCCTCCCCCAAGGATCTCCACGACGATCGGTTTTGCGCTACCCGCATCCAGCGGCGTCCCGCGACCTTCACCAGATCGTCGGTCCACCTTGTAGCGGGCCTACCCACTGAGCGTCGTCCGACACGTGGTCGCCATCCGAGAAACTTTCCACCCCAGCGGCCATCGGTTCTCCTCGCTATGTGTCCTGCCCACTGCCACTTCTGCTTGGCAATTCTCCGAGCTATGTCGGTGACTTCAGTTCTCCTGCGGATCTCCTCATTTCTGATTCTCTCTCCATTGCCCGCTGAGCGACACTGAGCCTCCTTACGAGACCCATAGATTTCATATAAGTATATTCATATTATACCCACAACCAATGTTTTTCGTCCTTGAAATGTTGGAGATACCAATTTAATGGTAACACTTACGTCATCAAAGGGCTAGCAATGGCGGCTTGTTTTAGGATTGAGCATACCTGGTTTTCTTATACCATGTGTGGTATGATTTTGGCATCGCCAATATGAGGTATAGCGTATCTACTTGTATTATACACGTCAATGATTGGTGGAGTAAGCGACTTACTAGTGTATAGTCCCAAGGTCGAGGTAGATGTCAGCACTATCGTCGGTGACACTGGCAGCGATGAGTAGACACAGCGCCGTGCGAAGACCCACGTGCTCGATGTTCAGGTTGCTGGCTATCACCTGAGAAGAGAGGCGAAATTATTTATTTTATTTATTCATTAAACCCTATTATTATTAGACCTACTTATTTCGGTTCTATTATGATTAGATTGTTTTTTTATGTTATATTTATTTATTAGACCTAGAAGGACTTACATTGACCAAATTGGAGATGTCCTTAGAAAGGTACGATCTACTCTGAACCGGCGTGCGTGTATGAAGCGATTGATGAATGTGGAGGAAGCAAGTGAAGTGTGTCAGGATCGAAGCAAATGGAATTCTATATTCTTCAATTCGGGTAGTCAGTGGTACATCCATAGCAACATGAACTAAGTACCCACACCTTACCGGACTTTCTATTAGACCAACGTGATAATGGTGAGCCGTATCGCCGTCTATACTGGTCGAGCCAACTCATCAGTGCAAATCCGGTACCGGAGTTCTAGATTCATATATACATACGTACATAAACTCACGCCTATTTCCCACCGGGGTAAACAGAGACTATAGAATTCCATTTGCATTTTTTTTATTTGGTTTTCTAGATTCATGCCTGTGACAATTTCCAGGGTATCGAATCGTTGGTATCTGAACATGACAAACGCAAACCTCTTCTCCTTTACGAGACGTGAAGAGGAACTTGGCAACGTCTTCAGCCATCAGCCCAGTCAGAACTGTGCAGGTCAGTGTCTTCAATGCAACGTCTGGACGCTGGAAATATGTTTTTTTTAAATAATAATATGCTCACGTTTGACCACAATCTCAGACCTTTGCAGTTCGCATCAAAAGGAAGAGGCAAAACGCTTAGTGAAACGAATAAACGAACGAATAAACGAACTAATAAACGAAACTAATAAACGAACGAATAAACGAATTTGAATTTTTGAATTTGAGTGCGGATTGGTGGTATATCCACAACATAAAGATAAAATGCCTGGCGACGCCTAGTTGTCCGTAGATGGAATGGAGTGGGTGGAATTAACTCGTGAAGTTCCCGCGCATACTTACTCACCGAAGTGTATCCTATAAAAGACCGACAGACAAGCTACCCTAAGCTTCGTCTGTGTTCTAAACTTTGGAGTCGAGTCTTCACTAACGAGTCTATGAGCTTTATTGCTCGTCGCTCCACCGATTCGATGATGATGTTTAATTTTTATTCATCGGCATCTCCCATCATCACCAGCCCATTAACGTCCCCACTGCTGGGGCACGGGCCTTCCCTATGGATGGATAGGGAGATCGGGCCTTAAACCACCACGCGGGCCCAGTGCGGATTGGTGGTTATTAACGACTGCTAATGCAGCCGGGACCAACAGCTTAACGTGCCTTCCGAAGCACGGAGGAGTTCGAGATGAAAACTTTTTTTTTGTGGTCAACCATCCTATGACCGGCCTTTGCGAAAGTTGCTTAACTTCAACAATCGCAGACCGAGCGCGTTGACCGCTGCGCCACCGAGCTCCTCAATTGATCCAATATAGTATATAAAAAAAAAAAACTTTGTTTTAGAAACACTACACATTAACGTTATCGTACACGCGCATCTGTGTGTGTGACGTCTGACACCCATACGGTTGAAGACTAAAGTAAGACTGAGGGAATCGTGATCACGAGTTGGTCTACTGAATACCATAGAATAAGGAATAATACTATAGAACGGCAACTCTCCGCTCCCCACCAGCGGCTGAGCTAGGTTCACCCCAACCTAGCGATTGTAAGTCTATTGCTTTATGGTATAACAGAGGCCTTACCACCGTTATCCTGTATTTCACAGGGTCCGCTTGAAAATTTAGATTTAAAGAAGCAACTGCCTGTCTAACCTTCCAACCCGCGAAGAGAAAACCAGCCCAATACAAGTTAGGTCACATACCTCTGAAACGCATTTCTCGAGAATGTGGGTTTCCTCACAATGTTTTCATTCACCACTGATTCAAACATGAATTCGAAAATCGTTGGTTTAGGTTCGTGCTAGGATTCGAATCTGTAACCTTACATAGTCCAGCGTACTTCCAACTGGGCTACTACGATTTACCTGCAGTATATTTAGCAATTCCTGTATAAAATCATTATTGAGCATGATCTTCACACACGGTTGATAGTTCAGCAGGTTGATGTAACATTGCACTGCTAGTCTCTGGGCTTCTATGGGACTATCTTTAGCTGGAAAATTGAAAATATACAGTGTAATGAAGGTAATAAGTAGCATTAACCAGAAAATGGACCAGAAAGCTCGGTGAGGTGTGGGTGCTTAGGTCATCATGCGAAGGATGGATGGACGTCTTAAACCCGTATTTAATAAATTATTTATTAAACACAAAACAACATACAGTTGTCTTGTGTTTAATAAATTATTTATTCTCTCACACTCGCACAGGTACACATACTCAAGTACGCTCGCTCACACACACACATACACACACACGCACGCACGCACGTACGCACGCACGCACGCACGCACGCACGCACGCTCGCACGCTCGCACGCACTACTTACTTACTTACTTTATAAAAAAAAAAAGAAAAACTCCTCCGAAGCATCACACCGAGGCAAAGTGCCCAAAGAATTGACAGCATTTCCCCTTTGAAGAGTTAAACCAACCTTTTTACAAAAGTAGCTGCCAGCCTTCGGGTCGTGGGTTGCCAGATCTACATCATGCATTGTGTATATGTAGTTAGTTGCTGTATCTTACTACCCCAATTGGAATATTGTCGTGAGCTTATGTTATACCATTTTCTAAAATTGAGTTGACCTTTTCCTTTAAAATTGATAACCTCCGTCTTTTTGAAGTCGGTTAAAAAGAAGATCAATGAAGGGAAAAAATACAGAAGATGCGTAGCCACTAGTGCGTCTCCATGAAAGTCGTCAGACACTGCGTCTTACGAGGACCGGGTTCGATCCACCGGAGACATCTTCAAAAATTTCTTTATGCTGTCTTAGCATGTCAGGGCATTGCAGTACAGAGTGACTAAACAGATGCGCGACAAATAAGTTAAGACACACAACTTTTCTATGACTTATGACAAAACAGTATACCTTGAGTCATATCGTGGCTGATTTCTCGTTATTATTATTATTATACTTGTACAAATTTTTCCTGTACCCAAAGGTTGCCTGGAAGAAATTGCGTCATGAGCAATAAGGCCGCCTGTTGTGCTTTTCTGTATATGTTGTCCTTATTGTGTCCATTAGTGTCCATTGTGCTCAATAAAGTATTTTATCTATCTATCTATCTGATTTTGCAAACTGTCGTATCTGCAATATTTTGCTAAAACTATTTGTGTTTTATTGACAATAGCAAAAGGTGCCAATCAGATTCGCCAAAAAGGAAATTGACCAAAGTTGTATGGAACTTGGTCCAAATATCCATCACGAGACCTATTGTCGTGACCTACCGTGATAGACGACTAAATACTGAGTAAAAAATACCAAACCGCAGTCAAAAATACGCTGTCAGTAAAAAGTTACCACTATTGGTCAATCTCCTTTCAGATACGAGTACGTCAGGTCGTCAGTTAGCGACATCAGTGACGATGTCCCTTACGTTTCCTATTAACGTTCCTCAAGGCAGTAAACGTCTTGGGCTCGATGGTGGCGAAAGCGGCTTTCGCAATGAGTCGACAGAGTTCAGCTAACGCCAGCAAACTGTTCATACGGACATCGAACCACGGCGCCGTGTCGTCACCAAGAATACCTGGAATTATAGAATAGGTATAGAATAAGCTCTCCGCACTTGGACGTAATATACGATCCCGACGACTCGATTACTCTAGCCATAGAGGCGGCCAATCAGCTCGCGACACCAAACACTTCAGGACCCTGATACCGACCCCGCCGGCGTAGTCGACGATTTCCCTCAATCAGCACTTATCGCTATCGACCCACTTAGACCCACGATTAGTTTTTTCAAATATTTTTCCTCACAGACGACGCCCTGAGCCGAGGTTCGCGCCCAAATGGGCACCCTCAGGCCTGTTGTCTTAAACGTTATACCGGGTAAGAGCCTTCAGCGCTCCCCATTTGTCCGGCCAAGTAGTTAGTGCCATCTGCGTCAAATCTACAATAAGTCACGTTAAATTAAAAAAATAGCTCTCCGCATTGTCTAGAGAAGCACATTATCTGGGCCAGATTGAGGGTAAGCGTGCCAGAGGAAGAGCGCCGATCAGATGGTGGACCAGGTCAAGGAGGTTGCTATACAACGAGCTGTAGGTACATATAGCACAAGACCGAACCCCAATCAAAATAAAGAGAAGCAATAACTTATATGTAGCAACATATTGCTATTTCTTATTCTATACATAATGTGATCTAAATATCAAGCAACAATTACATTGTATTTTTGAATAACTATGTACCCGAGTAATGAGAAAATAGGAAATTATTGTGTTAAATCTAGAACGTCGCCTGTAGACTCTGCACGGTAACGTGCGCGGTTACCGCGGCGAATTATATCGAGGCCTTCGACCAATAGCCGTTTGACGTCCATCTACGTAGATAGCATTCGTATCGTTTATTGGTCGAAGCGCTCAATATAATTCGCGCCGCGAATTATTGTCATGCAGATTATTGTCATGGAGATTATTGTCAGGCGCGGTTGTCATGCAGACCCGGCTGGAAGTAAGAACGTAGTCTGGTTTGGAGTGGGGCGGAAGGCGGGAAACTACTGCCCTATTTTCCCTAAAAAAGTAGCATGGACAATGCTACACCGACAAGAGCGTGGCTCTTAAATAAGTGACGATGAGTCTGATAAGAGTCCCTATCTAAATATCCGTATACCTATCTAAATAAATAAAAAAACATCAAAGCGCTCACCACCAAGAGCCTCGACGATGTTGGTCTCAGCCATTCGCACTGCAGACACCATCATCTTCGTCATGTTGGCGACGCCCATGGCCGCGTCGGCCAGCAACTCTCCGGCACCGTTTATGAGTTGGTGGCAGAACACCAAGTCCGTTCCTGTCTCGTATAGTGCCTTAGGAATAGGGAATGGGTGAGTACTTTGGTTTTAGTCTCATACAAGACCAACACCAGACCAGGGGGACAGAGACATCTTCTCTGCCCTCTACTGGGGCAAATCCTATTCGGCGCGTCTTACGGAGTGAGATGGTGGCTGAGTTCGGATAGGGACTCAGACCTACGGGGTAGAACGTACGGAGTGGAACGTTGGAACGTAACGGTTACAGAGGCGGAGATGGGAGGCATCGGTACGTACGGCAATGCAGGACGGAAGGGGCAAGTCACAGGGACTGTAATCTGGAACCTGACAGAGAGCAGTAGTAACTGTCAGTACTATTCAGAGGTGGAGGGACAGATGTCTTAGAACGGCTTTGAAATATACTTCTCTGGGTGCCGTGCCAGTCGCGTCAGAGTACTGCGGGGCGGAAGGCAAGAGGGAAACCACTGCTCTATTTTTCCCTAAAAAAAGTAGCATGGAGAATGCTACACCGACAAAAGCGTGGCTCTTAAATTAGTGAACCAAAACTATATTTTATTCTTCAGGTTAGATCTTCTACTTACATTCCTCCCGTTAGCGGTGAAGGACATCTTGGTAAGCACGGCGATGCAGTGCGGCTTCATCGCCGGCAGAGCCATCTCGAGATACGCGAGCAGTCGGGTGATGCACCCGGCCTGGTATAGATGTGATGCGTTCTCTTCCGTCTCCACATACGTCTTCAACACGCCCAAAACTAGCGTGTGGACGTCACGGAACTCATACGACTGTTGGAGAGGTGAAATTGATAAACATGCTAATGATTTAGCTGTATAGAGCAGTTTGTTAAAAGGGTTTGTAGGTACGGACATTTATACCGTTTTTATTCCGAGTTCCGTTTAGGACTGTTTTTACAAAAAGTTCTGCCAATCTGGCCAACTACCAGTCTGATTGGGAAGAACAGAAATTTGAATTATTTACTAGTGGATTAACAGTTTAACGCGACTTTCTAAGTATTCAGCCTTTTAAGCTAAAACGATATCGACAATGTCCCCACCAGGGATAGAGCCCAGACCTTTTTGATAAGAGGGGAAGAGAGGATCGTAAGGGGTGGGGGGAGTCGTAGGATGAGGGGAGGGTTGGTCGTAAGCCGAATGCACGACCCATAGAAGCTAAAAATACGTTTTATTATCTGAAAATTAGAAAACATAAAGGGGTTCATCCTTACCTCTAGAATATCACACAAATCCAGCACGCCAGTCGAAGCTTTGAAGCTGCGTTGTATGTTGACGTCGTTATACCGTGAGACCATCTGATCAACCGTCTTGAGCGCCACATGCTGTATGGCCAGGTACTTGCTTTGCATCAGCGCCAGGAGCGCAGGCCAGCTGAACTGCGGGTTCTTGGTCACTTCCGCGGCACACACCGGGTCATCTAGGACGTTGCTAAGAGTCTGTGACGTCAGAAATGTTAGAATGAAAGATGCTATTTTTTCGGCGTATCTAGGAAATACTGGCCATCTTGGGAAGAAGATTAACCAATGCGTACGGGATGCTTATGTAATTCTTACCTCAGTGAGTGCTTCTAGAATAGACTGGATGGGAACAAAAACCACAAAACGCGTTCAGCTGCTTATCTTCCTGAACATGTCGATAAACCGACAGAACGATGCGATCACTGTACGGTTCTTCATAATATAGGTACATCTCGAGACTAATTTTATTAATAAAAGGGACTGCTAACAGGCTACTTGACAACCTAATCAAATGAGATACTTTTTATGAAACATTAAAATGTCAGAGCTTGTATGGAAATACTGTCCTGGAACGTCACTAATAAAATCGAACAAACGTCGTAAGTACTCATTGTTACTTAATTCATAAATAACATTTTAAAATAAGTAAGTCGAAAAGTAAAATGAGATTGATTTTTAATCATCTTAGACTCGCTTCTACTTCTAGATTATCATTTTATAATTTAGGTACCTTTGACCCAGTCAAATACCTGATTTGATGAAGACACTAGTAGTGCCAATAACAAAGAAAAAGACTGGTGATATATCGGATAAGAACAATTATAGGCCAATTTCTTTAGCCACCGTTATAGCAAAAGTATTTGACAGTTTGCTTGACGCTCATTTGAGTAAGTGCTTTCAGCCGCACGATGCACAGTTTGGATTCCGCGCCGGTCTATCTACTGAAAGTGCTATTCTGAGTGTCAAGCATACTGTCAGATATTACACTGAGCGGAGCACTCCGGTATACGCCGTTTTTCTCGATCTCTCGAAGGCGTTCGATTTAGTGTCGTACGACCTGCTGTGGGAAAAACTCGAGAAAGTTAGTTTTCGACCTGAGTTGTTGGCAGTTTTCAGGTACTGGTACTCCAACCAAACAAATTTTGTGAAATGGGCAGACGGAGTGTCAGATGCATACCGTTTAGAGTGTGGTGTGAGGCAGGGAGGGCTTAGTTCTCCCCGTCTCTTTAATATACAGGGTGGCCCAGAAGTTCAGGTTCAAAATGAAAAATTAGATAGAGGGGCTCATTAGCTACCAGAAACACCCCCCATGTATGTTCAGCAATTATTTACGGTTTAGGAGATATGACCCATTTTGTACCTTTTTCTAGATTTTCTACCTTACTTCAGAAATGATCATTTTGTCGCTATCCCTTTCTTAATAAATATTTTATTTTACTTCACAACTATGCCTAAGGCTGTGTACCGCTCAATCAAAGATAAATCAAAGTCAAATCAAAGATAAAAAATTTTTATCGGAAGTCAAAGTGAGAATTCGACCAAAATTTTTACAGTTGTTAATACTTCGTCGAAGAATAATAAACACATGAGATTGTCATGGACCCTGAAAGTACTTCTAAAAACTGCTCCATTTAATAGGCTTTTAGAAACATCCAAAAAAAGTACCCTTAATAAGGGCATAAAATTAAGTATTTAGCCCTCAAAAATTGCAAGACAGACAGATTTGAAGGAAAATTTGACATTCTCATACAATGTAGCTGCTTCTTTCTAACGTTGTTAAAGGTGCTCAAAGACAGATTTTATTTTAGTATCCAATAGTATGAATCACCAACAGTGTTTGGGGATAACTTTTTCCTTGAAATCTATGTACCTTCATTAAAATACGAACACCAAAAGTGACTGCAAGTTTTGTCTTCGGATTGTTGCTATGTCTACCCTGTTAGCGATTATAAGCGTGATTTTTATTTACTTTTAACTGAAAATGTGTCTTTGAGCACCTTTAACAACGTTAGAAAGAAGCAGCTACATTGTATGAGAATGTCAAATTTTCCTTCAAATCTGTCTGTCTTGCAATATTTGTGGTCAAATTGCTTAGTTTTTTGCCCATATTAAGGGTACTTTTTTTGGATGTTTCTAAAAGCCTATTAAATGGAGCAGTTTTTAGAAGTACTTTCAGGGTCCATGACAATCTCATGTGTTTATTATTCTTCGACGAAGTATTAACAACTGTAACAATTTTGGTCGAATTCTCACTTTGACTTCCGATAACTTTCTTTTTATACTTGATTTGACTTTGATTTATCTTTGATTGAGCGGTACACAGCCTTAGGCATAGTTGTGAAGTAAAATAAAATAATAATTAAGAAAGGGATAGCGCCAAAATGATTATTTCTGAAGTAAAGTAGAAAATCTAGAAAAAGGTACAAAATGGGTCATATCTCCTAAACCGTAAATAATTGCTGAACATACATGGGGGTGTTTCTGGTAGCTAATAAGACCCTCTATCTAATTTTTCATTTTGAACCTGAACTTCTGGGCCACCCTGTATATATTAATGAGCTTATTGGTGGTCTCAGCAGCGCCAGAGTCGGTTGCCATATACAGGAACTCTGCGTAAATAACATCAGTTACGCCGATGATATGGTGTTGCTGGGACCGACAATAGGTTCGTTAAGAAAGCTCTTGTCGATCTGTGAGGGCTTCGCTCAATCGCATGGCCTGATTTACAACTCTGGAAAATGTGAGTTTATGGTGTTTAAATCGGGGAATAAATATCCAAATGTGATTCCGTCTTTGACCATAAACGGCACTCAGCTTGCCAGAGTTGAAAAGTTTATATATTTGGGCCATGTGTTGACGGAGGACCTCGGGGACGACGAGGACATAGAGCGGGAACGCAGGGCATTGGCGGTGAGGGCAAATATGATTATCCGGAGGTTTGCTCATTGTACAAAGCAAGTGAAAATCACGCTCTTTAGAGCTTATTGTAAATCTTTTTATACAAGCAGCCTCTGGTGCAAGTATACCCAAAAATCGTTTAATGCCCTGCGGGTCCAATATAATAACGCCTTTAGGATGCTGCTGGGGCTGCCGCGCTACTGCAGTGCCTCAGGCATGTTCGCGGATGAGCGTGTGGACGGTTTCCCGGCGATCCTGCGCAAGCGATGTGCGTCCTTGTTGAGGCGCGTGCGCGCCAGTGGCAGCAGCATCCTGCAGGTGGTCGCCCACAGTCCAGACTGTCCGCTTGTGTAGCATCTCGTGCGCGTGGCAATAGGCGCATTATGAATCCTATTTGTTTTGTGTTTAGTTTAATTTTACTAACCCTAACCTACTTTAAGTGCTACTAACACCAATGGAACTCTTTGTTTTCCGAACTAAAAAAAAAAAAAAACCCTATTGTCATCTAATTACTTGAGGTCCAGCGACCACTGGCTAGGAGTTTAAATGTAGGTACCTATGTATACAAAAGTTACAAAGAAACCTGCAAGCAATTCTTCTGGACGTCAGGATCTTGGCTGTTCTTCATCCTGTTGCAAAGGACGCCGAGAATATTGGCGGATATCATCTGCTCGCAACCTTCTGGTTCCTTGGTCAGCTCCGATAGCACCAACGACGCGAATTCCAGAACGAATACGTCTTCACACTTTTTAATGAGAAAGGTAAATCTTTATCGCGACTGATGGGATAAATGAGCCGATATATTCGGTTTACTTTTCACATCAGCACGATATACGGGCAGCATGCAACAGGGGCTGCTCAAAAGCTTGGGTAGGTAACCTACAGATTGGCCGAAAATGTCTCGCAGACTTAAGTCGTCTTCAGTAGACGGACGAAGCGTGTAAAGGTGACAGATTAGTATTGGACAACTACCTTTACGATGGCGATATTATAGCTAAGACTTTGAATTTCGTAGTCAAAAGAAAGGGTACCTATTTTTTTAAAATATTTAAATTCCTAATCAAGTTTTGTAAAAAGAAATACACTAACTTACCTTAGCAAGCGAAAACGCGACTTTCCTCAGATTTTGAGAGTTCTCCAGAACCTGTTCTGGACCTCTTGGCAACTGACAGAGTTGACCTAGAGCCTTCAGAGCAAAACGCCTGATGTTCATCTCTGGATGGTCAATGTGTGGAAGTACATACTTGATGGCATCTAGATTAAAGAGGATGTATCTGTTCTGCATATCTTGCCCATTAAACTTCGTAATCGCTCTGAGGGTCTGTGGATTTGTTACGGTGTTTTAGGTTACTAGAGTAACATCGTCCTCCTAGCATTATCCTGTTTTTCACAGGGTCCGCTTACCTAACCTGAAGATTTGACAGGACCGGTTTTTTACAGAAGCGACTGCCTGTCCGACCTTCCAACCCGCGAAGGGAAAACCAGCCCAATACAGATTAGGTCACCTTCGAATACTTATGCATTTCTCGGGAATGTGGGTTACTAGAGTAACATACCTAAGTTAAAGATTTTCGTTTTCATAGCTCTCACCCCTGCTTAGCGAAACTCACAAAGAGAACATTAAATCAAAATTATCGAAAAAAAAATCCTCTGACGGGGCTTGAACCCGCAGCTCTAGTCAAGCCGGGACGAGCGTGTTAACCATTACACAACCAGGTCCTTCTCCCGTCCATGCGAAATTCTTTCAATCTTTGTAAAGGCTTGCCAAGAGCCAAGTCAAGGTTCAAATCCGGACTTTCATTTCATTTCATGTTGTTTTGTAGGTGGGGTATTCTCATTAGTATGTCTGGGCCGATATTTTATAGAATTCCCATCAAGCTAATGTTTAAAAACTAGGTTTATAACATAAAATAAGCTCACGACTATATCTCAATTGGGGTAGTCAGATGTACACTCACCGCAAGATGAACTAAGTACCCAGTTGCCTACACCTCACCTGTATCGGTGGTAGGCGTATAGTTTCTAGAGAAAGGCGTGGTTTATGGAGTCGACGCGCATTGAACGACGCATCGCGCGGTAATATCAAACATACGACCATTCAATTATTAATATCTTTCACGCCAAAATCGTCCAAACATGCCGCACCCCGTGGCGCCTCCATAAGCGCGGTCATACGAATAAAAATGCGCACTGAGGGGTTAAAAAGGCCACATCGAAGGAATTCATCTTAAAAAGCAATAATGCTATTTGACATTTGTTTGCATTGCGCACTTACTTTGACATGCGCAGGTGTCAAATTGCAATTTCGGTTTTTTTTAATTGCCTCGATGTGGCCTTTATAACCCCTGCTGTGTTTATTTAAGAAGTATCCACTAACCTGACATAATATCTCCGGCTCCTTGGATTCCAGTAGTAATACGGAAGTATGAGCAGTTTCAGGAGTGATTGTAAACGGATGGAAGGTCAGATCTTTCTTGTCCGCCGACCGGTTCTCACGTTCCTTTTGCAAAGGTTTCGCCATGATTGTAATTTTGATGAAATATGGTAATCAAATACAAAATAAAACGCTATTTACAACGCGAATCACGTCTGTATTCCCAGTCAAAAATAATTCTAAGTCATGTCATGTTTGACAAGTTCTAACTCTGACAAAAGAGATTTTAGTTCGAGGTTTTAAGGCTTTTTAGAGACTCCAAGAAGATCCAAACACTGGCCACATGAAATTCCAAAATCAAACAATGACAGTGACAATTTCAAATGCTAAGCTTGTATTGCGTATTTTAGTATAGTTTTATTTAATTTTTAAACTTTATGCGTAGGAGAAACGCTTTCGTGCGCTCCGTAGGTATGCTAGCTAGGAAATTTAGGGCTCTGCAAGAGGTGTGGATTTTGCCGTGGTGGGGGAGTGGGGGATTGGCTTCAGCACCACTGTATGCTCTGGACACGGTAGTTCTAGTGGTCAAATTGTGTTCGGCTTGCGTCGTAGCTTTGCTAAAGGTGTTAATACCGCCAGCTCTGAAGAGTTTGCATGGAGAAACTGTACTGGTTCGTATAATTGCTTTTAAGTAATATCTCTAAGAGCTAAAGTTTAATCCGTTTAAATTATTAACGCCTAGCATCTAGAACGGTGCGAACTTGAGGTATCTTGAATACCATCACAACACAAGACGTAGGTAAGCTCACGGCTATGTCCCGATTGGGGTAATCATAGGTGCATCCATCGCAAGATGAACTAAGCACTCACACCTCACTCACTCATACCTCCCCGAGCTTTCTGTAATATCAACGTGATAGATGGTGGCATCTTGAATCCTGGGAGTTATATGTTAGGGAGTGTAGATACAAGACTTGCAACTTGGATTTTGTCCTTTGTAATCTATACATAAACTCACGCTTATTTCCCACCAGGGTAAGCAGATACTATGGAATTTCATTTGCTTCGATCCTGACACACTTCTTTTCCTTCCTCCACTTTCATCAATCGTTTCATACTCTTTCACTTTTCTAGGTCTTCCTCTGCCAGCTCTACCACCTTCGCTTTATTATTTTTCGTTTTTTTTTGTAGTTTATATTCCATACAAATCCTGTCCAACAGATAACAGGCGCGGGCCACGGGTTAGGACGGGAGCTGGCGATGCAGTTTGCAGAGCTGGGAGCGACCGTGGTGTGCTGGGACAGCGACGCGCGCAGCAACAATGCTATCGTCGAAGAGATCCGGAACAAGGATGGAGATGTACGTTATATTGTCTATAGTCTGCGTTGACTGGTAACAAAACTGGCAAGTTATCAAGCAACTTGTGTATTTTTTTTTTCTTCAGTGTTTCGGCTACACAGTAGACGTGACAGTCCGGGAGCAGGTGATGGGTCTGGCTGCCCTGATGAGGCGCCAGCTCACTGACATCACGATGATCGTGAGCAACGCCGGGGCGTTCACTTGTGCACCACTAACCCATCTCAAGCCAGAAGCCGTAGCTAAGCTGATTGAAATCAATCTTCTTGCGCATTTTTGGGTAAGTTTGTTGGTCTTGTAACCAGGGGTCTACAAAGCCCACATCAAAGCAATTCATCTAAAAAGCAATATTGCAATTTGACATTTGTTTTGCGCATATAAAAGTGCGCAATGTGAACAAATGTCATAATAGTATTATTGCTTCTTTAGGTGAATTGCTTCAATGTGACCTTTTCAATCCCACAGGTTTAGAATTCAGTTATATTTGGATTCTTGTTTATTTATTTATTTATACGCAATAGAACAGACCAAAGAAAAATACAAAGAAAACAGACACAGGTACAAAGAGTACAGGTAAGCTTATCTCTAATAAAGAGATTTCTTCCAGCTGACCCGGACACCTGACAAGGATTCTTCTTTTCGTGTAAGGTGGTAAGGTCGAACAGAAGCGACTGCATGTCTGGTTAGGTCAGGTTAAGTGTGTAAGTACTTACTAAATGTATTTTATTTCAGATAATCCAAGCATTTCTGCCGAGTATGATAGAGAGGCGGCGAGGTCACATTGTTGCGATCAACTCTAGTGCTGGTCTTATGCCGTGTGCAGATATGGTACCTTACTGTGCAGCGAAATTTGGACTTCGAGGTACGAAAGGAACGCGAATAGAGCAGACTTTTACAGAATTTTACTGGAATCTATATACGCATTGGGGAAAGGTACATGCAGGCTCTGCACGGGAATTATATCGAGGTTTCGACCAATAGACGCAGCGAATGCTGTCTACGTGGATACACGTCGCATGGCTCTTGGTCAAAGCCCTCTATATATTTCACGCGGTTTCCATGCCACCAGGGATCCGCAAATAGATTTGAGCTACGACACGCAATATATTTTTAGGATAAAATGCCCCAAACGCTGGCGAGATAACGATTATCAAGCTTGTAGTAAAATAAGAAGTACAACTTCATTACAATTTCCAAAAGAAACTAAGCGACAAATCCAATTCTGCCTATAAATTTCCAGGTCTAATGGAATCGATAACCGAAGAGCTGCGACTGGATACTTGGACGAAGAACATCAACATTACCACGGTGTATCTTGCAACAGTGTCCACAGGCCTGTACCCCACCCCGACACATCGCTTCATGTCATTGTACTCCGAGATCACAGCGAAAGATGCTGCAACTATTATCATTGAAGGTGAGACTTCCGAAGACTTGGTTTCATATTTTGTTTTTGCCTGTTTAGTGGGCGAGAATCAGATGAGTAAAACGTTGTTTTGGCAGTTTAAGGCCGGGTTTCCACAGAGGCGGAGATGGGCGAAGAAGAGCGGAGATGTCCGGATTTGACCAATTACAGCGTTCGAGAGAGCGAAAAATGAAAGACGCTGTGTCACTCTCTCCCTCTCGGTGATTGGTCGATTCCTGCACATCTCCGCTCATCTCCGCACCACTCCGCGTCAATGGGAATGCAGCCTTAAATGGCTTTAGACTCTAATACGGAAAGGACAATAGCGTCATAAAATAAAGAACAATAAGCACTTGCTATAAATAGAATGGTAACTCTCCTCCCCGCACCAATTCGTATCGGGCGCTGAGCTCACCCCCTCTGGGTTTACTTTTAGTCTGAAATGGCCGTAAGCCGCTAAGGAGTAAGAGGGAGCCCGCGCACTGTTTGTCTCGCTCGCACTTACGCGTTAGATAGCACACGTCGTAATTATATTTTTGTACGGAGTGTCTGGGCTGTGGAAGCGTCTGGCATTTTAGCTGAGGATCTGTAGATGTTACGTAGAGGTAATCAGTGTCTTATTAAGTACAAGTTATTTGTATGCTAATGTATCAACGAACTGGTTGTCCATCATCAATACGAAATGGTTGTCGGTTAGATACGACCACTGGAAAGAAAGTATAAGCCTGTTATAAAAACCTACCATAAAAAATGGGAATAGGGAGTGGGAAAGTTGATATCTCGTTTAATTTTTGTAAGTACAGACGTTTTTAAAAATATCATAATTTTCCGCAGGGGTCCGCAAAAACGCAAAGTGCATCAGTATACCTTCGTTCATGACGACTCTTATCGACTTGAACAACCTAATGCCGTACAGAATAAGGATCATTTTCACAGACTTCTTCAACTTCGGCCATAGGGGCTGGTTTTGTTTTTGTTAAGAACATTGTTAAAGATAAAATATTTTGGGTAAATATTAAAATGCTTGGAAAGGCAAAGGACAAATGATTTCTTTGAATATCCGAATTATGATCGGTCATCATCTCCCTAGCATTATTAAGCTTTTTATAGGGTCCGCTTATCTAACCTAAGATTTGATAGATCCGGTGGTTTATAGAATCGAATGCCTGTCTGACTTTCCAACCCGCGAAGGAAAAACCAGCCCAATACAGGTTTGGTCAAACCTCCGCATTTCTCGGAAATGTGGGTTTCCTCACCATGTAGTCCTTCACCGCTAAGCACGTGGTGATCATTTATGAACTCGAAAACAAATTCGAAAATCATTGGTTTAGGCCCTTGCTGGGATTTGAACCTACGACCTCACAATGAGACTCGAGCGTTCTTCCAACTACGCTAACACGGTTATCCGAATTATGATCGGTACCTAATGGCGAAAATCTTTGATTCACTTCGATGACAAGACGAAATATTAATGTATCGATCCATCATTTTAGCAGATTAAAGGAATATGTGTAATATTTTCGAAATGTGTCTGGTATTACAACTTATGTTTCACCTAATTACATTCTTTGTTACATAGTCAAACGATTTTGATCAATAAAACAAAATTCCTAGCGAACTGTCTTTTGGAAATGTGTTTTCTAGCTGTAGTTATGTTTGTAAATGAACACTGAATTTGTGTATTGATTTATATTGATACGTCGTGCTTATATGTAGTCAGTTTTAGGTATTATTTAAATAAATCGATTAATTCTTATTTAGTCTTTTAATTCAAAATTATCACGAGTAAACACTCAAGTATACACAGCTGAAGTACCTAGATCAGAGACCAAACATAAGTTTTTTAACAATGTGATAAAACACAAATGAGCTACACTGTTAAAGGACATTGACTAAAGTTGTATGGAACTTGGTCCTATGTACCGAAACAGACCATTAAATACTGAGTTATAAATATCAAACCGTAGTCAAAAATCTGCTGTCAGTAAAAAGTTATGGCTACATGAAAAATCCCCTCCGGACTCGTGGTCACACCAGGTTGTCACACCAGTATAGTCCTGTTTTTTCATGGGAAAATATTTTCTAAGTACATCATTGTTCCGAAGTTTCCGAACCCACATTTTTAACTGATTCGGGGTTGTTTAATTCTTATTTAGTCTTTTAATTCAAAATTATCACGAGTAAACACTCAAGTATACACAGCTGAAGTACCTAGATCAGAGACCAAACATAAGTTTTTTAACAATGTGATAAAACACAAATGAGCTACACTGTTAAAGGACATTGACTAAAGTTGTATGGAACTTGGTCCTATGTACCGAAACAGACCATTAAATACTGAGTTATAAATATCAAACCGTAGTCAAAAATCTGCTGTCAGTAAAATGTTATGGCTACATGAAAAATCCCCTCCGGACTCGTGGTCACACCAGGTTGTCACACCAGTATAGTCCTGTTTTTTCATGGGAAAATATTTTCTAAGTACATCATTGTTCCGAAGTTTCCGAACCCACATTTTTAACTGATTCGGGGTTGTTTGATTTGTTTTGGCATGCTCTCTGGTTCTGCATGATATCCAGGATTTGTAGATTAGGTATCATGAAACGCGGTTTAACGTGGTAAGAACCTGGTATGACGTGTTTTAATTATGATAATAACTGTGTGAACCTCGAACAATGTAGCTAGTATTATTGTCTATCAGTCTTTGGTTCCCGCCAATAATAAAAGTCCACCTCTATGATGGCTTTGGTGACGCCCGCTACAATGCATCGCCATGAATAGTCCCTACGTAGACCTAAATCAAGGTTGAACTCCAGAATCAAGATTTGACTGTGCCTAAATACAAGAATGAGCTTCCAATTTGTAGCTACTCACATTTTGTCCACATTTCTCACACATTGTCATCTCTATATGACCTAGGACATGTTCATCTCTTGTTTTCACATCAGCAAATATCTTCTGACAAATATTACACCGATGGTCTGTAGTATGTTGGAGAATATGTCGTTGCAACGTCGCTCTGGTCGCGAAGCTTTTGCCGCAGGATTCACAAAGATGGCGATCTACTTCCTGCTTTGACCCCTGGCAATGATTTTGAACATGAAGGTACATTTCCTTCCAATCTGCTGACTTATAGTAACAGATTTTGCATCTGAAACCAAATGAAGTAATGCATTATTAATGTTATTTGTGCAGTGCAGTTTTCACTTACACAGTTGGCAAGACGACGCCATATTGTAGACGGCGATACGGCTCACCACCTATCTAACTGAAAACTTGGTGAGGGTTGAGTACTTAGTTTACCTTGCGATGGATGTATCTCTGACTACCCATTGGGATATAGTTGTGAGCTTATGTTATTATTAATATTAATAGTCAGGTATGATAATTGTATCAGTGTTAAAATTTCCGTGGAATGATTTTACTAATGTAAATAATATTTTGGTTGTGGAATGAATAATGTGGGACTTTCCTTCCAATCGACGTTCCCCAAACACACGACAGATGGCGTTGTTCACTTTTAACGTGATAATTACCTATTTTCTCATTGCTGGGGTACATAAGCATATGTGTATAAAACTAATTTTTGGTTGCTTGATATTTGGATCACATTATGTATAGAATGATGTTGCTACCTGTATTGTTTCTTTTTATTTTGATCAGAATAATGATGGGTGGAAGTTCTAATTGTACCTTGGTGTAATAAAAAGGGTCGTAATTTATAACCAAGAACAAAGATAAAAGATGCATATGTTATCCATGAAATTAGAAGTTTAAACGAAGAAAAAACTTTGGGGAATACCAATTGGAAAGTCCCCCATTTATTTTGAACAATTGTCGAGAGAAAATTCAGTTATCTTAGCTTGTTTGACAAGTTAATACAGACTGTTGATCTTTTTACCCATTTCAGGGTTAATTTAACATTTCTGAATCTACATCATTTCGCAAGGTGTTATGACTGAGGAGAATTTCAAAATACAGCATAGAAAATAATGAGTACACACCTATACTGTGAATTTTTGGCTTTCTCATGCATTTCTTTTTTATGTTTATTCAAGGCATCAAAACCAATGAAGCTGTGGCCACATATGTCACATATCCTCTCATCGGCCTTCATAATATGGTTTTTAGCATGCTTGTACAGTTGGAACCGTTCTTTGAAGGTCGCTTTACATTGCTTACAACGGTATACACAGTTCATCATCGGATTGCCACCAACATGACAAGTTTTATTATGTTCTAACAACTTTTCATTACTAACAAATTGTTTACCACAGTTGCAAGTCAAGGGTGGATTATGTGTTAAAGAATGCTGCTTCATCTTCTGTCTAGAATCAAAATGAAGATTGCAGTGCATGCAAGTATGTAGGGCAGTATCACATATGCTCATATGCTTGGAAAGTTTCTGTAGATTGTCAAACTTCAGTTTGCAGCCAAAACATGAGAAAGGGTTTTTTTCTTTACTTTGATTCGGTTTTTTCGGTTCTACTTCTTTCATTATAATTTCTTTCACAATTTCTATATCTGAATCTAAGACATCTATTTCCATTTTAATACAGTTCTTAGCCTTCAAAGTTTCCTTCTTCTTGGGACTTGGTATTTTAGTAGATTTTATGCTATTTGTAGTTTTGTCAGTACCATCCATAGAGTTTTCCTGATTCCTGTCCAACATGTTGACTATGGAAGGTATGTCTTCCTTGCCCAAATTGTTTAAGTACTCTTCTATGTTCGCAGTGTTATTTAAGAACTCTAATAGCGAATCTGAATTGTATTCCGAGTCAGGTAAAGGTTGTATGGGAACTTTCGCTTCAACGCACTTTTTCGCTTGTTCTTCCAAGCTAGACTCTAGCCAGTCCTGAGAGCAACGAGCGTTTAACTGGAAATTATAGAAATCACTTAACTGGGACACGCAAGAACTGCAAATAACTTTCGGGAGGTTGTCGCTGGTAGATATGGTGATAGCGAGACAAGATTTGATTTGTAAATGGATTGTTGGGTCTTCAAATATGGGTACACGATCTGACTCTACGTCTAAGCATATTCGGCAGCAATTTTGTAGGTTTTCACACATTTTTCCGATGTTTTATGAAACAAACCTTCGGATCAGATGTTTCGCTTTGCGTATTGTTTTGACAGAAAGTGTTGTATGCGCTAGCTGGCCAACTCAGTCGAAAATAAAAAAAAAGAAATCTATGAATATCCATCGGTCTATTTCTGTTTGACTTGGAATAAATTGTGTTGTGTTGTGTCTATATAAAAGTACTTTCTGGTATTAATGTTGCATTTATTTGGAAGTTAGTATTCTGTTGTTTTGTTCTTGTTCTGTATTTTATAATTTCCTATCTCTATGATTTTAGTCTATCTTGAAAATATAAATATTTCGTAACGAAAATCGATCGATTGTAGCAGAAATCCCTAGTTATGTCATTTTGACATATCGCGTGCTTTAGTCACGCTTTCTGCACAGGTCTTTGGCACTTACTGATTGCGTCGCAATAAAGTGAGATAAGAGATACAAGTCTGTATGTATCCATCTCATTTTCCTATCGGAACGAGAGCACAAATGTCAAAATAAAACTGAATTTTGTAGCAACGCGAATAGGGCGAGGCGAATTTCTTTATCAAAAATATAAACAAACAAAGTTTTCAAGGCTATTTACTGCGAAATATTCAGTTCAGTGGTCAGCGCGAGAGTGTGAATTAATTAACCGTGACAGGCGATATCGTATATCCTCAATATTAAATGCAAACACCTCATTTACTGCGTATGAAATAGTGTAGAACTTTGTAAAAATCATGGGTTCTAAAGAACAGGATAGTCCGGCTTTAGAAGCACAGGAATCGTTATTATATTCAGCCAGGCATGGTGAACTGAAAGTAGTCAATGCCCTCTTAGAGGCGAAGAAGGATGGAAAACTAACTTTGGATATAAATTGCAAAGGTAAGAATTTAATTTGAGACACATTTTCGGCATTGTTTTATTTGGTACTTAGCTGGCGTGTTATACTTTTACATACGCTTCATTGTTAAATCACATACTTTGGAATATCACTTGCTATTTCGTACGGAACTTTCCAATTTATTTCCAATTTTCAGTATGGCTACATCCATCCCATCCTATTTTTTTCTACATTGCACTATAACAACATAACATAAACCACAATATTCATCACATCACTAATTCAAGAGCCTCTTGTTGGTGTAGCATTCTCCATAAAACACAATATTCATATAAAATTCAAATTGTATTTTCAGGCAAAAGCAAAAGTAACATGGGTTGGACACCGCTGCACTTGGCCACATACTTTGGCCATACAGATGTTGTGAAGGCCCTACTAGAGGCTGGAGCGGATGTGGATGATGTCAACGACACTGGTGATACAGCTCTGCATAAGGCTTCGTTTATAGGCAACGAGGTAGATGACCTTTTTTATTTTCTTAATAATTGGTCCTCCCGTTGATTGAGGGCACGCCTGTGCCCAGCAGTGGGATGTATATAGACTTTTTATGTTTTAAGTAGGCAAATAGTTTTTGTACCTAATTTTTTGTCATTATATATAGCATGTTAGTGATATTGTGATTAAAAACTTTGATGGGTGACTCAGACCATGATTCAAAGTTGATATCAAGTGGAATTTTCTGAAGCAAAATTCAACACTTTAGTAATGGTCAAATGATATTATTGCTTTTGGAAGGTTGTAGCTTCAAAAACAGGGTGATGCAAGAGGGAATAAGTCCATCCCCTTTTTGATGTTAAGTTATAACATATTAGACTTTAGTCTGATTGGATCAATGGATTGATACTTCAACCAATATTCTTTTTTACTGCAATGTAAAAGTTTAGACTTCTTTTGTTTAAAAATAATTATTAACCATTGTTATAATATACTGTCAATCATGTTTTTGACAATTAAAAAAAGTTGCGAAAAAGTTTTCTCTCAGTAAATAAATATTTTTTTAATATTGTAAGTGCTGGTATGTACCGAGAAATCAAATTATTAACAGTTGTGCAACACATTGGTTATGGAACTGTTTCTTAAGTGATATTAAACAAGTATAATGGAAATTTATCAAAGCAATTGCCTCATTAACATTCCACTACAGTCAACAAATTAAAATAGGGTCGTGTACTAGGTTCAAGATAAATTATGAAATTCTGATTACTAAATAAAGACACATCTAAAACTAACGAAAAACATTTTCTTTTTTCTATTAAACTTATTTATGAATTTTACTCAAGAAAAACGTAATAATAAGTCCGACATTTTGTCACGTTTTTCTATGACGTCACAGAGTGCTTTTTCATACAAATTCCATAGTAATTTCGTGTTTTGACGTTTAGTAAAAAGTAACTGATTTGACTAGTTGGAAACTAGCCTATTGATTGGAGTCATTATCATAATAATTGTCTTCTTAACAATCAAAGTCATTTCAAACTACTATTTTAATCTAGGTGGGTAGTGGTATTTCGACGGCCTGTGTGGTCCAGAGGTTGAGTGTTGGTCTTACAATCTGGAGCCCCGGGTTCGAATCCCGGTGGGGACATATTTGTGATCCCTAGTTTGGTTAGGACATTACAGCTGAACTGCTTAAGAAAAGAATTCTCTTTTTTTTCTTTTGTTCTTTGTTGTCCAGTACATATAATTTCGAGCTCTTAAGGCAAGAGTGAATAGGCATTATTTGAGTTTGAGTGGTCCACTTTATATCACATCACTGCGTTAGTCTGAATCGTGGTCAAACACTTTTAAACTTTTAATAAAAAAATAAATATAAAAGGGTACACAAAACAAACAGCTTTCTTTTTACACACAGAAAAAAATATTTGGTATACATGCTTGTATATAATTTGCGTGTACGGAGATTAGTAGTTTGTGAACCATTGAAGAACTGAGTATAGTTTTTATACAAAATATGTGAGAAAGTAATTACCAAGTCCACGCAGACGTGTCGCGACCCAAAAGCTAACGGTTTATTAATGTGGGGCTGGGATTTCAAAATAAAAGGTATCTTTTCGACTAACACGCTTTCATATAAATTATTATTGAAAAGAAATACAATAGTCCAAGTCATAATAACTGCTTATGGTCAGTCGACCGATCGCATGTTTGGGCACAAAAATTAAAAAAAAAATTGCTCCGCGCACACACACTCTCATTCTTCGTCATTCTTCGCCATATAATGATATACTCTTCTCTCTTCCTTCTCACGTCATCTGTCCCTTTCCTTCACCATCTTGCGTTTCATACATACTTCATAGTACCACATAAATATGATCATAATTTTGACTGAAGATGACAATGGTATTAGTTTTTTTCATGTACAATATCTTTAACTGTTAATTATGAGGATTGGAGCCTGTTTTTTTTGACGTGATTTATTGTAGATTTGCCGCAGATGGCATTAACTACTTGGCCAGACAAATGGGGAGTGCTGAAAGCTCTCACCCGGTACAACGTTTAAGACAACAGGCCTGAGGGTGCCCAGTTCTTAGAGCCTGTTAGTAAGTACATTGAAATCTTTTTTTTCCAGGACCTAGTAATCCTTTTACTGAACCACAAAGCAGACGTGAACATAATGAACGGCGAAGGCCGTACAGCGACAGATATGTGCAAGACAAGAGATGTACAGCGGTTGTTGGAAGCGGCACAGAGGGCGGAGCGACACGAAAGGGAGAGACGACTACTTAACGCTGCTAAAGAGGGACGGATAGATGATATACAGGAATTGGTAAGCATATTGTACAGTCATGAGCAATATCATGTACCCACTTTAGAACCCTGTCGCACTATCATGTTTGACATTCAATGAAAGTTACAGTTTAATTTGTCAAAAGAGTTAATGTGACATGGTATTAAAGTGTATATATACATATTAATACTCGTGACTGTAGGTCTTGCAACACTGTATAACGTCGCTTCATAGCAAAAACCGCGTAAACGCCTTTTTAGGGAAATAAAGAAATCTCATGTTATCTTATGAGTAATCACATTCTGATATGATTTTCTTTCTTCAACTAAACTTCGATTTCTTTCTATTGCGGAGTTTCCTAGGTCAAAGATAAATTATGAAATTCAAATTACTAAATAAAAAGGATCTAACTTATTTAAGATTTATTTTTCTATTTAACTTATTTATGAATTTTAATAAATAAAAATGTAATAATATGTGCGACATTTTGTCACTTTTGCTTTTTCGTACAAATTTTATAATAATTTCATGTTTTGCCGTTTAATAAAAAGTAACTGATTTGACTAGTTGGGAACTAGTCTTATTTATTTTAATCCGAGTAGAAATTGAGACCGCATTGTTTTAAGTTTACGCGGTTATTATCATAATTAAAACACATAATAACGGATTCTTACCGCGTTTAAAGTAGGGATATGAGACTCCCGATATTAGAACCCGAACCCGTTATTATGTGTTTTAATTGAGACCACAATTTTTTACCTGGATTGAACTAGCTTGTAGATTGCGAGGTTTTGTTAATAAAAGTCAAATCCGAATGTGATGTTTCAAAAAGGCGCTTGCGTGGTGTTCACTGTAAGGTGTCAGACAACGTTGTAGAACAAAAGTTCAGCGCTAACTTTCAACGTGTTGGCCAACATGTCTCGCGCCAAATATTGCTAACTAAAAACGCGGCTTTATACTTACCTATATCGGCTTTATCTTTCTGTTTTGATAAGCCCGGATAATTGAGGAGCTCAGTGGCGTAGAGGAGCTCGGTGGCGCAGCGGTAAACGCGCTCGGTCTGCGATTGTTGAAGTTAAGCAACTTTCGCAAGGGCCGGTCATAGGATGGGTGACCACAAAAAAAAAGTTTTCATCTCGAGCTCCTCCGTGCTTCGGAAGGCACGTTAAGCCGTTGGTCCCGGCTGCATTAGCTGTCCTTAATAATTATCTATCCGCACTGGGCCCGCGTGATGGTTTAAGGCCCGATCTCCCTTTCCATCCATAGGGAAGGCCCGTGCCCCAGCAGTGGGGACGTTAATCGGCTGATGATGAATGTATTTCTTTGTTTCGATAACATAAGTATATATACTAGCTAGCTTAACATAACATTAATATCCAGGAGAGAGGCATCGTAGGCTGTAATACAAGTATTTTTATACTTACTCAGCTACGGTACCTACCTATTTATATCTGTGTTTAATACTAAGCTATGTTTAAGGAAAGAATTCAAGTACCCACTTTTTTGGCAATAAATTATTATTATTAAAAAAAAACATCACAGAATGCGTAAAGTGCAACTAATGTATGTGTACATTTCAGCTGAGCTCCCCAAACCCTCCGAACATAAACTGCGTTGACGCTCAAGGTAACACCTGCCTCCACTGCGTCGCGTATAGAGGTCACGCCCGATTAGCTGTGCTGTTACTGCAGAACGGAGTCGATACTACCCTGAGGAATAATAGTGGTGAGTCTGCCATGAGGATAAAAACTGCCTATTTCCCCCATCGTATAGTTGCAAATGTTGTAGTAGGCTGAGCTGTAGCCTATCTACGGGGTCCACAGGTGGCGGATAGTGGAACGGCCATCAGATATGATGGTTAGCTGCAAATATAAAAATAAGCAGTCCCCGACCAAACAGCGACAGGATTAGCAGAACGTAGTGGGTAGCTCACTGGGACGGGCTAACCTCTAAATTGCTACTTAGGTTCTATGATGATCTAGTGACGTAGCGAGTAGGCGCCGGTATTTCAAAAGCGCACCCCTGATGCCGGGCAGCAGCGGTATCAGTACTGGTTGGAGGCCGAGGTAATGGATTCTGGTAGGGCTCTAGCTAGAACATCACCGACTGAGAAATTGGTCGGTATACTGCGGAACGGAAGGCGATTGGGGCAACCACCGTTCTACACGCCCTATCTATGGAGTAATGGCGATTACTCCACCGACAAGAGCGCAGCTCTTAAATATAGAGAGAGATGGTTGCAAGGCACATGCCGAGGCTTGATTCCGGATTTTAAACGAAAGACGGGAAAAATGCACAAAAATGAGAGGGTCGCTTCACTATCCTCACCATCTGACCCTCAGCTGAAATGCCAGTCGTGCGGACGCTATTGCCGCTCCCGTATTGGACTTTTCAGCCATACAAGACGTTGCCACAGAAACAAAAAATCAAGATGTAAAGGCTTATGATGATGATGATTTCCCCCATCAGGTGTCGCTACTGTTGAGTGGTCTTAAATTTTGACAGTTCCCCATACTATTTGGTCATATTTATACACTATAACGCTTTCCGCAGCGTTTAACTGCAAAATAATAGTCGTGTATTTATTCCCTAAAGATCAGAAAGAAGGAAACTTAGAAAAACTTATTTTCAGTCAAAACTGTCTTTTGCCAACTGATGGCTTTTCTTTTTCGGAACTCATCCTTCATATACGATATCCTTCATATAGATACACATACGTTGCACCACATTTTATAGCAATTTATCACGAATTTTAGCTGGACAGTATGGAGAGCTGTCAAAATTTAGGAACACTCAACAATACTGTCTCCTCTGTGAAGAGCGATTCTGATCCGAAAATAAGATGATCCATGCTGCGGATAACACGTTAAGCAATAGTATTTTCTCATCAGTCATATCAAATATACGTTGCGGCCGCTTGTAAAATACGTATTTACAAGCGGCCGCAACGTATCCTTGTTTATTGTTTTTTGTTGTTTAGTTTTTTTTTATTATTATTATCATTACTTTTTATGTGTTACTCAGGAATTTATACTATGTATATTAGTGCATAGTTTCATTAAGCCCATTCATTGGTTTCTGTGCGTAAGTGTATCTAACATCCAGTTTTAAAAACTTTCAAGCTCATAATATTGTTATTTTTTGGTTGTTATGGTGTACGAGTACATGCTTCCGTCCAAACTCACTGTAGTAGACTCACTATTTACCACTTCTATTATATTAATATGTGGATATACCAGTTGGTTATACATTTAGTTATAACTTAGGCTAATATTATCTTAAGTATTACCCATTGTATAACTGTTTTTTATCCCTAATAAAATAAAATATCAAGAGGCCTAGAGGACCAGTAGTAGCCCTGACACTAGGGTTGATGAGTTCAGTTAATGAGAGAAATGCTTTAATGTTTTTCGTATGCCATGTTTTGTCCAGGTCAATTAGCGATAGAGCTGGCGAAGGACGCAGACATGCGCGAGGTGCTGAGCGTGCGGCCCGTGCAGCGGCTGCAGCGGACTGCGGCCAGGTTCGAGGGGCCGCTGATGAAGCGGTCGCGGTTCCTGGGATGGAGGCCTGTCTGGGTAACACTCTAGATACCTACGTATAAGCGTCTTCTTCTTCTATCATGTGGGTGACGAGGTGAATTACCAACAGAGGGTTATTGTTGAGCCGCCAAAGGCCCCTGACATGGATCATATAACGTTTACATTTATGTTATGATGAAATACTAATATAGAAAAACATATTTTCATTTTTTCTTGTTACTTATCTAGGATATTAAAAAAAATATACAATGTCTTAGTAACAGGATCCCGTTTTTACCCTTTGAGTACGGTACCCTAAAAAATAGCTTCGGCGAGCATTGGTAATAAATGTAAAATAGCGGCTCACAATGCTCGGTGGCGCAGCGGTAAACGCGCTCGGTCTGCGATTGTTGAAGTTAAGCAACTTTCGCAAAGGCCGGTCATAGGATGGGTGACCACAAAAAAAAAGTTTTCATCTCGAGCTCCTCCGTGCTTCGGAAGGCACGTTAAGCCGTTGGTCCCGACTGCGTTAGCAGTCGTTAATAACCATCAATCCGCACTGGGCCCGCGTGATGGTTAAGGCCCGATCTCCCTATCCATCCATAGGGAAGGCCCGTGCCTCAGCAGTGGGGACGTTAATGGGCTGATGATGATGAGCGGCTCACAACGCCCGATACGAATTGGTGCGGGGAGGTTAGTTACCGTTGTATACACAGGGGCGGGTTAGTGACATCATAACGAATACTGAGAGGGGCGATTCAGCTCATGATTCTGAGTTAATATCAAGTGGAATTCTCCGTTCAAAATTCATGATGTTTTGGGTTTTTTGAAATTCTATGTATACTTTTGCGATGGGAAATTCCAGTTGATATTAACTTAGAATAATGAGCAAAAACATTCGCCTCAATATTCGTTACGGTGTCTCTAACGCCCATGCGTACTCGTATGGCTACCTGTACGTACTTGTACGGTGATTCTGAGTTGATATCACATGGAATTTTCTGTCGGAAAATTCATAAAAATATAAGTGGTTTTTTATTATTTGCAGTTCTATACATTGCCACGGAAAATTCCACTTGATATCAAATCAGAATTATTGTTTCAGTCGTCACTTAAAGTTTTCGTTACGATGTCACTAACACCCTGTATGAATAACAGTTTGTACTGATTTGTTACCAGGCGGTGCTTCAACGCGGGGTGCTCCTATACTACGGGTCCCGCGCAGAAGCAGCGAGGGAAGGAGGGAGATGGCGCGCGCGCAAGTACTTGGACGCGGCCAAGATTACCGCGCCGGACACCGAACCCGCACTACTGGTGGTCAGCTTTAGTGACGGGGACACACACAGGCTGGCTGTGCCGCAGGGGGACAAGGATATCACTGTTTGTAGACAGGTATTAGCTGTTATATGTTAATGAGTGTGTACATTTATGAAACAAATAAAAGAGAAGGTGCAGATTGTGTCGTATCGGGAGGTGAAGGTTTTGGCGGGAAGAATAGAGGAGTGGCGATTACTCCACCGACAAGAACGCAGCTCTTAAATAGATATATATAAAGCTATATTAGCTGTTACCCGCGACTTCGTTCGCATGAAATCCTACTACTTGGCCGGATAGACTTTCGGGCAAATACCTCCGTTCAATGTGTCATTTAAGCGGATTATATTTGAAAGTAAAAATTAAGATAGGCAAAAATGTAAACTACCCTCTCAAAATTTTACAATGGCCAATAAAATTAAGTTGACAGCACACGTAAAACGGGTTGCATGACATTTCATTCATTCATTCATTTTTAAATTAACAGCCGACAATAATCCGTTTTTTGGCGGAATCGGCTAGGTAAATGGTATATATAGACGGTAGTAATCCCCATTATTTCAAGTCGAATTGGTTTTTACTGTAATGGCTGAATGTAAAACTGTAAAAATAAATAAATAAATTATTCGGCGGATAAGAAAATGACGCGTATAACTTAAAATAAAATTAGGAGGTGTCTGCAGGAATCGGGGCCAATAACCGCGGAAACCTCAAATAATGTATATCTTTTCAGTCCTGGTTAACGGCGCTAAACGACCACATAGCGTACTCAGGCCACTATCTATGGGCTGGAGCCTCCCCCGACTCGACGAAGGAAGCCACTGAAGACTTAGAAGACGAATGCAAACCTTTAGGTCAGTACAATGTAATTTTTTTTAAGTCCCAGGTTAATTCCCCGTTCGTTTCTAATAATTTATAATAATAATTTTTTTATTGCCAAAAAAGTAGGTACAATTCTTTCCTTAAAATAGCTTAGTCTTGGACACAGGTATAAATAGGTAGGTACCATAGCTGACTAAGTATATGCATACTTGTATTACATCCTATGATGCCTCTCTCCTGGATATTTATGTTACTTAAGCTGGCTAGTTTACGCACTTATGTTACCAAAACAAAGAAATACAAAAGTTTTTAATGACTGGCTTAACAAAATAAAAAGACAAAAAAACAGAAAGAAAGAAAGATCCTCTCTTTGTGTGGAATGTAGTTGTACGTGAGTGTGTGTGAGAGGGTGTGTAAAAGAGTAAAACATAAAAGGAATACAAAGTATTTTTTTTTTATTTTTTATATTATATAAATTTGATCACTTTGTTCTACTTCAACTTTATGGTTTATGGTAACCGAAGACAACCATTACTGCCAGAGTCAAGAATAGAAAAGACACTTGTCCATAGAGAATGTCTTAAAGAAACAAACGATCGATGTTTGGACTTTATACAGGGTGTTAGTGACATCGTAACGAATACTGAGGGAGATGATTCAGACCACGATGAGTGGATATGAAGTGGAATTTTCCGTCGCAAAAGTATGCAACTGAAAATCATTAACTTTGCGACGGAAAATTCCACATGATGAACTCAGTGCCCTGTTTATCAAAACTTACAAGCCCTGTACTTACATACATAAAGAGCCTATATAAGAGCGTTAGGCTTACGATCTGGAGGTTCGGGTTCGATTCCCGATGTGGACATTGTCGAAATCACTTTGTAAGACTATCCTCTATTTGGTAAGGACCTTTCAGGCTGATTGTCCGAAAAAGTAAGATGATTCCGTGCTTCGGAGGGCACGTTAAGTCGTTGGTCCCGGCTATTAGCCGTAAAAACACCTCCACCAACCCGCATTGGGGCAGCGTGATGGAGTATGCTCCATACCCCCTCCGGTTGATTGAGGGGAGGCCTGTGCCCAGCAGTGGGGACGTTAATGGGCTGATGATGATATCTCGCCTTATAGTGAAATGCACGTGATTTGACTAGTTGGAGACTCTCCTATTGTCCCCCAGGATCGATGCAGGACGCGTTGACGGCGGCCACGAACCACCTGGCCCTGCTGGACACGCAGCTGCGCGAGTGCGCCGCCATCGTGGCCGCGCTTGACAAGAGCGTCAACGTTGGGAACTCGCTGCACCATTCCGCCTACATGGTAAACATCCATATGTCGTCGGCAAATAGTCTAATCCGTCTCATTACAAAAAGCATCCGAATGCTGCTTTGCAATATGCCGAAGGCATTTTGTAAACCGTTTCGTCATTTTTTATTTAGCCGAAATGAGTCGAGTGCCGTTTGTAAAATAACGCGGCAATTTGTATAATTAGCACCGAATCTTGCCGCCGCAGCGCTGTTCAATCGGACAATCTTTACAAAAACCTCATTCTTACAGCTTGTCGCGACCGGGTGAGAGCCCTCAGCGCTCCCCATTTGTCCGGCCAAGTAGTTAATGCCATTTGTAGCAAATCTATAATTATGGTGCGGATTGTGACTTACATCGTAATGTCATGGGTTTGAATCCCGGCTCGGATTCTAGACCGCTGAATTCGACTTTATGAGTTTGAAGCCACTTTTGTGTTCGACTTTATGAGGTCATAGATAATTGGTATTATGTGGATTTCAGTATTTGTGCCCGGTTAATGAGTCCTATTCTTCTTCTATCGTGTGGGTTGTGAGGTGGACTACCAACCTCATCAACCCTGGTGTCAGGGTTATTATTGAGCCGCCAAATACCCCTGACATGACTCATGTAACCTGGACGTGCTTAACGTGACTTCCGAAGCACGGATCATGTAACTTACGGACAATCAGGTGATCAGCCTTTAAATGTCCTTACCTAACTAGGGATCACAAAGTGTTTTTTGTGATATGTCCCCACCGGGATTCGAACCCGGCACCTCCGGATCGTGAGCCCAACGCTCAACTATTGGACCACAGAGGCCTGTCATAGAATAAGAAATAGAAATAGAAATGTTTTAGTGCGACCATGTGTTCGTACAAATTGTGGTATTATAAAAATACAGAAGTAAGTATTATAGTATCAACATGGACCCGGTAAGGGCACTGCAACTGGTAGAGAGGACAACATACTTAATTATTAGTCAAATACTGCGTATAGAACGACAACTCTCTGCTCCCTACCAGCATCTGAGCTAGGTTTAGCTCACCCCCCTCCTCCTTGGTCACACACACAGATGCGCGTGCTGAAACGACAATATGTAGTGTCTGTGTGAAAAGAGGTTTTTTGTGTGAAGTGTCCGGGGTGTGACCTTGTGCTATATCTTCCACAGAGGTTCCAGCACGCCTGCGGCACGGGCCAAGAGGCGCTGTCATCGCTGCGACACTGCGCCGCGTTGGTTGCGCAGGCGCGGGACGCGGACTCCGCACGGCTTAATAGAGAGGTGAAGTATGAGAGCCCGCTCAGGGACGGTACTGAAAAGTATCGGCGTCCGAAGGACGTAATATGCGACGACCCGATTACTCTAGCCATAGAGGCGGCCAATCATCTCTTGACACAAAACACTTCAGAACACCGATACCGACACCGCCGGCGTGGTCGACGATTTCCCTCATTCAACGCTAATCACTATCGACCCACCAGAGTCAATTAATTCTTTCAAATATTCTTCCTCTCAGACGATGCCCTGAGCCGAGGTTCGCGCCCAACTGGGCACCCTCAGGCCTGTTGTCTTAAATGTTGTACCAGGTGAGAGCCTTCAGCGCTCCCCATTTGTCCGGCCAAGTAGTTAATGCCATCTGCGGCAAATTTACAATAAGTCATGTCAAAAAGGGTCATCTACGACACCTCATTATGATCAGCTGTTACCCGCGGCTTTATTCGCGTGAAACCTACTACCCGAAACTGTAGAAGTTTCATACAAACTTTGTCACATCTTTTTACCCCCTAAGTTGTTGAATTTCACAAAATTTCGTCTCCACTTACTACGTTTCTGACACACCACTTTCGTTTCTTCCACTCTCATCAAAGCATAAGCAAACATGCCCACCGGTCTGGTGTATTCATCAGAAGCAATTCATCTAAAAAAGCAATAATGCTATTTGACTTTTGTTTGCATTGCGCACTTACTTTTATATGCGCAAATATCAAATTGCAATATTGTTTTCTTGGATGAATTGCTTCAATGTGGCCTTTTTAACTCGCATGACCTTTCTACATTATCTTTTGTTGTTACAGCTGGAAAGAAATAGAGTGTTAGAAGAAGCTCTGGCGGCGTTGGCGCGTACGCATCACGCGCTGGAAATGTCCGTCGCAGAGGAACTCACTAAGGTATGCCATTACAAACAAACATACATTATACATTGTCTATAATGTACTTGTACAGCCTCCGTGGTCTAGTGGTTAGAGCGTAAAGCTCACGATCTGGAGGTCCGGGTTCGATTCCCGATGGGGACATTGTCGAAATCACTTTGTGGGACTGTCCTTTGTTTGGTAAGGACTTTTCAGGCTTGAATCAACACTATGTATGTATAATAAATTAGTAAGACTACAGCCACGCTTCGATCTGATATTAAAATACTGTTCATCTTTTCAGAGCAAAAGAAAGAAAAAATCATCGGTAAACGAGTCTAAGGAGAATTTCTTCGACGTATATGAAAGTAAGTATCGTTATATTCATTCATTGGCCTTATACGTCTGTTTCAGACGATTTATGACGTCATTGTCTCGAAGAAATGCACTTTCCTTCATGGCTGTGCAAGCCAATCCTAGAGCGGCAAACTCTACCGCACACTCTGCAGGAGAAGTCTCCAACTGGTGGATTGTCGTCGGTTTGGTGGCGTTTCAAAGTATCGTTATAAGAGATTCTGTTATATAACGCACTTTTTTACATAGTTTGCTAAGACCTGGAAGGACTACATTGACCAAATTGTAGATGTCCTTAAGGTTTGTACGATCTACTCTGAACTGCGTGTATGAAACGATTGATGAATGTGGAGGAAGCAAGAGTCCGGATCGAAGCAGAAGGAGTGTCCGTGAATCATAGAAAAATAGGGTGTCAAATCCTATCACTATGCGATTCACGATATTATTATCATCTAATGTAGTTTTTTCCTTCAGCATCAGACGACGAGGATGACACCCTAGTAACAGCCGGACTGTCGAGTCCTCTGGGCGCCCTCAGTCCGTGGGGCAGCAGCCCTGACCTCATCGAGAGACGGACACCTATAGGAAGCTTAGATGGTGAGTGTTTTCGATTAACACAACATTAGCTCACGATTGAGAGGGTTGATTCAACTCTTGATGACGTCGAGTTAATATCAAGTCGAATTTATCACTAATTTAAGAACCACGCTCTTGTCTGTGTAGCATTCTCCACGCTACTTTTTTAGGGAAAAATAGGGCAGTGGTTTCCCTCTTGCCTTCCGCAGTACTCTGTCTGACGCGAGTAGAATGGCGCCCAGAGTAGTCGAATTATCCATCGCAAAAGAAAAAGCAAACAAAACCATGAATTTTGCAACGCAAAATACCATCTGATATTAACTCAGAATCAGAGCCGAATAATCGCCCTCAATATTTGTTACGGTGTCACTAACACTATGTATACATTTACTAGCATACGTAGTATTATTCTTTATACTGGTATCTTCGTATATCCAAAACGTTAACAAGTGTGATATTAACCCGCCAGGCGACAGGACCCCTACAAACGAAGAGCAAGAGCCAATCTATGGTCCTCGTTACACTGGTTCGGGGTCAGAGTCCCCGCAGTCACTGCACACGGCCATCAGTCCCGCCAGCTCGCGAGGCACGCTCGTGTCGCAGGGCGGACATGTCTACCGGAACGCCAGGCCGTATCGGAAGACAACTAAACTTAGGTAGGTGTGTTCATTAACGTTGTTATGAGTTGCCATAGCAACCGACGCGATGTTTCTGAATGTTCACTTTTGTTATTTACACACTCACGCACTTAAGCGCACACACACATCAACACACCTAGAGACTCCCACACATACCCACACACTCCCACACATACCCACACACTCCCACACATACCCACACATCCACACATACCCACATATTCCCACACTTACCCACGTACTCCCACATCCACAAATACCCACACATTTACACACATCCACACACAACCACACATCCGAATATACACGCACGTGCTGTAAATTACTTTTACGTTATCAGGACCTACAAGTCTAAACCATTTCGACCATATCGGAAAACTACTCAACTTCCGGTAAATGTAATACTACGACTAAAGTACTAATTACTAAATAAGTATATGTACGTAGAGGAGAATTATTTGTCTATCTAAAACGGTAGTACATTTATCCATGCAGTATGGATTGTCCAAAAACATTAGACCCGTCCAAGCTTTAAGCAACAACTTTATAGCACGGTCCCGGTTACACTGGTTGACAGTCCTCAAGTTGCTGCATACGCCGGCATAGTGTAAGAAATTATATTATATAAATCTAAATATATAAAAGGAGAAACTGACTGACTGACATATCAACGCACAGCCTAAACGGCTAAACGTAGGCACTTGAAATTTGGAAGGGACGTAGCATAGGTACCGTAGAGGTGCACTAAGAAAGGAATTCCCGGAATTCCCACGGGTACGGGAATTAGCGGGAAAATCCTTTTGTATGAAAAATCTAAATCGCTTAAGTTAGACGCTTGAAATTTGATATGAACTCCCACACACTCAAAGATCTCTCTTTTATAACACGCCACGCGGACGAAGTCGCGGGCATAAGCTAGTAATTATATATACTAGGTATAGAACGGCAACTATTCGCTCCCCACCAGCGGCTGAGCTAGGTTTACCTCAAGGTCGTACGATTTTGATTATTATCGTATGACAACAAACTTACTAGACCAAAATCTGTTACGTTTTAAGACCAAAAATATATATTTTTTTATTTTACCTTCATTTCTTATATTTATTTGACCTGTTTATTAATTTCTTTACTTTTGTTTCAGTTCTCAGTGGTCTCTTTAAGAGTGTGGTTAGTACAAATTAGAACACTCAAGTAGTTAGCACGAATTATACAATGAATTTAGTGATCATTTATTAATATTTTTATGTAAATAAACACGCAAGCACACGCACAGTTATGTGTAAATATCTATACGAATATTAGGATTAATAAACTCATGATGAGGTTGGTCATTGACCTTAAAACCCGAATATCCTCACGAGAAGACAAAGAATAAATTCTTTACCAAAAAATTGCTATACCAAATAAATCTGGCAATATTGTTCTAAACAGAAGGACAAAAATACGAAACGCTTTAATATCTGTTAGTATTAGATTAAGATTGTAATTATAAAACCTACAGATCTGCACAACTCTTTCTTCTAAGTAAGTTACTTAAGGAAGTAAGGCCCGATATATCCTTTTCGAAGTTCATTCTTGCGTGGAAAACTCGGTCTTAATAAAGTAACTGTGTAATGTTGGCCTAAGGCTAAATACAGAGTGTTAGTGTCATCGTAACGAACACTTTGAGGGATGATTCAGACCATGATTCCGAGTTGATATCAAGTGGAATTTTCCGTCGCACAGGTATGCAACTGAAAATAATCAAAAAAATATCACTAATATTTTCATGAATTTTCCGACGGGAAATTCCATTTGATATCAACTCTGAATCATGGTCTGAATCATCTCCCTCAGTATTCGTTACGGTGTCACTAACACCCATACCTACTTGTGTGGCTACCTGTACGTACTTTTACGTGGTGTAAGTGACATCGTAACGAATACTGAGAGGGATGATTCAGCTCATTATTCTGAGTTGATATCAAATAGAATTTTCCATCGCAAAAGTAAAGAATTGAAAATAATTTTGCGACGGAAAATTCCCCTTGATATTAACTCAGAATTATGGTCTAAATCATCCCCCTTAGTATTCGTTACGATGTCACTAATACCTTGTATAACTAATTAATCTTCAATTTTTCTCGAATCTTTCTGAATCTCGCTTATGAACTTAAAACATGTTCCTTTAGGTCTTAAATTTCGGACCGCGGTAGGATTAGCCCAATGCTCTTTTTGAATGAGTCGTTTTGCACCGCTATGGTAGGAACGGTGCTTACTGGAATGGGCCTGTTCGGATCACAGAGTAAAATTAAATTTAGTAAATACACTATCCAAGTAGAGTTTTCACTAACACAGTTGGCTCGACCATTATAAACGGCGATACGGCTCACCTATCACGTTGGTCTATAATAGTCTATATATAGCTCTATGAGGTGTGGGTTTAGTTCATATTGCGATGGATGCACCTCTGACTACCCCAATCGGACATAGTCGTGAGCTTAATTTCACTGTCCGAACAAACTGCGTGCCGAAACGACCCATTACAAAAAAGTTCGCCGAAAAGGTGCAAAAGGATCCATTCAATACAATACAAATATACTTCAAGAAGAGTTCTTAGTCTATTCGCACCGCGGTCCAAGCCTCTTGCGGTCCGAAACGTCTAAAGACCCGTTTCTTTACCCCCAGTTATTTAAGCCACAACAATTTTATCTTTCCCTTCTACCGTTTTAAGGTTTTCTTTCGTTTGATAAAGGCACTAAACCAAAATAGGCAGATGATTAAAACAATTGCAAAGATGAACAAATCCATCCATATTATATGTGTTACAGTGTTTAGAGTACTTTTTAGTACGCACTTTAAAGGTGATGGGTGAATTACGGTGTTTTATACGCACCAGTTAGTTTTTATTTTATTACTTATATTTTACATTCGTATTTTGAAATTTGCATTTATTTTTAAATTGATTGATGAATGTGATAGAGAATTGGTGCTGATTGCAGTATACACCATCTAATTTTATTTTAAGTTATACCTGTTTTAAGGAAACGGACGAGTAATCGATTGGCATACAATTTATGCAACACACGACCATTTTAAGCAGAAATTTAATAAAACCTATTTGAAGAAATAAAAACACTTCCAAAATGTTATGTTGGCACAATAATCAGACATAATTCAGTTGACAGCACACTTCAAACGGGTTGATTATAAGCGACGCCTGATTTATTCGCCCGTGTTACTCATTCATTTACTCATTCATTTTAAAATTAACCAATTATTATTAATCACCCGCCCTTTTATTTTTCGGCGGAGAAGAAAATGACGGATATAACTTAAAGTAAAATTAGGTGGTGTCTGCAGGAATCGGGGCCTATATAATTATGTTATAATAATATTCTTATAGTCGAAAATTGTGATGTTAAATTATATTTTACATACTTACACGAATTTTCAATGAAATAATTCGCTGAAACAAATTAGGCTTTAGATGGAATTGTGATAGATTTTGAAGATTATATTATTTTTAGAATTAAATACATATTTTATTTTGTAAGTACAACTTTTGACGTGTATTTATTTTTTGTATTAAATACGCATTAAACTTTATTTTCCTTTCTTTGTAATCGTTTTCCTTCCTTCGTTTGTTTCCTAGGATCTACGGTCTTCTAGGGTCATTTCAGTTGATCTTACAAACCATTTTTATAATGCCGTAATAAAATCTATCGTCATTCATCCTTAATACAAACGTAAGTACTTTTATCATATTATTCTTATCATTTCGATGGCATAAAATATCAGTCTACTTTTTGCCATCCGGTTATCATTCTACCATTATAACCTACGACACCTATGATCAAAAAGCACTAAAACCAGTACGAAGAATTACGCGAAAAAAATATTGGCAATCAAAATGGGTCCCTTGTTGGGCGCCATGCTAGCTCTGCGGCGGCGCGGGGAGTGGCGGGGCGGAGGAAGCAGGGGGTGGAGGTCGGGTGCCGCCAGTTGCGCCGCGGAGCTCACCGCGAGCACACGTCAGCGCCGCGACTCCGTACATGACACAGGGACACTATCGTGAGATTCGTGAGTCGTCACGGTTATATAATTTATTTTCGTTGTCTCGCTTCGTGATCTTATTAACTGATCATAATTATGTGAAAAAAAATCTAGGATAATCTATAATATAACTGTCATATAGTACGTATTATAAATTATGTTCGGAATATGGCGATGAGTCAGTTGACATGCATGTGCAGTTGCATCGCTGCTAGCTTCGGAAGCTTCGGGCTTTGCTTAGCTTGACTGTTAAGTTCGTATACTTTTCAAATAAGTATACAATTTGTACAAGTATATGTACACTTACAAATCACGCGATCCCGGTGTGATCCTATGTCGCATGACTCATTCGCGTTTTCATACTTAATCATGAAAGTTTACTTCAATATTTTATTAAGCTAAAGTTCTGTAATCAAATGTTTCATCAGTCATTTCGGTAGTAATTGATTGCTTCATCGGGAAATTGAACGTTCGGTAATCATTTTCAATGAAAATTAATCAAATTAAGCTATCAATTTCGTATATCGGCGTGGTGGGAAACCGCGTAAGCGTCTATTTGACACCTCATTTCTGTTAAATTAGTTTTATTCCAGGTAAAAAACATAGACTGCTTTGCCTGGATGGAAACTTACTTGTCTATTGTGAGGTTTTGTTTGCAAAGATCACATTCGAATGTTATTTTAAAAAAGGCGTTTACTAAGTTTTCTAAACACGACATTTCACTCTTTGGGAGTTTTTAGGCTGTTCATAAGTACCTAATTAATTCTATATTCTATTAGTTAGGTACGAGAGGTCTTCGGGACATAATTAAGTTAAACGCAGATACCGAACCCTGCTAGGGTTGCCAGGCCCTAAAATAAAGCGCCGGACTCTGCACTACGTATATATAAGGCCGGACATTTTGCCCTAAAGGCCGGACATTTTTGTTTAATAGCCGAACATACTGTTTTTACAGCTGGTCTCATAAAAAAGTATGTGTAGTCACACGAAGTTCGGTCCCCGCTCGCTTGTGGCCGCCCGGGCCCTCGCCCAGCCCGTCTTCATAGGTTTAACCACTATAACAAAAACCTAAGCAAAGCAGGACAAGCTAGCACGCAAATATTTGCCCGGACACAACCGTAAAAAGCCAAACATGTCCGGCTAAACCCGGACACCTGGCAACCCTAACCCTGACCCCTCTTCACTCAGGTTAGGTACTTCAGGATATTTTCCGTACCCTATTATTTATTACTTAGGTACCTAAGTACTTTGGTGGTTTGGAGCTACACTCTTGTCGGAGTAGCATTCTCCAATCTTGTCTATCCAAGGCCAATTCTTTAACGACTTCTCTTTAATTTGTTTCATGTAGGCTCTTCTTGGTCTTTCCCTTCCTCTCTTTCCTTCTCATCCTTCATCCCCAGCATTATCCCGTTTCTCACAGGGTCCGCTTACCTAACCTGAAGATTTGACAGGTCCGGTTTTTACAGAAGCGACTGCCTGACCTCTGTCCTTCTATGACGTTTTAATAAATACGTCGCGTCTTATTAAGTATCCTCATCTTGCCTTTTTTGTCCTCATATCTTTCAATATTTTTGTCTCTTTCCCTTACTCTTTCTAGTTCAACTTATTCTTTCCATCCTTCTCCAATGGTATTGGGAATGTTTCATACAGCTATCAGGCTTTGTAACAACGACATATGTTTTTGTAATCGGTCCAATATGCTTAGAAATAATACACGTATAATAACTTTCTCTGCTAGCAGTTGTTGCCCTAGACATAACACCCTAGGGTTGAAATTCCTAAAACCTCTCTAGGGCTTGACCACATTATGAAAGAAAAAGCAGCACCAACTACAAAAGCGCAAACTAAATTCCAGGTCCCTGCCCATTTTTCCTGTTTATTCTACGGGAAGTGTATGTTAGCTATTTATTTATTTTTACACAATAAAACAGACACAAGGAACATACAAATGCTATGCTATGTACAATCTGAAAGCTTAATTTAGTTTCGGCACGAAGTTCGGGGTTGTAATTAGGATAAGAGAAAAGATAGGAAAAGATCCATTCTCTCTAAATTATGTAGGTGTAGGGAAGACTTATAACGAGTTGCTCGGTTCTTTCTCTTTGTAGGAATTTGATAAAAAAAATCACGACTATATCCCAATTGGGGCAGTCAGAGGTACATCCATCGCAAGATGAACTAAGTACCCTACCCACCGAACCAAGCTTTCTGTTAGATCAACGTGTTAAGCCGTATCGCCGTCTATAGTGGTCGAGGTAAGTGTGTTAGTAACTGCACACAATAAGAATTAGATTTTTAGAGTATCTGGGGTAGTAGGTACGTTTAAGGTCGCTTCTTCTTCAGGTGCCTCTCCAACTAGTGGAGGTTGGCCATCAGCTACAAAAATTTATCTTTTTTTCTCCCGCGAGGCGAAACAGTTCGACCGCACTCGTGATCCCGGTCCACTCCCTGATGTTACGCAACCAGGACTTCCTCCTCCGACCCATTTTTCTTTTTCCTGCGACTTTGCCCATCATTATGAGCAGCAGCTTGTACCTTTCATGTCTTAGCACATGCCCTAAATATGCAACTTAACTGTCTCTTTTTGACAGTCTGCAAAAGTTCGCGTTTCGTCTGCAAGTGGTCGCTTGTCTTCTGACAATTTGCGACTCTGTCTCCGGGTACAATTTATGTCTGTCACTCGCTCACCCTCAAATGAAGTTAGAAGCGTAATAAAGCAATTTTCCAATCAACCAAGCGTACCCAATTTGTGAGTCAGAAAAAATGGCTATAATTTCTCTATAGAATAACACTATGTAACACTCCACCCCACACCGATACGAGCGTGTTTTACCTCAATAGCAACCGCGTCACGGCGCCAAATTTATCGAGGACTTCAACCAATAGACGCAGCGACTGCTGTCTACGTAGATAAACATCGTACGACTATTGGTCGAAGTCCTCGATATAATTCGCGCGGTTGCTGTGCCGCCAGCTCCGATACCGACCCCGCCGGCGTGGTCGACGATTTCCCTCAATCAGCGCTTATCGCTATCGACCCGCTGGGGTCGATTAATTCTTTCAAATATTTTTCCTCTCAGACGACGCCCTGAGCCGAGGTTCGCGCCCTACTGGGCACCCTCAGGCCTGTCGTCTTAAACGTTGTACCGGGTGAGGGCCGTCAAGTAGTTAATGCCATCTGCAGCAAATCTACAATAAGTCACGTCAAAAAAAATGTACCGCCAGGTGTGATTTTAGAAATTAACAGAAAGAATGATTGGAAATCGGTACCGGTTACATACCGGTATGATAACGGTAGCGTAACTTTTTCTGTATAAAGTACCTTAACCTTTTCAAGCCCGATATTCAATATAGAGCCGCTGCCGCCATTTCCTAAATGTATTTCTCGTGAGCGTTATTTTATGTTCGTAATCAAAACTGTTTCCCATTACGAGTTTAGGAGTGAGAGCACAAGTTCTGAAACATATAAATGAAGCTCCATTTCAGCGAGCATTCCGATTGAATGGGTTTTTTGATTGGTAGCAACAGGCATGACGTCAGATATGGACTCAGGACGAAGTTGGGGGGCTACATTAGTCATAGAATAATATAAAGAAAGAAAGAAACATTTATTACTCCTGGACACAGACAGACAGGTACATTACATTCAACACAGGACAGAAAATACACGGAAATCAAACACATGTGGCACGCTGGGTGGTGAGGATATGGTATCCCGACGTGCCGGCAGAGAAGGGGAATGATTGGTGATAACGATGATAAATTAGAAGCAAGCAGGAATGTATACAGTTTATTAAAAACACTTCACAAACAGGATAGGAATATACATAGTTCACAATATACACACTTCACAGCATAATATACTTGTTGTTTTTATGAAGGTCGGGGATGCAGTGAGTCAAAAAAAGTGTAAAATGAAAGGAAATGCGGAATGGAATGAGAATTTCGTAATTTAAAATGATGACGGGCAGAACGAAAGGCCAGTATGTGCAAAGTTTGTACTCTGCTACACATATAATACATAACATACATAAACAGCCTGTATACGTCCCACTACTGGGCACAAGCCTCCCCTCTATCAACCGGGAGGGGGTATGGAGCATAATCCCATCACGCTGCTTTGCGGGTTGGTCAAGGTGTTTAGGCCAGTATCTTGGTACTAACAGCATAACGTGCCTTAATTCCGAAGCACAGCATCGTCTTTCTTTTCATAAAATAAATAATAATTACTTGCATACTGTTTTTAGAATAGCCGTAAACGGCCTCCGTGGTCCAGTGGTTTGAACGTTGGTCTCACGATCTGGAGGTCCCGGTTTCAAATCCCGGAAGGGGACATGTCACAAAAATCACAGGACATTACAGGCTGATCACCTGATTGTCCGAAAGTAAGATGATGCTTCGGAAGGCCACGTTAAGCCGTTGGTCCCGGCTACTATAATATTTACCGATGTAAGTAGTCGTTACATGAGCCATGTCAGGGGGAGCTTGGCGGCTCAATAATAACCCTGACACCAGGGTTGATGGGGTTGGTAATCCATCTCACAACCCACACGATAGAAAAAGAAGAATAGCCGTAAGCCGCTAAGAAGTAAGAGGGAAAAGCGCGGACTGTGTCTTTGTATAGTAAGACCCAGAGGGGGTGAGGTAGCGCCCGATACGAATTGGTGCGGGGCAGAGAGTCTCCGTTCTATACGTAGTTCTTTGGTTGCAACTTATTATAAACGACTAAGTGCCATATTCATCAAAATTGTTATTGTGATCTTAAGTAGATAGTATAAATCGAAATATCCGTCTGAAACACGTCATGTAAACCTCAGGGCTCGAGTAGGTATAAAGAAGGCATAAAAGTTTACGATCTGAGATTTAGTCAGGAAGGTCTTGGTACGCAATATCTATTCTGAATACTAACTTGGTTTCCTAAACTGGATAGACGTTATATGCAATGTATGGAAAATATTTTTTCGCTTTTGGTTTTTACAATTCAGAAATATTTTATTATAAAAGGACGCCACACACAAAAACAAGACAATAACATCATTTAAATTTTTTAATAAAACATTTACAAAAAGTAAAAATAATGTTCCGCGGAATGACCATAAGGTGGTGGTGGACGTTCTCGGATTAAGAGGGCCTCACTCAGCACAAGTCGCGGCGTGAACCACGACGCTGGTATATTTTAAAATGTAAGCAAAAGACCTAGCCCTAGACCTGTAGTGGGTAGCTCACTGGGACGGGCTAACCTATAAAATGCTACTTAGGTTCTATGACGATCTTGTGACGTAGCGAGTAGGCGCCGCTACTTCAATAGCGCACCCCTGATGCTAGGCAGTAGCGGTATCAGTACTGGTTGGAGGCCGAGGAAATGGATTCTGGTAGGGCTCTAGCTAGAACATCACAAATTGAGAAATTGGTCGGTGTACTGCGGAACGGAAGGCGATTACTCCACCGACAAGCGCGTAGCTCTTAAATAAAGAGAGAGAGCAAAAGACCTGCAGAGAAATAAATGCTGGTCCATATATTTAAGGCTTAAACTAGGGAACATCTGGCCGCACTGAATCGCACTTTCCTATGCTTCTTATCCTTTTCTATCACTCAGAATCGTCATTAGCTAGAGCGAGATAATGCGAAGTGCGGTGGCACTCCCGGTCTTTATATAGGCAGGGTTTGGCGACTCGAATAACTTTTTCTTACGTAATATCGCTAACACGTGTCGCTTATATCTACACGTTCAGGCAAATCTACTTTATTGGCACTTTATTTGCAAGTTCGCAAGTAAGTATTCGATTTGTATTCTGGAATAGGGTAGTTTTCAACTAGACAAATCAGTTACTTTTTACTAAACATCAAAACCCGAAATTACCATGGAATTTGTATGAAATCGCAACCTGTGACGTCATAGAAAAACGTGACAAAATGTTGTACTTTTATTACATTTTTCTTTATGAAATTTCATAAATAAGTTAAATAGAAAAAAGAAAACGTTTTTTGTCACCTTTAAGGTCTGTCTTTATTTCGTAATCAGAATTTCATAATTTATCTTTGACCTAGGAAACTACCCAATTGTATTATACCTATTACTTACCTATCTCTACCAGCCTCCGTGGTCTAGTGGTTAGAGCGTTAGGCTCACGATCTGGAGGTCCGGGTTCGATTCCCGATGGGGACATTGTCGAAATCACTTTGTGAGACTGTCCTTTGTTTGGTAAGGACTTTTCAGGCTTGAATCACCTGATTGTCCGAAAAAGTAAGATGATTCCGTGCTTCGGAGGGCACGTTAAGCCGTTGGTCCCGGCTATTAGCCGTAAAAACACCTCCACCAACCCGCATTGGAGCAGCGTGGTGGAGTATGCTCCATACCCCCTCCGGTTGATTGAGGGGAGGCCTGTGCCCAGCAGTGGGACGTATATAGGCCGTTTATGTTATGTTACCTATCTTAGAATGTTTTACCGTAAGCCGTGGAAGTCCAGTTGGTAGAAGGTTCGAATTCAGCACAGTAAACCAATGATTGTCGAATTTGTTTTAGAATTTAATGATTTGGATCATAAATGATTACCACGTTCTCAGCGGTGAAAAAAAACATCGTGAAGAAACCCACATTCCCGGGAAATGCATTTTCGTAGGTGTGTAACCTAACCTGTATTGGGCTGGTTTTCCCTTCGCGCGTTGGAAGGTCATGCTTGTGTAAAAAACCGGACCTGTCAAATCTTCAAGTTAGGTAAGCGGACCCTGTGAAAACGAGATAATGCTAAGGGGATGAGAATGTTTTACCATAATCTCACTAATCTTTTCTTAAGAGGCGGCCTTGTGGGACGCAAATCGTCTACTAAGGCTGTTCACATGGGAGATTAACCAAAAGTGGTGTTTAGCACTGAATGGGGACCTAATACGATTGTCCTTGTTACCTACAGCACTTCTGAAAGGATCTCTCGAAAGGACCGCCTTTTTATTCGATTTTCCTCGTGCTGTTTTGTGAATAATGATCTGGAGAAGTAGAATGGAGGAATATTCTGTTGGCTCGACCATTATAGACGGCGATACGGTCACCGCCTATCACTTTGGTCTAACAGAAAGCTCGGCAAAAGCGTGGGTACTTCTAACATCTTAGGATGGATGTACGGTCACGAGCATTAATATGTATACACTTTGGTACCATGTCCCATTAACTTTTTTGACAAATTGAACTGTAAGCCTCACTAAATGTCAAATATGTTAGTGCGACAGAGTCCTAATGTGGGTACATTATATTGCTCATGACTGTACCTCTGACTATTATACTCATGATTATGTTATTATACTTAGGTACAGGTAAAAATATGACATGACCAAAGAGAATATAAATCACGTTTTAAATATTTTTGATCATTTTTTTAATTCCTGTTCGACGCGTCCTTGCCGCGGGGGTGGGCGCCTCTTACTTTAGTAGGCCGACGTGAGATGATGGCTGAGTTCGAATAGGGACCCAGACCTACGGGGTATAACGTCAGAACCCTTGCCCAGGGATACGAGGATATGAGGGAAGACCTCAACGGTTGCAGAGGCAAAGATGGGAGACGGAAGGGGCAAGTCACAGGGACTAACCTGGAACATGACAGAGGGCAGCAGTAACGTCAGCACTATTCAGAGGCGGAGAACAGGAGTCCTAGTATGGCTTTGTAATAGACTACTCTGGGCGCCATCCTACTCGCGTCAGACAGAGTACTGCGGGGCGGAAGGAAAGAGGGAAATCCATATTTATCTGCCATATTTATCCCTAAAAAGTAGCATGGAAATTGCTGCACCGACAAGAGCATGGCTATTAAATTGATGATGATGATTAAATATTTTGGATGGGTCAAACATAAAAGTAGTTATGTGACATTGGATTGAGTAAAATGAGTGATGTTCCTTAGTCGATCTATTTCCATCTAACATGTACTTTTTAGTTAGGTATTCAGGTAATAAGTATTATCATATTACCTACCTACTTATTGAAGAAGGAAAATAATTCTTCCTCGTGTTGTTCTCTTGGGCATTAACAAAGCGACGATAACAAATTCTTAGGAAAATATTATAATCTCTCTCTTTTGTTTTTTCCTGTTTGTGCAATAAAGTATTTGTTATGTTATGTTATGTAAATCTTGAAAGATGGATTTTAGAGCGTGCTATAGGTTCCCCAACCAAAGCATTAACCTTGCTTCCTGGGGTTGCCTCATAACTTTATGTTGCTTAAAACAAGAAATAAACACTTTTTTATTTATTTTTATTTTATAGGTACTCAAACAACACTGGGGACCTCCTAAATTTGATTTTAATTTAGGTACCTTTTATCAAATAGAAAATTCCAAACTTAGTACTCAATTATTTATTGCATTCCATGTAGTACAATTGGGTGTAACATAGGCATAGGAACTTAAGACATGGACCCTGGTGGGCATAGCAACGTAGAAAGGAAGAGAGGAAGTGTGTATTAAAATTAAAACGTATCATTTAAAAATTCGTGTCTACAGTGTGATGGCTGTTTAGAATTAGCATTGTTTTTAGTTTTTTTACACCCATTTAATGTGAGTTTTAATTAAGTATGACGGCTTTTATGGTCCAGTGATTGAGCGTTGGACTCACGATCAGGAGGCCCCTGGCTCGTATCCCGGTGGGGATATATCACAAAAACCACTTTGTGATCCCTAGTTTGGTTAAGACATTACAGGCTGATCACCTGATTGTCCGAAAGTACGTTAAGCCATTGGTCCGGGTTACCATTTACTGATGTAAGCAAGTAGTCGTTACATGAGCCATGTCAGGGACATTTAACATTTTTTTTCATTTAGCTGTAAAGTTTGCAATAAACGATTAAATAAATAAAATAAATTTGGCGGCTCAAACATAACCCTGACACCAGGGTTGATGAGGCTGGTATTTCACCTCACAGCCCACATGATAAGAGGAAGATTTAGGTATGAGATCTAATTCATAGGGCAGGTGTGCCTAATCCAGTTACTCCCCTGTAGATTCGGGGCTGCCAACCAGAGTGGTTCCATCTTGGTTGATTTTGGCTTTTCTTCCCGTCCATCTAGATATAGATGATCAATCTACCCGATACATGTTTTTGGAAATCTATCCAAAATATCGTGTAGATTGCCCTAGTAAAGTCAGTCAGTGTTCAAAAAAACCTATCGAATAGAGTTTCTTTGGGCATATTCCCAAAATACAGAGTGGATTGCCCTTTATAAAGTATACTGGACAATTATACCTCTAAGTTTTAGGTAGTCCCATATTAGATATGGATCGACAATTTTGATGCTTGCCAGCGCAGGGTGGCATAGGTAAACTAATTGCTAATCTACACCACATTTCCGCTCCGAGAAATCTCTAGCAAACGAGTTGGTAACTACTTGCAGGCTGGGAATGTTGGGATGTATCTATAATTACCTAGCTACATTTTCTGTTTCTCTCTATACTGCACGGCAATGAGTAGAAAACAGCACAAGTTCAACTGGTTATCTTACCGGGCATGTCGGAAAGACCGAGCGGATTGTCTTTCATTTTTTTTTTGACCTGACTTATTGTAGATTTGCCGCAGATAGCATTAACTACTTGGCCGGACAAATGGGGAGCTGAGTTCTCTCACCCGGTACAAAATTTAAGACAACAGGCCTGAGGGTGCCCATTTGGGCGCGAACCTGAGCTCAGGGCGTCGTCTGAGAGGAAGAATATTTAAAAGAATTACATACATACATACATACATAAACTCACGCCCGTAATCCCTAATGGGGTGGGCAGAGCCACAAGTAATCAAAGATAACTTGCAGCCACTGTTGATACGAAGTCCTAAGATGGATATGATGAACCTTATGGTGATAAGGGATCAGCCTATCGCCCATAACATAAAAGAATTAATGTCGATTAATTAGCCTAGTGCCTAGTGGGTCTATAGCGATAACTGCTGAATGAGGGAAATCGTCGACCACGCCGGCGGGGTCGGTTCTGTGTTGATATCATGTGAAATTTCAAGCGAAAAATATTCAAGCGGAAAATTCATAAATTTTTTAGTGGTCTGAACACACTACTTACTGATGTAAATAAGTAGTCGTTACATGAACCATGTTAGGGGCTTTTGGCGGCTCAATAATAACCCTCACACCAGGGTTGTTGAGGTTGGTAATTCACCTCACACCCCACACGATAGAAGAAGAAGAAGATGGTGTGAATCATCTCTCAAAGTCTTCGTTACGATGTCACTAACATTCTGTATGCCCCTATGATACGTCTGAGTCCGTCCCTGATCCAAATGGGAACCATTGCTATCTATTATAGAGAGCATTCTATTCTAGTTTTCCGACCATTTGTCTTTTTTGTCACTGGTAAAGGTCAATTATGTATATTCTTCAGGCCAGTTAGTGGAATAAAATGACAGCCGACTGTGTTCGTTTCTTTTTTCAAATTAGATTCGTGTTAGACAGCAACTTTGGACTCACATCGCCTTTTTCTTTCTTTTGTTATGTTTCTTTTTTCTTTCATTGTGTACCTGTTATTTTGTGTTGTTAGAGTTTTTTTAATACGAGTCACTGGCTCTTAGAAAGTTGTTGTTTGTTGGGCCTTTATGAGGAGGGTTCTGTGGATAAAATAAGTCTCTTTTATCTTCAGTTGAGTTGATATCAAAAGTTTAGTTCCTTAATTTTTTATCTTTTGGCGACATTTCTAACTAGGTACATTCTTTGTCAAGAATAGTGTATAGGTAAGAAGGTACGATGAGAAATAATGTATGTAAGTACCTAGTTAGTTGCTTCCTTCACATGCAAGAGTAAACCATTCCAACTAAAAGATTTTTGAGTACATCTTCAATTTGGTCTATGTACCTATGTCATTCTGTGTCTTTCTCTGGCAACTCTATCAACAATACTCTCCGGTTTCCTTCATTTTGGAGTTATCAAATTGAATAGGGATCTACAGAAAGGTTGGTAGGTATCTACTCTAGACATCAAAATTACATATTTTGAATTGTTTACTCTCATGACATTTTGCCTCTGGTTTGAAGAGGAAAGGACTCGCCCTCTAGGGGATTATGACGTAATAAGTCTTCACAAAATCTCTCACATAAATTTCCCCAAACGATAATAAACATTTAAATTGATAATTTTTCCGACGATTCAGTCTACTACGTAATTCATGTTTATGTAAATAATATTACTCTTCTCCTTCTGTGTGGGTTGTGAGGTGGATTACCAACCTCATCAACCCTGGTGTCAGGGTTGTTATTGAGCCGATAAAGGCCCCCTCATATAACGACTAGGTTGACATGAGTAAATAGTAACAGGGAACGGCTTAACGTGCCTTCCGAAACACGGATCATTACTTTCGGATCCAGGTGATCAGCCTGTAATGTTCTAACCAAACTAGGATGACAAAGCGATTTTTGTGATATGTCCCTATCGGGATTCAAACCCGGAACTTCCGGGTCGTGAGGCCCAACGCTCAACCACTGGGCCACAGAGGCCTGTAATAATATTATTAATGTAGCAGGAAAGTTAATGTAAATGTCGTATAATGAGGTTTTTACGTGAATAATTTATGCGCGATGTTTTACATAAATTTTTAGTTGATAAGGACTGAACTAATAACATCACAAAATGTTTAATTTTTAAACGTAAAAACAGTTTAGGAACATTTTGAAGTCAAATACCTAAAACACATTTCTCGGGAATGTGGCTTTCCTCACGATGTATTCCTGCACCGCTGAGCATATGATAATCATTTATGATCCAATGATGGATGGATTTGAACCTGCGACCTCACAGCGCCCTTCCAACCGGGTTATCACGGCTCTATACCTACCAAGTCGAATATTTTTCTAATCAATATAGACAGTCCGTGTAGGCGGTAGGTATTATCCCCAATTTCGATCAATAAGAATCCAGCGAATTCGTTTCTAGAAAATACTATTATCACCCTCTTTCCCCTGCTCGTCCTAAGCTAACAAAACTTTATACTAGGGATTTGGTATTTTTCTGAGCATTGTGATAGAGCTGTGGTCTGTCAAACCTTTTCCTTTTCTCCCTAGTAGAGAACCTGTCATCTTCATTTCAATTATGTACCTACATAGGTATTACACTGTGGTCAGACAGGCAGGCGCTTCTGTAAAAAACCGGACCTGTCAAATCTTCAGGTTAGGTAAGCGGACCCTGTGAAAAACGGGATAAAGCTACGGAGATGATGATATTACATTGTGAAGCGGAAAAGGAAAACATCGTGAGAAAAATCACATTCCCTAGAAATGCGTTTCGGAGGTATGTGACCTAACCTGTATTGTGCTGGTTTTCCCTTCGCGGGTTGGAAGGTCAGGGGGGTTAAAATGGCCACATCGAAGCAATATTGCTATTTGACATTTGTTGGCATTGCGCACTTACTTTTATATGCGCAAATGTCAAATTGCTCTCTTAGATGAATTGCTTCGATGTGGCCATTTTAACCCCCCAGACAGGCAGTCGCTTCTGTAATAAACCGGACCTGTCAAATCTTCAGTTTAGGTAAGCGGACCCTGTGGAAAAAACGGGATAACGCTAGGGAGATATATATCGTATAGTATAAACTTCCAGATGTAAGGAACTGGGCTTGATGGAACGATGCCGCCAGTTCCCTCCCCGTGCCGCTACCAAGCAAGAGCTGTGTACGTTGCACTGCCCCAGTGTCAACGAAATGCTGCTGACCACCCACCGGTTTTGGGCTTTTCCTTCGCGGGTTGGAAGGCCAGATAGGCAGCCGCTTCTGTAAAAAAAACTTTACCTGTCAAATCTTCATCGAATTTTGAAATTTGCTCTAGAGCAATAAGGCCGCCCAAATTGTACTGTATTCATGTGTTATGTCTGATTGTTTAAATGTAGTTCTGTGCAATAAAGTATATTTGATTTGATTTGATCTTCAGGTTAAGTAAGCGAACCCTGAGGTTATGATGTTTCCAAATATATCACTTTCGATCTTATATTGCAGCTTTCCAAAAATAGCTTTCAGTAGCATCTAATCTAGGCAGTAAATTGAGTCCAGCTGTAGAGGTATCTGGCAGACCGCCAGGCAGACCGGTCGATATAGGGGTGACGCGACAAGTTATGACATTTCATGTTGTTTTGTAGTTGGGGTATTCTCGTTAGTTGAGGGCGGATATTTTACATCAAGCTGATGTTTAAAAACTAGGTTTGTTCTTATGATATTTTACTTTCATGATATAGGCATAAACCTCGTGTAACAAGTAGATAACTACAGTGTTACTACAAAACACAAACTGAAAATAAACTACGTTTGAAATAGTATTTCGCGCCACGAAAGAAGTCTGCGGATTTTAATGAAACTAACTTGACAAGTAAATAATTCTATGCAGAATCTGCGACAGTAGCGCCGCGGCCTTCGGGACTTCTTTCGTATACGGATTATATTTTAAACATAGTTTATCTTTTAGTCTTTGTTTTGTAGTAACACTGTTAATCTCTGTAAAAAAGTGTGGCGCATCTTGCCACACAAATGATATTGCACTTTATTCGAATAGCCATAACATCTTAATTTGAGGAAAATAACTTATACAATATACAAAACTGTTTATTTGTATATGTCGCGGTTGCGTCTAGCCCGGTGGTGGGTAATTCATAATGAATAAATCGGTAATCAAACCAGTAAGTAATCAATAATGTAATCGTTTAATGTATATGTATTTATAACAAGGTTCGAGCGTATAAATTTCGGCCGTATAAGCGTTCGGGGGTTTTGTATAAAAACTCCATAGTGAATGTGAGTCTATTTTTTATAGGATTTCAGTGGATGTAGGAATGAGGATAAAAACTAGAAGCTCAAATGTAGGCGGCAGCAATGTTGAGAGTTTACTAAATTTTGACAGTTCTCCGGTGCTGCCGGTTCCTGTAGACACCATGTAATAGGGCATTTGATTGGGTAAAACATACATTATAAAATAGGAATCTAGAAACACTCTAACATGGGCAAAAATGACATTTTACGATTTGACTCATTTTTTAAACTAAATTATTAATTGGACAGGCCAGTATTTCCATACAAATTCCAAAGAAAATGTTCGTTTTGACGTTTCGTAAAAATTATTTCATTTGATTAAGTTGTCAAAATTTTTTAGTTATACCGGTCATTTTCTTAATAAGTAAATGACCGGTTAAGCAAATCTGCAATAAGTCACGTCAAAAAAAAGGTACTTATAAAAATCTAAACCAGGTTTATTTGTAAGGCCGATAAAATTAAATCGAGTGGATTTGTTATAATTTTATACATCTCGTCTAGAAATCTTGGTGAGGCGTGGGTACTTAATTCATCTTGTGATGGATGTACGTCTGACTACTCCAGTGAGGGAAATTCCAGGCTCATCATCACTAATTTAAGAGCCACACTCTTGTCAGTGTAACTTTCTCCATGCTACTTTTTAGGGTAAAATAGGGCAGTGGTTTCCCACTTGGCTTCCGCCCCGCAGTACACTGACGCAAGTGGGATCCAGGCTACGTTCCCGTAGTACGTGATAAACACATATTTTCTCATTATTCAAAAATATAATGTAATGGCAGAGGCATATATAAAAATAATTTTGTAAGTAACTTGATATTTGGATCAGATACAAAAAGGTTTGGATCAGATTAGGTTAGTGATTATTTAGAAGATAATATGAATGCATGGGATTAACTGTTTGAGAACTGATATTAGGCAGCTAAATTACTCAATTGTATAACAACATTTCATGTTTTTTTTTTAAAGAACGTCTAGGGCCCTGTGCCGATGTTTTCTTGCAGCTTCTTTTCCCCGGCTATACAGGTTGTGAGAAGCTGCAGTAGTTTTAGGCGGATGAGACGTTCGTTATGTAAAAATTGACGATTCAAAGTGTAACTATGTTACCTATTAAGTAAAGATACTTATTTTTGAATTTTGAATTGAATTTTGAATACGTAAATAATTATGTTGCTACCTATATTGCTTCTCGTTGCGTGGAACACGTGTTGTCCCTGGGTATAATATAAGGGTCATCATTTATTCCCAAAAACAAAGATAAAATATGCATATGGCTGTTATCCATGAAATTAGAAGGTTAAATACGGAAAAATTCGAACACCGCCATGTATATATTTATTTTGAGGAAACGTCTCTCAAATCAGAAAAGTCCCTCATGGGGATAATGTCGTGTGCTGAGTTATGTAAAGTCTAAGGCCGGGTTTCCACTGACGCGGAGATGGGCGGAGAAGAGCGGAGATGTGCGGATTTGACCAATCACAGCGTTCGAGAGCGAAAAACAAAGACGCTCTGTCACTCTCTTTCTCACGATGATTGGTCGATTTCTGCACATCTCCGCGCAGCTCCGCGTCAATGGAAACGCAGCCTAAATATCAACCGACTTACTTTTAGGTACAGTTACCTTTGATAAATTAAGGGACGGGATTATAAAATATACGGGACCCTTATACCTCTGAGCTTTGGGTATAGCAGTATCGTGGAAATTAGACCCGCGTCTATTGTCGTTCACAATGGCTTGGTAACAATGTTTTTAGACGAAATGGACATACCAAAATTTAAATTATTTCCTCTATAATTCTTCTGTTGATGAGACTATGAATAAACTGGGGGTAAAAAGGCCACATCAAAGCAACTCACCTAAAAAGCAATATTGCTATTTGACATTTGTTTGCATTGCGCATTTACTTTTATATGCGCAAATGTCAAATTGCGTAATATTGCTTTTTTAGATGAATTACTTTGATTTGGCCTTTTTAATGCCTCTGAACATAATTGGTCAAGATAAATTATGAAATTCTGATTAAGTACTAAATAAAGACACATCTAAAACCATCGAAAACATTTTCTTCTTTTTTTTATTTATTTTATTTATGAATTTTAATCAAGAAACATGTAATAATAAATCCGACATTTTTGTCACGTTTTTCTATGACGTCACAGTGTGCTTTTTCATACAAATTCCATAGTAATTTCGTGTTTTGACGTTTAGTAAAAAGTAACTGATTTGACTAGTCATTGTCGACTACTTTAGCTCTTTGAAATTCAAGGATGAATACCATTAATTTAATTACGTAGGTAAGTAATTTCATTCATGTAGATACATAAAAGTTACTGAATGGAATGTCTCAAAGCATCTGAAATGGCACTTAGAAACTTTATATATCTAGTTTGTCGATAATTATAAAGTAATTTGGAATATTGACGAAACTGTTTTCTTAGAGTGACGAGTGTGAAGTTTGTTTCAAATCGACATTGTATTTGATTAAGCAGTAGGTGGAGATCAGAAACATACGAAACATACCTACTCCACTACGACGCGCCACTGCGGGTTGGTAGAACAACTTTCATCACGTTCTCAGTGTAGCATTCTCCATGATACTTTTTTCGGGAAAAATAGGGCAGTGGTTTCCCTCTTGTCTTCCGCCTCGCAGTACTCTGACGCGAGTGGGATGGCGCCCAGAGTAGTCTATTTCAGAGCCGTACTATGACTCGTATCCTCCGCCTCTGAATAGTACTGACACAGTTATTGCTGCCCTCTGTCAGGTTCCAGGTTACAGTCCGTGACTTGCTCCTTCCGTCCTGCATTGCCGTAACGGTGGCTCCCATCTCTGCCTGTGCAGCTGTTGAGGTCTTCACCTGTACGGTCACGAACATTAATATGTATACACTTTGGTACTATGTCACATTAAACTTTTTGACAAATTGAACTGTAAGTCTCACTAAATGTCAAATATGTTAGTGCGACAGAGTCCTAAAGTGGGTACATTATATTGCTCATGACTGTACCCCTGGGCAAGCGTTCTACGTTATACCCCGTATATACCCCGCCTGGGTCCCTATCCGAACACAGCCACCATCTCACTCCGGCCTACTGAAGTATGAGGCGTCCACCTCCGCGGCAAGGATGCGCCGGACAGGAATAGCCCAGTGGAGGGCAGATAAGATGACTCTATCCTGTCTGAGACCGGGTATACCTTTACCCGCCTTACGTATATAAATCGAAAACTTTTGTATTTTGCTGGGTTTAAAATACAATTCGCGCCACGAAAGACGTCTACCATTTTAATGGGACTAATTGACAAAACATAAGTACGTTTAATAAATTATGAGTCGTACTCGGAACGTTGTTGAGCATAATTGACAACATTTTAACTCATTTATTATTTCGGTAGTTCTTAGTTTTTAATCAATGTTATGTTTTTCATCAAACTTCTATAATATACTTATAAAGGTACTTATTATTAATTAGGTATTGGTAATTAACTTCAAGTTTGTTAGCTCAACTTTCAGTCCCTAACTGCTTTCACAGCAGCAAAATTGTCTGGAACTTCTTAGGAATTTTGTAAATTAAGGGCATGAAACAATTTACTTTTTCATGGGTATACAAATTAAGTATTCAGTAGGTATTGATCGAAAGTAAGTTGCCTTCACGCTTATTTTCCTTATAATGTAGGTAGGCCTAAATTAGTAGGGTTTATACTATGCCAGTAAACAGATTTATATACAGGGTGTTATTAAACATCGTAACGAAAACTTTGAGGGATGATACAGATCTTGACTCTAAGTGAGTATCAAATAGAATTTTCCGTCGCAAAATTCATGACTTTTATTGTGTATTTTTAAATTATTGTCAATTCTACACTTTTGCAAATCATAAGCTGAATCCACCCCCTCAGTATTCGTTACGATGTCACTAACCCTGTCTGTATGGAAATTGCGAATCAATTGCATGAAATTCTTGAGAGTTTCGAGAAGAAATTACTTAAATAAGAATTTCGATGTACGCTTAGAAAATTTACAAGTTAGAAGTTTTCCGTAATAAAGTTCAGTTTTATTTTTTCTCTAAGCAGGTCAGAAATAAATTAACTATCTTCTGCAAGTGTTTTCTGATTTCAAACTAAAAAGAAAATGGAAATAAAATAGCGAACAACGATTCTAATTTCAAATAAAGCAAGTGTCGGACTTTGAGTATTGTCGCGAACGTTCGTCGGTGCTCGGCCGTGTTTACAAGCATTCGGGAGTGTTCGGGTTCGTTCGTGCTCGGAGAGAGGGCACTGGCTAGTTGCGCGTGAGAATAAGATGGAAGAGAATGCTGGCAGGCTGCACGAGTACAGGTGAGTTGTAGTTAGAGCTTATGAAACAAAATGTAAGTACTTAAATTATTATTTTACTTCACTCAGCCTAGGTAAGCTTGAAAGTAGAAAATAAATAAAAATAATTCAAAGTTAAAAGTAGCATCCTGTAGTCGCCAAACGGGTTTCACACATTACGCGCACTATCGTACCATTGAATGATACCTATCCTAGCATTCTTTTGTCGAACGATCATTACGATGAACATAGCAACTTGTTATTCTTTATGTGAGGTTAGTTTGACTGCTTTAGATAATAACACTTACTGCTACTTGTAAGAGGAACGAACTGAGGAGACTGGTACCGAGACAAACCGTATTGTGGTTTAACGGTATCAGTGTTTTACCTAAATATGTAATACTTTAATGATATAAATAAATTAAAAAAAACGCCACGGTAGCGATTGTTGAAGATATATTTGCCGCATAAGTCGTTAACTACAAATGGGTATACAATCTTGGCCGGACAAATGGCTAACGCTGAGGGCTCTGGGTAACTAGGTACTGGGTAACTTAGGTACCTATAACAAAAGTGGGAGGTTAAAATGGTCCATATAGAAGCAGAATGGTACATCTAGTAAACAATATTGCAATTTCACATTGCGAATATAAATGTAAGTGCGCCATGTCAAGAAATGACAAATAGCAATATTGCTTTTTAGATGAATTGCTTTGAAATTATCTTTTTAACCCCTCTGAGCGTTTACTACGGCGATTTTCTAAATCGTACTTTAAAATACGATGTAAATATGCGCTTAAATTTTCTTTGTTTTCGTATTTTTCGATAAGAATTTATGTAAAACAAAACCTTTTATTTTGAACAAAGGTTTCTTTATGAAGTTAAGTCAATTGCTGCTTTATTTTTGTAGCACTTAATTATATGCCTTAAAGTTAAAAACTTGGAACAAAGGCTTTGAATGTTAATGAACAACGATATTTTAAAGACAAAAGCACAAAAGCTAAGTTAGGGTTGTTTAAAAACACTCTCTGGAGTTCCTTAGGCAATCAGGACATTTTTTACGGTTCCTAACCTCTAAAGTAACTAAGTAGAAAAGTAACTTGTATCCGTTACGGGGTAGGCCAAGGTATATAAGAAATACACCTAGTCCTCGCCAACAATGTTTGATTCCCATTGTAGGCTCTAGAGTGCGTGAAAGGGATTCTAAAGATTTGCTTCAGAGGGGCTTTTTCTAAGGTTATTTTTATATAAGCTGTTAACATACTAAATGTTAGGTTAAAGATAAATTACGTAATGCTGATTACTAAATAAATACAGATCTAAAGGTGACGAAAAACGTTTTCTTTTTTTGTAAGTAATTAATTTATTTATTAATTTTAATAACGAAAATGTAATAATAAGTAAGTTTTTCTATAGACGTCATAACATCAAAGGTTGCTTTTTCATACAAATTCCATAGTAATTTCGTGTGACGTATAGTAAAAAGTAACTACTTGATTTGACTAGTTGGAAACTAGCGTATTGTCTTCCATTTATAATAACATAACGCAAGCATAAGCTCAGGACCATCCATAGCATGATGAACTGAGTACCAAACGCTTCACCGAGTTTTTTTTTTTAAATTAAATACACGTAATACTTTGAGCCGTATCGCCGTCTATAATACCAAAGTTACAGATAATAACGAGTTTTTTTTTTCACTTTTATATCAATTTCGGAGCAAACTCCTCTCATAATTTATCCTCTCTCGTGGAGAGGGAAGAGGTCCGGGTCCAAGGTCGCAGTATTGATCCTGGTTTGGGACGCGGAGGGGGCGGGAGGGGGTTCCATTCATCCCTCTCATTATTTGAACCATTATGAATAACCTCTCTATTGTATATGTCCCTATAAGGCACTAAACACCCTGGAATCAGCTGAAAGCCTCCGGGACAAGGAAACACGTCTGTTCACAAAACGAGATTTATTACAAGAGACAAATATCAAACTACTCACATTTCATCTTAACTAAAAATAATATTAAACGCCTAGCAAAAGTAATCGAGCAATTACGCTCATACATTACACCCCACTACTTATTTTAAACATACTTTCGTTACCCTTCCCAATGCTCATTACATAACACTAGTTAAATAATTAACTTATAATAATGCCTATATGAAAGTACCAAAACATAACCAATACAATGAAGCCTAACTTAAATATAAAAAAAACCTTTTTTTTATTATTGGCACGGCTAGTGGCTGACGGGATTACCATAGCGTATAACCGGCCTTCTGACTCTTTGTAGTCGTGACTGTTCCGTAATCACTGGCGGCGCGGCGGCTATAGGAACTGAAAAAGGAACTTCCGTATCCGGTTCATCAACCTCTGGATCCCAAGCGCAGCCACTTGGTCCCACCGATTGTACCGGCCTCGACTTTAACCTCAACTGGTCTATGTGACGTTTTAAAAGTGGACCGTTTTCCCTGTCTATTATGTAATTTCGCGTACCTAATACTTTTACTATTTTTCCCTTGACCCACTTCCGTCCACCACCAAATTCTCTAGCCCACACTTCGTCCCCTACCTCAAACTGTCTCGGTATACCCCGCGCTAGTTCAACTTGTCGTCGTTGAGCCTCCTGTACTTGTTCCTCCAGCGACGGCGAAACCTCGCGTAGCAGGTCTAACCTTGAGCGTAATCTTTTTTTCATTAATAACATGGCTGGGGACTGCCCTGTAGTGCTATGGATCGAATTACGATAAGTTAACAGGTAGGCTTGCAGTGCAACGTCTATTTCAATTTTATCTCGTGATGCTTTTTTAATCGCTTTTTTGCATAATTTCACGGCATTCTCCGCTGCACCATTTGATGACGGATGATACACTGGAGTAAATTTTTGTTCAATTCCATTGTTTTTCATGAAGTTGGATAACTCTTCGCTAGTAAACGGTGGCCCATTGTCGGAAACCACTTGTTTTGGAATTCCAAACCGGGCGAAAATTTCTCTCAATACTTTTATAACTTGTGTAGCTGTAGTCCCGTGTTGCATTTTATAAACTTCAATCCATTTAGTTGATGCGTCTACTAAAACAAAAAAAGTTTGACCTTGGTATGGACCTAAAAAGTCTATATGAACCCTGCTCCACGGTTCTGCCGCATACGGCCAGGGCTGTGGCGGGGCGCGTGGCGGCGCGGCTGCCTCCGCCGCACACGTGTCGCAGCCCTTGCAGGTTGCTTCAATATCGGCGTCGATACCTGGCCACCACACATAGCTACGGGCCAGCGATTTCATTTTCACCATTCCTACGTGGCCGACATGTAACTCCTTCAATATATGTTCTCGTAGTACTGTTGGTATAACCATCCGGTACCCCCACATGATACAATTCGCTTCTAAATAAAGTTCGTTACGCCTGGTATAGTAAGGTTTTAATTCTGAGTCTTCATTATGGTTTGGCCATCCTGATTGGATATACATGACTACTCGGCGCAATTGTGGGTCAATTATACTTTTTTCTTTGACTTCTTTGCTGGTTATTGGTAAAAACCTTTGTACGTAATTCACATATGTTTTTTCCACACAATCCTCCGTCTGCCTCCCTACGGGCATGCGCGAGAGTGCATCAGCGCTATTTTTATCCGTTGGTACGTATTCAATATCGTATTGGTAACCTGACAGAATTACTGCCCAGCGTTGTAACCTGCTGGCCGCCATCGTTGGGATACCCCTTTTTTCTCCAAATATAGTCACCAGAGGTTTATGGTCTGTCCTCAGTAAAAACCTGCGGCCATACAAGTATTGATGATACTTTTTTACTCCAAAGATTATTGCTAAAGCTTCTTTCTCAATCTGTGAGTAGGCACACTCTGCCAAGTTGAGCACTCTGGAGGCGTACGCGATAGGGCGCTCCCGGCCGTCCGGCATGCGGTGCGCGATGACCGCGCCCACGCCGGCCGCGCTCGCGTCTGTCGTCAACGTCACTGGCAGCGCCGGGTCGTAGTGAGCCAGCACCGGGCTACATGTCAGTAGTCGTTTTACCTTGTTGAATGCCGCCGTACATTCCTTTGTCCATACAAATTTATTTTCTTTCCTCAACAGATTATAAAGTGGACTTAAAACAAAACTAATATTCTCTATGAATTTAGCATAATACATGACCATGCCAATGAATGACCGTAACTCTGTCACATTCCTGGGTACTTGTACACTTTTAATAGCCTCCACTTTATCCGGACATGTATGTACGCCTTCTTTATTAATCTCATAACCTAGGTACGTCACGGAATCCGCATAAAAGGTACATTTATCTTTTTTTACTCGCAGCCCATACTTTTGAAGTCTCTCCAGCACTTTATTTAAAGTCTCTGCATGTTCTTGGCTGTTTTTCCCCGTGATGATGACGTCATCCAAGAAAACTCCGACGGTCTGCATGTCTGCGAATAACTGTTCCAGTTTTCGCTGGAAGATACCTGGACTCGACGCAACTCCGTAGACTAAGCGATTATATTTAAACAAACCTTTGTGCGTATTTATTACTGTATACATTTTTGATGATTCATCTAACTCCAATTGCGCGTAAGCTTGTGACAAATCTATTTTACTAAATTTTTCCCCGCCATGCAATTTCGTCAATAAATCTTCTACCCTCGGCAGTGGAAAACGGTCAACTTCTAAATATTTATTTAAGGTAAGTTTATAGTCACCACATATACGAATAGATCCGTCCTTCTTAACGACCGGAACGATCGGTGTTGCCCAGTCGGCCGCGTCCACCGGCGTGATGACCCCGTCCCGCACCAACTGCTCCAGTGCGCGCTCCACCGGCTCACGCAGCGCGTACGCCAGCGGCCGCGCGCGCAGGAACACCGGCCGCGCCTCCTGCCTTACCCGCAACGACACCGCGCCGCCAGTGAAACGTCCCAGCCCCTCCGCGAAAACATTATTGTATCTGGAAACCAAGGCATTCATATTCAAATGTGAGTCACTACTAATCACCTGTTTACAATATACTTCTTGTAAAGGAATGCCTAACTCGCACAGCCACTGTCGACCCAATAACGGGTTATTACCATGATCCACTACATACAAATCTAGGTTTTTAATTTCTTTTTTTTTGTAATTTACTGTTGGTATTATTTTCCCTATTGGATGAACTTTTTCTCCCGTATAATAATTCATAACTAAATTAGCATTCTGAAGAGGTAAATTTCGAAACAATTCAAGATAACAATCTTTACTTATACATGAAATAGCGCTTCCTGTATCTATTTCCATGACTATTTCCTTTTTATCTACATTTAAAGGTATCACAAACGGTTTGTACCCATTTAATTGTTTTAAAGTGAATACATTAAAATTTACCTCCATTACTTCCCCGTCAGAAAACGTTATTTCTTCATCTTCACGTTGTACATTATGCACTTGCACGTTAGCAGCCTTCAAACGGGGGCACATTTTTTTTAAATGACCTTCTCGGTTACACACCCGACAAGTGTAGACTTTGAATTTGCATGACGTGATATCGTGAGCCCCTCCACATGCACGGCAACGGTGCATATTCGTCCTGGCGACTCCGTCGTTTGCCCCATCGGCGCGTGTGCCGCGCACCTCGTAACCGCTGCGCGCGCACCCGCCGCCGCGCGTTCCGCCGCTACCGCCGCGCGGTCCGCCGCCCCTGCGCGCGTCCACCCGCGGTCGTTCGCGTTCGCTGCCGACACGCTGCACCGTGGTGGTCTGCACGCCGCCCCCAGCGACGCCCGCGCTCCGCCCGCATTCCATCACCGCAGCTGCGTTAGCCTCTGCCGCCTCCATAGTCACTGCCGTCTGATACGCCTTAGCGAATGTGACACTCTCCCAGGAGAAAACCCGCTGCCTAATCTGCTCCTTGTAAAGACCACAACAAAACTGATCTCGTAGGTTGTTATCCAGCTCCGTCCCGAATTCACAATTTTTTGCCAATCTTTTCAATACCGTCGCATATTCAGCCACTGATTCCTCTGCTGTCTGTTGCCTTCGCCTAAAAATATATCTTTCCGCCATGAAGAATGGTTTAGGTTGAAGGTGATCTTGCATTATTTTCACTAATTCTTTAAATGTCTTACTTGATGGTTTATTGGGTGAACACAAAGTCACTAATAGTTCGTAACTTTCTCCGCCCATTACCGTGATTAAAGTAGCCACTTTGAACTCTTCTTTGACACTATTCACCAGGAAGTATTGTTCCAATCGATCCACGTACAGATTCCAGCTATCTTCCATCACTTTAAACGGTTCCAATTTCCCTACAGACATTTTGAACTTTGACCTTGAGCAAAAATCACCAAAAACATACACGAAGGTTGGTACTCGTCGCCAGTTTATTGTATATGTCCCTATAAGGCACTAAACACCCTGGAATCAGCTGAAAGCCTCCGGGACAAGGAAACACGTCTGTTCACAAAACGAGATTTATTACAAGAGACAAATATCAAACTACTCACATTTCATCTTAACTAAAAATAATATTAAACGCCTAGCAAAAGTAATCGAGCAATTACGCTCATACATTACACTCTCCATACGGTTTATCATGTCCGTGTTAGGACGAATTTCGGTAATGGTTGCTCTTTGTTTGTTGAGGCCTTGAAATAAAACGAAAATTAAGGAATGAAAGTTTATTTTCTTTCAGTTAAAACCTTATTACATTCATTCAAACCTTATTACACATATTCACAAACAAATAGTTTTTATTGCTTTTTAGTCATACTAGGAAGGATAATAGGATTTCGAAAGCGGTATATAAAGCAAAGGTTAGGTACAATTAATTGTGAAAAATGTGATGGAACTAATATAGAATATTATTACCTACTATAATAATATAACGTACCAAATGTAACATCGAATCAATGAAAAGTGAAATTGATTTTTGTGAACAAGTGCCTACATAGGATACATTTGTATAGGATTGATTTAAATATAATTTTGTATAGGTACCTACTAACATACGACGTACATTGACCAAATTAGAGATGTCCTTAGAAAAGGTACGATCTACTCTGAACCGGCTTACGTGTATGAAACGATTGATGAATTTGAAGGAAGCAAGAAAAGTGTCAGGATCGAAGCAAATGGAATTCTATAGTCTCTACTTACCCCGGTGTATGTGTTCAGTCATACGAAATAATATTTTTCTTTTCCAAAATTATTCGAGATCCCTAAAATACGGTCTCGCGGGATGCGATGGAAGGATGGATGTGGATCGCGGAATAAATTATTTGATTTGATTCGATTTGATGTAATTTCTAATCTCACGAGATTTCGAATTTGCGATTTCGACTCGTAACATTCCCTAGTGTTTACCGAGTACCTGGTGGGACGGTACGAAAGATAATAAACCTCGTGTTTGAGTTTTCCGCATTCGGCCTCGCTTCATTGTGGGTGGAAAATACCCACACATTTTCATTGCTATTATGAGAGCCGCAGTATCGTATCTAATCGCCGCTTTCCCTGCGTCTGTTGGGAAGTGGAGCGAAAACAGAGTTCTTGATAAGAGACCCTCCACACTAGCGTCTTTTGAGCGTCGTTGTCGTGGCAGCATCTGGGCGACGTCGCCAGTTCAACGGTTTTTGCGACCAAGTACCTACAGTGCACAACGCAATCCACTATTATGGGTACTTATCTTGATATTTTATATAGTTCTGTATCAATTGTAATAGTTCGTCAAATATTCGTTTTGGCATCCGTAAATAATCGTAAAAGTGCTTTTTATTATTTTTATATGTTGACAACACAATTGTTGTAGAAGAGGTTTGGACATATTTAACCCACCACGCTCGTCCAGTCCGGGTTGGCGGGTGAGCGGTAAGCCTACTAGGTTTGCCTGTGGGTGGGTGCTGCCGTTGGTGTGCTAGACACTCTTCCGCCGCCACCCTAAGTCAATATCCCGCTCTAATATCGACTTCTCCAATTAAGCCACCAACAGACTTAATTCTGTGTGCCTCAATTGGTCGTTATGTCGCCAGAGCCTCGTCCGTTAGTCAGCAGAATGTACCATCATGCAGGTGAGGTTGGCTTACGAAATAATCACAATACGAAATAATCGCTTTCCTGAACTCTAACACTACACAGAGGATGTTCCCAATGTTGACGACGATGTTTCCTTTTTCGTTTACGTAATTTTTGGATCAGTATTATCAACAACAGTGTTTATTCGTCGGAATCCATTTTCACACTGATTGTACGTGACAGGAGACAGGCGACGTCGCGCAGTCATTGGCACGACGACGACGCTCGAAAGACGCTAGTGTGGAGGGTCTCTAAATAAACAACCCCTGTGGTACTATATGCAACCTATTATACGGGGTGTTAGTGAAACTAAACATAACATAAACATAAAAAGCCTATACACGTCCCACTACCAGGCGCAGGCGCCCCCTCTATCAACCGTAGGGGGTATGGAGCATACTCCACCACGCTGCTCCACTGCGGGTTGGTGGAGGTATTTTACGGCTAATAGCCGGGACCAACGGCTTAGCGTAACGGGAGTGAAACGTGGGCAGTAACGCAGCGCCAAGTCCAGACCATTCAAATCGCTGAGATGAAAATGCTTCGGTGGATGTGCGGAGTGACGATGCTCGACAAAATCCGTAACGAATACGTGCGCGGCAGTCTCGGCGTACGCGACATCTCCGAAAAGCTACAAGAGAGCAGGCTCCGTTGGTTTGGGCACGTAAAAAGAAGACCTCCAGATTATGTGGGTAACGTTACAGCCAATCTAAACATACCAGGGCTTAGACCAAGAGGACGGCCAAAAACAAGATGGGCGGATGTGGTCAAAAAGGACCTGTGTATGTGCAATGTCTCCGAGAACGACACGTCCGATAGAGCGAAGTGGAAGAGAAGTACGAAGAAGGCAGACCCCAACATCAGATGGGAATAATAAATGCCAAGGAGAGAGAGAGATAATAATATACCTCTATATTCTTATTTCGTTATAAAGCTTGTAACAAGTGCGTAACGGCTGCGTAGCAGTGCTACGATCCTGTGTAGCAATTCGCTATAGTAAATCTAAAATCTATATAACTAGGGTTAGCCGTGTTGCAAGTGATTTCGATAAGTGGCAGTGGTAATAATGTGTACGGGATTGACATAAGGTACATTTTTGTCACTGTCGCATGTTTGTTTTTCGCCATTGTTTGCAACGTGGTTAAGGCGGGAAATTGAAGAAACTTTTTTGTAACATAAAAATTGCGTCCATTTAGAGCTTTTAAAAATAATCTTCATACATATAAAACAAGAATTCTAAATCACTCACAAATGACATTTTATATTAAGTACTTAAGTACCTCCGGTTCTCTAAAGCCTTCATTATGGTTCTCCTTTCTTCAACTCTCTCTCTCTTTATCTTTTTTGGTTGAAATATGATTCAGACAAACATCATAGAAGGAAAAATTGAAGGGTAGAGAGGAAGGGGTAGACCTAGGAGAACATTTATGAAACAAATAAAAGAGAAGGTGCAGGTCGTGTCGTATTAGGAGGTGAAGGATTTGTCGGGAAGAAGAGGAATGGCGATTAATTCACCGACAAGAGCGCAGCTCTTAAATAAAGAGAGAGTGACTTAAGTACCTACTTTATAAAGCTAGCTAGTACATACAAAGTCGGTACTAACTAAATCATCTGGCGAGTGCGCCTGCCTCCCTCCTCGCTTCAACCTCATTCTGTGGGGTGCAACCTTTGTAATACGTTCATGTAAATCAGTCAACAATGTACTGATTTACTACTACAATTACTTAGTTAATTTGACAGCGTCTGTGTTGGGTTATGTAAATTGTATTGGGTAATGATTTTTGTTTTTAATAGCACTTACCCGTGTCTAGGGAAACTCACAGAGAACAAAAAACGAAAAAAAATCTGACTCGGATTTTCCGACAGGAAATTCCACTTGATATCAACTCAGAATGGTGTTTGCACTTGATATCATGGTCTGAATCATCTCCCTGAGTATTCATTACGGTGTCACAACACCTATACGTACTTGTATGGCTACCTGTACGTACGTACTTGTACGGGGTGTAAGTGACTTCGTAACGAATACTGAGGGGGATGACGTGGAATTTTCCATCGCTAAAGTATAGAGTTGAAAATAATTGTAAATACACTTAATATTAACTCAGAATCATGAGCGGAATCATCCCCCTCAGTGTTCGTTACGATCAAATCAAATCAAATCAATTTATTTGCGAGAACACATACAATACAAAAAAGGTGGTAAAATAATTTAAATAACAATGTTGTGATGTGTTGTGTTGTGTTGTGTTGTGATGTTGTGATGTCAGTAATGCCCTGTATACTATGCACCTGTATGTTATGTTGTTATGGTAACATAAACACTATGATATTTTGGCTTTTAACGACATTATTTACAAAACCAACTATCTTTTCTCCTACCCCTTTGGGGATACAGGCGTGATGCTATGTCATTCCCTAAGTGTAACAGGTTTTATAATGCAACTAATCTAATGTTTATCACAATGTGAACTACTTTATCTATCTACGTTTATGTTACAAGGTTAAAGGAAGCCTCCCCACCTCCCGTTTGTTTTTCTCCCACACCCCATCTCAAGTTTGCGGTGAAGCCTGTCGGGTGCCACCTTAACAGAATGGAAAATTTACCAAGATTAATGTAAAGCGTTAATTTGTTGACGTGAAAAGGTTTAGATAATTTCTCAGGCAATTTTGGAATGTTGTTCATTTAAATACCATGAAAATCTTGGTTATGTAATTTAAGTTAGATACCCAACATCTAAAGTGCCTAAAAATAATACTAATTAAATATATTTATGAATAAAAAATAATAAATTACCAATTGGCTCTACCATTGTAGATGGCGATGCGGCTCACCACCTACCATGTTGGCCTAACAGAAAGCTGGATGATTGGTGGGTACTTACATCATCTTGTGATGGATGTGCCTCTGAAGAATTAAAGTGACAATTCGAGTCTGTTCGAAAGTAAGTTTCGAACTTTTCGATTACACTTACAGTGAATCTGTATTGTTGATATCCTTTTATTAATTCTCTCTACAAGTCCGATCCATCTAAGTAGCTCTATTTTTTACACCAGAACATTCCCTTTCAAACTGAGAATCCTCAGGCCTGTTGTTTTAAATTTTGTATTCGGTGAGAGCCCTCAGCGTTCTCCATTTTTGACCACAATAAGTCACCTCAAAAAAAAAAGAAATGTTTTGGTCGAGATTTTTGTATGGAGTGTTCCAATACCATAGCATAGTGCGCACGATACCTACAGGGTGTTAGTGACATCGTAACGAATACTGAGGGGGTTGATTCAGACCACGATTCTGAGTTGATATCAAGAGGATTTTCCTGTCGGAAAATGAATGAAAATTTTAGTGTTTTTTTTAATTATTTTCCATTCCATACTTTTGCGATGGGAAATTCCACTTGATACCAACTCTTAACACGTTGACAGTCCAGTGATCCATATACGGGTCATGACGGACATGACCTATACATGACCCATACATGGCCCATACATGACCCATACACGACCCATACATGACCCATACATGACCCATACATAACCCATACATGACCCATACATGACCCATACATGACACATACATGACCCATACATGACCCATACACTTGGATCCCGGGTAACTTAGCAAAGGTTGAAGTAATATGCGGGACTTAAGAAGTCAAAACGTTTTGTATGGGGACTGTTAACGTGTTAATCATGGCCGAAATCATCTCTAAAAGTTTTCGTTACGATGTCACTAACACTCTGTACCTGTAGCAATATAGTCAGCGGTCTACCTCACAGCGTAAGCAACAGTGTGTTCATAAGTTAGTAGAGGTCCGGGAGGGTCCTACGATCGATACCAGGACTGGCAGTGACCTTGAACCCAATGCCGTATTACCTTGACATAACGTGCATATTACAGTGCACCAGGTAGATTGTCGGTTAGATTCGTTTTAGTTTGGCTAACTTCCAATTTAAGCTTTAATTTCTGTTGCGGAAGGTTTGTGGGAAACTTGAGGAAAGTAGCTAAGAGGGACGAGGGAGGGGGGCTGTTGTATTCCACAACTGTTCAAGTTGTGTTTATGTGTCTGTTTGTGTGTACAATGGTGCTAATTCCAGCAGACACCATCTAGTTCTATTTTAAGTTATACCTGTCATTTTCCTTCCGCTGAAAACAACTAAGACTAAAATTATGTGTATTATTATTATGTAGTTTATGTAGTCGAAAGTGTATTTATTTTTATATGCACAAGTATTCCCATGCTGCACTATCCCGCTATATTACTTAATATTCAATATCTCCTATACTTAAAGGTTGCCTGGAAGAGATTGCTACTTAGCAATAAGGCCGCCTATTGTACTAATTATATTTCTCTTTTGTTTTGTATTTTGTTTTTTCCTGTTTGTGCAATAAAGTATTTGTTATGTTATATTATGTTAAGACTAAGACTAACCAACCAACCAACCGACCAACCAACCCACCGACCAACCAACCGACCAACCAACCAACTAAGACTAAGTCTTACTAAGAGTAATACTTCGCTCTTCCCATTAGTTTTACTATGTCAAAATTTATAAAACAGACTACTGGTAATTGGGGGATTTATTGAAGCGACTATAGTTCAATTTTTTTTACTTAGTAAATTTTAATTACTTATAAGTAATTTACTTGAAAAGAAAAATACGAAGAAGTTACCATTTAAAAAGGCAATTGGTAATAATGGCCTGAGTCTGTACATAATTCTCGTATGTTTCAATTGCGAATAAAATTATGAGCAATTCACATGACAGGTATTTCCTTTGATTTGTACCTAATTGAAAATATATTTCATGCCTTCACAATGTATTCGGTATTGTAATTTGTTGAATGATGTTGTTAAATTCGACTAAAAAGTGATTTGAATTCAAATTCAAAAATATATTTATTTAGTAGATAACATAATGTATATTTTGAATCGTCATTTTTTACGTAACGAACGTCTCTTCTATAACTACTGCAGCTTCTCACAACTTGTATAGCCGACAGGTTGGGTTATGGGTAGCTACTGCAATTTTATCTGATTCTCTATGGAGATAGGTTGTTTGAACTTGTCTGTGACCTGGTGACTCCTTCCGCCCCCTAATATTAAAAGCTGGATCTGCTCCTGCACCACACCACATTCAGTACATACTAATACATAAATAGCCTGTATATGGCACAGGCCTTCCCTCAATCAACCGGAGGGGGTATCGAGCATACTCCACCATGCTGCTCCACTGCGGGTTGGTGGAGGTATTTTTACGGCTAATAGCCGGGACCAACGGCTTAACGTGCCCTCCGAAGCACGGAATCATCTTACTTTTTCGGACAATCAGGTGATTCAAGCCTGAACAGTCCTTACCAAACAAAGGACAGTCTCACAAAGTGACTTCGACAATGTCCCCATCGGGAATCGAACCTGGACCTCCAGATCGTGAGCCTAACGCTCTAACTACTAGACCACGGAGGCTGTTACAGACTAATATGGGACGGAATACTTATGCAAGTTTAAAATAGAACTGTCCGTCGTTGTCAATTCCACGTCACATTACTTTTGTAGCCCTGCGATTTCATTTCCATTTGAAAACAACTTTTCCTATGTTTATTTAAGTACTTATATGCAATACACATGTTAAGGTTTCCAGACAGACATACACTTCAGGACGCCGATCCTGACCCCGCCAGTGTGGTCGACAATTTACCTCATTCAGCGCTTATCGCTATTGGTTCACAAAGATTGACTAATTCTGTCACATATCATCTCAGACGACGCCCAGTTTCACTCCCAACTGAGCACCCTCAGGCATGTTGTCTCGCGATTGGTTCACGACAGTACTTATAGCCGCACAAACTCGCATTCCGGAGGTATGTGACCTAATCCTGTACGGGCTGGTTTTATTTTATTTTTATTTTATTCGGGGAGCTTACAGCATTATTTACACAATGAAAACCTTAATCTATACTTATAATAAATCTGTAGAGAGGTCAATTCTGTACATTAAATATTTTTTCAAAATAACTATCAGGGGGTGATAAGTGATCGATACTGATGCCAAAAATGCAATCAGTAAAATTTTTGTCTGTCTGTCTGTCTGTCTGTCTGTCTGTCTGTCTGTCTGTCTGTCTGTCTGTCTGTATGTTCCTTATAGAAACAAAAACTACTGGACGGATTTTAATGAAACTTGGTACAATTATTCTTCACACTCCTGGACAGGTAATAGTATACTTTTCATCACGCTACAATCAATAGGAGCAGAGTAGTGAAGGGAAATCCTTTTGTATGAAAAATCTAAACCACTCAAGTTAGATGTTTGAAATTTGGCTCGCAGGTACCTTAGATATCGTAGAGGTGCACTAAGAAAGGAATTCCCGAAATTCTTACGGGAACGGGAATTAGCGGGAAAATTCTTTTGTATGAAAAATCTAAACCACTCAAGTTAGACGTTTGAAATTTGGCATGCAGGTACCTTAGATACCGTAGAGGTGCACTAATAAAGGAATTCCCGAAATTCCCACGGGAACGGGAATTAGCGGAAAAATCCTTTTGTATGAAAAATCTAAACCATTCAAGTTAGATGTTTGAAATTTGTCATGCAAGTACCTTAGATACCGTAGAGGTGTACTAAGAAAGGAATTCCCGAAATTCCCACGGGAACGGGAATTAGCGGGAAAATCCTTTTGTATGAAAAATCTAAACCACTCAAGTTAGACGTTTGAAATTTGTCATGCAGGTACCTTAGGTACCGTGGAGGTGCACTAAGAAAGGAATTCTCAAAATTCTCACGGGAACGGGAATTAGCGGGAAAATCCTTTTGTATGAAAAATCTAAACCACTCAAGTTAGATGTTTGAAATTTGTCATGCAAGTACCTTAGATACCGTAGAGGTGTACTAAGAAAGGAATTCCCGAAATTCCCACGGGAACGGGAATTAGCGGAAAAATCCTTTTGTATGAAAAATCTAAACCACTCAAGTTAGACGTTTGAAATTTGGCATGCAGATACCTTAGGTACCGTAGAGGTGCACTAAGAAAGGAATTCCCGAAATTCCCACGGGAACGGGAATTAGCGGGAAAATCCTTTTGTATGAAAAATCTAAACCATTCAAGTTAGATGTTTGAAATTTGTCCTGCAAGTACCTTAGATACCGTAGAGGTGTACTAAGAAAGGAATTCCCGAAATTCCCACGGGAACGGGAATTAGCGGAAAAATCCTTTTGTATGAAAAATCTAAACCACTCAAGTTAGACGTTTGAAATTTGGCATGCAGATACCTTAGGTACCGTAGAGGTGCACTAAGAAAGGAATTCCCGAAATTCCCACGGGAACGGGAATTAGCGGGAAAATCCTTTTGTATGAAAAATCTAAACCACTCAAGTTAGACGTTTGAAATTTGGCATGCAGGTACTTTAGTAAACTTAAAGCTTAGTTGCAACAGGATATTACAAAATTCCCACGGGAACGGTAGTTAGCGGGAAAAAACATTTGTATGAAAAAATCAAATCTAAATAAAAGGAGAAACTGACAGACTCAGTGACTGACACATCAACGCATAGCCTGAACGGCTAAACGTAGGCATTTGAAATTTGGAAGGAACATAGCTTAGGTACCGTAGAGGTGCACTAAGAAAGGAATTCCCACGGGAACGGAAATTAGCGGGAAAATCCTTTTGTATGAAAAATCTAAACCGCTTAAGTTAGACGCTTGAAATTTGGCATGCAGGTACCTTAGTTAACTTAAAGCTTATTTGCAACAGGATATTGCAAAATTCCCACGGAAACGGGAGTTAGCGGGAAAAAAACATTTGTATGAAAAAATCGAAACCGCGTAAGATAGATGTTTTCAATTCAATTCATTTCAATTATTTATTGCATTCCATGTAGTACAATGGGGTGTTACATAGGCATAGGAACTAAAACATGGACCCTGTAGGGCACAGCAACGTTGAAGGGAAGAGAGGAAGTGTGTATTAAAATTAAAACTCAATGAACAATTAATTAAAAAAAAATCAATTCAATCAATTGATTGCATGCATGCATACCTTAGTAAAAATAAAGTTTATTTTTGGCTGTATTTTGAAAAATGGGAGTTATTGGGAAAAAAATTGTATGAAAAAATCTAAACTGCATAAGTTAGATGCTTGAAATTTGATATGCACTCCCACACACACAAAGATCTCTCTCTTATATAACACGCCACGCGGACGAAGTCGCGGGCAAAAGCTAGTAATAAATAAAGGCTAATTACAAGCTACCACAGATAGAGAAAAGACAGTTAACGGAGATGAGAATACCACATAATAATTATGTAAACAAAATAAAAAATATAAAACAAAACCAAAAACAAAACATAAGCAAACCTAAAAAGTAAAACAAAACAAAACACAATATAAGTACTTAAACAAAATAAAATACCTAACTAGGAGCTGCAATGACCACTGGCAAGCAATGATTTAATAGATCTACTGCTACTGCAAAACAGATCACACTCAGCATTGATGCTATTAAATAAACTCATGCACCGAGGCAGATAGCTATTGCTTCTGTAGTTCGTGCGACATTCCCTTCGTGGGATTGTAGGTCAGACAGGCAGTGGCTTCTGTAAAAGAAACGGACCTGTCAAACCATCAGTTCGTCCCCAACTGGGCATCCTCAGGCCTGTTGTCTTAAATGTTGTACCGAGTGAGAGCCCTCAATGCTCCCCATTTGTGGCAAATCTACAAAAAATAAATAAATAGACAAACTATAGAACTGTACCATATTAAGTACTAAAAGTATCTTCCAATTGGTCTGTGACTATTTAGGTTTTAATTTATGCTGAAAACATACTTACTTCATAAACTTATCCAAGAATACAAATCTAAACTCCCTAAACATAAACAAATCGCACTTCCATCTTTCCCCAGGAGAAATCACCGAATAGATAAGCGTGCCCAAGCTTTCAAGATATTATAATAACTCTACATTTCAGTCTAACTTCGTTGAAATGTAATCATGAATAACAGCTTAATTTAATCCTTCTCAAAGTTAGAAATTTCTCTTGACTAATCATACTTGCTTAGATGCCTATTTTAAGAGGAAATATTAAGAATTTATTCCACCACGTGCCGAAAAGTGTCCGATAGTCTTAACCAGAACTTATGTGGTATTGTTTTTGTCTGACAATTTATCCCAAAACAGCCTAAAGCGTGATGTAATTATAAAGGCCGCACCGATCCACACCCCAGACACTCCATACAAAAATCTCACTCTCAAGAGCGAGCGAGACGGACTGTACGAGCGCGCTCCCTCTTATTTCCCAGCGGCTTACACTTAAGAGTGAAGACCCAAAGGGGGTGAGGTCAGCGCCTATTACAATTTAGTGCGGGGCGCACAGTTACCGTTATATACGTAGTAATTCTAACCTATAAAGATTCCAAAACAAGGTTCTGAGAGATATAAGCGGTGCGTCCTGGTACACAAGGAATTCCGAAATTCATGAACACAAAAAAATTATGAATTCATGTTTACACCTAAGTTTCATATGTTTAATTATATTATTGTTTATATTGAAAGTTTCACGGCGCATTGGCGCTTCTGCACTGTAAAGTCGTGAAATGTAAATAAATAAATAAAATAAAATGAATACCTGGAAATGCAGTGCAGTGAAAAAAAAATACGTACAGTCATGAGTAAAATCATGTTTAGGACCCACTTTAGGACCCTGTCTCACTATCATATTTGACAGTTAATGAGACTTACGGTTTAATTTGTCAAAAAAGTTAATGTGACATGGTATCAAAGTGTATACATATTAGTACTCGTGACCGTAGTATTCTTTGTTCTATGACCGGGCCGGTCCAGACCGGGACTATTTCGTAATGTTTGATTTTGTAAACACGCGTTCACATCATCATATTATTATCATCATCGCGACCCTTCCGCTGTCTCACTGTATGAAAAGATTTAATAATCTCATAAAAATGGGGACCAACATCGACCGACTGAATTAGGCCAAGTTCACCTCTCATCCGACCTTCACAACTCGTGGAATTTAACCTATAGCACCATAATATAGGTCGGCGTATAACCAGCTTTAGGGAGAGGAAATAAGTCTCAAGATCGGGTTCTCTCTTTAGTAGGTCGAGGTACCCCATAACTACAGACTCGCTGTCCTTGGAGTCGATTTTTTTTTGGGATGGATATCAAAGAATTAAGAAGAATTCTATTGGAGAGGTTTCATCTTTAAATAACCTAACTTACTATTGAACAGAACGACTACTTCAGTACAATTAACGATTATAAGTATTTCAATATACTTAGATAATGTTTTACAACAGAATCAATGCGAGGTACGAGTTTAGATTAATTATTGCGAGATTCATTCATAATGGTGTAACATATGCACTAGTTTTGAGGCGGATGAGACGTTCTTTTTGTAAAAAATGGCCCCGATTCCTGCAGACACCTCCTAATTTTACTTTAAATTCTACCTGTCATTTTCTTATCCACCGAAAAGGAAAGGGACGGATGATTGACATCTCTTAATTTTAGGCAGAATGAGTAAATGAATGAATAACCCGGGCGAATCAAAAAGGTATCTCGCTGGTATTAAAACCGTTTGACGTGTGCTGTCAACATAATTCCGTCGGGTTACTCGTATTGGCCAGTGTAAAATTTTTAGACGGTAGTTTTAGATTTATGCTTAAAATTGACGTGTGTTTCATAAATTTTATTCTTGTCGATTACCCGCCCATTTCCTTTTCGGCGGATAAGAAAATGACAGGTATAACTTAAAATAAAATTAGATGGTGTTTACAGGAATTAGCACCATTGACTATTTAAAGTGTAAATATATTACCTACTGAATAAAGATATTTTTCGAGGTTAGTTCGATCGATTCTGTTCTAACTTCTATGTAACACTATTTACTTAAGCACTTTGTTCTTTGTTGTGTTACTATTGTAAATGTCCCTTACGGCTATGATTAATTGTCTTGTACATTACTGTTAATAAATAATACAGAGGTATGGCCACGAGTACTAATATGTATATGTCGTGGCCAGATCTAAGAAATGATCATTTCATGATGTGTTCGACCATTTCATGAAATCGTCATATTTCATTTCTTTGAAACGTCAACGTTTAAAAATATTTCAATCAACGTTTGGCCATATCGTTAATGTAGGCGGTGTCCATGCTATGTAGTTTAATAAAAATGCGAATAGTCGATTAATTTCTTAGGTTAAAAATTATTTATGAATTATATTGAAAATTGTAAAATTACATTGATTCATCGATTATAATATCAATCAAGTTTTAATATAATCGACACGAGCGCCACTACCGGTGGATGATAATACTATTTTTATCGATAAGATTGCCAACGTTTGGCCATACCATGAAGTAATCATGCATTTAGTTGCTCATATATTTAAACGTTTCGTGTTTATTGATCTGGCCAAACTACATCATGATGACGTGGCCAACGAATGATATTCTATTTCATGAATTCACCAAATGATCCACCACATCATGAAACAATCAATTCCAAGATATGGCTAAGACATAAGTATACACTTTCACGCCGGAAAACTCCACTTGATATTAACTCAGAATCATGGTCTGAATCATCCCCCTCAGTATTCGTTGAGATGTCACTTACACAAGTACGTACAGGTAGCCATACAAGTCCATATGGGTGTTAGTGACACCGTAACGAATACTGAGGGGGATGATTCAGGCCATGATTCATCCCCCTCAGTATTCGGTACGACGTCACTAAAACCATGTATGTATTATTCGTTTTTCTATGCAATAAGGACTATTACGTTACCAACCTTCGATTCTTCTGTGTCTCTAAGTTCATCTTCTCCTTGTCCACAGGACATCACTACCAGTTGCCCAGTTCAGCCGCGGCGACTTCTCGCTCTGGTCTGTGTTGAAGAACTGCGTGGGCAAGGAGCTCTCCAAGATCACGATGCCGGTGGTGTTCAACGAGCCCCTGTCCTTCCTCCAGAGGATGCTTGAGTACCTGGAGTACGCGCACCTGCTGCGCATGGCCGCTGAACAGACTGACCCAGTCGCGCGCATGGAGTATATTGCTGGTGAGCATCAGCATAACACCTTCGTGGTCCAGTGGCTAAGGGTTCGACTCCCGATCCGGAGGTCCCGGGTTCGAATCCCGGGTGGGGCCATAAATACAAAAATTGTGATCCTTAGTTTGGCAATAAGTTGCTGTTTAGCAATAAGCCCGCCGATTTTGCTGCTTTTGCCTATTTAAACAGCATTTTGCATTATGTCCTAGGTTCAGGAACACCATTGGGACATATTCGTGAGGTTTGTATTATGTGTTTATTTTTACAGCGTTCGCAGTAAGCGCACTCGCATCTAATTGGGAGCGGCTCGGGAAGCCATTCAATCCGCTACTGGGGGAGACATTCGAACTCGAGCGACCTGAGTTCAGGGCTGTTTGTGAACAGGTCAGTGCCTTCTTTATTTATAAACTTTAAAAACTATGTAAAGTCGATTCTCGCTACTTTAGTGTGTGACTCGCGTCTGTTATTTGAATGAATCTATCGTTATCGAATAGGCCGTTAACTTGGTATCCGATGACGTAAATTTCACAAAAAAAATGTCACATACAACGCTCCAGGATTAGGTGAGGTAACCTTATTTTTTTAGAAAGCCTATTCAAACAGTGACAACTATAAACAGGGTGGTTAAAAAAGCTACATCGCAGCAATTCATCTAAAAAAACAATGTTGCTATTTGTCATTTGTGTGCATTGCGCACTTACTTTTATATGAGCAAATGTCAAATTGCAATATTCCTTTTTTTAGATGAATTGCTTCGGTGTGGCCCTTTTAACCCCCCTGGTCCCATCGTGGTCGTCGATGACGTAAGATTTGCTATGGTTTATATGATATGGTTTGATTGACGTCTGCGTCATCAATCAGATTGTGACCGACACTCACAATAAGAATACCCTTCACATTAACTAACTACTTACTAAACATAGGTAAGTACTTTTGCTGTGTTTACAAAATGCACAATAAAATTAAGAGCAAGATGGTGCTTTAACGACATCAACAGTAAGGATAACAACTGAATTATCCCATAAAATCTTTTAACGACAGCCCTGCTGTTTCACAGTATTACAGCCATCTTGTTCTTTAATTAAAATAATGGCTGCAAATTACTTAACCTGCATTTTAACCAAAAATCTAAACAAAAAACTCGTGTGATGCTGTGTCGCGGGGCCACCACAATTCAGTTGAAGACGAAAAAATTTTATGTGTACGTTCTGTAATAAGAAAGAAAACAACAAATTAAAGTGGCTTCGCTACAGAGCATACTTCCCAGCGGAGCCACTCAGTTTGTATACTTCGAGATGTTTTCATCCTGTAAATTGAATTATAGATCGATGTATACGTACTACGTAGATAGGTATAGGCTACGTAGGTACATAATGTACGTGCAGAGAAATATAGTGTAAGAAAGAAAACAACGAATTAAAGTGGCTCCGCTGCAGAGCATCGCACAAAAAGTTCTCCCCGCACAAGTTCGTATCCGGCGCCGAACTCACCCCCTCTAGGTCTTACTTTAGTCTTAAATGGCCGTAAGCAGAAGGAGTAAAGAGTAAAGCGCGCGGCTTGTCTCTCTGGTAAGAATAAGATTTTTGTATGAAATTCGAGTGCCCGAGGTGTAATATCAATCAAACGCGCGTGACAACTTTTATATAACACCATACGTTTGAATTAACCGCGGGACGGACCGCTCAACTAGTTGATAAAGTAATCGATATTTCAAATGTGTGCACAGAAAGCTCGGTAGGTGTGGGTACTTAGTTCATATTGCGATGGATGCATCTCTGACTATTCCAATTGGGATATAGAGCTCGAAGAAAGAATTGAATATTAGTTTATTTGCCAGAAAACAGTACAATAAGATGTTGTTACAATTATATCACCATAAGGCCGCTATTTGCCATGTACCTGGTTAAGAGTATTTTGTAATAAAATTATTTCTTTTTATTTTGGTGCAATAAAGTATATTGTATTTGTATCACCAGTGTTTTCAACTTACACGTAAGCATGCAAAATCAAATTGTTAATTTATAGTGGTACTTCAGAAACCAAAATTTTAAATTTTAAAAAACATTTACTTACACTATAGAAGCGATGTTGCAGTAACCATTTTGTCAAGTGTATTTTAGAGCAGCCTTGTCATTTACATACAATTGTCAGGTAGTTATACACTTATACAATACAATACTTAAGTTAAATGTGTTCATCCTATAGATGTATTTATAGGTAGAGGCTGATATTAAACCCATTGTTTTCCTTGAAGAAAGAAAGTAATATATAAGTATATATGCAGGTATCTCACCACCCACCGGTATCGGCTTTCCACGCTGACAGTCCTCACTTCGTGTTCCACGGCTCGGTGCATCCTAAACTCAAGTTCTGCGGCAAGAGTGTCGAGATCCAGCCCAAAGGACATGTCACTGTCGAGCTGCCCAGGTCAGTCATCATCTTATTCTCCATCATTATCATCAGCACGTATATTAAAAGAAGTAATTGACAATCCACAGTATACATAGAGTATTATTTTTTATAATTTAGGTAGTTATAACTTATAACTTAAGAAGTTATAAGTTATAACCTAAGAAGGTATAAGTTATAAACTAAGAAGTTATAAGTTATAACCTAAGAAGTTATAAGTTATAACCTTAAGAAGTTATATCCGATAGCCGATCGATTCTGTTGTATCTAACCGTATCTACAAGGAATAATATTATTTCGTGCTTTCCACAACCAATTCAGAATAACAAATATGCATTGTTTTAAGTTTACGCGGTTATTATCATAATTAATTATAACAAATATGTCTCAGAAACGTCACTAGTAAGTTCTATATTTTACAAGAGATGCTCTGGAAAGAAAAACCATAATTAGTTCTTTGAGATCGTTCGTCCCCATTTCGTGCTCTGCATTCAGATGCATTGTTTCCATCGCAATAACCACAGCGAACATTTCACGAATGATTAAAACTTTAAGAACAAAAGAATGAATGTTGCTTTAAAACTCAGAATACTAGGAGTATTTATCGTAAAATTAGAGTGTCCGTCAGAATCGCGGGTCACTTGTATTTTGCCGGCGTATTTTAAGTTGAAATAGTGCCCAATGACTGCTGCCTGCCTAGTGCCGCCTAGTGCACTACACATTTGCCTCCAACGAATTTTAGCAATAAAATAACATTTACAGGTGACCGGCGGTTCTGACTGGAATTATGTCCTCTTTATGAGCGACAGGCTAGCTAGAGGGCCGTTACCAAAGATGATCTATGTTATAATAAGTATATTGAAAAATATTGAAATTATCCTTAATTTATATTAATAATATTGAAATAAATTATCCAGCATTTCGCAAATAGCGAAACACACCGCGACATATGTACCTTTTTACTATGTTCCCCTTAATTTATGTTTGTGTGATGCAATAAATGAATATGAATAGCGACGAAGCATTTTTGATTTTCTCCAATTCGCAGTGGAGTGGTCGAGTATGCTCCATACCCCCTCCGGTTGATTGAGGGGAGGTCTGTGCCCAGCAGTGGGACGTATATAGGCTGTTTATGTTATGTTTTACACTCCTACTGCTGGTCATAGACCTAACGTAGTAATTTTACCTTCTCTTTGGACCTAACATGAACTGGTATGGACTATAATCCACCACGCTGCGGATTGTCAAAGTGTTTCGCCCGTTTCCGGACACAATAGTTAAAAATGGAATAAATTTGAAAAGGCTATACGGTTTTACGACTTTAAACATATACATGTCGCAATTATTCCAGGTGGGGAGAAGCCTACACCTGGAGCAACGTGAACTGCTGCGTTCACAACGTCATCGTGGGCAAGCTCTGGATCGAGCAGTACGGGGCTATGGAGGTGACCTGCCACGGCGGCGCGGGGTTGAAAGCCAACCTCGCCTTCAAGCCAGCTGGATTTAACAACCGAGACCTGCACAGAGTGGACGGGTTCATCGTTGACGCCAAGTGAGTGGTTAAGGTTCCTTCCGCATTTCCTTTCGCCATAGAATAACGAATAATACAACAGGCAACTATCCCCGCTTCCAACGGCGGCTGAGCTAGGTTCACCTCACCCCCTCCCCACCCCTCGGACTTGCTTTAGTCTTCAATCGTATAGGCGTCAGACGTCACACACAAAGATGCGCGTGTACCATAACGTCAAAGTGTAGTGTCTGTGTAAAACAAGGTTGTTTGTATGAAGTATCCGGGGTGTGCTTTCGCCAAAGCGGAGAGGAGAGAAAACGAGCGAGGGAGCATGGGCGAAGAAGCTCACTCACTCACAACACACACTCACTCACAACGCGGTGATTGGTCGATTCGTACACATCACCTAGGGCTCCTTCTCTACGAGCCGAAACTCGAAAATTCGGATATTTGGTGTCATGAAAAGCTTCACCAAAAATACTCTCCAGTGTAGATATTGTGTTCTTCGTTGACGGTAAGAGAGTGATTTTGTGTTCGAATACAAAAGAAGACCATGGACATGCTGCGGATCGATCGACATGGGGCTGTGGAGGTCCCATAGGGACGCGGGATTGAAGGCTAACCTTCACAACAAGTTGGCTTCAACTACAAGAACTTGAATCGTGTTAAGGGGTTTATTGTTGACTCTAACTGAGTTATGCACTTTCTAATTGCAAAAAAAAACTTGTGCAAGCTCTAACGCAATATGGTTAGCTTTTCAGTCAGAACTGAACCTGAGACCTTTATAAGTCTCTACTTACTAACTGTTACATCGAATGATTTGACGTTTAGTTCTCTTCTTAGTCATCCTAACTTGTAAATTCTACAGAATATTCTGAAGGGAGATAATATTATGGGCGTCCACCTCTGATGATGTTTGGTTAGGACAGGCAGATCACCTGATTGTCCGAAAGTCAGACGATCCGTGCTTCGGAAGGCACGTTAAGCCGTTACTACTTACTAATGTTATTGTCGGCTCAGTAGTACCCTGACACCAGGGTTGATGAGGTTGATAATCCACCTCACAACCCACACGATAGAAGAAGACCTCTGATGATGCATAATTAATGGCTTCTCATCAAATTACTCTTACGAAATATATACCAATGAGACCTCGTTCACACTTGTCTTTTTTTACAAACACACTATTGGTAAGTACTGATGTAAAAACACCATTTCCACTTCCAGTAAGAAACGCCTGCGCTACCTGTACGGCAAGTGGACCCAGTGTATCAAGTGCTGCAGCGCGGCGCAGTACGACCAGTGGGCCAAGGAACAAGGCCAGGAGACCAGCTCGCAGACACCCTCGCATACCCCCAAGAAAGTCCTCGCCAAGCTGAACAGCTTCAAAGTTGGCGCACTACGGTCTATGTCGATACAGGATGTAAGTAACAATTGAAAGCATCAGAAAGACCAGTCACTCGGCGTACTTATTTAAAATTAAAATGGTGCTTAATCATTTGTTTCCCTATTAGAGACGCTTAGCAGCAGATATTATTTATTTATTTTACTTACAGTTTATTGTACACAGAACAGGATAAGTAAAAACAATTAGACTAACACAAGACAGTGAACAGTTCAGCTTATTTCTTGTAGAAATCTCTTCTAACCGTGACCTCTCCTTCTGGCGGCAGGAGCTGAGGTTTAATTTTTTTTGTCAGATGTATGGAAAATCTTGGATCTCAAGGAATACTTGAGTTGAGCTATATTTGAGGTTTTTAGCGGGCTAATAAAAATATAGCTCAGGCACCAGGGTTGGTGAAATTCATCTTGCGGAAAGAAAGGCGAACACCGCTTGAATCGCCTTTGGAAGACATGTGAGGCGTTAAGATGATGGCGTACGCATAAAATCAGATAATACTTAGTTCTAACCGACAATATGAAACTTACCTATTGACATCTTTACCAGCTACTTAAGAAATTGTCTTCTTACTTCTAGTCCGAAGAACCAGATACATCGGAAGACGTACCAAAGCCGGACGAAGCCTTCAACATAGAGATCCCAGGATCAGTCACCTTGTGGGAAGCGAGACCCAGACCCCCTAACAGTGCTCAGGTGCGTGCGCATTTCTAATAAAATAAGTTAGGAGAAAATTTTCTACTTGAAGATGCTCAGTTAGGCGCGAACCCCGGTGGGCATTTTATGGGATGATTATATTTGAAATAATTAATCGACTCTGGATAAGGGAAATCGTCGACCGCGCCGGCGGGCACGGGATCCTTCACGTGTCGTGTGTGTGCTTCGTTCATACACGACGCCTAAATGTACCTATCTATAATGATGATGACAAAAATGTTCTCTTCAACCTTTTTCAGTATTACCAGTTTACGGAATTTGCCATGTCCCTGAACGAGTTAGAACAAGATATGAAGGGTCAGTTGTGTCCAACTGACAGCCGACTGCGGCCTGACGTCAGGTTGTTGGAGCAGGGAGACATCGATGGAGCTGCTGTGGAGAAGTCTCGGCTGGAGGATAAGCAGCGGACGGCTAGGAAGGTGCTCAAGAAGTCTTCGGAGCCGTGGCAGCCTAGGTAACATTAAACTTCCCGAAAGAAAGCTTCACCAATAGGTGCTGGAAATGCACAGTGGTGTTTTAGCCAGTAGAATCTGGCATAACCCAGTCACTTCCCCGAGTGACAAGATATTCATAATGGATTTCCCCACTCTTATAAAAGGTAATATTAACAAGCCCGTTCTATTCGATGACGACGCATTTTACTTACTCTTCGTGTCGCTGTCCAGTTATGATAGTCAGACTTCTCCAATGCAAATGGAGAATCGGAAGTTTTTTTAAATATTTTTGCTAACGAGTATATCTGCTCATAAACCGCCAGGGTCTCCGGTTTAGGCCGACGGCGTTTTTAGCCGCATAGCATATAAGAGTTGATCAGTTTTCTGTACCATGAAAATTAAAGACGCTTAGTCTTCGGCGGAGGTCGTCGGCTTCAAGTCTCCATATCGAGTTTTCATAATCATAATCGTATCATTCATATAGCGTTCCACATGGTTTGGTTTGAGATAACGACTAAAAAGAGATGCATTATAAAAAATATGTCAAGTTTTTTATTTGCTGCAACAGAGCTGGGGTTGCGCTTTCTTGCCTCAAGCTTTAGGCATCTGCAGTTTAACAATGATCGTAATCTGTCTTCTGTCAACAGGTGGTTCAGCCAGGGTACCAACCCGTACACCAAACAAGAAGACTGGCTGTACAATGGTGGATATTGGGATCGCAACTACCAACATCTCAAGGACGTCGACATATTTTAATTACTTAAAGAAAGAAGGAAAAAAACATTTATTAGTCTTGGACATCACAGACAAAGACAGACTAGCTTCAAGCAAAAATAACTATCTTTCTCATGTAGGATTGATTGAAAGTACTTACCTCTATTCTCTTAGTAGTTACGATGTAAAGATGGACAAGTACTAAGTAGAAGTTTTAAAAAGGAAATATACATATAATATATTATAAAGTGTAAAATAGACGACGAATGAGTGGTTATCAAAATCAATTTGAGTGGATGACTGTTATAATTTACAATCGAAAGATACAAATACTTATTTATATTTATTTTATCAAAGATCCGTAAATATAAATAAAAATAAAAAATTATTAAAGACATCAAACTATCTCCGCTAAAAGTCGGGATAAGTAACCATAACTGTGAAATAAAAATTAGGATACTTATAGTTTTAGTATTTTGGTAGGATTTTAGATTAAGATTTTCTGACAGCTTTAACAGAATTATTTTGAAATATATCGCGTTTGGCTCAATTACATGCTATTAATTGCATCGGATGCAGACTTGAGTGTTTCTTGAAAAGTATGTTGTAATCGTGTAGAAAATTCATAAAGATTTTTAAGTAGGTAGGTTTGTGTAACAGTCAACGTAAAACCTCATAATATCGCGGTGCGTTACACGTTTGTTGTGAACGCTTTCTACGTCGCTCCCTATGTTTGAATCTACCGTGCGACGCGGATGCGTTTTCATAAATGTAACGCAAAGGATTTGTAACTTAAATTATAAAAATAAATGCATATTACATTATTGTTATGAGAATAAATAAATGCAGAAATGGTAACGACTGCGGACCTGCTGCGGACCATAAAAGTAAAAAAAAAATAAAGAAAATATATTTTTCTTGAGACAAATAAAGTACTTAGCTTGAAAAATATTTTTTCAAATAAGACATGTTCATGATAAATAAATGTTAGCGAATAAGCTGATAGGATAAAGATATTTAAGTAAAAAGAGGTTGAATGCTCGTCTAATTTAAAGTAGAAATACTTGTTCCCAAGAGGGTAAAAATAACTTCCTAACTAAAATTTACTTCGCGAATTGTAAATAAGTACTCCACTTCTTCTTGAAGAAGAAAAGCAAAAGAAACTCCAGTATGATTAAGATACCTGATAATATATGGCTACTCAAAGGCCACTAGGACCGCAAACACAAGCGGATACGCTATGCTTGCTCACATAAAGCCGGGAAAGCCGCTTTAGGTAGAATAACCCACAGAACGGACACTGTTCGATGCCGAGCTAATTTTACTACTAGCGCCTACTAATATGTAGGTGCTGGTAGTAAAAACCTCTCTCATACAACGCCGGGAAAGCGAAACTAAAATTTCGGGTGTGTAGTAATTGCGGGTGTGTCCTATGACGTAATGTCATAGGACAAAGAATAACACGACGTACAGAACGGACACGTATAAATGCCGAGCTAGATTTACCTCTAGCACCTACTAATATGAATTGGATATTTCGTTTTTCAGTGTTTTCACTAGCACTAGTAAGTAGGTACAATGTAGCGATAGCTAAAATGTAGTCAAAAATAATATTATTTCATTTCGAAACAATCGGATTAAAAAGTAATTATATACCTACCTACTTAAGCGAAAAGAAATGGTTATGGGTACCTTTTGAAAGACTCACAATGTACTTAAATTAAAACTTTACAATGTTTTTAGTGACTTCAAGAACTTCGACCTTATGTTATCTTGCTAGAAATTAGCTTGTTAAAATGAAATACAAATTGAAGTCAATTACTAAATGTTAGGTTATAATCATTGAAATTTTTGTAGTCGGTGTTGTTAATTGATTAAAGGACAAATAAACGCGAAAATAAAAATAAAATAAAACCCGTTTATTTAATGAGGAGCTTTGTGTTTTGACACTGTATAAAAAGTACTAGAATATAGTGTGTTTATTAAAATAAATAAATAAGACATTTGATTTTTTTGTGTCTATTTGTTGCGTGTTTTTTATTAGTAGATATAGTACTTTTATATTAAACTAGAGGCGTAGAGCAGTAACATGTAAGTAACTGTAATCCTTATACTATACTAAATATTTATATATATACAAAATACAATGGATTAATAATATTAGTCCAAATATTGTATTAAGGTCTTGATTTCGAGTAATAGTCATTATAATTTATTGTTGTTTAACATAATACTTTTTTAACACATAGTAACTTAAGTCGTATAATTATATTATGAAAATGCATTTTTGTAGTTAGTTTAGAAGTCTGTAAATATATAAAAATAATGTTTTAAATACCTTAGTTACAAGTAAGCTAAAGCTTCAATGTAGGCGTGTGATGAATGAAATGTACTTAGTTAAAGACATTTATACGTATATTAAAATATTATTTTGACAATATTCCTGATTTATAGCAGCTAATGAATAATAATGAAGCGTATAATTATGTGTTAATGATGAAAATAGCATCATAAAGATTTTAAGGGTGATGAACATAGGCTATTAAAATGACGATGATATATATATATATATAAAATCACAATCGTAATATATGAGAGTCTGGTTTATTTTACCATTACTCTGTGGCTCCACAACTACTTGTGGTTTAAAAAGGCCGCATTGAGCATTTGACCTAAAAATATTTTTTTCTTTTATCGTGTGGCCTTTAAGATCTTGCTGCGGCAATTAAAATAAAATTATTCGTAAGAACTCTTCCATAAATGGATCGAATTATGGCGTTGACGGCGATTCCCCGAACGGCGATTCCCGCTACGGCGAGAAAACAGCAAAACAGTTGTTACCATAACTGTATTAGTATAACATCATAACTCACTTGACGTAGAAAGAAAATAAACCCACTCGCCGTAAAGAGACTCGCCGTAAAGAGACTCACCGTAAAGAAACTCGCCGTAAAGAGACTCACCGTAAAGAGACTCACCGTAAAGAGACTCACCGTAAAGAGACTCACCCTAAAGAGACTCGCCGTAAAGAGACTCGCCGTAAAGAGACTCACCGTAAAGAGACTCATCGTAAAGGGACTCACCGTAAAGAGACTTACCGTAAAGATACTCGCCGTAAAGAGACTCGCCGTAAAGAAACTCACCGTAAAGAGACTTACCGTAAAGACACTCACCGTAAAGAGACTCGCCGTAAAGAGACTCGCCGTAGAGGAAGTCGCCGTTCGGGGACTCGCTGTCAATGCCATAATTCGTTTAATTGAAGCAATATTTGGCAACGCTTTTGTTTATATTTATGTAGAAAAAAACGTAATAATTTAAGATTTTTTCGTCCTAGGCGAAGTAAAAAGCGACCTAATTATTAAGTAAAGTAAAATAGTATTTACTATGCATTTTATAAAGGCATTGATTCCGATTCCTGCAGACACCTCCTAATTTTATTTTAATTTATACCCGTCATTTTCATATAAAGGAAAGGGACGTATGATTGACAACTGTTAATTTTAAAATTATAAATGACCCAGCACTAAACTCGTATACTCACACATTCATATTGCTACTTAACACACACCCTTCGCTCTAATACTTAGACGTAAGTTTAATTTTAAGTTTCCTTTGGCAAACTATGCGCCAATATCACATGTACCCATTTTTTTACGGTTTCCCAAGATACAGGCTCCGCCTAGTTTGGGAACCTCTGTTCATTTGGATATATTTTTAATATAAGTACTCATCCTATTTTATGTGCCAATTTGTATTGTTTTCTGGTAATAAAAACATTTTTCATTTTCATTTTCATTTTTCATTTCATTTTCATTTCATTTTCATTTTCAGGCGAATGAAATCTTGGTATGCAACGCGTTTGACGTGAGCTCCATAAGTTGCAACTTAATTCTGTTGGGTTATTGGCCAATATATAAACTTGGGAGGGTTTTAAAAATTCCTGCCTAAAATTTACGTGTGTTCCATAAATTTTATGCCTGTCGATTATCAGTCCGTTTCCTTTTCGGCTAAGAAAATGAAAGTTATAAGTAACTTAAAATAAATTAGATGGTGTCTACAGGATTTTTTCTTTTTGACGTGACTTATTGTAGATTTGCCGCAGATGGCATTAACTACTTGGCCGGACAAATGGGGAGCGCTGAAGGCTCTCACCCGATACAACGTTTATGTTTTAGACAAGAGGCCTGAGGGTGCCCAGTTGGGCTCGAACCTCGGCTCAGGGTGTCGTCTGAGAGGAAAAATATTTGAAAGAATTGACCCTAGTGGGTCGATAGCGATAAGCGCTGATTGATGGAAGTCGTCGACCACGCCGGCGGGGTTCCACAGGAATCAACGCCAAGCGTCTGTTGCATGAAGTTACTGACTGTACAGAGTTGAGAGTGGACGTTCGCTCAGAAACACAATCCGCAATACCGAGGGTCTTCAAAAGGCCGCATTGGCGAGTTTACCTAAAAACATTTTTTTTATTACTAGCAATTCTATACTTTTGCGATGGTAAATTTCACTCGATATTAAACTCAGAATTATAAGCTGAATCATCCCTGTCAGTATACTGTACGATGTAACCAGTGATGTGAAACGTCCCCGGTAATAAAAAGGCGCAAAACTTATGTAAAAAGAACTTTATTACCTAACCTTTAGGCAGATAAGAAGAGCAGCCAGTATCCTTACTATTAAAAAGTAAAACATTTCGACTTTGGGAACATTTCCGAAACCGGCACTTCACTGGGTGTCACTACCACCCCTGTGTTTTTGCTTACTATGCCATTTACATTTCAGCGACGTAATATATTTACATTTCGCTGACGGAAAACCAATAAAAATGTTGGCTAGACCAATTTCCTGTGGACATGTCAGTCTGTCTGTATTAACTTAACTTTAAGCTATGTCTATCTAATAAGAATTTAACTGGATGTTGTCGTAGTTGCATTTAAAGAAAAACAGTTGCAAATGTATGTGCACAGCATATTGGAAGAATGGAGGTTGTTAAAACCAAATGTTTGGTAGATCTCTTCTATGTATTAGAGACTGTATCAATAATATAGCGACTATTTAAATCAAAATGTATACCTAACTAATGACTATCCAATAAAAATTAGATTGAGAATCTGATAATTATTTTATTTATGCCTTCTTCAATGACGTCACAGCACAAGTATACTACAACCTCCGTGGACCAGTGATTGAGCGTTGGGCTCACGATCCAGAGGCCCCGGTTCGAATTCCGGTGGAGACTTATCACAAAAATCACTTGGTGATCCCTAGTTTGGTAAGGACATTACAGGTATATCACCTGATTGTTCGAAAGTAAGATGATCCGTGCTGCGAAAGTTAGTTAACAACTAGAGGAACACGCTTAATACCAGACATTTTTATCATTTAAGTAATGACTAATCTTCTAAATTGAGTCAATGAACAAGATGTTGATGTTTTTTTTTTTTTGACGTGACTTATTGTAGATTTGCCGCAGATGGCATTAACTACTTGGCCGGACAAATGGGGAGCGCTGAAGGCTCTCACCCGGTACAACGTTTAAGACAACAGGCCTGAGGGTGCCCAGTTGGGCGCGAACCTCGGCTCAGGGCGTCGTCTGAGAGGAAAAATATTTGAAAGAATTAATCGACCCTAGTGGGTCGATAGCGATAAGCGCTGAATGAGGGAAATCGTCGACCACGCCGGCGGGGTCGGTATCGGGGTCGACAAGATGTTGACCGATGATCATCTTATTGCGTCAACATGTATGTTATGGTGCATACTCCACCACGCTGTCCGCTCCGAAGCACGAAATTATATTACTTTTTCAGACGATGAGACAATTATTAAGCCTGCAATGTCTTTAAAAGTCTGCAATGTTCATATATATACGGCACTAAATAAAAACAAATACCTTCTATTTAAAAAATCTTTATTTCTTATACGAAATAACATTACTTTTTATCACAACCTTAACCTATTAGTTTACTAGTAACATCACACAAAACCATTTGTAAAATATCGTAGAAAAATGCGTAACTTACATATAAAATATGGACATCAATACAAACAAAAAAGGACTGAAAAAATCTAAGCTCTATTTATTTAAATAGAGCTAAGATCTAAACTCTATTTATTTAAATAGAGCTTAGATTATGAGCATATTTATAGAGCATATTTATGCTATTTGTGATAATTGGAAAATGCTACACCGACAAGAGCGTGGCTCTTAAATTAGTGATGATGATTTGTGATAATATATTTTAACACATTACAGTGTTATTATATTTAATGGCACTTTAGGCACTGAATGTATACATGTTATATATTGGTGCTGATTCTAGTACATACCATGTAACTTCATTTTAAGTTATACCTGTCATTTTCTTATTCGCCGAAAAGGAAAGGGACGGGTAATCGACAGGCATACAATTTATGGAACACACGTCAATTTTAGACACAAATCTAAAACAACCCTCTAAAATTTTTAGATTAGCCAATAACCCGATCTAATTAAGTTGACAGCACACATCAAACGGTGTGTATACCAACGAGATAGCTATTTGATTCGCCCGGGTTATTCTTTGATTCACTCGTTCATTTTAAAATTAACATTTGCCAGTCATCCGTCCCTTTCCATTTCGGCGGAAGAGAAAATTACAGGTATAACTTAAAATAAAATTAGGCGTCTGAAGGAATCGGGGCCATTGCGATAGTAAAAATAATTATAAAAGTGATAAATATGTTTGTCATTATTGTCATTGTCATTATTTAACATAAATTCCCATCTAAATTTCCTCTTATGTAGCCACCATAACACTCTTGGCATATTTCTAATTTCTCATACTTGCATTGTGAGAGGTAAAGATTTCTTTATTATAGGCAAGAATTTTAAAATATACATACACACATAAACTCACGCCTATTTCCTACCGGGGTAAGCAGAGACTATGGAATTCCATTTACTTCGATCCTGATACACTTCTCTTCCTCCACATGCATCAATCGCTTCATACACGCACGCCGGTTCAGAGTAGATCGTACTGAACCTTTTCTAAGGACATCTCTAATTTGATCAATGTACGTCGTATGTAAGTAGGTACCTATATAAAATTATATTTAAAACAATCCTATACAAATGTATCCTATAGCTAGGCACTTGTTCACAAAAATCAATATCACTTTTCATTGATTCGATGTTACATTTGGTACGTTATATTATTATAGTAGGTAATAATATTCTATATTAGTTCTATCACACTTTTCACAATTAATGGTAACCTTCCATAGTTCCATACGTATTTAAAAGGCTTGTTTTTATCTCATAAAGTTCATAAACAACAACAAAATTCTTGTTCATAAAACGTGTCCTTCGTTTTTCTTCTTTATCAGGAAGAAGAAAAAAGAAAGACTTAGCAAGTATATAAATATACGTTAAGTATATAAATATATGTTAGTGACATCGTAACGAAAACTTTGAGGGATGATTCAGACCATGATTCTGAGTCGATATCAAGTGGAATTTTCCGTCGCAAAAGTATGAAACTGAAATTAATTTTAAAAACACAAAAAATTTCATGAATTTCTGTTCCTATTTGTATGGCTACTTGTATGTACTTGTAAGGGTGTAAGTGACATCGTAACAAATACTAGGAGGGATGATTCAGCTCATTATTCTGAGTTAATATCAAGTGGAATTTTCTATGGCAAAAGTATAGAACTGAAAATAATAATTAAAAAAAAACATGAATTTTTTGACGGAAAAATCCACTCGATATATACTCAGCATCATGGTCTGACTCATCCCCCTCAATATTCGTTACGATGTCACAAACACACTGTATGTATACTTGCTAAGTGTTTCTTTTATACCAATATAATCAAATTTATGGTTTATTTTATAATGACCACCAGTGGATAAACTCCGCATTGAAACAATTAATCTATAAAAATCAATGTTGCTATTTGACATTTGTTGTCAATACGCACTTCAATACGTATATGCGCAAATGGCAAATCGCAATATATGTATGTTTAGATGAATTGCTTCAATGTAGCTTTTTTGGACCCATTCCAGTTTCCATAAAAAACTTCTCAGGGGTTTAAAAGGCCACATCAAACCAATTCATGTCTCATCATATCGTCGTAAGGCCCGGATTTCCAGACACAATACTTAAACAATGGGATTAGTACTACTAGTAGGGCCGTGGGCCTTAGGAGGATATAATTGTAATATTACTTTTTTTGGACGAATTTCTTCGATGTAGTTTTTTGACCCCAGGTCAAAATTTAAAAAAAGGTAATCGCATAAACAAGACACTTTTCCTATAAACTAAAATTTTGCCCAACAAACAACATATATGGCTGATTATGACTGGGGTTCTAGGCCTGAGTCCAAAAAGTCTTTCAGATGGATCGGCACTTTGTATGGCATAGCACGGCATATCTGAAAAATAAGAAAAAAAATATGTAAATAAGTACTTTGAAACAGCAAGCTTAAAAATCAATTATATTTAAAGTGAAGTAACGGCATGGCGCATTTTTTTTTTGACGTGACTTATTGTAGATTTGCCGCAGAGGGCATTAACTACTTGGCCGGACAAATGGGGAGCGCTGAAGGCTCTCACCCGGTACAACGTTTAAGACAATAGGCCTGAGGGTGCCCAGTTGGGCGCGAACCTCGGGTCAGGGCGTCGTCTGAGAGGAAGAATATTGAAAGGATTAATCGACCCTAGTGGGTCGATAGCGATAAGCGCTGAATGAGGGAAATCGTCGACCACGCCGTCGGGGTCGGTATCGGGGTTCTGAAGTGTTTGGTGAAAACGGTATGGTGCAAAACTTGCAAAGTCAACTAAGAGATTATTCATCTTCAATATGACGGACTGTATTCAGGGTTCAGACCATGATTCACCACGCTGATCCACTGCGGGTTGGTGGAGGTGTTTTTACGGCTAAGAGCCGGGACCAACGGCTTAACGTGCCCTCCGAAGCACGGAATCATATTACTTTTTCAGACAATCAGGTGATTTAAGCCTGTAAAGTCCTTACCAAACAAAGGACAGTCCCACAAAGTGATTTCGCCAAACCCGGACCTCCATATCGTGAGCCTAACTCTCTAACCACTAGACCACGGAGGCTGTTAATTTTGATATGTCAATCAAAATTTCTTCTGTTAATTTGAGGCTCTTTTCATCCTGACATAATTATTGTTTGTCTTAAACAATTTACAACAAACCAACAATTAATACTTGAATATTATTTACTGTTTCTTAACTTCCTAGATGTTTTCATTTGCAAATAACCTTTAAATGGCTTTGTTTTTAATTAAATTTGTAAGCATTCATTGTATAGTTATAGTTGTTGGTACTCCGAATTAATAAAATGAAAAAAACAATAAATAAACACAAGACGCTGTATCAACTTAAAAAAATAAAAATAAATAAATAAAAATAATAATAAAAAAATAATAATAATAATTATCATTAGCCCAGTTCCCTTTGTTCCCATAATCTGCAATAGTCCTACACGAACCGGGAATTGTCTTTGGGTGCACTCTCATAGTGCATACAGGGATAATCGCCGGTTGGTATCACACCACATTTAGATTAACTGTCTTAAGGGGCCTCTACGTGTTGGCTTCGGCCCCACGCACGCCTTCCAAAAGTCCGGGACTCTGTAGGCCCGAGATATGGAAACGACATACAAATAATAATTAAAATAAATGAATTATGAATTATTATGAACTTGCCATATTAACGTAATAAAGCGAGCTAGGGATGGTAATCTCATGGTAGTTCCTGCGCACGGCGTCGACGATGTTATCAGCAGCCTCCTGCGGTGATACGATCTTCATCATCGAGGGGAACTTGATCCTCGGGTTTTTGCACAGCCCAGTGTCCACGATATACGGGCAGATCACCGTGAATTTGATCTGGAACCAGATAAAGGTAACATTAGTATACTAACATATATGACTTTAAAGAGATACAAGAAAAGTATATGAGCTGATTTAGATACAATAAAGTGTATTGGAATTTTATTAGAACCGATTTCAACGCTGGGGTCCAGTAGTTGAGTGTTTGTCTCAAGATCCGGAGGACCCAGATTCGAATCTAGGCGAGGACATATCACACAAATCACCTTGTCATCCCTAGTTTTGTTAGGACATTACAGGCTGATCACCTGATTGTCCGAAAGTAAGATGATCCGTGAAAGCACGTTAAGCCGTTGATCCCGGTTACTACTTACACTTACTGATGTAAGTGAGTAGTCGTTACGTGAGCCATGTCAGCGGCTCAATAATAACCCTGACACCAGAGTTGTTGTGGTTGGTAATCCACCTTACAACCCACACGATAGAAGAAGAGAAAAGAACCTAAATATCTGCATAGTTCATTACATGTTCTAAGCCTCGCGATTGCATTGATCGTCCTACAATAGATTTTTTACTCAAACGGAAAACACGCCAATTATCTACAAGCAGTTACTTATTGTCAATTAGTAAACATAAAATCCACATTGTATTGTAAACATGGTTAATTACTATTCAAACGGTCTATTTCTAGTTTTATCTACTCATCAATTCTTTCAGCTTCATCTTGCTACACAACTTTTTTTTGCAAGAAGATTTACTAATGATTTAGGTACTGTTTAGTTTTTTCTATTATTATTTTTATTTTTGTGTGATAGTTTACTTTTTAATTTTATATAATTATTTTTTTGTGTTTTTCATGTTATTTATAGTCTTTTCCTCTAGTTATTAAATAACTTGTAATGTACCCTCATTGATTTAAAAGATGTGTTGCTGTTGCAGTTTCTTGTCATTTCTTCTCCTCAGCCATAACACCTTGCGAAATGACGTAAATTCAAAAATGTTACTTTGACCTACAACAAGTTTAACCATGATAATTATGTTGAATAAATTACTCTGATTTTTGATTTCTTACTCTTCTTTTTGTTTGATTAGTTTTTATATTGTTTTCTCGTCATACAGCGCGTTGGGTTACACTGTAATGTTATATGTACCTTTATAAATAAATAAATAATAACAACTGTCTTAACAATGTCCATCCTACTGATAAGTATCGTCTTGGCCTCCCCCTCTTTCTAAGCCATGACAATTTTGTATTTCTGGACAAACCAATACCTATCAAGCTCTTTTCTACTCCGCTCTTTTTATTCTAGATAATGATACTGACCCCGCTAAAGTCCCTGGGGTCTTCCCGCAGCTCCTCGTGAAGAGACTCCATCATTCCTCGCACGGCAAACTTGGTGGCGCAGTAGGGCACCAGGTTCCTCAGGCCAAGGACGCCAGCCATGGAGGACATGGCGACGATGTGGCCGTGGTTACGCTCCATCATATTGGGGAGGAAGGCTTGGATCAGCTGAAAGGGGATATACAGTGAGTTAGAATTAAGATCGAGAAGATTTCAATGTCGTTCTTAAACTGGTGGTAAAGCTTTTGAGTGGGAAGTGCAGCTTGGCAAGTAGTATATATTATAGGGCATTCTGCCCCACCTATCGTTCGCTCTGCTCACGACTGTTGCCTGTGCTCACTTAGGTACCCGCCTACTATATTGGGCAATCCACCCGGATTGATTGGATTGAATGTAGACCTCCAAATACCCAAACTACTACTAGACTTAATTAAAACACATAATAAGGGGTTCTTACCGCGTTTAAATCAGGGATATGAGACTCCCCATATTTCGATACCGTTGCAAGTGCCATGATCACGGGATGAATGATGAACCCGTTATTATGTGTTGTAATTATGACAATAACCGCGTAAACCTAAAACAATGTACAGACACGAGCAATATAATGTACCCACTTTAGGACTCTGTCGCACTAACATATTTGACATTTAGTGAGACTTACAGTTCAATTTGTCAAAAAAGTTAATGTGACATGGTACCAAAGTGTATTCTAGACTTACCCAAAGATGAGCAATGATGTTGATATCGAACACCCGCTTGATGTCGACCTCATTGTGCTCCATGATGGGCTTGCACGGCATGATGCCGGCGTTGTTGATGAGCATGGTCACCTCGCCGACCTCACGGCGGAGCTTCTCCGCCATGTTGTTAACTGCCTCACGATCTGTGACGTCACACCTGGTAGAGAGGATTAGCTTCAATTAGCATTGGGTTTTTAGCAAGGACACAGCACGTGGGTCAATGACCTTTTTATACAGGGTGTTAGTGACGTCGTAACGAAAACTTTGATGGATGATTGAGACCATGATTCTGAGATGATATGAAGTGGAATTTTCCGTCGCAAAAGTATGGAACAGAAAATAATAAAAAGAAAAACATTGATTTTTCATGAATTTTCCGACTGAAAATTCCACTTTATATCAACTCAGAATCATGGTCTGAATCATCCCCCTCAGTATTCGTTACGGTATCACTAACAGCCATACCTACTTGTATGGGTACAGTATGTACATGTGCGGGGTGTAAGTGACATCGTAACGAATACTGAGGGGGATGAAACAGCTGATTATTCTGAGTTAATATCAAGTGGAATTTTTCATCGCAAAAGTATAGAATTGAAAATAATTTTAAAAAACTAAAAAAAAATCATGAATTTTGCGACGGAAAATTCCACTTGATATCAACTCAGAATCATGGTCTGAATCATCCCCCTCAGTATTCGTTACGATGTCACTAACACCCTGTATAACATAGTATAAAAAATACTACGTATGGGACGGCAACTCTTCGCCTCGCACCAATTCGTAGCTTTTACCTCACCCTTTCTGAGTCTTACTTTAGTATTAAGGACATACGTTCTACTTTTGAAATAAGTAGTTACACTCGGAGAAAAATGACAAAAATATATTTTATTATCGAGAACAAGGAGAGAAAGATTTTGTGAAGTATTCTACTTAATTAATTATTAGGGGGAAGACCTAGAAGGACTTCAACGTTGACCAAATTGAAGATGTCCTTATAAAAGTTAGTACGATCTACTCTGAACCAGCGTGCGTGCGTGTATGAAACGATGGAGCAAGAGAAGTGTACATTGAATATGTTCCTCTAATTATGAAATAACTTGTAACGTATACCCTCATTGATTTAAAAGATGTGTTGCTGTTGCAATTTCTTGTCAATTCTTCTCTTCAGCCATAACACCTTGCGAAATGACGTAAATTCAAAAATGTTACATTGACCTTCAACAAGTTTATCCATGATAATTACGTTGAATAAATGATTCTGATTTCTGTGTGTAACGATTGAATCAAATGGTAAGTATGTTAATTAATCATTATTTCTGACAGTATTTAAGTAGACAGCTAGGTATCTGTTTTGTTAATGAATATTCAATAGCTTCAACTATATACCGCGTAAAATGAGTAGTGAAAATACCTAGTTCAATAATGAGAAACATAGTTAATAAATCGTCACTATTTGCATTAGAGTTCAAGGTTAACCTGAAATGAAATGAAATGAAATGAAATGAAATTTATTGTCATAAATGTGGTAAGTATATCGATGTAAGTAAAGCTTATAGCTGGTTAAGGTTAGATTGGTTAAGTTTGCTTACATCGGTGGGAAATAGGCGTGAGTTGTATGTATGTATGCTTTATCTCTCCAGCTGAAATTATTCATCGATCGATTCAATACATTTTGTCGAAATCGATAAGTTTGTTCTTTTGCCTAACATGCGTGACAAGTGATTTTGTTCGTATTTGACAGAACGACATGACTTATTTCGGTTCACATATTAGCACCAATCGGCAAAACGACAAAATTATATCGTGAGAATCGATAAAAAGACCGTGACAAAATTTTATCACGTTGCGCATGGTAGCCTACCTATATTATAATAATAATAATAATAAAAACACTTTATTGCACACAAATTCACAAAACATTTACAGGATATACTTATTCTAAGGTGGGCAAAGGCGGCCTTATCGCTAAGAGCGATCTCTTCCAGACAACCTTCGGCAAAGGATATGGTACATTTGTACAGCTGCAGTGTAGCGCGCAGATACGTAAAATACAACAATGGACACATTTTATATATACATACACAATCTTATATACTAAATATATATATTATACACATACTATAGATATATACATACAATGATACATATAAGTAAAAATAAAATTTTAGTTACAAGACGATGATTTATCCAAGAAAAAATGGTAAAGTTTAGTTTTGAATATAGCTAATGACTTCGAATGCCTGATATCAGCAGGCAAATCATTTCACAAGTGCGTGGACTTTATTTATTTTTTTATATTGTTTTTTTTTTATTTTAATCAGAATAATAATTTGTGGAAGATGCAGTGCTTGGGTGTAATAAAAAGGGTCATCATTTATGCTTACCCAAAAACAAAGATAAAAGATGCATAATGTCGATTATCTATGAAATAAGAAGGTGAAACGAAGGAAAGTCCATGAAAGTACTTATATTTTTCAACATTTTATTATTATTAATATTATTTTTTTTGCACTGTCTATCCCGCTACATTTTTCATTAAATTCATATCCTATTCCTAAAGGTTGCCTGGAAGAGATTGCTACCTTAGCAATAAGGCCGCCTGTTGTACTACCAATTTAATTATAATACTAATGTATTTTTAATGTGATTCAAGTGCAATAAAGAGTTTTTGTATTGTATTGTATTGTAAAGTCTTTACAACGCCATCTATATTGTTTTAATATTTTTTTATTTTTTTTTATTGTTTTAATTTTGGAGAACGTAGCCTGGAAAGTCCTGATTGGCATCGGTTGTTGTTGGTTCGCAGTCGGCTTGCAGTTTAGGTGAATTTGCCAAGATGCGGTTTTTAGTTGACTTTTTTTTGACGTGACTTATTGTAGATTTGCCGCAGATTGCATTAACTACTTGGCCGGACAAATGAGGCGCGCTGAAGGCTCTCACCCGGTACAACGTTTAAGACAACAGGCCTGAGGGTGCCCAGTTGGGCGCGTACCTCGGCTCAGGGCGTCGTCTGAGAGGAAGAATATTTGAAAGGATTAATCGACCCTAGTGAGTCGATAGCGATAAGCGCTGAATGAGGGAAATCGTCAACCACGCCGGCGGGGTCGGTATCGGGGTTCTGAAGTGTTTGGTGTCGCGAGCTGATTGGTCGCCTCTATGGCTGGATTTAGTCGACTGATAGATAGCTCAAGTGCTACATACCCGCCTATAGAAGTTCTTATAGATAGTAATAACTAAAACATTTTGATGATTTTTGCGACAAGCATAAGACGACAAAAGCTAGTTTTATCTTTTTTTTGAGGACTAATTTGTAGAATTCCCCAATACAACCGGTTTAATAACCAGTTCTTGATTTTTGATGACGTCAATCCTAGGCTGTTGTTTGCAATGCAAATAAGTAAATAAGGAAAAATGTAACAATGATATATTACACAAAGTATGGGTAACTTTATCAAATTAATTTTTTATTCTTTTATTTAAGAGCTTTTAACAAAGTTTGTTATGCCAGCCCCATCGATCAAGACATCGAGCAATACAAATTTAAAAATCAGCACAACAATTAAAGAAGCTGGACTTCTAATTATCTACTTTAAAAAAACGGTGACTTTCGACAAAATCTGGCTGGCGAAACGCACTCGACTGAATAAACTGATAAAAAATATACGGTCGAATTGAGAACCTCCTCCTTTTTTGAAGTCGGTAAAAAATCATGTTTAGTTCATAATTAAAACACATAATAACAGGTTCTTACCGCGTTTAAAGTAGGAGTCTCATATTCCTACTTTAAACGCGGTAAGAACCCGTTATTATGTGTTTTAATTATGATAATAACCGCGTAAACTTAAAACAATGTTTAGTTCATGTTTAGTTGGGCTAGTTTTCCCTTCGCGGGTTGGAAAGTCAGACATGCAGTGGGACTTATGTTTACGTATGTTAAGATTCTAAATAACTTACTCGTATCTGAAAGCCTTCCCCTTGTCGGCTTTAATCATTTCGACGGTTTCCTGGTTGCCAGTAGCGTTGATGTCCACGCAGATGATGGTGCCTCCGAGTCTACCGAACCTGAGAGCCACCTCGCGACCCATGCCGTGACCTGCTCCTGTAATCTGTGAAGGGGCAGATACTAATGCTTAAAACGGCCTCAGTGGTTTAGTGGTTAAGCGTTGGGCTCACGATCCGGAGACCCCGGGTTCGAATCCCGGTGGGGACATACCACAAAAATCACTTTGTAAGCCCTAGTTTGGTTAGGACATTACAGGCTGATAACCTGATTGTCCGAAACCGACCGTCTAAAAATTTTACACTGGCCAATAAGCCGATAGAATCATGTTGACAGCACACGTCATACGGTTTGCATATCTACCAGCGAGATACCTTTTTGATTCCCCCGGGTTATCCATTCATTTACTCATTCTTTAAATTAAGAGCTGTCAATCATCCGTCCCTTTCCTCTTCGGTGGATCAGAAAATGACAGGTATGACTTAAAATAAAATTAGATGGCGTCTGCAGGAATTAACACCAATATCTACTTACAAGTATGACTTCTCCCTCGACGCTCTTGGGCTCGCAGGGCACGAAGAACTGATAGATGGAGAACAGCCATGTGATGTTCATCTTGACGATGAGGATGAGCACCTCGAGGAACAGCAGCAGCCCATCATACACCTTCATCGCTATGCCCTGCTCGTCCGACCTGGAGGCAAGCGTAAGCATTTTTAACCGACTTCGACAAAAAGGAGGTTATTCGGTATAATTATTTATCTATTTATAAAGGTACATACAACATTACAGTGTAATCGAATGCGCTGTATGACGAGAAAAAAAAACAATATAAAAACTTATATAACACAAAATAAACAATGAATGAAAAAAGAAACAAAAAGAAAAAGAAAAATAAGACTATGAACATGAAAAACACTAAAAAAAGAATACAATTTCAAAATTAAAAGGTAAAACTATCACAGAATTTTTTTTTAAATAATAATGGAAAAAAACAAAACAGTAAACCATTAACAAATCTTCTCGCAAAAAGCCAAACACTCTCTCCATACACTCCACCATCTGTCAGCGAACACATCACGCACGATGTGGTGTCGATTCCAACATTGCGGAGAGGAGACGCAAAGCACGCATGAGAGGTGAATTCGCGTGAGACACAGTGCGCAATAATATAGTTGGAATTGTACAATATTCATATTTGTTAGTCTGTATGTATGTATTTTTGTTAAAAAGGCCACATTGAAGCAATTCACGTGAAAAAAACAATTTTGCTATTTGACATTTGTTCATCATCATCTCCCTAGCGTTACCCCGTTATTTCACAGGGTCCGCTTACCTATCCTGACAGGTTGAGTTTTTAAAAGAAGCGACTGCCTGTCTGACCTTCCAACCCGCGAAGGGAAATCCAGTTCAATACAGGTTAGGTTGGTTTTAGTTATGCATTTTTCGGGAATGTGGGTTTCAAAGCATAAAATTTGGCAATGACAATTTGGGTAAACAGACTTCCTTTAGAGGTCACATGAAGGTCAAATACACGATTTATGCTAAAATAAACACAATCCGACTGATGTAAGAGCTAAAATTAGACAAATAAGGCTAATTTAGACGAAATCTCGAAATGGTTTTAGACTTCGTAAGCGTAACTTATTTTTTCCTTACATATCGAATTATAGGGTTGTCGTGTGGGTTGTGGTATGTAAGAATTATTGTAAAATAAGTCTTTTCTTATTCCTAGTTAAGTCTCTTTTGTAACTTATTACTGTTTTGGTGCAATAAAGTATATTTCAATTTGAAACACTGCAATATAACTCAAGCCAAACTTCCTGCGCAAGTAGCAACCTTACAAAACACTCTAAACACTTTAAAACAAAGTTGTGCAAAAAAATGCAAATTTATTTGTACGAACATTTTGGCCTTTCGTCGGACATAAACGTTGCGAAGGCAGCGCAAATATGAATATGAAACTATAATGTTATAACAGATTTCGATTATCTAGAAGATTATCAAGGTTAAAATATGCAGTAAGTAAGTAACTCGATTTGTTAGTACGAAACTCTACTATCAAAACTAAAGAGTTTAAAGAAAGAAAGAATCATTTATAATAAAGGGGACGACCTCAGTGGTCCAGTGGTTGAGCGTTGGGCTGGAATCCCGGTGGGGACATATACAGAAATCACTTTGTGATCCCTAGTTTGGTTAGGACATTACAGGCTGATCACCTGATTGTCCACAAAGTAAGATAATCCGTGCTTCGGAAGGCACGTTAAGCCGTTGTTCCCGGTTAGTACTTACTGGTGTAAGTAAGTAGTCGTTACATGAGCCATGTCAGGAGCCTTTGGCGGCTCAATAATAACCCTGACACCAGGGTTGATGAAGCAACCCACACGATAGAAGAAGACTATAAAGGGACTCCACAGTAAAAAATATAAATCAAAACGCAAGAAAAACAACTAATTTCTTACACAAGAGAGTACAAATAAATAGGCAGTAAACATTAAGACAAATTGTAATAGAGTGTTTTTATACAGGGTGTTACTGACTGAGGGGGATGATTAAGACCACGATTCTGAATTAATATAATTTCTTGTGATTTTTTTTAAATTATTTTCAATTCAATACTTTTGCGATGGAAAATTCCACTTGATATTAATTCAGAATAATGAGCTGAATCATCCCCCTCAGTTTTCGGTGCGATGTCACTAACACCCTGTATATGTGGGACGAAGTAGGAAACTAAATACCTAACTAACTTCGTAACCCATTTTGATATTCTTTTTCTTTTTGTGGTATATTGTTGTATCCTTTAAAAACAGAAACATCTTGAGTGGCGCTTATAAATGAATCTCTACCATATTAAAAAAAATCATAAGCTTACGACTATATCCCAATTGGGGTAGTCAGAGGTACATTCATCGCAAGATGAACTAAGTATTCACCAAGCTTTCTGTTAGACTAACTTGGCCTGTTGTTGTGTTGCTATGCTACTAAGTACAACTTTGCATTCTGTTATTAAAAAAAACATATTTAAAAGTTTTTTTTATTGTTGTTGTAACATTAACATAAAAAAAATATGCAAGGTAGGTACTTATGCTTTTATGTCTACATCATTGCGCATAACCATTTTATACGGAAATGATGGGACAAGATTACGCTCATTTGTGACCAGTCAAGGTTAAATGGAAGGTCGCAGTAATCAGTGAAATAACGGTATCATTATTTTTATACATACGTACACGAGTAACTCACGCCTGTAATCCTTATGGGGTAGGCAGAGCCACAAGTATCTGAATAAAACTAGGTCCTGACAGCCCATAAGGTCGCTTAACTTTATGTCAACTGTTAAAGAGCTAATTTAAATTGTATCAACTATTTAACTACCTACACTGTGTAATTAATGCAAATTATCTCATAAATAAAGAAAATAAATCTTCTTTCCAAATAAACAAAGGCCAATGTCCAAAAAAGTCTCGGCCGCTTTTTTTCTTAGCTAGTGTTGTTCAGGTTTTAAAATACCACAAGAATAATAATTGTATTTGAGACTAGTTCTAGAATCTACGAGGTAGGTGTTTATAAGCAAAAAAGTCCTCATTGAAACATATAATATCATGTTCTTACCGCGGTACGTCAGCAGAGCTAACAAGCGCGACGTAATAAATTATCGATCGATGAAATAAATTTTGTCCAAGTAGATAAGTTTGTTTTTTTCTCTATAGAATAGAATAGAAATTGTTTATTATAAATGGACGCCACACACAAAGACAAGACAATAACATCACTTAAATTTTTTCACAAAACAATTACAAAAAGCATAGGAGGATGTTCATTAGAATGATCATAAGGTGGTCAAAATTCAAAATTCAAATTCAAAATTCAAGAATATCTTTATTCAGTAGGTAACATAGTTACACTTTGAATCGTCAATTTTACATAAAGAACGTCTCATCCGCCTAAAACTACTGGTGGTGGAGGTCCTGAGATAAAAGGGCCTCAGTCAGCACAAGTCGCGGCGTGAACCACGACGCTGGTATTATGTGGACATTGCTGGGTGAGGCACGGATGTCTCTAACATGCATGCCACGTGATTTTGTTCGTATTTTGACAGAACAGCTTGACTTATTTAGGTTCACATATTAGCACCAATAGACAAAACGACGTAATTATATCGTAAGAAACGATAAAATTACCGTGAAAATTTTTTATCACGTTGCGCATGATAGTTCTACAGGACCGGTGATGTGACATTCCCGAAAATGTTTCCGAAGTGGGAATATTCCCTTATACCCTTTCTTCTTCTTATCGTGTCGATGGCAAACTAAATTGTATCGGCCCAAAACTTGGCAACAAGTATGGCGCCCCCAAATACCCTTTAATAGTAAGGACTGCTTTGGGCTGCTTTTCTTTTTCAAATCAAATCAAATCAAATCAAAATCTTTATTTGTGAATACAGGTATACAAAAGGTGTTACATAAAGTTATTACAATCTCTGTATTCAGCCTGTTAGTAGGCATACAAATAGTGGCTTATTATTTAAGTACTTACTATTAAATTCAACAATTTATACAATAGGATTTTAAGCAGAGATGTCAATTTAAAGCTAAAGATACAAGTATATTATATAAGACAAATTTCAAATTGTTATTTCTTGTACACTGATCTTATTTGCCTTCTTCTTCTATCATGTGGGTAATAAAGTGTCAGGGTTATTATTGAGCCACCAAATGCCCCTGACATGACTCATGTAACTACTTTTTTTTTGACGTGACTTATTAGATTTGCCGCAGATGGCATTAACTACTTGGCTGGACAAATGGGGAGCGCTCAAGGCTCTCACCCGGTACAAAGTTTAAGACAACAGGCCTGAGCGTGCCCAGTTGTGCTTGGGTGCGAACCTCGGCTCAGGGCGTCGTCTGAGAGGAAAAATATTTGAAAGAATTAATCGACCCTAGTGGGTCGATAGCGATAAGCGCTGAATGAGGGAAATCGTCGACCACGACGGCGGGGTCGGTATCGGGGTCCTGAAGTGTTTGGTGTCGCGAGCTAATTGGCTGCCTCTATGGCTAGAATAATCGGGTCGTCGGGATCGTATATTACGTCCTTCGGACGCCGATACTTTTCAGTACCGTCCCTAAGCGAATTGTATTCGAAAGCCGCAACTACCAGAGGCTTTGGGTGGTGCGAAGCAGAATCGAAAAACGTTTTCAAGCTAATTTGAGCCATTGGGCAATGGTTGGCAGACCTAGGTCAATGTGCAGATTTTGATTGCGAAGGAACCACGGAGCTCCCGTGGCTTTCCGCATGAAACGATTTTGTATTACGTGTAAACGGTGAATTCGAGGCATGTAACGACTACGTACTTACATCGTAAACGTTTTTTGTCACCTTTAGATCTGTCTTTATTTATTAACCAGAATTTCATAATTTATCTTTAACCTAGGAAACTACCCAATTGCTGCCCAATTAGTGTAGTCTAGTCACTAGTCACTAAACATTGACATTTAAAGGTGACCGGCGGTTCTGACGTTTTTATTACGTATAAGGCGACGATAAATTTTAATTTTAACAGCCTCCGTGGTCTAGTGGTTAGAGCGTTAGGCTCACGATCTGGAGGTCCGGGTTCGATTCCCGATGAGGACATTGTCGAAATCACTTTGTGAGACTGTCCTTTGTTTGGTAAGGACTTTTCAGGCTTGAATCACCTGATTGTCCGAAAAACTAAGATGATTCCGTGCTTCGGAGGGCACGTTAAGCCGTTGGTCCCGGCTATTAGCCGTAAAAAAACACCTCCACCAACCCGCAGTGGAGCAGCGTGGTGGAGTATGCTCCATACCCCCTCCGGTTGATTGAGGGGAGGCCTGTGCCCAGCAGTGGGACGTGTATAGGCTGTTGATGAAATTTTAATAACATTTTCGTCTTAATTTATTTTCTGCCCCTTACTTTCGACCTATGATGCATATATTATTAAATTTGCAACTAACATTGTTTGTTTGTAATGAGGAACTTTCCCGGCTACGTTCCCTCAACAAAAAAACAATGTTAGTTGTAAGTAAATCTATTTTCTCATTTTATATACAGGGTGTTAGTGACATCGTAACGAAAACTTTGAGGAGTGATTGAGGCCATGATTCTGAGATTATATCAAGTGGAATTTTCCGTCGCAAAAGTATGGAATTGAAAATAATTAAAAAAAACACAAAAATTTACAGGATGATTCAGACTGAAAATTCCACTTGATATCAACTCAGAATCATGGTCTGAACCATCCCCCTCAGTATTCGTTACGGTGTCACTAACACCCATACCTACTTGTATGGCTACCGTATGTACTTGTGTGGGGTGTAAGTGACATCGTAACGAATACTGAGGGGGATGATTCAGCTGATTATTCTGAGTTCATATCAAGTGGAATTTTCCATCGCAAAAGTATAGAATTGAAAATAATTTAAAAAAAAACTAAAAAAAATCATGAATTTTGCGACGAAAAATTCCACTTGATATTAACTCAGAATCATGGTCTAAATCATCCCCCTGAGTATTCGTTACGATGTCACTAACACCCTGTATATGGTATAGATGGCGTTGTACAGCTTTAACGTGATAATTACCTATAAATTTGGAAGAAAATAGAAGGTACTTAACTAAAAACGAGGAGCTCGGTAGCGCAGCGGTAAACGCGCTCGGTCTGCGATTGTTGAAGTAAAGCAACTTTCGCAGAGGCCGGTCATAGGATGGGTGACCACAAAAAAAAAAAAGTTTTCATCTCGAGCTCCTCCGTGCTTCGGAAGGCACGTTAAGCCGTTGGTCCCGGCTGCATTAGCAGTCGTTAATAACCACCAATCCGCACTGGGCCCGCGTGGTGGTTTAAGGCCCGATCTCCCTATTCATCCATAGGGAAGGCCCCTGCAGTGGGGACGTTAATGGGCTGATGATGATGATGAACTAAAAACTAAATTAGGAGGTGACTAGGAATCGGGGCCATTTTGTCCCAACGCTTAAATATACCTACAGGTGATACAATAAAATGTATTGTATGAGGTCAGTATTGCTTCTCCACCTACGAAGTGGAGTATGTTCCGTACACCCTCCAGTTCATTGAGGGGAATCTTGTGCCGAGCAGTGGGGCGTATATAGGCTGTTATTTTTATGTTAACAAAGGCCAGGTCAAGAAAGTGGTGTATCGGGATCGTAGTAAGTGGAATTCCGAGGTCTCTGCCTACCCCAACGGGACATAGGCGTGATGTATGTATGTGTAAGTATTTATTTATTATTATGTATTTATTTTATTTTAGGAAGATTTCCAGACAAATAGCATTAGTGTATAAAATTAATTGCTTAACTATGTGCTAATAAAAAATCTCCACAGTTAATTAACATTAATTGTATTTAAATTTAACAGTTCAAGCTTATGCCACAAACTTAAATAATAATAGAACGAATGTACCTATTTGGTGGTTGAAACCGATACAGGTGCAATAGTGAGACCAACTAGTCACCAAAAAAAAGCATCTTTTTTTTGACGTGACTTATTGTAGATTTGCCGCAGATGGCATTAACTACTTGGCCGGACAAATGAGGCGCGCTGAAGGCTCTCACCCGATACAACGTTTAAGACAACAGGCCTGAGGGTGCCCAGTTGGGCGCGAACCTCGGCTCAGGGCGTCGCCTGAGAGGAAAAATATTTGAAAGAATTAATCGACCCTAGTGGGTCGATAGCGATAAGCGCTGAATGAGGGAAATCGTCGACCACGCCGGCGGGGTCGGTATCGGGATCCTGAAGTGTTTGGTGTCGCGAGCTGATTGACTGCTTCTATGGCTAGAGTAATAGGGTCGTCGGGACTGTATATTACTCCAAAGTGATGCTTTGTTATATGTCTTCTTACAGTTGATGTGCTTGTACAGAATAGGTCGATGTGAATTATACTCGAAATATCATTAAATTGCTTGATGCTGCGTAATAAGAAAGAGTTTCGCCTATAATTAGTTTTAGCCATGGGTAAACTTACGATTGGCCTCCTATATTTGAGTAGATCCGTACGAAGACTAAGCTTGGAGATCAATTCAGGGCTATCAACTTTATTATTTGCCAAGAAATTAACTAAATTAACTAAACTACGTTAAAATTATTAAAATAATCTTTTATTTTTATATTTATTTGTGGTCACGTAAACCAATTTTAGTCTGTGCCTGCTTATAATGACAATAGTTTATAATATATAGGTTTAAGTTTATAAACAATCTTTCTGTAACATTTCCGGTTTTTTTTTTATAATGTGTTTTTTTTTTATAATATATATATTTTTATATACTTTAACCCTAGCATTGTATCGTTAGTTTTGTTTACTGGGCGTTTAAAATAGCCACATCGAGGCAATTCGCCTGGGGGGGGCGGTGTTGCTATTTGACATTTGCTTGCATTGTGCACTTAGTTTTACATGCGCAAATGTCGGGTTGCAGTATTGCTTTCTTGGGTGGATTGCTTCGATGTGGCCATTTTAACCCCTCTGTTCTCATCAAGTTCTACAATTTGTTTTATTTGTGGTATCCTGTGATTGGCGAACAAACATTGTACTTACTGTAATTATTCTTAGTTAATTAATAAGCTGTTGGATATCCTCAATAAATAAATAAAATAAATAAATAAATTATTAGCAATGTTCATGAGATAACAAACATCGCTTACCTCTCGACGTATATATAACGGTAAAAAGTGATAGCTGTTAAAATCCAAGAATCGCAGAAACCTCTTTAGAATGTTCTCAATTCGGGAACTGTAAACTTGATACTGTGGATTCCATATTTGACTCGCATATTCCAGATGACTCCGGACGAAAGCGCAGTACAGTATGATGTTTATCAAAATGACCTTTTCTAACCGACATCCGCGCGCTACTGGGTAACGGCATCCATATCCTCTTGCTATACCTATGTACTACATAAGTAGCTCGGTGGCGCAGCGGTAAACGCGCTCGGTCTGCGATTGTTGAAGTTAAGCAACTTTCGCAAAGGCCGGTCATAGGATGGGTGACCACAAAAAAAAAAGTTTTCATCTCGAGCTCCTCCGTGCTTCGGAAGGCACGTTAAGCCGTTGGTCCCAGCTGCATTAGCAGTCGTTAATAACCATCAATCCGCACTGGGCCCGCGTGATGGTTTAAGGCCCGTTAAGTAGTGGGGACGTTAATGGGCTGGTGATGATGATGACATAAGTAGTATGTATATTTATTTACGATGATCGATTACAGAAACATTTCAACCCAACATGTGATCATTCGTTACAACACTAGCTAGTTTCAACACACGGCGTTGCCTGCTCTTAGCACAAACTTAGCATTGACATAGATGCTTCTTTGGTATTTGGGTTTCAATCCTGTTAGACCAGTTCTAAAGTTGTGTTTATATACAAACATATACTTATGTGTTTATTCGTTGTAAGCGTAGCCCGTGACAAGGACTAGTATAAAACTGCTGTGCTGATTCCAAAAGACAGTTCCTAATTTTATTTTAAGTTATTTGTCTGTTCCCCGAAATGGAAAGGAAAATGGTTTAACAATTTATCGTCGCCAGTGACAACCACATAAGCGACAAACCCTTGCAATATATGAACGAACAGTACATTCTAGTTTCAATTCAAATAAAACTTAATATAGAAAGAGGTGCAGCATAAAGAGTAATGATCTACTTACTCAATCAATAAAATATTCAGTCTCCGCCGTCTTGTAGCCATGAATATTCTGTTGTACCACATTGTCACTTCACTTAATATCTTTGTAATTTTCTAAAAATAATTAATATTATTGAAATTCTACAAATCGTTTCTCTATAATTCTATTTTTGAAATTAATTTACTGTTCTAAAAATAATTATTATTCAAACTATTCTAAATTGCATTTATTTATTTACCTAGTATTCATTTTAGTTTTCCTTTATTTAAGTAGGTACTATTCAATATAATTTTTATCCATTTAATTATTATTCAAACTTCTCTACATTGTAGTGTATTTATTATTAAATAAAATTTTCCTTTCTTTTAGAAAGTACTATTATTTCTAAATTGAATCCATTTACAATTCTATAATTAGATTTATTATTCATAATCCTTTTAATAATAGTATTTATAAATTAAATACATTATGGTTTTAAGAGTAATTATTTTATTATCATTATCGCTAGGCAATATCGTCCCATTGTAACTTTTATATATATATTTTTTAAATGTTTTGCGGGTAAGACTACATACTGTATGCATTCAAGTAAATAAACTTGTCAAAAATAATAATATTTTTTTAAAAAGGAAAAGTTTCTTTCAAAATTCACATAAAGTTTTCGACAATTGACGACAATTAATTAACACTTTTGAAGATCAATGCCGAAATCAATATACCTACCGAAAATATGAACTTATAGATATCTGATTACCCACCTAAATATTTTGTTTAATAAAACAATAAAACTCATTCATCTTACACAAAACAATCAGAAAATAAAAACAAAAGCGCTATTGTTATTATTTATATTTTCAAAAATCCTTTCGCATTTTATTTTATAAATCCATTGATAATTATTGTATTCTCGCGTGGTTTATATTCACATTTACAAATACATAGTTTTATTTTTGAGAAAATAGGTAATTATCACGTTTTATTTTTTATTTCGATAATGTTATTGTATTGGGAGTTATGCCTGTAATAATAATATTTTGGTCTGTGTAAATAAATAAATAAATAAATAAAATAAATAAAATAAATAAATAAATAGCTATTTCGACGCACATAGCTATTTCGATTCGATAACAAAAAAATAATGTAAACTAGCGTTAATCTGAAAGACTACAAGTAGTCGTATAACGAAATATCTATTCATCAGCCGTACGACGCCCACTGCTGGGCATGGCCCACCATTAGGTAGGTACACTTTTGATTCAAAATGACAGAAATTCGATTATTTAAAGGGTTGCGGTTAGGTTACAAATCACAGTGATTTTTCATCGATATACGTAAACTAGTTATCACTAAAATCACTCAAGAAAATAACTCAATAACACTACTTTTTAAATTTAGGTACTAGACAGGTACTAAGTAATTTACCGCTTTCCATGTATTTATATTTTTTTATAATTAATTATATTTTAATGCCAAATAACAGGAATTAGATTATTTATATGGTTACGGTTAGGTTGCGAATCACACTGATTTTCCGTCGATAGATTAAATATCACGAAAAACACTCAAGAAATTAACTCATTACCCAATTTAGGTTTTACTCAGCCCTAAAATAGGGTACTAATTAAAAGCACTAGTTTTAAATAAAACTAAGTGTAGAGATGCGGTTAGGTCGGTTGCACTTTCACTAATGCGCCAGCGCAAGCTAAGTTGCACAATTACCGGAAACGTTGGAAAATTACGTACTATGTTGCCTGGATTGACTGATGTTATGAGGGAAACCTGTATCTAGCCAGGCTCAAATTCGTCATGTAATGAAAAATAACTTTTTTTTAACTAAGTTACTTACAATTATTTTTTAATAAGTAATTGATTTCTTCTGACGCTTATCACGCGTTAGGTCTGCTTCTATAGGCCATAACTCACCGCCACGTTGCCGGCGACGGTCGCCAATTCATATTGAAATGTATGGCAAGTAACTCACTTGGCGACGCTCTGGCAAAGAAGCCATTTTAGATTGTGACGTTGCTGGCGACGCGACCATGGTGTCTCGATGAATTGGAATATATAAAAAAATGATTTTTATAAGTCCGAAATAAACTGTTATTATTATTATGAGATAAAAATGAATAGGCACTTATATCTATGTCAATAAAAAGCTTTAGTTTCAGTACTGTTTTGTGTAGCTAGAGATATTAGACCAAGTATTATAATCATACGTAAGTAATGTTTATTATTAAATTGTTTTGTTCATTTGATCATGTTCCTTATAGTATGTGTATAATAACTTATCAAAGTAGTTATTTATTCCGTAGTTGACCACAAATATTCCTTGACTCATGCGCCGGCAGACATACATGGCTGATTAAAACATTCATTGTGTCAATCACCATCGATATGACAAGAAACAAAAACCATACATGCATTAGTAAAAAAAATGTGTAGGTATAAAATGTGTGGTTATCAAGATACCTAGATGGTAGGTGTAACTTTACTATCCCTTTGCCTATTTACTTTACCTACCCAACCTACCTATACCTAGGTATGTGACCTAACCAGTATTAGGCTGGTTTTCCCTTCGCGGGTTGGAAGGTCAGACAGGCAGTCGCTTCTGTAAAAACCAGACCTGTCTAATATTCAGATTAGATAAGCGGACCCCGTGAAATAAACGGGATGACGGGATATGATGATGTATCAATCAATCAATAATACTTTATTACACAACGACATATACAAAGGACATAAACATAAGTACTAATAAAAATAAGCATAATAGGCGGCCTAATTGCTAAACAGCAATTTCTGCCAGGCAACCTTAGGGTCCTTAGGGTATGTATCTATTCTTTCAAACAAAAATAACATAAAAAAACCTCCAATTAATTAACTAACATAAATTCATATGTTCATTTGAAGAATCCAAAACATAGGAAATGTCAATGGCGACATTGACATTTGGGCGCCATATTTGCTAAAATTTTTCCCTAAAAGCTATGGAGGATGCTACACCGACAAGAGCGTGGCTCTTAAATCAGTGATGGTGAACAGGCAGACATTTTCTCAGAACCTCGTGTCGCCGGCTTAATCTTACATTGTTAAGATTGCATTAAGTACCTATATTAAATTTATCCCAGGAAGTTGAAACAAAATCTTATAAACGAAGCATTAAAACTGTATATGTTTTGGTTTGTTTAGTAAAGGGCTAAGCAGTACTTAACACACTTTTAGTTACAAAACAGTTTGCTTAATATTGCCAAACGTTATTGCAATAGGTACCTATCTTGTAGTTTTTAGCACAGTGAAGACATAATTTTGTTAATACTATTAAATGTGTCGGTTTTATAATAAATTATACTTAAGTATGGGCGATAGGCTGATCCCTTATCACCATAACGTTCATCATATCCATCTTAGGACTTCGTATCAACAGTGGCTGCATGTTGTCTTTGATTACTTGTGGCTCTGCCCACCCCATTTGGGATTACGGGCGTGAGTTTATGTATGTATGTATGTATACTTAAGTAAGTAAAAAAATAATTATAGGTAAGTTCAAACGTAACTAAGGATTTGTGTCCTACTACTTATGAAGAATTAATAATTGCAACAATTTTCGTAGAAGCCTTCCAAAGCCAATTCACACACAAAACGCCTTTATAGTGACACCGATTTTTGAGGGTGGTTAGTTTAGTCCCAACGTGTGCCGAAATGGTCCAAAATGGGCCGAACAGTGTTAATTACCAAAAAGGAAAATATCAACCACATCGCCTGGTGCCGATGGAATAGGCTAGTCTCCAACTAGTCGAATCAGTTACTTTTTACTAAACGTCAAAACACGAAATTGTATGAAAAAGCACATTGTGACGTCACAGAAAAGTGATTCATAAATAAGGTAAATAGAAAAAAGAAAATGATTTTCGTTAGTCTTAGATCTGTTTTTATTTAGTAATCACAATTTTATAATTTATCTTGAACCTAGTACACGAGCCGATTAACTATTACCTAATCTGTGACATATTATGCGGTCTCCGAAGCACAGTCTGGAGAAGCAGATCATCGTTGGGCAAATGGATGGCAAACGTGCGCGAGGAAGGGCGCCTACGAGGTGGTCTGACATCGTGAAGAAGACGGTGGGCGGCAGCATACAGAGGGCGGTCCACGCAGCATATAGCCGTACCGAGTGGAAAACCATAACCTGTGGTCGCGATCCTCAGCAGTGAGGGAACGACGAAGAAGAAGAAGAATCTGTGGTAACAGACTTATATTTTTTCCCGTATACGCGCGTTCTTAGACATTCCTTGCCCTTAAACTTGCAACATTCGCCATAAAAATACAACAACTACAGTAATAATTCTTTCAAACACACAGAAACGTCCATTGACCTTTGAAAGCATGTAAATTCAAAAGTCAATGTCAGACAGTTATATTAACGAGGCCGCTGCTTGTGTAATGATACATGTATTGAGCTCTAAATCGCCGCTTAACTCCATCATTATGGAGTTCTTACATGCAAGCGGTTCCTTCCTCCAGGCTGCAGTGTGCTGAATAGTGATTGAGTTATTCCGTTTTACGGTTTTATTAGGACGTCTGTACTTGAGCACCAATGACAGCTAAGTTGTAGGTAGGTAAGTACCTATACGAAGATCAATTACTTTAGCACGCGCCAATGTGTGTGTGTGGAATTTTGATTAGGATAAAAACTGCCTATTTCCCCCATTCGGTGTCGCTACTCTTGATTGTTCGTAAATTTAGACAGTTCCCATACTGGCCCCGATTCCTGCAGACATCTCTTAATTTTACTTTAAGTTATACCTGTCATTTTCTTATCCGCCGAAAAGGAAAGGGACGGATGATTGACAGCTCTTAATTTTAGGAAGAATGAGTAAATAAATGAATAACCCGGGCGAATTTTTAGACGGTTGTTTTAGATTTGTGCTTAAAATTGACGTGTGTTCCATAAATTTTATGCTTGTCGATTACCCGTCCCTTTCCTTTTCGGCGGATAAGAAAGTGACAGATATAACTTAAAATAAAATTAGATGGTGTTTACAGGAATTAGCACCAATGTCAAGCTAAAATTCTTGATAAATTGCTATAAAATGTGGTGCGACGTGGAATGTATCATCCCGTCCAAATATCAGGCACCAATTATTGTTATATATGCTTCTGCCATCGCATTATATTTTTGAATAATAATTATGAGCAATGAAAGAATAGGTAATTATCACGTTAAATCTAAACAGCGTCAACTATATTTTGTTTTGGAATCGTTAGTGTAAAGTTCCTCATTAGGTTACCAACACTCCTAAAGAGCGATTATGCAGCAGATCTACAATAATTCACGACAGGGAGTAGATATGGAATGATGGAACTAAAGGAAATAGGACCTTAACTTTCAATAAGTAGTGTAGTGGTCGGCATTATGATACTCATAGTATAAAAAATAAACAATTTAATTTGGTGAATTTCCTTAATTTCCAGTTTTAGAGATATTTTTTTATTTTAATTAGTTACTTAATAATAAATGTCACTCAGCCCGGAAATAAAATGTGGTAGGTAATATTTAATTATTTTTTAAACGAAGCCTATGTCCCTTAGCAACACTAAAGGTCGGTAACCCAGAAAGACAATTTCAACGTTTTAACTGTAATTGCCACATCCGAAGGTTAACTTCTTAAAAAAATGAAAGCTGCACGAAAGTCACCTGCCTTAAATTAAATTTAAGAATCAGGAAATCTGGACCTATTTACTTTGCATTTTGCGTAAGTGTTTTATTACAAGGAAATGCAAGAGAAGCAAATGGGCAAAGATTAAAAACAATTATACAGGGTGTTAGGACATCGTACCGAATACTGAGGGGGATGATTTAGACCATAATATAAAGGCCAATTTGACGCAATTAATCTAAAAAAGCAATATTGCTATTTGACATTAGTTAACATTGCGCACTTATTTTTATATGCGGAAAGTGACAAAATTTATAGTACCTATAGCTTTTTTTTTTTGATAAATTATATCTATCCCCCTTATTAAGCGATTGTAAACAAAATTATTATTTCTTTCTTTTTATTTGACAGATATTGAAGTCGGTTTATTCTTTTTTAATTTCTTTAGTTATCTAGACTAGGTATGAAGTATATAAATACTAAATAGTTATTTTATTTGAACCACAATTGACCTCAATACATAAGAAGGTGGTTGATAAATATAATTAAATATTCTTTACTATCGTTGAATTATTATCACCTTACACCGTCCAACTTCAGGGCAAAGACCTTTTGACTTGTCCTCGACTTTATTGTGGTCTACTTAACTTATTAATGTAACTTTTAAATATGCATCCGATTTATCCTAAGAATTACATGTCCTAAAAACGCATACATAAACTGCCTATATACGTCCCACTGCTGGGCACAGGCCTCCCCTCAATCAACCGGAGGGGGTATGGAGCATAATCCACCACGCTGCTCCAATGCGGGTTGGTGGAGGTGTTTTTACGGCTAATAGCCGGGACCAACGACTTAACGTGCCCTCCGAAGCACGGAATCATCTTACTTTTTCGGACAATCAGGTGATTCAAGCCTGAAAAGTCCTTACCAAACAAAGGACAGTCTCACAAAGTGATTTCGACAATGTCCCCATCGGGAATCGAACCCGGACCTCCAGATCGTGAGCCTAACGCTCTAACCACTAGACCACGGAGGCTGTTAAGACCACGGAGGCTGTTGACATGAGCTGCTGATTAACATTATAAATGTGTCCGTCTTTTAAATACTTCAGGATCCAGAGGTCCCGGGTTCAAATCACAGAGGGGACGTATCCCAAAAATCACTATGTGATGCCTAGTTTGGTTAGAATATTACAGGCTGATCACCTGATTCTCCGAAAGTAAGATGATCCATGCTTCGAAAGGCACGTTAAGCCGTTGGTCCCGGTTACTACTTACTGATGTAAATGAGTTACATGAGTCGAGTTGGGGGCCTTTAGCGGCTTGATGAGGTTGGTTAGGTCGGAGGTTCACCTCAAAACCCACACGATAGAAGATGATACAAGATTTCACTAAATGAAAACATTTTATATAATCTATCCAGCGCTCCTTTCTAGGTAAGTACTAAGTAAAATTATCGTGTCTTCAGTATGCAATGAATAAAAAAGTTTCGTAACATATGAGGCATCTATTAATAAACGATGCATAAGGGTATTTTTTTACAGTAGGTTTATCTTAAGTCGATAATATAGATACTTTTATCTTATAACAAAAAAAAAAAAAACACGATAACAAGTTGTATTGACACGGTAAATCGATAAATAAAAACAGTGGAAAAGAAGTTTGGACTAAAAAATAGTTTCGAGTATTATTTACTTATTATCTGTAAAATAGGTAGATGATATATAATGGTACATCAGGTTCGAAGCAAATAGAATTCCATAGTCTCTGCTTACCCCGGTCGGAAATAGGCGTGAGTTTATCTAAGTAGATAATAATTCACTTACTTACCTCGTTTAGGTATCACAAACTACTATACTTAAGTAGGTATTACTAAAGCTAATTTTATGATACTTATTTTATATCTATAGTAATTACTGAAATAACTTTTTCTTTATTCTTAATTATAAATACTACTTTTAGGAAACTATTTTTACATAAGTACTTACATATATGTATACATATAAGATCACGTCTATTTCTCGTTGGAGTAGGCGGAAACCACTGAATTGAATATTTTATTTGATAAATTTGATGAGGAGTAACCTACTCTGAAGGTGCAGTCAATGTGCTTCCGCGTTTATTAACAAGATTGGCTATTGCACTCATATAAAGGCACACTTGAGAGCAGACAAGCAATGCTCCCAACTCTAAGAAAGGAGTTACCGTTAGGCCGGGTTTCCACTGACGCGGAGATGGGCGGAGAAGGGCGGAGAAGAGCGGAGATGTGCGGATTTTACCAATCACAGCGTTAGAGAGAGCGAAAAACGAAGACGCTCTGTCACTCTCTCCCTCACGGTGATTGATCGATTCCTGCACATCTCCGCTCCGCTCCGCCCAGCTCCGCATCAATGGAAACGCAGCCTTAGAAGCAGTAGTTGCTGTAGCCGAAATCTAGGAGGGATATAAGTCCATACATAAGTACCTACTTTAATTAGTTCTCTTTCTGAAAATCTTATGTAGTTACGTGCCTACAACAATGTTGCTGCGTTTGAGCATAACAACACGTCTTATCAATGCTGATATGGATAACCTTCGACCAGTGGGATCTTACCGAGGGCCGATATTATAATTGTCATGATGGTACTATTTAGTGGAGTACCATGGGCCTTATTTTTGTATCACTCGCCTTCAACTCTCGTGCGAAAATGTCCTCTATTACCATAAACACATCAAGTGACCGGCTATCCTGACGTCAAAGTCGCCGGTCACTTGTATTTTGTCGGCGTATTTTAAGTTGAAATGGTACTCAATAGTTGCTGACAACTTAATGCCGCCTAGTACAGTCATGAGCAATATAATGTACCCACTTTAGGACTCTGTCGCACTAACATATTTGACATTTAGTGAGACTTACAGTTCAATTTGTCAAAAAAGTTAATGTGACATGGTACCAAAGTGTATACATATTAATGCTCGTGACCGTACCTATCACTGAACATTTGTTTCCAACGTATTTTAGATACAAAATAACATTTAAAGGTGACCGGCGGTTCTGACGTCAGGATGGCCGGTCACTCGACGTGTTTATGGCTATAGAGGTCAAGAGACGATAATATATAGCCAATAATTGCTTCTCACTTCGTGCCTAAAAATGTATAACACGGACAGCCTAAAAGTGTTCAGGAAAAAATATATCGCCAAATACTTATTAGTTTTCCAAAATATTAGTACTCAATGTCTCGGATAGATGGCGCCAAACGTAAGAACGATATAATATATATAGATTAACATACATATAGAAGCTCGGTGGCGCAGCGGTAATTGCGCTCGGTCTGCGATTGTTGAAGTTAAGCAACATTCGCAAAGGCCGGTCATAGGATGGGTGACCACAAAAATTTTTCATCTCCTCCGTTCCGCTCCGCTTTCCGCTCCTCCGTTCTTCGGAAGGCACGTTAAGACGTTGGTCCCGGCTGCATTAGTAGTCGTTAATAACCATCAATCCGCACTGAGCCCGCGTGGTGGTTTAAGGCCCGATCTCTCTATCCATCCATAGGGAAGGCCCGTGCCCCAGCAGTGGGGACGTTAATGGGCTGATGATGATGATGATAGATTAACAAATCACATAGACAGGATGAGGACCCGGTGATGGTATAATGGTTAACACGCACGTTTAAGTTTCAATCCCGCCCGAGTCATATAAAAAACGGAAAATGAAAGAAAAGTGTAGGTATTAAGACAGCTATCAAGTCGTTAGAAACTAACAAGCGATGATTATGTTGTTTATTTACCTATTCTTTTGAATAAATAATACCTTTAAATTAAATCGTTTTACTACGCTATTGAATGATGGGTAATTACAATAATCAAGCGAGGGTATTCCATTGGTACTGACCATGGGGCCTTTTCCATGAGGTTTTGAGTTGCTCCGTTTTTGTTCACTGATGTCGACGCCATATTGTTTATCTGAAAAAAGGGAACATAATTGAGTATTTTTTGAGTTTTAGATGTTTATTTATTACCGAAGTTTTATAAGATCAGGGTGACCATATAATTAGGGTTTTTAAAACATTTTTCGGAAAAGTTAAAAAGTACGCTATATAATTTTCATTGTTCATTCAATATTGATATGACTTAGTCATCAGACTCATTTAAAAATAATACTTTTCAAAAGCAGTAGCGTGAAGTTAAAGATTCTATTAGAACTGTCTAGCTTTAGAACTGTCAAACTAAAATGAACAACTTAGCGTCTAAACTAAACGTTTCGCCTCTTCCTTTTTGATGCTTTTTGTTTGAAACTGCCTGTCGTCGTCTGCTTTTTCAACTCGTTATATTCCGGGAGTCTTCACGGGTAGAGTGAATAGGCATTTGCTAGGTAAACGTGATCTACCCTAGACCACATCCTTACCATCAGGTGAGATTGTGGACAAACGCGAGCCAATACCATAAAAAATAAGTTTGTCTTAAATCATTGCTATGGACTATCTTATCTGCGAACGGACTTCGTAACAGGCGATTACAGGAATTGATAATAGGTCACTATGCAGTTGTGATAGGTTAGGGTTGCCAACCGTACTATCTTTGATAGTACAACAACAACATAAACTCACGACTATATCCCCAATTGGGGTAGTCGTAGATGGTAAATAAATAAATAAAAAAAGTGTTTATTTCTTGTTTTCAAGCAGCATAAAGTTATAAGGCAACCCCAGGAAGCAAGGTTAATGCTTGAGTTGGGGATGTCTCGCTCTTACCCTAGTTAGATGGTGAGGTGTATCGTCAACTGTGTTAGTGAAAATTGCACTTAAATTAATAATTCATTAGTGCAAGTCCACTACTGAGGATCGAACCAGCCCTTCCCTTTTGAATAGCAATCCGGTAAACCATAGAAACACAGTGACTAGATGGGAAAAAGCTGAAGACTAATAAAGAATTAAAATAAATATTTTTTTTTTTTGAATTCTCGAAACTAAGTATTTTAGATTTTAGCATTTTGTCAAAAATACCCAATCATTTAATTTCTCTTACAAATGGTGGCAGGCAACCCTATGATAGGTGTTATCTTGGAAAAATACATCGTAATGGTAATTATCGGGTATAGGAAGGGTGGTCCGGGCATTTTTATTTTTAACAAATATATAGAGAAGGATATTATTATTATTTTTTACTGCATTTTCTCGCCCATATCATGTTTCCATTAATGATGAATTCATTCACTTTTCCGATTCTCGCAACCGCAGTTTCGTAAACATGACAGTGAATAAGTAGGTAAGTACGCATATCAAGAATGCGCTAGCTCATGACACTGAAAATTTTAGGCAGGTTCTAGATTTGGTTGAGGGCACTGGCGTCCATCCATTATTATTAATATTTAAAACACTTTCATTTTCGTGCAATAAATCAATGGAGAATTCACTCATCAAAAACAAGAAGATAAAAAAGTAATATTTAAGCGACACTTCACATTATTTACAGCATTTTATCTATTTATAGTTGCTCGTTATTTTGTATTTACCGTCTGTCTGTTATCTAATTAATGTACATTGATGCGTCAAGCACTTTGTTTACATTCTAGAAAGATACAAATAATAAACTTACCTAAAACGAGAGTAGTAAAAAATATACTTAAATGAGATCGTGCACTAAAATAACCTTTTAAAAATAAGAAACTAAAGAGCGGGAACCGCGTTCTTTTTACTTTTCTTTTTTAAATGCGTTCGGAAACACGTCCGCTTCCCGCGACCGGCGCGAATGACTGGCCGCTTGGTGTAGTTTGCGATTCGTTCAGAAATTGGGTCGCCGGTGATACCATGTGGGTCCAATAACTGGCTGTATGGACACAATAGTTGCCCGACTCTGCAACGAACCGGTATAATTTGATCAGTGGAAATTTACATGTGATCCTCAGCCACTATTGATACCATCTTGCATTTCAACAGTAACCAAGCAATATTCGTAAAACAGAAGCAATGTTATACTTACTATGCTCCGGCTCTTATCATGATAATCAACAAAGCATATTGATTGTGTTTATCTAGTGTTAATCGTTGCTCCTCCTCCTATGTGTCTTATTGCAGATAAGCTTGCGAAAGACACGTCACCAAAAAAATCATTTTTGTCCTCTTAGGGTAGTTCTTGGCACACCGGAAGTCAATATCATTTACAGATATATATATATATATCATATTATATATATTACATTATTATATATTATTATTATTATTATATATTACAGATATACATATAGATATACATATATAGCGCCAAAGTTAAAATACTAATTTCTTTTGTAAGTGACGTCTTGGGTTCCAGTAAATCCCGCGAAGGGAAAACCAGCCCAATACCTCCGAAAAATGCATTTCTCGGGAATGTGGGTTTCCTCACGATGTTTTCCTTCACCGCTGAGCACATGATAATCATTTATAATCCAAACATAAAGTAGTAAATAAAATCGACAATACTTGGTTTAGGCCTGTGCTGGATTCGAACCTCAAACTGAGAGGCAAGCGTCTACCAAATGGGCTACCACGGCTCGTTGAGAGGTCTCACTCAGTGTAGTATATTTCCTAACAATGATACTTGGACCAAAACAAACACCGCGTTGTAAATAAAGCGTGAAAGAAATGCCCACCTCAAGGTTGTCGCACCCATTAGCTGCTGCCGTTTGTAAATGCCCGTGCCGCCGGCAGTGGGTCATGGCTACCTATGGGGAAAGCTACTGGTTTCCTATACGAATCACTACATTTCTCTCCATAGAATAAGATAACTACCATAAGCTCATGATTATATCCCGATTAGTGTAGTCAGAGGTACATCCATCGCGAGATGAAATAAGTACCCTTTCTGTTAGACCAACGTGAACTCTCACGTTGGTCTAACGAAAGCTCGGTGTGTGGGTACTTTGTTCATATTACGATAGATATACCTACTGCCCCCCAATTGGGATATAATCGTCAGCTTATGTTAGTTATCTTATTTTATTCTTATTCTCTGACTACCCCAATTCGGATATAATCGTTAGTGTTAGGTAAAAGTTCGCAATGGGACGTATACAAGTAGGCTGTTTATAACACAACATAACAAATACTTTATTGCACAAACAGGAAAATACAAAATATAAAACAACAGAGAAATAAAAACACAACAACATGCGGCCTTATTGCTAAGTAGCAATCTCTTCCAGGCAACCTATAGGTATAGGAGATATTAAATATTATTTTTTATGTTATGTTTAAGTTGCTTTTTTTTTGCTCTAAGTAAGTATTATACAAGTTTTATATAAAATACCTACGCCTAGGCCACAGCTAATTAATGTAAATTGATATGACCATAAGAAATAAGTTGTCCATGCAACTTGAATATCATTGCAATAAAAAGTTATTTTTAGAATGGTATTTAAGTTAGCGCAATACTACTTTTAATAAGCGCAAAATATGTTTCTGTGTGTAAATATTTAACCTTCAAATTAAGCAAGTAGATAAGTAGGTAGGCACGTAATTTTTTTTTATTTTTTTATTATTTATATAACGTGATCTAGCGGGTAAAAAGACCAACCACATTGAAGCACTTCATCCTTTCCTTTTTTCTTCTGTGGATGTATCTCTGACTACCCCGAATGGAAATACAGCCATGAGCTAATCAGTTAAGGGGACGAATTCGAAAGGGGACGAAGATTGGCAATCGACCACGGCCATAGAACATCATGGACCTCCACACCACGGCTATCTCCTAAATATTAAAAATATCGTAAAGTATATTTCTTTTATTCCTTTTCTTGTTTTTTATTTTTAGAACGTGGTTCCACGCAGACCAACACGCGGGTGGAAAATTAGCTTCAATATTTGCTCTTACAGTATTTTATCTCAAAACGACGTCGCGTCGGAATTGTCAATAAATACTTCTACTGAGTTCTATCGCGGGTCACTAACCTTTATATCGATGACTGGACTTACAACAATACAAGTTTAAATAACGATGTTGATAACCTTATCATTTTGACCTTAGATATTCGCAACCGGATTTACGCGCACAATGGTTTGCAGGATTCAAGGACTCACTTCATTAAGTATTTACTAGTATGTATAAACATTATCTGAAATGTTTATGTAAGCTAATCTCTTCATTTGTCTTCCTTACAGTTTGAAACCACAACATCGTAAATGTATTGATAACATTTATAGTATAAGTATTAATAGGTGTTATTAGCCTGATAAACATTTTTGCTAACAAAACAGTGTCATGTTATCAAATTAAGTTGTACTTATGATGAAGTAAATAACATTTAAAAACAAAACAAAACTTCATTATTCTGATAAATTGCAAATAATGGCTATTTTTGTTTTTAAAACGTACGTATTTATCCAAAGGTTTCCTGGAAGAAATTGCTGCATGGTTAATAAGGCCTCCTGTTGTGCCTTTCTGTGTCTGTTGTTCTGTAGAATAAGAGTAAGAAAATATCATGTGGAAACACATTCCAGACATAATGCGTTTCGGGCTTCGGAGGTATGTGACCTAACCTGTATTCGGCTGGTTTTCTTTCGGGTTGGAAGTCAGATAGGCAGTCAAGTCTTCATGTTAGGTAAGACGGGAAAACAGGATAATGCTAGGGACATGATGATGATGATGAATCAACAGTCACATAACGTAGCATCACGCCTGTATCACCGAAAGGGTAGGCAGAGGTGTATAGTATGCATGCACTCCTCGTACTGCTCTCATATACAGTCATTATTTAATTTTAAGTAAGATGATCCGTGCTTCGGAAGGCACGTTAAGTCGTTGGTCCCGGTTACTACTTGTCTTTGGGGGCTCAATAGTAACCCTGACACCAGGGTTGATGAGGTTGGCACTCCACCTCACAACCCACACGATAGAAGAAGATTTAATTTGAAATATAAAATATATAGCGAAAACCTGCTAGCCTCCATTTCAAGACTGGCCATATTCATTAACAGGTAATAACACTGACATTTAATATTTCTGTTTCCGCTAAAATACATAGACCTTCCCTCAGTCGGTTGGCTGAAAAATTACAGATACATTCAATTAGCAAAGGACGCCCACCCTTAGACATGTGGATGAAAGGGAAAAGCATAAGGTAGGTTCAAAGATTCTTTATTCTCATTAAGATATGAAATAAGTCACTTACATGAGAACAGATTACAATAAAATAAATACTTTATGTTCGCTCGTACAGAAAATTCACAGTTAACTTCACAACTCACCACACTTAATTTAAATAACTCATCACATTAAATTATATTATAATTATTATTATAATAATGTAGGTACAACATGCTTGCATTTCGCTTTAATTTCTTTTACCTGGTAAGAGCTCTCGGCTCTCATTATTATCCGGCCAAATAATTAATGCCGTATGCATTTTTTACGTGACTCATTGTAGATTTGCCGCAGATGGCATTAACTACTTGGCCGGACGAATGAGGAGCGCTGAGAGCTCTCACCCGGTACAAAATTTAAGAAAACAGACATGTGGGTGCCCAGTTGGACGCGCACATTAGCTCACGGCATCGCTTGAGAAATAATATTTAAAATAATGAATCGACCCTATAGGGTCGATAGCGATAAGCGCTGAATGAGGGAAATCATCAACCACGCGGTTGGTATTCTAAAGAGTCCTGAAGTGTTTGTTGTCACCTCATAAATTTATTATTACCGTCTCTTGGCCTCTATAGCCATAAACACGCCGAGTGACCGGCCATCCTGACGTCAGGACCGCCGGTCACCTTTAAATGTTATTTAATTTCAACTTAAAATACGCCGACAAAATACAGGTGACCGGCGATTCTGGCGGACATGCCTCTGTGGCTACAGTAATAGGGTCGCCAGGATCGTATATTACCTCCTTCGAACGCCGTTATTTTTCAGTGCCGTCCCTAACGGCCACCGTGGTCCAGTGGTTGAGCGTTAAGCTCACAATCCGGAGGTCCCGGGTTCGAATCCCGGTGGAAAAATATCACAAAAATCACTTTTTGATCCCTATCACCTGATTGTCCGGAAGTAAGATGATCCGTGCTTCGGAAGGCACGTTAAGTCCTTGGTCCTGGTTAATTACTTACTGATGTAAGTACGTAGTCGTTACATGAGTCATGTCAGGGGCCTTGGCGCAATAGTAACCCTGACACCAGGGTTGATAAGATACGATAGAAGAAGAAGTACCGTCTAAGCGGAATGGTATTCGCAAGAGTCCTATGATGATGATCTACTTACTCATAATACATATATCAACTATAAAAAGATTCATAGACTCTTTCATATCGTAAAAACAGTTGCTCAAGTGATTTCCAAACGATTGCGCTACAGAGCAGGGCCCTGTTTTATAAAGCTGACAATTCGACATATATGTCAAAAAATGACAAAATTGTAGAATTGTCGCGCTTAGGCTGTTTTATAAAGGTAACAATTATGTCAAAAATCGACCGTGAAAACGTGACATATTTGTCATTTAAAAAAGCGTTTAATAAAACTCGACATATGTCAAAAAACCACAGTCAAATTATTACGTCACCACAATTGTCGGATTGTCGTGACAATATGTCGAATTTTGACATATTTGTAAATAATATAATATGAAGCTAAATGAGGGTAGAATAGAAAAAATATTAACAAAGTAAAAGAAAGAATCAATCACTAGTGCAACTTCGATTGTTTGTTTTGATCGCGTGTGATGGAAATGCACAAGAAACTAAGTATTTTGGGGATTATCTATGAAAATAGAAACATACTGTTTGGGAAGTTTAGTGCCCAATTTACTTTCACTGCTCGATGATAGTACCATTTTTTGTAATGCGCGTTTTATAAACACTTTCTTACTCCTTTAAAATTTAAAATATAGTTTCGCGACAGAGGGTAACTCTCCTGTCAGAATTGTCGGACAATTCTACAAATATGTCAATATGTCGTGACAATTTTCTGTTTAATAAAGCTGATTTGACAAGTTTTTCACGACAAATTGTCACTTGTCACCTGTCGCCCAAAAAGTTTTATTAAACAGAAATATGTCGAATTGTCGCGACAATTCGACATATTTGTAAATTTTCCACCGTGACAAATTTGTCGCCTGTCAGTTTTATTAAACAGAAAAATTTTAGGATTGTCACTTTTTGACATATGTCGACTTGTCGGATTGTCAGCTTTATAAAACAGGGCCCTGCTCTTATCTCGAACTTATATTATGTTAAACGAAGTAATCACTTGTCGTAACAATGTGTAAATATAAGTAGGTAGATAAAACAAGTTTTACACGTGCCTATTAACAATAACGAACAGTGTATTTAGATCTATGGTGGGAGTAAAAAATGCATAATTAAAACACATAATAACGGCTTCTTGAGACTCCCGATATCTCGACACTGTTGCAAGTGCCATGATCACGGGATGACAAAACAAAACCAATGTAAAAAAAGCATAATTCATCTGCTTATTATTCTTATTTATTCAGATGGACTAAGGCTATTAGTGAATGGTGGCCAAGGGATGGTATGCGATATCGAGGCAGACCACCAGCCCGGTGGTCGGATGACATTGTGAGGTATGCCGGAAAGCAATGGATGAGACTTGCACAGGACCGGAAAGGATGGCGTGAAGGAGAGGAGGCCTATACCCAGCAGTGGGTGGGTGCAAGCTGAGTAGATAGATCATTCTGAAATGTTGTTCTGTTTTAAAATATTTTTAATTCTCAGAAACGTTTCCGATTTTTTTGTTTGGCCAAGCAATGAACGTCTTTCAAGGCAAATCTAAGAATGATAAAAGAATGATAATTCTTTGATTTAAATGCCTTTTGGTTTTTGATCCGCGATCGGCGATCATGATTACGTTCAGTAGATATTTGATAGGTACTTAATGTAAAAAAAAGTGTAAGTATTCACTAATTTAGAACGAAATTATATGGTGTGTTGTAGCCCCGCGCGAGGGATGGCATTGCCAGAGAGCGTCACTGCTCCTTTTTTTTTGACGTGACTTATTTAGATTTTCCGCAGATGGCATTAACTACTTGGGCGGACAAATGGGATGGGTACAACGTCTAAGACAACAGGCCTGAGGGTGCCCAGTTGGGCGCAAACCTCGGCTCCGGGCGTCGTCTGAGAGGAAAAATATTTTAAAGAATTAATCGACCCTAGTGCGCTGATTGAGGGAAATCGTCAACCATGCCGACGGGGTCAATATCGGGGTCCTGAAGTGTTTGGTGTCGCGAGCTGATTGGCTGCCTCTACGGCTAGAGTAATCGGGTCGTCGGGATCGTATGTTACGTCCTTCGAGTCACTGCTCCGTTGTCGTTTTATACATATGACTTACCTCACAATGTGATGTCTTTTTGTCTTTCCCTTGCGACGTCGCGTCGTGTCACTCAGTATGTGGCAGTCTGACAGTCCTGTGAGATGAAAAAACGAAGTGGCAGTGCCTAAATGTCGCCTATAACATATCCCACGGCCCAGATTGCCAGACACAACAGTTAAGTCATTCGGTTTGATTTGAATTTGGGGATAGTCGCTGTGGTCCTGTATGTGTCTCGGCTTGCTTCTCAAACGGCGCGCGCCTGTTCAAACCCTAGTATCGGACCTGCATCAATGAGATATTAACTCATCTTAAGTATAGTTCACTGACACAGTTGGCTCGACCATTATAGACGGCCATCAGGGCTAACATGCGTAACGTGATAAAATTATCGATCGATTCTATTTTTGTCGGAATCGATAAGTTTTTTTTCCTAACATGCGTGGCACGTGATTTTGTTCGTATTTTGACAGAACGACATAATTTATTCAGGTTCACATATTAGCACCAATCGACAAAACGACATAATTGTACCGTCAGAATCGATATAATGACCGTGATCAACGTGGTAAGTGATGACTTATCATCGTCACGTCTGTCGTCGTCTGTCTGTCAACAGAAGACGGTGAGCGCGGACAGTTACTTCATCTTGCGATGGTTGTACCTCTGACTACCCCAATTGGGATATAGTCGTGAGTTAATGTCATGTTTGGATTTAGAAGGACTGTTAGAAATTTATTTTTACTGGTTGCAAGGCATGCTAACATGATGTTGTGTGTCTAGTACCTACCATCATTTAAAAAGTAAAAAGTCATTCTTTTTCTTTTGACAACTGTTTGACATTGACATTATGTCTCTTCTATTTTTAAGTACTGTAAAACCCACTATAATCTATTGGACATTAGTAATAAAACCAACCGATATCGGCAACTGAACATCTGTGCATATTTATTTTGAAAATTCCACGCCACGACAAGGACTTTGGGGACGTATTCATCCTGATTTCGACCGACACAAAAGCAGTTCTAACAGCGGGCAAGTGTTGAACTTTAAGCACACTACTGTCGCAAGCTGAGTACTGTCGCAAGCTGTGAAGCAAGCAGATCATCGGCGGGGTACTGACCGCTCGCACCGCTCAACAGCTGTGAAAGCATATTCATATTGACTTGTAGTCGCGCCGGTTGATATTGGCCCGTGGGTGAATTTTTGATTGCGCCTATATCGCCTGTCGCTTTACGAGTACTTATAGACAAAATCAGTTAAGCGCCATCTTGAGGAATCACATTCGGATCACATAGCTAGTTAGATTTAATCCAGGTAGAATTTTGTGGTGACTATTTTTACCCGAATTCTTCTATCTTAATTGTGTGGGTTGTGAGGTGGATTACGAACCCCATCAACCCTGGTGTCAGGGTTACTGTTGAGCCGCCAAAGGGCCCTGACATGGCTCATGTAACGACTACTAACTTGCATCAGGTGTTTTATATATGAAGTGTCCGGGGTGTGCCGTAGATGAATTTTTGATTGTGCCTCTGCTATATCGTCGCCTTATAGTGATAACCAACCTTTTTGAGAAATCACATGTGATTTTTAAGAGGAGCCATGGTAGCCCAGTTGGTAAAACACTGGCCTCTCACTTTGAGGTCGCAGGTTCAAATCCAGCACAGGCTTAAACCAATGATTATCGAATATGTTTTCGAATTCATGTTTGGATCATAAATGATTATCACGTTCCCAGCGGTGAATGAAAACATCGTGAGGAAACCCGCATTGCCGAGAAATGCATTTTCAGAGGAATGTGACCTAACCAGTATTGGGCCGCTTTTCCCTTCGCGGTGAAAGGTCAGACAGGCAGTCGCTTCTGTAAAAAATCGGACCTGTCAAATCTTCAGGTTAAGTAAGCGGACCCTGTGGAAAACAGGATAATGCTAGGGAGATGACATATGATGTGTAAAGTGTGCGGATGTGTAAATATTAAATAAGCCAGCAGCCAATCGTCAAAGCCGCCACTATATGAGCACCACAAACATGGCCGACCTTGGACTAGAAAGCACCAGCACTCGACTGCACAATTCGGCACACTTCGCGAGTACATTCACCTGCAAGGTCGTCGGTCATCTGTTAGGCTTCTACACACCATGCGACTATGCGACCACTTCGACTAACCGTACAACTTGTTGGTGAAATAGTTCTTGGACAGATTAGAATAAAAATTAGAAAAATTTACAAGAAACTTTGGGAGAATATTAACAACAACAATTAACATAAGCTCACGACTTTATCCATTTCGGTGTAGTCACAGGTACATCTATCGCAAGATGAACTAAGTACCCACACCTCACCGAGCTTTCTATAAAATCAACGTGATAGGTGGTGAGCCGTAACAACATGCATAAACTCTCTAAAATACCGGACCTGTCAACTCTTCAGGTTAGGTAAGTGGAACCCGTGAAAACGAGATAACGCTAGGGAGATATGCAGTGATGTCCCATTTACGGGAATGTTCCTAAAGTGGGAATGTTCGAAGAGCGAGAAGCGGGAGTATACAAGGTATTGGTGACATCGTAATAAAAACTTTAAGGGATGATACAGACCATAATTCCGAATTGATAATAACGTAGAATTTTCTGACAAGAAAATCAACTTAATATCAACTCAGAATCATGGTACCTACCTAGTACCTACCCCTTCCGGGTTACAAGCGTGATAATATCCAGTCAAGCATACTTCTATACTTGGTTTATCTTTGTAAACCCCACTGCTGACGTATTCTATTATAAACAAAATGTTCAGTCGCTCGACTCTTTTAACCCTTAGGTTATTCGTGCGTATGTTGATGTTGATATAATGTGCACTTAATTATATTATGTATTACTATAAACTCGCAACAATAACTTTGAAGGTTACCATTATGTGCATTCCTGTAACGTTGCTAAATTGATATCGGTAAACAAGTAGGTAAAATTATTAACGAAAATATGAAATCACGTAATAGTCTCCACTATCTATTTTATTTGTTTATAATTGTCTATTTATTTGTACTCTGTTGTGTAAGTTGTTTTTCTTCCGTGATTTGATTGTAAGTTATGTGTTATTCCGTGTGTTTTATTATTTTATTCTTCTATTTTTTTTTCGTTTTTTGTTTTATATTTGTTACTATGGTGTCCGTTTATAGTAAACGTTTCTTGCTTTCTTTCTTCAGCTGATGTACCGACTGCTAGACTGTCTGCTTCAGCAACTTCCACAGCATAATGTCTTACGGTCTGTGGGGTCGATCTGCTGATGTAGAATCTATTTCATTAAGTACCTTTTTTTTAATTACCTATTTTCTTATTACTCGGATGGGTGAATATCAAAATGTACCAAGTTTGGTGGCGAACTGTCATATAATTTTTTCGTGAAAAATTGGTTTCCAAAAGGATCCAAAAGGATCCTTTTTCGTGTCGGAACCGAGGATCCTTTAGGATCTTTTTCATGTCGGAACCCAATTTTTCACGAAATCATAATATGAAATTTCGCCGCCAAACTTGAAATTTTGATATTCACCCGGATACATAATTATTCAACAATGTTATAGTAGAAGCATTGAGGAGCTCGATGGCGCAGCGGTAAACGCGCTCGGTCTGCGATTGTTGAAGTTAAGCAACTTTCGCAAAGGCCGGTCATAGGATGGGTGACCACAAAAAAAAAAGTTTTCATCTCGAGCTCCTCCGTGCTTCGGATGGCACGTTAAGCCGTTGGTCCCGGCTGCATTAGCAGTCGTTAATAACCATCAATCCGCACTGGGCCCGCGTGATGGTTTAAGGCCCGATCTCCCTATCCATCCATAGGAAAGGCCCGTGCCCCAGCAGTGGGGACGTTAATGGGCTGATCATGATGATAGTAGAAGCATATTATATAAAAATAAGCAGGCAGGATTTTCCATGCTACGTTCCTCAAAAACAATATATATTCTATAGATTATCCTTTATTTAACCTTCTAATTCCGTGGATAACAGACATATACATCTTTTATCTTTGTATTTGGGTATAAATAATGACTCTTTTTATTACACTCAGGCACAATTACGTCTTCCAGCCATTGACACTCTGATCAAAATAAAGAGAAGCAATATAGATAGCAAAATAATTCTACAAATAATGTGATCCAAATATCAAGCAACAGTTATTTTTATATAATGCTTTTGCTATTAAGTATATTGTATTTTTGAATGATTATGTACCCGAGTAATGAGAAAATAGGAAAATATCACGTTAAATGTCTACAGCGCCATCTATATTATTCTTGGGGAAAGTAGCTTGGAGGTCCTCTCATTAAAAAAATATTAGCAAAAGGCGGCCTTATTTGTAAATAGCAATTTATTTCACGGAACCTTTAGGTGAATTGACTTGTTGTTAGTATAATAATATATAATATACATAATATCATGCCTATTTCTCGTTGGGGTAGGCAGATACCACGTTCCGGATAAGTAGTTTATGGCATAGGCGCAAAATCTACAATAAGTGACGTCCAAACAAAAAGGCCATTATATTGTATTTTTGAATAATTTTGAATCAGAGTACCAAAGAGTAGGTAGCAAAGCTTACCAAATGCTTGTGTGAAAGTAAATCACTACCTACAACTGAAATTTTTGGCGCCAGACGCTCATGATTTGTTCATAAGTATACTTACTCCTACCAGAAAAAGATTAACTTTTGATAAACCCATACCACAGTGGACAAATGTCCACAATATAAGGTTACAAAACATTGCACCAATCTGGATCAGGCGAATGCAAGGTGACCAACTGGTAGCGTAGAGATGGTGAAATTGGTAAACAAATAGCTTTCACATGTTCGCATGAGACTGTCTCTCTATATAAACCGCACTTGTGCAAGATATTATGACGAAAATAATAAATAGCCTGCAATAATGTTAATAGCAACAACAGTGAAGAGTCGCTGTGATCATTTGCTAAAAAGAATCAGTAGGCGTTTAAATTACATTCACGAGTTCCTTTATAAAGATTAATTCTTTAGATATCTCCGAGAGCTAGGTTGTGTCTTAGGCAATCTTGTTTGTGCAAGAGACAAAACAATAATTTATTTATGAATTTGAACAGATAAAATTTCAAAAGTATATTCATGTAAACATAGCATAATAAGTACTTAATTCCAACATCCATCTGTTAAATATCTACAACCACTGTTTTTTCTTAAACAATTATCTTCTATTTACATTCATTTTCATACTTATACATACTCTAGTTTATTGTAAACTAAACTCTACTGCTTTGTACTCAAGGTCTTCAGGAAGGCGGTAGCATGGCGTCGTGATGGTAGACATTGTCCGAATGCTTCTAGAAGTAACGGCTCTTGTTCCACTGCTGCCCTGAAATTGTCGAAAACATTTATTTTGATATATTTCTTTATATTAAAAGCCTCTGTGGTCTAATAGTTAGAGAGTTGGGGTCACGATCTGGAGGTCCAGATTTTGATTTTGATTTTTCATTGTAATCCTCAGGAGACTGAAATTTGTACTTATAATCCTCAGGCGACACTTTGCCGTCCTTATCCACGTCCAGTTTCCTCAGCACCAGCTCCACCAGGTCTCTCACTCCCTCATCAGGGTCCTCGTCTCCGGGCTGCTTCAGGAGGGAATTTCTGAGGAGACAGTTTATAAGTTTAAAACATTGATGTTCTGTGAAGTTTGTTTAACGATTTCTAATGTTAGTCAGTTTTAAAGATTCACGTACATAGTAAACTATTTTTAGATAAGGTAAAAAACAAATACCTTAACGTCCGGAAAAACATTTATCTTTGTTATTGAGTATAAATGATGACCCTTGTTATTACACTTTTCAGAGGGTCAGTGAGATCGTAATGAATACAGAGGAGGATGATTCAGACCATGATTCTAAGTTGATATCAAGTGGATTTTCCTGTAAGAAAATTCTTAAAGTCGGAAATTATTTTCCGTTCCATATTTTTGCGACGGAAAATTCCACTTGATATCTACTCAGAATTTATGACCTGAATCATCCCTCAAAGTTTTCGTTACGATGTCATTAACATCCTGTATATTGACGATTCAAAGTCTAACTATGTTAGCTTATCAGTATCTACATCATCAGCCAGGAATCGTCTACTGCTGGATACAGGCCTTCCCTAAGGTTTGCCGAAATTACCGATCCTCTGCTGCCCGCATCCAGCGTTTTCCTGCGACTTTCAGAAGGTAATCGGTCCAACTTGTAGAGGCCATGCCAACGCTTCGCTTCCCGGTCCAAGGTCGCTTCTCAACAACCTTACGGGCCCATCGACCGACCGTTCTACGAGTGCTATGCCCTGCCCACTGTCAATCCAGTTTAGCTATTGGGCTTTGTCGGTGACTTTGGTTCGTGGATCTCCTCATTCCTGATTTGATTAAGCGGTGAACCTCCACAGCCCTTTCGCCCTTTGAGGAAACATGATCTTTCTTAGGCCCATAGTGAAGGACCGCGTCTGAATTAAAAAAAAACAACTTACTTGAGCAACAAAAACATCTCATCGCGCGTGATGTATCCGTCAGCGTTCAAGTCGTACACGGCGAAGCAGTGGTTTCTCCTCTCGTCTTCTGTCCCTCTCAGCAGCACACTCAGCCCCTTCACCCAGGAGTCAAACTTCAGCGCCCCTTCGCCCCCCGCCGCACCGCGCTCCCACGTTGTCCACACCCGGTCTACTATGGTCTCCTCTGTCACCAGGTCGAAGGTATTGTGCATCACGTCTCTGAAGGTGTTCTGGTCTATGCCCTATAATGAAAAGTAAGTAAATGTTTATTTTTCATAAAGAAACAAAATTCGTTGACACCATAAAAACTCAACAAAACAATCGGTTTGTCTGTGGGAGTGCAGTTCGGTTAACACATAACATAACACATAACTCATAGCTTAAAGATCTTTTGAATAAACGAAGAAAAGAAGAAGAAATGTGCCAGGATGGGAGCAAATGAAATTCCATTGTTTCTGCTTACCCTTATTATTTCAAAGGGGTGGCGGATTTTATGAACCAGTATTTTCAAAGGGAATCATGAATTTCTATTGATTCAATTAAAATATAAGTCTAATATTGGTATGTTTGGTGTTTTTAGAGGCACCAAATAAGGTATTGAATGCACGTACATTGAATTACAACAAATTATTAACGTAAACGTGTTTATTTTGCAAATGTCAAAACCGTCATAACGGCGGGACCAGTAGTTCATGTTAATATATAGGTTATTTGAATATGACAAAAACACCCTGTTCTTAGTTTTATAAGGTAGTAGATAGGTAGTAAATCAAGATGGAGGGACCAGGGTTTTTTTATGCCATTGGTCTCGTCATTTTGACGCTAATGATGATGATGAATCGACCCTATAGTGGTCCGATAGCGATAAGCGCTGAATGTCGGGAATATAACGTGTCTCAGAAACCACTAACACAGTTATATATTGTACAGAGCTTAGCTTAACTACCATAAAATATCTTTCTCTATCATGCTTTATTACAATAAACATCCATACAAGCCCGTTTTGAGGCATAATCGACCATAAAAACAGAACAAATGTTTCTTTGGATCGAGATATAACAACGGAAACAAGGGCTATAGGTTATAGGCAGCAATTTTGGGATGTAAAACGAACAAACTTTAATAAGTTTGCTATTAAGGTAATAAACCTACTTACGAATAGTCTGGAACATAGAATAAACTCATAGTATGCTCTATTGTCTTCTATAAGGTCTTCTATAATGTCGACAAGGAGAAGACAAAAACCCGATAGACGTGGTCGTATGCCAACTTGTCTTAAGAGTTTGCTTACCACAGCATACGAAAACGGCTATCTTCTAAACATCACTAATCGGAAGAATTTCAGAGAAATATACCTACTTGTATTTTATTTTTTCCGATGCGAGCTTGATATGACTTAGGCCTCAGACCTCATTTTTTCCGGGCTTTAGTTATGTCTTAGAGACATCGTATCGAATACTGAGGGAGATTCTTCTTGTTATCGTGTGAGTTGTGAGGTGGAATACCAACCCCATCAACCTTGGTGTCAGGGTTATTATTGAGCCGCCAAAGGCCCCTGACATGGCTCATGTAACGACTACGTACTTACATCAGTAAGTAGTTACCGGGACCAACGGCTTAACGTGCTTCCGACGCACGGATCATCTTACTTTCGGACAATCGGTGATCAGCCTGTAATGTCCTGACCAAACTAGGGATCACAAAGTGATTTTTGTGATATGTCCCCACCGGGATTCGAACCCGGGGCCTCCTGATCGTGAATCCAACGCTCAAGCACTGGACCACAGAGGCACTGGACTGAGGGGGGTGATTCAGCTCATGGTTCTGAGTTAATATCAAGTGGAATTTTCGGTCACAAAATGTTTTTTTGTGTTGTTGAAATATTTTCAATTCTATACTTTTGCCATGGAAAAGTCCACTTGATATTATCCCCATCAGTATTCATGTGTCATTCAGATGTCACTAACACCCTATTATATGTGTGATAATTATAACTCTATCGATAGAAGCACAACACTATCTCAGAGTTCTGGCCTTCTGGGGGTGTAAACGTTTGAGCATATACAAGTAAATTTATGCATGTGGTGTGTGTGGCGTAGAGAAGGTGGTATACAGGATGTTAGTGACATCGTAACGAAAACTTTGAGGGATGATTCAGACTATGATTCTGAGTTGATATGAAGTGGAATTTTCCGTCATCGCTTTTTTCGTTAAATTGTTTTCAGTTCCACACTTTTGCTTTTGTACTATTTAGAGGCGGAGGACCGGAGTCCTAGTGCGGCTTTGAAAAAGACTACTCTGGGCGCCATCCTACTCGCGTCAGAGACTGCGGGGCGGAAGGCAAAAGGGGAAACCACTGACCTATTTTTCCCTAAAACAAGACAAGAGCGTGGCTTTTAAAATAGTGATGTGACTTTTGCGACGGAAAAACCCACTTGATATTTACTCAGAATCATGGTCTGTGTCATCCCCAGTATTCGTTACGATGTCACTATATACTATATACTTACAAGGATACAGGCGATACTGTGTTGCTTTCATGCATGTGGGTTTTTACTCCCCAGAGTGTTTTTATATCGTGAAACAATTGTATAATGTCTTTGCCTATACAAAAGCATATTCACATGACCTATTTATCGACAATATAGCCAATAAAACTGAACATATGGAGCATTACAGCATATCGAACGAACGGCAATTTTTTGTAGTTATTCGGTTGCGTGTCTCACAAGACGAATTTCATGTTTACGAAAGCGAAGTTAGCTACTAAATATGTCGTAGATTTGGCCGCGTCTTTTGATGGATTGATGATTGACTAGGCAGTCATTTGTTTCTCCGTCGTGTTTTGTTTTGTTTCAGTGGGACATTGCCGAAGCCCGAATCATATCGGAGACGTTTAGAGTACTGAAATCCAGTATTTTTATATATTATTTTTTTACTACTACTTACAACTGTATCAGCCGTTCGAATTTTCAATCACTTACCCACCGAAATAAAATTGTTAGAGGGTAAGACATTTAAAAAACGTCTAAAAAATTGGCTAGTTGATATGGAATTTTATGACTTGAATGAATATTTTCAACAACAATGATATTTAAAATTGACAAATGTTTATAATGTGACTAATTGTTAGGTACTTACTTAATTCCTTGATGCTCAATACTGACATTATTTGTAATATTGTACGTCCGACATGGACATGCTGTTGAGACAATTTTATAATGTTTGACACCTGCATGTATGTACCTACACAGCTTCTCAATAAATGTTTCTTGTTTCTTGTTGTTTCTTGTTACTAGACTATCGTGTCCCACTGCCACGCTTCATCTCGAAAACCTATTTTATTTCCCCGGGTTATTCGTTCATTCACTCCTTTACCTCTTTGATATAGCTATTTATTCTTTTATTGTATTTGTTTTTTAATAATGACTTTGTCTTTTGTCTTCTAGTAAAATATATTGGTGTTTGCACGAGAACCGTTTTATTATTGGTAGGTCGTCAATACACTCATTCATTTTATAATTAACTGTTGTCAATACTCCGTCCTTTTACTTTATCCCGTCCCTTTACCGTATAACTTACAATAAAATTAGGAGGTGTCTGCAGGAATCGGGGCCATATGTGCATGATGATAAATAGGTTCTGACTGACCTCAATCTTGAGCGGTGGTTGTCCGATGACTGGGGCGGGGGCAGCTGCTTGAGCAGCGGCGACCAGCTTGCGGTACATCGTGTATAGAGCCTCCAGCTCATTCCTGCAACGAAGATACGTTAGTAAATCTTAAAGGCACTTCCATACTGCATCAGCACCAATGGACAGTCATGAGCAATATAATGTACCCACTTTAGGACTCTGTCGCACTAACATGTTTGACATTTAGTGAGAGTTACAGTTCAATTTGTCAAAAAAGTTAATGTGACATGGTACCAAAGTGTATACATATTAATGCTCGTGACCGGACATAACATAAGTTCACTACTATAACCCAATAGGGTATTCTCCAACTAGTCAAATCAGTTACTTTTTACTAAACGTCAAAACACGAAATTACTCTGGAATTTGTATGAAAAAGCAACCTGTGACGTCATAGAAAAACGTGACAAAATGTCGCACTTATTATTACTTACTTACATTTTTCTTTATCTTTAGATCTGTCCTTATTTAGTAATCAGAATTTCATAATTTATCTTTAGCCTAGGAAACTACCCAATGGTAGTCAAAAGTACATCCATCGCTAGATGAACTAAGTACCCAGACGAGCTTTATGTTAGACCAACGTGATAGGTGGTGACATGTATCCCGTCTATAGCGGTCGAGCCAACTGTGTTAGTGAAATCTGCACTTAAAGTGCGGTACCGGAGTACGAACCGGCACTCCCCGTTTTAGAAGCAAGCCGGTGAACCACAGTAACTTATGCACCAGCGGAATCCTTCATAATAATGTACGGTCACCAGCATTAATATGTATACACTTTAGTACCATGTCACATTAACCTTTTTGACAAATTGAACTGTACCTAAGTCTCACTAAATGTTAAATATGTTAGTGCAACAGAGTCCTAAAGTAGGCATATTATATTGCTCATGACTGTACATGCTACTGCGGCGTGCATTACTAAAACGCCTGATGTGAAAGCGCTCTATTTAGTAGCAAAAAATTAAGACAATGTCTGAAATACCGAATCCGGCGTCAACTTTTGGGGACTAACTGTGCTGTGGATGTTGCGCACTTGTTTTCAAATGTGCAAATGTCAAATAGCAATATTGCTTTTAATTGTTTCGATATGGTCTTTTTAGCCCCCTGGCCTTAGTTTTCAGCAGAAATATTCTGGCACCGAGTTTCTTGAAAGTAATATACTTAATTTAATATAATAAAACCACGGGCCTGTGTTTGAGTTAGTGTACTATGCTCTCCGTAAGCGCGAAAAACGGATTCTATCCATATGCAAACTGTATTATTCCATGAACTTCATTTCTAAGTTCATTCCTAAAAGACAACTTTTTCAAATCAATCAGATAGAAAACTTTTCGTAAATTGAATTTATGACGCCAACCACTTTCTCTTTTAAATGGTTTTTTTTTTACTTTTTTTTCTCTTTGTCACTTTCGTTTTGCTTATTTTTTTTAACAATCCAACTCACTTGCTAAAGTGCGTGCTTTTGAAAAGACTCTCGAGGTGTTTTTCTTTAAGTTTTTTATGCGGCATCGCGCCCGCCATCCGCCCGCCCGTGCGGCTAGCCACAAACTGCTATAGGGCGGCGAGTTGCCTTTTTATTATAAGTTTTGTAAAGGTTCCCGTTCACTTATCGTCACCTTATAGTGAACCAGGAACCACGTAAGCGCCTATTTGAAAAATCACAATATTTTGATGTGATATTCTTCAATAAAACTTCGAATTATTTTAATTAATTTAATCCGGATAAAAATTCTCATAACAAACTTTTACTTGAATGAAAGACTATTCAGGCTATGTTCTCCAAAAAAGAATATATAAGTAGATGGCGCTGTACAGATTTAACGTGATAATTAGTGGTCTTAGAAACTTCCCGATACTCTGCTCACGAATCTGTATCTTGAAAAGTCCAAATCTGGGCTTCTTCAAGGAAAAAATGATTGGGCACTTACTAAGTTCAAACCAAGACCTGTTGACCACAATCTAACCTCATCTAATGGTAAGTCTTGCTTACCTTCTACCATAGAATAAGGAATAACACTAATGTCGGTTAGTAATAACGGTTAAATTAAGTATTTTAATTGGCAGCCCTCAGACGTCACACACACAGTTGCGCGTGTTGATAATGTCAATGTCTAGTGTCTGTGTAAAACGAGGTTGTTTGTATGAAGTGTCCGTGGTGTGCTTCAACAAAAGAAAATGAAAAAGTGTGTGTGTACAAGGGTGTGTGTGTGTGTGTGTGTGTAGTGTGCTGCCGGCTTTATCTTCACATCCAACTTATGGCTTCACCTCGATCGTAGTATTATCGGCTGATCGACTACGTTTACGCGGGAAAATGCTTTCCGTAGCTTTTTTATTTTGCACCTCTTTTAGCTTTTACAAGAACAATAGGCTTTGTTTCGATTCTGGACGTAAAATTGAATAACGAACACATTATTTTGTGTTGCTTTTGTTTTCTATTTGTTGTCAGGTCATGCCGCAGGGTCTCGTGGTCCAGTGGTTGAGCGTTAGGCTCACGATCCGGAGGTAGCGGGTTCGAATCCCGGTGGGGAAATATCACAAAAATTACTTTGTGATCCGTACTTAGGTTAGGACATTACAGGCTGATCACCTGATTATCCGAAAGTAAGATGATCCGTGCTTCGGAAGGCACGTTAAGCCGTTGGTCCCGGTTACTACTTACTGATGTAAGTAAGTAGTCGTTACATGAGTCACGGGCTGGCGGCTCAATAGTAACCCTGACACCAGGGTTGATGAGGTTGGTAATCCACCTCTCAACCCACACGAGAGAAGAAGAGGGACATGTCAGGGACACAGTCAAAGAAAAGCCATCAACTTACTTGTTGAACTTAGAAGTCTTCAGCAGTTGCTCGAGGGTTTTCTGGGGGAGCTTGTTAGCCGGCAGCACAGGCTTCTTGCGCGGGGGCTTCGCCACGGGCGGGGGCGCAGGCCTGCGCGCCGCCGCCGCCCGGCTCGCGCTGAGGAATAAGCGAACTCCTCGGAGGGCGATGGCGCTCGCCGCCATGCTGATTTGTTTAGTTTCTGATGCCATCCTGGTGACCATCATAATTCATCCCTCATCATCAGTATCTCTAACATGCGCAACCTGATAAAATTTTGTCACCGTCATTCTATCGATTCTGACGATATTATTACGTCCTTTCCTCGATTGGTGCTAATATGTGAACCCAAATAAGTCATGCGTTCTGTCAAAATACGAAAAAAATCACGTGGTACACATGTTAGGGAAAAAAACAAACTTATCCATTTCGACAACATTGATTAAATCGATAAATAATCATCATCAGCCCATTAACGTCCCCACTGCTGGGGCACGGGCCTTCCCTATGGATGGATAGCGAGATCGGGCCTTAAACCTGCTACCTTGATGGTCATTAACGACTGCTAATGCAGCCGGGACCAACGGCTTAACATGCCTTCCGAAGCACGGAGGAGCTCGAGATGTAAACTTTTTTTTTGTGGTCACCCATCCTATGACCGGCCTCTGCGAAAGTTGCTTTACTTCAACAATCGCAGACCGAGCGCGTTTACCGCTGCGCCACCGAGCTCCTCAATCGAATCGATAAATAATTATAATAAATTAATTTCATAGTTCTTATTATTTATACTATATATCGGAGAAGGGCGATGATTTGCATCGTAATGTCATGGGTTCGATCGAATCCTGACTCAGGCTGTAAAAAAGGTTACGAAGATAGGAATGCATGGGAATAACCGTCTGATAACCAATATTATGCAGCATATATGAAAGAATAGAATAGAAATTGTTTATTATCAAAAGGGCGCCACACACAAAACAACAACAACATCATATCAAATTTCCACTAAAACAATTATAAAAAAGCAAGACGGATGTTTGTCGAAATGATCATAAGGTGGTGGTGGACGTCCTGAGATAAAAGGGCCTCACTCAGCACAAGTCGCGGCGTGAACCACGACGCTGATATTATGTGGACTCTGTTGGGTGACGCACAAACATCGTGTTCCATAAACATGTGTTAAATGTGTGAAACATATCCTACTCCATCACTAAGAGGAGACCATTTGATTTAGGTACCTAGTCGAATATTCAAATTCAAATTCAAAAATATCTTTATTTAGTAGGTAACATAGTTACACTTTGAATCGTCAATTTTTACATAACGAACGTCTCTTCCGCCTAAAACTACTGCAGCTTCTCACAATCTGTATAGCCGGGGAAAAGAAGCTGCAAGAAAAACCTCGGCACAGGGCCCAAGACGTTCTTTAAAAAAATAAAAAAACAAAACAATATTATATTACATACTTTCGAAATGCAGGGTGTTTTTACATGACTTATTGTAAATTTACATACGAAATAAACAACATGAAGACATAATTGGCGAGAATAAATTAGTTTTGCATTCGATTCGATTATGATTGTGGTTTCGTGCGGAACTGGCAAGTTCCACCAGTAAATTATCCTTTCTCTACTAATAAAATAGATGTTCTGTTTGTTTGTGCATACGTCCTATTATGGGAAAGACCTCCTACTCTCGATGACATTATTATTCCATACGCAATAATAATTAAAAAATAAAAATAATTAAAACAAAAAAAAAATATCCCGTGTTATGTCCAAACCGCACTAAACGTTTCACCACGTTTTCTTCCTTTTTAACGTGAACAGCGAAGGATTGGAACTGCTTGCCGTCCATCAGACCATAAAACACAATAATAGGCAGTACACAGGCCCGTGTAGGTAATGAAGAAGAGCCGAGAATCGAACCTTTTCTTTAACGTGATATGACTTATTGTAGATTTGCCGCAAATTACATTAACTACTTGGTCGATAGTGATAAGCGTTGAATAAGGAAATCGTCGACCAAGCCGGCGGGGTCGGTATTGGGGTTCAAGAGAATCGAGCCCGTGACGTCTGATTGGATGATTAAAATGTCTAACCACGACACCATATGGAGGTCTTCCCTAATCATAATATATTATCGTATTCCCTGCTGTCTGAGAGGTTATATTTGAAAGAACTAATTGACACTAGTGGGTCGACAGCGTTAAGCTCTGAATGAGGGAAATCGTCGACTACGCCGGCGGGGTTGGTATCCCCCGAAGAGTTTGTTGTCACTAGCTGATTGGTCGCCTCTATGTCTAGACTAATCGGGTTGTCACTGTTCGTCGTACGTTGAAGATAATCAACTCTAGAGAGATTTTTGTTTTTATACTTAGCACTTACCTGTGCTTAGGGAAACTCAGAAAGAGAAAATTTAAATCGATAATATCTCCTAGTTGGACAGGACTTGAACTCGCAGTCTTGTCAAGCCTGGACGAGCGTATTAACCATTACTCCGGGTCCTCCTCCTGTCCTACCTATAGACATCATTGTATCCCAAACAACACCTTTTTTGACGTTACTTATTGTTGATTTGGTGCAGGCTCACCGTAAAGAGACTCTCCGTAGCGGGAATCGCCGTTCGGAGAGTCGCTGTCAACGCAATAATTCGTATTTAAGCGGAACAAGCAAAATCGCTGCATAAAACTAATAAGGAACCCGACATTATCAATGCACGGAACCTGTAATATCTTAGTTAGAAGTAGAACTACCTTTGTTCCAGTAACTTTGCAATTAAGGAAAGTTAGTGCGAACCGTGCGAGGCACGAGCTCGGCTGATCTACGATAACCTTGCTATGGTGGATATTGTAAACTGAACTGGCTTTAAGTGAGAAATTATGAAGAAATTACCTAACTCTCGACTTACGATGCACCACGCCTCATAGACACAACTTTGGATATGAAATCACTAGTCGACGAGCAATCGTGGTGATGAACATAGGTATTTTTTGACGTGACTTATTGTAGATTTGCCGCAGATGGCAATTAACTACTTGGCCGGAAAGAGCATAGGTTGACATACCTTAGATTACAACAAAACATAACATAAGCCCATGAATATATCGAGTAGATAGAGGTATATCGATCCCAAGATGAACTAAGTACCCACACCTCACCGAGCTTTCTGTTTGACCAACGTGATAGGAGGAGCCGTATCGCCGTCTATAATGGTCGAGCCAACTGTGTTAGTGCAAACTGTCATCATCTCCCTAGCATTATCCCGTCCCGCCAAGGTCCGCTTACCTAACCTGATGATTTGGCAGGACTGGTTTTTTACAGACGCGGCTGCCTGTCCTGATCCGCGAAGGGAACACCTGCCCAATTTAAGTTAGGCCACATACCTCTGAAAATGGATTTCTCGGGAATGTGTTACCTCACGATGTTTTCCGTCACCGCTGAGCACGTGATAATCATTTATGATCCAAACATGAATTCGAAAACAAATTCGACAATCATTGGTTTAGGCCTGTGTTGGATTCGAACCTGCGACCTCAAAGTGAGAGGCAAGCGTTCTACCAACTGGGTACCACGGCTTCGTTTAGTGCAAACTGTACTTAAGATTAATTAATGACTCATCCACGATTGACCACATTTGACCACACAAGTGATTTTTGTGATTTGTCTCCCCCGGGAATCGAACCCGGGACCTCTGGATCGTGAGCTCGCTCAACCACTGGACCACAGAGACCGTCGTCGGTACGGTATAACTAACACTCACTCTATACAGGGGTATAACCTAGCCGGCGGCGCTCTAGATTCAATTCGCTATGCATTCTTATCAAAATAGTTGAGCATATAAACGTCTCTGCATGCCCCATTAGATAGTATCACACGCATGCCTACATGTCTTGCATGGTTCCAAATGAGGAGCACATCACGCGACATGCCATGCCTCCCTTCAGCGCTCGTAACTCTGCCGTGAACATTTTATTGTATTTCTTTTTTCAGATGCCATCGATTCTTTTGGTCTGGGAGGTAGTTTTCAAATCTTCTTCTTATCGTGTAGGTTGTGAGGTGGCATACCAGTCTCATCAGCCAATGGCCCCTGACATGGCTCATGTAACGATTACACACTTACATCAGTAAATAGTAACCGGGACCAACGGCTTATCGTCCCTTCCGAAGCACGGATTATCTTACATTCGGACAATCAGGAGATCAGCCTGTAATGTTCTAACGAAACTAGGGATCACAAAGTGATTTTTGTGATATGTCCCCACCGGGATTCGAACCCGGGGCCTCCGGATCGTGAGTCCAACGCTCAACCACTAGACCACAGAGGCCGTTTTCAAATAAACATGCTTCTCGTTCAATTAAAAGATGTATTCTTGCTTTTTAAAACAATGTAACGTTAAAAGAAGTTTTATAAAAAGTTACCAAAAAGATGCGTTAAAACCCGCGCAATACAAGTATGAACACCATAGTTCACACTTCAACTTTGCACTCCATTCGTCAAACTTTACGACACACGGTTCTCCGCGATAATATATATAAAAGGTCGTCTTGTACATTATAACCTGCAGGGTAAAAAATTCAAATATCGACTATCATAGATATATATGTAAATAAATAAAATAAATCTCCCTAAATCATGCAAGGAGATCCCTCCTTATCAAAGGAAAGCTAAAAACCGTAGTATGATCGGCTTTTTCTCAAAAAATACTTTTGTATGCAGTATCTTACGAAAAGTAATGATAAAATTGCAGCCTATCACATAAAACATACATTGCGCGTAAAGTGCCTATAGAATTTGAGAAGAAGCAGAGCTATCGTAGTTATCTGTTTGAAGGAGTACCTAGTAGTAAAAGACAGCGGGGTTGAACCGGCGACAGCGGTTCTCATACAAAATTCCGTGGTTGATCCAATGCTGCTACAAAATCAATAATAATATTGATGATACAGCTTACTCTAACTTATCAACTCTAACGTTTTCGTTTACAACCCCTAATAGCTCATCTTTAAAAGCAAAATAGCATCAATATATCATCGAAACAAAAGAATTCACAACGATCTGTGGGTTGCTTGTTACTGCCAATAGCGTTTCACATTCTATCGGGAAAGTTGTATGGGAAGGGGTGGCGCGTTGCCATGTCTCCTAACATATAGGTAGTTTTATACGGGCTACTAAGAAATTAGAGAGAAACAACTATATATCGTACTCACTTAGATACTGCTCGTGCCACAGAATGCACGGTCGACGTGATTTATGTTTCTTTTTTCAATACGTATGGCAAAGGACACTGCATGTACTGTCTTGTTGCTACGCAACCAGTTTGGGTATCGAATTTTTTACAATGACGCCTATTAGGGGTGAGGATTTCGAAGGTGGTTTTAGGTACGTAGACTCGTTGCTCTGGCAACCCTTGGTTATAGGTCGAATCAAGGTAAATAAGCTCATGACTGTACTCCAATAGGGTAGTCAGATACATCCATCGCAAATTGAACTAAGTACTCACACCCCACCGAGCTTTCTATTAGACCAACACAATCACACATCGATCGATCATGAGCCATGTCAGGGGCCTTTGGCGGCTCAATAATAACCCTGACACCAGGGTTGCTGAGGTTGGTTATCCACCTCACAGCCCACACGATAGAAGAGATTAGACCAACGTGATAAGTGGTGCCGTATCAAATTCAAAAAATTCAAAAGACTTAGGTTAGGTTTATTTTCAGACTATTGTCCATAGATGTATCGCCGTCTACAATGGTCAAGCCAACTGTGTTAGTCAAAACTGCGCTTAAATAAATTAATCAGTTATTAACGGACAAACAATAATGCCTTGAAAGACATCTATGTACTGAACCAAAACATCAATCTGAGAGGACACTCGCTAAAACTCTCACGCTCCAAAGGTACTAGCAACCCTCGATATCACTTTTTGCCCAACCGTGTAGTGGACGCGTGGAATGAACTGCCAGAATCTGTGATCAGTGCTCCCTCAGTGAACTCTTTTAAAAATAGACTTGACAAATATATGAACAATCATGAACACAAGTGAAGTGATAAGCACGCATCAGCACAAAGTGCTGCCTGTGCTTCCAAAAGTCCGGGACTCCATAGGCCCGAGATATGGAAACGACATACAAATAATAATGATAATAAAACAGACCGGGGTCCAACCGTGGTACGGGGGAGAACCAAGGTCTATCTGTGATTTGGATCTTCTCTCGTGTGGGTTGTGAAATCAATGCGACTTCATCAACCGTAGTGTAAGAGCTACTAATATTTGAAACGCCAAAGGTCCCTGACATGACCTGAAGGTCGCGGAAGACAGCTAGATGCGGACAAGGGCATTGTGGATATGGGGGGCTATCACCAGCAGTGGTCGATTTCCGACTTATGATGATGACTCTTCTTATTCCGGATCGGTGAAAGTTGTAGGTCTGTAGGTAACCTATTTTGCTAAAGTTTTCCCGTTTTCTGAATACCTTTGATGCCTTTACGAGCACCCCGAAAGAAAATTAAAAGAAATAATTTTAAATTTTCATTGAAATGAATTATTTCGGTCAAAAATAATTATATTAGGTATCGCATAATTAGATATCCAGGTCTGCCTATTGCAATGAAAATGACGACTGGTCTTTCGAATACCGCGTATGGAATCATAAGAATAAGTTAATTTTTAGAAAAATCCGCACTGGGCCCGCGTGATGGTTTAAGGCTCGATCTCCCTATCCATCCATAGGGAAGGCCCGTGCCCCAGCAGTGGGGACGTTAATGGGCTGATGACGCTACTAAGAAAAAAGTAGCCCGGAAAATAGATCGCGGGCATTTACAGGTTGAGACTTGATGACTTGACCCTTGACAATGTTGACAAAATTAAAATGTAGGACCATAATAAAAGATAAGATCCTACCCACATAGTTATAATGGGCATAAAGACTCGAAGTAATTAATCCTAATCGGGGTTGGCAGAGCAGAGAAGCGGCAATACGAATGTTAAAATTTTCATAATGGCCAATAGATGGCGACACAACAATCAGACAGCGCCATCTATTTTGGATAACATAAAACTACCTAGGAGTAAAATTATCACGCAACGTCTCGTTATTGCATTACGTTTTTATTATTAAATCATACACAGATTTTTTCAAAGGTGATATTTGTATAGTATTAGAAAAACTCAAATATTTCATTCATAAAAAATATATTTCTAGTACAAAAAGACTTGTATTAACTTTAAAAATTACGAAACAAAACGCAGCTAATGGACTGTTTTACCGACGGGAAATGATGTGAAGTTGCTGCAAATTACACCAGCTGTCGGTGAATGTCAAGTTGACGTTTCCTTTGTTGCTAAGTTAATTGTCGTGGGTTAAACAAAATACGTGCACGAAACGGGTAAAAAATCGTGAATTATTCTTCGTTTGGTACTGTATTTGTGTTTGTATGAATGAAAAGTGTTGAAATATATATAATTGGTGGGCAAAAACAGTATTAAGTGGACAATTGTATCGACATCTCATTGTTTTGAAAGAAGAAAGGACTAAAGTGCGTCCCTTGGTAAGTTGGTACACTTATTTGAATTTTATAGGAATTTTCCTGAATAAAATAGTATAGTAAAAATGAATTATTATGAGATATATTATATTAGTACCTAACAAAAATATTAATAAAAAGGTATTCCCACAAATTCTACGTTCCTGCTATTACCTAAACATGGCCAAAACCGCTCGTTAAATTCCCAATGTTGGACATTGGAGGGAAAATAATTGTAATCTTAAAGTAAACATTAGTAACTAAATAAATACTTAGCTTCCTAATTATTAGAAAACGAAACGAACACTGCAGGCACTAAACATAAGAAAATGAAAAAGTAAAGACTTGAGTTCGGTTGAACGAAGAATGTATGAAACAATCCCCTTTTAAACAATCTCATAATATCTATGGGCTGCAAGTTTTTTTTTGATATTTATGGTTTTGTTATTATAACACAATAAATACATAAATAAAGTATGTAGTTGATCCTTAGATAAACAATCTACATAATTGCGCAATTTTAAAGCTTATCTTTGCACATATCTGTGACTAATTACAAACATGCTACAAATTACCTACCTAATAGGTACCTATATAATTTTTAATATTAAGTAAATGTTTGTTTTGTAAACTAAATAGTTTTAAAACCAACCAGGCAGAAACAATTGATTAGACTTGACTAGATGTTTTTATTTGTTATTTTATCAGGCACATGTTTATGTTATCAATACATTTTTCCACTTCAACTGTGACAGGTGTATCACTCAATACAACATACAAATATAGCTACAAATACATACATAACCTATTTCCCACCGGGGTAAGCAGAAACTATGGAATTCCATTTGCTTCGATCCTTACACACTTCTTATATAAAATATAAACCCAACTCATCTGCTTATAGTGAATGAGACTGATCGCAAGATACAGTCACAAAAAAAAGGAATAGGGGTTAATTTAAAATCTAAATCTAGCTCAGCCGCTGGTGGCGAGCAAAGAGTTGCCATTCTATGCGTAGTATTATTCCTTATTCAATGACAGTACTACACTTAGGTAGCCCTATAGTTTTCTATATATCCAGGCGTGTGGCGCCGACGCCGCCTTAGGAGATCATTAGTTACTATACCAGTACAGTGTTGGACTAAGGGAATTGGGTAGATCACTGGCAGTATACGGATTTCCACTATACTACTACTGACTAAAAATTAAGTATGTTGTCCTCTCTACCAGTTGCAGTGCCCTTAATGAGTCTATGTTTATACTATAATACTTACTTCTGTATTTTTATAACACCACAATTTGTATGAACACATGGTCGCATTCTATTGCTATGTTGAATGATCTCATCTAATAGCATAGAAAAAGAATAATACATACTACGAACAGAACTCTACTCCTCCGCCCCGCACCAATTCGTTTCCGGCGCCAACCTCACCCCCTCTAGATCTTGCTTTAGTCTTAAATGGCCGTAAGCAGTAGTAGTAAGGCGCGCGGATTGTCCGTCTCTCTCGCACTTACGCGTTAGGCGGCTCACGGTAGGAACGAGATTTTTGTATTGAGTTTCCAGGGTGTGCTGATAATGTTAGGTAGGGTAGTTACACAACATGACTGACGCACTTGTGGATTATGTGGATAGTTTCCGGTTATTGACGACTTTTGTCAAGGGGTTGGCAGACTTTGGTGGCTTCCCTACCTTACCAAAACCCTCACCCCTATCCTATAGTTTTTAACTGCAGATATTTCTAAAACAATTACCTCTCTTTCACGTTTTTTCACGTGTAAATTGTAAGATCAATAACCGATCTCATCAACCCTGGTGTCAGGGTTATTATTTGGGCGTATCTGTACTGAAAGGAAAACGAATTTCGAGCGCTGGCAATACTGACGGCACCGACTAGAGGTCACGTGGTCTACCATAAAACGTCACTTTCAATTCTACTTTTGCTTTGGCGCTAAACGGAAGATATTTGTAATATTTACTTCATCATCATCATCAATTTAAGAGCCACGCTCTTGTCGGTGCAGCATTTTCCATGCTACTTTTTTAGGGAAAAATAGGGCAGTGGTTTCCCTCTTGCCTTCCGCCCCGCAGTACTCTGTCTGACGCAAGTGGGATGGCGCCCAGAGTAGTCTATTACAAAGCCATACTAGGACTCCCGTCTTCCGCCTCTGAATAGTACTGACAGTTACTGCTGCCCTCTGTCAGGTTCCAGGTATATTTACTTGTACTTGGTAAAATATAATTTTATTGCGTTGAATCGGTGTTTTTTTGGGCTGTCCCCTTCAGTACTATGAGGATTTCCCTTCCTAAATCCATCCCTGTATTACTAGTCGGTATCCATGAACGCTGGACAGACTGGTATGGGGCCACTAACGGTCCTTGACCCCTCCGCTCTCTGCCTACCCTGGCTAATAATCATTACGAACTTCCTATAAAGTTCGCGGTCCACGAAGAATTGTTTTATGTGGCGAAGGTAGTAAAATTCGCAAAACCCTTGCCTTGCCTTTAGTTGCTTTAGTTTAGATGCCTTTAGTTTATGATTGTAATTATTTCAGTAGCTAGTTGTAAAAGGGTAACAGATTAGAATTATGCCTTCGGAGTTATCCAAAGCCTGTTTCATTACTTCACCTCGTTTTTTTTTAAAATAAGTTTAAAAACTAAAATCCGACTACGGGAAAATCACTAACTCACTATTATCACTATTTTATTGTTTCACAGTATGAAATAATAAATAGGTATATTTCTCTGCCTCCGTGGAATAGTGGTTAGAGAGTTAGGCTCACGATCTGGAGGTCTGGGTTCGATTCCCGATGGGGACATTGTCGAAATCACTTTGTGAGACTGTTCTTTGTTTGGTAAGGACTTTTCAGGCTTGAATCACCTGATTGTCTAAAAAGTAAGATGATTCCGTGCTTCAGAGGGCACATTAAGCAGTTGGTCCCAACTATTAGCCGTAAAAACACCTCCACCAACCCGCAGTGGAGCACCGTGGTGGAGTATACTCCATACCCCCTCCGGTTGATTGAGGGGAGGCCTGTGCCCAGCAGTGGGACGTATATAGGTTGTTTATGACGCTGATATTTCTCTGAATTATTGATGACTTGTGGGTCTGAGTATAGGTACTACGTATGTACCTATGTCCTTCTAACACGCTATTGTTAGCAAGCATGACAGACTGGTCTTGCAATTTGACGATACACGTGTTCACCTAAGTGATATTGAGTTTCAACTTTCAATGTTGAAAGACTGCTGATTGGCTACATGCAATGCCAATGATTAAGTTTTCTTGCAATATAGTAGCTTCTTATCGTGTGGGTTGTGAGGACATTATTGAGCCGCCAAAGGCCCCTGACATGACTCTTGTAACGACTACATACTTACATCAGTAAGTAGTAACCGTTGCCAACGGCTTATCGTGCCTTCCGAAGCACGGATCATCTTACTTTCGGACAATCAGGTGATCAGCCTGTAATGTCCCAAACAAGAGGGATTACAAAGTGATTTTTGTGCTATGTCTCCATCGGGTTCGAACCCACGACCTCTGGATCGTGAGTCTAACGCTCAACCACTAGACCACGGAGGCCGTTAAAATAAGTAGCTTAAGCGGTCTCTATCAGAGTGGTGTCCATTTCTTTTCTTGTTATTGTCACTCAGATCAGTTCTTTCCTTCCTCGGAGTTAGCTTCTTAACGAGTTCGGTAGTACTCCTTTGGAAGGGACAAAAGGCGCGAAACTCGACCGTAGTATTATTCTTTATTCTATGCTCGAACGTAGCTACCGAGAAACAATGGCGCTACAGATGTGAAAGGACTAAAATTCGCTTACGCAAACCGTTTCTTTATCTTTTTTTGTGTGTTTCGGACTGTGGAAATCTTCCTCTTTGAAATGATATACATTATAAAATATATAATTATTTATGTAGACTTAGTTATTCAGCAACAACTCTTGAGTGATTTTTGTCCACCACTATTTTATCACATTTATAGTTTATAGCCAAGACAAACGTGACCGTAGGAAAAGAACCTCGGGACAGAATCTGATAGAATTTTGCCAGAATCATAGGGAAATCATAAGCTTTAATTACATGCAAGTCTCATCAGTGGAGGTTCTTGGACCAAGTTCCATACATTTTTGTCCATTGTCATTTGAATATTAAGAAGTTAATGTAACGTCTAAAACCTAAATAAAGATTTTATCTATCTAGGGGAGACAGGCCCTCTTTCAAACCAGTATTCATATTGCACCAATTAAAAGCCCTGAAATGGAAACCGTGGTAGCCCAGTTGGTGGTACGCTTGCCTCTCAGTTTGAGGTCGCAGGTTCGAATTCAGCACAGGCCTAAACCAATGATTGTCGTATTTGTTTTCGAATACATGTTTGGATCATAAATGATTATCACGTGCTGAGCGGTGAAGGAAAACATCGTGAGGAAACCCACATTCCCGAGAAATGCATTTTCAGAGCTGGTTTTCCCTTCGCGGGTTGAAATGTCAGACAGGTAGTCGCTTTTGTAAAAAATCGGACCTGTCAAATCTTCAGGTCTGTCAATCTGTCGATCTGCTAGGTAGATGATGATTCATATTGCACCAATTTTCAACCAGCGCAAAAGAGTTATGAAAGGCAAGTCATTTGCGTACTGGTCTCGAGTTTTTGTCCAAATTACATCTTATTTTCGTAATGGCGTAATAAGGCATTGTTTGGTATTACGTACTTTGCTTGTAATCTTGTCCCTTACTATTGTTGACTTGAAGAAAATGTGACGCTGGGTTGCGAGGTTATTGTCAATTTGGGGAATCTTTCAAGGAGGTAAACATAACATACATAAATAGTCTCTATGGTATACGCGCCACTGCTGGGCACAGGCCTCCCTTCAATCAATAGGGGGGCATAAGCATACTCCACCACGCTGCTCCACTGCGAGTGGTGGTGTGTTTGGGTTAGTAGCCCAGGACTTAACGTGTTCTCCAAAGCAGCAGCAAAGCAGGAGTCATCAGAAGACAGTCAATGTCTTAGCCATACAACGGACAGTCTCACATAGTGATTTCGGCAATGTCCCCATCGGGAATCGAATCCCGATTTCCAAAATCGTGAGCCCAACGCTCTAACATACTACCACGCCTACTCCCGTTATGGTAAGAAGAGACCATGGACTTCCACGTACAACGATCCTGACATACCACTTTCGTTTCTTCTACTCTTATCAAAGTCTTCAAGCATGCTCGACGATTTAGAGTACTTTTCACCACCAGATTAAATATTTTTTTTCAAAATTGACAAGTTTGTTTTTTTCCCTAACATGCGTGCCACGTGATTTTGTTCGTATTTTGACAGAACAACGTGACTTTCTTGGGTTCACATATTAGCACCAATCGACAAAACGACTTAATAATATCGTCAGAATCGATAAAATGACCGTGACAAAATTTTATCACGTATAATATAAGTTGCGCATGTTAGCCCTACAGGCCTTTCCTTAAAACATCCTGGATCTGATCGCGGTATGTAGCCCTTCCATGTCCAACTCTATCACTTACACCCGCATCATAGATCTTTTTTGGAATTCTACTTTCATTCTCTCGTGTCCAAACCATCTAAGCATCCCTCTCTCAATTCTTTTACACACAACACTCCCTTCCAAATATATTTGCCACCCAATTCAAAACTATTCGAGTTTGACTCTCATAGTTGGCGCAAGAGTTCAATTTCTTAGACACGTTTTGCGGTTATCAGATCAAGCCACAGGAACAACAGATAAGAACGAACAAATACAAACATTTTAAAGTTAGAAAGAGACAGAAGATGCAGCGGATGCCGTAATTGGACTTTTTATACAGTTTTTGTGTCGGATTCACCTGCTGATTTAGTTAATGTGGTGTTGTTTTGTATGGCTCTTGTAATTTGAGTAATCACTGAGGATACGTATAAAGACAACTAGGTTTATGATCACTTATTATGTGGTATTATGTCGGTTGGTTTATAGATTCCTGATAAAATTGTGATTAAGTTGTTTTTGTTATGATCTTCTTCTATCGTGTGGATTGTGAGGTGGAGTACCAACCTGATCACCCCTGGTGTCAGGGTTACTATTGAGCCGCCAAAGGCCCGTGACATGGCTCATGGTAACGACTACTTATTTACGTCAATAAGTAATAACCGGGACCAACGGCTTAACGTGCCTTCCGAAGCACGGATCATCTGGTGATCAATCTGGTGATCAGCCAGTAATGTCCTAACCAAACTAGGGACCACAAAGTAATTTTTGTGATATGCCCCCACCGGGAATCGAACCCGGGACCTCCGGATCGTGAGCCCAACGCTCAGCCACTGGACCACGGAGGTCGTTTTTTTTGTTATTAATGTGGTAGAAGCAAGAGACGTACATAAATATGTCAGGATGGAATGGAATTTGAACGGCGTGATTTTATGAGATACCAGCTTTAGCCCGCGGCTTAGCTTGCGTTAAATTCGGGGTAACACGGTTCCCCTTTTCTAATGTACTATTTTTATGCGCTTCCTACCTTGAAAACAGTGAAAAGTCTCATATACAATTTCACCCTCTCTTTAAAGAGGTTGAAGCAGCTTTCCAAAAAAAAAGTGATCACGTTTTTTTGTTAGACACAAATAGTCCGCATACCATTTTTTTAGCTTTCTACCTTGAAAATTGCGGAATGCTCCATACACACTTCCACCCCTCATTTTAGGGAAGTAGGGGGTTAGAAAGAGATTAAAAATAGCCTATGTCGTAGTATATGTTGTCCGTACTTTAAAAAGGACATAATTACACTTGAAAAGGTTCAGAGACGAGCAACTAAGATGGTCAGTTCACTGCGTGACAAAACTTACGAAGAAAGACTCTCACTTCTAAACCTTACTACACTTGAGCAACGCAGAAAGCGAGGCGATCTTATAGAGACATATAAAATATTACATGACCATTACGATGTGCAACAATTAAAGGATATCTTTAAACTCAGCAAAAATGTGAATCTGAGAGGACATTCATTAAAGCTGTACAAGCCTTTGTGTGCTAGTAACCCAAAACATAATTTCCTGCCAAATCGCGTTGTGGACTCTTGGAATAAGCTCCCAGAATCAATAGTTAGTGCACCATCAGTGAACTCCTTTAAACACAGACTAGACATTTACAATAGAAAATAACAATCTTAAAAACAAGTGCAGTGAAGTACACGCATCAGCTCTGAGCTGCTAGTGTACATAAACAAATATAATAATAATAATATGTGGTCCAGTGATTGAGCGTTGGGCTCACGATCTGGAGGTCCCGGGTTCGAACCCGGTGGAGACATATCACAAAAATCACTTTGTGATCCCTAGTTTGTTTAGGACATTACAGGCTGATCATTCGATAGTGTGAAAGTAAAATGATCCGTGCTTCGGAAAGCACGTTAAGCCATTGATACCCGTTTCTACTTACTGACGTAAGTACTTAGTTGTTGAACCCCGCCTACGGCGATCAATTATACATATTTAAATGGTGTGCTCATATGCCCGCTATGTGCGTGGATCTTTTCCCATGCGAGCACATGAACGTCGGAGTTGAAGCAGTCGCCGTAGCCGAAATCGGCAGGATCACATCATCATCATCACGTAGTCGTTACATGAGTCATGTCAGGGGCCTTTGGCAGCTCAATAATACCCCTGACACCACGGTTGATGAGGTTGGTAATCCACCTTACAATCCACACAATAGAAGGACAGGCCTAGTGCAGACGAGGCTTATTGTCGTCCCTAATTCAAATAGGCCATTAAAACGTTCACACACATAATCCCAAAAGCTTAATGCAATCAAAGCGCAGCCTTGGCCGAGTTGCACTAATGCAGGCACAAACTAGGTCAAATGCACTCTGCTAAACTACGGACCCACGAACTGAAAGTAAAGACGTTGGCAAATTATAGGCGAACAGCGGATAGTGATAAATCGGCTGTACAGAACAAAAAAATGGAGCTGCTACGTAACATACATAAACAGCCTGTATACGTCCCACTGCTGGGCACAGGCCTCCCCTCAATCAACCGGAGGCGGTATGGAGCATACTCCACCACGCTGCTCCACTGCGGGTTGGTGGAGGTGTTCTTACGGCTAATAGCGGGGACCAACGGCTTAACGTGCCCTCTGAAGATGCTAATGTTTTTTTTCTAAATAATGTTTAGTCCTTTCTAACTTATTGGACCATTATAAATTATATGAGATGAGCGATGGGCAGGTCAATTGAGGTTGCAGGTTCGAATCCCAATCTGCAATCCCGGACCTAAACCAATTTACGAATTTGTTTTTGAATCCATGTTTGGATCATAGATAAGTGATCACCACGTGCTCGGCGGTGAAGGAAAACATCGTGAGGAAACCCACATTCCCGAGAAATGTGTTTTGGAGGTTCAGGAACTTGTAGTGGGCTGGATTTCCCTTCGCGGGTTGGAACGTCAGACAGGCAGTCGCTTCTGTAAAAAACCGAACCTATGATAATCTTATCTTACGGTTAGGAAAACGAACCTGTGAGAAACGGAAGATGATATTGGTAATGGGCTGATCACATGTCACCATGAGGTTCAACATATCCATGTTACTTACGGATTCGTATCATGCATAAGTCGCTGCAGTGTGTCTTCTGTGGGGTTAAAAAGACAACATCGAAGCAATTCATGTAATAAAAAAGCAATATTGCAATTTGACATTTGCGCATATGAAAGTAAGTGCGCATTGGCTCGTGGCTCTGTTGTGGAATATATTTCTATCTCTATATCAATGATATTTCTATCTGCGGTTGTTGCGGTTGAATTGGCTAATAGTAGTAGTAGTCGGCATTTGTTTTAACCGGTATTACTTTTTAAAAGTACTTATAAGCTGCCCCCCCCCCCCCCCCCCTCAAACAAGAATATCGCCGCTTATCGCTGTATCGCCGGTAGCGGGACGGGCAAACATCACTCATCGTCAACATAACAGCGTGCCAAGCAGTCTGTAAAATTAAAAACCAATACCCAATACACGTGTACGTTGAAAACTCATACATGCCGCAGAAAATGGCTTTTAAGAGGCATCCTTCTGCGGCCTAGTTTTCCAGACATATATAATATAATTATATAAAACAATGGGATTTGTTTTTTTAAAAGGATTTTGGGCCTTAACACTTTTCCGGGCACAACATCTACAGGTAATGTAACCGATCCAAGTGTCATATTATTATGGAGGAAGGTCAGTAACCGATGGTGTCCGTGAAAGTGTTAACAACATATACATATACGTCCCACTGTTGGGCCTCCCCTCAATCACCCGCAGGGGGCAGACTCCAACACGGTGCTCCACTGCGGGTCGGTGGAGGTGTTTTTACTTTTCAAAGTCTTTATCAAACAAAGGACAGTCTCACAATGTCCCTATCGGGAATCGAACCCGGACCTCCAGATCTTTTATATTGCGCAGCATGTTTGTAATGCGCGCCTACCTGTATAAGCGCAAATGTCAAATAGCAATATTGCTTTTTTTTGATGAATTGCTTCGATGTGGCCTATAAACCCCTCTCGTCGGTTTGTTTAATAGTATGTATACTGGATTCTGTGGCATTGTGCAGGTCGTTTCGCCTCTTACATATGCAGTGAAATTGCAAAATTTTGCTCGGGAATTTCTATCTGGTTGCTTTTTTAATGTAAGTTTTCTTGGCATTTTTGTATTCGGCGGGAAACCTTTGTGGTTGCGAGGCAATGATGTATATCATAGTTGTGGGTTTGTGATAGTTTTATGTGTGACTGTCAGCCAAAAAAGCGATAGTCTGGTGTTTTTAAAAAGCACTTTTGCGGCAATGGAATTTCTAGGAATAACACTTGGAAACAAGACTAGCTAGACTTCGAGTAATGTTGAAATTGAGCCTAGGATTTAAGCCTAGGTTACACAGTGCGAGCTAACATGCGAGCTGACCGAGTCAGTTATAGAGGAGCAGCTACTACGCACGTGTGACCGCATCATACGAGTTACTGTCATGTGCGAGTGGGACAGTTGCCACGCCGGGTACAGTGTTTCTGGTTTGGGCGACATGATACAAACGAATTATACCAGTACACTGGTATAGTAGCTGTCTTCTGCGACGCCAGCAGTTTGCATAGTGTGACCGTGCGAGGCGAGTCGAGCTACTGTCATACGAGTACACAGGCACAGTAGCTGTCTATTGTCACATCAGCTGCTCGCACTGTGTAACCTAACCTTTAGGTAGAGTTCTTGTGAGTTTGAATTCATGTTTGGATCATAGATATTTTTTTTGTTTTGGTTTTCCCCGAAGGGTAAGGCAAAGGGAACTATGCCCATACAGCCATGTCTGACGTATTTTTTTCTTGATGATTAATGAAATGATGAAAGGTGATGATGATGAAACCTAAGCCCCCACCCTCGGAGTAGACTCCTACTCCGAACCCCAAACGAATTAACTCAAAAGTCCACATAAACTTTTGAGTTATGAAGCGGCTTCCCGGCACGAAGCGAAAATAGGCAGATACACTTTGTTTATTGAATACTCCAATATAATAACACTCGCGAATGTCTTCCGACTAACTTAATGCGATCATTAACCACAAAACACCACTTCGTATTAATTATTTAGATCACTCAATGAAGAAAGCAACTGTCCCTTTCTGCTCTCAGACTTCGCTCTGCACATATCCCATTTAACTCTTTCGCTTTCCTTATGAAGAAGGTACCATCTCCTAACTGTAGCGAGTGTAATACCATAGAAGATGCTTATCATGTAATAATGGAGTGCGTTCGGAATGAGGCTGAGAGATACAATTTTTTTATGTTAGTCAATTACAACTGCGAGGTTGGTATATGTAATAGTGTCTTGGCCTCCCCTACTTCGGACGACGCTAAGGCACTTTATAAGTTATTTAAGGTGGCAGAGAAACGTAGGTTAAACCTATAATATTGTAAGAACTATGAGGGTGGCATATTCTGTATAGAAAAAACCCTCTATAAAATAAAAGAAAAAAAAAAAAAAAAAAAACTGTCCCGTTCCCGTTTCCCGCCGAAAAGCCTTGGATCATAGATAACACGTGGTTTCCAGGATTTCTGTCCGGTTAATGGCAATAGGCTAGCCCGCCTCCTATTACATGGGACTTAAAACATAGCTGGTGAGGAGTGGGTGTATATACTATACACCTCTGTCTACCCCTTCGGAGATGCAGGCGTGATGCTATGTGTATGTAATGTAGGTATTCTAATCCTACGCTTTATTTACAAGACCAGACGGCAAAAGTAATATAATATAGAAATTACTTGTTTTACGACTATACGCGCGCGACAAAAGAAGATCTATATTTAGGCATAGACAAAGGTTAGAGTACTAAAACCACGTTTATGACGTAATCATCTCAATACAAAGAACTTTTGTTAGCAAATTCGCCGGCAATATTATGAACAAAATTCGGTGTTTACTTCTAAGTTAATCTATTATTTAGCTAGCATAAGACATTGGTCCAACTGCGAATTGCTTTGCAAAGTAAATTATGTAGAACCAGCTTAAATAAAAGCACGTTTTATGACGTGATATTGTAGAATTGCGGCAAATGGCATTAACTACTTGGTCGGACAAACGGGAAGCGCTGAGGGCTCTCACTCGGTACCAATGAAAGCACGAGATAGTGAGAAGAAACATTAAGAATATAGGTTTTGTTAGACGCAGCGAAATCGATCGATTAGGAACATTATTAAATGAAGCCACGATAATTCCACATCCCTATTGTTTAAGTGTAGAAGTTACTTAATCTGTATTAAAATATTAGTAGTAGTAAGTTCGGACCACGACGCGGTGCGAATCGACTAAGAGTTCTTCTTAAATGGATCGTTTCGTACCGCGGTGTAAAACGCCAAGTTACTCTTTAGACAGCAGTGGGTTCGGATAGTTAGGATAGTATTTACTTACATTACATTTTCCCCTGTGGGATGAATTGACACTACTAAAAATACCTGGGTCAATTCGCAACTTTACAACCACAACGATGAGAAGGGACCCATTAAAAATGGCGAATCGAATAGTGCTCACTCTTTGATCACACTAGCGGTCGAACATTCTAGAAATAGCAAGTTCTCATCGGGTCGCTAGCCGTTAACCATACATAGCGATGCATAAAGTATCGCGTGATTATGATTGAGCCAAATTACAGGTTTCTAATTCGCTTCCCTATATTCCTATAATTACTGTTAACGCATGCGTATGCATATACCTGTCGTGGCCAGATCATAGAATTGACCATTTCATGAAATGATCGACCATTTCATGAAATGGTCGTATTTCATGAAATGGCCAACTTCAACTGACCATATCGTTGAAACGTCAGCGTTTAATGATATTTCCATCCACGTTTGGCCATATCATTAATGTAGGGTGTCCATGATAAGTGGTGTAATAAAAACGCGAAATAAGATAGGAAATAATGTATTACTCTAGTACAAAGTACAAAAATGTTTAAAAGTCAATTAAAAATTAAAAAGTCGTTTTCGATTAACGGAGTGTTGATGTAGTTGACATATACGCCGTAACTGCATCTCGCTTTGAAGTCGTCGTCATATTTTTTGACACTATTTCATGCCATTGGTCATCATTCAGTATACTTTTCGTGTGTAAGATAAACATACTGGCGGCGTAGGGGTGGCCCAAGGGCCACCCCCGCCGCACCCTAACCTACTGTTATGCCTTGTAAAAATTATAAAAAAAAGGATTATGATAATTTAAATTATGACAAAAACATTTATGCGTTTTAATAGAATCCTGTTTCAAGTAGTTAATGCCATCTGCGGCATATCTACAATAAGTCACGTCAAAAAAAGAAACTTTACGGACAGTAGGATCGTCTATATTTTTCTTTTTTAAAATTAATATCTCTTCATTCGCAGTTTTAATTATATCATATTTTGAAATCCAATAATAGTCCATTGATTTACGTAGCGTGGTCACTCGACCTTCATTATTTGCCATATAACCTAAAAATAAAAATAAAGTTGCTGTCTACTGTTAATACGAGTTTTTCTTTTCACTTTAGTGTCAAAACATTGCTTCAATGCACTTTTATCTTGTATTTGCTCATTATTATTCGTATTATTCGCGTTCACACAAGAATAATTATTGTCCGCCGCCATTATGCAAAACATAAACAAAGCGACACTAGCGCCACTACCGGTGGATAATGTTACTATTTTACGATATGATCGCTAACGTTTGGCCATATCATGAAGTAATCATGCATTTAGTTGGTCATATCGTTAAACGTTTTGTGTTCATTGATCTGGCCAAACCACATCATGATGTGGCCAACGAATGTTGTTCTATTTCATGAAATACGACCATTTCATGAAATGGTCGATCATTTCATGAAATGATCAATTCTATGATATGGCCACGATATACCTATAAAATAAAATGAAGTATGTCCTCAGTATATTTAAATTTCATTTGCTTGTGCTGTAAGATCTTTTTAGTTTTTTTATGAATTTAGATCTTTAGGAAAGTATCCCATAGGTTTGAATTCCTTACATTAGTAAGTAGTAACCGGAACCAACAGCTTAGCGTTCCTTATGAAGCACGGACCAATCTGATGTTCGGACAATCGGGCGATCAGTCTATTATGTCGTCATACTTAAGTAAGTAAATAGTCAATAAGTGTATAGACGACTACGTAGTCGTTACATTATGTCCTGGGCTCAATAGTAACCTTGACACCAGGGTTGAAGAGGTCGGTCATTGCTCTCAAAACGAGACGAACTCGCGCCAAGACCATCAGTTGTTGTAGAAAATTCATCAGCTATTTGCCTTTTGCCGTATAATTTATTCAGGACCGTCTTTATGCCTCGACTTCCAGCGGTTCCAAGGCAAATTTACCCAGAATTTGCGAACATGCTCGGAATTGAATACTTGTACTTTAAAAGTAAACTTTTAGTAAGTTGTAGGTGAGTACCTACTTACACGTTTGAAGCAGCGTATTGGAGTATGATGTTATTTATTTTCTTATTCGAAGCCACCCGAGGTCCAACTGAGTGGTACCCTGTTATGTAATATGTACTTTATGAATAAGGAGTCCTCACACACTAATAAAATACACACCTACCCCTCACCAGCTAAGTATGTTTAAGTCCCATATAATAGGGGCGAGCCTTTTACCAAATATTTGTTAAATAAATAATAAATAAACATCATTATCAATTAATTTAAGAGCCACGCTCTTGTTCATGTAGCATTCTCCAAGCTATTTTTTTAGGGGAAAAATAGAGCAGTGGTTTCCTTCTTGCCTTCCGCCCCGCAGTACTCTATCTGACGCGAGCGATATGGCGCTCAGAATAGTCTATTTCAAAGCCGAAATAGGACTCCTGTCCGCCGCCTCTGAATAGTACTGACAGTTACTGTTGTCCTCTGTCAGGTTCCAGGTTACAGTCGTTGTGAGTTGCCCCTTCCGTCCGGCTATGCCGTACCGATGGCTCCCATCTCCGCCTCTACAGCCGTTGAAGTCTTCTAAGCATACAATAGTTTATTTATTATGTTCCCCCCCTGAATTAATGAGTTTCAATACATGTTTAGATCATAGATAGCTAATTGATTTCACGTGCTTTGTGCCTTGGATAATAGGCTAGCCCCCTATTACATGGAACGTAAACATAGGTAGCGAGGAGTGGGTGTAATACTAAACACCTCTAACTACCTCTTGACGGTGGCTCACGATCTGGAGGTTTGGGTTCGATTCCCGATGGGGATATTGTCAAAATCACTGTGTGAGACTGTCCTTTGTTTGGTAAGGACTTTTTAGGCATGAATCACCTGATTTTCCGAAAAAGTAAGATGATTCCGTGCTTCGGAGGGCACGTTAAGCCGTTGGTCCCGGCTATTAGCCGTAAAAACACCTCCACCAACCCGCAGTGGAGCAGCGTGGTGGAGTATGCTCCATACCCCCTCCGGTTGATTGAGGGGAGGCCTGTGCCCAGCAGTGGGACGTATATAGGCTGTTTACGTTACGTTACATACAATTAAATAAATAAAGAAAATATCAAAATATTTTTGCGCCGCTGCTGGGATTCGACCCCGTGTGTCTTCGTGTCGCGCTCCGAGAGTTGCCGATTGCGCTGCCGAACGTTCAGTTACTGTGGCGAAATTAGCGGTCACTATCATCTACCGTGCTACGAGTCGCCGGCTACGCGTCGAACAAGGTGCTACGCGCAACTGCTACGCAGTGCTACGAACGTGTGCCGTTTGCCTGTTGCATTGGTCGGTCGCATCAATACGAAGCGCGGTGCAGGGGTTTGCTTGCTGTTGCGGTGTGGACGCTGTATTGCTTGTGTGAGCTTTTTTCTATACTCTTAAGTGAGGACTTGGGCAAGATGAATTGCGATAAATGCCGGGGCAAATTCCAGGTGGGCGAGGCATATCTACAGTGCATGGTTGAGACTTGCGGTAGGTTGTATCATTACTCATGTAACGATGAATCCCTGACAGTCGAAGAGAGAGAGCTGTGGGTGTGTCCAGAGTGCTGTTCTTCTGCTAGGATGAGGGGACGTGACTATGATATACCTACCGGCACACCGACCTTTAGAAACATTACACAGAGACAGTCTAGGCGCCGACGGTCGGTATCACCTTCACGAAGCGATATTGCAGCTACGTCTTCAGAAATGCAATTTCTGCGTGACCAGATAACAACACTAACCGAACAACTTAGTGAGGCGGTCTCAGCCATTGCGCAATATCAGAATGTTGTTGCGGAATGTACTAAACAGCTTGAAGCGGTAAGTGAAAGGCTTATGAAGTTGGAGCTCTCACCCGAATGTCGTTGCAAGTGTACCATGCCGTTGGAGTCTGGGGCTGCTAGGGAGTACGTCGAGCCTAAGGCTAAACCAAAACGCAACCGTCGTAATAGAAGCCTAAATATACAAAAAACAGCTGCTTTGGATGCACCGCCCGAGCTGGATCGTGTCCGACTTCCAGTAAGCGTCAATCGTGCCTCTTTGCCTGCTAACACCGCTGCTGTGCCCCCCGAGACCGACGAGCCTCGCCCCAAGGCAATTACGCAGCCCGAGCGCGCCGTCGCCGACGTAGATAATGGGGAGTGGACTGAGGTGCGCAATAGGAAACAGCAACGACTTACATCTATTCGCTGCACGGGGGGGCCAGACGTGACCTCGCTTAGAGCTGTGGAATGCCGCAAGTATATCCATCTTTGGAATATGATATCGGATGCCGAGGATGTTCGTGAGTACGTGCAAACCCTGTGCTCTGGAAATGCATGCACGGTGGAGAAGCTTAAACCGAAGGGCGACTACAAGTCCTTCAAAATTGGCGTGCCGGTGGAGTATTTCGACAAGTGTCTGTCGGCAGAAGTTTGGCCGCATAATGCTAGAGTTCGGACGTGGTTATTTCGAAGACCACAGACCAATAAAAACACCTCAGCGAGTAACCAGGCGTCATCGTAGCTTGAATCGTACCCACCTATGTATTACGTATCAAAATGTGAGAGGACTTAACACCAAACTGAGTTATTTTCGACAAAATTTCCTTACCGCCGACTGTGACATTATAGCGGTTACTGAATCTTTTCTCAAGGACGGTGTTGAAGACTCAGAGGTGGTGTGTGGAGACTGGAGTATGTTACGCCGTGATCGCATCATCCGCGCTTGCGGCGGCGTGCTGCTGGCCGCGCGGCCGGGCATCACGCTGCAGCGGCACCGTGACCTCGAGACCGTCTCTGGTGAAGATCTTTGGGCGTCCTTTGTTATTGATAATGTTATGTGTTATTTATGTGTAGTTTATATTCCCCCCAATTCTTCGGATGATGTGTATATGTGCTGGTTTCAGCAAGTCGAGTCTATCATTAATAGCCTAAAAGGTCTTGTGATCATTGTCGGTGATTTAAATTTGAATCCATTGTATGTATCGGATAGTATCTTAAGTTATTATTGTTATTTTTTAACCGTGTGTGGTCTGCAAGAGAGGAATGAGGTGATGCATGCGTATGGTGGAAAGTTAGATGTGGTGCTGATCCCGGAGTGCATTCGTGACGCTGCTGTGGTCGAGGTGGAAGGAGGAGGACTCGTCCCCTACCGCGATGACTACCATCCACCGCTAGATATTACTCTGCCACTAGATCAATTACTGCGTCAACCACCTTCTGAGCAAGTTGATCCTAGCAATATTGACTGTTCTCGTGATTGGAACTTTGCCAAGGGTAACTATGAGCTAATGTACAATCTCATATCAGAAGTGTCCTGGGAAAGGGTTCTTCTGACAGATAACGTCGATGTTGCTCTTGAAGGTTTTTATAGCACCCTTTATGGCATTTTTGATGTTAGTGTTCCTAAAAAAGTACGGACTAGGAGGATCAGTAGACAGTATCCTATTTGGTTCACCGCTGACATAATCAGGGACATTAACGTCAAGGCTCAGCTTCATCGTCAGTGGAAATCCACTGGAGATCGAACCCATTATAACGATTTCTCCTGTCTCAGAGCGAACATTAAAAGAAGAGTTGCTCTGGCGTACAACAAGTATGTTGATCACATACAAGAAATTATTAGGGTTGATCCTAAGACGTTCTGGCAGCATGTACAAAGGCTCAAATCTAAGGGAGGTTTTCAGTCTCGTGTGATTTACCAGGGGATAGAGTGTGTGGGAAAAGATGCAGCTCGCGGATTTGCAGAGTATTTTTCAAGTGTGTTTCTGCCTAGTGCCCCGGCATTAGATTGTGACGCCTTTTCTCACAGTGACCGAAGTAACTCTGCTAATTATATACACATACGTGAAATCACGCTAGCTGACGTCGAGTTGGGCATACGGTGTTTAAAGGCTAGTAGCTCTGTTGGGCCTGACAACTTTCCAGCATTTATTATAATGGGCTGTGAACAACACCTCAAGGGTCCAATTCACCACATTCTGAACCTTGCTCTCTCCACCGGAAAATATCCTCAAATTTGGAAGCTAAGTCGTGTGAGGCCTATACCGAAGACTACAGATATCGCCAATGTTGAGAATTACCGACCAATAGCCATCCTTTCGGCTCTAGCCAAATTGTTTGAGTCCATCTTACACAGGCTGCTCTCTGCCCAGCTGAAACCATTTCTGTGTGACTCACAACATGGCTTCCGTTCCAAAAGGTCTGTCGATACGAACCTCTTGACATTGGTGGATTCTATTTCGGAACATCTGGACAGCGGTATACAGGTCGATGTTCTCTGCTTTGACTTCAGAAAGGCTTTCGATCGGGTAGATAATGATGTACTGTTGAGGAAGCTGGGTTATATTGGTTTCACACCTAAAATGCTTCGTTTCTTTGCAAGTTATCTACGCGATCGGCAACAGTTTGTACAGCATGGCTGTTTCGTTTCTGAGCCGTATCACACTCGCTCCGGAGTCAGTCAAGGCTCAATATTGGGCCCTCTACTTTTTGGACTCATGGTGAATGATCTCGACTCCGTCCTTAAGAACGCGCGATGTCTTCTGTACGCTGATGACTTAAAGCTTGTGTACGGCATCGAACAGCCAGCTGACTGCCAGTCGTTACAGCAGGATATCGACTCTGTATACCGCTGGAGCGTTGAGAACAAATTACTGTTCAACTCAGCAAAATGCTGTGTTATGACATACAGTCGTGCAAGGCAGCCTACTTATGCGCAATATGTGTTGGGTGCGGAGCCCATCAGCCGTGTATCATCGGTCAAAGATCTTGGGGTGTTGTTTGATACGCGCTTAACCTTCCACGAACACATACGAGCTCTTGCGGCTAATTGTTATCGAAGGTTAGGCTTTATTATCCGTAACTCGCGGGATTTCTGCAACCCCCAGATTTTGAAGCTGATCTACACGGCACTGGTTCGAAGCAAGATAGAATCTTCTTCAATAGTGTGGAACCCATATGAGTGTACTTACGCCTTACTTCTAGAGAAGGTACAAAAAGCCTTCCTGAGATTTCTATACAAGAAAATATACGGATACTATCCATTCCTTTATCCAACGAAATTCTTGTTGGGAACTCTAGGGTTTAATTCTCTGGAGGTGAGGCGTAATTACACTCTGCTAACCAGTGCCTGCCGCACGTTGCGTGGTGGCTCAGACTGCCCCGAGCTGGTGATGCAGCTGGTGCGACTGTACGTCCCCGATGTGCCCACACGCAACCTCCGGCCACGCAGCCGCCCGCTGCTGGCCGTGCCGCCGGCGCGCACTGTCTCTCGCAGACACTCGCCGCTCCTCCGCGCACAGCACATGCTCAATGCACTCTTGGACTCAGCACCAGAGTGTGATCTGTTTATGAATGAATGGACGAGTGTGTGTCGTGAGTGTCTGAGGTTCTGCGAGGCTATGAATGATGAGTGAAAGGTGATTTAATTTTAGTTTAAGTATTGTGATTTTTGTGATTTCTGTTTTGTAATGCCCTATTAATGGCACCTGCGTGTGCCTCTATTTAACTTTCACGGCGCATTAGCGCTTCGGCACTGTAATGTCGTGAAAAAAAGGTATAATAAATAAATAAATAAATAAATAAAATAAATAAATAAATCAAACGTAATGATATTTTACGTTGTCAATCGATAAAATGCAGTGCATAACACGTGTTCGATAAAGTGTTAAATGCTAAAGTAAATAGACATTCTAGTATCTTATCTATATTATTATCTACTTGCACAGCATATTTCCTGACCCGTCTAAAGAGCTGTGGTACTCAGATTCCCACGATCCACTTTCTGCTAACGTTGCACAGTGCGCTACGGTCGAGTTTCGTGACGTCACGTGCTCAGACCATATTTTTTTGACAAAGTAGATTGGATATTCAAATATAAAGGAACTCTGCGTAAGGAAGGATCCGTTCTACATTAATAGCTTATTTCGTGCTTTTGTATCTACGTATTATGAAAGAAAATACTGACGTAAATTGCATATTCTCAGACGATTTTCGTAACTTGTATTCCATTTTTATGTCGTAAAAACATTACTTACATGCAATATTGTTATTTGAAAGTTTAAAAAGCAATATTTCTGATGTTTATTTTTACGATGCAACGTTACAACTAAGTGATAGTGACACAGATCACTCAACATTTAATGTAGCAGCTACCAAATATTTTACAAGGCCTATTCAACCCGTGACAACTATAAATTGGTTCTATCGGGGTAGTCGATGACGTAGCATATGTCACGGTTCGCTCCCGTACTATTTATTACCTATTACCAACTATCAATTGTGTTTCTTACTTAAGTAGACCGGAGCGAGATGGTGGCTGAGTTAGGATAGGGACCCAGACTACGGTACAACGTACAACCCTTGACCAGGGTTACGGTCGAATACCTCAACGGTCGCAGAGACGGAGATGGGAGCCATCGGTACGGCAATACAGGACGGAAGAGGCGAGTCACAGGGACTGTAACCTGGAACCTGACAGAGGGCAGCAGTAACTATCAGTAATATTCAGAGGCGCAGGACAGGAGTGTAGTACAGCTTTGAAATAGACTACTGGCGCCATCCCACTCGCGTCAGACAGAGTACTGCGGGGCGGAAAGCAAGAGGGAAACCACTGCCCTATTTTTCCCTAAAAAGTAGCATAGAAAATGCTACACCGACGTGCGTGGCTCTTAAATTAGTGATGACCAATTGTGAAGATACTTCCTCTTATATTACAAAGCCAGAACCATCTCACCTAGCTAGCTATCCTGACATCACAGTTCAACAGGTCATCAGCAATCAGTTAAAGCACACGACATTTCAGATAATACTTAGTTCCCAAGCGGCTCTGAGGTCATGAGACAATCCATAGTGTAGAGATAGCGTCTCGTCTCACACGGCTATAAACTACCTGCATGTATGTACCTTGGCCATAGAGTAGTCTGCTTTATGCAAAATCCTAAGCACAGCCCGGAAACTCCATACAAAAATCTCTTATGAGCGAGACAGATTGTCTGTCTGCGCGTTCGCTCCCCTAATCCTTAACGGGTTAAATAGACTAAAGAGATCTCCATCGGGGGGTGAAGTAAAGCTCGCTCCAAGCTCGTATCGGTGCGGGGTCATTGTCCCTTCTACCTAAGCGTCGCTTTATAGCGAAAACCTTTTGGAAAATTGTAACTAATGCAATAAACACGCTAGTTTCAATCCATGTACAAATATGTAGTCTCATTTTTTACCCAGAATGAAGTTAACTGAATGAATTCGAGGTTTTCTTGAAGAAAATAAATATCAGCTAACATACGTCTCTTGCTTCCTCCACATTTATCAATCGTTTCATACTAGCACGCTGGTTCAGCGTAAGGCACGCAGCGCACTTAGCAAAAGGATAGCCAGTGGCGGCCCTAGGACGGTGCGAGGTGTGCACCGGGCGCCGAAATAGGGGTGGGAGGGGGGCAAAATCAACCAAGACCCTTCCAAGGCTTGAAACTAACTTCATCGGGTTAGATTGCTCATACTGGGTGCCCGTAAAAAACTTTTTTTCTATTTTAAGGGGCTGAGGGGTGCCACTTTGAGGTCTCACACCACCTAAGTATTTTGCTAGGGCCGCCGCTGAGGATAGCCAAACTCTTAAATCATATTCCAAATAAATCGAACACCTTAGCAGTCTGTCATTTAACACAGACGACGTAGCAACCATTAAGGCAACGAATTCCTACTTAAGACCTTAAAACCTTACAAGGAAGTCTCCTCACGTACAAAATATTCAAGTACCAGATTATTATTCATCACGATTAACACGCCTTATAGGTCAGAACTCAGACGCTCAAGGTCATTTGCCTTTTATTATTTTTGCATCTTAGCGTTATCTTGTTTTTCCACGGAATAGAAGAAAGTGGTGAGGAGAATAGAAGAGGACTTCTTTCTTCCATTCCGTGCATTTTTCACAAAATCTGCTTACTTGACCTGAAGGTTTGACAGGTTCGGTTTTTTACAGAAGCCACTGCTTAGTTGTAAAGTGGATGTATATACTATACACCTCTGCCTACCCTTTCGGAGATCCAGGCGTGATGCTATGTATGACTGCCTGTCTGATCTACCATGTATGTGTGTACCATGCATGTGTGTGAGTGTGTGGAGTGCGGAGGAAACTGACAACTATTTGGAGAACTTTCCTGCTGACACCTCCTAATTTTACTTTAAGTTACCTGTCATTTTCTTATCCACCGAAAAGAAAAGAGACGCATAATTGACAGAGGTAAATTTTAGGAAGAATGGGTAAATGAATAAATAACCCGGGCGAATCAAATAGGTATCTCGCTGGTATGCAAACCATTTGACGTGTGCTGTCAACTTAATTCTGTCAAGTCATTGGCGAAAGATTTTAAGCGTTTTGAAGGGAAACCAGACCATTGTATTTTTTTTATAGGGTTGCTTTAGATTTGTGCTTTAAATAAACGTGTTACATGCCCCTTTCCTTTTCGACGGATAAGAAAATGACAGATATAAGTTAAAATAAAATTAGATGGTGTCTACAGGAATTAGCACCATTAGCTTTAAAACTACAAAACACATTACGAGCTTCGATACTACTCTATGCAAATTCCACACCCTGTATACAGGATGTGTTAATTACTACCGCTAGTCGATAATTTCGCAACTTCCATGTCGAAAGTAGTTCCAGACTAGCCCAACACCGGTTTAACTTTTAACTTATATTTACTAGATCGCTATCTGGTATCTACTTATCATGTACGCGACAACCGAAAAGATTACAGCAGCAACAGTAATGAAATCATATAGAAAAACTCGTAAACAAACATTGAATATGAAACGCCGAAAAACATATGTTTAATGTCAAAATTGACAACTGGAGAATGACAGATGACAGATAAACGGGCACCATTCACAGGACAAAAATAAGGAACACCGCCACCATTACGAATCTGTTTGGAAATATCGATGAATAATTCAGTAGCGCCATCTGTTATCGAGAAGCCAAAGATTGCTGTCATCTGTCAAATATATGTCTGCTCTGCTCATTTATATCTCCCTCTCGCTCACTCTTTAATTCTGCTACTCGACAATAGAGGGCAGGAGCAGTCAGTGTTGGCAACTAGAAAATTCTACGGACGACGACGAGTATATCGATGATTCTAGAGGGACCTAGAAATTACGAGTACATATTACCGGCGCATATATAAGGGCGAGCGGCCCCGCCGGCCACACACAGTTCAGTTCTCTTCCGAAGAAGAAACAGATCAAAGCAGAATCGAAGCAGTACGAATAGTGAGTGAGTTCCAGTGCAGTATTACAGTGAAATAGTGTGTGATATAGTTCAGTGCCCGGTTTTAAAGTGAATTTCTGTCCGTTTATTTTCCGTCGCGTTCGTAAGTACCTACCGTGTTATTATAGTGCAGTATATAGTGGTGATTTTTCCGTAAAGTAAATTCCGTAAATTCTACAGTGTCAGTGAACCGTGAAATATTGCATAGTGAAGTTTTGTGATTTAACAGTGAGATATTCCGTGTAAAAGGCTCGCGTAATCATATCAGTGGATTGAAGAATCTGCTATCCGCGTAGTGTTGTGACACTATCGAACTTTCGAGTGAGTGAGTGAGCGAGTCAATCTAATTATTTTTGTGTGAACTTTTGCGAACAGTTTTTATTACGGCGAGTGTATTTAATAGTGGCGAACTGTGCATTTTGACAATTAGCAAACTTGTTAAACAGTGTGATTTATAGTAAATAAACCGTGAGTTGTAACCGGTGGTATTTCTTCTACGGCGAACCACCCTACAGTTTGTGTAAAGGACGCTTAGGTGCATCTTAAGATAAACCCGTGTCCCGCACATATCATGTAATCAGTTTGAATGTCAGTAGCAAACATAATGGCAAATGGTTATTGTAGATAAAAATACATATCTGACAAGATACTTATTTATTTATTGGATCATTTTAATTAAGCCTGTGCTCAATTCATCTAAAAAAGCAATATTGCAATTTGAAATTTGCGAACAAAGGTTGCTTTCTTACGAGTAGATGAATTATTTGATGTGGGCTTTTTCGACCCCCAGGACGCAGGAGATTTCGAAACTGTGTGATTTATGAATAAATTTATTATCACTTGTTCAACGGTGACGGAAAACATCGTGACGAAACCCACTTTTCCGAGAAATGTATTTTCGGAGGTATATGGCGTAACCTGTATTGGGCTGGTTTTCCCTTCGCGTCAAATCTTCAGGTTAGGTAAGCGGACCCTGGGTTTTTTATATTTATTTTTTATTATTTATTTAGTTACTAACCATTTTATGTTAATTTATTTTATTTTTATTATATTTTATTGGTCCGTGTTCGATTCCCGATGGGGACACTGTCGAAATCACTTTGTTTGGTAAGGACTTTTCAGGCTTGAATCACCTGATTGTCCGAAAAAGTAAGATGATTCCGTGCTTCGGAGGGCACGTTAAGCCGTTGGTCCCGGCTATTAGCCGTAAAAACACGACCCCCTCCGGTTGATTGAGGGGAGGCCTGTGCCCAGCAGTGGGACGTATATAGGCTGTTTAGGTATGTTTATGTTATGTATATTTTATTTAATGTAATGTAATGCAATGTGTGGGCCTAGTTACCTGAATAAAGAATTTGATTGATTGATTGATTGATTGAAAAACAGGATAACGCTAGGGAGATGATGTTGATGTATGTATTGTGTTATTTGTCATAAGTCGATATAAGTGCTGCACTATCTAAATAAATAAATAAATATCACTGTCGATTGTCATAACCGTTTGCAACTTGACTAAGGCCCCTGGTATATTTTCTACTAGTAATCATCTCCCTAGCATTATGCCGTTTTTCACAGGGTCCGCTTACCTAATACCTACTACTAAATATTGCTAATAAATCTATTGTTAGATTATGCGTAAGTACGTCTTTTCCAAGAACACGTCAAGTGTGAATTCCAACATCGCTGTCATTCATCAACTGACCTAAAAACTACGCGACACGAGACAACCTCTGACCGAAACCATCAACAAATTGTCTACCATTGTCAACCATTGTCTACCATTCTCACAGTCCGATGTCAAACAAGTCACAATTAGTGTTGCCACTATTTTTTAAGATAAATATACTTTTAAACATGCGTATCTATATACGTAGCAGTGCAGGTTGGAGTAGTGTTCAAATAGCTTTGATCACCTCTCTAGCGTTATTCGTTTTCACATGATCCGCTTACCAAGCCTGAAGATATGACAGATCCAGTTTTTTACATAAGCGACTGCCTATCTGACCTTCCATCTCGCGAAGGGAAAACCAGCCCACTATAGGTTAGATCACATACCTCCGAAACGCATTTCTCAACTGTGGCTTTCCTCACGATGTTTCTCCTTCACTGCTGCTTAAATTCAAAAACTTTGGGTCCGGGATTCGAAATTGCGACTTCACAATAAGAGTCAAGCGTTCTTTCAACCACGGCTCTTAAAAGTTAACTAAGGGCGTATGGCTTGAAAAAACCCCGAAATGAAGTCAACACACACAAAGTAACAACATCCTTAATTTATCCGTATTCTGGTATCTACGAGTGACAACCCTAATTCGCGAGCAAGCCGCTAACGGCTCTTTAATTAGCGCTTATCACCCGCGACTCGTTTCTTACGCAATTATTGCAAGTAGATATATTTGTTTATGGAAGTTCCACGCCATTGTCGATCTCACCTAGTTCCCCGGAGCCGGAAGGAAGCTAAGTGTATAGTTTATTGCATACATCGTGGAAAATGTTTGCTAAGCAATTATAAAACAAAACATTGTCTTTTGTCTGCTAAAGCAAGGGTAAAATTGCTTAAAATAGAGTTATTTATACCTTAAACAGATTTTTATTACGGTCTATTTTTGATTACCAATTATACGCTATAATGATGTTATAAGTTACTAGTTATTAGTAGTGAAGTGACTGACTGAATATGTACTTAATATAATTATATGATAGGTATTTATTTGAGTATTTTTCTAATTTGATTTAGTTTTAACTTACCTAATTTAATTTTACTAGTTTTGTTTTATTTTATTTTGGAATTTTAACTTCTGAATTTGAATTTGAATTTTATAATTGCTAATGTAAATGTAATATGGGTTACATGCCTGAAATAAAATGATTTTATTTATTTATTTTTATTTTATTTATATTCGCATTTCACCATCTGGTACTGAAGTACACTAGGGCGCAACTGCCTTTTCACCGTCTTATTACGTAACATGAACCTTATTTTTGCAGTCACGAAATGCTTACGTTTCGTTTCCCAAATTGATGCGATCGGGAACCATACCCGGGACCTCTGTTTCAGAGGTCAAAACAGATGGACAGATGTTATAAACAAAACTGGCAACAATAGACTACATCAAGAAACCTGGGCCCAATAAATAAGATAATACCCTACTTTCACATACCTCCGAATTCGTATAGTTCTAATAAGACCTATATTTTCTCGAATATCTAATCAACGGATCCAAATTCTTGAAAGAGTGACTCTGCCCACCCTATTAGGGATTACGGGCGTGAGGTTATCTATGTGTATGTATGTAATAAACGTTGATGTATGTTTATGTAAATGACTAAAATCGAATGTTAGAATAGAACATCTATCACCCTAATCTTGACTGATGATACATCACTATGCTAATGTCATAGCACTGGTTTCTTTTCTTTGACAAAATCTAACTCGTACCGCGTATTAAAGCTGTTGTAAAACATTATCCATATTGAAATATAATCACTTATTGCACTGAAATAGACATTCTGTGTATCTAATATTAAATTGGAATATTATTGGCCAACACCCCCGAAACCCACATTCCCTAGAAATGCATTTTCAGAGGTATGTGACCTAACCTGTATTGGGCTGGTTTCCCTTCGCGGATTGGAAGATCAGACAGGCAGTCTCTTCTGTAAAAAACCGGACCTGTCAATATATACCTACTTGTATTTTATTTAGAGAAATATACCTACTTGTATTTTATTTAGAGAAATATACCTACTTGTATTTTATTTTTTCCGATGCGAGCTTGATGTGACTTAGGCCTCAGACCTCATTTTTTACGGGCTTTAGTTATGTCTTAGAGACATCGTATCGAATACTGAGGGAGATTCTTCTTCTTATCGTGTGAGTTGTGAGGTGGAATACCAACCCCATCAACCCTGGTGTCAGGGTTATTACTGAACCGCCAACGGCCCCTGACATGGCTCATGTAACGACTACATACTTACATCAGTAAGTAGTAACCGGGACCAACTGTTAACATGCCGTCCAAATCACGGATCATCTTACTTTCGGACAATCAGGTGATCAGCCTGTAATGTCCTAATCAAACTAGGGATCATAAAGTGATTTTTGTGATATGTCCCCCCACCGGGGTTCGAACCCGGGGACTCCGGATCGTGAGCCCAACGCTCAACCACTGGACCGCGGAGGCTTCAGGTTAGGTAAGCGGACCCTGTGAAAAACGGGATAATGTTAGGGAGATAATGATGATGATGATTGACATTCAGAATTTGCCTTTCAACTGTTTTAAGACAGTAGTTAAACAAAAACTTTACAAAAAAGGTTATTATAAAGTTAGTGATTATTTAGAAGATATGAATGCATGGGATTAACTGTCTGAGAACTGATATTAGGCAGCTAAATTACTCAATTGTATACCAATATTTTATGTTTATTTTTATTTTTTAAAGAACGTCTAGGGCCCTGTGCCGAGGTTTTTCTTGCAGCTTCTTTTCCCCGGCTATACAGGTTGTGAGAAGCTGCAGTAGTTTTAGGCGGATGAGACGTTCGTTATGTAAAATTGACGATTCAAAGTGTAACTATGTTACCTACTGAATAAAGATATTTTTGAATTTGAATTTGTCCAACATCAACATAAAACTTGAGCGATAACCGAACAAGCTTTCAATATCGAATACTGTTTAATATTCAGAACTGTTCATAGAAATCCTTCGATTATGCAGAAATACGCCCTGAGGGTTGATTGCGGTTTCCCGGAAACTAATTTGATCCATCAGTAGCGGGGGATATATTAAATTTTGTCTTCCACTGACCTTCACAGGGTCTCCAAGGATGTTAAATGCTTTAATCTTAATGGATCCTCTAACTTTCCATTATGGGGTCGGTTTTCTCATCCAAGTTACTGATGCAATATATAGGTACAAACAGAAGCTCACGACTGTCCCAATTGGGGTAGTCAGAGGTACATCCATCACTGTAACTAAGCACCCACACCTCACCGAGCTTTCTGTTATACTAACCTACTAAGTGGTAAGCCGTATCGCCGATCGCATCGTTTCTATACACGGTGCTAGTGACATCGTAACGAAAACTTTGAGGGATGATTCAGGCCTTGATTCTGGGTTTATATCAAGTGGAATTGTCCCTTTTTTATTTATTTCTCAGTATTCGTTACGATGCCACTAACACCCTGTATACAGACGTGATGCTTAATATAGCATAATGACAATGCTATGTATCTTTGATTAAAAAGACATCATTAGACATGGGAGGAGCTCGCCGATGATCGAGACTTATGGAAGAAGCGTGTGCTCGATGGACGCGACACTCATGACCACACCTGGTTTGACAAACTGGCGAGCAGGAGAATGAAACACCATCAAACCGACAACAATCCACCAGTTGGAGACTTCTCCTGCAGAGTGTGCGGTAGAGTTTGCCGCTCTAGGATTGGCTTGCACAGCCATGAAAGAAAGTGCATTTCTTCGAGGCAATGACGTCATAAATCGTCTGAAACAGACGTATAAGGCCAATGATGATGATGAAGGAAATACAAGAATAGAGAGTGCAAACATAGCTCTCCGTCGCCATTTGCCCTTGAATCTCGTCTCACCAGTCAACCGAAGTAAAAACACGCAACTCGGGAAACTAATTAAAATCATATTAGTCACAGCTCGGTACGTTGCATCAATTGGCTATCGCCTGCTGAGGGTAGAACAAAAAGTCAGCAAAGAAAACGGAACTTCCAATACGCGTGGAGATTTTGAAACTTGCCAGACGCTTTTGTCATGGCTTTAATGAATCGGTTTTTCATATCTGCATAGTCTTTTGAATAAAGTGATTTTCACCAAATGAATGCCTCCTTTTATCAGGTTATTAGCTGAGGTTCAGTCTTGAATCTTGGCAACCAAAACCAGAGATAAAATCTGATTTATTTTGGACTTATTGTGGTTTAACTTATTGGATGGACTATGCATTGGAGCAGCGTGGTACCTCCTCCGGTATGAATGAGGGGAGGCCTGTGCCCAGCAGTGGGACGTATATAATCTGTTTATGTATGTTATGGATGGACTATTGGATTCTTTGCTGGGCTGGGAGGTGAATAAAAACATAGAACGTTCAGCGATTTGTCTTCCCGGGCATGTCGTAATATCCGACAGAGGGACTGTATCCTTTTCAACATGATAGACAATTGTGGGCTAATGGATGGGCTAAGTTGATATGCCTTTTCACCATAAGGTTTATCATAATATCTTAGGACTTGGTATCAACTGTGGCTGCATGTTATCTTGGAATAGTTGTAGCTTCCACCCTATTACGAATTACATAAACTCACGCCTATTTCCTACCGGGGTAAGCAGAGACTATGGAATTCCATTTGCTTCAATCTTGACATACTATAGGTATAGTGTATGTTTTAATCAATGAGCAATACAAGAACCAGGTAGAAAACCCAGTTATAATTGAAACAATGTCTTTAGTCTTTGTCCTTGGATCACGCAATCTATTTAAAAGACAGTCTTACATAGCAGTAGATATTCGATCCTCCAGCGTAACGAAGCATCGAACCCAGTGGTCTCGAACGTCAATAACAGAGTTGCTTACAAAATTTCAGTAGATTTGTACAAAATCGGTACCTAGATTAAAATACATACATACATTATCAATGGTCGAAATTAGGTCGTGTATAACTAGGGTCAAGATAAATTATGAAATTCTGATTATTAAATAAATACAGATCTAAAACTAACGAAAAACATTTTCTTTTTTCTATTTAACTTATTTGTGAACTTTAGTCAAGAAAAACGTAACAATAAGTCTAATATTTTATCACGTTTTTCTATGACGTCAATGTGTGCTTTTTCATACAAATTCCATAGTGATTTTGTGTTTTGACGTTTATAAAATGTAACTGATCTGACTAGTTGAAAACTAGCCTATCAGCCCGGTGGTCTACTTTGCACCACTTCCCTCACCTTTTTCAAATTCGTTTTTCTTAAACTATATTTTAGCAAGTGTATCAGGATCAAAGGAAATCGAATTCCATAATATGGGATATGCAATAATATGGGAAATAGGTTTGAGGTTCTGTATGTATGAAAATATATTGAAGATATCAAAAAATCTTAAATGGGCGACGTCTGGGTTCGACGTCGTATGCAAAGGAACTTTTATGTAGGTTGCAAAAAAGTTATAGGTCATAGGGAATAAGTACCGAAAAATCGGTAGGTTCGAGACTACTGGTGGAAAGGAAACGCGTCGAAAGGTTGCTGCCCATTACGTTTAAAGAGACAGTCGCGGACAGTCGAGTCGACAATAATTGTCAAAGTAAAACAACTTGATTACAACAAGCTCACGTTAAGCAAAACCGATCGGACACGGCAGCGTTTGGTAATCTCTACCTGGTTAATTTTCAACGGTTCGCTGGTTGCAAATTCGTTTTCAATAATGCAATTAAACCAAATTTTATCGTTGTTTATTCATGACACGGAGGTAAACCTGATATGTTTGTTGGTGTGTTCCTGGATGTTTTAAATGTTTGCCCCAATTGTCGCGTGGCTTATGAAGTATGCAGGAAAATCGGAATTTATGTTTGGGATTGAATGTTGGTTGTGGTTTAAATATTAAATAGAATTGATTTCTGGATAGCCTGTGTACTCGTTGTACTTACAAAGCTTTTTATGTTAGTTTTTAAATGTAAATGCTTGTTTAGTAATATCTACTTATTGCCGCAGTCTGCGTTTTCAAGATCTTGGAGCTTCCATTTAAGACTAGCTAATAGGGCTGATTTCAACAGAGATTCCTAATTTTATTTTAAGTTTCAGGTACCTGTCATTTTCTTTTCCGCCGTAAAGGAAAAATACTAAAAAATATGTTAGCCTGTCGATTAGCCGTCCCTTTTCTTAGAATTAAGTAAATTGAAGAAACAAAAATAGTTTTGTATTTAAGTAAAATAGAATACAAAGGTAAGCAGACTTTTCAGCTCAGGAACAATACCGCATACAGCCTTTTACTTACTAGAAACGTTTGACGTGAGAATGCGCCATAGTTACCATTATGTCAATGTTTTTGTGGCATAACAAGGAAGCAATTCTGTGCTTTATTTTTCTTTTCAATAAATTAAGACATAAATATCGAATTGCAAAGCCGTACGCTGTCATGGTTGGTTGTCGTTAAAAACGAGTTTAAAAATGGAAGTCGGTTAATAAAATGTGTCTTATTGTTTCACGGAAGAGATTCGTAACTCCGATATTGCTGTAGTATAATAATGTCAAGGTACTGGACGCTTTTATTTATTATTTTGTTTTTACTTCTCACTAAGTAGTTGTCGTTTATTTTTTACCCAAATTAAGCCAATTATTTCACACTTGCAACACCGAATATTTTATATATTTTTTAGAAGATTGCACAGTCATTTGAAAATCGATTTGCGATATTTTATGATCCATTGTGCTTGATTACTTGGACTGTAATTAAGATTTTAGTGTAGGTAATTATTGAATGCTTTGTTCGTATTCACGCAAGTCTGTTCATCATATAAGCTGCAAAAAATATTCTTAACTTTACGATGATTAAAGTTGTTAGTGTAAATCAGTGATGTATCTGTACACGTGATTTACATTAGTGTTGCCGAATAGTCGATTATTTATTTATTTTAAAAAAAGTACAACCACATCACCCATATTGAGCTTATTCCACAACTTAACTAGGTACTATTCTGACTGATATGTGTAACAATAACGGTGTACATAGCACTCGCAATCAATAAAATATCAATAGATTATCAACCCTAAATAATCAAAATATCGATATGCCTATCGATATCTATCGATATTTTTGATTATATCCAATGATTATTAGATTTTAATCGATATAATTGTAGAATCCATTTTTTATATTTAGCCGATTATGGGGCAACACTACCTTACATCGTAGTGTCACGGGATTCTATCCCAATTCGGGCTCTAAACCGCTGAATTCAATTTTATGAGTTAAGAGTAATAAATACTACGTATAGAACGAAAACCCTCCACCCCGCACCAATTCGTCTTGGGCCCCGACCTCTCCCCCTCTGGGTCTTACATTAATTTACAAAGGTAAGGGGGAGCGCGCGGACTACCTGTCTCGCTTGCACGTCCTCAGTAAAGCGGCACACGGCACTTACGAGATTTTTGTATGGATTTTTGTATGCCCTGTGTGTGCTTGCTGTATAGAAATATAACGTACAGCATAATGCGAGACATATCAATAAAATGTGCATACTATACCTAACGAAAGCTATGTTACGCGTCATTCTAATATCGCAGAAGGTATAAAAAGGTTCCACATCTTGTCATATATTAAAGAACCTTGATATATTTTCTATTGCGAGTCTTTCAAACTTTTTCAATAACCTTCCCTAAAGCGTATTTTATTAGAATCGATAGAGGTAATCCCCATATTGAAGTCGGATTCCAGTTTTATGCACGTCACTATCATAGTACCACCAGTAAAATATATGTAGGTTTAGGCATCAAGTGTAGCTAACCTGGTTGAAAATTTGTAACCAGCAACCAAACCCCTAATCTTTTCCCGCTGGTGGGGCAACCATGGTGTCTAAGTGAGGCCCTTCATCATCTCCCTAGCATTATCCCGTTTTTCACAAGGTCCGCTTACCTTACCTAAAGATTTGACAGGTTCGGTTTTTTACAGAAGCGACTGCCAGTCTGACCATCCAACCCGCGAAGAGAAAGCCAGTCCAATACAGGTTAGATCACATACCTCCGAAAATGCATTTCTCGGGAACGTGGGTTTCCTCACGACGTTTCCCTTCACTGCTGAGCACGTGATAATCATTAATGATCCAAACATGAATTCGAAAACAAATTCGACAGGCCTATGCTGGATTAGAATCTGCGATCTCAAAGTGAGAGGCAAGCGTTCTACCAACTGTAGTCTAGTGTTAGTGAGGCCCTTAGGGCAAAAGCTCAAGAATAAATGTCTGCTGGCCAATTCACAAATTAAAAAACTCGAAAAGTGCCAAGGAAAATGTTCAAGTATTTTCATAATCAATGAAACTTTGTACCCTGGAGTGGCGTCCTATAAAATCAAACTTCTGAGTGAATTACTTCTTCGCTCCACAAAAACGTTCACAATCTGTAGGGGAGGTCAATGACTTTCCCAGAAACAGGGTAGATATTTTGCAGCATTATAAAGGTAAAAAGTTTAGAAAAGGCATTCAGATCAGATCACGTCGGGCATGCCAAACGGTCGTGAGTTCAAGTCGTGATGCGCTTCTGGTGAGGAAATCGTGATAGTGTCAGTTTGACGTAGCCCTTTTAAACTAACACTGAAGACATTTACTTTACTGTTTTAAATGAGGATAAAAACTAGAAGGTCAAATTGTGGCTGATTTTGCAAACTGACGCATCTGCATCATTTTGCTAAAATAATTTGTGTCTGCAAAGCAGATTCGCCAAATTTTTCAGATACGTCAATTAGCGACATCAGTGGCGAAATGGAGGCGAGTGTAATTATATTTTGACAGTTCTCCATACTGTCCAGCTAAAATTCCTGATAAATTGCTATAAAATGTAGATCAACGTGGAGTGTATCCCGTCTGAAGAATGAGTCACGAAAAAGAAAAGCAGCCAATTAAAAAAAGTTTTGATTGAAAATAAGTTTTTCCCAGATTTATTCTCTCCGATCTTTAGGGAATAAATATAACACTACGATTTTGCAGTTGAACGCTGCGCAAAGGGTTATGGTGTAAAAATATGACCAAAGCAATATGTTTATTTACTTACATAAAAATATCATGGGGAACTGTAAACATTTAAGAACACTCAACAGTAGTGTTACCTGATGGGAGAAATGGGCAGTTTTTATCCTTATTAGGTATTATAAGCAATTTCTTTACCTGACACATGGCAACATTAACTTAAAATTAGAATGGTTAAATTGTTAAAGAACACGTTAATTAAGCCTTAACAAAGTTAACCATGCTCCCAAAGACAACTTGCACCCAGTGTTGATACGAAGTCCTAAATTACTTCGTCACCATGAGATGTGTCATCATGAGATGACAAGGAATCATCCTATCGCCCATAACAAATTGTCCATCATGTTAGAAAAGTCACAATTTACGTGAAAAGTCAAAATTTTCTGAACGTTCCGGCTAATCTCTAGAAACACTGAATGCTTTTGCATGTGGTTTTTCCGTATGTTTAGGTATGACAATGCCAAAATAGTAATTGTGTACCTTCCTAGAATGGTAGATAAATCTTTCTCTCTCTCCCTCTCTCTCTCTCTCTCTCTATCTATCTATCTATCTCTCTATCTCTCCTTGCCATTTATTATTCCCATCTGATGGTGGGGTGGCAGGTAAATCTCCATTTAATTAAAATCGACTGCAAAACGAGACCTTCAAATGATGATAAATTGACAAATAAAATGAAATTGACAATTAATTATTCCAGGAATAATGGGAGAATTTCCAAGGCTGCTATAAATAGGAAGAAACTCATCACGAATCGCTTTACTTTGCAGATTATAAGGGCCGTTTTCTGCCGCTGCGCCTTAATTAGACAAACGACAGATGAAACAATTAATCGGAATTCGTATAATGAAATTACCTTACAAAACTTTCGAACAAAAGCATTTTATTGTCGGTAGAAAAGTTTTTTACCCAATTACGCGTAACGAGGGATTCGAAAAGGGTCCTGAATCCTTCAGTGTTTAAGATGTTCTTGAAACGTCAATTTATATGCCAATCTCTTTGACAAAGGTACAAATTGAAACACAGCATAGCATCACGCCTGTATCCCCGAAGGGGTAGGCAGAGGTGTATGGTATATATGTCGTGGCCAGATCATAGAATTGATCATTTCATGATGTGTTCGACCATTTCATTCCTATTTCATGAAATAGAATATCATACGTTGGCCACATCATGATGTAGTTTGGCCAGATGAATGAACACAAAACGTTTAATGATATGAGCAACTAAATGCATGATTACTTCATGATATGGCCAAACTTTGGCAATCAAATCGTAAAATTAGTATCATTTTCCACCGATAGTGCCGCTGGCGTCGATTATATTTAAAACTTGATATTATAATCGTTGAATCAATGTAATTGTAAAATTTTCATATAAATAGTATCGTACAGGTAAATAATTTTGAACCTAAAAATTTAATCGACTATTCGCATTTTTATTACATCACACATCATGGACACTGCATACATTAACGATGTGGCCAAACGTAGATTGAAATATTATTAAACGTTGACGTTTCAAAGACATGTCAATTTTAAGATATGGCCACGACAATGTATACACTCCTCGCAAGCTATGTTACAAATTCTTAATTACGTATATATCTGAATCTGTATTATCTTCACGATTAAATCCGTTATACTATTCGAACTGTAATTGTAATAATTGAATGGATTATAATTGTCATTGTTATGTCTAATTTTATTGATTCACGAGAAAAAATCAACGGTTCATTCATTGTTTTTTGTTCTTTTGTTTTGCGTTTTAGGAAAAAGTCAGTATTTGCTGACTTCAGCGATTGCATCGAAAGTCAAATACTATTTAGGTATAAGAGTGAGACCTGGGAATGTAATTTAAAAAAGAAAGATAACAGCACAATTGGCGGCCATATTGCTCTACAGTACTTACTTACTCTACTTATAAGATGTACTTCAAATTCAAACAGCTTTTCCCTAAAGATATTTTGTTCCTGTTGACAGTAAATTTTGTTTACTGCTGACATAAAGTACTTAATACTTGCATACGACAAATACGGTTTCATTACAGCTCTACTAAATCACTAAAAGCAAATGTTTCTTTGTAGAAACGTAAAGTGCTTAATACTAAGACATTTATTTGACGGTTAATGAAGATTAATTAATATTGGTTACTGGACGTCTCTACAGTTTTCCTGTTCCACAAACTAATCAGGTTCTTTGTTTGTTACAGGAAAATAAACGGAGTTCAGCGAGTTGGTAAGTAACTCGTAAATAATAGAATCCGTAATAGCCTTTTTCCGTAATGGTATTAACTACTTGGCCGGACAAATGGGGAGCGCTGAAGGCTCTCGCCCGGTACAACATTTAATACAACAGGCCTGAGGGTGCCCAGTTGGGCGCGCTTTCGGCTCAGGGCGTCGTCTGAGAGGATAAATATTTGAAAGAATTAATCGAACCTAGTGGGTCAATAGCGATAAGCGCTGATTAAGGGAAGTCGTCGACAACGCCGGCGGGGTGGGTATCGGGGACCCGTAATAGCCGTGTTCGGAGAACGCATGACTTACACCGTACGGACACGGGTTCAAATCCTGGCCCGTACTCTTTTTTTTTAATTATCATAGATACAATTTAATGCTACCCTAAAAGAGTTTGTCCCGACATTAATCCCACATATTATTATTCTTAAACTATTGAAGTCGCCTTTACATGTTTGAATTCATGTTTGCATCGTAGATAACTAATATCACGTGGTGACAATTGCAACATAAAATACCTTTTAAAAAAAGGTTATAAAAATATTAATTCTTTTTTTTTTAATTAGTTTTTATATTCATCGATCTTCTCTTATAGTCGGACGTGTTTGTAACCTTTGTAGTTACCTACTAAAACTGAATTATATGCGAAGTCGCAAAGAATCAGCGTTTCTTTAATACAGTCTACGAGTGGTGAAATAATCAATCCACACACATTTGAACACATGGTTTCCAGAATCTGTGCCCGGTTGACGGTCATTGGCTCGCTTCCTATTTCCTACATAGGACTTAAACGTAGCTGGCCAGTTGTGGGTGTAATACTAAACACCTCTGCCTACCCCTTCGGGGATACTGGCGTGATGCTATGTTATGTGCTATGATCACACAGTTCGCTTACCTACTGAAACATAACTTTTTCGATCAATTTTCTCTTATCTTTTTATGGAATCATCTCCCTAGCATTATCCACTTCCCAGAGTCCTACCTAACCTGAAGATTTAACAGGTCCGGTTTTTTACAGAAGCGACTGCCTGTCCGACCTTCCAACCTTCGAGGTCACATATCTCTGAAACGCATTTCTCGGGAATATTGGTTTCCTCACGATGTTTTCCTTCACCGCTGAGCACGTGATAATCATTGATCTAAACATGAATTCGAAAAAAAAATCTTATTATCATTGGTTTAGGTCCGTGTTGGGATTTGTCCTATCTAATTAAGACGCTATTAATAGTTCATCACATCACTAATTTAAGACCCACGCTCTTGTCGGTGTAGCATTCTTCATGCTACTTTTCAAGAGAAATATAGAGCAGTGGTTTCCCATTTGCCTTCCGTCCCGTAGTACTCTATCTGACGTGAGTGAGATGGCGCCCAGAGTAGTCTATTTCAAAGCCGTATTAGGACTCCTGACCTCCGCCTCTGAATAGTACTGACAGTTACTGTTACCCTCTGTCAGGTTTCAGGTTACAGTCCATGTGACTCGCCTCTTCCGTCCTGCATTGCCGTACCGATGGCTCCCATCTTCCCCTCTGCAACCATTGAGGTCTTGACCCGTATCCGTGGGCTGAGTTCTACGTTATTATTTTTTAACAATTATTATTAGGTATTTATCACGCATTGATATATCACCGAACGTGCTCTCGAATTCAAATTACGTGATATAATTTGATTGGTGAGAACAGGCTGAATCTCCTGATTGCCTGTGAAGATGACTCCGTGCTTAGGAGGCACGCTAAGTCGTTGGTATACTAGGCTAAATACCTCCACCAATCCGTACTGGTGAAGCTTGGGAGATTATGCTCCACAGCCACTGCCGAGTGCGACGTTAAACTGTTAGCTTATTCTAGATGTTAGTAGCCTTATTTAATATTAATTGCTATGACATGCAAGTGACAGCATCTACGCAGATACGGGCAGTCGAGCCGCGCACCTATTATCGCCAGGGCGGGGTTGCCGCTGCCCCGAACCCAGCGTATCAGAGACATGCATCGCTTCCTCATAGTCGTGTAAAAGCAGTCGACGCGAGCTTCAGCGAACATGCTCACCACAAAAACTCCATACAAAAATATAATTTTATTCTTACGGTATGCCGCTTAACGTGTAAGTGCAAGAGAGACGGAAAGTCCGCGCGCTCCTCCTTGCGCTCTGCTTTACTCCTTAGCGGCTTACATCCATTTAAGACTAAGGCTGCGTTTCCATTGACGCGGAGCTGTGCGGAGAGGAGCGGAGATGTGCAGGAATCGACCAATCGCCGTGAAGGAGAGAGTAACAGAGCGTCTGCGTTTTTCGCTCTCTCGAACGCTGTGATTGGTCAAATCCGCACATTTCCGCTCTTCTCCGCCCATCTCCGCGTCAGGGGAAGCCCGGCCTAAAGTAAGACCCAGAGATGGTGAGGTCGGCGCCAGATACGAATTGGTGCGGGTCAGGGTTAACGTTCTATACGTTGTATTATACTTTTTGCTATGGTTATGTTACAATTGAATTACCTGTAATTTTCCCGTATAACCGCGTTGCCTGCGCGCGCGTCACTACATAATCCGTGACGTCACACATGACATGACACAACAGTTCGATACGACCCGATTCACACAATGGCAATACACTTTCCATTTCTACTCTTATAAGCCTAGAGGCAATTAAAAACGCGTTAGCCAAAGTAATGGACGACGTATGCGCATTTTTGCAAGATGAAAGTGAGATAAGGGTGACTTTTACCTACGATTTAGGTTTTAGATGGTATTTAGTGATAGCGCGGGACTTGGTGTTTCGTGCCGTAGAAGATTGTTGTGCTGTGTTTAATTTGAATCCAACCATAAAAAACATTTTTCATGTAAAATGTTGCCAAGACGAGATTATATCGATCGCAATGTCAGAGCCAACTGTTGTAACTCTACACGCCCTAATTATACAAACCCTAAGTTCACAAATTCTACAACTCGTAACGAAAACTTTGAGGGATGATTCTGACCATGATTCTAAGTTGATATCAAGTGGAATTTTCCGTCGCAAAAGTATGAAACTGAAAATAATTAAAAAAACAGAAATTTTTTAATGAATTTTCTGAGAGGAAATTCCACTTGATATCAACTCAGAATCATGGTCTGAATCATCCCCTTCAGTATTCGTTACGGTGTCACTAACACCCTGTAAACAGGATGGAAATGAACAGTTAATAAAGTTGTTGCGAGATGTTTTTTCACCTTACGTTCATGTGATGAGGCTGCTGATTGTGTTTTTCTTGTCACTTTGTAATTGTTATTATGTTCGTACACACGGAGTACTAATCTCACAGATTATTTAAAAATGACAAAGTTTCATACAAAGTTACAACCCCTTGGGGGATGAATTCCCGAAAATCCGGTCTTAGTGCTTTGTATTTTGTTTATGTTGTATTTAAGTGCTACTAGCTAGCTGTCCACCCGAGACTTCTTCCGAATTCGAAAGTTTCAACCCGTTGGGGGATGAATTTCCGAAAATCCCGTCTTAGTGAACATCTATAATCGCACTTTCGCGGTAGGGTGGTACACGAAAAAAAAAGTATGGAGTATATACCTTACTTTAGATAACTGATATGTAACTTAGGTACATTTTTTGACATGACTTATTGTAGATTTGCCGCAGATGGCATTGACTATTCAACCACCGGACAACAACTTAGGTACACTTGACTATGGAGAATTATAGAATTACTCTTATGGTATGCGATATCGAGGCAGACCACCAGCCCGGTGGTCGGATGACATTGTGACGGAAAGCAATGGATGAGACTTACGCAGGACAGGAAAGAGAGGAGGCCTATACCCGGCAGTGGGTGGACGCGGGCTGAGGAGACAGGTAGATAGATAAATAATCATTTCCAAGTACCTCTATAATTACCTATTTAGCATAACAACAAGTAGGAGTCAGAGGTACATCCATCGCAAATTGAACTAAGTACACCACACCTCACCGAGCTTTCTGTTAGAGCAACGACTATTACCTATTTATATGAATCATTACAATGGTGACGTTATCAAGAAACATGGTTATATGACAGATAGTTACCCTATTGCTTTCTCACACCACAAATATTTAACCAAAGAACCCTTCTCTTTTCCACATAAGCCGCGAAAAAAGCTTTAGTAGATAAATCTCTACTCACCCTAGATATGCACATGATGCAATATTGACTCGTGACTTCTCATGATTCCGGAAGATTGATGATTCAGGCTGGTATTTCACCCCACAATCCACACGATAAGAAGGGATGAAAACATGAACCATTAGTTGTCATAATTATGTAATTTATGTTTTTTTAGGTGTTTTTGGTCTATTACAGAAACGACATGCAGCCAGGAGGTCTTAAGTGCAACCAGTTAATTTATAACTTTGCAAGAACTGATAGGACTTTTGCAGCTTACCGTACGTCCCAGCTTGACCTCGACAGATTCACGCGTACGAATTCCGATAAAATCATAATATTTCGATCTTTTCTCTTTGTCAATATTTAAACTGTAAGAACTATTGAATCTGTAACGACCTCCGTGGTCCAATGGTTGAGCGTTGGGCTCACGATCCGGAGGCTCCGGGTTCGAAGCCCGGTGGGGAAATATCACAAAAATTACTTTGTGGTCCCTAGTTTGGTTAGGACATTACAGGCAGATCACCCGATTGCCCGAAAGTAAGATGATCAGTGCTTCGGAAAGCATGTTAATCCGTCGGTCCCCGTTACTACTTACTGATGTAAGTAAGTAGTCGATACATGAGCCATGTCAGGGGCCTTTAGCGGCTCAATAGTAACTCTGACACCAGCAGGGTTGATAAGGTTTGTACTTCGTCTTAGAACCCACACGATAGAAGAAGAAGATTGAATCTGTATTGACTACTGTAACTGAAGCAGCCATTCTGGTTCGCCACGGATCCGCAAGTCCACACGCATTTAAAAAAGCATTTCACAATAGGAAATAAAGGTGGTGGACACGGTAATGGAGTTATCAGAGCGAAGTCGCCAAATGCATTCATTTGGTTGCTTCCTTAAAAGGTTTATGTATATTGCATTGCGTTGTAATAAGTAAGTGTGTGGTTTGTAGGTGGGTGGAGACATCGCGGACAACTCGGAAGGAGGTGCAAAGTCCGGTTAGGTTAGCAACGGCGCCACATCATAGAATAAGGAATACTTAATACTGCTTATAGAATGGCAACTCTCCGCTTCTCACCTGCGACTATGCTAGGTTTACCTCTCTCTCTCTCTCTCTCTCTCACACACACACACACACAAACAACACCCCCCCCCCCCACCCTCCGGCCTTACTTGAGTCTTCAATCATATGGGCGTCGCGTCACACACACTTATGTGCAATGTATCTACAGTATTATTATGTAGTGTCTATGTAAATCGAGGTTTTTTATATGAAGTGTCCGGGGTGTGGCCACACGTCACAACATAATCTGACTTGCGCCACAAAAGTTTATCTAAGCTTACTCCTACGTCTTTCTTGCATTAGTTGTAAGTGCCGTATGCACAATTTTAAAGATATCAAAACTCTATCGGCCTTAAAAATAAATATTCCATCCTTATTTCAAGAGGAGATAATTTAAAAAATCCGAGAAGAAACCAACAAATCACCGATAAATCACACCTGTCAACGTCACTCAGTTTTAGGATATTCCGAACTTAAACTAGGGTGAGCGTTGGTTTAGCAATAGTATCACGAGACGTTACACCAAGGTATAAGTTATTCAGAGTTTATTTGTACGTAGATTGTGCATCTCGCCATCAAACGTAACAGTTTGGCGGGTTAATATTGTAAGAAATAAAATTGTACTTACCAATTTAACAAAAAAAAAAAAAAACTCTTAAAGTTACACCAGGTTTATTTGTAAGGCCGATAAGTATTCTTCCACACTGTATTCTCACCCCATTAAAGGATTACGGGTGTGTATGCATGTATGTATGTACGTTATGCATTAAACCAGCGAACTTAGCACAGTAAGCGCGCGACTCTTTCTCGCCTTGACATACGTCACCCGTCACTCTCTCACAGTACTGCACAGAAAGAGACATATTGGTGCTGATTCCTGTAAAAACCATAAAATTTTATATCTATATATAATTTTATATTTTTATATATATATATATTTTTTAAGTTATATCTGTCATTTTCGTATCCGCCGAAAAGGAAAGGGACGGGTAATCGACAAGCATATAATTTATGGAACACACGACAATTTTAAGCACAAATCAAAAACAACCGTCTAAAAATCTTACACTGGCCAATAACCCGACAGAATTATGTTGAGACACGTCAAACGGTTTGAATACCAGCGAGATACCTTTTTGACTCGCCCGGGTTATACATTCATTTACTCATTCTTCCTAAAATTAAAAGGGGTCAATCGTCCCTTTCCTTTTCAGTGGATAAGAAAATGACAGGTATAACTTAAAGTAAAATTAGGAGGTGTCTGCAGGAATCGGGACCATTATCTCTGTCGCGTCGAGAAAGAGTCGCGTGCTTACGGTGCTAAGCCCGCTGAAATCTCATTCTTACCACATAAATGCGAGCGAGACACAGTGCGCGCGCTCTCTCCCTTACTCCTTAAAAGTAAGACCTAGAGGGGGTGAGGTCGACGCCCGGTACGAACCAGTGCGGGGTGAGTTACTGTTCTGTACGTAGTATTGTTATTATTTGAGGAGCTCGGTGGCGCAGCGGTAAACGCGCTCGGTCTGCGATTGTTGAAGTTAAGCAACTTTCGCAAAGGCGGGTCATAGGATGGGTGACCACAAAAAAAAAGTTTTCATCTCGAGCTCCTCCGTGCTTAGGAAGGCACGTTAAGCCGTTGGTCCCGGCTGCATTAGCAGTCGTTAATAACCATCAATCCGCACTAGGCCCGCGTGATGGTCTAAGGCCTGATCTCCCTATCCATCCATAGGGAAGGCCCGTGCCCCAGCAGTGGGGACGTTAATGGGCTGATGATGATGATGACGTAGTATTGTTATTATTCCATGACTGAACATAAAAAAACGATCAATTTGTTCACGCCACAGAACATGACCGTTCCCACATAAATAACGCCACTTCAGAACTTGTGCAAACATGGAATTAACATGTTAATCGGACGGCGATCGACTTTTGTAATCGCTTTTGCATAAACTTGCTTCAATTATGTAGATTCTGTTTTTATTGTATTTTTTTATGTTTTTGTTGTAATTGCCACATGCTTTTTTGACGTGACTTATTGTAGATTTGCCGCAGTGTCCTTACTATTAAAGAGTTATTACAACTGGAACATTAACACTTTGGGTACATTCCTATTTTTTATAGAAGTCATATTTGTTATTACTTATCTTAACTCATAAACAGTACCTACCCCTTGGGAATTGCGAGACATTCCCGCCACAAGTATCCTACGATTACTTAATGGGAGGTCTCGGCCACGATGTAACTAAAATTTGTGAAATAAAGAATATTTTTATTTATTTTATTTTATATTCCTCGGAACGGAATAGGAGAAAGAGGTTGGAAAGGCCCTAACGTGCATTTTGTGCACTCTTTTACTAGGTACTACTCCTGCAAACAGATAACTACGATAGCTCTACTGCTTCTCAATTGTAATTGTGAAAATCCGTGATAGCCCTGTACGGAGAATCAGTGACTTCCATCGATGTGTCACGGGTTCGAAACCCGGCTCGACTTTTTATCCCTTTACCTTTTGCTTCTATGCTGTTCTGGGAGCAAATAAAAAACATAGAACACGTTCAGCTGCTTGTCTTCCCGAGCATATCGTAAAAACCGACAGAGGGATTGTGTCTTCTAAGATGATGGACTAATGTTATGGGCGATAGGCTGATCCCTTATCACCATAAGGTTTATCATATCCAGCTTACGACATCGTATCAACAGTGGCTGCAAGTTGTCTTTGATTGCTTGTGGCTCTGCCCACCCCATTAGGGATTACGGGCGTGAGTTTATGTATGTATGTATGTACCTTTTACCGAATCCAAAGCAAGAAGTAGCATACAAGTTACATTGGCAAGTTAAACAGTTACAAATTCGAAGCATCAACGTAATAAGATGTCAATCACGTAGATGTAGGAACAGGGCGTATACAGTGCCGAATGCATTTGCATACATGAATCTTAATAGTTTAAGTGCTAGTGGTATATGTTGAATTTCTTTTCAAGTTTCGACCATAAACGACTATTACGTACGAAAACATCGTGGGGAATCCCACATTCCCGGAATGCGTTCCGGAGGTATGTGACCTAACCTGTATTGGGCTGATTTTCCCTTCGCAGTCAGACGCTTCTATAAAATAGCAGACCTGTAAAAGAGCAGACCTTTTAAGGTTAGGTAAGCGACCCTTACGAAAACAGTTCTACTATGGTGCAAGTTAATACCATTTAAATTATAGCTGAAGTCCTAACTTTTTATATATCATAATACTTAACGCGTAGTATCACGCCTGTATTCCTGAAGGAGTAGGCATTTGTACAGTACGGTCACGAGCATCAATATGCATACACTCTGGTACCATGTCACAGGACGTTTTTAATATTTTTATTTATAGAGGAGCTCGGTGGCGCAGCGGTAAACGCGCTCGGTCTGCGATTGTTGAAGTTAAGCAACTTTCACAAAGGCCGGTCATAGGATGGGTGACTCAATAGTAACTGGCACCAGGGTTGATGAGGTTGGTACTCCACCTCACAACCCACACGATAGAAGAAGGTAGAAGGCCTACTAAAAGGATCATAAACTTCATAAATCCCAACGCCCACTAATGTTTATTCCAAAGGTATTCGCTACACAATAAAATATTTTTACTGGTCTCCGAAACAATAGGAAGACAGATCAACAAAGGGATTCCTCGCTTTTCCGGCTTCGTAAACAATAATAAATATGAATGAATGGGATTATTTTGCGGATTATAAATAAGAATTACCCTTTATATTTAGACAAGTATTCCACGGAATTAAATAAAGCAAATAAGGATAATAATACCCACGCCCGTTTTCCATGATCTCGATTCGATTGAATGAATCAATTCAATTTAGAAGACATGAATACACGGGACGACTGTCTGGGAACCGATATTAGCAGCCAAATTACTGAATTGTTTCACAATATTTTACGTGTTTTTTTAAAAAACGCCTAGGGCCCTGTGCCGACGTTTTTCTTACAGTTACTCTTCCTCTGATTTACAGATTGTGAGAAGCTGCAGTAGTTTAAGGCGAATGAGACGTTCGACAAAAAATATATTCATGTAAAATTTATGGTTCAAAACGTAACTAATATGTTACCAATTATGATATTCTTTTGTTCACTTTTGACTAAAATTGCTGCGGGGTGAAAGGCAAACCACTGCCCTATGTTCCCTAAAAAGTAGCATGGAGAATGCTACACCGACAAGAGCGTGGCTCTTAAATTAGTGATGATGATAAGACTTTCCTTACCCGAAACATAGAATTAAGAAAACTTTATACTGTTCTTCCAAGTGGTTATTCAGTCTGACTGTCCTGATCGGAAACTGCCATCTAACTTGTCGATCCAAAACCAGCCCAAATACAGGTTACGAGTCTTACTTCCAATCAAATTTAAGTTACTCGACCATATGGGTTTCGTCGATATGTACCTATGTTTATAAATATCAATCTAATAGGTAAGCACTACACCAAACTTACCTACTGCACTCAAGGTACGTCAGTTTACAAAACACTGTGGGCCATGTAAGCAGGAACAGAAAAAACTGCATAACTTTCGCTCGGTCCACTAACCAAACTGCTACTGTTACAGTTAACGATGTTTAAGGCAAGGTTACAATAGCAAACTTTATGAAAGGAAGATATTGTTTATTATAAAAGGACGCCACACATACCTACATTACGTAAGGGGACCCCGTGAAGGTCCGAGTCCGTTAAACCTAACCTGAAAATTTGACGACTGCCTGTCTGACCTTCTATCCGAAGGGAAAACCAGCCCAATACAGATTAGGTCGCATCCAAAAACACAGTTCTCGGGTATATGAGTCTCCTTACGATATTTTTGGCCAATAAGCAGTCGTCAGTGTCTTGTGAAAAACATAGAGGCTTTGTTCTGGATTCTTAACCTTCCTGATTCCTTAACGTCTTGGGGTCCTCATATCAAATCTAAGTTCATCATCATTAATTTAAGAGCCGCGCTCTTGTCGGTGTAGCATTCTCCATTCTTGTCTATCAAAGGCCAATTTGACTTCCTTATAAGACACGACGTTCGCCTTCTCTTTAATTTTGATCCATATACGCTCTTCTTGGTCGTCCCCTTCCTCTATTTCCTTCTATCTTCCCTTCTGTGATGTTTTTAATAAATTCTTCGTCTTATTAAGTGTTCAATCATATCGCCTCTTCGGTCCTCAAAAAATAATACTTGACCTATAAACAGATACTAGATTTTGAATTTTCAGAGTCGTAAGCATTACTAAGATCAGCCGTTGAGCTGATGATGATGACATCGACCATATTTAACTCCTAATATACTCGTACGTGTATTTATGGTGAGATTATTCCCAGGCAATCTGCGTGCGTGATAAGTTAGCCTTAATGACTGCCTTGAGTAGGACATTATCACAACTTTATCAAGTCTTTATTCTTAAGCCTACTAGCTCCTATTTTGTGTCTATATTTTTGTGACTTTTTGTGTTTATTTTAAGGTTTAGAATAAGTAATTATATTGTGTAGGTAAGTTAGACATGTTTTTGGTTTACATGTTTAAGACACAAGCACACTTCGCTTGTAATTCCTGTTTGGGTGGGTAGAGTTTCTGGTGGAGTATTTTTTCACTCATACTTTCATTTTAGTCGTAAGAAGGATGTGATGAATCATGCATAATAGGATGTCAGGTTAACATCGTATCCCTCTTATAATCTCTTCTATCGTGTGGGTTGTGAGGTGGAGTACCAACCTCATCAACCCCGGGATCAGGGTTATTTTTGAGCCGCCAAAGGCCCCTGACATGGCTCAAGTAACGACTACTTACTTACATCAGTAAGTAGTAACCCCTAGTAGTAGTAGCCCCTTGGTAAGTAAGTATAGTAAGAAGTAGGCCCTGGTAGTAACCAGGGCCAACGGCTTAACGTGCCTTCCGAAGCACGGATCATCTTACTTTCTAACAATCAGGTGATCAGCCTGTAATGTCCTAACCAAACTAGGAACCACAAAGTAATTTTTGTAATATGTCCCCACCGGGAATTGAACCCAGGACTTCCAGATCGTGAGCCCAACGCTCAACCACTGGACACCAGGATTGCTGCGATTGGTCATCCTCTTCACAAGCATGATAGAAGAAAGGCCACGGAGGCTACTCGAATATAGCAGCAGTTCACCTGTCTCTATCCACCTTTACTGCTAGTAATCATCGTTTACCGAAGCAAGTCGAATAACTAATCGGCTGTGGATGTTACCGGACACATGGCTACGAAAAAAGTTCAAATTGTGTAAACATTACTGCGTATTGTTACCGGGTTACCTGTACGCCTTTTACGTTCAATTTTATAAGTATATTTAACGTTCTCCGTGGTCCAGTGGTTGAGCGTTGGGCTCACGATCCGGAGGTCCCGGGTTCGAATCCCGGTGGGGACATATCACAAAAATCATTTTGTGATCCCTAGTTTGGTTAGGACATTACAGGCTGATCACCTGATTGTCCAAAAAGTAAGATGATCCGTGCTTCGGAAGGCACGTTAAGCCGTTGGTCCCGGTTACTACTTACTGATACATGTCAGGGGCCTTTGGCGGCTCAATAATAACCCTGACACCAGGGTTGATGAGGTTGGTAACTCACCTCACAACCCACACGATAGAAGAAGTATATTTTGGGCGTAAACCACTGAATTCGACTATGTGAGTTTGAATTAATGTTTGAATTATTAAGTCATTCACAGGTAATGTTTTAGTAACATACACATACGCTCACAACTATATCCCAATTGGGGTAGTCAGAGGTATATCCGTTACAAGATGAACTAAGTATCCACACCTCACCGAGTTTTCTGTTAGACCAACGTGATAGGTGAGCTGTATCGCCGTCTATTACGTTTATAAGTAATGTTGATAATATACCATTGCATACTTACATCAAAAGCTCAGTTCGTGGAAGCTTGCGTATAGCACACTGTCCTCTTTATAAAAATAGAAACAGCTTTGTAGTATCTAAAATTAAAAAAAATATTTATTCGTCAGTTCTGTGTTTGGTCCACTTACAAAACTGACAAACAATAACAAATGGATGAAAGAGAAGGATTTATACTTATCTCGGAATCGTATTTTTATCATGGAGTAGAAGAAAGAAGATTGAAAGCCCTTTACGCGCATTTTGTATGAGAACCACTGTTGCCGGTTTAACCTCACTCTTTTTTAATACTCCAAAACAGTTCAGAAGCGGCATATGAGAAGATGCAACAATGAGCCTTCTCAATGGGAGGGTTTGGCAGCACAGCGCCCAGAATGGCGCAGGCTGGTGATGAAGCGACTCCACGAGTTCGAGCAACAGCGCACGGCAGACCTCGACGCTAAACGTGATAAGTTGGAGGCCCGTCCCCCTGCCGCTATTCATTATAATTACCGAAATGATCTGCTCACGTGTCCTCTATTGTCATTATTTGAAATTGGAATATTTAAATTTGGAATGGAATGAATGGGATCAACAAAAAATAACTATTACCCATGTTGAACGGTCGTCAGAATAAGGAACAGCGCCCGCGGAACCACGGCACGGGTTCTGCGCCGAATTATGTTGAGGACATTGACCAACAGGCGAGCGACTTTTATCCATGTAGATAGTATTCACTGCGTCTATTGGTCAAAGCCCTCGATATTATTCGTGCCGCGCGCAGAACCCGTGCCGCCTGTGCTCGACTAAGTATTTTACTATAAATACATTTTCTTTTACTCGTTATATCCAGTATAATTTGTGTTTTATGGGTATTTCGTTAATTATCCTTAAAGGTTTTCCTGTACAATGTGTCGGGACTACCGATTTTCATTTATCGGCAATAGTGAATTTACCTCTTTTGCGTCTTCCATAGTAATTAATCCGTAATCCGTTCCATAGTAATAATTTACAACCCAACAGTAACACATGCGTGCCCGTAATACTTATCGAGAATTCGAGATGGATTATGCACTGGATACAAACCAATTGTATGGTTTAGAAAACACAATCTCACCAATATTACACTTGTAGCACACCCCGGACACTTCATACAAAAAAACCTCGATTTACACAGACACTTCATTGACGCGCATCTGTGTGTGTGGCGTCTGACGCCCATACGATTGGAGACTAAAGTTAGACCGAGAGGGGGTGAGGGAAAACTAGCTCAGCCTCTGGTGGGGAACGGAGAGTTGCCGTCTATGCGTAGTATTATTCCTTATTCTATTTAAAAAAACATATTTAATAAAAAAATGTAAATAACGTGCTGAACTTATGTCGCGTGTACCAGAGTAACATGACACACCGAAAGTCGATCCGGGTCACGGACACCGCATAACGTTAGCGCCAAAAACTTTACGAACACGATTTCAAGGATTGCGCCTATGACAACTTGAATTTCTCACGGTAACTACAAAAACACTACTCACTTGTTAGAAATTAGTTTTCAGATTACTTCTATTGTGGAAATCGTAAAAGGATATTTCATGTTCTGCGATTTGAGATGCTCTGACAAAATTATTCCGTACAAAAGATTCATTGCGTCTTTTGTCAGCATGACCAGTCACGAGTTTCTTCATATTGAGACACTACTAATACATTACGCACAGATCTGAAGTATATTTTGAAAGGTGTGAAATTGATCGCATGTACAAAACAATGCGATCGCAAAAATTTTGTTAATCGACATCGAATCGTCTATTGTTTCGCTTTCAGTTACCTCTTCTTCAAAAATTTCGAGACCATCACTTAGCGTAACATACAATGCCTTGTTATTAGGAAAAATTGAGGAAATTGCTCGTGTAAACGCAGCCATGGATGGAAAGATGTTGTTTTCGTTTGTTCGTGACGTGGTAAAGGTAGACTTGTCGGGTAAACCGGCCTGACGCACGCAGGCTGTCAGTCGCGGTTTGGCGCGCAAATGTGACGCGCGTGCCTGCACTCGCCTTTGCTACCCTGGTACTTTTCATTACGTGATACTCTATACCATTCATTATCAAATTATTGTGCTGCTCTGTGGATTGGTTTTAAGTGAGTTCAAGTGTCTGGAGTTTTATTCTAAGCGATTAAAGGTAAGCTAACCTAAAAAATATATTCTCCCTATTCTTTTGTTTACAATCGACTCGTTTTTGTTGTACGGTTATTTGGTTTTCATTACGTCGGACAGGTTTCAAGGAATTATTAAGATGGTTCTATTTTCGACGCAGTGCGGGGCTTGCGGTGCCATAATGGCAGGGTCGTAGACCATGCCGACCCTATATGGATAACATTAATAACACTTCCAAAACGCGTACAGTATTGTGATATTATGATAATTAAAGGTTTTTAGAGGTGTTTGATTTCAATTTAAGATCTTTTTAATCGGTTTATGATGCCAGTTACGCTTGCGTGTTTTCTTTCATGTTTTACCTTAACACAATTTTCGTCACGTAAAATTTAGTCATAGCGATATTTTGTTTTACTAATTCAATAATTATATACCTGCCCTTATACTCATTTTACAAAACATGTCACTTCTGTATGTGAAGATAACATAATTACATAAATAGCCTATAGGTATAACTACGTCCCACTGCTGGGCACAGGTCTTCCCTCAATTAATCGGAGAGGGTATAATGCCTACCAAGCTGCTTCGCTGCAGGAGGTGTTTCGGCTAGTAGCGAATTAGCGTTCTTAATAGTCACAACTTTTAAAAATATGTCAAAACTATTCTTCTCTTTTTAAGAGGAGTTTGGTCTTTTTGTCGACCATTAAAGACGACGTTACGGCTCACCACCTATCACGTTGGTCTAACAGAAATCTCGGTGAGGTGTAAGTTCTTAGTTTATCTTGCGCAGGATGAACGGTAAGCAAAAGTCCAATCAGTTTCTTGCAAAGTAATAAATTATCTGGTTGCACTTAAGACCTCCTGGATGCATGTCGTTTCTGTAATAGACCAAAAACACCTACAAAAACGAAATATTTATAATTATGACAACTAATGGTTCATAATTTCACCACTGTTTACAAATAATTCGCTGGGCTGAGTGACTGCACTTTTGCTCTTTGATTGTACCTCTGACTACCCCGATCGGGATATAGTCGTGAGCTTATGTTAGGTATGTGTTACGTTATCATTTAATATTCCTGCATTGGATTGTATTAGGTAGGCCAGTATTGCAGGCTTACCTGACACTTGAACTAATCCTAATGAAGTCTCCGTAATCCCTAAGAAGCTATGAGGTTTCAAGATAAATAGGTTCGTTCCAACCGTAGTTAATAGGTTCCATAGGGACAGTGGACTTCTAAGCCAAATAAGTCCTTGTATTGTGTGGGTTGTGAGGTAAATTACGTAATAAGTCCTTAACGACGGCTTATAGTGGAAACCACGGAATGGTAGTAGGTAATAGCTATTTTTTGTCGATTCCATTCCAATTTTCAATATCTCACAAACGGCCATTTTCGCTGATAAACTAAATAGCCTTTTCATTAATTCATTCAATACTTTCCTATGAGGTTGCTAATATCTATTTGCCACAAATATAACGCAGAATCAGACCTGAGTAATTATCATGATTATTCTTAGATAATATGCGTTTGAGATAAATATGAAATTCTTCTCATATTTATTCGAAAACTTGTTCTGATTTATGTGCTTGAGTCATGGGTAACAATGCTCGATGAACTAATAAACTCTTTTTTTTTATAAAAATCAAGGAATAGAAATAAAGGAATAGGAATATGTTTATTTTATTTAATGTTTTAATATATAAGCTGTTGATGTAAATAAATAAATAAGATGTTGCAAGGGCCAAGTGAGTATAAGCAAATAGATTCCCGATGGGGACATTGTCGAAATCACTTTGTGAGACTGTCCTTTGTTTGGTAAGCACTTTTCAGGCTTGCATCACCTGATTGTCCGAAAAAGTAAGATGATTCCGTGCTTCGGAGGGCACGTTAAGCCATTGGTCCCGGCTATTTATTAGCCGTAAAAACACCTCCACCAACCCGCAGTGGAGCAGCGTGGTGGAGTACGCTCCGTATTCCCTCCGGTTGATTGAGGGGAGGCCTGTGCCCAGCAGTGGGACGTATATAAGCTGATTATATAGGTGTGCTTTAAACTAACGGGAAGTATATTACATATCTTAAATAGTGTTGTATAATTTCCATTACAGTTATATTTTGATTAATGCTCATGAAGACATAATCCTCGTCTAACCACGTTCCTTGGTCTTGCGCCAGTCCCATCCAGTTTCATACAAGTCTCGCAATGTCATCGACATCGCCCTATCCAGATGTTGGATTGAAATAAATAGAGCAATCTAAATGCAGTATTACTAAACCGGCTTTACGTCAGTAGCAATACAGTTCACTTCAGTTTTAAAATAGCTTTTTTCTATTAGTCAATGCTATGGAAACTACGTCACACCTGCTTGGGACATGCCTGTCTATCAAATGTCTTATATTTTTTTATATATATATTATATATATATTATTGCTCTATTTATATATGTATATACTTTACAATTTTGCTAAATATTTGTGCGAGGTAGGATGTGTATAAAGTATATCATCATCACCAGCCCATTAACGTCCCCACTGCTGGGGCACGGGCCTTCCCTATGGATGGATAGGGAGATCGGGCCTTAAACCACCACGCGGGCCCAGTGCAGATTGGTGGTTATTAACGACTGCTAATGCAGCCGGGACCAACGGCTTAACGTGCCTTCCGAAGCAAGGAGGAGCTCGAGATGAAAACTTTTTTTTTGTGGTCACCCATCCTATGACCGGCCTTTGCGAAAGTTGCTTAACTTCAACAATCGCAGACCGAGCGCGTTTACCGCTGCGACACCGAGCTCCTCAAATAAAGTATATACATATATATATTGTAGAAAAGAGTTGCCTGTAGGCTATCTTTATACTTCTATCTGTCACTTTATATGGGATGTGAGGGGCCTATATATGTATGAGGTAATTACACATACAGCATATAAGAAAAATATCAACGTATTTCTAAACTTATACATAACATAAAATAAATAATAAAACAATAAGTCATTGTATATTTATAACTCTATGGGCAACCGTTAGGTATATTATAAATAATACAAAATAACAAATACACTTTTTTTTTCTGTACTGCAAAAGTTAAAGATTTGTAATAAAAAACGTTTTACAATATACATTTTTGAAACGTTTTAGAATGATTTTATCAGCTTTTATGATAACTTATATAAAGAATTCAACTATTTTTCGAGATAATTTATTTCGAAGATAAACTTGTGTACTTAAAAAGTTCGTATAGGTAATTTAAAAAAATATGATACTTACTTTTGTATAACCAAGTTCGAAGTTTGAACTTTTGTGAAAAAGTCCTTCAACAGACACGTCCAGAGATAATTATAATGTATGAGTAAACAGTTTAGTTCCTCAAGTTCTTTGTCGAACCAAAACAATTTTTTAGTAGCACTCAAAACGTTTACTTTTTTATTAAAAAAAACACAAGTTTTTACGCGTGTTTATGTAGTTACTCGTACTTTGGGATTACAAGTAAGTATTTAAAACATGACTCACAATTCTTTAAACACTTGTAATTACACGAACCTAGTTAAAGATAAAATCTAAAAGAAAATTAAAAAGCGAAAGGGCGTGTTCTTTTCCGTTTTTCCCAAGGGTCTGCTTACCTGAAGAAGCTTGACTCCGCTCCGTTTTTCACAGAAGTGACTGCCTGTCTGACCTTCGAACCTGTTGTTCAATCGGCCTGCCGAACTTCATGTGACGGCACGAATCGGGGATCGCCATCTTGGCTGCTTACGCGGTACGACAGAATCAAATCGATGTTCGATTTGCTGCAATCTGAATCGGCTTCGTCTTACCCGGTAAAATCAGCCAAACTGTAGGTTCGGTTTGGTCACATACCTACGAAAACACATGAAGCAGTAAAGTAGTAGTTGTATCATCCAGTGATAATTAATAGATATTATTTTTTTCGAATAGATATTGTTTCATTTATAACAAACATTATAGAAGGAAAAATTGAAGGGAAGAGAGGAAGGGGTAGACCTAGGATAACATTTATGAAACAAATAAAAGAGAAGGTGCAGGTCGTGTCGTATCGGGAGGTGAAGGTTTTGGCGGGAAGAAGAGAGGAATGGCGGTTACTCCACCGACAAGAGCGCAGCTCTTAAATAGAGAGAGAGAGATTGTTTCTTTACACCCAATATCACCGCGATACACACGCCGTATCAAATACACCGGGATCAAATCCAGGATTTTTTTTAAAAAGCCAGTTCAAGAGTACTCTACTACTCTAGTAAGTGGATTTCTGTGATCTCCGCTTGCCTCAATTATTATAGAAAAGGTTTTTTAAAATCTTTGTTTATGGAGCTTAACCGTTAATTATAAGCTATGTCGCTCCAATAGATCTTAATCCACGTACCTACGTCTATCCACGTACGGAGCATATATCTTCATTGTTTGTTGTCTTACCTTACAAGAGCGATAACTCTTGTTACAAATTCACGCCGTGAGTACAGCTACTGTTGATCTTCGTATTCTAGCATTTGCCTTACTTGATATTCTTACATGCAACCGTCTCCACATTGCTATGCCGCGTCACATCTCTGGAGTAAAGTTGTGAAATTGTTAAAATGTAGTACGACGTACTACCTATATATCATTTTTATCCTTTCTTTTATCCAAGTAAGATTTTTAAGAAGACCTTTTAAGGATAGTTTGTATTAGCAACTATTTGGTTTGTATTAGTTTGTTTTTTTGTTTTTGTGTTTGTTTGTTTGTAATGTTATGGGCGATGGGCTGATCCCTTATCACCATAAGGTTCATCATATCCATCTTTGGACTTCGTATCAACAGTGGCTGCAAGTTGTCTTTGATTACTTGTGGCTCTGCCCACCCCATTAGGGATTACGGGCGTGAGTTTATGTATGTATGTATGTTGTATTAGCAGACTTTTTTTGAGTGACTTATATGTAATGATCTGCCCTAGCGGCTCGGCAACGTATCGAGGGTTTCGAGTCTTCGACCAATAGCCGTATGACGTTTATCTACGTAGATAGCATTCGCTGCGTCTAGTGATTGAAGCCCTCGCTATAATTCACTCCATGCGCGGCGTGGTTGCCGTGCATACCCTACGTCGTTAAGTCGAATCCTATATAATTCTGATTTGCTTTCGTTTATAGCAAAAAACGCCTTTACTTATCGATCAGAGTATGATCAAAATACATGTCTCTACAAGTCACCAAAAAGTGATTCAGTATCAATTTACCTAAGTATCCATTAAGCCAAATTCTTCTCGTAAACAAGGCTTAAAATAGACCATTATAAGCGCAACGGATTATTATAATTATTAATAGGATAAAAGCAGATACTAAGAGCTTTGAGCGGCAATTTACGGGCAGTCAGCTCCAATAAATTTTGCCAAAAGCAGTTCACCAGATGTTCAATGTGCTTAGGAGAATTATGGAACGGGTTTGCCAAAATTCCCGAAAATGTTTCCTTCGGACATTCTCGAATTTCTAATAGGTTTATCAAATAGATAGCAGTGTAAACTTTAGGACGTTAACGCAAAATGGTAACATGGGAAATCGAAGTTTTGTACGAAGTTTGTTCTCTCTTTTGAACGCCAGAGTTCACGTCACAATTCACAAACCCTGAACACACCCAGCGGACACTCCATACAAAAAGCTCTCCTTGTCCCGCCTAATGCGTTAGTGCGAGCGATACGGATTGTCCGCGCTTACTCCAGAAGATCCAGAGGGGGTGAAGTTAGCGCGGTATTGAGAGCTATACGAAGTCTTACTCTTTATTCTATGCCCTGATCTCATATGTATTTCTTATTATTGATCCGCCTAAGATTTTTGACACGGATCATTAATAAGGGACACAGGTGCAATAGACATTAAATTTTGCCAGTAGCTGTAAGCCGCGTGACCAGATAGTGCCTTTTCCAAGAGTAACCGTGGTTTGCCAAAATACAGAGTTGGCACTGGCATCTACTGGTATCGTAGACTGAAATACGGCGAGTAATGTTTGATGGGTTTGCTGAAAAGGTTGGTTATGTAAGATCAGACTTTTTTGGGTGCAGATTCTTTCGCATTGTTGATGAAGAGAATAGTTGTAATGGAAATAATAATGATGGTAACTTAAAATACGCATTAACAATGATACACGACGTAATATTATCTAAATATGAGTACAAGCGAAAGTTCACTGATTTACTGACTCACGAATTCTCAAAAACTACAAGTGCTGGGTCTCAAATTTTGCATGGAGGTTCCTAATAGGACGTAGGTTCTCACTAAGACTAAAGAGATTTTGTGAAATTCAACCCCTAAGGGGGTAAAAGGGGGTGGCAAAGTTTGTATGAAACTTCTATACTTAGTTTTAATACTAGGGTTTAGCGAAATATGTCGAGGGAAACGGATAGTAATTAATAAATATTCCATACAGTGACTCAATAATTATTTATGCAAAATATAGCTTCCCGCCACTTCCCGCTAATGAAAAACTGTTATCGAACGAGGAAAACAGGGACGAAGCAGGAAAATATATTATGTACAACAGCACCACGCCTATATCCCTGAAAGCGTAGACAAAGTAATCCACAAAAAAGACAAGAAATAAATATAAATAATAAAAAGAGGAAAAAGTAAAAGAAGGTGAGGAGCAGGTGGTTGTGTATGAAAGTATATACACTAAGTATTACAGGAAAATAAGACGCCATTTTCAGAGCAAGCAATCAACATACCACACCCTCGTAAATGTTTTTCCACAAACGCACTCTGTATTATGTGCGAAAGAGCAAAAGAAAAACAAATTAACTTCAGTGCGTTACTTCTAACACGTGTAACGCTGTAATGTTAGCAAAACATTTGTGACTTGTATGTGTTTTCCTATTTCTTATTTACATATCGTATAGAGGGTGTTAGCGACATCGTAACGAAAGTCACTCTCTTGGTATTAATATGATGTCACTTACACCCCATACAAGTAGGTATGGGTGTTAGTGACACCGTAATGAATACTGAGGGGGATGATTCAGACCATGATTCTGAGTTGATTACAAGTGGAATTTCCTGCCGGAAAAGTCATGAAAATTTCAGTATTTATCAAAGTTTTTGTTACGATGTCACTAACATTCTGTATAGAAGACCGCGTAAGCGCCTTTTTGAAAAATCAAAATGACATTTGAACTGATACATTTCGGAGGTTAGTGATAATGTGACCTAACCCGTATTGGGCTGGCCTTCCCTTCACGAGTTGGACGGTCAGCCTGGCAGTCGCTACTGTAGTAGGTATGTGTTTTCCTGTTTACACGCCGTATATAGTAGACCGCGTAAGCGCCTTTTTGAAAAATCAAAATGACATTTGAAGTGATACATTTCGGAGGTTAGTGATAATGTGACCTAACCCGTATTTGGCTGGCCTTCCCTTCACGGGTTGGACGGTCAGCCTGGCAGTCGCTTCTGTAAAAACCGGACCTGTCTAATCTTTTAGTTAGATAAGCCAATGACACTCTGACGTGATTTTCTTCAACATCGACTTCTTTCAAATCATTTTTCATTGTCGATAAAAATTGGGGGTGGGGGGGTACTACATTTTTCTTACCTGTATTGCAATATTGCAGTTTGACATGACATAATATAAGCACAAGACTATATCCCAATTGGGGTCAGAGGTACATCTATCGCAAGATGAACTAAGTACCGACACCTCACCGAGCTTTCTGTTTGACTGAGGTAATAGGTTGCAATTTCGCACATATTAAAAAAAAGTGCGCAATATCTAGCTGCAATGTTTGCCTATTGTGTTTTTCTGTATATGTTGTCCTTATCTCTGTATTTTGTGTCCATTATGCCCAATAAAGATTTTATCTATCTATCTACATCAAATAGCAATATTGCTTTATTATATTAGAAGAAATGATTCAATGTGGTCCATTAAGTTAGGAAGAACAGAACACACTCAGTTCACAATACATGTTCGGGGAGTTAAGGAACTGAACGTCTTATGTGCTGTGATATGGAATGTTTAAAAATTTTCAATATTCTTTTTTAAATTATAAATATTTTCTTTGCCGCTTGTTCCCATCGACCGTCAAGCGCGTAAAATTATCCCGCTGCGTCTCAAATCCATTTGTAACGTTTTGTTTGACTTTACTATCATGGCACGATCTAAGTATAAATTATTGCATGACTATATATTATGTAAGTTTAACATGTTTTTTTCTCAGTATCACTTTTATAGTTACTTTTTAGTATCAGTTTCTCTATGATAATCAGAATTAGGATACTACTTTGTGCTTTGAAATCAAATCAAATCAAAAATCAAGTCAAATATACTTTATTGCACAGAACTAAAATTTCAACAATCAGACAAAACACATGAATACAGTACAATTTGGGCGGCCAATCCTATATGGTAATTCTTTTTTTTCTTCGCCTTTACCTGTCTAGTCATGATCATCTCCCTAGCATTATCCTGTTTTTCCCAGAATCCGCTTACCTGTCTAATATTAATTAATAAAACAATTTGTTTCAACAGCCATCACCCTTGTTCTACTTTACTCACAGTTGTCAACTTGTCAACGCTCTCGACCCGTTTCGTGCACAAAAGAAAGGAAAAAAGAAAAGAAATGTCGAAGAGACTAATTACGCCACGCGACACGTCCCATTCTGCTATGTAGAGCGTATCTTGACAATTTGAATGTTCTGTCACGAGTACATGTATGCATACGGTTTAGAACCATGTCACATTAATTAGTTTCACAAATTGTACTTGAAATCTCACTAAATAACAAACATATTAATACCACAGGGTTCTAAAGTTACCCGTGATTATTTAATACAGAGTCGACTATTTGAACAGTTGTCATTATAGGCGGTTGCTTAATAATTTGTGGTGTGTAAATGGAACCTCAGCCTTGGTCGAAATTTGATCGAATCATTTCGTTTTATGCATGTCAATTGTATGAGGGTATTTTAATTGTTTCAACATCATGAGTATTGAATATTCCAAAACGGTCGCACAGTTTTCAATTTGGTAACTTTGATCTAAGCAGGAGTGACCCCAATAAGCTATTTTACAAACTAGTCAAATGAGATAATTTTACTAAACGTCAAAACGGAAGATTTTCCATTAAAATGGACATACTTTCTGTGTGACGTCATCAATAAAAGCGGTCAGTAATCGTATTTATTAAAAAAAAATAAACATTAAAATAAAAGAAAAATCAGATTGATTTGCATCAAATTAGACTGGCTTCTATTTCTAGATTAGCATTTTATGATTTATCTTTGACCTAGTGAAATAGGTGCTTTTATTGTCGATTTGTCACATACGCAATAACTGCTTGGGTTCTTATCATCATCATCATCACCAGCCCATTAACGTCCCCACTGCAGGGGCACGGGCCTTCCCTATGGATGGATAGGGAGATTGGGTTCTTATAATTATTCTTCATTGCACAATACAAGGAAAAACAAAACAATGAAAATATAAAACAAAAAGTGAGTTTATCTCTAAAAGAGATCTCTTCCAGCCAACCCTGCATGGTGGGAAATATTATGGGGCTTAGGAGGTCACGCTGTGTACCTCAAGCCCAAGCAAGCAAATGTAGGTTTAGTGTGGGTGTGTAAGTTTATTTATATAAGTAGGACAAGTAGGTATATACATAGGTTAGATATATATATATATATATATATATATATATATATATATATATCTATTTCAATAGCCATCTATCAATTTCAATTTTTTTATTTTTCCTCACCTTGTGGTGTCTGGAATCGCTTTAAGCCTAATAAGACCGCCATTTACCATGTACCTAGTTAGTATTTTTTTAATTATTTATTTTTATTTTGTGTAGGTGGTTACCCCCTCCGGTTGATTAAGGGGAGGCCTGTACCCAGAGTGGGACGTATGTATAAGTAGGCTGTTTATGTTATGTTATGTGTAGGTGTGTGTGTGCTCTTCAAGCAGCACCCTATTATCACGAGTACATTCATTCTCAAAGGTAAATATTTGAACGCAAGCAACATTAAGGTGCCTTTGGCATTGTGATAAATTGCGTCTTCGGACGTATCCTCGGGTAGTCTTGAAACTTCGGCCACAGCACAAATTGTATTACCGTCCTCCGTGCCTTGTCCGTCTCATCATCAATTTACGCTGCGGCCGAGTGATAAATTCTTGGAGCACTGTCTCTTAAGACACGTTTTTTGTTTCTTCAGACTTTGAAATTCAACGTGCCTATATCTAATTCTAATTCTAATTTTGCGACGGTAAATTTCACATGATATCAACTCAGAATCATGGTCTGAATCATCCCTGTCAGTATTCGTTACGATGTCACTAACACCCTGTATCCGTAGACAGAATTGTATATTATACACACCCACTCTTCACCAATTACATTTATGTCCTATCTATTAGAAGGTGAGTATTTTACCATTAACCGGGCCATTATGTATGGTCATAAGTTTAAACCTAGAAGGACTTAGATTGACCAAATTGGAGATGTCCTTAGAAAAGGTTCAGTACGATCTACTCTGAACCGGCGTGCGTGTATGATGCGATTGATGAATGTAGAGGAAGCAAGAGAACTGTCTCAGGATCGAAGCAAATGGAATTATATAGTCTCTGCTTACTCCGGTGGGAAATAGGCGTGAGTTTATGTATGTATGTATCTATGTACTTAACACATAAATTCTCCTTTTTGCTTCGCCCCAGTCAGCTACGGGTACAACGTGTGTAATGTCTGTGTAAAACAAAAACGGGATGTTTTGTATGCGACAGGCTAAACTTAATATTATGTAGGTACGTATTATGTGATACCTCTATAATCTCTAAGCTTTGTATTCTGCGTTGTATATCAAAATTTGTATTTTCATTTCATTTTACAACACTCTAGGTGAGACTGAAACTTAAGCTAGAATAATCCATTGTGCCTACAAAGGGAATTTATAATTCGTAATTCTCTGTCTGTGTGCCATGACGAATTTATCAAACACATCATAGAAGGAAAGAGAGGAAGGGGAAGACCAAGAAGAGCTTACATGGAACACATCAAAGAGAAGGTGAACGTCGTGTCTTATAAGGAAGTGAAGGAATTGGCATTTGATAGATAAAAATGGAGAATGCTACACCAACAAGAGCGTGGCTCTTAAATTAGTGATGTGATGAATTATGTGTAATATTACACTTCTCATCAAAAAAATCGAAACACCTTGCAAGTTTACGTTTTGTCAGGATTATCAGAAAAATGTGTACATTTAGGAATAAATGTTAAATGTCGTTTAATAGTGAGTAATATGAGCTTATCAAATCTTAATGTTAATGTTCTAAATTTAAATGAATTTTTCATAGGTTTCGTATTTTGTTAAATGAGTCATTTTTATTCCGTATGGAGTATAAAGGAAATGGATAAAACAACACACGTAAATGAAAAAAAAAGCTAAAAAACGTTTATTTAATAACTTGTATTCCCTCCCCGAGCTCTAATTACTGCTTCCATACGGTTCTTCATCGATCGGATGAGAGTCACGATCACATGCTGTGGTATATTGTCCCATTCCTCTTGGATTGCATCTTGCAGCTGGCTAAGTGTTTCTGGGGCAGGATCTCTTGCTCGAATTCGTCTCTTTAATTCATCCCACAGATGTTCAATGGGATTCATGTCCGGGCTTCTTGCTGGCCATTCCATAATAGAGATATCGACTTCGTTAAGATAATCTCGTACGACGCCCGCGGTGTGAGCCCTAGCATTGTCGTGCATGAATATGAAGCCGTTGCCAATAAAATGTGCATAGGGCATCACATGAGGCTCGAGACACTCTTCGACGTACCGATGACAGTTTAGTGCAGGCAGACGAAAGCAAGCTCTGTCTTACCGTCGGCGCTGATTCCTCCCCAAACCGTCCACGAACCGCCACCATAGCTGACCTTTTCTTCAATGCAGCATTGTGCATAGCGTTCTCCGTCTCTTCTGTAGACCTTGTTCCTTCCGTCGTTACCATACAGCATAATTTTACACTCATCAGAAAAGAGAACTTTGCTCCACTGTAGGTATGACCAATTTAGGTGCTCACGTGCAAAGTTAAGGCGCGCTCTTCGATGGTCTGCAGTTAATTTCGGCCCATTTGCTGGCTTATGCGGTACCAGTCCACGATCCTTCAATCTTCTTCTAATTGTAGAGTCACTTACAGCCACCCTTCGTACAACACGAAGCCGCTGCTGCAGTTGAAAAGCGTTAAGGCGTCGATTTCTTAAAGAAGTTGTTACAATAAATCGATCATCTCGCTCAGAAGTGACCCGATTCCTGCCAGATCCTGAACGGCGCGTGAACAAACCAGTCTCCCGATAACGTTTATAGACTCTATGAACAGATGACAGGCTTAGATGCAGTCTTGCAGCCACAACACGCTGACTAAGGCCAGAATCCAGCAATGCCACAACTTGGGCGGCTTCTATGGGCGAAGTATCCATACGTTTTAGAAAAAAAACCTTTTTTCAGACGTCCCAAAGTCACAGTATTGAAATAAAAAACAAAAAGTTTAAGGATAGGCGCCAATTTTTAGTTTTTAAACGCTAAATGTACTCCAACCCTAAACACACATTTGTCTCAAAACAGTGATTCATTTCGTTTATAAGATAAACAAATGAAATTCTAATTTTGAATTTAGAATTTTCGCTTATTACTGTAATGGCCAAACTGCCAGCTATACATTTATGTATTTTTTTTCATCGTATGAATTCTTTTTTGTGTTAAATTCGGACAGAAACAATGAAAACGGAAGTGTTTCGATTTTTTTGATGAGAAGTGTATGAATAATGAGGAGCTCGGTGGCGCAGCGGTAAACGCGCTCGGTCTGCGATTGTTGAAGTTAAACAACTTTCGTAAAAGGCCGGTCATAGGATGGGTGACCACAAAAAAGTTTTCATCTCGAACTCCTCCGTGCTTCGGAAGGCACGTTAAACCGTTGGTCCCGGCTGTATTAGCAGTCGTTACTGCACTGGGCCCGCGTGATGGTTTAAGGCCCGATCTCGCTATCCATCCATAGGGAAGGCCCGTGCCCCAGCAGTGGGGACGTTAAAGGGCTGGTGATGATGACGATGCCGTAATTTCGTCCTATACAGGGTGTTAGTGACATCGTAACGAAAAAAAAAATGGAACGCCTATTTTATTGTACTAAAAACGATGGTGGGTGTTTTTCTTGTCGCAAATGTTTAATTAAGATTTTCAATTTTTACTGTGCCGCAATGTAAGTCGAACAACGCGCCACACAGACGCTAAACTTACGCGCGGCTACGTTACGCGTGTGAGATACGATGTTGATATCTAGGTAGGAGTTTTCATTCTCTTGTACTTAGATGCTTAGTAGTGGTTCAACGTTTAAAAATGTTGTTTGTTGAAGTAGAACACCTACTGCCACGATTTTTCACGCACGGTACCTACCTACCAGTTATTAAAACGTTCCTAACTTATTAACAATAAAAACCCTACTCTTGCCTTACCTTAATTGTTATTCCTTCGGATGAAGTACCTAGGTAGGTACCCTAGAACATGTCACGTCACGTAGGTATGCAACATCGCGTTTCCTCCGCGGTAGGTAGGTATCACACGCACTCACAAACACAACACCTTGCTCTTTAATAAACATCAACAATCTTCCATACTTTTGCGCAGTAAATGGTCTATGATCTATCATCATAGTCGACACTACTCATTTACAGAATGAAACAAACACTCACAAACACGAAAAAAATATCCTCGAAAAACATCACGCGATTCGGGTCAAGCTTAGTATTCGACTGAGCGGAAGCGCGCGGCGGCGTTAGCGCAAAGCATCAAAGGCGCCGACTAAGGACGCCGACGACGCACCGGCCGCGGCCGCGTCGAGCCGACGACTAGAGAGAGAGAGAGAAGTATGTTTATGGTGCAAGTGACAGAGAAAGAAATAGTATCTGTTCGTATGCCTACTTTATTGGCGAGCGTTGCCCTTGACCCGTGCGCCGGCTATTCACCTGCGCATAGCTGAAGTTGTAGATACGTTATTATTATTATTGATGACATTGATAAAATTTAATAATTAGTAATTTTTATTTGTTTATTTTAAATGTGCGTTCTATGCAGCTTAAAACACAATATGGGACTGAAAAAAATCTATTATTTTTATGAATTTGGCGACAGGAAACTTCACTTGATACCTATCAACTCAAAGAAATACCTAGTATCTGTTCGTAATGCCTACTTTATTGGCGCGCGTTGCCCTTGATCCGTGAGGCTATTCACGTCCGAGTATCCATCAAGACAGATCAAACAAGCCCTAACTCGGAGGTCTTGCGTCCCAGGATCCTTTAATTATGTCTTAGAACCTTCTTGGCCTATGTGGTCCAGTGGTTGAGCGATGGGATGCGGAGGGTCCGGGTTCGTATTCCGGTGGGGACATATCACAAAAATCTGTTTATAAGGCCTTTGGTTGGGACGTTACAGGCTGATCACCTGATTGTCCGAAAGTAAAATGATCCGTGCTTCGGAAGGTACGTTAAGTCGTTGCTCCCGTCTACTAGGTACTTATGTAAGCACGTAGCCGTTACATGAATATTGTACACAGAACAGGATAGGTTTAATTAGTTCTTTACTGATGATTTAACAATGAGATTTAAAACTACGAATAACTTAGTACTTAGTACCTCGGTACGGTACCAACATGTAACAAGAAAAATAAGATCACTCCACTCGGACAATTTTTTTCTTTGAACATGCCGACATTGCCTACGCGGCGGAGTTGCCGAACTATCGATAGGTAGATTATCAATTGTTGAACTTGAAAATTGTCTAAACTATCGAAAGTAGTGATAGTACATTTAGATCGATACTAGCGATAGTACCGATAGGTCTTGCTTTGTAACAATAATGGGTATTGATCTAAAAGATTTATTTATTTTCGATTTTTGTGTAGCGAGGTTTTGCGTAGGTACTTACATACTAAGTTGGTGGATGGTTGACATAGTAGGTAACTAATTACCTAATCTGTGGTGGTTGTGTTAGTTGGTTGTTAGTTATTCTAATGACAACAAAGAATACAATTATTTACTGTTTCAACTGTTTTAGGTAGATAATGGCCCTGATTCCTATGAGTAAATGAATGAATAACCCGGTCGAATCAAAAAGGTATCTCGCTGGTAACTTAATTCTGTCGGTTGTTTTAGATTTCTGCTTAAAATTGACGTGTATTCCATAAATTTTATGCCTGTTGATTATCCGTCCATTTAAGAATAAGAATAAAATAAATTTATAATTTACGATAGACAGAGAAAGAAATAGGATCGGTTCGTAGTGCCTACTTTGTAGGCCGCGCCGCCGCCGCGCCGCCGCCGCGCCGCCGCCGCGCCGCCGGCGTGCGGCGCGGGGCGCGCGGAGCGGGGCGTGCGGAGCGGGGCGCGCGGCGCGGTGCGTGTGGCCGTTGACCCGTTCGAACAGCTGTTGTCTCCATTACATCGAAAATTTTCGATAATTTGTCATTATTGTTTTTTTTATTGAAATTTGGGTTCTATGCAGCTAAAAGCACAATATGGAATTGAAAATAATTAAAAACAAAACTCAAAATTTCATGAATTTTGCGACGGAAAATTCCACTAGATATTAACTCAGAATCATGGTCTGAATCATCCCTTTCAGTATTCGTTACGATGTCACTAACACCCGGTATTGACCTATATTGTGAGCTGTTATTACCAAACCCATCGACCCTGGTGTCAGGGTTATTACTGAGCCGCCATAGGCCCCTGACATGACTCACGTAACGACTACGTACTTACATCAGTAAGTAATAACCGGGACCAACGGCTTAACGTGCCTTCCGAAGCACGGATCTTTTTACTTTTTGGATAATCAGGTGATCAGCCTATAATGTCCTAACCAAACTAGGGATCACAACGTGATTTTTGTACCCACTGGGATTCGAACCCGGGACCTCCCGACGAGCACAACGCTCCACTACTGGACCACGGAGGCCACCTTAAAGGCCACGGAGGTCTTTAAGGTAATCCTTACTATACATATATTCCATACCCTTCAATCGACTTGGATAGTTAGTTTCAGAACATACTTTCTTTTTATAGAACTAGTATCGTCGCTTTCAAAAGCTGACCATAGAAATTAGTTCTAATCTTAGTTCATTCTAAAGGCTACTTTATAAAGAACCCTGACTTTTATAACACCTAACGCTACACTGTTACTGGTGTTTACAATCGGTAGGTCTTGATAAATCGGTTGCTGTTCGTATTGCGTGATCCAGAACACATTAATTCGGGCTTTTTATAAATTGTATCTACAGACACGATAAACCTATATTCTGATGAACAAAAGGTTATAGTAGAAGAAATAAGTATTATTTATTTGATTGATGTACACAAAAGCATTGTATTGAATGTTTGACCCAAATCTGTAATAGTATCTTGCGAGTTGATGAATTGCATTGATATAACTATAGGATGAACAGTATTGATACAGAATTGATTGTAGGGTCATCGCTTTTTTGTTTTGGTTTTCCCCTTAGGGCAAGGCAAAGGGAACTATGTCCATACAGCCAAATCTTATGTTTTTTCTTGATGATGAATAACGAAATGGTGAAAGTTACATACATACATACATAAACTCACGCCCGTAATCCCTAATGGGGTGGGCAGAGCCACAAGTAATCAAAGACAACTTGCAGCCACTGTTGATACGAAGTCCAAAGATGGATATGATGAACCTTATGGTGATAAGGGATCAGCCTATCGCCCATAACATTAGTCCATCATGTTAGATGACACAATCCCTCTGTCGGTTTTTACGACATGCCCGGGAAGAGAAGCAGCTGAACGTGTTCTATGTTTTTTATATGCTCCCAGAACAGCATAGAAGCAAAATGGTGAAAGTTGATGACGATAAATGATGAAACCTAAGCCCCCAAGCGATTCGTGCTTCGGAAGGCACGTTAAGCCGTTGGTCCCGGTTATTACTTACTGATGTAAGTACGTAGTTGTTCGTTACATGAGTCATGTCAGGGGCCTATGGCGGCTCAGTAATAGCCCTGACACCAGGGTTGATGGGGTTGTTAATCCACCTCACAATCTACACGATAGAAGAAGAAGCCCCCAACCTTGGAGCAGACTCCTACTCCGAACCCCAAACGAATTAACTCAAAAGTCTGCATAAACTTTCGAGTTATAAAGCGGCTTGTTGGCACGAAGCGACAATAGATAAATACGCTTTGTTTATTGAATATTCCGATATAATAACACTATCGCGAATGTTTTGTAATGCCTTAATGCGATCATTAACCACAAAACACCACTTCGTTTTATTATTTAGATTATAGAATGAAGAAAGACATTTTCTATTATAAATAGTCTACCTAAAAGACAAATAACGTGCGTTGAGCAGAGCCACAAGTGATCAGAAGACAACTTGCAGTCACTTTTGATACATATATCTACGTGGCATTTGATGCTGGAGTTATGGTATAAGAAGACAGGTATGCTCAAAACTGACAGCATGATAGCTGTCAAGGTTAGCCCAGCTGACGTCATCCGAACCTGCGTTGCCATTTCTTAAAACATAAATTACCCACGTCCAATGTTTTTAATTTACTTTGAAATGAAATTAGGTATGTACTTTTAATAAAAGATTTCAGTTTTAATGATTTTTGTATACGTGACAAATATTAGTAATTAAATACATTACATTACTGACATTAGTCAGTAATTCACTTAATTTTCAATAATAAAATTCGCGTCCTTGGAATGTTGAAGATATCAATTTAATGGTAACACTTACGTCATCAATGGGCTAGCAATGGCGGCTTGTCATAGGATTAAGCATACCTGGTTTTCTTATACCATGGTTGGAGTAAAGTGGACTAATATAAATTGAAATCATTGCATTATTTATTAATTATTATTTGTAAACAACGTCAATTAGTTCGGTTACCGTATCCGAGGTTTCCTCTATCAGGGTTGTAGCTGAAAATCAGCGATTTGCTCGAAAAGGCAAATACTTGCGCTGAGCTAAGACCGTTTTGCGCTGCTGCAGCACACATACATACCTGGCATGTGTTAAACATTTTGTATGTGGTGTGTATTGTTGTTGATATGTATTGTATGCATGTGTGACTGTAGACCAAATAAATTAGTAATCTATCTATATAAATCATTCATCGTTCACAAAATAAAAAAAAATCTAATAATAAAAAAATAAAAACCAAAAAAACCTAAAAATCTAATCTAATCTAATTTAATCTAATTTTGACAAATAGCATGACAATTTTGAAAGATAGCGGCGATTGACATCAGTCACATTATAACACCCAGTACGCATTCATGTGAAGATTATTACAAGTAGCTTAGTCACTGTGGAGTGGTCATTATCTGTCGCAGCTGTATAATTGTCAGATAAGTAATGTTAATGCAACAGCACTTAAACTAATGGAGGTCAACCTATCGTAGCCACAACACAAACAAACATAGAGCGCGATGTATAATGGGGTGGACAGAGTAACAAGTAATCAGGTGACAATTTGCAGACACTTGATAAAAAGTCTTAAGACGGATATGATGAAAGGTCATAAGCCCATCGCAGTGAGGACAAAAACTAGAAGCTCAAATGTAGGCGGCAGCACTGTTTAGTATAACTAAATTTTGACAGTTCTCCACACTGTCCAGCTAAAATTCGTGATAAATTACTATGAACTGTGGAGCTATGTGGATTGTATCCCGCGTGAAGGATGAGTTACGAATAAGTCAGTTGGAAAAAGACTTTTTTCAAAATTTTTTTCTAATTGATTCAAAATACGTTTTTCTAAAGTTTCTTCTTTTGGATCTTAGGAAATAAATATAACGCTATAATTTCGCACTTAAACGCTGCGCAAAAGGTTTTAGTGTAAAATATAAACAAAATAATATGTTTGTTTACTCAAATATAATGGGGAACTGTCAAAATTTAAGGACACTCAACAGTAGCGACACCTGGGGGGTCAGAATGGCCACATCGAAGCCATTCATCTAAGAAAGCAATCTTGCAATTTGACATTTGTCCATATAAAAGTAAGTGCGTTATGCAAACAAATGTCAAATAGCAATATTGCTTTCTTAGAGGAATTGCTTCGATGTGGCCATTTAACCCCCCTGTTGGGATAAATAGGTAGTTTTTATCCTTATTCGTCTAACGATGTACGCGATGCCCAGGAAGGTAAACAGCTAGCAGCGTTCTATTTTTTATTTAGATAGTCCAACATAGAAGCTTCCATTATCATCTAAACAGGTATTAACTTCAGTTTTCTACCTACAGTTTTTAGATCAGTTACTCAATTAACGGAAGAGGTTACTGTTAGCTAATCAACTGTGCTAATCTTATGTTCAACAGTGTCATTGACATAATCCACTTCGAACGGGAGCGGACTCAGAGCTTATAGTGGGTCATATATAAGATAAGATATTTATTGCATTCCTGATGTTTTTACAGAGGTCTTAAAAGTAGAGGAAAGTACAAAGTGGAACCCAGTAAGGGCACTACCACACTAACTTAAAATTATACACAATGAAAATAGAAAACCAAGAATAAATAGTAGAGTAGACTTCCATGGTCTATAGATCTTATCGCAATCATCATCATCAGCCTTACGACGCCCATTGTTAGGCCTCCCCCAAGGATCTCCACGACGATCGGTCCTGCGCTGCGCTGCCCGCATCCAGCGGCTTATCGCAATATTAAGTTACTAGCTTTTGCCCGCGACTTCGTCCGCGTGGAAGGATTTTTTCCCGCTAATTTCCGTTGACATGGGAATTTCGGGAATTCCTTTCTTAGAGCACCTCTACGGTACCTAAGCTACGTCCCTTCCAAATTTCAAGTGCCTACGTTTAGCCGTTTAGGCTGTGCGTTGATATGTCAGTTAGTCAGTTTCTCCTTTTATATAATTTAGATAGAGATATTATTCATTAGGTATACAGGGTGTTAGTGACATCGTAACGAATACTAAGGAAGATGATTCAGACCATGATTCTAAGTCAATATCAAGTGTTTTTTTTTTTTTCGTTTTCGTTACGGTGTCACTAACACCATGTATGATATTTCACCGTCTTTTCCTCACCCATTTCCGCTTTAAGCGATAAAGCCGCCAATGCGTGAGTATTACAAGGCAATTGGGTCGAGTACTAGGTTTAAGATAAATTATGAAATTCCAATTATTAAATAAAGACAGATCTAAAACTAACGAAAAACATTTTTTTTTTTCTAATTAATTGATTTATGAATTTTAATCAAGAAAAACGTAATAATAAGTCCGATATTTTATCACATCTTTCTATGACGTCACAGTGTGCTTTTTCATACAAATTCCATAGTAATTTTGTGTTTTTAACGTTTAGTAAAAAGTAACTGATTTGGAAACTAGCCTATTTATTGCCTTGTACTTATTAGATAGGCCTCTTTTACCTCTGTAATCAATCATGCGATAAAAGTATGTTTGTGTTGTGGCGTGAATAAAACAATAAATACTTTTCTTTATTTCACATTGGAGTCGATTAAAAGGGACTGCTTTCTGGTTTTTCGGGTTTATAAAAATCGTTGACCTATTGTACGTAAAAGTGCAACTGTTCCTTACAAAATTACAATTACAATACAAAAATCACCTCACAACCCACACGACAGAAGAAGTATACAGTACAAAAACCCTTTATTGCATATAGTATAAACACAACACAAAAAACAATTACAAAAAACACAATCGGCGACCTCATTGCTAAATAGCAATTTCTTCCAGGTGTGAGGTCCTTGGGGTTAGGGTAAATCTTTTTGTAGTTTTAACTTATTGGAGAGTTAGGAGTTATGAGTCATAATCTCCATAACCATCCGTCTGATGCGGCCCTGTTTGTTAAAGTTGAATGGATAGTGCGTTGACCTGCCGAAATGTATCGTATACAGTATAGGTAGTAGGTATTTATAAAGCACATTGTTGTTTACGGTTCAACAATCCTTGTAAGATGAGCTGTTTATGACGTCATTATTGTAGGTGTGTATCACTCAATCACTAGGTGTAATGATTCGGAGCCGTGATGTGCCGTTCCCGGGAATTTTCCCGAAAGTCAAAAGGCGCAAAACACATGTAAAAAGAGCTTTATTGCCTAACCTGTAGGCAGATAAAACCACAGTACAAGAAAGAACAATTTGAAAAAGAAAAATAGCCAGTGTCCTTATTATTAAAGTTTTTAACGGGAACATCATCTCATCTGTAAGAGCGATAGGCTGGTCCACCTTAGGACTATCTAACAAAAGTGGCTGCAAATAGTTTCTTGATTATTTGTAGTTTCGGGGAATATGGTCCTGAGTTTATGTATGTATTTATGTATGTGTTTTAACGGGAACATTCCAGGGAACTCAACATTGATTCGGAGTGATTTAAATAAATCAATTCATAAAGGTTGGTACATTGACAGGTATTAACTACATTGATTTTTACCTTCTTTTTATATTTTTACTTATACATAACATAGCATCACGCCTGTATCCCCGATAGGGTGGACAGGATATAGTATGTATATACACCCACTCTTCGTCAGCTGCTGTTAAAGTCCCAAATAATAGGCACAGATCCTCTAACTAACCACGTAATATCAATAAAATCTATGATCCAAATTCAAACTGATACTCGTAAAGTCGAATTCAGTGGGATGTTTTTACTTTTTCAACACAATTAAGAAATTCTCTTCAAACTAATAATAACATTATTTTTTATAGTTGGCTTTAAAAGCAAACTGTTGTATGTTTACTTACTTAAAAATAAAGCAGTAAAACTTCACGAGACTAAGTAATTAGTGGAAACTCATTAAAAAAAAAAACGCAGCCAAAATCATTTTTTTGGAGTAGGTTATAAGTAAATATGCTTACATGCCATAATGAGTGAGTCAAGTTCACTTACTGCTATAAAAATAAAAAAGTTAAATAAAAATCACGCTCTGAATACAGGTTTGAACTAAAAGCGACTTAATAACAAAGTGCGGAACTTAGTCGTCAAGTAATTAACTAGCTTCGAACTTAATTAAGCAAGTTGCTTTCCGAAGAGAATACAAAATAAACGCAAGTTTTCGCGTGTTCTAGTAATTGGACCGACAATTACCTTTTAGGTGGATAAACATTGGTTTTGGCTACGCGTTCCGTTCTTGCTACAATCTCCAATGCGGTGGGCACAGCCAAAAGTTTTTTTTTTTTTGATGGGTTGGCTCTTGGCCCCAGAAGCCCAAAGGCATTGACGAGGCCTAAGATGGAGCTAGCTCGCCCAGAAGGTGCCTGTTCACTTTGGCCTTGAAAGCACCCGGAATATATGCATTCGGAAATATAGAAGACGGGATCTGGCAACCAGGATAATGTGCCTAGAGGAAGTCACATCATCACAGTACCTACCTGTTTAGAAGATACCTGTTGTCACTTTTAATTCGATGTTCTAATATCTTCTATTCGAAGTTCCCCATTTAGACAGTGTACTATTCAGGTCAGCTTATAGGTTACTTTTCAACTAATCAAACCAGTTACTTTACACTAAACGTCTTTTTTTTTGACGTGACTTATTGTAGATTTGCCGCAGATGGCATTAACTACTTGGCCGGAATTGGCTGGAACACTAAACGTCAAAACACGAAACTACTATAGAATTTGTATGAAAAAGCACACATGACGTCATAGAAAACGTGATAAAATGTCAGACTTATTACGTTTTTCTTGATTAAAATTCATAAATAAGTTAAATGGAAAAGATAAAATGTTTTTCGTTAGCTTTAGATCTGTCTTTATTTAATAATCGGAATTTCATAATTTATCTTAAAGCTACACGACCCAATTGCTTAATATTATTCACCTATTGGAGGTTTTATCGCTTAAAGCGGAAAACGGTGAAGAAAAGAAGGTGAAATAACTTAGTACGATCACGAGTACTAATATGCATACACTTTGATACCATGTCACATTAACTTTTTCGACTAATTGACCCGTAAGTCTTAATAAATGTCAAATATGTTAGTGCGACAGGGTTCTAAAGTGGGTATATGATATTGCTCATGACTGTACACGATTCAATTGTAAGCAATAATGCTATCGTATTTTCCGTTTCACGTACTCCTTAGTTCAACAAAACTACTTATCAAGACATGTATTATTCACTTGGAGTTAACTAACGGCTTGCTTTCAAGGGTGCAGTGTTTCCGATAAGTCTCCTTTGGTCAATGCCAACCATTGTCTGCTGGTAAAAGTTTGAGACCTTGGTCTTGTTTGTTTTGGGCACAAAAACTCACTTCGGCGCACGGTTATACTTCTTTCACCCTAATGTTTGGGATGAAGGATTGATTATGGTTTTGGTCACGGAATGGAAGAAAGAGGTTGGAAGGGCCAAGTGAGTGCGAAACGCGCGCCATACAAGTATGAGCAAATAGTTCACACTTCAACTTTGTTATTCTTTTTGCAGTAGTAGTAAAAGAGAGCGGGGTTGAACCGGCAACAGCGGTTTTCATATATGTAAAAAAACATATAGGATTATTTGCAAAAAATAGCGATCGGCACATTGTTAATACCAGGAACAAAAATAAACTTGCTTTACAAGTCAGTCGATTACATAAGATTACTAAATCTTTTAAGGGGCAATGTATACGTTTTTACAATAAGATTCCCATTGACATTCAGAATTTGCCTTTCAACTGTTTTAAGACAGTAGTTAAACAAAACTTTACAAAAAAGGTTATTATAAAGTTAGTGATTATTTAGAAGATATGAATGCATGGGATTAACTGTCTGAGAACTGATATTAGGCAGCTAAATTACTCAATTGTATACCAATATTTTATGTTTATTTTTTTAAAGAACGTCTAGGGCCCTGTGCCGAGGTTTTTCTTGCAGCTTCTTTTCCCCGGCTATACAGGTTGTGAGAAGCTGCAGTAGTTTTAGGCGGATGAGACGTTCGTTATGTAAAATTGACGATTCAAAGTGTAACTATGTTACCTACTGAATAAAGATATTTTTGAATTTTGAAATTTTTGCGCGTTAGGGCCGTTCCAATTTCTTTCTTCCATTGGTTCCAGTTTTGGGCACACAAGTATTATAATACTATAAGGCTAGATGATTACGTAGTCATATGTGCTACTTTTTACGAAACCTAAAAACGAAATATATGCATCAAATAGAATACTTACCCAGCTATGACGTCATCAAATTCAATTCAAATTCAAAAATATCTTTATTCAGTAAGTAACATAGTTACACTTTGAATCGTCAATTTTTACATAACGAACGTCTCATCCGCCTAAAACTACTCATCAATAACCGCGGAATAAATAGAAGCGTACATACTACGTAGTCGGACCTACTCCTTATTTCCTAATTTTAGACTAAGGGCCCATTTCTCAAATAGCTTCTATTCATAGAATAAAGTGTTCCAAATTTGAATATTTGTATTCTTAATTATGCTATTCCATTAATAAATGATTGAAAAACACAAAAAGTTGTGTTTAATTTTATTTTAAACTGGCTCATATTTCTATACGACCTATTACAAATATCGTAATATTTATTTGTCCTTATTACTATTGAATGTTGCAATGACAATGGTGATTGCATATATTCTGTAAGCTGAGGTAATGTAACGCAAAGTGAAGTGGTTAATGGATTTTTATTGGAATTTCTTAAGCCGTTGATTAATTTTGTCTGCTGTGGCTTGCTTAAGTGTACCATAGTGAGTACTTTAATACAACCATACGAATACGTGAGTCTTTTCTTCTTCTATTGTGTGGGTTGTGAGGCGGATTACCAACCTCATCAACCCTGGTGTCAGGGTTCCTATTGAGCCGCCAAACGCCCCTGACATGACTCATGTCACGACTACGTACTTTCATCACTAAGTAGTAACTGGTACCAACGGTTTAACGTGCCTTCCGAAGCACGCATCATCTTAGTTTCGGACAATCTAGTGATCAGTCATGTCCTAACCAAAATAGGGATCACAAAGCGATTTTTGTGATATGTCCCCTCCGGGATTCGAACCCGGGACCTCTGGATCGTGAGTTCAACGCTCAACCACTGGACCACGGAGGCCGTTAGGCTGCGTTTCCATTGACGCGGAGCTGAGAGGAGATGTGCAGGAATCGACCAATCACCGTGAGGGAGAGAGTGACAGAGCGTCTTCGTTTTTCGCTCTCTCGAACGCTGTGATTGGTCAAATCCGCACATCTCCGCTCTTCTCCGCCCACTTCCGCGTCAGTGGAAACCCGGCCTTAGTGTAATAAAATGAGTATATGTGAGTGGAGAATACAGTATACCATTAACATCATAATGTTGCAACCAGCAAAACCTCGCACAAATGAAAAGCTAGCAATTAGTTTGCAATAACCATCATATTGCGCAATGTTTAGAAACCTTGCTTCCAGATAAATACAATACCTACTGAAATATAAATTGCTTAGTCGTGCTTCTTTTAACGTACATATCACCTTTGAAACTACAGTCCTTGAGTACTTTTGCATTGCAAATTTCGATCGTTAGAAGGTACAGTTGTACGTAATAAGTCGTTAAAGTGAAAATTTGTAGTTTAGTTTTAAATTTAACTTTTATGAAGTGTTGCGCAATATCTCTTTTTAACACTTTCAAGAACAGAACGTCTTGTGACGTTCCGATTCTAAGGTGTCTGTGCACGCAAACTATACTCATGGCTGAGATTTGAATCTGCCGCCTCGACTTATGCGAGCCGCGGCAATCCGCGCTATTGGTCGAAACCAATATGGCGTCACTCTGTTCGCGACGACCACGGGGTCCGCCACGGATAATTTGTTTGCTGTGAATTTATTGTGAACAAACTGTTTAATCTATCGGAAATTGTGTTATTAATGTTGGACAATACCTAATTCAACTCAGCTGAGTGTTAAGTTGGTGAATACAACAAGGAACTGTCGGCGGTATAGGTATCTCGGTCCCGTGGTTTGGAGCCCGGCGCAGCAGCAGTCAGGTTCGTGGCCTTCTCATTTCATGCTGTGATTATGTATAGATTTGTGTTGCACTGGCCACCTTACCAGCCATGGTTTTAGTCTCTTGCTCTGGTTATCGAAGGAATTAACGAACAGTGTCATACTATCTGTTATGAACCATCAATGACCTATGGTCTCTGCCCGTGAAAGGGTCAATAGTGTGAAGTTGTCCACTGGACCTAGTAAAGTGATACTACTACTACTTATCGTGTGGGTTGTGAGGTGGAATACCAGCCTCATCAATCCTAAAAGTAAAGTAAGTAAGTAGTTAGTATGAGTAAAGTGATAAAAAAACAGCATGGTAGGTATACAACCTCCGTGGTCCAGTTCGAATCCCGGTGGGGACATATCACAGAAAATAACTTCTGCATGACTATGAACTATTTATTCGAGGAAGCGATGGTCTCTGTATAGAAAAGCGACAAACAGTTCAAAGAGGTCCGCTTACCGGATCTGATTTAAGAAGTCCGGTTTTTAACAGAAACGATTGCCTTGCCAGGCTGACTTTCGAAACCACAGGGAAAACTAACTCAAATAAAGGTTTGAATTAAATACTTAGTAGTACTTTAATATTTGGAAGTACGCTTGAACTCCAAGTTTGAATTAGAGAACTGAACTGAACTGTTTTATACAAGGATCCCGCAGTCTGGTTAGTTTGAATTAATTTTAGTTTTAGCGAGTTCATATCAAAATGTGAGGGTTTTGTAAATTACTCGTATTTGGTGGAGGTTCTATTTGAATCGAGTTTAACGACTTTGTCGTGGATTATACTTTTGCGTTTGTTAACTTGTAAAGGTATAAAGCAAACAGTTATTAAATCATTAACAAATAAATTAAAACGTTATTGTTTATAAGACAATTTATTTTTTATTTCTTTTTAATTATACTATACGTAGTGATTATTCTGTATTTCTAGTGAGTCCTTTGCTGTTCGCGTCAAAAAGGAAGAGGAATAACGTTTAGTGCAGATTGGTGGTCTTCTTCTTTGCGAGTCGATGGCGAGCGATACTAAATTTTTGCTGACCAATAATTGGCCACGCTTACGGCGTTGTCAGTGGCTTCGTGAAGGTCTTTAATAGTGCAGGCGTTGGTGGTATATCCACAACATAAGGATGAAATGCCTGACGACGTCTAGTTGTAGATGCAATCATTGAAATGTTACCGAAATCGATTTTATTTGTTTTATTTTATTAAAAAGGTACACAGACAGATTGTAAACAATACACATATGACATAACTCGAAACAGGTTTAGAACTAGCCTACAATCCAAAAAAATAGTGTACACAGCATGACAAAATAGTAGAAAGAACCTAAGGATAAACAATACATGTTTAATACTTATTAATACACTAAAAACATTACCATAAGACCAAAACAAAACTAACTAAGATAGCTAAAGAAGCAAGTGAGACCACAACAATCGTTTAAACTTCGCAATATTATTGTCGAAAAGATCAAGATCAGCATTACAATGCTTAAGAACATCATAGTCACGACACATCTTTATAATGGGATTGTAGAAAGAGGTGTTATGTTTACTTCCGTGTACTCATAATACAAGGGAGCACTTGCCAAAGGGTAATAAAGAAGCAAGTGTTTACCTAGTCGATAGCCCAACTCTACATTGCCCTTGGGTATAGGTTATACGTGCTAATTTTGGATAGTCTGCTAATACCACAGTTTAGACTGGAATATTGGCAAAATATCCGTGATAATCCTGCAGGTTTCGCATGCGCAACGTGATAAAATTTTGGATCGATTATGTCGTTTTGTCAATTGGTGCTAACATGGCAAACCAAAAAAGTCATATCGTTCTGTCAAAATACCACAACGTGAAATATTGTCGATGGACGCTAACATAGCACCGTACCTCTATTTTTATAAAATTCTGTGGATTTTTGACACATCTACGTAATATGCTTTTTATCTTTTAATGAGAAAAGAGGCTTGGATTACAGTCTTGTAGCAGAGTACAAACTCTGCACATACTGGCCTTTCGTTCTGACCATCATCATTTTAAATTACGAAATTCTCATTCCATTCCGCATTTCCTTTCATTTTACTCTCTTTTGACTCGCTGCATCCCCGACCTTCATAAAAACAACAAGTATATTATACTGTTTAGGGCCGTGCCCTTTAATTCTTGATTCTTTTGTGAAGTGCGTATATTGTGAACTATGTATATTCCTAACCTGTGTTTTTAATAAACTGTATATATTTCTGCTTGCTTCTAATTTATCATCGTTATCACCAATCATTCCCCTACTCTGCCGGCACGTTGGATACCATATCCTCACCACCCAGCGCGCCGCAGTCTTTTAGCTTAAATTGACGTGGATTTGTGACGTGGTTACAATACATCTCTGCCTATCCCTAGGGAATACATTTTTATCTGTCCAAGACAAATAAATGTAATCCTATAACGGTTCCGCTTTGAGGTTCGGAATCCTAAAAATAACAGCTAGAAACAAATCTAATTAAACGTAGGCCAGTGATTTTAACACTTCACAAATAGCGGGTCTAGTGTAAATAAAACTAGCTACACTAACACGCTGGAGGGTTTTTTAATTACCCGCCATTTTGTTTGCACAAAGGTGCGTACTTAATTAATGTACTTAATGTACTTAATTAAGAGACTTTTTGTAATTATTTATTTTTAGTTTGGTGCAATAAAGTGTATTTGTATTGTATTGTATTGTGCGTGGGCGGCTCCAAATTATCCCGCTTTTGGTGGCTAAAATTAGACACTGTAGGTTCAACTATATTGTCAACTTGGTACCAGGAAATTAATAAAGGCTTGTACAAAATGGATATTGCTTTATATAGAACAAAGTAGTCACTATATTATACCTCTAGATATGGAAATGTCAAGAGCCGCGGTAGCCCAGTTGGTAGAACGCTTCACTCTCAATTTGAGGTCGCAGTTTCGAATCCCAACATAGGCCTAACCTAAACTAATGATTTTCAAATTTAATTTCGAATTCATGTTTGGATCATAAATGATTATCACGTGCTCCGCGGTGAAGGAAATCATCGTGAGGATACCCACATTCCCCAGAAATGTATTTCGGAGGTATATGACTTAACCTATATTGGGCTGGTTTTCCCTTCGCGGTAGGTAGGTAGGTCAGACAGGCAGTCGCTTCTGTAAAAAACCGGACCTGTCAAATCTTTAGGTTAGGTTAGCGGACCCCGTGAAAAACGGTATAACGCTAGGGAGATGGTGATATGGAAATGTTAAACATATTAATATTATTATGGTTTTCCCGGAGCTATGTACCTTCAAAACGCATTTCACGGGAATGTGACTTTCCTCGCGATGTTTTCCTTCACCGCTGAGCACGTGATAATCATTAATGATTCATGAATTCGAATATCATTGGTTTAGGCCCGATTCGAACCTGCGACCTCGCAGTGACACTCAAGCGTCCTTTCAACTGGGCTACCACGGATATCACAGGTGACTATTGAGCCGTTTAAGGCCCCTGACATGACTTATATAACGACTACTTACTAACATCAGTAAGTAGTAACCGGGACCAAAGGCTTAACGTGCCTTCCGAAGCACGGATCATCTTACTTTCGAACAATCAGGTGATCAGTCTGTAATGTCCTAACCAAACTAGGGATCACAATGCAATTTTTGTGATATTTCCCCACCGGAATTCGAACTCGGGACCTCCGGATCGTGAGTCTAACGCTCAACCACTGGACCACGGAGGCCGGTATTGTTTTGTGGCAATTTAGTAAATTAATGACTACCCCAATCCGGTGAAGGCACTCCCACTAAGTGACACATAGGCCGCGTCATTGTGCAAACACATCACTAATATTGTGGCCTATGGCTATTGCGTGATCACCTTTACATAACTCCAATATGCTCATAAATTATTAATATTGGCCTCTTTCATTAGTTATTTTGTGTCCTACAAAAGCAAGCAATATAAGATTTTACAGTTTTTACAGTACATTATTATATAAGCTTATTGTGCCAAGTTGTTGCATTGGGCTCACGATCCCGGGTTCGATTCCCGGTGGGGACAAATCACAAAAATCACTTTGTAATCCCTAGTTTGGTTAGGACATTACAGGCTGATCACCTGATTGTCCGAAATCCGAAATTGATCCCGATAACTGCTTAACTTACTGATATAAGACGTGAGTAATCGTTACATGAGTCATGTCAGGGGCCTTTGGCGGCTCAATAATAACGTTGACACCAGGGTTGATGAAGTTGGTAATCTTCACAACCCACACGATAGAAGAAAACTGTGGTAGTAGGTAGAACAAAGTCGACAGATTATCTGTATAACAAGAGGTGCAAACCTACCATCTTAAATAAGATATTAAATATCCAATATGCATTTACCAGAAACAAAATATCATCATAACACGGCTGAGGTTTTGCGTCTCGACCACAATTGCATCACACGGTGTCATCCGCGCAGGCGGCGACTACTTATAAATACCCACGTAATACTTCGACCATAGAGCAAGGGAGCTACGCTTGACTAATACTAGAGGCGGGTTACACGATAAAATATTTTATTGAGCACAATAGACACTAGATACAGGAATAAGGACTACAGATACTTTTTTTTTTCAATCATTTACAACAATTACTTTATACAAGTAGTACTCTTTATTTAACACCACTGAAAAAAATAGAACAATACAAATGGTCAAAATGTTTTGTATCTACATCTTCTATATGTATAAATAAAGAAACTGATTGACTGACATACCATGACGTCTGAGCACAACCAAACCGCTTTAAGAAAGTTGTCATTTTGCATAATTTTCTTTAATAACGTAATGTTGACTTAGTAACGATTTTCTGGATATTTAACCGTTAAAAGAAATCCACGCATACATCACAAGCAGCCAGTATCTGCAAGATGAAAAAATATAATTTATATTCAGAACTTTTATATCGTGTTATTATATTTTGCATTCAAGAATGTAGTGGCAATCGCTTACCGACTCCTACACGTCAACGATCCCTAAATTTATTTATTACAAGACTTTCGCCTCTAGTGACGACCGAGCGTATTTTACTTCCAAGCTCTATGACCTGTATGGAAACCTAGTTTCTTATTGTTTTGTTACCTGTCGCAATGTTATGTGAGCCTGGTACCGATATTGAGACCAGATAGTACTGACAGTGACATGTTAAATAGGAATGTATATCTGCAACCAAAAAGAATGTTGATGAAGCAAGATATTTATCTGCTATGTTATCTAAGTATTGATTTAAAAGTAAGTAGATCAGTGGCCCCGATTCCTGCAGACACCGCCTAATTTTATTTTAAGTTATATCCGTCATTTTCATATCCGTCGAAAAGGAAAGGGACGGATGATTCACAGCTCTTAATTTTAGGAAGAATGAGTAAATGAATGAATAACCCGGGCGAATCAAAAGGTACGTCGCTGGTATGCAATCCGTTTGACGTGCTGTCTACTTAACTGTGTCGGGTTATTAACGGATGTAAAATTTTTAGACAGTTGGTTTAGATTTGTGCTTAAAATTGACGTGTGTTCCATAAATTTTATGCTTGTCAATTACCCGTCCCTTTCCTTTTCGGCGGATTAGAAAATGACAGATATAACTTAAAATAAAATTAGATGGTATTTACAGGAATTAGCACCAATGTCTACTGATACTTCGCCACTCTTTGGCTATACGAGAAAGAGGTTCTTAAAAGAATTAATTACCTTATTATATTAGTGACTAGATGTTTCGTGAGGGCGCCAAGGTTTAATTTTTTTATCAATATTCTTATGCGGAAAAATATCGTTGATCCACGTAGGTACCATAGTTTCGCAAGGCCGTTGGGTATCCTTATTATACCCGTCATTTTCTTATCCACCAAAAAGGAAAGAGACAGTTGATTGACAACTGTTAATTTTAAAATGAATGAGTGCATGAATGAATAACCCGAGCGAATAAAACAGGCATCCACTGTTTGACGTGTGCTGTCAACTTAATTCTGTTGTCAATATAAAAATTTGGGAGGGCTTTTTTCTGCCTAAAATTGAAGTGTGTTCCATAAATATGCCTGTCGATTGCCCATCCCTTTCCTTTTCATTGGATAAGAAAATGACAGGTGTAACGTAACATAAAATTAGATGGTGTGTACAGTCATGAGCAATATAACGTATCCACTTTAGGACTCTGTCGCACTAACATATTTGACATTTAGTGAGACTTACAGTTCAATTTGTCAAAAAAGTTAATGTGACATGGTACCAAAGTGTATACATATTAATGCTCGTGACCGTACTGAAATGGTCACCGTTATACATCAGCTCCATTTCTTATAATAAAAGTTACCAAAAAAAACGTAATTATAAGAAATATCTTATGAAATAAGTTTCGAAGTGTAAACCAATGCTACGATTGTTGTCCTAGTCACATTCGTAAATTGACATACGTCAACAGCTTGAGGTCACCTGGAGGTCACGTCGATAAAGGCGTCAACTCGGATGTATTTGTTTACCTCCTTGTCACATTGACACTCAATAGCTGTCGTTTCGCGGACACTAAATTCAATGGGTTTGTTTTATTTAGTGAAGTTGTAAGAATAGGTACGCTAAGAAGAAATTACTAAGAACTCTTAATCTCAGCTTTGTGACTGCCCTCAAGGTCATGTCAATGTGACAGTTCTTATTAAAACAGGGACTTGTGTTGTGCATGATCTTAGGGCAGTCTTAGCTAAGATTAGTTTATTTATACCACCCTTATATTGTAATCCACTTTAGGACGTCAACTTCAAATGTCAATGACCGACCCCATCAACCCTGGTGACAACAGAGTTACTATTGAGCCGCCAAAGGCCCCTGACACGACTCGTATAACGACTACATACTTACTTAGGTAAATAAATAGTAGCAGAGATCGTCTGCTTAACATGCCCTTCGAAACTCGGATCATCTTATTTTCTTTTTTACTTTGAACTAGGAATCACTAAGTGATTTTTGAGCAAAATTTTTATGTCTTTATTTTTAAACGCCCGAATAGATTATTGGTTAATGGCCTCCATTTCAGTTTAGGATCTAAACTGGTTCGCAGTAGTAGTCGCATACCGTTTTTGTCATACCATCCATTAAATATTGTTTCATCATCACTAATTTAAGCGCCATGCTCTTGTGGGTATAGCATTCTCCATGCTACATCTCCATTTAGGGAAAAATAGAGCAGTGGTTTCCCTCTTGCCGTCTGCCCCTCAGTACTGTGTCTGACGCGAGTGGGATGGCGCCCAGAGTAGTCTATTTCAAAGCCGTACTAGAACTCGTGTCCTGCGCCTCTGAATAGTACTGACAGTTACTGCTGCCCTCTGTCAGGTTCCAGGTTACAGTTCCTGTGACTAGCCTCTTCCGTCCAGCATTGGCGTACCGATAGCTCCCATCTCTGCCTCTGCAATCGTTGAGGTCTTCACCCATATCCCTGGGAAAGGATTCTACGTTATACCCCGTAGGTCTGGGTCCCTATCCGAACTCATCCACCATCTCATTCCGGCCTTGGTAAATATTGTTTACCAAGACTTATTATGTGTTTTGAGTGATTTGGTAAATAGGTTGTATAGAGTATTGTGTGGGGGCTGTCATGCGATAGCAGTTGCTATAGAGGCATGAACAATGTACAGATACGCAGTGTGGTAACTATGTAGATATAATTATGTATTTGTCAGCGCCGTATGGCCTTTTTGGAAACTCACGCCCGTAACCAACGAGGTAGTGAGAGCCACAAGAAGTTCGTAATGTTTTTCATGTTATTTATAGTCTTATTTTTCTTTTTGTCTATTTTTTATTCAATGTTGTGTTTGAGAAGTGTGTCAGGATCGAAGCAAATGGAATACTATAGTCTCTGCTTACCCCGGTGGGAAATAGTCGTGAGCTTATGTATGTATGTATGTATGTGTTATTCAATGTTTATTTTTGTTGTATAAGTTTTTATATTGTTTTCTCGTCATACAGCGCATTGGGTTACACTGTAATGTTGTATGTACCTTTATAAATAAATAATAAATAAATTGTTGCCGTTTGTATAAAGTTGCTATACTGGTTATATTTATCAGTGGAGCATATGCGACACAGTTACTCGGTATCAGATTCAGGCTGGCGCAAAGTTAGTATTGTGAAGTTTCACCTCAATCATATATCAAGTTATTTACTAACAACCACAGAAAGTAATAAGAGGTACTTTCGCGTTCATAATATTCGTATAGAGATGTACGTTTTAATTTATATAAATTTATTTAAACAAAAAAAACTGTGGACTCTCACTCGGTACAAAATTTAAGACACCAGGCCTGAGGGTTCCCCGTTCGTTTATACATGGTACCTACCGAGGGTTAACGGCCTCCGTGGTCCAGTTTTGAGCGTTAGGCTCGATCCGGAGGTCCCGGGTTCGAATCCCGGCGGGGATATATCACAAATATCAATACTTTGTGATCCCTAGTTTGGTTAGGACATTACAGGCTGATCACCTGATTGTCCGAAAGTAAGATGATCCGTATGTCGGAAGGCACGTTAAGCCGTTGGATCCCGGTTACTGCTTACTGATGTAAGTAAGTAGTCGTTTCACTCGTCTTACGCCTACTTCCCACCGAGGTAAGCAGAGACTAGAATTCCATTTGCTGCGATCCTGACCCACTCCCCTCAACTCCTGGGTTTTTTTAATAAAGTTAAAACAGAAAGTGAAAAAATGGTACATTGAAAAGAAGGTATTACTATTGAAGATTACACTAATACTATTATCATGAAAATATAGTGCCTATTGGTAGTCTCAGTCACCAAGCCCACAGCACTAAACAGGTCGATAAACGTTTAGTCAGAAGACAAATGCATATTCCATAATGAAACACGCCCTACTCAGCCGGCAGAATCCTTTCCCGGCGTGGGAAATCGAAATGTCGCCATTTACGTCAGAGGATTAACAGTAATAACTTACCCTGTGACCTTTCGCCTTTGCAGTATAAGCTTAGTCGCTAATGCATACTTGTACGGGCACGAGTACTAATATGTATACACTTTGAATCCATGTCACATTCACTTTTTTGACAAATTAAACCGTAAGTCTCAATAAATGTCAAATATGATACGGCGACAGGGTTCTAAAATGGGTACATGATATTGCTCATGCCTATACGTGATCAAGAGGACCAAATATACATACTTGAGTTGTGCTGATATATAACAAAGATAATATAATGACCTCCGTGGTCCAGTGGTTGAGCGTTGGGCTCACGATCCGGAGGTCCCGGGTTCGAATCCCGGTGGGGATATATCACAAAAATCACTTTGTGATCCCTAGTTTGGTTAGGACATTATAGGCTGATCACCTGATTGTTCAAAAAGTAAGATGATCCCCCACACGATAGAAAAAAGATAATATAACCTAGCATCACGCCTGTATCCCCGAAGGGGTAGACAGAGGTGTTTAATATACATATTTTTAAGCCCCAAATAGGGTGTGAGCCTATTGCCACTAACCGGGCACAAATCCTGGAAACGATGTGATATCTATGATCCAAATGCGAATTGAAACTTATAAAGTCGAATTCAGGAATGTAGCTTATAAAGACCATGGCTCCGATTCCTGCAGACACCTCCTAATTTTACTTTATGTTATATCTGTCATTTTCTTATCCGTCGAAAAGAAAAGTGACGGATGATTGACAGCTCTTAATTTTAGGAAGAATGAGTAAATGAATGAATAACCCGGGCGAATCAAAAAGCTATCTCGCTGGTATGCAAACCGTTTGACGTATGCGGTTAACTTAATTCTGGCGGGTTATTAGCCAATGCAATTTTTTATAGAGTTGTTTTAGATTTGTGCTTAAAATTGACGTGTGTTCTATAAATTTTATACTTGTCGATTACCCGTCCCTTTCCATTTCGGCGGATAAGAAAAAGACAGATATAGCTTAAAATTAGATGGTCTTCACAGGAATTAGCACCAATAATAATTAGAATTCATCATCACTAATTTAAGAGCCACGCTCTTGTCGGTGTAGCATTCAACGTGCTATTGTTTTAGGGCAGCGGTTTCCCTCTTGCCTTCCGCCCCGCAGTACTATGTCTGACGTGATTGGGATGGCTCCCAGTGTTGTCTATTTCAAAGCCGTACTAGGACTCTGTCCTCCACCTCAATTAGAATTACGTAGGTATAAATAGTACGTACAAACAGACTGGCAGACACATCGTCCCAATCCCTTTGTCCCTCAACTCCGGAACACCATTAGCGAAGAATGATACAAAGAAGCTTTGTTGAACACAATGGTTGCAGTCAATCGACCAGAACCTCTCCTGATGCAAATGAACGCGATCAAAGGTTAAATTACCTTGGCAATCCAGATAACTGTAGATATATTTTATTTTTTGTAACTCCTCTGCTGGACAGGGAGTAAAGAAAAAACATAGAATGTGTTCAGCTGCCTATCTTCCCGTGTATTTCGTAAAAGGCGACAAAGGGACAGCGTCCTGTCGAACATGATGGATCATCTGTAAAAGCGATATGCTGATCCCCTATCATCATACGGTTTATTATTATCCACCTTAGGACTATGTATCAAAAGTGGCTGCAAATAGTTTCTTGATTATTTGTAGTCCTGCCCACCCCTTCGGGGAATACGGGCGTGTTATGTATTTATGTATGTATATTTTATTGAGCAAGTACATAGGCTTTACATATTCTCACCCGATACAAAATTTCGTCGTCGATGTCGCTAACTGACGTATCTGCATTTTTTGGCGAAATTTCTTCTCTCGTGTGGGTTGTGAGGTGGAGTACCAACTTTATCAACCTTGGTGTCAGGGTTACTATTGAGCCGCCAAAGGCCCCAGACATGGCTCATGTAACGACTACTTACTTACATCAGTAAGTAGTAACAGGGACCAACGTCTTAACGTGCCTTCCGAAGCATGGATTACTTTCTTTCTTTCTTTCTTTCTTTCTTTCTTTCTTTCTTTCTTTCTTTCTTTCTTTCTTTCTAATATCCTAGCCAAACTAGAAATCACAAATTGTTTTTTGTGATATTTCCCTCCGGGATTCGAACCCGGGACCTTCGGATTGTGAGCACAACGCTCAACCACTGGACCACGGAGGCCAAATTGACACAAATCACCAATAAGACACAAATCACTTTAGACAAAAATTACAGACACATCAATTAGCAAAGGGCTCGAACATTAGCTCAAGGCATCGCTTGAGAATATAATATTTGAAAGAATGAATCGATCCTAGTGGGCCGATAGCGATAGGCAGTTAATTAGTAAAATTGTCATCCATCCCGGCAGGGTCGGTATCGGTATCGGGGTCCTGAAGTGTTTGTTGTCGCGAGCTAATTGGTCGCGTGTGTGGCTAGAGTTATCGGGTCATTAGGATCGTATATTACGTCCTACGATCGACAGTGACAATTATTATAAATGTATGGGATCGACATAATGTGTGTGTGATATTTCTATCACTGTCACTGGTGCCCTTCATTTCTCCATTTTGGTGATATTACACCTTTATGAGATTAAGATAGATGAGCGGAGCTGCCAGGTGGTTTTTAATTTAATACCTATGAGGAATGGTCTTTAGGGTTTTGATAGAATGACATAATAATTATATTACAGTATATACTGTGAAAAAGAGCCGTGGTTGCCCAGTTGGAAGAAAATCGAATATTCCGTATCAGGAAATACATCACTTCTGGCAACAAAATTATATAATGTAGGTACGGTCACGAGTACTAATATGTATACACTTTGATACCATGTCACATTAACTTTTTTGACAAATTAAATCGTAAGTCTCATTAAATGTCAAATACGATAGTGCGACAGGGTTCTAAAGTGGGTACTTGATATTACTCATGACTGTACTTATTTTGTATGCTTTTATACGCATTTTGTACTCAACTCCATTACGAAACAAACTTCAGTGTTCTCCTCATCACATCTTGCACAACTGAAAACTTCTTCTTGAAAAGATTTTATCTCTTACGCAACTGTTTCAGAAAACTTGTTAAGCGTAAGCTGAAATTTTTCTTTAACAACTTTTTCTAATCTTCTTTCTTTTGTTCGTCTGTGCAATCAACGTTTGGCTGTTTGGAAAATTCGGTATCAATATTGTTGATACGCGCGTTGTAAAAAGAAGAGAGCGAAATACTTGAAAATGTATTGTATTATTGAGTGTTCGTGAGTTTCATAGAAGTGATGTACCTAATGATCACGGCCTCCGTAGTCCAGTGGTTAAGCGCTGGGTTCACGATGCGGAGGCCCCGGGTTCGAATCCCAGTTGGGGCATATCACAAAAATCACTTTGTGATCCCTAGTTTGGTTAGGACATTACAGGCTGATTACCTGATTGTCCGAACGTAAGATGATCCATGTTTCGGAAGGCATTAAGCCGTTGGTCTCGGTTCGGTCGGGTCGTTGATGTAAGTACTATGTAGTTGTTACATGGGCCGTGTCAGGAGCCTTTGGCGGCTCAGTAATAACCCTGACACCAGGGTTGATGAGGTTAGTATTCCACATCACAACCCACACGATAGGAAGAAGATGGAAATGATGTGACTTTAAACGACGGTGATGAAAAATGATCACCGCTGAGCACACCGTGATCGTGAGGAAATCCACATACCCAAGAAATTCCTAGGTCCCTAAGTAGGTCTGACTAGTTTATATTGTTGCTACATCGACGCGTATGCAATGACTCACGTTTTGTTTGGAAAAGTGTATTTCCCCAATAGTGCGGAGTTCTTTGAACATGAAAAATATCATAATCATTCGAGTATTATACCTATTGGCTAGTTCGTTGGTCTAACAGAAAGCTCGATGAGGTTTGGATGTCTAGATCTAGATAGATTCTTAAGAATGTACCTCTGACTACCCCATTGGGATATATCCAAACAACCGTAAACTTATAATCTTTAAATTTCAATGTTTACATTTTTCCTCGCCTTATGGTTGCTAGAAGAAATCGCTTTAAGAGTCTTTTGTAATTATTTACAATTACAAAAACGCTTTATTGCACATATAAACACAACACTATAAACAATTACAAATGTGACAAGAGAAGTACAATCGGAGGCCTTATTGCTAAATAGCAGGTAAAATCTATTTTATTTCTTTTTATTAAAAATAAAGTATATTTGTAATGGATTGTATTGTATATCCCGATGTCGTGAGCTTATGTTAAGGTGCTCCAACACTAGGAGCATTCGTGTGTAATGTAACGTCTTCTGAGCATTATGTTACATTACTGCATAGCTGCTTATTAGCGCTTCTCCTCCCTCACCAATGTAATTCTCGGATGTGAACATTACATTGCGGGCAAATGTTCGCGGTGAGGGAGTGCCTTTATGTTAAGTGATATAATGACCTTTATACACGAAGAAGAAGAAAAAAGAAGAAGCAGAAGAAGAGTTCATAGAAGGAAAGCTACAAGGAAAGACAGGAAGGGGTCAACCTAGCCAAGAAGAGCTTACATGAAACAGTTTAAAGATAAGGCGAACGTCGTGTCTTAACAGGAAGTGAAGGAATTGGCCTTTAATAAACAAGAATGGAGTATGCTACACAGACAAGAGCGTGGCTCTTAAATTAGTGATGATACCTTCATGATGACTACCATCCGCATCATCAGGAAACATATCCGAGAAATGTGTTATATGAGATAAGTGACCTAACCTGTAGGTAATTGAGTTTGATTTGCCTTTCGGGTTAAAAGATCAGACAGGTAGTCGCTTCTGCAAAAAACCGGACCTGTAAAATCTTCAGGTCAGTTAAGCGGACCCAGTGAAAACGGGATATAAAAATACCCGTTGCTTCAAGAAGCATTAGACTTGCCGTAAATATTATTAATGACATTCAAAGCCGCACGCAGAGGTCGTTAAAAATGTATAAATTCTATAAATAGGTAATCATGATGATTCATGATACCTATTGCTCGGCACGCTCTTGCGAAATTGTCTATCTTTTGAATCAGTATTGGGAAAAATGTATTTTATGAGTTTTATTCTGTTAATGTTTTGGCAATATTTATACATGAGCATAGAATAATGCTAAGTGATCATCACCAGCCCATTAACGTCCCCACTGCTGGGGCACGGGCCTTCCCTATAGATGGATAGGGAGATCGGGCCTTAAACTACTACGCGGGCCCAGTGTGGATTGGTGGTTATTAACGACTGCTAATGCAGCCGGGACCAACTGCTTAACGTGCCTTCCGAAGTACGGAGGAGCTCGAGATGAAAACTTTTTTTTGTGGTCACCCATCCTATGACCGGCCTTTGCGAAAGTTGCATACATAGAACGCTACGTATAGAACGGTAATTCTCCGCCCCGCACCGATTCGTATTGGGCGCCTACCTCACCCCTCTGGGTCTCACTTTAGTCTTGACAGAAAAAAAAAACATCATAATAATTTCGTGCACCATATTATGTTTTTTTTAATCGGATGTGTTGTGTGAGTCAGACGGACACAGACTCGTGAGTCACTCCGGCGCAAGTAGGACTTACCTAGTGACGTGCAAAATCGGCCATTAGGTATCTCGAGTCAGGAAACCACAGATAATTATTTTAGGATAAGTCACTATGACGTCACACATGGCACCTAAAGAAGCTACATTTGATATTAAAAGATGGACTTGATGAATCACATGGTGATAGATTGATAGCTCACCGTCCGTGTAAATTTAAAAGACTAATGCTGGAAAGTTGTCTTCTAACGAAGAACAAAAAACGTTTACAAAAATAAAACAGACCAGCCAGTCGCTGCCCAACCAAAGAGTTCGCGACAGTACTTATTCGCAAATAATTTTATGGCTTAACAAACCATATTACAAGTAGCTATAACCTTTCATTCTTCTTAAAAACAAACTTACCAACCTTACATTTCGTATATGTACCACGTTTCTGTATGAACTGGTAACCACTTTAATAATATTAGCCTCAAAGTGGTTTTCACTTGTCTATTGTTTATGCGCAGTGACGCATTTTGGTAGGGACATAAATTTCTCGCGTTAACTCCCTAAAATATGCAAGAATTTGTAAGACATTTTAAAGGAATTTGCCTTAAGTTATTTTGTCTCGTAGCTTGTTATCAACATGGAATTTAATGCAAAATGCTAAGACGATGAAAAATTACTAAAACTTGGCATCTGGCGTGTTTAGTAACGTAGTTGTATGAAAAGAAAAATACACATACAATAGATCAGGTCTATTTATTTTAGGGTAGGCAGAGACCGTGGAATTCCACTTACTACATCCTGACACACCAGTCATCGGTACGGCATTGCAGGACTGTAACCTGGAACCTGAAAGAGAGCAGCAGTAACTGTGTGGGCTTGGAAATACACTACTGTGTATTCAACGCCGTAATAGGACACCTGTTAGTGTATTAGAGTACTTACTGAGCGCCATCCTACTGCAGGGCAAATGGCAAGAGGGAAACCACTGCCCTATTTTTCTCAGCATGGAGAATGCTACACCGACAAGAGCGTGGCTCTTAAATTAGTGATGAATCCTTCATCATATATAAAAAAAAAAAAAATGTTTAAATAGAGTTACTTTATGTTGCTTAAGATAAGAAATAAACACTTTTTTTATTTTTTATAGTAAAAGTAAATAGGAAACAGCTAATAAGTACACTAATATCACTTGTCCAGATATTTTTACTGATAGAATTCTAACGATACCATGAACCAAATAAAAATCCAAAAATATTCTACTCCATATAAGCTGACTGATAAGTAGGAGAATGAAGTGACACCAAAATATAAATCCTTTATTTCCAACGTTGGATCATCTGAGATCAATCACTTATTGAAACTCAAGATTCTATTTTAGTTATATCCTACAATCCTATTGAAATCACGATCCGTCTTTCTTACTTTGCAATAAGGCTTTATATACCTTTTAGCTTTCCAAGGTTATCCACAAATAAACAGATCAATTGACACATCCTCCTAAGATTCTCGACCTTATTCCTAAGGGCACTGGTCCTTTAAACGACCACTCAAAGCAAACTCAGAAGTTAATATGAGAGAAGATGGCTATTTGAGCTCAAATATTTGTTTTGGATTACCTTGGCGAACTTGTTATTTACACTTTAAACAAGCATATACCTGCCTACGCTTCTAGCCATTTGTTGAGATGTTTTTCATATCGTGGCTGACTTTGCCAAGTGATTAATTTGAGTAATTGTTTGCTAAAATTATTTGTGTCTTATGGATATTTTTGGAAAAGGTGCAAATCGGTTTCGCCAAAAATTGCAGATACGTCAGTCAGGGACGATATCTTTTGTTATTTTCTTTTTTCCTTATTTTTCTTTTTAATTTCTCCACGTTTCACGGGTTGATAAGGTTGGTAATTCACCTCACAACCCACACGATAGAAGAAGTCTATTCAGTAAGTCTATTGGGAAGGAAATTCCCAGTAGTTCAGCAGGTAAGACTACTGGTAATAGGGGTTAAGGTCGAAGTTAGTTATGTACCTGCTACGTACGTTATTAATACTAGTACTTGTTTCTTCTTTTTTATATGTTTTTTTTTTCCATTTTTGTTTTTTAGCTTTTTGAATAAGCATATCTATCGATTATTTAATATTTATTAGTTCAGTGATATGCGAGTGAACATCACTTAAGACCTTTTCTCATGTATGTGACATTATGTATTATCTTTAATAAGAATAAAGTATATTTAAGCTTAAGTCAAGCGAAACAGTGCTATCAAAGATTTTCAATTACCTATAGAATTTGACTTTTTGACGAGAACGGAAACGGGACGGTTGCTTTCTTCATTGAATAATCTAAATAATTAATACGAAGTGGTGTTTTGTGGTTAATGGTCGCATTAAGTAAGTCGGAAAAAATTCGCGATAGGGTCCCTCCCTTCTTCCATCGTGTGGGTTGTGAGGTGGATTTCCAACCCCATCAACCCTGGTGTCAGGGTTATTGAGCCGCCAAAGGCCTCTAACATGGCTCATGTAACGACAACTACCTTGCATCAGTAAGTAGTATCCGGGACCAACGGCTTAACGTGTTTAATCTTACTTTCGGACAATCTGGTGATCAGCCTGTAATGTCCTAACCAAACTAGGGATCACAAAGAGATTTTCGTGATATGTCCCCGCCGGGATTTGAACCCGGGACCTCCGGATCGTGAGCCCAACACTCAAACCACTGGACCACAGAGGCCGTTCCGATAGGGTTATTATATCGAAATATTCAATAAACAAACTGAACCTATCTATTTTCGCTTCGTGCCAACAAGCCGCTTCATAACATTAAAGTTTATGCGGACTTTTGAGTTAATTCGTTTGGGGTTCGGAGTAGGAGTCTGCTCCAAGAGTGGGGGCTTAGGTTTCATCATTCATCGTCATCACCTTTTATCATTTCATAAGTCATCATTAAGAAAAATAATACATAACAAATGGCTGTATAAGCATAGTTCCCTTTGCCTTGCCCTTCGAGTAAAAACCAAAAAAAAAATATCTATGTAATAAAAAAGTTTATTTATTTACGTACTTATTCTGAATGTCCAGTGTCATTGCGTAAAAGTGATTTGCCAGTAAATGTCCGTGACATTGCCATTTGTTTTACTTTGCAACGGTCTAAAAAAAATACATAAGAAATGACTGTATGGGTATAGTTCCCTTTGCCTTGCCCTTATTAAAACCAAATAAAAAAAAATATTTATAGAATCAAAAAGTTTATTTATTTACGTAGGTTCTTATTCCGAATGTCCAGTGTCATTGCGTAAAAGTGATTTGCCAGTAAATGTCCGTGACATTGCCATTTGTTTTACTTTGCAACGGTCTAAAAAAAATACATAAGAAATGACTGTATGGGTATAGTTCCCTTTGCCTTGCCCTTATTAAAACCAAATAAAAAAAAAATATTTATAGAATCAAAAAGTTTATTTATTTACGTAGGTTCTTATTCCGAATGTCCAGTGTCATTGCGTAAAAGTGATTTGCCAGTAAATGTCCGTGACATTCCAATTTGTTTTACTTTGCAACGGTCTCATTGCTATACAGTTCATCTTTTTTTAAAATGAAAATACAAATTTATGTCTTTGTTTCAGGTTTTCATGTGTCCTGAGACGCGGCTATGATCAGCCGGTGAGCTCTCTGCAGATTCCCCTCGGTAAGTTTTCAACCCACCATAAGCTCACTATAACCCAATTTGGGTTAGTCAGAGGTACATCCATCGCAAGATTTGATTTGGTATTGGGAGCTCGGTGGCGCAGCGGTAAACGCGCTCGGTCTGCGATTGTTGAAGTTAAGCAACTTTCGCAAAGGCCGGTCATAGGATGGGTGACCACAAAAAAAAAGTTTTCATCTCGAGTTCCTCCGTGCTTCGGAAGGCACGTTAAGCCGTTGGTCCCGGCTGCATTAGCAGTCGTTAATAACCACCAATCCGCACTGGGCCCGCGTGGTGGTTTAAGGCCCGATCTCCCTATCCATCCATAGGGAAGGCCCGTGCCCCAGCAGTGGGGACGTTAATGGGCTGGTGATGATGATGACTTTGGTATTGCCTGGGCAAAATAGGCTGTGGAGGCTGACATACGCACACGGAAATGCCGGTGGATTGGCCATGTCCTTAGAAGACCTGTGGAGCACCCATCCCGACGAGCTCTGACCTGGTGTGCGCGTGGAAAACGCAAAAGGGGGCGGCCCAAAGAGACCTGGCGACGTTCGGTTTACCGAGAGTAAATAAGTCTCGGTGTGTCATGGGAACAAGCTACAGAGGCTGCAAAAGATAGCGAGGAGTGGAAATCTGTTATTCAAAACCCTACATCCCAACAGGGAATAAATGGATTACCTAGCCGCCTCCGTGGTCTAGTGGTTAGAGCGTTAGGCTCACGATCTGGAGGTCCGGGTTCGATTCCCGATGGGGACATTGTCGAAATCACTTTGTGAGTCTGTCCTTTGTTTGGTAAGGACTTTTCAGGCTTGAATCACCTGATTGTCCGAAAAAGTAAGATGATTCCGTGCTTCGGAGGGCACGTTAAGCCGTTGGTCCCGGCTATTAGCCGTAAAAACACCTCCACCAACCCGCAGTGGAGCAGCGTGGTGGAGTATGCTCCATACCCCCTCCGGTTGATTGAGGGGAGGCCTGTGCCCAGCAGTGGGACGTATATAGGCAGTTTATGTATGTTATGTGTCATGGGAGCAAGCCACAGAGGCTGCAAAAGCTCGCGAGGAGAGGAAATCTGTTATTCAAAGCCCTACATCCCAACAGGGGATAAATGGATTACCTAGAAGAAGAAAAAGAATTGTTAAATGTAATCGATTATATCGATCAATCGATAATTGCATTATTTGATGATTAGATTACTTAGATATTCAGTCGATTATCGGGCAACACTAATTTACGTACTATTCATCTGTTGTTAGCGTCTGAGCATAATAATTATACTCTACCCTCTCATAAACGTTAAAAGCAGCAGCTACGTTCGTTAGTCTGTTTGTACGTGTTGTAATGAAATTACAAAGTTTGTCCACACTGCATATATCTCGATTAATTTCATGCATATTCACACGCAAATGTAGAAGTAACTTCGTGCGAATGAAATCATAGTTATATCATCTGGTTCGCTTTGTAAGTAGTTGGTGGTTCTTCTGTCGTGTGGTTTTTTTATTCGCTCGTGTGAGTTGTTAATCGATGTCAGGAACTCAGGTGTCATTAATATTGAGCCGCTCAAATAACGACTTACTTAAGTAAATTGCAGATGATCAGGTTGATTCAGGTTCAGATTGTATTGGTAAATACTGTTTTTTTTTTTGTGATTTTGGTTTCTTTTTCTAATTATTATTTAATCTTAGTGTTCTTTTTTAAAAATTATTTTCGGTGTGGTTCCTGTCCTGTGTTAAATGTAATGTACCTGTCTGTCTGTGTCTGTAGTATCCGAAAATAATGAATGTTTCTTTATTTCTTTCTAAATAGGACCATCATTTCCCTATTAGTATCCTATTTTTTTTCCTAACCTTACCTAACCTGAAGATATAACGAGTCCGGTTTTTTACAGTAGCGACTGCCTATCTGATCTTCCAAACCGCGAAGGGAAAGCCAACCCAATACAGGTTAGGTGACATACCTCCGAAAATGCATTTCTCAGGAATGTAGGTTTCCTCACGATGTTTTCCTTCACCGTCGAGCACATGACAATCATTTATGATCCAAACATGAATTCGAAAACAAATTCGACATTCGACAATCATTGGTTTAGGCCTGTGCTGAATTCGAACCTGCAACCTCAAAGTGAGAGGCAAGCGTTCTATCAACTGGACTGCCACGGCTTTCTAAATAGGACAAAATGCATAAAATGCCAGTCGAAGCCGAGAATCATCTTTCGAACAATCAGGGGGTTAGCCAAGTTGCAAACGATTTCAAAAAGCGGTCTTGTTGCGAGCGCGTACGTGAAAAATATCGAGAAAGCAAAAGCATTGTAAGCTGATTTTATTATGAACGAAGAATTGTCATTTTTAAAACAACAGAATGTACTTACAAATATATTTAAAAAAAAAAACTTAGGACGACCCAGGAGGCCGTCGTTAACACTCCCCTGGTGGTTGGTATTCGGGTCTTATGATAACCAAGTGGTCATAATTTGGTTGGTTGGAATTTCTAGAATGTTACAATATGCCTTTAGGTATTCTGTAGTATTAAATTATGAAGGAATGTTCAGTACGTGGTTTGCCTTTGTTCTGAACTTGTAGTTTCTAACTACAAGGTTCGGGAAGGGTATATCTAGTATTATCTAAGTTTTAATGTTTTACACGGGTTAAAGATATTTGCTTCTACCCTTGTATGGATAACATAACATAAGCTCACGACTATATCCCAATTGGGGTAGTCAGAGGTTTCTGTTAGACTGTTAGACCAACGTCTAACTATTGGTGAGCCATATCGCCGTCTATAATGGCCGAGCCAACAGTGTTTGTGAAAACTGCACTTAAAATAGCTCGGTAACGATAACTTAGTGGCATTGAAGAGTTTAGAACACGTTTATCTGCTTGTCTTCCCAGGGATGTCTTTAAATCCGACACAGGGTTTCATTTCTAACATGATGTACAATTGTAATGGGCGATAGGCTCTTGTTACCACAAGGTTCATATATACCTTGAATAAAGATATTTTTGAATTTTGTCACTACAAAATATACGTATTTACCACTACGATCTATATTTTCTCTGCTTTGCTTTCGACGTCCAAAAGATCATATAAAAGAGACATGTCCGGGATGATTTTTCATTCACTCTCAGTTCAGCATAGTGGCAAAAACAAAATGATAGGCTGCGTTTCCATTGACGCGGAGCTGAGCGGAGATGAGCAGGGATCGACCAATCACCGTGAGGGAGAGGGTGACACAGCGTCTTCGTTTTTCGCTCTCTCTAACGCTGTGATTGGTCAAATCCGCACATCTCCGCTCTTCTCCGCCCATCTCCGCGTCAGTGGAAACCCGGCCTTATGAAGGGTAATAAGTATACACGGGATTTCCATTATATTGCGGGCTACCTTCATTACAACACAAATTGAATCCCTGACGGGCGCTCAGCGAGCGATCCAATTATACTTCTACCAAAGTAATATTAACAATTATGTTTCCTAGTAGTTAGCAAACTACAACATAATATTTGTTTATTAGTGTTGATACCAGTACGGTCACGTCACGAGCATTAATATGTATACTTTTTGTACTTCATGTCACATTAACTTTTTTGACAAATTGAACTGTAAGTCTCACTAAATGTCAAACATGTTAGTGAGACAGAGTCCTAAAGTGGGTACATTATATTGCTCATGACTCATGACTGTACACGCCATCTAATTTTATTTTAAGTTATTTCTGTCATTTTCTTATCCACCGAAAAGGAAAGGGACGGATATCGACAGGCATAAAATTTGAGGAACACACGTCAATTTTCAGGAATTTTAAAAACCCTCCCATTTTTTATATATTGGCCAATAACCCGACATAATTAAGTTGACAGCACACGTCAAACGGGATGCACACCAGCGAGATGCCTATTTTATTCGCCCGGGTTATAAATTCTTTTGAAAATTAAAAGTTGTCAATCGTCCGTCCCTTTCCTTTTCGGGGGATAAGAAAATGACGGACATAACTGAAAATAAAACTACGAGGTGTCTGCAGGAATCGGGGCCATTGTATGAAAATAAAATTAAAAATGGCCGTGATTAGATTCCGTTAATTTACTAGCTTTATTTATACAGATTCAAAAGTATTAAGAGCTTTAAGGCTGCTTGGTGAGGTGTGGGTACTTAGTTTATCTTACGATGGATGTACGTCTGACTACCCCATTGGGATATAGACGTGGGCTTCAAGGGTATTGGATATTAATTTCAATTTGATACCTCCACACGTTCCCGAAAAATATGATCCTATATGGGTTCCGTTTCTCCTTTTGAGGTTCAGAACCCTAAAAATGACAAGCGATGAACATAAATGTATTCAAATTCAAATTCAAAAATATCTTTATTCAGTAGGTAACATAGTTACACTTTGAATCGTCAATTTTTACGTAACGAACGTCTCATCCGCCTAAAACTACTGCAGCTTCTCACAACCTGTATAGCTGGGGAAAAGAAGCTGCAAGAAAAACCTTGGCACAGGGCCCTAGACGTTCTTTAAAAAAATAAAAATAAACATAAAATATTACACAATTGAGTAATTTAGCTGCCTAATATCAGTTCTCAGAAAGTAATCCCATGCATTCATATCTTCTAAATAATCACTAACTTTATAATAACCTTTTTGTAAAGTTTTTGTTTAACTACTGTCTTAAAACAATGGGAATCTTATTGTAAAAACATATACATTGCCCCTTAAAAGATTTAGTAATCTTATGTAATCGACTGACTTGTAAAGCAAGTTTATTTTTATTCCTGGTATTAACAATGTGCCGATCGCAATTTTTTGCAAATAATCTTATATGTATATTTACCGTAGTATTGTTTACTGGTTACGATTTCCGTGCCTCACGTGGGTTGTGAGTACTCCGGCCAAGTAGTTAATGCCATCTGCGGCAAATCTACAATAAGTCACGTCAAAAAAAAAAAAAAGGTTGTGAGTAGGAGTACCAACCTATTGAGCCGCCAAAGGCCCCTGACATGGCTCATATGACGACTACTAACTTACATCAGTAAGTAATAACCGGGACCAACGGCTTAACGTGGCTTATGAAGCACGGATCATCTTACTTTTTGGACAATCAGGTGATCAGCCTGTAATGTCCTAACCAAAACTATGGATCACAAAGGGATTTTTGTGATTTGTCCCCACCGGGATTCGAACCCGGGACCTCCGGATCGTGAGCCGAACGCTCAACCAATGGACTGGCCGTTACTGAACTTATGCTGAATGAGGCCCTTTTATAAAGGACACTGCCACCATTGTTGACCAGTCCATACACTTAATTACAATTTGTCTTAATGTCTACTGTCTATTTATTTGTACTCTATTGTGTAAGTTGTTTTTATTACGTGTTCTGATCGTAAATTGTAAGTTATGTGTTATTCCGTGTTCTGTTTTTTATCTGTTACTGTGGTGTCCCTTTATGATATACGTTTCTTTCGTTCTTCTTACTCTGCAACTCTATATACCAACACTAAGTTATAGATAACCATAAAACCTAAACTTAAAGCGTGTACAAAATAGAACACATGTCTAGACTAGTTTTCTTAGACTCGGCTGTCTACAAAGCCTTCAAACACCCTAGACATGCGAACCACATCGCGTGACAAACTTACCACTACCATTGTACGAAGACCAAAGATAATACTTACATAAACAACATTTATACTGTCCCACTGCTGGGCACAGGTCTCCCCTCATTCAACCGGCAGGGGGCATACTCCACCACGCTGCTCCACTGCGGGTTGGTGTAGGGACCAACGGCTTAACATGCCTATCACCTTACTTTCAAGATAATACCAAGTTTAAAATATAAGAAGCCTCCCCGGGGCGTCTCTAGTGTGGCAGACTATGCATAGAATTATTACGACCTGTCCCATTAAAATCCTGTAAAATCCTATTTTAAACCTGTGCCGTGTTTATCAAAACTTACAAGTCTACACGTTCACAAGCTACAAGTTACTCACAAGTACGTGTAAATTAAGTTTGTCACAAAAAGTAGAGGAATTGTAAAATATACTTGTGAAATATATTGACACTTGTAACGTGTAATTTACATGTGTAGTTTTGATAAACACATTCTTGTAATAATAAAAATTTTAGAAGAAAATTTCTTGTAATACAGGGCTTGTAAGATTTGATAAACAGGGCCCTAGTCTTCATTTTGTAACAAGATGATATTTTACCGCACGCTCGGATGGCTTTTAATAAGATTTTTTCTTGGTTAAGTTATTAATATACTTTTATTTAACTCTTTAAATTTTTTACAAAATGTTTTCTGCACGGATGACTATGCCTAGTTTTTGTAGATTGAAATGTTACATTTCGAGTTCTCTGTCGGTTCACTATTTGGAAACAATTATCTGTCTACTTATAAAAAACTATTAAACGTAACATCTCAATAAGTGGCTTTTTCATGCTTTTGATTTACTTTTTTAATTCTACTTTTAAGGCAGTTTCGTCATAAATAATGCTGCGTATAGAATGGTAACTCTCCGCGTCAGTGAAAACCCGGCCTAACGCAGCCTATAAACCGCTTAAGTCCCCAAAAACGGCCTTCCACAAACAAGGACGATCCTCTCTCATAAACAATAGCCATTGTTTCAAGTATTAGGATAATTATACGGTGTAACCTACCATAATAGGAAGCGTCTTCACTCTGTCATCATGTTCGTCGTTTCATGGGGTCGTTAGCCTACTTTGAGATTTGATTAAACATTTTTTGGCTCTTAGTCCTTGTGTTTGGACAATCTGCATTGTTGTAGTAACTTGGAGAAAATAAGTTTCTTATGCCTAATTATAGGATAAAGAATAATACTGTGTACAGAACGGTAATTCACCGCCCCGCGCCAATTCGTATCGGCGCCGAGCTATTTTACCTCACCCCTGTGAGTCTTAGTTTAGTCTAAATGACCCTTAGCCGGTAAGCAGTAGGGGAGCACGCGCGGACTGTCTATTTCGCTCGCACTTACGCGGTAAGAATTAGTTTTTTTTTATGGAGTGTCTAGGGCGTTACCTAACGATAAATAACGATTTAAGGCAGTTTCGTTATAAACAATACTGCGTATAGAACGGTAACTCTTCACCCCGCACCAATTCATATCGGGCGCCGAGCTAGATTTACCTCACCCCCTCTCGACCTTCTAAAATTTTACTAATTGGCCATAAAGAGAAATGGAGAGCGCGCTGACACAACTGGGGACCTCAGGCCTATTGTCTTAAATTTTGTACCGGGTGAGAGTCCTCTAGAGGTGGCCAATCAGCTCGATCGCTATCGATCCACTAGGGTCAAGTAATTCTTTCAAATATTATCCTCTCAGACGGCGCTCTGAGCCGAGGTTCGCGCCCAACTGAGCACCCTCAGGCAGACCTGTTGTCTTAAATATTGCACCGGGTGAGATCCGCCAGCGCTCTCCATTTGTCCGGCCAAGTAGTTGATGCCGTTTGCGACAAACGTGCAATAAGTCAGGTAAAGAAAAGCTTTCGTGCTCCTCGTTCGTGTGTTCGTGCAAAATTTAGATATTTTTTTCATGCGATCGTAGGACAGAATCCGACAGGAACCAAAGCAAGTTTCTTATCCGACAACTTGTGAATCTAGCTAATTATTATGTTAAACATAATGAATAATAAATAATTACCTACATAATGCGTATATTTACATAATTAATTATGTATATTTTAAAGACTACATATTCACTGCTCGAATCATTTTTTTTTACATATTGTAGATTTGCCGCAAATGGCGTTAACTACTTGGCCGGACAAATAGGGAGTGCTGAGGGCTCTCACCCAGTACAAAATTTAGAACAGGGTGCCCAGTTAGACGCGAATAATAATTGAAAGAATTAATCGACCCTAATGGGTCGATAGCGATAAGCGCTGAATGAGGAAAATCGTCGATCACGCTGGCGGGGTCAGTATCGGGGTCCTGAAACTCGAATCATCAAGTTCTCCTTGTAAGTCGAAAATGCTGTGAGAAAAAAGTAGTTTCGAGAATAAATAGTAACACTCTCAGGTGCACTCAAACATAGTCTCTATGTATGAAAGACGTTTGCGAGATGAGCTCTCTTTATGTTCTGTTTTGATGCGGACACATTCAAAGAAATCACGTGTCTGTTTCATTTCCTTGTCAATCTTTGATAAAAGTACTCCTTTCTTGTTGGTACAGTCAGAAGCAAATAGTTAGTGACAGTCAAGTTATACATATAGTTAGCAAAATCCAGAAATTCCAATAATTAGGGACGTTTAAGGTGGCCGTATAGATAGTACCTAACACTCTAAGGGACCAAAAACATCGGCACAACCTGCGTATTCAAAAAGTTGGCAACAACTTAATCGTCATTAGCACTAGCTAGAGACCATAGAAACAACAAAAGGTTGCTAAAATAATTATATTTTGTATCAAAGGTATGTGCCTGTCATACAAGGTAACTCTAAACCGCACAAATTACTCATGAAAAGATTGTGATGCCCGAAAAGGCCTTGTAGCCCTAAAAGGGCCTTCAGAAAAGTGGGCCAGCTATGGACGGTACTCGTATTATTGGCAAAATTCCAGAGGTCCGGGTTTCTATTTTTTTGACGTGACTTATTGTAGATTTGCCGCAAATGGTATTAACTAATTGGCCGTACAAATAGGGAGCGCTGACGGCTCTCACCCGGTGCAACATTGATGACAGCCTGAGGGTGCCCAGTTGGACGCGAACCTCGGCTCAGAGCGTCGTCTGAGTGGACAATATTTGAAAGAATTAATCGACCCTAATGGGTCGATAGCGATAGGCGCTGAATGAGGGAAATCGTCGACTACGCCGGCGGGGTCGGTATCGCGGTTATGAAGTAGGGTTGTCGCGAGCTGATCGGCCGCCTCTATAGCTATGTCCGGGCTTCAAGTGGGCCCCTTTCATAGGCATTTAATATGTTGGCAAGACACAACAGTGTGTTGGCGTACAATATACTCTTATAGCGATCGACTTTAGAGACGTTAAAGCAATGTCAACGAGAATAAGCGAGAACAACTTATGCGAAGTTTTTATTCCCGTCTTTTTTGAGCACAAAAGTCTGAAATGTCGTATGGAAATCACACTTGTATTATGTTATTTATTCACGCTTCAATCCCTGTCGGCGCGGCGTGAAAGGTGATTACAAATGGAGCTTACATTTCATCAAAAACTATAGGTATAGGTTAGTACTTCTTCTGGGTGTATATGTCACCGTAAAATTGTAAATAACGTTAGATTATAATCTATCGATTTGAATCTCGCGAGATTGTGAACTGTCGAATAATTATGAATCGTATCATATTGCTTACAATTTAACGTATTATTTTTCGGTAGATTATAATTTATCGAAGTGAAACCGTCAAATTGTGATACGAAACGCACCTCGCGTGCTATACCATAGAGTTACAAAACTATTAGAGTGAGCATAATGTTAATTTGGGATTCTCTTAAAATGCATAAATGTTTTTGTCATAATTTTAATTATCATAATCCTTTTTGCATAACGTTTTTTAGCATAATAGTTTTACTTTCCCATAATAACATCTAGGAATACTGGTTTGTTAGGTATAACTTATTTTTGGGATTAATAAATAGATATCCATAATTCTTTTTTAGAATAATAGTGTTTTGTCATAATTTTTACAAGGCATAACAGTAGGTTAGGGTGCGGCGGGGGTGGCCCTTGGGCCACCCCTATGCCGCCAGCATGTTTATCTTACACACGAAAAGTATACTGAATGATACGTTTCAGATTTTTTAATTTTGATACATTTTTTCTTACCATGTGATGTCAGAATTATTGATTACTTACTAAATAATTAATAAATACGTACTTGATTTCACAATCTTGAAGAGCATTTATTTTATTTGACTGACACCTGTGTTTTATTCCTAACTCTATGGACACAGAACGGTCTACTGTAAGGCCGACCAATCAGGGACAGCCGTCGGACAGTTGACAATTTGACAATTGTAAGATTGTGATTTAACAGTTTTACTTCGATAGATTATAATCTGACGAATAATAATACGTTAAATTGTAAGCATTATATTACGTTTCACAATTTTTCGACAGTTCACAATCTCGCGAGATAGATTATAATCTACAATTTTACGGTGACATATATATACGTATACTTCGTTATAACTGTTATGAAGAAAAGACGGTGTGAATAATTATAATAGTAAGAAGCGTTTTATGTCAGCCAGCTAATATGGATCCAAATAGAAGTTCTAAGATATTTTTTTTGTGATTATTGAAGATGAATGTGAGTAGATTAGACGTCTGCCTCGTGAGGGAGAGAGTGACAGAGCGTCTTCGTTTTTCGCTCTCTCAAACGCTATGATTGGTCAAATCCGCACATCTCCGCTCTTCTCCGCCCATCTCCGCTTCAGTGGAAACCCGGCCTAACGCAGCCTATAAACCGCTTAAGTCCCCAAAAACGGCCTTCCTCAAACAAGGACGATCCTCTCTCATAAACAATAGCCATTGTTTCAAGTATTAGGATAATTATACGGTGTAACCTACCATAATAGGAAGCGTCTTCACTCTGTCAGCATGTTCGTCGTTTCATGGGGTCGTTAGCCTACTTTGAGATTTGATGAAATAAAAACTTATGAATTACATTTTTTGGCTCTTAGTCCTTGTGTTTGGAACAATCTGCATTATTGTAGTAACTTGGAGAAAATACGTCTCTTATGCCTAATTATAGGATAAAGAATAATACTGTGTATAGAACGGTAACTCTCCGCCCCGCGCCGTTCCGTATATTTTACCTCACCCCCTCTGAGTCTTACTTTAGTCTAAATGGCCCTAATCCGGTAAGGAGTAAAAGGAAGCACGCGTGAACTGTCTACGTCGCTCGCACTTACGCGGTAAGAATTACTTTTTTTATGGAGTGTCCAGGGTGTGACCTAATGATAAATCAAACAAAATGAATCATCTTTTTTGTTTTATCTGATGTGAAAACCGTTCATAACGCCTCGCTTCATAAATCTTAAAATCGCACATTCAATCGTAATTCATAATAATTAATAAATAACCGACTGCATATTAAGAACGATTTCCAGACATAGAATCCAAAAAGAAATGAATGCCTACATAATTTAGCAGATGAATCACTAAGTAGTATAATGAGATGAAAATGCGGAGGTAACAGAACGGAAACGGTACGTTATCTGAAGCCTCGCCATCTGATATGGACTCATTAAAACTGCTTGTTAAAGGTCAAGGAAAGATCAGGTCAAGTAATTCATTGTCATCAGCTCTTTACCCCCTTTTTTGACTAATCTAACCTGAAGATTTGACAGGTCCGGTTTATTGCAGAAGCGACAGCCTGACTGCCTCTCCGCGAAAGGAAAACCAACCCAATACAGGTTAGGTCACATTCACGTACCTTTGAAACATTTTTCTCGGGAATGTGAGTTTCCTCTCGCTGATCGCATGATACCAAATCATTTATGTTATGGCACATCCCGGACACTTCAACAAACCTCGTTTTACACAAACTGTGTGTGTGACGTCAAATACCATACGATTCAATTAGAACTATGTTCGAGGGGGTAAACCTAGCTCAAACGCTGGTGGGGAGCGGAGAGTTGTCATTCTATACGCAGTATTAGGTATTCTCTATGGATATGGTCTATACATGAATTCGAAAACAATTTGGGAAATCATTTTGACAAGTAAGCTGTTCTCTAGGTGTCTACATTGCTTGTACGTTACACTACGGCAAACAAATGTTTTTTTCTGAAACAGTTTTATCCACCTCACCATGCAAATCCATTTTGGTGAAGGTTTTGGTGGGAAGAAGAGAGGAATGGCGATTACTCCACCGACAAGAGCGCAGCTCTTAAATAGAGAGAGAGAGAGACAAATCCATTTTGACAACCTATAAGTTCATACAATATCCGCGACGGCGTTCCAGGCCGGTGCTCGTTTTGAACGATACTCAACTATCTATGCTTATACGAAACGCCACAAAAGCTGTCCTATGCTCACGTCGTCACAAAAGGTGCAGTCGAAACGGTCGGCATCGCGGGAGTGGCATTGTACGAATACACACTGTCGTGGCTCGCCGTTACGGGCTGTTGAATACGCCGAGATACCTACACTCGAGTGTCGTATTCGAGAACGTCTGATGGTGATGAACTTAGGTCCTTGTTGTTTGGCTTTCGACATGGTGTGTGTGTATCAGTAAATTTTTATGGCCTCTTTTAACGTTTTAATATCCAGAAGAAGTAAAATAAATACTACATTACATAGATAGTGCAAGGCTTAGAGGTGAACTGTACCGTAAGGCAGCGATCACAATAGATCTTATTGGTCGCAGTGATACAGTGCATAGAATAAGGTCTGCAAAGCCTAAAAAAAGAACCTAACCTAACATAAAAAAAAACAAATTGGTTCTGTAATTTTAAATATAATTACAAATTAATTTACGTCGTGTCAAGAACTTTATTTTAAAAGGTACGCAAATTGTTCAACCGCTTTTGGCAATTTTCAACAACTTTTAATAAAGAAACTTTCGTGGTGATGAAATGAAAGGTGCAGCTCAAATCATAGACATACATACATAAACTCACGCCTGTGCCCAAGGGGTAAGCAGAGATAAAATCATAAACAAAAAGAAATAATGATAGAAATATAATCTAATCTAAATCGGTGGAGACACGCTCGAAAATGTGTGAAACTAACCGTAACTAATTCATATGTTACGGTGTTTGTTCAGTTGACGCTATTTATAAGCGTATTCATAATGAAGTATTTTTATTAGTTTATGAATTAGACACGGAAACTCGAATTGTGTTGAAGTTGCGAATCCGAATTTCGTATATGGCCGTATACCATTTTTCAGTGGTATAAGAATCTGAATCCGGAGAGAAGGTGAACGTCGTGTCTTATAAGGAGGTGAAAGAATTGGCCTTTGATAGACAAGAATGGGGAATGCTACACCGACAAGAGCGTGGCTCTTAAATTAATGAAGATGCAGAATCCGAATATGTTTTCAAGTTTCTTGTATAATTTGTGTGTTAACGGTGAAGATCAGGATAAATTAAGCCCAAAACATATACAGTGTTACTACAAAACACAAACTAAAAATAAACTAGGTTTAAAATAGTATTTCGCGCCACGAAACAAGTCGGCGGATTTTAATGAAACTAACTTAAAGTCAAGTAAGTCATAATAATTCTATGCAGAATCTGCGACAGTAGCGCCGCGGCCTTCGGGACTTCTTTCGTATACGGATTATATTTTAAACATAGTTTATCTTTTAGTCTTTGTTTTGTAGTAACACTGTTATCCTCTAACGTACAACCCCTGCTTTTAGCCGCCTTAGTTGGATAAAAATGAGACCTGGGTCTTCACTATCGACTTCTTTTACGTCTAAAAATTTAAGAATTGTGATAGTAACTTAGCATTACTATCATTCACCTTCACCTTTGTCACGTACCTAGCATAATTATTTACAGACTCGAGCAGTTTCATAAACTTGGGACAAACGTGCGTTATCTCGCTACTCCAGTATAATATAAACATCTTCAGACGACTCCGCGCTTCACAAAAACTAAGTACATTACACTTTCCTTGTATAAACACATGCATTATTTATAAAGAAAAAGTGTTTTATACAGATCGTGTCGAATGAAAAACCACAGTCGTGCGCAATTTAACACTTCGTTAAACAAAGACACGTCTCGTAGTTATACTATTATGAACCTAATTGCTGTTTGCTTAGCAGGAAATTACCTCGTATTGATATCAGGTTAGATAGATAGATAGATAAAACACTCTATCGAGCACAATGGACGTAAGATACATAGCTCATGCAGCAATTTCTTCTAGACGACCTTTGGGTACAGAAAAAAATTGTACAATATAATAGTACACTGCCACCCAGCCAGCGAGAAAGAGCCGCCCCTACCTTACCCCCAATTTTACTTTCATCGGTGAATATCATATTTCCAGTTATATGGTACTCTTCCAATGTCTGGGGGTCGGTATTTTCGAGGCATTGGAACTCTATGTCTTCCTCGTTGGCCGGATGCAAGACCTTTGATTTGGCCAACGTATGATATTCTATTTCATGAAATCATCAATTCTAAGATCTGGCGACGACATATCCATTATAACAAGAATTACGTATAAAAAAGCTTTATGGAAAAAGCTTCCCTAATCCAATCTAGTTAACTCGGAAATCCTTTGATATACATACGTTTGTCGTCGCGCTGAGAGCATTAATCTGCTCGCGTCTTGTTATATGCCACCCTTATTGCCATCAGAACAGAGATGGATTAAGAATGCTGTCAAAAAAATGTGACAGTAAGAGAAGAAAAACAGAAAGTACGTTTTTTTTTTCACTATGCTAGATTGTCCCACTTCTGAGAAAACGCGTGCACTAGTGTACTAATCGACTGCATATCGATGAATAAAATCAATTGTCTTCTAAGCCCCTAATAATCTAAATGTCGAATAATCGATTATCGATGTTTGGATCATAAAATTATCATCACCGGCTCAGCGGTGAAGGAAAAACATCGCGAGTAAACCCCCGTATTCCCGAGAAATGCATTTTCAAGAAGCAAATGGAATTCCATATGTTGAGTTTATATATTATGTATGAGGTCTTTTTTAATTCCCCTGAACTACGCCCACCAGAAGACAAGAATAGGATAGTTTCCAAGTAGTCACATCAGGTTAGTCTGTTACATTTTACTCACAATCAAAACACGAAATTACTATTTGTATGAAAAATCAACCTGTGACGTCATTGAAAAACGTGACAAAATGTCGCACTGACTATTACATTTTTCTTTATTGAAATTCATCATCATTATTTCCCTAGCATTATCTCGTTTTTCACAGAGTCCGCTTACCTAACCTGAAGATTTGACAGGTCCGGTTTTTTACATAAGCGACTGCCTGTCTGACTTTCCAACCCCTGAAGGGGAATCCAGCCAAAAAAAAAAAAAAAAAAAAAACAAATAGAAAAAACTAAACGCTTTTTGTCACCTTTAGATCTGTCTTTATTTATTAAACAGAATTTCATGATTGGGATGTTTCCTAGGTCAAAGATAACCTGGGAAACTTCCCAATATGCTACCACACTTACTATTGAAATGAAATTTTAAGTCTGTTAAGCGGCTAATTCGATTTATTTAATCCTAATTACTACTTAAAATGATTAGCGGCTTAACAGCTGACGCAAGCTGAAATGTCGATGGATTTAATAGGACTAATTAGTGCTAGCGATTATCTAACGTATCCGTTCGTAATGCGTTACAATTTCATGTGAAAATCCGATTATTGTACAACATACTTACGTAATTCTATTATAAAAAAATAAATAAAATAAAATAAAAAGCATTTATTTCAGGCGTTGCCCATAAAAAAGTTACACACAGACAACATAATTACATTACACACGGACAAAAAAAAAATTATACGCCTATCACTAGGAGTATTTTCGCTTATTGCGATTATGGATTACCAGCGTGAGGTATGCCTGTAAAGTCTCTATGTCAATAATAAAAAGTGCCCTTTTTGCTTCGCCGCAGTTGGGTTATTAGCAACTTTTTTATGGGTATATAAACTTATCATGTGCTATACACCTAATAATGATTACAATTATTAATAAAATAAACCGGCCAGTAGTTGAGCGTTGGGCTCACGATCCGGAGGTCCTGGGTTCGATTCCCAGTGGGGACATATCACTAAAATTACTTTGTGGTCCCTAGTTTCGTTGGGACATTACAGGCTGATCACCTGATTGTCCGAAAGTAAGAAGATCCGTGCTTCGGAAGGCACGTTAAGCCGTTGGTCCCAGTTACTACTTACTGATGTAAGTAAGTAGTCGTTACATGAGCCATGTCAGGGGCCTTTGGCGACTCAATAGCAACCCTGACACCAGGGCTGATGAGGTTGATATTCCACCTCACAACCCACACGATAGAAGAACTATTTATTTCAATTAATAATAATAATAATCTTTATTGTACAAACTTACAACAACAGAATGACAATAGTTAGACAATAAAAACAAGTGCAATTACAAAAATACAGATAGCAGCAATGGTTAATTAAACAGGGGTCTTCAAACTAACTAATTAAGCGTGTGTCTTGGGGAACCAACTAGATAGGTATTACACGACAAGTCCCTCTTAAACCTAAGTCCAGGGCTTGAAAACGGCTAAGGTAACGCTACCGTTTTACCCTAATTTCGTACCGGTATAATAATGGTAGCGCACCGCTAACCGCTTTCAGGCCCTGCCAATATCCTGGATGCGCCACTGTTTTACGATACTAAATCCGTTCCTGATAGCGTGGGTGGACTTAATCCTGTAAAGTACTCCGGCTATGTCATGATAAAATCACATGCCGATAGACTCAACGCGAATATCTTGCTTCCTGGACACTTTTAAATTTCGCCTTTAGTGACATTAAAAATGTAATTGAGTTTCTGATTATTCGTTTCAAATTGACGTAAAGGATGACTTCTGTATTGGTGTGATGGCTGGACACCACGACCATAACGCTTCGGTTCGATTCCCGTTTTAACCAATTTGAGGAAAGGAACGTTTCGATTTAGTCGAGGTTGGGTGTTTCTCTATCAACCGGTAGTTAGTCGCTTCGGGCAAAAGCAGTTCATACCGTGGTTCGCAACGACTTGCTTCGCAACCATTTGGTAGTAAGTACGGTCACGAGCATTAATATGTATACACTTTGGTACCATGTCACATTAACTTTTTTGACAAATTGAACTGTAAGTCTCACTAAATGTCAAATAATGTTAGTGCGACAGAATCGTAAAGTGGGTACATTATATTGCTCATGACTGTACAAAAAAGTCCGCACCGTACATATCTCATGCTGTTTTATATTCAGAATAATAGAATTGCGTCAATGACTGATTCATTTCACTGGAAGCTATTAAACTTAAACACGTACCCCTTAATGGAGTCGTTTCATCCATCCGCGTCGTAAAGCAACAAGTAAGGACTTGTTGCTATATTTAGACTTGCAGGACAATTACAGACGCCTACACTAAACACCAAGTGAGCTGGACTCTTTGATAGCCGGTATTGAAAAAGAGTGTAAAACTTAAAGGGGATAAACAAAACTGCGATGATCTTCAGTACGAATGTTCATCCCTGCTGTGCACGTTACAGCGAAAAAATAAATCATCGATACACTATGCTTCGATGTATCTTCTTGCAATGTATTAACATCGCGTAAATACTGAATTGCGATGCAGGATACTGCGATAGATTATAACTTTATTAAATTCTAACTTAACTGAATTTGACAGTTCTAAAAATAATGCTACCCTTCTTTGACGTTAAGCGAAAGAAAGAGACAGAGGTAGTTTTTAAATGTCAAACTGAATTAAAATTCAGCTGGTCACTGCTAGAATCGGCACTATTATTCGGCAGTAAACTTTACGTTTTACCCACAATCAACTGGAGGGGGTATGGAGCATACTCCTAAAACTAAACTTTATTGATTCTTATTGTATATATTTTATTGTTGGCAGGTCGGTTGAGTCCCTGCTGCAGTCAAGCTGCTGTCATGACGCTGCACTGGTGGATGCACTGGTTCTGGGTGACAGCGCTGCTGACCCTCCATGGTGAGCTTCTTGCATTATTCCAGAGTTTTCCAACCTTTTTCAAGATTCAAGCTTTGGCGAAGACGTGAGGCGGTTCAAGGAGTTTTAGGTATTGGTATTCGCTCAGTCCGTTTTCTGCAGTACGACGTCTGAGCACGTGAGCACCTATTTTGCCTGATACTTGAAACGGCTGAATCACTGCAGTCTAATTCCCCAAGGAAATCTGACAAGCCTCTGATGTTGCTGCTTCAGGTGGGTTAAAAAGCCCACATCGAAGCAATTCATGGAATAAGCAATGTTGCTATATAAAAATAAGTGCGCAATGTAAACAAATATCAAATACCAATAAGTATTGCTTTTTGAGATAAATTGCTTCATTGTGGACTTTTTAACACCCTAATACTTACAAAATTGCATTGTTTCCTCCCGGTGAATGACTAATGACACAAAGCCAATTAAAAAAAAAAGTTATCTCTATATACAATCTATATCTCATCACTAATTTAAGAGCCACGCTCTTGTCGGTTTAGCGTTCTCCATGCTACATTTCTAGGGAAAAATAGAGCAGTGGCTGCCCTCTTGCCTTCTGCCCAGCAAGTACTCTCTCTGACGCGAGTAGGATAGCGCCCAGAGTAGTATATTTCAAAGCCGTACTAGGACTCCTCCGCCTCTGAATAAAATCTACCACTGCCATAATGGCATATCCTTTGTTTTTTTTTTTCATAAATTAATTATTAACATATGTCAGCTTATAAAAATCTTTGTCAGGTTGTTCGTAACGTATATTGTAAGAACTTTGTCTGAACTTTTTTATTATCCTTCTATCAATGAAACAGCCTCCGTGGTCTAGTAGTTAGAGCGTGAGCTCACAATCTGGAGGTCCGGGTTCGATTCCCGATAGGGACATTGTCGAAATCACTTTGTGAGGCTGTCCTGTTTGGTAAGAAGAAAAAGTAAAATGATTCCGTGCTGCGGAGGGCACGTTAAATGGTCCCGGGTATAGGCATAAAACACCTCCACCAACCCGCAGTGGAGCAGCGTGGTGGAGTATGCTCCATACCCCTCCGGTTGATTGAGGTAAGGCCTGTGCCCAGTAGTAGGATATGTAATAGCCTGTTTATGTTATGTTATGTCTATCAATAAATGAAGGAAAGAAAATATCTAAAAATGGAAACGTTTTTATTAACGATTGTATCAATATTAACATAAATTTGACTCTCAAAATCTTTTCAACCTCATTAGAATTCGCCAACAATGGAGAGACGATTCCATTTTGCAGAATGCCTTTAACTGAAGCACCCTACACTTTGCTGGAATTGTTAAAATTTTGCCTGTTCTGTACAATTTCCTTCCATTTTTACGATAAAAAATGTTCACCAATGATGATCTCAAGGAGTACAGAGGCCTTATCCAAATTGCAAACGGTTATGAAATAATACGAAATGTCACCTTATGTCAATCCCATACAGTTTTATCGTTGCGTGCTTTGGGTGCGTTGGGCTCACGATCCGGAGGTCCCGGGTTCGATTCCCCGCGGGGACATATCACAAAAATTACTTTGTGGTCCCTAGTTTGGTTAGGACATTACAGGCTGATCACCTGATTGTTCGAAAGTAAGATGAGCTTCAGAAGGCATGTAAAGCCGTTGGTCCCGCTACTTCTTACTACTGTAAGTAAGTAATCTTTACATGAGCCATGTCAGGGGCCTTCGGCGGCTCAATAGTAACACTGACACCAGGGTTGTTGAGGTTGGTACTCACCCTCACAACCCACACGATAGAAGAAGGGAATGGCCGTAATTCGTTTAGGAGTAAGGAAGCGCGCGCAGACTGTCTGCCTCGCTCGCACTTACGCGTTAAATACACGATAAGAACAAGAAGAAGGTTGCCTGGAAGAGATTGCTACTTAGCAATAAGGCCGCCTATTGTACTAATTCTATTTTTCTTTTGTTTTGTATTTTGTTTTTTCCTGTTTGTGCAATAAAGTATTTGTTATGTTATGTTAAGAACAAGATTTTTGTAATAGTGTCTGGGATTCTCATTTGACACAGTACCTATATAACTGATATGTCTCGCTACATACTATTTAGCACTTCTTCTATCGTGCGGGTTGTGAGGTGTATTACCAACCTCATCAATCCTGGTGTCAGGGTTACTATTGAGCCGCCATAGGCCCCTAACATGGCTCATGTAACGACTACATACTTATAAGTAAATAGTAATCGGGACGGATTCGAACCCGGGACCTCCGGATCGTGAGCACAACGCGCTATTTAGCACTAATAAGCTAACACCAATGTTGGTCCTAACATGATTATCAGCCTCATTTACACATTGGTAGTATAAATAAGTTGTGATAATTTGTACGGTAATGTGTGTCAGAAGATGTTTACTGAAGATGTCTTTATAATTTATACAAACTATTTTCATATTACGAGTAACGCTTTCGCGACTTCCACTCTCATCACAATCTTCATACATGTTCACAGGTCACTAATTTAAGAGCCACGCTTTTGTCGGTGTAGCATTCTCCCCCCTTTTACCCGTGGTCCCACCAACGTGTCCCCCTGGTGGGTCCACGGGTATTATTTTTTTTACCCGTTGTCCTACCGTTCTAAACATTGATCGCCAGTGGGTCTACGGGTAACTTATTTTACCCCAGAAAATATTAGGTCTTTACCTACGAAATTACCGTTTTGTATGTAAACTTTCTTCATGTACTGCATTGGCAAAGATGCATTGATTGCATGGGTTATTACTTCGAATAATATAAATAATAAAATACATGAAAAAAGTATATTTAAGAAAAAAGTATAATTTCGTAAGTAAAGACCTAATATTTTCAGGTCATGTCCCCCTGGTGGGGCCACGGGTAAAAGGGGCATTATCCATGATACTTTTTAGGGGAAAACACTCTGTCTGACGCGAGTGGGATGGCGCCCAGAGTAGTCTATTTCAAAGCCGTACTAGGACTCTTGACCTCCGGCTCTAAATAGTACTGACAGTTACTGCTGCCTTCTGTCAGGTTCCAGGTAACAGTCCCCGTGACTCGCCTCTTCCGTCCTGCATTGCCGTACCGATGGCCTCTCCGCCTCTGCAACCGTTGAGGTCTTCACCCGTATCCCTGGCCTTCAGCCACTTACAGGTTTAGCGTACCTATTTTTGGCAAAATATAACATAAGCTCTAGACTATATCCCAATTGGGGTAGTCAAAGGTCCATCCATCGCAAGATGAACTAAATATAACCACACCTCACCAAGCTTTCTGTTACCAACGTGATAGGTGGTCAGCCATTTCGCCGTCTATAATGGTCGAGCCAAGTGTGTTAGTGGAAACTGCACTTAACATTGGTGCTATTATTAGTCCAGTGTATTTCATCATCATCAGCCCATTAACGTCCCCACTACTGGGGCACGGGCCTTCCCTATGGATGGATAGGGAGATCGGGCCTTAAACCATCACGCGGGCCCAGTGCGGATTGATAGTGTATTTAAAACAGTACTACTCTCTCCTTGCTTTGTAGGAATATCTAGCTTGCTTAGTGCATCTAGGATTTAGAATACTAACCTATTCTACAATTTCAACTGCCAAGATACAGTAGATCCTAGTTACCTATACAGTTTGAGCTAGTGTTGCCTATCGACTGTCTATCGATATTGTCGATACTATCTACAGTATCGATGAGATAGCTTATTTAGATCAATACTAGCTCCGATTCCTGCAGACACAACCTAATTTTATTTTAAGTTATACCTGTCATTTTATTATTTGCCAAAAAGGAAAGTGACTGATGATTGAAAGGTAAATAGACCGTGGTCTTCTTCTATCGTCTGGGTTATGAGGTGAATTACCAACCTCATTAACCCTGGTGTCAGGGTAATTATTGAGCCGGCGAATGTCAATGACTCACGTAACGACTACGTAAATTAGTAAGCAGCAACCGATGCCAACGGCTTAACGTGCCTTCCGAAGCACGGAATCATCTTACTTTTTCGGACAACCAGGTGATTCAGCCTGCTATACTATACTATGCTGCTACGTCAACGAACGTTAACAATAGTGTTGTAGTTAGTATTATTCCTTATTCTATGGTATTGATCTAAATGAGCGATAGTATCGATATTACCGATAATAGTCCTATCGATAGCATAGATGGTTTTCAAGGACAACAATCGATAAAACTGTCGATACTTCGGCAACCGTAGTTTGAGCGTTTCGTACTCAAAGTTCATTATGTATGGTAATGCCTTCGTGAGACGCCAACGTTGCTTGTTCGTAGTACTAGATATACAGGGTGTTAGTGACATCGTAACGAAAACTTTGAGGGGTGATTGAGGCCATGATTCTGAGATGATATCAAGTGGAATTTTCCGTCGCAAAAGTATGGAACGGAAAATAATTTAAATAAGCTCTAAAATTTTCATGACTTCTTGGACAGGAAATTCCACTTGATATCAACTCAGAATCATGGTCTGAACCATCCCCCTCAGTATTCGTTACGGTGTCACTAACACCCATACATACTTGTATGGCTACCGTATGTACTTGTGTGGGGTGTAAGTGACATCGTAACGAATACTGAAAGGGATGATTCAGCTGATTATTCTGAGTTAATATCAAGTGGAATTTTCCATCGCAAAAGTATAGAATTGAAAATAATTTAAAAAAACTAAAAAAATAACATGAATTTTGCGACGGAAAATTCCACTTGATATTAACTCAGAATCATGGTCTGAATCATCCCTCTGAGTATTCGTTACGATGTCACTAACACCCTGTATACATATCTCATAGTGTTACATACTAAGTTTTAATCTGTGGTGTCGCTTACGATGTTGTTATCATCATTTTACAAAGTATATTCGTGCAGGGGTTTGTTTTGTTGTCTGGTTGATGGTTGCGATGAGTGCGAGTGTGGAGTATCACCACAAACTATGGCTCACCATATGAGGCCCTAACACCTGCACTATTAAAGACCATCACGAAGCCACTGACAATGCCGTATGCTTGGCCAATTATTGGTCAGCAAAAATTTAGGATCGCTCGCCATCGACTCGCAAAGAAGAAGAAAGTATAATATTTTTCTGTACATAGGCAAGGACAAATCAAAAACAAACCAAAGGTAAACTATAGAGGATCTACTTACTATCAGCATAAAGAAAATACGTAATAGGGCAGGATGTAACAAGACGTTCGATATTTAAAATGTTGCAGGTTAGTCCAAGGGTACATCGTGAATCTAAACGTACTGTGACATTAGCTCTGACATTTATAAAGCTAGGTATTCCAGTAGTTTCACTTTCGTTTTGAAACAAAGGGTCACATTGGGTTAGAGGAGAGATAATCTATTATTCTGTTTGCGAAGCTACAGTTCGTTGCGCCGAGATCTGTCGCCGAGTACAATAAAGTTTTATTTTTATTGTTTTTCGCATTGAATTCTACAGAATAGGTAATCACGCGCTTTCACAGACATAAAGCCCAATTTCGTATCTCCAACTCTTTGCGAACGCACTTGATTTGCGATTTATATGCTACCAACTACTTTTTTATGATACATTCATTCAAATTTTATACGTTTCTGCGCGATAAATATAATTTCGTTTTTTCACCCTCTCTCAACTTTTATTCATTCGTAAATAACTTTGACCTCGGTTTGATGGAGGATTTATTTGTGGATCTTGGATAATAATATGATATATGAACTTACGAGCTTTCCGCCCGTGACGTTGTCTGTGTAGGGTTCAATTATAGTGGTTCATCATCACCCCGTTTTCCACGGGGTCCGCTTACCTAACCAGAAAATTTGACAGGTGTGGATTTATACAAAAGCGACTGCCTGTCTAACCTTCGACGGAAAAACCAGCCCAATATAGGTCTCACACAATCACATACTTCCGAAATACATTTCTCGGGAATGTGGGTTTCCTCACGATGTCTTCTTGCACCGCTGAGCACGTGATAATCATTTATGATCCAAACATGAGTTCTAAAACAAATTCGAAAATCATTGCTTTAGTCCTATGCTGGGATTCGAAGCTGCGACCTCAAATTGAAAGTCAAGCGTTACACCTACTGGGCTGGGCTGGGTTTGAGATGCAATATATACAAAAAAAGAACAAATTGGAGCAATAAGTATTCTCTTGACCTTTTTCATCCTTTTTCATCCTCAGGGATTTGAGGTACTTTATCTTTTTCTTGTTCTAACACGCTTTTTGTGAGGATACGACTGGGCTGTACTGAAAACTATAAGTATGATAGATGAGAGGTATAAACAACCCTAAGGGTACTCCTGAGAGTTGAGAGTTCTGAAATTCAAATTCAAAAATATCTTTATTCAGTAGGTAACATAGTTACACCTTGAATCGTCGATTTTTACATAACGAACGTCTCATCCGCCTAAAACTACTGCAGCTTCTCACAACCTGTATAGCCGGGGAAAAGAAGCTGCAAGAAAAACCTCGGCACAGGGCCCTAGACGTTCTTTAAAAAAATAAAAATAAACATAAAATATTGGTATACAATTAAGTAATTTAGCTGCCTAATATCAGTTCTCAGACAGTTGATCCCATGCATTCGAATATCTTCTAAATAATTACTAACTTTATAATAAACTTTTTTGTAAAGTTTTTGTTTAACTACTTCTGTCGTTGGATGTATTGTGAAACAGAACGTCTAGTTCAGTACAATTAGTGACTATATTTCTTCTTCTTCTATCGTGTGGGTTGTGAGGTCGATTACCTACAACATCAACCCTGGTTTGGTTAGGACATTACAGGGTGATCACCTGATTGTCCGAAAGTAATATAATCTGTGCTTGAGCAGGCACGTTAAGCTGTTGGTCCCGGTTACTACTTACTGATGTAAGTATGTGGTCATTATATGAGTCATGTCAAGGGCCTTTGGCGGCTCAATAATAACCCTGACCCCAGGGTTGATGAGGTTGGTATTCCACCTCACAACCCACACGATAAGAAGAAGAAGAGCAGCAAATAGGAAGAGCCAAAGGGTGATAGATTATCAGTCATCGTTTATACAGATAAATTCATCATATTTTCAAAGGACATTGTAATCACACTTGAGATTGAAGTCAATAGATGTTAAATATTGGTTTTAAATAAACAGGGTGTTAGTGACATCGTAACGAAAACTTTCAGGGATGATACAGACCATGGTTGTGACTTGATATGAAGTGGAATTTAAATTTTTTTTTTTATAAAGCGGATATAAAAAAATAAACTAAAAATAAATTGAGACACACATACATACATTAACTTAAGATTGGAGTTTTAAAGCTTTACTTTATGTGTACTGTTGGTATTCCTGTTTAAATAATTAATTTAATATTCTTATTTTTTTAGGTTTATAAAAATTTAAAAATAAGTCTAGGCCGGTGCCGGCGGCCGGCGGGTGCGTATTGCTCCGGCGATACGCACTATAATAGCTGTGTAGTTGTAACAGTAGATATTTTACACCACTAATAGTATTAACCTTGACTCATATAGATCAGTTGCGTAATGAGTGAGTCAGTGAGTCAACATGACAATTGGATCAGTAGAAAGGCTTCGACGGTTGACCTGAAGGACGTGTTAAACGGCTTACATTCGTATTTTTGGAATATCTGGAATACCTATGAATCATTTAAGAGTCATTAATTACATTAAATATATACCCGTGCCGTAGCCGCGATAGCCCAGATGGAAGAACGCTTAACTCTAACTGTGGGGTTGCAGGTTCGAATCCTAGGGCGGGTCTAACCCAATTTTCGAGTTTATGTTTGGATAAATGATTACCACGTACGGTCACGAGCATTAATATGTATACACTTTGGTACCATGTCACATTAACTTTTTGACAAATTGAACTGTAAGTCTTACTAAATGTCAAATATGTTAGTGCGACAGAGTCCTAAAGTGGGTACATCATATTGCTCATGACTGTACACAGCGTTGAAGGAAACATAGTGTGGAAATCAATATTCCTGAGAAATTAGGAGATGTGTGATCTAACTTAAGGTTGTATTAATAAACTAATCTCAACTGAGACTTCCCTCAAGATCATGCTCAAGTCCCTGTTTTAATATAAGAACTGTCACATTGCCCAGCCAGTAGATAATTTATGGTAACCGGCTAGTTTGGGAACTACCGGCATTAGAAATTGTTAACTTTATTATAAAATACTAGAATGTTGGGTTTATTTTGGCACATTTTGTTTGTCTCATAGTGATTTTCTGAGTTATTGTAAACTTAATAATTATTTACCACTAATAGCATTTACGCGTCCATCCGTTACTCACTAACATAATTTTAATTTAAGGTAAGTATATTGTATTTCTCTAGTTAAGTGAATTGTATTCTTTTGGAGAAATAAATTTCTTAAACCGTAAACCGTACATTGACATGATCTTGAGGGCAGTGTCGAAGCTGAGATTAGTCTAGTAATACCACCCTTAGTTTCGGTCGGACATTGGCTAGTATATCCGTAATAATCCACAGATAAATGAGTTTGCACCATAACACCCGCTATTACAGTCCGTTGCTTCTATTGAAAGCAGAGAACAATGGCGCTGATAAATCACTGCAATGTTCGGTCAACGCCCCTTATGCCATACATACTTAAATCACGGCCGGAATCCCTTTAGGGATGGGCAGAAGCACATGTAATCAGAGAGACAATTTTCAGCCTGGTTTAGAAGTTAAGTGGGAACAGACGTACAATCGAAGAGCAAAAGTTCAGTCACTGAGCCCAGCGAAATTTAGAACGTCTAGGGCCCTGTGCCGAGGTTTTTCTTGCAGCTTCTTTTCCCCGGCTATACAGGTTGTGAGAAGCTGCAGTAGTTTTAAGCGGATGAGACGTTCGTTATGTAAAAATTGACGATTCAAAGTGTAACTATGTTACTTACTGAATAAAGATATTTTTGAATTTGAATTATTTGTAAACAGTGGTGAAATTATGAACCATTAGTTGTCATAATTATAAAATTTATGTTTTTGTAGGTGTTTCTGGTCTATTACAGAAACGACATGTGTCCATGTCTCGTGGAACCAGTTCATTTATTACTTTGCAAGAAACTGATTGGACTTTAGCAGCTTATCGTACATAGAATATTGAATATAGCGATTAAACAAATAACCCTCCTTCATGCGTCGTTTCAGTCGGGTAATAAATGATTAATTTTGATCTGAAGTGGTACGGAGTATACTCCTAAGTGTAGACTAATATCAAGGAGCATACGCTACCACGTTGCTCCACTGCGGTTTAGTGTCGTTCGTTACAACAACTGTCATTTTATTTCATCATCATCAGCCCATTAACGTCCCCACTGCTGGGGCACGGGCCTTCCCTATGGATGGATAGGGAGAACGGGCCTTAAACCACCACGCGGGCCCAGTGCGGATTGATGGTTATTAACGACTGCTAATGCAGCCGGGACCTACGGCTTAACGTGCCTTCCGAAGCACGGAGGAGCTTGAGATGAAAACTTTTTTTTGTGGTCACCCATCCTATGACCGGCCTTTGCGAAAGTTGCTTAACTTCAACAATCGCAGACCGAGCGCGTTTACCGCTGTGCCACCGAGCTCCTCATATATATAAAATGAATAGCTTTACGTTAGTCTCAAGTAAGTAAAACTCGAGGACAGCTGTACCGATTTGGCTAATTTTCGTATTGAAATATTCGTGGAAGTCTAAGGGTGGTATTAATAAACTAATCTCAGCTGAGTCTGCCCTCAAGAACATGCTCAGGTCACATTGACATGATCTTTAGGGCAGTCTCGAAGCTGAGGTTAGTCTATTAATACCATCCAAGGGAAGGTTTAAACGCTGGGAAAATATGGAAAAGGGTGACAGGAAGTTCACCGAGTCACCTACTACTATATAACTAATATAATATATACTTCCATAACATAACAAAAATTTATAAAAATTAAAATTTTTGAAAAAAAAAACCACGACGGTAAGAATCTCATCGAAAAAGAATAAAATAACTCAAAACCCCCGGCTTAACCCAATTATTATGTAACGAAATATTATAATAGACTTAAAAATACTTTCTAAGAAAGAGTTGATATCTCGAGAAATCGGTCATAGATATACTTAAGTACCTAAACAATGAATATGGATGTTTACAGTTTTTTCCTAACGTGTCTGTTTCTCGAAGATATACTTAAATGTAGCGATAATAATTTTACCATAATACATAACCGAGGAATATCCTTCGGGGGCTGCCTTTTCTATATGAAATTTCAACAAGAATGTAATCATACTTATAAGTGTATTTTATGTCGTCGTTAAACATCTACAATTCTTCAATAATTGTATTCACGTCACTAGAAAAACTTTAGTTGGGTTAATGGCAGCCCCCGACGGATATTCCTCGGTTATGTATTATGGTAAAATTATTATCGCTACATTTAAGTATATCTTCGGGAAATAGACACAAAGCATACTCCACCACGCTGCTCCACTGCGGGTAGTTCCATATGCTTTCATAACATTCGTAAACAAACACGAGTGCTTCGTTTACACATTGTTCAATGTCAATGTGAATATTATACCATATAACACTTACTCATACTCATACTCGGCCATTTGCACCAGTTCGAGTGGAAAGCTTGGTGGACTGTAAATAAAGGATAATGGAAGGCATGTTTGAAAGCCTGCGTCATTTTAATGTAGTACACAATATAAGCTCACGACTATATCCCATATGGGTTAGGCAGACAACCATCGCAAGATGAACTAAGTACTCACACCTCACCGAGCTTTCTGTTAGAACAACGTGATAGGTGGTCAGGCGTAAAAGTGAATAAGTATGTAATAAGTGTTCTTATTCAGAATCCTTGCCACATTAATCCATGGCAGTGTTAACATAAAGAGCCTATATACGTCCCACTGCTGGGCACAGGCCTCCCCTCAATCAACCGGAGGGGGTATGGAGCATACTCCACCACGCTGCTCCAATGCGGGTTGGTGGAGTAAGGTTTTATCTATTCAGAATCCTTGGCACATTAATCCATGGCAGTGTTAAGGCTGAATAAAAAGAAATACAATGCCATAGCAAATATTTACACAGACCTTTGACAATAAATTCGAAAGTGCCTTCAAATGTGTTAAAAACACGACGAGGTCCTCGAGCGAGTATTTGAATAGGATAAGCCTCATTTTGGGATTATGGCTGAGTGCTAACCCTACTCAGCTTGCTGATTTAACCCAGAGGATCGTATAATTCAAATCACCTTCGACGAAATCTTAATTTGCCATGGTCTTTCCATATCGTCGCCTTACAATACAATAAAATTAACTTTAACAAATTACAGCCATTATGCAGTGAAAATAATAAAACAGTACCGGCAACGTACAAAAACTTAGGTTTTGGTGTTACCATCATCATCATCATCAGCCGTACGACGCCCACTGCTGGGCATAGGCCTCCCCCAAGGATCTCCACGACGATCGGTCCCGCGCTACCCGCATCCAACGGCTTCCCGCGACCTTTACCAGATCGTCGGTCCACGTTGTAGCGGGCCTACCCACTGAGCGTCGTCCGACACGTGGTCGCCATTCCAGAACCCTTCCGCCCCAGCGGCCATCGGTTCTCCTCGCTATGTGTCCTGCCCACTGACTGCCACTTCAGCTTTGCAATTCTCCGAGCTATGTCGGTGACTTTAGTTCTCCTGCGGATCTCCTCATTTCTGATTCGATCCAGCAGGGAAATACCGAGCATAGCTCTCTCCATTGCCCGCTGAGCGACACCGAGCCTGGTTTGGTGTTACCATTTACATAAAAACGTTTTGTTGTTTTTTAATTACAATTATGCAGATTATTTGAAATGAATGTATTTAAATCTTATTATTTATTAATTGAATTATATACACTATTGTCTTCTTCTTCTTCTTCTATCCGTGAATTGAGTCTGATTCGGGTAATTTAGTTACAGTTCCAGACTTCCTCCAAAGAGCACAGAAACAACACGATAATCCACTTTTGATGCCTTGACAAACATCACTGTTAGTGATGCGCCTTCTTGTTAATACCTACTAGTAACTCACTATAAAATGTATTTATTGTTCCAAACAACTTAATAACAACATCTATTAAACACAAAACAACATACAGTTATCTACAAAAAGAAAAACTCCTCCAAAGCATCACACCGAGGCAAAGTCCCCAATAGACTGGCAGCATTTCCCCTCACTATTAAATACCAGATATTAAGTAAGTACCAGGTATTTGGAACATTTAAATCGAAACTTAAGGCCTTATCGTATTTAACTTTATGACAAGATATTTATTGCATTCCTGATGTTATTACAGAGGTCTTAAAAGTAGAGGAAAGTACAAACAGGACCCCAGTAAGGGCGCTACAATATAGTCAACACAACACAAGCAAAATCGTCTAGGGGTGTTCGAGTAACTTTTTTCAACCGAAAATAAAAATAACAAGTGCTCACGACTGTAGAGTTTTTTATTAAAATCTGTACGATTTTTTTTGATAGATTTTTGGAAAATACTTGTGACGCACTACTAAATACTAGATAAGCAACTTGCTATTTCCATATGTGGAAAATTACCGTGTGAGAGCGCTCAGAGCTCCCCGTTTGTCCGGCCAAGTAGTCAAATATGCGGCAAATCTACAATAAGTCACGTTAAAAAATGCTTTTATTAACCTCAATACCAGCTGGTATTACCAGCACAACTCTACTTTCTGTGAGTCGTAAAATAAATCGTATTATTGCTAGAGACCCGAGCTGTCACAATGGCGGTTTTATTGTGAAAAAATGCCCACGTTTGCGCACTTTGTACGGGTTTATGGGATTCCTTAGTGCGTGGCGTGTAGCGGACTCCCTCCGGTATTAGATTACGACTTTCAAAGTTAATTATATCCAGCTTTTTATTTTTTGACGTAACTTATTGTAGATTTGCGGCAGATGGCATTAACTACTTGGCCGGACAAATGGGGAGCGCTGAAGGCTCTCACCCGGTACAACGTTTAAGACAACAGGCCTGAGGGTGCCCAGTTGGGCGCGAACCTCGGCTCAGGGCGTCGTCTGAGAGGAAGAATATTGAAAGGATTAATTGACCCTAGTGGGTCGATAGCGATAAGCGCTGAATGAGGGAAATCTTCGACCACGCCGGCGGGGTCGGTATCGGGGTTCTGAAGTGTTTGGTGTCGCGAGCTGATTGGCTGCCTCTATAGCTAGAGTTTCCGGGTCGTCGGTATGTTTTATATCCAGCACTTTTGTATGGGGGTTTGGGAGAAAAGGAAAACTTATAACGTTAGCGGTATCGCGACGGACCGCGATTGAGCAGTAGTCACTAGATAGATATAATTTAAATTGTTTAACTCTAAGTAAGTATATAAATCACAATTCGAATTCGGGCAATAGGACCTACAATCGGCGGCCCTTATTGCTAAAACTAAATAGTAATTACTTCCAGCCAGGTCTGCATGACCAATAGCCGTTTGACGTCCATCTCCGTAGATAGCATTCGTATCGTTTAATGGTCCAAGCGCTCGATATAAGTCGCGCCGCACGCGGCGCGGTTGTCATGCAGACCCGGCAGGCGGCTTTAGGTATTCTTAACTACTTACTTATAGGTAGTGAAGTCGTTTATTAGGTAAACGTGTACCACCTTAGACCACGTCGTCACTTACTATCAGGTGAGATTGTGGTCAAACGCAAGCTTTTTTTTAATAAAAAAAAAAGATATCCATAGACGCTTTAAATAAAAATACAATGAGGGATTCCTTCTATGCTGTTCTGGGAGTATATAAAAAACATAGAACACGTTTAGCTGCTTCTCTTCCCGGGCATGTCGTAAAATCCGACAGAGGGATTGTGTCCTCTAACATGATGGACTAATGTTATGGGCGATAGGCTGATCCCTTATCACCATAAGGTTCATCATATCCATCTTTGGACTTCGTATCAACAGTGGCTGCAAGTTGTCTTTGATTAATTGTGGCTCTGCCCACCCCATTAGGGATTACGGGCGTGAGTTTATGTATGTATGTATGTATGTACAATGGGACTTTCCAGGCTACGTTCCTCAAAAACAAGATAGATGGCGCTGTACAGATTTCCCTTCAATCCCAATTCCTAATTTCATGAATAACATACATATATATTATGCATCTTTTATCTTTGTTTTTGGGTATAATGACCCTTTTTACACCCAGGCACAATACATCTTCCACCCATTATTATTCAACATTCTGATCAAAATAAAGAGAAGCAATATAGGTAAGCAACATAATTCTATTAATCAGATCCAGATATCAAGCAACAAATATTTTTATATATGCTTCTGCCATTACATTGGATTTTGGAATAAGTATATACCCGAATAATGAAAAAATAGGTAATAATCCCGTTAAATTATCTCGACAGAGTCATCTACATAATTATATTAATTCATATCCGATCGGAATCCGTGAATGACGGATATTACAAATTATTTACAGATACCCGATGTGGTGCGTAAGCTGCCATACAAATAGTTCTAAAATAAATAAATATATAAATGGGTATATGTATGTATGTATTTATATTTATATATTTCTATTTTATTTTTATTTATTTATTTTACTTTTATTTGTTTCTTTTTTCATTTATTTATAGTATTTATTATTTTTATACAAGATGTTGCATTGTCCCGCACCAAATTGTAATAATGTTACCTACCCACTGGTTGCCTGGAAGAAATTGCTGCTTAGCAATAAGGCCGCCAGATTGTACTGTATCTATAATCATCTGTGTTAATTTGTTTTGTATGTTGTGTGCAATAAAGTATATTTGATTTGATTTGATTCTACAGTCACTTCGAATTTGTCATAAAACGGACTCGAATCGCATAAGAATCGGAGTAGAGCGAAAGTGCCCGTACTCAGTGGCGACCCTAGGGCGCAGGTGTGCCCCCGAACAGGGCGAAATAGAGGGGGCGCAAAAATCAACAAGACTGGTTCACCCTGGCCGCAAACTAACTTCATCGGATTAGATTGCGGCTACATTGAAACTCATACTAGGTGGTCGTAAACAATATTTTTAAAAGATTTAAATAGGTAAATTTCCGTGGCCGTATTTTAAGAGGCTGAGGGTGCCACTGTGAGGTCTCACACCACCTAAATATTTTGCTAGGGCCGCCAGTGCCCGTACTATTTATCAAATTCAAATTCAAAAATATCTTTATTCAATAGGTAACACAGTTATACTTTGAATCGTCAATTTTACATAACGAACGTCTCATCCGCCTAAAACTACTGCAGCTTCTCACAACCTGTATAGCCGGGAAAAAGAAGCTGCAAGAAAAACCTCGGCACAGGGCCCTAGACGTTCTTTAAAAAAAAAAAAACATAAAATATTGGTATACAATTGAGTAATTTAGCTGCCTAATATTAGTTCTCAGACAGTTAATCCCATGCATTCATATCTTCTAAATAATCACTAACTTTATAATAACCTTTTTTGTAAAGTTTTTGTTTAACTACTGTCTTAAAACAGTTGAAAGGCAAATTCTGAATGTCAATGGGAATCTTATTGTAAAAAAAAACGTATACATTGCCCCTTAAAAGATTTAGTAACCTTGTGTAATCGACTGACTTGTAAAGCAAGTTTATTTTTATTCCGGGTATTAACAATGTGCCGATCGCTATTTTTGGAAAATAATCCTATATGTTTTTTCACATATATTAAATTTTCAAAGATATATTGTGATACCAAAGTTAAAATACTAATTTCTTTCAATTTATTTCTAAGTGACATATAAACTTTATTTAAACCCACTTCGAATGAAGGGAATTCGTGTTGACGATCCTGAGCAAAAAGGGACCCATAGAGAAGTGTGACAAACAAAGGTATCTAATCTAATGAATATTCAATACAATGTAAGCAGGAACAGGAAGACATGATATCCTGCGGTTAAGGTGGGTGGTCACATTCTGTCTCCTTATTAGTAGGTGTAAGGAAATAGAGCGGGGCTTCCCAAACTTTTAGGATAACGGAACATAACATAAAGCTTATGGTAGTCAAGAGGTACATCCATTACAAGATGAACTAGTGATAGGAATGTCATAGCCAAGTGCTATAACCTGTCCCTTTGCATTATCTTTAACGCGGAAACATCAACTATCCGTACAAAAAAGAAAAAAAAATATCCCATATTCCGTATGGGATATAATAATAATAACAAACACTTTATTGCACACAAATTTACAAGACATTTACAGGATAAACTTAACTAACTTTTTTTTCGGGATATTTCCGTATCCCGTTTCCATGACAAAAATAATTAAAAAATGTACGGTTTCAACTATCCATACAGTTATTTTTGTATGTGACAGTCATTAGTGTATGTTACTCGTAAATATTATGTTACTAGTGACAGTGATAAAAATGTCTGGAAGTAACATGTCACCTTATGTCAATCCCATACATTTTCATCACTGTCACAGTCGACTGTCGTTGTTGCAACTCGGCTGAAGGGCTGGGTGGACCTAGACCCGTATTATTCACACATTTAGAATAATGAATTAGTTCTAATTCTATTTAAAGGACCAACCTGTCACCACGGGATTATGCAAACGGTGGGTTTTCATGAATTTTAATATCTGACCCACCGCCCGTCACCTCCTGCCGAGCCTGCTCTTAAGTGTTTATTAATTTTACCCTTCGTTATGTTTACCTGTCCAGTGAAGTACAAAAAAATGCACAACAATCTGCATAATTTCACATTAGCGTCGCCAAATTGCGTTCGATTTTTAGTTATGAAATGAATTTGTTTGTCTTTTAACTTCTTCGGCTTCTTAAATTGAAAGTAACAGATAGCGAAAATGGAAACGATTTTTAAAGAAATTAAACGTAAAAAATCTGCTCATATTTCATAAAGATGAGCGTGTGTCATTTTTCATTTGGAGTTATTTATTTATTTATTTATTTTTACAGTTTTACATTTAGCCATTACAGTAAAAACCAAGCCAAGTTCAAGCTTTTAAGCCACTTTGTATAAAAATATTATCAGTTGTATTTCTTTTTATTACCATTTTTTATTAACATCGTAATTGTATCTATTCCAGCGAGCAGCGCACGAGCCGCGGCTGTTCCACAGTCAGAAGAGCTCCAACACATCACCACCGACACAGAGACCGACCACCGGCCATCAGACCGCCAGGGAAGAGCCATGTACTTCTCCAAATCCATCGCCACCACGCCCAGACCCGTCCTCAACGTCACAGAACCAGAGAACAAAGAAGAAATAGACATCCTTGCAAACGCAACAACCCCAAACACAACTGAAATAGTCCACCCCTCAATACAATGGACCGCTGTCAATACATCAGAAAACGACACCAGCATAGAACAGAATGCTTACAACAGCACCAACGTTACTAACGTCACAGTTCTACCAGTAAACACAAATTTGACAGAGACGCAAAACGCAACTGTTGTTAAAAAGAAGAATCTGACAAGACCGGACTTCGTGAAAGACGAGACAAGTATACAGGAGGGGGTGTCGGAGAGTAGGATTGTAACTGAGAAGCCGTTGTCTTTGGAGACGACGTTTCTGCAGACGAGGATACCTCCGAACATAGAGCTGTATAGGCGGGTAGCGGATACAGGAGACGGTGGCATGGACACGGGTGCGATAGCTGGTATATCGTTCGCCGCGTTGGTGCTGGCGGCGCTGGCTGGGAGCACAGCCTTCGTGCTGTACAGGAGAAGATACCTCAACAAACCCCAAACCCTGAATGACAAATGTTCGAACCCAGATTCGAGTGGATACCTGGATGATAGCACTATTCGGGTACGTTGTCTTTTTTTACTTAAAATGTTTTGAACTTTTACAAACATAAGCAGCCTACTTACACGCTACTTATGGACACCCACAATTTAGGAGGGGGTATGATAATGATGATTTATATAAGTGTTTCTAGAATAATTACTTTATAGTAACTAAATAACTTTATAGTAAAAATCAAGAGTTATTCAATGCCTATGTGAAACATGATCCTCATAAAACTTTCACTAATGCTTGTTTTGTGGCTTGATTACTTTGGATTTTGGACTGAGTATATCACTCAATTTACACGTATTTTTCTCTTTGTCTTCCAGGATAATTCGGAAGAGATGTACAGTCTCGACAACGACTCGTTCCTCAACTCGTTGGAGGCCATGACAATCCAGAACTACTGGACTGACACCGTTAAACACACCAAGCTATAAAACAACCCCACAACCTGCGGGGCCTTACGATGATGAAGATAAGATACTCATACAAAGTGGCGTTCCGCAAGGTACCGTGTTAGGGCCGGCCATTCTTAATTTCTATGAAATCGATAAACCCAACGTTCAAGACTGTAAATTTATCAATAATAACAGTTCAAGTTGTCAAGGAGTTTGGGCAAACTTTGTTAACTTTTAAACTGAAAGGGATATTCTTGTCAACGCTTATCCTGAAACTATTTAAGACTACAATAATGACAATGTGCGTATTATTGTGACTAAACCTTCATGACCTATAATCGCTAATTGACAGACGCCGTGACAATTTTTAGATGAGTTCTGCTATAATGTGTAAAGAGTGCTAATATTAAAATGCGTTCCAAACCATTGATTGTACCGGAAAGTGGTGAACAATATTATGATTATGTTGTTAACACTTTTTGATACGGTAACAAGTCAAGTTAGCAACAGTGAAAAATGCGAATTAAATAAAGTGTCTTTCGCGTATTTTTCCCGTGGAAAAAATCATTTACAATCTCTACATTTTGTAAATGTAGAAGGGAAGGAACACCACACCACACTATTATAATTCTTATTACCTTAAGCAAAATATTCAGTTACTGTTTGTCATTCTTTAACTATCGTTACCGAATGAACTATAGAAACCAGACCAGAAAAAGCGCATTTGAAATATTTGTCACCCGCTCTATCTAATTTTACAAAGGGGATGAAAAAGGCCAGATCGAAGCAATTCATCTAAAAAGCAATATATCAGTTTGACATTTGCGCATATAAAAACAAGTGCGCGATGCAAACAATATCCAAATGTCAAATTGCAATATTGCTTTACTAGATGAATTGCTTCGATGTGGCGTTTTTAAACCCTAAGAAATGAACTCCAGATATTTTTTCTTTATCGCCTTCCAATCGGTATAACTATGACAAAAAGTCGCGATATACTTATAATCTAACTAGTACATTTGAAAGTGATTAAATATGACATTCAGTATCAAACGATGCAAGGATTTGACATTACTTAATTAGTATTTAAAGGTAAAAGTTTTAATGTAATTAAAAATGAATATTTTAATAAATCGATGTGAACTAATTTATATTAGAATTGTATGTCTTTGTAAATAGTACCTATATTGTTGTGATAGTATTTTTTGTTACAACTATTTTTGTAATTGCACTGTGTTTCCCAGTAGATTTATTATTTTTAATATCACAAATTGATTTTACGACATATTGTTTGATTTGCCTAGAAGTTTGGTTCCGATTAGGCTTAAATGTTTGTAATTGTAATTTAAATTAATTCAAATTTGACTTACTAGTTAGTCCCTGTAAGTTGAACCAAAATGATGATTTATTTTCTATGTGCGTCCAATTATGAGTTTTGTATACAATTCAAAAAATAACAGTTATTACTTGTAGAAATAAGGATGTGATCTCAATATAATATCATTTTAATGTGGATAGACGTGGAAATGTTATAAAATTAGCTTTAAAGTTCCGGTATTCTTCTCTGTACTATTGTATGTTTATAATAATGTATCTTTGTGTAATAATTACCCTCAGTAATTCGTGTTTAACGGGTTTTTTTAGTATGCATAATAATTATTTCATTATCCTAAGGCAACTTCACCATACAGCCTTGTCTGAGTTGCTCTGTTCCATTTTTGATTTTTTATCTTTAAATAAGGCAAAGGCTTAAAGTCTGCCATTTCTTCGTTACGTTAATCCATTTTTTCTTTCGTCAAGATGTGATTTTAATGTCCGTCCATGATTTGATTTCGTTTTGAATTATATTTTGCATTTATAACTCGATTTCTTCTATTTTGAGAATTTGTTGCGATTTTTTTTTATTCATATTCTGTGTTTATCTTGACGTTGAGTATTTGATCATATTAAATATGGATTTTATATAAGAAAACTTTATTGAATGTAATCTGATAATCACCCCATAGCTTCTTAAGGGTCAGTGACGGCAATTATTATTGTAGACGTTAAATTGTTTGGTGTGATTGGAAATAATAATGAAATTAATGCCGATAAACACCCCTTATAGATCGCATGTGAAGTAATTTACTTAATTACTTAATTTAAGGCCTATACTTACAAATGTAAAATTAATCATTTCCAAACGTACCTAATAGGTGCCTAATGTGTTTGGTTAAACATGTACTTAAAGTAAAAAAAAACATTTTTTATTTCTCCCGGTAACATTCACAGATATGCAAACAATGACAGACATTCCTGTATTTTTTATAGTTTTTTTTAAATCACTATGTTTGGATTTTTCTTGTGTGGAGTGTCCCATTTTCACCATACTACGACTTTTCAATTGTGAAACTACGTACACTTAGCTTTATATACAACTGTCATATCAACCTGTGTAAACTTTCCTCGAAATGTAAATAAAGAGTAAATTAGACGTATTTTGTGTGAAGTATAATGATATTGTTATGTATCGAGTCAAACGACATTTTATCAGCGCTTGATCGCACTTTCCTATACTTCTATCCTTTTCTGTTACTCAGAACCGTCATTTGCTAGAGCGAGAAAGCAATCCCAAGCGGCAGAGTCGAAAAGCGTGCGGCCCCTCTCTCTCGCTCTACCAAAGAAAAGGATAGATAGCTGACAAATGTGGTGTCAACCTAAACTCTTTTACTGTGGCACATTATGTATGTCTTTTAGGATTCTCTTGTTATTCAATTCAAGAGAACTTACCTGCAACATAGTTTCGACAGCGCTAATCCAGTAACGAAGAATAAACCAATCACGTAGGAACTAATAAACACTAAATCGCGACCTAAAATTAACGCGTTTTCGTGATCCGCTCTTTAATGATGTCCAAAGTATGTTGTATACTCGTAACAAAACTAGCCATAGCATGTTACACGAATATCGCAAGCAACTCGATAACCAAATCGGCCAAGTCCATTGGCTACGCGATAAATGGGCCAATAGAATTGACTTATAATATATCGAGTTGCGCGCGATATTCGGGTGCCGTGCTATGGTTTCTGTCTTAGACGAAACGAAAACCCCCTAATCGTGTATAGTAAATTACTATAATCAACACGGTTTGTGAAACGATGTTATTTTAATTATAGTAGAATAGTAATAAATCTATTTTTACTTGCATTATCGTGTTTTATTTTTTATCCCGTATCCCTATTGCGAGTCAATCGACTCAATGGGATTGATCGGTCCATCCAACGGAAAACAGAAACACGTACCTAAACTCTATCAAGGTTGGGAGAGCCACAATTTGTCAGAAGATACCCGAGACAATGACGAAATTATGATTCAAATCTAACATACTGTAATAGGTGGGCTTGTGAGTACGAAGATCTTTTCCAATAAGATTGGCTATATAAGCCACATGCGAGCACATGAACGTCGGAGTTGAAGCAGTCGCCGTAGCCGAAATCGGCTGGATCGCATCATCATATCATCATCACTGTAATAGGTAGGTAATACGTTAGTATTATATGATCTGTGGTAATACTTATACAAATTGCAGACAATAAAAATATGGTACAAGTGGAGGGCCTACTTAAACGTAGTGATTACATTATCTTTTGGGCCTGTTATTCAAATAAAGAGCAAAACGATTTTTTTATATGAATTCCTGGTGCCAAATACTTTTGCATTTCGCTTACTTTAAAATAGATCGGTAATCCATCTGTCATGGATTCCCGCCCTATACTTCTGCGTTTTGTTTATGCATTCATTTTGAAAGTATTACTACTGTCATAGTCTATTTTGATCGTGATTTTCGAATTTTAAATTACTAAAGTCAAGGCTGTATGGTCCTGAGATCTTTGCCTGCCTTATATAAGGCGAATTTAAACAACAACAACAACAACTGTCAAATCATTCGTTATCGATTTCACAAGCGGTACGGTGTTACTTTTCGTTTATTTTATTATTTTAAAGTTAATAAAATGGTGAAGGCATGGTATATGGACAGTGAAACAACCGACCAGCGTTTGGAGCATCACAAAAACCCTCCAGAATTCATCTCTTTGGAGGATTTATTTAAGAAAACCGGTGTCGAGTATTTCAAAGTGAGTTTTTGCGTAATGTTAATTGATTGTTTCGTAATTTATCTCCGTTGTAAGTTCAAGAGAGGTTGATAAGAACATGAGATGTAATCCGGCCGTATTTTATCTACTTACACTTCGAAACATTCAATTTAACCTACCCATGTAACAACTTTAGCATATATTTTGTTTCTGCGCCGTATCGTGTTTTTTAATCAATTGATGTGATAATGATGTTCTGTGTTCCTTATGTTCTTCAGTTTGGCTTTTGCCTTATGTAGTTTTAACCGTTACAAGAACCCACAAAAGGATTTCCAGTGTCTTTACTCCATAAATTGATACTGTCAAAGCAGGCAATAACACTGATCATGAAACATTGTTTACATCATTTTAGTTTCATGTTTCGGAAATTAAACATGTTTTCATAACTTTTAAAACATGTTTTGATAATTTTTACATGGTAATATATTAGTATTAGGTATAGGTATGTGAGTTGAGGAATATATCAAGTAACCACCTGCATTTATAATTGACTGAGTATTGTAAGGTGGAAAATACACACAAGAAAATCTAACAGGAAAAATAAAAGTGAACTAAAAGTGACAAATGCAATTATCTATGTCTATACCAACTATACATATACCAACAAGTAACATAGTATGCCACGTAACAAAATACCACTAATAAAAGCTTACAAATACTACTAATAAAATTACAATAAATATTATTATTTTGTGTATATATATTAAATTCTTCAAAGGCTAGGGTCATAGCCAATTTCTTTCATTGTCTCAAGGATATTATTTATAAATTTTATTATAAAAAAAAAGTTATTTCACCATACTCACATTGAAATATTTCTGACTTTACTACTTAAACTTTTCAGCTTAATGTGGAGACATATGCAACAGATGGAGTACTAGACAAGTTGAAGAAGGAGCGCGGCTACACATATGAGGATGAGATGGCCTGCTCCAAGGAGTGCCTGCCCAACTACGAGGAGAAGATCAAGTCATTTTTCACCGAGCATCTGCATACTGATGAAGAAATCAGGTAAAAACCATGACAGTCAACCGAAATGCAGCTACAACCAACATAAGCCCACAGCTATATCCCAATTGGGATACATTGTGGATTACTTGTCAGAGGTACATACACATATGTTGCAAGATGAACTAAGTATGCACACCTCACCAAATGCTTTGTTAAAGTCGCTATGTAATAGGGGTGATTAATTGCCATAAAAAATTGTCCATAGACTATCTCTTGATTGCTATAAATGAACTTAAAAAAAAATCCAAAATTATATATTTACACACACACACACACACACACACACACACACACACACACACACACACACACACAGACACATACACACACACAGACACACAGACACAGACACACACACACGATACGGACTCGTGCGACACTAAGACTAAGACGCCGCGGGGACTGTGCGGGTGTGACCCCGCCTCCGCGGCTCACCTCATGCCCCGATTGCCATGTCGACCTGTCGTCAACAGTACATACACACATTTGATTGATTGATGCGATTTCATATTTGTTTTTAAGAAATGTTTTTATGATATGACTATGTTTAATTTTATTATTATTTTATCTTGACCATGACTTACTGGAGGTGGAGGCCTCGAGTCCTAAAACCCAGGGTATCCTAGTTTAGGCTCCAGACTCGAGTAAAAAAAAAGTACTTTTAATTAGAGATCACAGAAGTGATAATAAATTATTGTGTTATTATAATCCACTGTGACTTGTATTTTGCAGGTTCATCCTGGACGGGTCGGGCTACTTCGACGTGCGAGACGGCGCCGACCAGTGGATCCGCATCGCGGTCGGCGCCGGCGACATGATCGTCATCCCCAGCGGCATCTACCACCGGTTCACACTCGACACCAATGTTAGTAACTACAATAATACGGTATACGGATCGGCGCCGACCGCGACCGCGACCAGTCGATCCGCACCTACGCCGTCGGCGCCGTCTATATGATGCGCAGAATATGTTAATTTGCTTCTAATTCCGACCGGGCATGTCGTAAAATTTGAATAAGGACTCAATTTGTGTATAGTTTGCACGATTACGTTATAGTACGCGGCGCGAAGTAAATCGCGGGCTTCGACAACATTCGCGGCATCTATTGGTCGAAACGCGCGGTATAGGCGGAATCCATGCGCCTCAGCTGGTAAAGTGGTGTCCGTATAACTAAACATTAATATTGCGTATGGCAGACAAAAATAAAATATCTTGTGTGGATCATATATCCAGCTTAAGCTCCCCTAACCAAGTCTCAGCCGCATCCGTCACACAATGCGGCTCGGCTATGCCACCTGGGAACCGGTGCAGGGCACTCGTTCACTATGTGAGATATGGTTTGAATATAACTAATCATGTTGAACATTAACGGACAGCTCTACTGCGCTCGATGTGATCGTGTGATTAAAGCAAAGTTCGGTTTCACCAGCCACATAAGAGCGCATAACAGACATGACTAAGGTCGCCGTTATCGGACACGATTAAGGAGGACTATAATCATTTTGATAGGCTGGACTTTCTGGCAACTTAAGACTGACCAGTGTTAGTTTTTACCGATTTCAAAAAAGGAGGAGGTTCAGCAATATAAATCTGATAATCTATCTGATGTCGTCAATCTCTGCATCCTTGCTCAGTCTAACCATCGCTTAAATTCGGAAAATAAAATAAAATTTATAACCAAAAAAAAACCAACTTCAAACTAAAAAGCAATAAACAAATTTACTTCGCACAAAGTAATAAGTAAATGCTACAACAATCTCAAATTACTATGTACACGATATTGTTAAATACCTATATCAAAGCAATTACAAAACAACTTCAAACAAAAAAATCACAAAACAATCTGTATTTGAAAAACAAATGAATCGGTACCTCGTTGTAGCATTTACTTGGCACCGACTTCAGAATTATAAAATTAATTAACTAATTGAAAATACGCACTTATTACTATGTGCGAAGATTTATTTATTGCTTTTTAGTTTTGCGATTGAAGTCGGTTATTTTTGTTAAAAATTTTCCTTTCTGTTTCTTTGTTCCTTATTTGAACATACCTGTTTTCAATTCCAGAACTACATTCGCGCTAAGCGTTTCTTCATCGGCGAGCCGGTGTGGCTGCCTTACAACAGGCCAGCGGACGAGATGCCGGCCAGGAAGGAATACATCGACAAGCTGCAGAAGGGATTCGTCGCCGCCGCCTGCTAGAACAGAACATCATACATACGGTCACGAGTACTAATATGTAAACACTTTGAAACCACGTCATATTAACTTTTTTGACAAATCTTCTTCTTCTATCGTGTGGGTTGTGAGGTGAATTACCAACCTCATCAACCCTGGTGTCAGGGTTACTATTGAGCCGCCAAAGGCCCCTGACATGACTCATATAACGACTACGTACTTACATCAGTAAGTAGTAACCGGGACCAACGGCTTAACGTGCCTTCCGAAGCACGGATCGTTTTACTTTCAGACAATCAGGTGATCGGCCTGTTTTGACAAATTAAACCGCAAGTCTCATTAAATGTCAAATATGATAGTGCGACAGGGTTCTAAAGTGGGTACATGATATTACTCATGACTACATAAACAACCTATACAAGGTGTTAGGGACACCGCAACGAAAACTTTAAGGGATGTTTCAGAACATCAAGTCGATATCAAGTGGAATTTTCCGTCGCAATAGTCATCACTAAGAGCCACGCGCTTGTCGGGGTAGCATTCTCCATTCTACACCGACAAGAGTGTGGCTCTTAAATTAGTGATGTATCAAAGTCAATTATTTGATCGACACAAAGAACTATATCAACATAATGAAATTTTGCAATATGTGATATTTTGTAATGATCATTTTTTATTTAGTATTTAAGGTAGCGATTAGGATTACTATATAAAGGGTTCTTGCATTGCAAGTTAAAAATAAACCTTGTTTTTTACATATCTATAATACATATTATAGGAAGTGCCTTTTAAATATACATAAATATTCATGATAATATGTATAGTAGTGCAAATTGTACACATTAAATTCACTGCAGATGATTGTTATAGCTTTCTGGTGATTCTTGCTATTAAAAGGCCACATCAAAGCAATTTTATCTAAAAAAAGCAATATTGCTATTTATTTTTACTTATCTTTATATGGGCCAATGTCAAACTGCAATATTGCTTTTTTAGATAAACTGCTTCAAATTGGCCTTTTTAGCCCCCTTAATTTGTTAGCTTTTATCATAGAATAATACTACGTATAGAACGGACACTCCTCCCTGCACCAATTCGTATCGGTCTTGGCTGTACACGAAGAGCGAGATTTTTGTATGGAATGTCCGTGCTGTGATACGATTACTCGGTACGATTATAATAATCTTTCACCCCTGTTATAGTTTTGAACATACCTAAGTAGTTCTATCTCCTACTCTCCTATTGGCGTCGGGCACGGGAATAGTAAACACAAGAGTTCTTAAAGTAGAGAAATATGCACAAAACGAGCTTGTTGTATAAACGAGTAACCACAAGACTAGCGTTTGTTTGTAAATCGATGTAGCAGTCCAGCCAGAAATGTCTTCGTGCGGCCGCTGCACACACCAGGTACGGAAGACACGTTAAGCCGTGGGTCCCGGTTACTACTTACCCACATAAATGGAGCTTAAAGAAGTCGGCATACTGTGAATGTAGTCACCCGGATCAAACTCTATCACACATAATGAACGAGTGCCCTCTACACCGGTTACCACCGGTGCGGCACCGGTTTCTGGTTCGCGGTTGATGAAGTTAGTAATTCACCTCACAACCCACACGATAGAAGAAGACCGGTTCCCATGTGACATAGTCGAGTTGCATTGTGTGACGGATGCGGCAGAGACTTGGTTGAGGGAGCTTTAACTAGATATGTGATCCAGGATATTTTTATATATATTTTTTGCTATACGCAATAATAATAATATTTACTAATGTAAGTAGACGTTACATGAGCCATATCAGGGTCCATTGGCGGCGGCATTGGGGGAGGCCTATGCCCAGCAGTGTACAGCTGATGATGATGATGATGGCGGCTCAATAGTAACCCTGACACCAGGGTTGATGAGGTTGGTAATCCACCTCAAATCCCACACGACAGAAGAAGTATAGAACAGCAGTCAACTATCACCTGGAACGTTTACATAAACCCGCGCCCGTTGTCAATGTGAACGTGCCATTAGCTAATCAAGTGTTTATCGATCAATGTCAAATAAACTATTGATGTAAAAATACACACTTGGAAAAACTAGTTTGCTCAACTGTCAAAATTATTCTTATATCCAAAAATGCTATTCTTGTATAAAAGCGCGGGCGCTTCGCTTTGTAAGAAAATGTATGTGGTTGTGTCCACTACCCATGAATTGACGTCATTGATACATGCGTGGCTTGCTCGAATAGATGGTTACTTAGCTCAACGCTGTTGACGTGGGTCTACGTTTCCACTGGAATATGACCCATGACTAACAACCGATTTAAAAGTGTTTTAAACAAACAAAATGTTGCCGTTTTAAACCTCAAACAAATCGTCTTAAACTGTTGAAAACTCGCCTATAACAATAAAAGAACTGAGTTTCAACTTCATTATGGGCAATTTTTGGTCACCTGACGTCATTTATCGTTTTAATTAGTTTATGTAATATCAATATAAAGTACCAACCAACCGTACGTACCAACGGTAGTACGGACCAACTAGAATTAAATACGCCAAGTATATTATTATCAATAACAGTATATTACACATTCAAAACCATGCCACGCTAATCGCTATACATAGTCGGGCGTGGGTTTTCGTGTACGTACTCCAATGGAAACGAACACCCATGTTGTCAAACAAATGAATACACAGCATGCGCCGTTGTGGGCCCGCGCCTTAATGTGCATATTTATTTAATACTACCTATGTTACAAATATAAGTGATACTGCATATTATCGTTGTTAATTATGGTTTAAATTGTATTTATATTTTTAATAAAATATGTTATGGGATTTCTTGTTTTCATCGTGTTCTAAGGAAATGTTTCACACAAAGGTCCTTTTAATAAAACAAACAAACTTATGTACTTATAGCAAAAAAAAACGTGCGAAGTCGCGTGCAAAATCGCCTCACCTATAAAATATATTAAATACTGAGGGGGATGATTCATGACCATATTCTATGAGTTTATATCAAGTGGAACTTTCCGTCTCAAAACTCAAGATTTTTTAGTTTTTTTAAATTACTTATTTTCAATTGTATACTTTTGATTTTCTTGTCGGAAAATTCATGGTTTTTTTTTTCCGTTCCATACTTTTGCGTCGGGAAATTTCACTTGATATCAACTCAGAATCATGGCCTGAATCATCCCTCAAAGATTTCGTTACTAAAAACTTGTTCCTAAATGATAGCAACACAGAATTATAAAGAGGTTCAGAAAAAATATGATTCCTTTTCAGGGCCTTATAGATTTTTAATACAATCTAGTTAGTTTCAAGTTTAGACACATTTTATTTTTTGCTGTTTATCTGCTATCCCACTAAGGTACGTTGCGAATTTATCAATATTATGGAAGTTCACTATTACTTACTAACACAGCATAAATTCACACAAAAATACTTTGAAAAATAGACCTGTTTTATTCGTGCCCTATGGTACCAATGTCATTAAAAGTGACAAAAAATGTCAGTAAGTATATGTATCAAAATTTTAAGTAAATATTGGTAAAAAGCCAGCGAAATGGCTTCAACATTTTTATTATGCACCTAGACACAAATAAACGTTTCTCAACATGATTAGAAAACGCTTTCACAAAATGCTCCACTTCGTTCACGCGCCTTAAACTTCTTACCGAGCAATAGAAGATTTCCTATTTTACGTAATTGCTATAGCAGATTCATAAGGCATTTCAATGTAAACGATAATGATACAGGATGGCGAAAACAATTGCAGTTACCTACGTGAGTAATTATCGTTAGCTCAAATGTATCAATAACAAAGTCAGGGGGGTTAAAAAGACCTCATCAAAGCAATCTTCTAAGAAAGCAATATCGCAATTTGACATTTGCGCATATAAAAGTAAGTCGGACGAAAAAATATTTTGTTAGTTATATAGTATAAATGTTAGTGTGTTGGGTATCAAATGAAAGGGCTTAATTTGCACATTATAAATATGTACATATTACTAGCTTTTATATGCGGGTTTTCTTATATTTACTCGATAATTACGTTGTAATCGGAAGAATATCAGAGAAACGTGTTTTTTTCCGTAGTCGGGTTTTAGTTTTTAAACTTAATATATTTTTATTTATATTTTGTTTCAGACACCTAGGCCTCAGATTCTGACCAGTGACTAACTCATACGATGTCGGCTGGTATCATTGTGTTCACGCTATGGTACATCGTCCTCATTTATAAGATTTTAACTGACTCATTGTAAGTACTATCGATTCTTTGTTTTACCATAATATATATCCATTGGATATATCTATATCTATCTCACTCACACTCACTGCTGCATAAATACGCCTCTTTGATTGAAAGGAGTTCTTTTTTTAACGTGACTTAATGTAGATTTGCCGCAGATGACATTAACTTCTTGGCCGGAGTAATGGGGAGCGCTGAAAGCTCTCCCCATTAGGAAGGCGAAAGGAGTATAAAGTGTACTTCACTATGGTGACCTAAACTGCGGTAATGAGGGACTTTTCAGGCTACGTTCTTCAAAAATAATAAATATGGCGCTTTATTATTATTATTATTTATTTATTTAAATAAAACAATGGAATACAATTACTAAAATATCAAGTACCAAAGTTAATTAATGACTTACCTAAGAACCTTAAAAATGAAATCACTGAACTTAACATTAAATACAAACTAAAGCACCATTTCTTAAATCAGGAAAAATATTAGAGAAACCGCATAAACCTCCTGTGTCTCGCGCTGTCCGGTAGTTACGTGTGACGCGCGGGGTGAAGCTGATGAAGCGAACTAGTTTTTGTGTACTTCGCTTGCAATGTATAAATTCCTACCTACATGTTCTTTATTTATTGTACCTATTTGTTCGAGCATGATATTATGTTGCAAATTGGAAGCAACGATGGTGAATGTCGGTGTACGGACAAACCAAAGTTAGTTTTTGTTGCACCGTCAATTGTAAAAAAATGTATTAAGTACTGTACTTATTTTTAATAAATAAATAAATTTATTGATTTATTAAGGTACATACAACATTACAGTATGGCCCAATGCACTGTATGACGAGAAAACAATATACAAACTAATACTACAAAAATAAACATTGAATGAAAAAAAGAAACAAAAAGAAAAATAAGACTATAAAATTTATGTTATTTAATAACATGAAAAACAATAAAAGAAATTACAATTTCAAAATTAAAAAGTAAACTATCACACAAAAAGGTTAGGTTTAGATTTTCTAGATTTAACGTGCTGAGCTATTACTATTTAACTATTTTCTCATTACTTGGGCACATAATTGTTTAAAAATGTAATATAACAAACGCAATAAAATAATTGTCGTTTGATATTTAGGTCACATTATGTATACAATTATGTTTCTACCTATACCTATTGCTTCTTTTTATTTTGATCAGAATAATTATGGGTGGAAGATGTGTCGTGGCTGGGTGGAATAAAAAGGGTCATCATAACCCAAAAACAAAGATAAAAGATGCATTCTCTGGTATCCATGAAATTAAGAAGGTCAAGCCAAGGCAAATGTTTACAACGCTATCTATATTTTTTGGGGAACGTGGTCTAGTAAGTCCCTCGTTAAAAATAATTGTTTCAATAAGTAAGTAGGTATATCCTTTATTTTTATTCTATGCAAAAACGGAATCCTAAACGTAAAGTAGCCTGCCAGAACGCAGTCCAGGTAAGTCTATGTATAGCTAATATAGATACACAGGTAGGTAGTCTAGCCATAGAGGCAGCCAATCAGCTCGCGACACCAAACACTTCAGGACCCCGATACCGACCCCGCCGGCGTGGTCGACGATTTCCCTCATTCAGCGCTTATCGCTAATTCTTTCAAATATTTTTTTCTCTCAGAGGACGCCCTGAGCCGAGGTTCGCGCCCAACTGGGCACCCTCAGGCCTGTTGTCTTAAACGTTGTATCGGGTGAGTGAGTATCCTTCAGCGCTCCCCATTTGTCCGGCCAAGTAGTTAATGCCACGTGCGGTAAATCTACAATAAGTTACGTCAAAAAAAAAACAGGTACGCTTACATAACGGAACTAAAAAACTATTTAAGTAAATAAAAAAAAGAGAATTAAAAATAACCGGAATGAATTCCCTAGGGATGTTCAACGTTGTGGTATAAAAAGAAAACTCAACTTAAAATCTCTTAGAAAATCCAACAGCTCTTTGAAACACGAAGCTTTTCAATTTAGCTCTCAGGCATTCCATTCTAGGTCAAGTTATGCAACAGTGGGGGGTCCCTCCCACTGGCTGGAGGGGTGAGGGGTGGAGGGAACTCGTAGGCGTTTTTGGACGTGGAAATATGTGGGCGAAATGCGACAGGGAATCTTTAACTAAGACTTAACGTGGATTGCTTTCGGTCTTTGATTTACTTACCTAGTTAGAATTGGGAAATCTCAATGATATCCAATGTGATAAAAAAATCGATCGATTCTATCAATTTTGTAAATCATCGATTCTATAAATCAATAAGTTTTGTTTTGTTTTTTGCCCTAATATGCGTGCCACGTGATTTTGTTCGTATTTTGACAGAATGACTTATTTGGGTTCACATATTAGCACCGACAAAACGATATAATTATATCGTCAGAATCGATTAAATGACCGTGACAAGATTTTATCACGTTGCGTATGTTAAGCCTTACTAGTCGAGCTACTATACTAACTAATAAAACACCTACTTAGCTAACTAGGTACGAAAGTGAAGTAATTTTGCGTATAAAATGAACTTTTTTGTTTTTTTTTTTTTATTTAATTAGCGGACCTAAACCCATCGCGTGTTTTATTCTATCCGTCATTATTTTATATTTTGTGATAATAACGAGAGCTGAGAATTTGATGGTATGTTTATTTTTTATTTATTTTTATTACTTATTTTGTTGTCTATGCATTCCGTTAGTTACAAAACGTAAATTGAACATTAACATTCGAAAATGAACATTAAAATTTCATTTCATTTCGCAACTTTCAGGGAAACGGATTCAGAATGCGGGGAGAAGTGTGCAGAGGCCCCACCAACTCCAAAACGTTCTCCGATGCATTTAGCAGCTCCAGAAGTTCAATTATCGGTGGGTCCAGTAGACGATAGACCACCGACACCACCGGAATCTGAATTCCTACCAGCTGAAGAACCGTCGCCTGTAGGCGATGGTGACTCTGAAGATGAATAATTTGATATTTTAGGTTTTGTTAACGATGTCTAAGCACGCGTGACTAGGCAGACAGACTGCCAGAGCCTTTTTTAGGCCGGGAATTCACCAAAGCCGAGACGACACGAACGGAGAGATGTTTTTAAAAAAAACCAATAGAATTTGCGTTATTGACACATATCTCCGCTCAGTGGAGACACCATAATATTCAGACACCACACATTGACGTTATCGTACACGCGCATATGCGTGTGCGATGCCATAGGTACGATAGAAGACTAAACTATGTCCAAGAGGGGGGTGAAATAAACCTATCTCAGTCGCTGGCGGGGAGCAGAGAGTTGCTGTTCTAAACAAGCTTTTACATTCTTCAATCAATCAATCAATAATTCTTTATTGCACAAAGACATAAGTACACACAAAGACATTCTTCCGTGGGAGACTACCACAGCCTAAGTTGACTTAGAATTTCTTAGCTGCATATCACACCTTAGGCGATTGCCACACTGCCCAGCATGACGTAGCGTAGCGCGTGGATGCGAGTTCTTCCGTTGCTTGTAAGTAGCCGGTATAACATACAGAAAATGCATCCACGCGCGTTCATGAACATGCATTTTCTGTGTGTTAGACCGTGCGTGTTTTCTATACAAACGGAGATACTTACAGGCAACGGAAGAACGCGCATCCACGCGCTACGCTGCATCATGCTGGGCAGTGTGAGAATCGCCTTGTCATCTCATCTTGGCTCTCCCTGGCTCTTGGCTTTTTCTATGTTTTTATACCTTCACACTTTTGTGGTAGATTTTTGTACCAATAGAATACAGGTAGGTACGTAATTTGTATTCTATTGGTACAAAAACTCGTCACTAATGCCTATCGGATTAGTTAGTCACCGTTAATAGATAACTTAAAGGCTCTTATTATTTGTAATACTTATACATAATACCTAGTTATTAATTATACAACTGATTACAAAAAATGATTTTGTTAGGTTTTGTATTAATTTGTATTAAAGTTTTAATATAGTTGTTTATTTAGAAAATTGCTAATAAAATGTCCTATTACTTTTGACTGTTTGTTATTTCAACGAAGAACACATAGGTATACAGGGTGTTAGTGACAGACATCGTAACGAAAACTTTGAGGAATGATTCAGACCTTTGAGGGATGAAAATTTTGAAGAATTTTCCGAGAAGAAATTCCACTTGAAATCAACTCAAAATCATGATCTGAATGGGGGATGACCCCTCAGCTTATTATTCCAAGTTAATATCAAGTGGAACTTTGAATAGCAAAAGGAAACTTGAAAATAATTTTAAAAAATGTATATATGGGTTAAAAATGTATACAGGTTAAAAATGTATACAGGTTCATCATCATCATCACCAGCCCATTAAAGTCCCCACTGCTGGGGCACAGGCCTTCCCTATGGATGGATAGGGAGATCGGGCCTTAAACCATCACGCGGGCCCAGTGCGGATTGATGGTTATTAACGACTGCTAAAGCAGCCGGGACCAACGACTTAACGTGCCTTCCGAAGCACGGAGGAGCTCGAGATGATAACTTTTTTTTTCTGTGGTTACCCATCCTATGACCGGCCTTTGCGAAAGTCGCTTAACTTCAACAATCGCAGACCGAGCGCGTTTACCGCTGCGCCACCGAGCTCCTCAACAGGTTACAAACTCGCAAATTATATAGGTTAATCACCCAAAACAAGTAGAAGTCATTGAAAGTTATTGTTTTTAATTATTTTTTTCGAAGGCAGACTCCCCCTCCCCCGGAACAACCACGTCAAAAAGGCCATAAATGTTGCTGCGTAATATTATGACTATTGGACTAACTGCAAGGTAAGGATCATGGTATAAGAAAACCAGGTATCCTCAAAGTGACAGCTAACATTTTAAGGTTGGCTCAGCTGACGTCATCCCACCCTGCGTTGCCCATTCATAAGAAGATATTGAAATAAATATTTAAGTAAGTATGTCAACAGAGTCAACCTCAGATAAATTATAGACGGGAATTGCTTTTGGGTACAGAAAAATGAATAATACTACGTATAGAATCGCATGATTCCGTGCTTCGGAGGGCACGTTAACACCTACACCAAACTGCATTGGAACAGCGTGGTGGAGTATGCTCCATACCCCTCCGATTGATCGAGGGGAGGCCTGTGCCCAGCAGTGGGACGTATATAGGCTGTTTATGTATGTATGTATAGAACGGCAATTCCCCTCCCCCAGCGGCGAGCTAGGTTTACCTCACCCCCTCGGACATAGTTTAGTCTTCAATCGTAGGGCGTCAGACGTCACACACACATAGGTGCGCATGTACGATAACGTCAATGTGTAGTGTCTGTGTAAACCGAGGTGTTTTGTATGAAGTTTCCGGGGTGTGCTTTGGCTATTTACTTTACACTAGATATATATGTTTTCTGCTTCTTTTTTTGGGGGGGAGATGAGGCATAAGGGACAACACACATCTGTTGCTGGCAACACAAGTATAAAAATAATTAATATTTTTAGTATGGCAATGTGGAAGAATCGAATGGCCGACGCCTCCCGCGAAAGTGTAAAAGTGTATTTTATTAACAATTTAATTAAACAGTGAAAAGTAACAATCTGGTATTTTGCTGCAGTTGGATTTAGAACCCTCGAACTCTCACCATCTACATATACAGTCCACACAAACCAAGAGCCGAACACATCTAGGTATTCACTGTCGCACACTCATAAAAATAATCACGTTTCTACAAAAGCCGTTACACGAATAACAATATACGAACCGATGGTTCATGTGCTTCTGCAGGAGAGACTGGTACGCTTGACACCTATCTCGCTTTTTTTTATGCTCTATCTACGTCTATAATTTGTCTGAGGTCCCGGCAGTGTATAAGTACATGTAAAAAAATTGGTCATTTTTGTATGCAGTGTCCAGACTGTTCCCTATCATCGCGTTACAGTGAAAACCTTGTAAGCGCCTTTATAAACAATCACATTTGGATCCGATTTTTGTCAACAAAACCGCGCAATAGACATAGATAGATATAGCCTTTATTATGGACTTATTGTAACAATTTTTTTTTTTTTTTAGCTTATACATAATATTAAAAAAGAAATAAAGATGTGTTTAATTATGCTCTTCGTCCATTTGTCTTTTGACAAAGGCCTCCTCCAGCTCTTTCCACTTATCCCTGTCTCTCGCCAGCCTTCTCCACATATTTCCTGCTGTATTTTTTATCTCTTCTTCCCATCTCTTAATTGGTCTTCCTCTCTTTCTTGTTCCGTATCTGGGGTACCACTCGGTTACGTCTCTTGTCCATTTCTCAATTTTTTCTCGCATCATATGTCCAGTCCAACGCAATAGACATACTAGTTTTAATCTAGGTAACAAAAATTGTGGTCCAAATTTTTAAACGGAATGAAATGAGAGATTTTCCAGGCTACGTTCAACATAAACAAGATGGCGTTGTTCAGCTTTAACGTGATAATTACCTATTTTCTCATTACTCGGATACATAATCATAAATCAAATACATTGTAATTAATGGCAGAAGCATTAGACGAATGATTATTGCTTGATATTTGGATCACGGGAGGAAGCGGGAAGCCGCTGGATGCGGGCAGCGCAGGACCGATCGTCGTGGAGATCCTTGGGGGAGGCCTATGCCCAGCAGTGGGCGTCGTACGGCTGATGATGATGATTTGGATCACATTATGTAATTATGATTATTTTGATCAGAATAATAATGGGTGGAAGATGCAATTGTGCCTGTGTTTAATAAAACGGGTCATTATTTATACCCAAAAACAAAGTTTTTTTTTGTTTTGGTTTTCCCTGAAGGGTAAGGCAAAGGGAACTATGCCCATACAGCCATGTCTGACGTATTTTTTTTCTTGATGATTAATGAAATGATGAAAGGTGATGATGATGAAACCTAAGCCCCCACCCTCGGAGTAGACTCCTACTCCGAACCCCAAACGAATTAACTCAAAAGTCCGCATAAACTTTTGAGTTATGAAGCGGCTTCCCGGCACGAAGCGAAAATAGGCAGATACACTTTGTTTATTGAATACTCCAATATAATAACACTCGCGAATGTCTTCCGACTAACTTAATGCGATCATTAACCAGAAAACACCACTTCGTATTAATTATTTAGATTACTCAATGAAGAAAGCAACTGTCCCGTTCCCGTTTCCCGCCGAAAAGCCAAAAACAAAGATAAAAGATGCATGTCTGTTATCCATGAAATTAGAAGGTTATCTGTACAGCGCCATCTATATTGTTTTTGAGGAAATTCACATCAAAGAGGGGCTCACGTGTTTTTTACTATACCTAAAAGCGACGTTATAGTCAGCTGTTATTTCAGATTTGGCAGCCACGAGAAGACCACCCCTATACGAAGCGCTGATGCAACTAACTTAGCCTTAATGGTAACGAGGCGAGAGCCCTAAGCGCTTTGGGAGTCCAAATGACCCATATGGTGACAGGTACAGTTTGACAAAAAAAAAAGCGGCGAATTAAAAAACATAATCACAAAAACTGATTTCGTTACTTGATACTTACTTGAGCTTATAACCTGTCAACATTATGGTTCATCAAATCCACCGACCGCAATACCAAGTCTAGTGATTTACTATCTTTGCTCACTTTTAAAGAGATTAAGGGCGTGTAATTGTGACTGATACAAACTTTTTTAAACGTTACATGTGTGATATGGTATTCATAGCCAATTCACAATTTTGCACTATACTGATCCAAGTTGTATAAAACCCCCTGTTATGTAGAAAAAAAAATAAGGACAATGAGCGAAATATTTGTACGGTCACAAGCATTAATATGTAGGTATCCACTTTGGTTCCATGTCACATTAACTTTTTTGACAAATTGAACTGTAAGTCTCACTAAATGTCAAATATGTTAGTGCGACAGAGTCCAGGGTACATTATATTGCTCATGACGGTACATTAAAACTATTTTATAATTTATTTTATAGAAATAATCAGAATTATGAAACTGATTCTTGTGTTTTTTTTTCCACATTATAAGTATCGAACTTGTATCGAACACTCAAATATAGTTAAATTACTATAAAGGCTTTTAGATTGTGAAGAAAAAACACTAAGGACCATCTATAACCTATTCTGTGACCTCTGATCTGTGTAATCTGTGACGGCCTCTGTGGTCTAGTGGTTGAGCGATGTTCTCACGATCCAGAGGTCCCAGGTTCGATTCCCGGTGGGGACAAATCACACTTTGTGATCCCTAGTTTGGTTAGGACATTACAGGCTAGCAAAGTAAGATGATCCGTGCTTCGGAAGGCACGTTAAGCCGTTGGTCCCGGATACTAATAATAATACACTTTATTGCACACAAATTCACAAAAACATACTACATTACTACTACTAATGTAAGTACGTAGTCGTTACATGAGTCATATCAGGGGCCTATGGCGGGTCAATAATAACCCTGACACCAGGGTTGATGGGGTTGGCAATTCACCTCACAACCCACACGATAGAAGAAGATCTGTGGCCATATCTCATTAGGACACCACTACATAGAGCAACACGGGCGCATGCGCAACCATGGTGTCCTAAAGAGATACGGCCAAAAATGACTACTTTAGTGTTTATTATTATACGCATGTCTTTTCTAAATTGTTAATAACAAAAAAACGGCGAAGGAAAACATCGTGAGGAAACCATATTCACGAGAAATGCATTTTCGGAGGTATGGGACTTAACCTGTATTGTGCTGGTTTTCCCTTCGCGGATTGGAAGGTCAGACAGGCAGTCACTTCTGTGAATAACCGGACCTGTCAAATCTACAGATTAGGATGTTAATAACAAATAAAGATCCTCATAGGCCTTTCCATTCAATCGAAAGTCAACTTCACTCACAGAGTACTTTGTATCACTTCACGGGAGATTCATACTGAATAGAATCTATTGGGAAGTTGGTATTCTACTTTTCTCTTAGCCTGCTTCTTCCTACCCAAATAAAAAAAGAGTTTATTTCGGACATGGTCCATAGAGGTTAGTAACAAACAATAAACAAGTTAATGTAGTGTTTTTTTTTCTTAGGCTTCGCGCGGCTTGCGCCTCAGAACAATAACTAAAGCATAGAAGGAAGGCTAAAATAAGAATTCAGAAACTATAAACCGGCTCTCTTCTAGCTTACGACACAAACTATGAGTGAGAAAAGGACAAATGATTCGCTCTTTGCTTCATTTTTTCCGAGGTTGTCACAACATGAAATGTCATTTGGACCTATTGGACTCATTTTAACTCGGCCAAATACATAGTAACATACATAAGAAGATTTTACTTATATTTACCGAACTATTTGACACGGTCGCGTCAACTGTGTTTACGAGTGTCTTGTGTTCAGATTGTTTTAAGTGATAATTTAACAATATTTTTCCAAATAAATGGAAAGAAACTTTTATTTATATCAAATAATTGAGTGTCTCGACTGTGTGACATTATGTCTTGTGTGGTATGGGGCTGCAGCTCACATTCAGGAAGAAAAGAAAATAGCCAACAACTTCTGTCGTTTCATCGGTAAGTTTTTTGTAATTTTCTAGTGAAATGTGAACTGCTGAACAATTTTAGGAAAGTAATATGTTTTGCTGAATAGATTTGTAGCATAAAATATTTGAGATATCCATTATATTATACGTTTCATCGATGAATACGGAATTGATTTGAGGTTATGTTGATTGTCCATAGTGATGTACTAAAATTATCGATACTTTTAATTTTTAGATTTCCTGTAGACGATAACAAAGAGAAAGAATGGATAATTCGCATTAATAGACGAAATTGGATTCCAAATAAGTACAGCCGTATTTGCTCGAAACATTTTACTGCGGATTCATTTATGTGTGTTCCTAATTCAAAGTGGAGGCGTCTTCGAGACGATGCTATTCCTACATTGAACATTATAGATCAGACAGATGAAATGGTGTTTAAATTTAAATTTCAGCCTAGCCTGCATCATCTCACTGCTGGATAGATAGATAAAATATTTGTATCATGTTATCACAACACGTTTATACTATCTATCATTCAACTACATATTATTATGTACTTAATAAACTTAGTATATACTAAGTCTGTAGTTGTTTTATGTCTAAACAATTATGAGTTGTACACGTTTTATATAAGTAAATTATTATTATCTTTGATTTCAGATATTAAATCCAAAAGTGTCGACTGGATTTACATGAAAAGGTATATCAAATAATTTTCTTTTTTTATATTTTTAATATGATATACATATATAGAGTGTATAATTCAACCAGCTGCACAATGCACTTAAATCAGATATATTTTACTTTTATTTTTATAGATTATTTTGTACATATACTATTTTAACATTATTATTAAACTTTATTTCAGTCAGTTCAAGAAGACGAGATGAAAAATTTAAAAGAAAAGCTGAACAAGTCCCGCCTCAAGATCAAACGACTTAATGAAAAAAAAAAAACAATGTGACAGGGTGTCACAAAGACAGTTTCTAAGCAAATTGACACTGTTTAGAAATTAATAAATTTGTATTTATTGTCAATATAATGTACATAATTAATAACGTGTGAAATAAATACTTGCTAATGAAAATGAACAGATTTACGATCTAATTTATATTTCATTTTACCTCCTGTTCTTATTTACTCCTACTCCAACACTCCAGGTTGATACGAACTGCGCCCAATAAAGAATGTAATGAATGTTATAGATTTGTGTAAGCGACTTAGATAAATCTTGACTAAACCTTCCTTTACAAATACAAATATACTTTATTGCACACAACATACAATACTTACAAGTTTTACACGAAAGATACAGTACACCACCTACCTACCTTTTACTTTCCCTTTCTGTTCTCTTATGAATACTTGTATGCCGTATTTTTTTAAGTATAATGCTATATCTAGTAGGTACGAGTATGGTAATCCTAGTATTGAAACAGCTTGTAGCCCTAGTAAAGACCGCCATTTTATGTTTACAGAGTGGCACGTTTTTTCTGTAGGTATTTCCAGTCCATACTCTTTTCTATGTCTATGGCGTGACCCCATCGGGCCTCTTACCGTCTGTGCGGCTTAGACCCGGCGGCGGCGGTTCCAATTTGCACGGCACGTCGATCGACACCAGTGCACGGCGGATGACATCATAAATAAATTCGAATATTACAAAATACTTACCGATGAAACGATAACAGTTGGCTATTTTCTTTCCTTCCTGAATGTGAGCTGCAGCTCCAAACTAATATAAACCAGACAATATAATCCAAAAATGGTTAGATACTTACCTATCAGAGACAGAGTCTCCTTTCATCAAGAAGAAGATAATTGCATCCTACAAAAAGAAATCTTGTAAAAAAAATTTATCGACATTAATTGTAAGTAAATTTAATTTTATCGACATATTACTAAAGTGAAACCCAACACTAGGCAATGAAAAACTTGTGACAACCTACGAAATTACGAAACAATTTTTGTATATGCGTCTTTGTCTAACATTACGCCGGTTCCGTAAGATAAAGTAGAGCAGAATTATAGAGTTCTGTTGCTATTTTAGCCTTCCTTCTATGCTTTAGTTATTGTTCTGAGGCTTGCGCATTTGCCACAGTTATATACCTAGTACTTATAATAAAGTTCCTACCCATAAACAATAATAACTCTTCCGGAGCTCTTCCGTCAAATATTCCTTCTGTCACGCAGCAAAGAGAATATAATTCACGACGTTTTATCAAGCAGGATGTCAGACAAAAAATATGTTGTTCCAAAATTTTCACACGTATAATATACCCAAATAACCGGCGATATGATCTTCGAAATTACCGTTTGTGGATGACACCTCACAAAATTATTGTCCAAAATGTGTTAAACAAAACATGTCAAAAATGTGTCCGAAAAACCGCCGCAAGATTGTTCAGAGCAATGTCGTTCAATTATCGATATAACGCGCTTGCTATACAATTTCCTACAGGCTCTTTAGCTGGCTTTAAACAGGGAAGATTTAAATATAAAGGACCGTTATAAGGTATAAAGGGGTAAGATAGTTTTATATTTTTACACATTATAAACTAGACCTCTAAATGCTAGAAACAACTCATCTAATCAATAGGAGAGGGTACTGCTCCTATAATCCAGTAGGTACGCGGCTCCCCTGCAAGTTAGTGCATTTTGGTAGGTATGTCCAACCAAGTTCTGGGTACGTCCAGAGATTGTGAAGCACTCTCTAAGTACTACGTTGCTACACTAAGGTTGGATGGAGATATTTGCCCAAATAACCCCAAGCTGGGCGTTGGAACTAAGCCTATGTATACATACATAAACTCACGCCAATTACCCACCGGGGTAGCAGAGACTATGAAATTCCTTTTGCTTCGATACTGACACACTTCTCTTGCTTCCTCGACATTCATCAATCGTTTCATACACATTGATGGTGGTTCGTTTTCTTATCCACTGAAAAAGAAAGGGAGGGTAATCGACAGGCTTAAAATTTATGGAACACACGTCAATTTTTGGAAAAAAGCCCTTCCAAAATGTCAGATTGGCCAATTACCCGACAGAATTAAGTTGACGGCACGCGTTAAATGGGTTAGATATATGAGATGTGCCTATTTTATTCACCTTGGTTATTCATTCATTTTAAAGTTAACAGTTGTCAATCATCCGTCCCTTTCCTTTTCGGTGGATAAGAAAATAACGGGTATAACTTAAAATAAAATTAGGAGGTGTCTGCTGGAAGCGGGGTCGTTATGTAAAATATGTCTATGTTGTAGGTTCGTAGGCGTCTGCCATTAAAAAAGTGACCTGAAATGGTAGAATCGTCGGGTATCGTCGTTTTTGGGCTATGGTACTTCTTTATATTCCTGATAGTTGCGTCTGGAGGGTAAGTAGTATTTAATTAATTTATTTACATTCTCGACATTATAGTGCAGAAGCGCTAAAGCGCCGATGCGATGCGATGGCGATCAGACTTCTTTTTTGTCCTTGTTATCTGCCATCAGTTGCTAGATTATTATCAGATCTGTTCTGTTTTTGAACTATACAGCCAGCGCTGTCCATTAGTCCGTAAGTACATTCGCACGTTTCAGTTTCATAATCAGACTTAAGAAACATAAGTACAAATGAGGCAACTCATTTTTATATACTTAAACAAACAGTAAACAATATCAAAACATAATATTATTTCACACATCATTTATCATCTCGCAGAACCTCTACCCTGCCGACTGTGTCCCACTACTGGGCCTGCCTGCAATATAATCTTAACACACTTTCGGACCTCAATAGTATCCAGATTTCTTCCAAATAATCGTGATGTGATGTATACAGCGCTTCTATGCTGTTCTGGGAGCAAATAAAAAACATAGAAAACGTTCAGCTGCTTGTCTTCCCGGGCATGTCGTAAAAACCGACAGAGGGATTGTGTCCTCTAACATGATGGACTAATGTTATGGGCGATAGGCTGATCCCTTATCACCATAAGGTTCATCATATCCAGCTAACGACATCGTATCAACAGTGGCTGCAAGTTGTTTTTGATTACTTGTGGCTCTGCCCACCCCATTAGGGATTACGGGCGTGAGTTTATGTATGTATGTATGTAAAAGACGGAAAGTGAATCTTACTAAGCGCCGAAACAAGACATAATCGTAGCATAAACCCTAAGAATAGGCTAGTTTCCAACTAGTCAAATCAGTTACTTTTTACTAAACGTCAAAACACGAAATGACTATGGAATTTGTATGAAAACGCACAATCTGACGTCATAGAAAAACGTGATAAAATGTCGGACTTATTATTACGTTTTTCTTAATAAATAAGTTTAAATAGAAAAAGGAAATGTTTTTCGTTAGTTTTAGATGTGTCTTAATTTATCTTGAACCTAGTACACGGTCACGAGCATTAATATGTATACACTTTGGTACCATGTCACATTAACTTTTTTGACAAATTGAACTGTAAGTCTCTCTAAATGTCAAATATGTTAGTGCGACAGAGTCCTAAAGTGGGTACATTATATTGCTCATGACTGTACACGACCCAATTGTTTACTTTCGTGACCCAAACACAACAAGGGAGCGTAATCCTGACCTAAGATACATTAGTAGGCATTCGCATGCAACGACGCAATTTATTAAACAAATGCGAATGCTATATATAATACATGCTACCTCGCCTGCCGCTGGCTGTTACGTAAAAGCCTGGGTCGATACGCTGCGACCTTCGCACTATACTTCACCTATCTAGATTTCAGGTCTTGCGCAATATGCACTTCGTAGTGCCTGGATTTCTGCTAGTAAAAGCTACCATTAAAATTTTGCTTCGGAATTTGAAATCTAGGCTTTTTAGACAAACAAGTGAATATATTTATTTTTGTTTCTACGTATATATTACTTCTATTATCTCTGTTCATTTTGTAAAACTTATAAGACTTACGTATAACTATTGTACCCTACATTGTACATCAAACATTATGCCTTCTTTCTTAAGTATATATTATTTCTGATAATTAAAAACATATTTGATTTATTTTTTTATATTAGGTCGTTAGGCTTACGATCTGGAGGTCCGGGTTTGATTCCCGATGGGGACATTGTCGGAATCACTTTGTGAGACTGTCCTTTGTTTGGTAAGGACTTTTCAGGCTTGAATCACCTGATTGTCCGAAAAAAGTAAGATGATACCGTGCTTCGGAGGGCACGTTAAGCTGTTGGTCCCGGCTATTAGCCGTAAAAACACCTCCACCAACCCGCATTGGAGCAGCGTGGTGGAGTATGCTCCATACCCCGTCCGGTTGATTGAGGGGAGGCCTGTGCCCAGCAGTGGGACGTATATAGGCTGTTATGTTATCTATATTAAAGTGGGTTACTTATACACAACCCGCCTACTTTGTTAGTATGTTTTGTAGTGAATGAAACAGCTGATACTTTCACTACATACTAATGGTGGGTAGGGGGACCTTTTGTTTAGGGTAGGGGTGTGGATTCTATTCTTATTTTAGAATTCAGTTCAAGGTAAAAGTTACATTTATGTTTATAAGGTGGTGTGTATTATGGTATCTAATTCAACAATATCGTTCACTATCATCATCATCATCATCTCCCTAGCGTTCACAGGGTCCGCTTACCTAACCTGAAGATTTAACAGGTCCGGTTCTAACAGAAGCGACTGCGAAGGGAAAACCAGCCTAATACAGGTTACATCACGTATATGGATTTCCTTCACCGCTGAGCACATGATAATCATTTTTGATCCAAACATGAATTCGAGAAATCAATGTCATGCTGGATTCGTACCTGCGACCTATAGTGAGAGTCAAGCATTCGTTCACTACCGTTTAGTTTAAAAAATCTAAAGAAATGTTTCCGGGTGAAAAGAGAGTATTTAGGTACCATTCGAGGCAAATGAAAAGCTTAGAAAGCTATTGAGGCTGTGTGAGCTTTATGCCGACTCACAAGGTCTCAAGTACAATGTAAAAAAGAGTGAGCTGATGGTTTTCCGGGCGGGGCGTAATGCTCTCTTATTCCACGGGTGATGCTCAGTGGCTCACTTCTTGAGAGGGTTAATCAGTTCAAGTACCTGGGACATGTTGTAACTGAGGACTTGACTGATGATCTGGACATCGAACGGGAGCGCAGGGGGTTGGCTGTGCGGTGTAACATGTTGGCCCGCAGGAAAAACAATTAAAAGCACTTGCTTTTAATTGTTTTTCTTAATTGGTGTTTTTTTGTCGGTGTGTAATGTAATTATGTTGTCTGTGTGTAACTTTTTATGGGCATCGCCTGAAATAAATGCTTTTTATTTTTTTTAAATGGCTAGGCAATGCACTAAAACAAAAGAGAACATATTGTTACACAGTTAGCGAGGAGTGAGTGAAATACTATACACCTCTGCCAAACCCCTTCGGGGACACAGACGTGATACTATGTTGTAAGTATCGTTACGATTTAATTATCATTTTTATCACTACAAAACTCAATTCATAAAGCCATGTGGAATGAAAATTCAGAATAAATCAATTTGTCAATGACCGTGAAAGACGTCGAATCATACGTTTAAAAAAAACATAGGTACAGTCACGAGCAATATCATGTACCCACTTTAGAACCCTGTCACACTATCATATTTTGACATTTAATGAGACTTACGGTTTAATTTGTCAAAAAAGTTAATGTGACATGGTATCAAAGTGTATACATATTAGTACTCGTGACCGTTCATAAGCTTACGACCTTAAAATTTGGGTTCTCCTCTAACAGTATTATTCCTTATTATATGCTATAACCTCCACCTGTACCTCTCTTCCCCTTCTCCTCCTATTCTCCTCTGAACCTCTGTACATCCATTGCTAGATGAACTAAGTACCCACAGCTCACCGAGCATTCTGTTAGACTAAGGGCTTCGGCTTGTGCTTGGATTTGGCTAAGTCTTTGTTTAAAAAAACTACTTAGAAACAGTTTTTGAACCGCCTTCCCAAAAGCACTAGACATGTTTTACGGACATTTTAAACACCATTCTTCATTATCTGAACGAGCAGGTTCATAACCAACAGACAGAGTAAACAAGAATCTTGTAAAACCATCACATTATTATTACGCTAGTTATCTCAGAGATTACATTCAAATCCTCATAGCATAGAGATTATTTTCATCTCGTAAGCATAGATTATTGGACTAGAGCCAGGTCGAGCGCGTCTTTTGCCAATATTTCCACTAGCTCAATAGACAGCTATAGAATAGCCAGCGCAAACGCATCGTTGTTTTGAAATTGATCGCCGCTAGGAGAAGCAATAAATTTTGAATTGTTCTAGAAGGTTATGTTATTGTTGGACCAGATTTAGACCAAAATATTGACAAGTCGTAACTTACAATAGATACAATACAATAGGGTAGTAACGTAGGTCAAAGAAAAATTATGAAATTCTGATGACTAAATAAATACAGATCTTTACTTAACTTATTTATGAATTTTAATCACCAAAAACGTAAAAATAAGTCCGACATTTTATCATGCTTTTCCATGACGTCACAGTGCGCTTTCCGATTCAAATTCTATACTAATTTTGATGTTTGACGTTTAGTAAAAGGTAACTGATTTGGCTAATTGGAAACAAGGCTATTTTAGGATTGTACCCCATTGATGAATCCCTTTGCTATTTTCGCCTAAGCTCGCTTGAGGAGGAACTCCTTATGCAAGCGACGGTTTGTTGGCTAGATAATGCAAATCAAATAAAATCAATAATCTTCTGCTCAGAATATGATCTGACGCCTATTCTACATTTAGCGCAGGTGCGTGTCTTGGAAGCTAGAACATTCGTCTTCTTCCTGGCGTCCTGACCTATCCACTGAAGTTTTAGGTACTTGAAATCGGAGGTTATTTCTATCAAAGGCCCATCTAGAAGAAATCATTGATATCTCGGTAACTTTGGTCACCGACCCAATGGAATCCTACCTCAACAAACCTTTCTGAGACCAGTCACGTTTTCTTACAAAATTAGCATCCACAAAGTTGTAAGTACGTAGTTTTGTAGGTACATTGGCTTGTGTTCGAAGTTCAAACTATATTTGGCAGTGAGATCTAATCTGCAAGGCCAAAGAAAGTGAGAGTTGTTTATCTCAATATGTCAGCTATAAATCGATGGAGCATTTATTAAAAGCACAATTAGTGGTGGAAACTTTTGATGTAAAACACACCACCACCAATTTAAGAGCCACGCTTTTATCGGTGTAGCATTCTCCATGCTATTTTTTTAGGGAAAAATAGGGCAGTGGTTTCCCTCCTGCCTTCCGCCCCGCAGTACCAGAGTACTAACTTTGGTCACCATCGACGCCTATTCCCGATCGCGTAAGACAGATCTTACGCGATCGGGATGGCCACATATGGACATGATGGACACATATGCGGAAAAAGAACAAGTTCCATACAAATATTCTCGGCTACACACAACACTCTGTTTAATTTCAATAAACAAACTTGCAGGCAAATAAACTTCCTACTTTTTTGACGTGATTTATTGTAGATTTTGGCGCTTATGGCATTAACTATACTTAGCCGCACAGGCTCCCCCCTAGTACCAAGTCTTTCAGTTGTAAATAAGTACGTTTTTCTATATAGGTTCCTACTTACCACAATTTAATAGGTCATAGGGAGTGATTCAAAACCGATCATGGTTGATAATACCGAAAAAAAAAACAAACGAAATATCTTAAAAAATTAAGAAACGTAATGTGTTTATGTGAAATGAGTTCGATTAGGTATTTGAATATACGAGGTGTATTTGTTACCGTGAGAACTTCTGGCAAGTTTCCCTTTACAAAACAAGTTATTATCCCATCGTTGACGGACATTTTATCCTAGGTGTTTTGACAGAGACATTTTTGCCTAACGAGCGTAGCATGAGATAAAAACTGATGACCTTGCAGACGTTCCGCTGCACCGTTCATTGAATGTTAATTACCTGCTAATGAAGCAAGAAAGACCAACTTCGAGAAACCCTCGGCAGCCAGTATATATGAAGAATACTTGACGATAGTTGTTAGTTGTTGATAGACGCTCATCATAGTCTATGCCTAGAGAGTCACCATGAACCTACCTAGGTTCATGATGATTTTGTAGACTTCACGAAACATATTGTCAAATAAATTAAGGATTACCTTTTGGTACCTATGCAACTAATGTTTGTCCTTCTGTTTGCACCGTCCATCCCTCTATGCATTTAAGCTTTTTTAATTGATTACAAGTTTAGCCTCTACCTAAACGTTGCGTAGAAGAGATTGCTGCCTTAACAATACAGCCGCCTTTTGTATCATTTAAAATCGAAACCCTTTTGTGTCTGGATATCTGATCCGCAGGAGGATATATAGATCTACCTAATATTTCTTTTCTTGCAAAGGACACTTAATAAGCAATCATTTTCTTTGCATATGCAAGTCGTAGCACTTCGTTTCATTGTTCTATTGATCAAGTCACGTTGTTATTTTTTATTTACGGACTGAATTTCTACGGTTTCGTTGCCTTTATGTCGATTCTCGTACGAAAGCTTCGACGCAAAATACACGCACGCAATGTGGGTAGCACGCAATATGTTAACTTAAATGTAAAATACATGAACTTGGAACACGAATGCTTTGTCTAGTTCTAATAACATTTCAATCACTTCTGCCTGAAGAATGAAAGGTTATTTTTTTCTTTATCGGGATTTGATTGTGTTAAGTATTGATCGACTTCAATTTGTTGAAGGTAAATCTTCTTTAATATAGGCTCACAATATATGAGGCTCACGTATACTTATATTATATTGTTAAATGTATGTATTTCTTTCAAACTACAAAATCTGGAGCTAATAAATAAATAAATCACTAGAAATATCCTGCGAATCTTGGAATTTTAGACAGTAACCTCTAAAAAGAGCAGTTCAGAAAAAATGTTCCATGTGTAGGTAGATTACAATGCACGATTTATATTAAATGTATGGCGAAATTGTGGCCCACCGGATGTATTATTACACCATCCGATCCCGAACAGCTTAGGTAATTTACCTAACAAGACCTTATGTTACTTGCATTAGCTAGGTACCATTTCACAGGGTCGCTTACCTAACCTGAAGATTTGACAGGTCTGGTTTTTTTACAGAAGCGACTGCCTGTCTGACCTTCCAACCCGCGAAGGGAAAACCAGCCCAATATAGGTTAGGTCACATACATCTGAAAATGCATTTCTCGGGAATGTGAGTTTCCTTATGATGTTTTCCTTCACCGCTGAGCACGTGACAATCGTATATGCTCCAAACATTATTGGTTTAGGCCTGTGCTGAATTGGAATCTGCGACCTCAAAGTGAGGGAAGCGTTCTACCAACTGGGCTACCACGGCTTGCATTAGATATCTAAACTTATTTATATATCTATAGAGTGTTATTGGGCAATACAATTTCTTGATTCTTAATCTTAGATACCTTGTGTTTCATTGAGATAGTCCAAGTCCAAATTTCATGCCAGATATAACAATGAGTCAGAACACTCAAGTTGTTTACAACAATCGTTATGCCCGCGATAAACATAGATTTAACTTCGACCTCGATATAAAACTACCCGCATTGTAACATAGAAGAGGCTATTAAAATTAGTCGAATAGTTGTAGAATTATACCGTTCCGCTGATACAAGAAGATATGAAATGACTTATTGTTAAGATCACAGTAATATAAGAGCAGAAGAAGAAAAAAGAAGTTTAATAAAAGAAACGAGCAAGAAAAAGTGTAATAATAGAAATTTTCTAAATTGATCTGGAATCAGGGAGTTAAAAGGCCAGCAATTCACCTATAAAAAGCAATTTTGCTATTTAACATTTGTTGGCATTGCGCACTTACTTTTACATGCGCAAATATCAAATTGCAATATTGCTTTTTTACGTGAATTACTTTGATGTGGCCCTTTTAGACCCCCAGACTATTTTTGAGTCATATATCAGTAAACATCACCTTAACTTTCGCGTTTTATTTTGCTTCGAATAGCCCAGAGTCTAGTGTGTCTAATCACCACAGAGATGTTCCTCTAAAGGGTGTTAGTGACATCTTACCGTATACCGAGGGGGATGATTCAGACCATGTTCTGAGTTGATATCAAATGGAATTTTACGTCGCTAAAATGTTACTTATTGTGTTCTTTTAAATTATTTTCAATTCTATACTTTTGCGATGTAGTGTCACTAGGTATGTAGTACAAATTGTTGAATAACGCATGCGCAATAGGTCGGGGTCGCAGTGCCGATGTGACCTAGGTCAGGATGTACCCTATCGCGGAACTAGTCAGTTCCTGTCATACAATGTAGGTATTTGTGTAGCAATGATTCGCGCGAACATCACAATCAATAACGCGACTAGAGCGCATGCTCGTTATTGGACTTTGGTTTAACACCTAATGAATATTTTATACGTAACAATTTACTGTCTGTTATTGGTCTTGTGGGGGTTTCCCACTAACCGCATTTCCCCTATAATGTCTATAAGTACTGCCTTTTCTCTATTAGGCAAAGATAATGCGTCCAGCTGCTAATCGTCTTGGGTATGTTGTAGGTATACTGAATAATGTTGTGTACTAACAACGACTAAGGTGATGGACTTATCTATTAATAGATATGGGCGATTATTATACAGTTTATTTTATTACGGTTTAAGTGTACTAAGTATCGGAAGTTGTCTTCGGGTCTAAAAAAGTCACATTAAAACAATTAATCTAACATTTAGGCTACCCATCCTGCTAGGGAACCATAATCTCACGCCATAGAATAATACTACGCATAGAACGGCAACTCTCCGCTCCCCACCAGCGGCTGAGCTAGGATTACCTCACCCCTCTCCCGTCGGTCTTACTTTAGTTTTTAATCATATGGGCATCAGACGTCACACACACAGATGCGCGAGTACGATAACGTTAATGTGTAGTGTCTGTAATAATATTCCGGAGTGTGCTTCCGCTCTTGTAAACATACATACTTCTCAACCTACAAGTGTACTCATACAATATTTAAAGAATGTACATTTTGTACATCCAACGGATGTGCATTAAACAGACGATAAATAAAACATTTGAGCACATCCCTTGATGTGAGAAGCATCACACAGATGTATGTCATAACATGATGCATGTAACATGCACAAGCTATAACAATAAAACTGCATCAAATAATCGACCTAGTTTAACGTTCTGGACTGATGTCAAATCATTCAACGGAAAATGTGAAATATAGTATAGTATTAGAAGGTTCTTGATAATATTATTTGCAAAATTTGAGACTCCAACACTTGCAGTTTCTGAGATTTCGCGATGAGTGAATGACCTTTCGTATATTATACAGGGTGGCTTAGAAGTTCACGTTCAAAATGAAAAGAAATTGTTAGAGGGTCTTTGGAGTTACACGAATTGATTCCATCTTTCCCTTTTCGTCTTCGGGTAATTGTGTTGTTATTAAGTATTCCACCAGCTCGTTGAAGCGTTTTGCATTTTCTTTTCTTATACAAAGCTAAGGTCTGAAAGTCTTTGCCCGCGAATATGTTTTCAAATTCAAATTCAAAAATATCTTTATTCAGTAGGTAACATAGTTACACTTTGAATCGTCAATTTTTACATAACGAACGTCTCATCCGCCTAAAACTACTGCAGCTTCTCACAACCTGTATTATGTTCCCCGAAAAGTAGAATCTGGCCTCTTAAGTGTATCCAATAGATACTTTCTAGGTAAGCATATCCCATCCCCGACCATCAGGTGAGATGTGGTTAAATGATTGCTTCATCAATTTAAAAAATACCGTCTTTCTTAGGACTTCTGTTGAATCATTTCAGGGTAGTAGATAAAGGGGGTTAGAAAGGTCACATCGAAGCAATTCATCTAAAAAATCAATATTTTGCGCATACAAAAGTAAGTGCGCTATGCAAACAAATGTCAAATAGCAATATTGCTTTCTGAGATGAATTGCAACAATGTGGCATTTTTAGACCCCAAGGTCTCATAATATTCCGTCATAGGTTATGCAAGGGCGTGTTAAACACGGTAGATACAACACCTGATTTATCAACACACACCACGGTTCGTTTGTGACGTTTGGCACAATTAGTAACGGTTTCTGGCTCTCTTCGTAGTGGTCGTTTAAAAACTAAATAAAATTAGGAGAACATTTGCAATATTACTTCTTTTAAAAGGCCAGGAGTCGGAATCCAAAACTTTTTTCGGGAAAAGGCACAAGCAATTCGTTTGAAAGACCTAAATAGCAATTTCAGGTAAAATTACATTAGGTATTTAAGACGTGACGTGATCATAACGTCACATGGATTCTTATATAATAATCTAGTTTAGTTTTCGCCAAATTGTATGATTTAATTTCCCTAGAGTAAGAGGAGCATAATAGAGTAAGTAAGTAAGTTAGTAGTAAGTTTATGTGACTGTGACATGAGGGAATTGAATAATTTTCGAGTGTTAACATCAACAAAATTAGGCCTAAATGTAATTATGAAAACCCACATAAATCATCGCCTTAGATATAAGTATACGCCTTTTGAAACATCAAATTCCGATATGAATTTCTTCAACTAAACATATATTTCTTTGAATGAATTTAATTTCTATTAAAAATTGAAACAACAAATTTTGATCTGGATTAAAACAAGCTTTTTCAAAAGGGCGCATTTATCATTATTTGAGTTTGAAAGGGCTCTAACTGATGCGGTCCGAATCGTGATCAAACACAAAATCTATTGTGACCAAATCTGTAAGTACATTTGCAAAAGCCTCTAGACCGATCAGTTCGTTTAGATTCAGCATCTTTTTGGGAGGAAACTCCTTGACCTTCTGGGGATTCATTAGGTATGTGGCCCCCCAGTATTCGACTTCTGCTGTGTATGAGAGCTTCACAGCTGCACAGAAGCTGTAATGGCGTCTCATCCTCCTTTAAAGAGAATCTGCATAAAGGGGAGTCGATCAGCTCCATTCTATGTAGATGCTTGTTGAGTCTGCAATACCCCGTGAGGGCCCTTAAAAAATCTTACTAAAATTTAAAACAGGGCGTTTACATGGTTTTCACTATAAGGTGACGATTACAGTTCATAATTTATCAACAGAGTCCAGAACAACAGCGCGTGATCATTTTTCAGTACATGCATACAGATTTCCATGCCGTTACTCATCATGGATGTTGTGTAACTATTGTTCAATTAGTTGACTCATACATTACACCAGCTCGGGTGGAAGATTACCTACTCTGCTATTCTGACATTGAAATGTTTAGTTTTTGTCTATTTTATGGTTTAGTGCACCTTGACAGAGGTGAACTGAACAACCATAAAAAAAAACGTAAAGCCATAGTTATTATACCATGACAAATACCTTTCAATGTGTTTGCCGTATAATAAATAATAATTCTATTATTTTTCCCTGCTACTAATTAGTATTTTAGTTCAACTTTGCCACAATCTGCATACAAGTGCAATTGAAGTCCCTTCTTTCCTTGTAAATTAAAACCCACAAAACACTACATACCTACTTATCAAATGCTATATAAGTACTTACTTACAGAAAAAAAAATGAAAGTGTCAGACCCATAATTTATTTACAGTAGTAAGTATAACACTTAAATTGTTAGTTTGTAACATTATTTGATTGGATCTGCGTCTGCGCAGATTGTCTTCTTAATCGCATCCGGTGAATCATGCTTCCTGGGCACGAGGGGAGGGCCAGTTGTTAAACATTATTGTGTTGCGACTGCTACTAAGGTAATAGGCGATCATTTAGGTTCTCGGATATTTTGATGTAAACAGACTAGTGTAGTGGTCATGGTCTCTCTCTCTCTCCCTCTCTCTATTTATCGAATAGAAAGAGAAACAAAATTCTCATCCAGACCTCAATTCACATTTCATTATGAACTACCTAATAATTAGCCGTGGTACATTTAGATGGCCCTTTCAATACTAATACCGGCTTGCAATTTATTCGATGTTGTTTATAATGAGACCCTATTTATTTTGTGTGCGTAAATTATGTTTTCGTTCGCATTTAAACAATACATTATGTGAATCTTTGGTATTTTGCACTCCGAATACATCCCGCTTACGCTTAGGGACGGTACTGAAAAGTATCGGCGTCCGAAGGACGTAATATACGATCCCGATGATCCGATTACTCTAGCCATAGAGGCAGCCAATCAGCTCGCGACACCAAACACTTCAGGACCCCGATACCGACCCCGCCGGCGTGGTCGACGATTTGACTCATTCAGCGCTTATCGCTATCGACCCGCTAGGGTCGATTAATTCTTTCAAATATTTTTCCTCTCAGACGACGCCCTGAGCCGAGGTTCGCGCCCAACTGGGCACCCTCAGGCCTGTTGTCTTAAACTTTGTACCGGGTGAGAGCCTTTAGCGCTCCCCATTTGTCCGGCCAAGTAGGTAGTTAATGCCATCTGCGGCAAATCTACAGTAAGTTACATCAAAAAAAAAGGTATTTTGCACAATCTTTAGTTTTCTTATCTAATGATCCGTTCAGGTAAATGTGTAAACCGTTATGTAGGTAATGAAATTACTCAAACATTAGGTTATTGTCTTCGTATAACATTTATTATTAAAAGATTAAACGAACTTACCTATAAGTAAGTGAAGTTCTATCTCAATTATACGAAGCTCCTTGTTCGAGACGGTTTGTGTTTATATTAGCTATAATTACTAACGACCTCCGTGGTCCAGTAGTTGAGCGTTGGGCTCACGATCCGGAGGTCCTGGGTTCGAATCCCGGTGGGGACATATCTCAAAAATCACTTTGTGATCCCTAGTGTGGTTAGGACATTACAGGCTGATCACCTGATTGTCCGAAAGTAAACCGTGCTTCGGAAGGCACATTAAACCGCTGGTCCCGGGTACTACTTACTGATGTAAGTGCATAGTCGTTACATGAGTCATGTCAGAGGGCTTTGGCGGCTCAATAGGAATCCTGATACTAGGGTTGTTGGGGTTGGTAATCCACCTCACAACCAAGAAGAATAAGAAGAGAAGAAGACTAAATCTTCAGAACAGTTCCTTCATCGTAAGACCTGTCTGGTTAGTAATCAAATCTTTCATGTGAATTTGCCCCACAAGCCATTTTGCCCAATTGGCATGATTGCGTTTATTCGCAACATTCTTAAGGTCAAACACTTTTTAAGAAGTATTATCTGGAGGTTTTTTTTGACGTGATTTATTGTAAATTTGGCGCAGATGGCATTAACTACTTGGCCGGAGAATTATCTGGAGGATCACCTGACTGATCTGACTGCTGACTTCTTAATACATACATACATGCATACATACATAAACTCACGCCTATTTCCCACCGGGGTAAGCAGAGACTATAGAATTCCATTTGCTTCTTAATCGGCCACGGTAATAAATCCTAAACTTAAATAGGTACTTAAATTCACGTCTTTAATCCCTCATGTGGTGGGCAGACCCACAAGTAATCGGAAGACAACATGCAGCCAGTTTGATACGAAATCCTAGGAAGGATGATCAAAACACATAATAACGGGTTCTTACCGGGATCGGGAGCGGGTTCCTAGGAAGGATTACAACTTAAGATACGTTCATACAGGGTGTTAGTGACATCGTAACGAATACTGAGGGGGATGATTCAGACCATGATTCTGAGTGCATGTTTTTTTTTAATCTGCCCTCAACCCCTTCAAAAAGCGGGTGAAAAATATGCGACTTTTCGCAGTTTTCAGGGTAGGAAGCTAAACATTGGCACATTAGGAAGGAACTGTGTTACTCCGAATTTAACATGAGCGAAGCCGCGGGGAAATGCTAGTTATAAACTATACAGTGACTATACATTTATAGCTCCGGACTTATTGAAGTTCAAGGTTGGAATGTAGTTGCGTCAATAGAAATGTTTTGCTGCATCGCCAGATGCAAATTGCAATCTAATGGTTGGTTGATACAACCATCCTCAGCCAGCCAATCAACCAGCCTCAGTCGAGGCTGTCAGTAGTTTACGAATGAGTTGTAAGTTTGACAGAATCAGTCATTGACTTCGTATATATGTCGTGGCCAGATCTTAGAATTGATCATTTCTTGATGTGCTCGATCATTTCATAATGAAACCGCCATACGCCCCTAATAATAACTACGTACGTATACGTATTCATGTAATAACTACGTACTTACATCAATAAGTAGTAAGACCACCAGTAGATAATATTTAACAATTCAACTTCCATATCAATGATCTTATACTGGAAGTATTTGAGCCATGTCAGGGGCCTTTGGCGGCTCAATAGTAACCCAGACACCAGGATTAATGGGGTTGGTTCCCACCTCACAACCCATACTATAGAAGAAGAACTGGAGGTATTATATTAATACTCCTTAACTGCAGTGAAACGACAATTGAATTCGCGAATTCAATATAATTATCCAGTTTGGAGGTCACAGGGGTCTGGGTGAGTCGCGGTCAGATAAGCTAATTGGAGGTTAATTGTTGATGATAACAACTTTAATTATGCCTATACAACGACACATTGTTTCATTGAGATGGTTTGGAAAACAGATGACCATTTTTACAGCAGCGCGTTTTGTATTAGTCATCATAATCTCCCTAGCATTATCCCCCTTTTCACAGGGTCCGCTTAGCTAACCTGAAGATATGACAGGTCCGGTTTTTTACAGAAGCGACTGCCTGTCTCACCTTCCAACCCGCGAAGGGAAAACCAAATACAGGTTAGGTCACAAACGTCCGAAAATGCATTTCTCGGGAATGTGGTTTTCCTCACGATGTTTTCCTTCACAGCTGAGCACGTGATAATCATTTATGATCCAAACATGAATTCGAAAACATATTCGACAATCACTTTGCGGTTTACAATAACATTATTTCGTAAAGGATATCCAGATAAGATCAAAGAAGATCCGTAGCACACCTCGGACACTTCATACAAAACAACTCGTTTTACACAAACATACACTACACATTGACGTTATCGTATACGCGCATCTGTGTGTGTGACGTCTGACACCATAGATAGGATTGAACACTAAAGTAAGGCCGAGGGGAGTGAGGTAAACCTAGCTCAGCCGCTGCTGGTTGGGAGGGGAGAGTTGCCGTTCTGTACGTAGTATTATTCCTTATTCTATGTCCGTAGTCAAGTCAGGTTCAGAATTTTCGGATCACATCAGTCTTTGCAATTAATGAATCAATTCGTCGCTGACGTATCTGAATTTTTTAGCGTATCTGATCAGGGTTACTATTGAGCCGCCACCACCAGGCTGGCGATGACCCTGGTGATGTTGGTGGAGTACCAACATCACCAGGGTTGATGAGGTTGGTACTCCACCTCACAACCCACACGATAGATGAAGAAGAAGCGTATCTGATTTTCACCTTTTGCTATTGTCAATAAGACAAATTATTTTGCTTTGCCCGTATCTGCTTCGATGCTGTGACTTGCATGTCATAGCATCTAATATTAGATAAGGCTACCAACACATATGAGACATATTTCTTGAAATAAATAAATTATTATTATTATTTATTATAGAAAAACGTGATAAAATGACGGACATATTATTAAGTACGTTTATCTTTATTACAATTCATAAACACTTGTTAAGTTGAATTGTTAATTTATAAGTTAAAAAAAAAAAAAAAACAAAAAAAAATTCATAAATAAGTTAAATAGAAAAAAGAAAATGTTTTTCGTTAGTTTTAGATTTGTCTTTATTTAGTAATCTGAATTTCATAATTTATCTTGAACCACACACGACCCAATTGCAATTTTACGCCAACAACATTCGATTTACGAAACAAATTATCCACAACAGTGATGGGCGTATTGCGCACAATTGGAACGAATTCCGCGGATCTTTTTACAATAAAATCGCAAATGACATGACACATGGTAACAGTCACATGCTGGTTGGATCGCATTAAGTATGTCAAATGTGTTGTTGTTGTGTTGTACTGTACTGCACCCATAGACGCGTGGGAACGAATACCATGATCGAATATAAACATAGGCTCACGACGACTATGTCCCATCTGGGATAGTCAGAGGTACATCTATCGCAAGATGAACTAAGCACCCACATTTCACCGGTCTTTCTGTTAGACCAACGTGATGATCGAATGTACTTCGATATAAAAAAAAACAAGTGATATTTTTTCTAAAAGCGAAGTTAATCAACAGGAATGGATACGGCCAATTTTCAATGTTGCGATTTACCCGGGAACCCGAGATCCGCTTAAGATTTAATTATTCGTTTTAGGTTTTTTTTGGAAGGAGAAACGTTTTCGGAAGTATGTGACCTAACCTGTAATAAAGATCAGACAGGCTTCTGTAAAAACTGGACCTGTCAAATCTGTAAACGGACCCAGTGAAGAACGGGAAGACGATGATGATCCGATTAGAGCTTCCCTTCTTAAGAAACACAATGAAAAGCCCAGTATGAATTTCAAATCAAAGTGACTACAAATCAATCCATAATCACGCTATAAGTAGTCCACGTTTTCATTAGCGTCGACCTTGACAGAAGCTTTCTTTACATCAAAGGTTATTTTTGTGAAGGTAATGAGGCGAACACATGCCTCGTTTGTATGGGAACCGTCACAATTGTTACCGCTCCTTTAATCCTACCTTGTTAGACGCTAATGCATCCGATATTATACCTTTTATACAGCAGTCATGGTCATAATCTTGAATATCAAATTGCTTTTGATTTTTTTAATGTACTACTTGGAATTTTCTTACTTTTTCTTTAAAACGATAAGTGGTTTGAGAAACTATGAAATTGCCGTTAAGTATTCAATAAAAATAGAGGTTAAGTATCCGGCTAAGTATTCGGATTTTGAAGCACTAACTAACAAAAAAGAAACAAAAATACAACAACAAACAAAAACAAAATATGTTGAGTATGATAGCATACTCAATTAACACACGTGTGGTGGTAGACCCTTCTCACCAGATTCCGTCCTTTTATCGAACTCGGGGTTGAAAAAGCCACATTAAAACAATTCATCTAAAAAAACAATATTACAATTTGACTAATCATGACCTTGACTTTCTGAAGGCGGAGGCCTGGAGTCCTAAAACACAGGGTGTCCTAGTGTGAGCTCTAGCCTCTACAAATATTACCATGTATTTTTGTAGAGGAATTAAAGATTTTACTTACTTACATTTGCGCATATAATATAAGTAAGCGCGTATGTGACCAAGTGAGAAATGAATCTTTGATGTAGCCTTTTTAACCCCCCTGAACTGAACTTACATAAACATTATTACATTCTTGTAGTATTTTTTCTAAGACGACGACGGAAGACGACGATATGGCAGTGTATGTGTAAGTACACACACTACCAAAAGAATAACAAACAGAATCCTCGCGCCATTCGGCATTCTCATGATAGTTCGACAGATTTTCCCATTCATCTCGATACCTTCTGCATAACATTACGCATCTAGGTATCGAAAATATATACACTCTTGTCGGTTATCTAACAGCTCTCGCTGGGAATGTTACAGTTAATTTTCCACTAAAAATAAAATGAGTTCACATGAAAAACTCCACTGACGTGGAACATGTCAGACGGCTTGACGAATGTCCAATGTTATACGTGTTACCGAATGTTAAGACGGGTATACATGAATACCTACGAGTACAGTCATGAGTAATATCATGTACCCACTTTAGAACCCTGTCGCACTATCATATTTGACATTTAATGAGACAAAAAGTTAATGTGACATGGTATCAAAGTGTATATAATTATATTAGTAACTACTCGTGACCGTACACATCATCCAAAAAACCTCGCTTTACACAGACACTACGTACACAATGACGTTATCGTACACGCGCATCTGACGTCTGACGCAACACGATTGAAGACTAAAGTAAGACCGAGAGGGGGTGAGGTAAACCTAGCTCAGCCGCTGGTGGAGAGCAGAGAGTTGCCGTTCTATAAGTAGTACTACATAGTACTATTCCTTGTTCTATAACGAATAGTAAGGACGCAAATTAGCAAAGCGAACACGAGCAAAGTTTGTCTAGACTTCGCATAGACACGACATTTACTTTGAATCGCAATCGCCATTGAAAGTGCACGACTTGTAAGTTTGCGTCGGATGGTATTAACTTTTTGTCTGGATAAACGGAGAATGCTCTCATCTGGTCAACAGCCTCCTTGGTCTAGTGGTTAGAGCGTTAGGCTCACGATCTGGAGGTCTGGGTTCGATTCCCGATGGGGACATTGTCGAAATCACTTTGTGAGACTGTCCTTTGTTTGGTAAGGACTTTTCAGGCTTGAATCACCTGATTGTCCGAAAAAGTAAGATGATTCCGTGCTTCGGAGGGCCGTTGGTCCCGGCTATTAGCCGTAAAAACACCTCCACCAACCCGCAGGGGAGCAGCGTGGTGGAGTATGCTCCATACCCCCTCCGGTTGATTGAGGGAAGGCCGGTGCCCAGCAGTGGGACGTATATAGGCAGTTTATGTTATGTATGCTCTCACCAGGTACAAAATTGGAGACGAGTAGGGCGCGAACCTCGGGTCAGAACATCGTCTGAGAGGATTATAGTTGAAATATTAATCGACTCTCGTCGGCTGATAGCGTTAAGCGATGAATGAGGGAAATCGTCAACCACGGCGAGGTCGGACGAGTCCTGAAGTGTTGGCAACATCTATGGCTAGAGTACAAATTCACGCAACGTAATTATTCGTACGTAGGTGTATACCCAGCTTTACATGTTGCCATCCGACGACTGTTATTGTTATTACTTTGTTGTTATGCTATTCTTGATTTGCCTGTCAGCCAACTGACATCATTCACGCTTAGCGTCTTTCATAATCGTCGTCAGCTGATTTCAGCTCATTTGCAGGGCTTCTCTCTCTCACATTACCTTCCTCTGTCGTGTGCCAGTCACACGTACCTACCTAGTAGTTTTACTGTCCCGCACTAAATTACCGTCAATTTACTAGGTATGATTTTAATTCAATGGTACTCGTACAAGCGACCAACTACGGCAAAAGCCTTACGGCAAAGGTCGTTCGTTTAATATTTACCGTAGTGACACATATAATAGGGTTCGTAGATCTTCTATCGTGTGGGTTGTGTGGTGGATTACCAACCTCATCACCCCTGGTGTCAGGGTTACTATTGAGCCGCCAAAGGCCCCTGTCATGACTCATGTAATGACTACGTACTTATATCAGTAAGTAGGAACCGGGACCAACGGCTTAACGTGCCTTCCGAAGCACGGATCATCTTATTTTCGGACAATCAGGTTCAATCAATTTTTGATCTATCTACGATATCTGATAAGTCGTTACGATGTCTTATGATAGATCTTTGATTAGAGATCTTAAGGCTCCCCGCTGAGATTTTCGATGTCTGACGGCATGTAGGTACATGAGGAAAATATTTTTTATCGCTAACACGATAACTCGTGACAACTTTTAACTACTTAATAATATTTAGCACCGATTTTATTGCAAAATGGCACTATTTGCCTATGTCTGGAACGAATGTTTCGCGAATTTCGTCTTATTTAAATTGCTGTTTTATTAAAGATACCTGCTAAGTGCCTAGAACTATCAGAAAAAAATCAAACTACCTCCAAATTAAAATTTAAAAATATTGGTAAGTAGTCTACTATATTTAAATGAGCCTATTTATAATTAATAATATACCTAAATGAGTAGGGTAATGGATAATGGATTATATAGGACTATCTTTTGCCCGCGGCTTCCCTAGCGTTTAAATTCGGGGTAACACGGTTCCCGTTTCCTATATTCTATATCCAGGTACCAAAATTTCGCTTCGTATCTTGAAAGCCCCATGAAAGTCCCATATAAAATCTCACCCCCTCTTTGAAGGAGTTGGGAGCAGATTTCCACAAAAAAATATGTACGATTTTTTGTTAATCACAAATACTCTGTATACCATGCCGTGTATGCACGTTTTGGGTTTCGATCTAGTTATTATATTACCCACATCTGTTACCTTTTATTTCTCATGCCATGATTGTTACCTGTTGTGTGTACCTTTTAAATAAATAAATACCAATTTTTAGCTTTCTACCTTGAAAATTGCGGAATGCTCCATACAAACTTCCACCCCTCATTTCAGGGAAGTGGGGGGTTAGAGAGAGACAAAATATAGGCTATGTCACTCTTCATCTCTTCAACTATCACCACTTTAATAATCACGTCAATTCGTCACTCCGTTTTGCCGTGAAAGACGGACGAACAAAGAGACACAGACACACTTTTCCATTTATAATATTAGTATGGATAATAAATTGGATAAATGCTACAACATTGTTTTCTGTTTCAAACGTTAGTCTTGTTTTGCTTAGCTCGAACATATTGCCGTTTTCATCACAAGTAGCTATGGCTATGGCTAGCCTAGCAACAGGCGAGCTAAATCTAGCTGGTCGAAGACAAGGCTCGCTATTTCGGGTGTTACCATTTAAGGACAGGGCGGGAGACGGCCCCGGAATAGTCAGTGGCTGGGTTGTTGACATTCTAAGCTTAGGAGTGGTATTCTCTTGCACAGTAACAAGGTTCAAGAAGAGTTAAGATTTTCACTTTCCAATTGTAAGTTAAACTTCTTCAAAAATAATTGGGATATTGCAGTTTTGGTCTACTGGGGGGTTAAAGGCCACATCGAAGGAATTCATCTAAAAAAGTTTTCAATTTTGCAATTTAACATTTGCGCATATAAAACTAAGTGCGCATTGCAAACAAATGTCAACTAGCAATTTTGCTTTTTTAGATGAGTTTGATGATTCGATGTGACTTTTTTAACTCCCCAGAACTAAACCCTTGTATTATTTCAACATATTGGGCCGTGGTAGCCCTGTTGGTACAACGCTTGCCTCTTACTTTGAGGTCGCAGGTTTGAATCCACACACAGGCCTAAAGCAATGATTGCCGAATTTAGTTTAGAATTCATGTTTGGATCATAAATAATTATCTCATGCTCAGCGGTGAAGGACACCCACATTCCCGAGAAATGCATTTTCGAAGGTATGTGACTTGTATACGTATTTACGTATTCTTTAAAATCAATACCTAATCCCAGGTCTAATAAACCGTTTCTTTACTAGACATATCGTGAAACCTCTAAGTGGTCCAGAAGTTAAATGCTCAGGGTATCATGCTTTTATAACAGTTGCTTGTGACAAGGCACTATTACGCCTATTTATCTCCAGACATATTTTTAATCATTGTGGAAATCGTGCTGTATTGTAATGTTAAATTTTCTGCTTACGCTATCACTTTATGTAAGTATAGTCCATTCGTATTCATCTTCTAATGTAATCAATAGCCCTGCAAAATTGAAAGAGTAAACCCGAGATGCGCCCGCGCGCAGCATTTAGCGCCGCGAGGTAAATTTATCCGAATCCAGCGCATTCGCTGTTGCTGTGCGCCGTGAGATACGACGCGATTAGGTACACGTACGATATAGATAGTATTAAGTAGGTACTTATATTCGTTACCAATATCGTTGCCTTATTGTGAAATACACGTAGTAAAGCGCCTTTTTATAAAAAATCGGATGTGATTTTTGTTTTAATAAAGCCTTACAATAGACATTTTTACCCGGATTAAAGTTAGTTGAAAGAAATCGAGATTTTGTTGAAGAAAATCATTTCAGAATGCAATTTTCCAAAAAGGTACTTGGTTTTCCTGGCTGTCAAGGTAAAATATTGCGGATTTGAGCGAATAATAAATTGTAACTCTATAGTCTATAGAGTAGACACTTGTGCAGTAGGAAGTGAGCTCGCTTCCCGGAGATGATGTCTAGCACAATAAGACAAGTAGCGTCGCGAACTCGGATAAATTCGCCACTTCCCGCCGCCGGCGCAGCGGCTGTTTTGTACGCGGTTTCTGCGCTTTGTGAGATATGAAGTGTTATTCTTGGAGTGCAATATTTGGTCTCTGATATTTTTAATTAAGGAAATTATACAAATGTGTGTAAGAAGGGAGCCTTTACGAGTGATAGTATGTAATACGGGATTACAAGGCGACTGGATCGGTGAACTGGAAGCGAATTAAAAACATAGAACGCGTTCAGCTACTTATCTTTCCAAACATGACGTAATAACTGACAAAAGCAAATTGATGAAGATAGAAGAAAGAAAGGGATATGCATTTATCAAAGCGAATTAAAAGCATAGAATGTGTTCAGCTCAGCTACTTATCTATCTTTCCAAGCATGAAGTAATAACCAACGAAATCAAATTGATAAAGATAGATAGGAATATGCATTTATTATTTCTGAACGTTACACAGACAGTACAATACAAACATTACGTAGACACACATAACATCGGCATAAAACTAACTAACAAACTGAACATAAAAGAACAATAATAAAAAGAGAAGAATAAAAATGCTAGGTAATGGTGCTAATTCCTGTAAATACCATCTAATTTTATTTTAAGTTATATCTGTCATTTTCTTATCCGCCGAAAAGGAAAGGGACGGGTAATCGACAAGCAAAACTCCGCCACGGTGGTCAGTTTTAACTCGGTAAAACGAGTTAAGGCTGGCTAAAGTGCCGGTCCCAAGCCCGGGTTAAGGAGGAGGGCACGGGAGCGCATTGCCATTATCCTTGTGACAATGACAATGTGACCCCACCCATATCCCACTACCCCTCCCACCTCCCATCCTCTTACATCCTTTCCGCTATTCCTGGAGGAGTAAACCTCGACCCCAAAAATCCCCAACCCAAGGTGTCATCCGTACCGTGCCGAGGGGTGCGTGGCTGAGGGGGTGCTCAGTCTCAAACGGAGGGGCTCCGATACCAGGCGACCTCGGAGTCATCGTCAGTCGCCTTACCTCTGCAAGCGGGGCTCTGCAGGGGTGGACCTTCCCTTCCCTAGCTTCTCGTGGGAACTATATGGAGTTCGAAAATTTGCTGAGTAGTTTTACCCAGATTTTAACCGGAGAAGTGTCCATGGACCCTTCTTCGGATGTGATCCCCGGGCCATCTGAGGCCAAGGATCACACAGCTACCCGGGAACCCTCTGGGAACCCGGAGAGCGACATGGTGGACCTGCCCATGGAATCGGTGGAGGATTCGTCCAAAACCGACACACGGACAGACCAGGGCTCAACGGGGCCCAAACCCCCCCCTAAAAAACACAGATCAGGGGCAGAAAAGCGGAGGTATGCCTTGTGGCTCAAGCTTGGGCTACCGAAGGCAGAGGCCGCTAAAAGGTGTGTTCGTCCGCTCGCTGATTTCCCGGAGTTCAGGCAGAAAGCCTCAACTGGGGGGGAGACCCCAGGGTCTCAGCAGCGGACGGACAAGAGGCCCCGATCAACCGAGACCTCCCCGCTGGATCAACCGCAACGGAAGGCAGCGAGAGGTCAAGACGAGGGCACCAAGCCTGCTCCGGCGTATGCTGAGGTCGCTGGGTCCTACAAAGTTGGTGTAATCAACAATGCAGGGCCCATGACTGAGGCTCAGTTGGGGCAGGTTCAGGTGGCCATCGCTGATAGGATACCACACGTGGAGAGTGAGGATGTGGTCAGGCCGGTGTTTGCTGGCTGCTCTGCCAGGCAGGGATGGCTATGCCTGACCTGTCAGGATAGGGCGACCAAGGATTGGCTGGAGAATGTCGTTGGCTCAATCGTGCCTTGGGAGGGAGCATCACTGAGTGTGGTGGGAGAGGATGCCCTTCCCAAGCCAATCATTATAACCGGTTGGGTCAACGACGCCAGGACTGAGTCGAAGGTCTTGTGCGGAAGGTTGGCCGTCCAAAATAAGGGGATGGGCTGTGACCGCTGGAGGCTCCTCAATTGCAAGGCGGAAAATGGCGGGCGCACTCTGTGCTTTGCCATCGATGCCAGCGCATTGAGGAAGCTTCAGCTACGCGGTTATAAGCTAAACCTGAATTTGACAACGGTCACCTTCCGCGCCAAGATCCCGAAGACTGGGATGGTTCAGGATGACGGGTTGGCAATGCCGGAAAGCGCGGGCGACAAAGAGGGCGGAATACTGTCCTCCACGTCCACTGCGCGGGTAGCCACTCCTCCTGAGCCATCCGAGTCGGACGGAGCCGTGGGGAGTATGGTACAAGTCGCCCCCACCGTAGTTAAGGAGCCAAGTCCACCGGCTCCATCAACCTCAACGGGTTCCGTATCCTGGCTGCGCCCCGCACAGACGGTGCAGGCCATAACCCGTGGAGGCAGTAGAGGTGGGGTCGCACAGCGACACCCACAACGCGGTGCCTCGAGTGCCAGATCCAGGGGTGGACGAGGTGGTGCCCCTAGGGCTCGTGGCATTCGAGGTCGAGGAGCTGGTGCCGCGACCAGAGGAAGGCCTGCACAACTGCCCTCCCTGGCAAGCGAGCACAGTAGCAGGAAGGCTGCTCGCAACCCGTTTAATTCCTTCCCCAACCTCCCACCCCCCCGACCCTAAGAACACTTTTAATCTTCCCGACCCATCCTTTCCCTTTCGGACCCTTCACCCCTCCTATTCCTTCTCACCCTATATATACTTATATAATAAGATATATATTATACAATATATATATATATATATACATATATATTTTTAAAAAACCATTCCCAAATATAATATGTTCAAAGTCATTCAAGTAAACCTTCACCACTCAAAGGCGGCTACCGCCGCCCTAAACCAGCACCTGCAACAGGTGGGTATGGACATGGCTTTGATCCAAGAACCGTGGATCAACAAGAACACGGTCATGGGGCTCAATACCTCAGGTAAGTTACTATATAATGTTGGAGGCGTAAGGCCTAGAGCTTGCATAGTCTTCAAGAAAAATGTTAATTTCTTACCTATACCTTATCTGTGCACAGATGATTTAGTAGCTGCCTACGTCGCTCTCCCAAGACTAAATGGAGCCAGGCTGGTTGTCTGCTCGGCTTACCTACCAGGAGAGACGCCAAACCCATCGATGCAGCTGGCTGCCCTCGTAGAGTATTGCGAAGACCAGAAGGTACCACTCCTCATTGGGTGTGACAGTAACGCGCACCATACTGGGTGGGGGAGTACCAATACCAATCCACGAGGTGAGGAACTATTCTCATTTATTATGTCCAATAACCTTGAAATAATAAATTCGGGCTGTGTTCCTACTTTTGTAACAAGGGCCCGACAAGAGGTACTGGACATTACACTTTGTTCAGAAAGGTTCGCCAACCATATAAAGGGATGGCACGTATCGGATGAGGCATCGCTTTCTGACCACAGGTATGTAAGGTTTGATATCACTTTAACCTTGGAGAAAACAGCAGAAGCGTACCGCGACCCGAAGACAACAGACTGGGAAGGCTTCAGAGCCTCCCTACGGCAGGAGCTGAGCAGGCCTTATGGGCAGATCAGATCCCCGGAGCAGATCGAGTCAGCGGTGGGGACAGTAAGGGAAGGACTCCTAAGGGCCTACCAGGACAACTGCCCTCTAAAAACAACGTCCACGAACAGGAAAGTACCATGGTGGAACAAAAAACTAAGTGGCCTACGATCAGAAGCCAGGGTTCTTTTTAATAGGGCCAAGAGTAACAAGGACTGGGACTCTTACGCAAAGGCCCTAACTGGCTTCAACAAAGAACTGAGGAGGGTAAAGAGGAGATCTTGGAGAAAATTCTGCGAGGAAATAAAAGGTACCCCTCACATAGCAAGACTCCACAAAATAGTATCCAAAGCCCCTCCATCCCATCTAGGTTTCTTGAGAAAACCCGATGGGATCTTTACCGGGTCCGCGGAAGAAACACTCAAACTACTAGCGCAGGTACACTTCCCCGGGTCCTCCCCGACAAACCATCTAGGATGCACTCCAGGGACTAGGCCCCCCAAAGCCAGGAGACCACGCACTGAGGACTGGAGGAGAGCATCGTTGGTAATTAGACCTCAGCAGGTAGAGTGGGCGATCGACAGCTTCAAGCCCTACAAATCCAGCGGGGTCGATGATATTTTCCCTGCTCTACTGCAGCAAGGTAAGAACATCATCTTGGGAACTGTGGTCAAAATCTTCAGAGCGAGTCTTGCCTGGGGATATCTGCCCAGCCTATGGCGACAGGTAAAGGTGATCTACATTCCCAAAGGAGGGGATAAGGACCCATCACAACCAAAGTCATATAGACCAATAAGTCTTACCTCCTTCTTACTGAAGACAATGGAAAAGGTAATTAATATACATATTAGGGACACATTCATAAAACTAAATCCCCTACATGTAAGGCAACATGCATACCAAAAAGGTAAATCAACCGAGTCGGCACTTATGGAACTGACTGATCGTCTGGAAAAGGCAATCGAGGACAAGGAAATTGCCCTATGTGCCTTTCTGGATATTGAGGGCGCTTTTGATAACACCTCTACAGAGGTCATGATCCGGAGCATGGAAGCCCGCAACATTGACAGTACAACGGTAAACTGGGTAGAGTCAATGTTGACAACAAGGATAGTAAGAACGAAGCTCATGGACACAACCCTCGACCTGAAGGTTGCTCAGGGCTGCCCCCAGGGCGGAGTCCTGTCACCCTTACTTTGGTCCTTGGTAGTTGATAGTCTACTTAGCGAGCTAAGTTCCGCGAAATATCATACTCAAGGGTACGCGGATGACTTGGTGGTTACTGTAGTAGGTAAGTGCCCTTACACAATCTCAAGTCTCATGCAATCAGCATTCAAAAGAATTGAACGGTGGTGCTTAGAGTTCAAACTATCAGTTAACGCGAGCAAAACCGTAGTCGTTCCTTTCACAAACATGAGAAAGCTCGACAAACTCAGACCTCCTTACCTTTTCGGAAAACAAGTAGGCTTCTCTAGCGAGGTTAAATATTTGGGATTGACCTTCGATCAAAGGCTTACATGGTCACAACACATAGGTAGTATCACAAGAAAAGCCAAATCTGCAATAGGCACCTGCAGGCGCCTAGCTGGTTCAAGATGGGGCCTTAAACCTAAGGCCATGCTTTGGCTCTACACTGCTGTGGTGAGGCCTATGCTCGCGTACGGCTGTGCAGCATGGTTCAAAAAGGCATCTATTGGAACCTACATTTCGGACCTAACCAGCGTCCAAAGAATGGCTTGTATGATAATAACGGGAGCTATGTCGTCCACACCAACCTTAGCAATGGAGGCGGCACTAAACCTGCCTCCACTCCATCTCTACATAATCGGGGAAGCTAGAATAGCTATGCTCCGAGCTAAGGAAAGGGGTAAGACGACATGGGGATCAACTGTCATGAGAAAGCTCAAAGAGGACCTTATGACTGACCCGGTCATGGCGATGCCCTCAGACGTCATGGTCGGGACTCATAACTTTGTGAGGTACTTCAAGGTGGTAATACCAGAGAGAGAGGAGTGGTCTGGAACTGTACCCTCGCCCTTTCCCAGTGCTGATCGGGTGTGGTTTACCGACGGCTCTAAGCGAGACGGGCTCTCAGGGGCGGGTGTATACGGAGGGTGCCCCAAGCGAAGGAGGGTGACCAGCATGGGGGCGCACGCCACAGTTTTTCAGGCCGAGATGTATGCCATCATTGATTGTGTGCACCAAAATTTGGGGAACACAAACAGTAACATTCTCATACTGTCGGACAGCCAGGCTGCCCTTAAGGCGGTGGCGGCGTCTGAAGTAGACTCATTACTCACTCTAGAGTGTATTGATAGTCTGAACAAGTTGGGGGCCTCAAACTCGGTAACACTAGGCTGGGTCCCAGGGCACTCTAACATTAAGGGCAATGAAATTGCTGACGAACTCGCAAGAGAGGGATCGGGCACAAGTTTAACCGGACCCGAACCCTTCTGCGGGATCTCGAAAAGCACCTCTAGATATCATCTGGGGGTGCGACTAGGAAATGAATCCAAGAAATTTTGGTACAACTCAGTTGGCCTAAAACATTCAAAGCAGCTGATTAGACCTTTTTCTAAGAAATTATCATCAAAAATCCTTACTCTCACTAGGGGGCAGGTTAGGTTGTTGATACGGGCCCTCACGGGGCATTGTAGACTCAATAAGCACCTACACAGAATGGAGCTGACCGAGTCTCCTCTATGCAGATTCTGCTTAGGGGAAGATGAGACGCCACTACATCTGCTATGCAGCTGCGAGGCTCTCATACATAGTAGAAGCCGTACACTTGGGGGCCACATAATGGACCCCCAGGAAGTCATGGAGCTTTCTCCCAAAAAGACGTTGGATCTATTCGAACGGATCGGTCTAGAGGAGGATATTTAAATGTAGGGACTTAGGGTCACAATAGATCTGTCAAGGTCGCAGTGACCCCGCGGGCTGCATTCGGTCCGGCCCTCACAACTTTCAAATAATAATAATAATCGACAAGCATAAAATTTATGGAACACACGTCAATTTTAAGCACAAATCTAAACCAATCGTCTAAAAATTTTACATCAGTCAATAACCCGACACAGTTAAGTAAACAGCACGTCAAACGGATTGCATACCAGCGACGTACCTTTTTGATTCGCCCGGGTTATTCATTCATTTACTCATTCTTCCTAAAATTAAGAGCTGTGAATCATCCGTCCCTTTCCTTTTCGACGGATATGAAAATGACGGATATAACTTAAAATAAAATTAGGCGGTGTCTGCAGGAATCGAGGCCAATAAGTACCTATGTACAGTGACGGTTTAAAACAACGCGTTCAAATTGTTAATGTGCATTTTATTTATAATGAGCATAAGGAAGTTCAAATACCAAGACTGAAAAAAGAAAGAGTTTCAGGAAAATCCCCAAATAATGTTACTTCCCAAAAATTCGTAGAATCAGAATAGAGGCATCATACCCGCAGACAGGCCCCAAGCTCTTGCGGATGTAGTAACTGCATAACTGCAATTTATAATGTGGACCCCAGCTCTGATTTATGCTGAATGTGGGTTGAATGGTGGGCGAGACAGGAATTTCAAGCATTTTGTTAGCATCGGTTCTAAGTAATCTACTTTTCCCTTCTCTACTACTTTTGGAGTGCTGAGACTAAGTACCTCATTTTACTTCCTGATGACCCTTAAACCCGATACGAACTTTTAAGTTTTACTTTTCCGAACACACATTTTTTTTAAATTAATTATTTGTTTTGCGTCAGTTTATCTCAACATTTTGAAAATATGGACCACTCCAATATTTCACTAAGATAATAGCCATTTTGAAAACTGACAATGATATTTAGTGCAAGAAAGTATTTTGGCATGAAACTACTAATTTTATTTATTATTAGTTTGAGCTTAACGTGGTTACGTTGAGGTATGCCGTACGTACGGACAATCTTCATACTTATTAATATGTATATTTGGATGGCAGTATAAGTTTGTTGCACGGACACTGCGGGGTTGTTGCACCGTCGCAGGCGCATATAAATAACCTGTCTCCGGGGAGGGCTGAACACTGGATGACAGTTGCACTTACAACAAGCGCACGCTGAAAATATCTAGTGTAAATGTATCTAGCTAATAAATAACAAAAACTCAAAAGGTAGGCAAATAAATAACAAAAACTCAAAAGCAAAATAAAAAACTTAGAATTAATTCAAAGGGAGAGTTGAAAGAAAACACTAAGGGCTTACATGAAATAAAACAAAGCGATAAAGAACGTAGATGAAGTCAGTTTTATATAATATAATTCGTGGAAAATGCTACGTCGACAAGAGTTTGATCGAGAGAGAAGTTCGCAAAGATTATGCACTTAATTAAGATGTCTCCTCTTCTAACGTGTGGGTTACGAGGTGAATTACGAACATCAGCAACTATGATAGTATTACTGGTCAAGAATAGATGCATACCCCACATGCTTGGGATGATAAGCAGCTACGCATTCAATATATTTTCTTTACACCCAGTCAAACAAAAGAACAAGCTTAAAACCAAGACGTTACGATAATTGGGGATTTTTCCGTTGCTATACTAAAAGTCAGAGCCTCTTGTAACCAACAAAACATCCGAAACTATGCTTCAACGCGAACGTAACACATTATAACGTTGAAGTTTGGTAAACATGATAATATACGAACGCCATTTTAAAGCCGAGATCGTCGCGCTCACGGCGATGCGGGTTGGACAGCCGCCAACTATGCAAATAGCCAGACAAACAACAGGAGACGTTATATGCTGGGGCTATTCTACATCAGGAGTTAGATAGTTGTATGCTACGATTGCCTGGTCAAAGGTACTCCAGGAGTTTAGGACTTTTGAAACATACATGATGTTGGTCTAACAGAAAGCTCAGGTGATGGTGGGTACTTAGTTCATCTTGCGATAGATGTGCCTCTGACTAGTCCAATTGAGAATATAGATGTGAGCTTATATTCTGAAATAAGTCGATGTTTTCATCTTCAATATAAGAGTTAATATCCGATATTTTAACATTTAGGTATCCGAAATCATAGTACCTAATCAAAATCCAGATAAAAATATGATAGGTAAGCAAAAGGTAGGTTATAAAAAGGAAGGTATTCAAAATGATAAGTGGGAAAATAGCCATATTGGCTCCAAAGATTCGAATTTCCATCATCATAACGTATGTGTACGTGGTGAAAAGTATGCATCATACTTTTTCAGAATAGTCCATCTAATTTAACGGCACTAGTAAGTAAAAAAAAAAATAAAAAGTGTCACTAGTCACTGCTGTCACAAGGGCCAAATTCCTGTTGGATTTGGACAGCAAGGTTTGAAAAAATGACTTGGTGCCATTTTTCAAGCTTCAGGAAACGTCAAAGCTGTACCAAAGGCCATGAAAAAATCATAGTTACATTTATATTTTCTAATGCAAAGTTTTTTTTCTTAACAACTTATATTTTTAGCCTGGCAAGCGTATTTTATTTATTTTACTTTTTCGTCCCCTGTTTAAACTTTACTCTTCGCTTCATCGGCATCTTCTTTATGGAAATAACTTTGGCATTCTCAAAATAACATGCAGAAGAAAGCTCTCACACTTATTCGCTGGTTATTGTTGATTTTTAATTCGATTCCACATATCTCTTATTCATTGGTATGGCTATGGCATGGGCAAGTGCCATAACACAAGAGATAGAAAGAATATTTTAGTCTTGACTGTTGAGCTGTTTGGTTAAATAATTAATCAGATCAAAAAGTTTCCACATTCATTTTGTTTCGGAATTGTTTTCTTGGATAGGTCAACCGACTGTTATATTGTTATAGCTCTAGCGATTGTCCTCTCATTAAACACTTCCTTGATTGTTCAAAGAATCTTAGTAGGTAATTAAATTGCTGTTTTTTGGATCGACTCCAGCGCCACCTATCCGCTGATTGTTGCTAAGCCGAACGACCTCGGATTATTGTATTATTGCTAGTATTGCTACGCTACCACAGATAAAATAATAGTTGTTTCCGCTGCCAATGTCATGCCATTTGGCATCACAAAATACCTGTTTTCAAACGTAGTAAACAAGGTATTTTTACATCAGTACTCTGTGATAGCTTTCTTGAAACAGCTGGCGGTTCTTTTTCATGACTGTAATTTTATTTAGCAGAAATGCGTTTCTTTAACTATATTTCAGCTTCACAATCTCTTCACACAGTCTTTGTATTCAAATGTTGTTATTACTCTTTAGATCTGTCATCATCACCAGCCCATTAACGTCCCCACTGCTGGAGCGCGGGCCTTCCCTATGGATGGATAGGGAGATCGGGCCTTAAACCACCACGCGGGCCCAGTGCGGATTGGTGGTTAAGTTTCAGATCTGTCTAAGTCTCGTTTAATAGTTCCAACTATCGATTATATCGCCATTACAGCATTCCAATCTTGCTCGAATTTCCGATTAAATATATCAAGATCTAAATCGTCTTATTTTCTTTTTTATTACTGAAAACATGAGGTCGTATTAAACTTGTTACCTACGCCAATATTAGGTGTTACAGTAGCTTCCAACAAACCGTATCGACTTCACATTTATATTTCGATACTGTCCCCTTCATTCAGTTAATGAAGTGTTTCTTACGTTTTATTAGCTACATCTACATGATCAAAGTACAGACTATCAGCAACTGTTTATTAAAAGAGACATGCAAACGTGTTACGCCTGTTCTGTACCTTATACGCTACATTAATACACACAACTATTTTTAGTGATTTTTACACTTTTATTTCTTAAAAAAAATACATAGGGAGTTTTTGTGTTAAGTGAAATGATAATAATTTTATTCAGTGGAAGGAAGGCCTGTACGACCCATAGCAATGCAAATTAATTTGCCTTATCTCTTACAGATATAAATTGGAATGACTGTTACCGTTTTGTTCAGGCAAAAAGAGATACCTGCAAATTAATTAAATTAGGCAACGGCAGGGCTTTGACTAGACAATTTCGATAAATACACATAATGAGGAAAGTATCAACACTCAGTTTGTAAGGTCCACAACTGACGACACCAAGACTAGTGTCAGGATTACCTATTCTGTGCCGTTAAAGGTTCTTGAAAAGGCTCATATAACGACTACGTACTTACTTCAGTAAACGGTAGCCATATGTCTGGGTCAGTTACTATATGATGACCATATTCTTTGTTTCGTTTCCTTTGTAGAAATAAAGAACCTGAAACAACCTTCCCCCCAGACGAACCGGTCCCCCACCTGGAGATAATCCCACCCCCGCTCCCGGTGCGCCCCCGCAAGGACCGCCCCCTGATCCCAATGCAGCCAGACCGCCCCAGCAAGGCGCCAATACCGTAAGAGACCATCATTCTCTTCTCTTTCTTTTACTCCTATGGATTGTAAGATCCACGAACGACTCTGACGTTGGAATTATTATCGAACCGACAAAAGCCTCTGACTCAAGTGAAAGCAGATGCAACCAGATCGTACGGCGCCAATAACGTGAACCACCAGCAATTTCTCCTTCTCGTCTTGTGGGTTGTAAGGTCCATGAATGACTTTAACCACCGTGTTGTTAGAGGTTGGTGAACCACCACAAGGCACCATGGCTCAAGTGAATACTAGTACTTATACGAAAATGAAGTCTTTAATTTTCTTATTGGCAACAAAGATAAAAAGTTCTACGATCACCAAATTCTCTAACTCCTATCACGGTTGCCAATTACTTTGGATACCGCATTCAAAATACCCGGTAGGAACCCAGCAGAGGAAAAGAAATAGTCATTTTAAGACTAGTCTCAGCCAATAACATCTAGACGTGACGCGATCACGATCAACACTAAAGTGCACGAGGAAAAGTTCAAATCCAGTGCAATATAATTACGTATTGGAACAATATGCGATTGTTGCTAACATCTACGCAGGTTAAGAATAGTTCCATCATAAGAGCGATACAATCAAAAGAGTAGATGGCACATCTACTAGAAGCTCAATATAGAACCACTCTAACATGCAGTCATGTATCAATGTTTATTCAATCAAATGTGTAAATGTATGGTGTGGTGTTTTGCTCACTTGCACGTGATAATTGACTTATATGCACGGTCAGTTATGACAGCTTGGCCTTCATAGCGAATTTACAAGTCTTGTTGTTGTCTAGGCTGTGCCCAGTCAAGTTCAATGTCACGATCAATGTTCTTTGCAATATTATCCACAGCAACTTCTTTTAGTGTAAAATAAGCGCATCGGTATTTTAGAAAGTCTTTGCCAAGAAACTATTCGTAAACACATTAATAACTAAATTTCTGTTGCAGTACCCCTGCAGAGCAATGGCCTCTCTCCCTTTCTTCCACTCCTCCCGATCTAGAGTTTTCAACTAATCATTTTACATTTCCAGTGATCCTTCTGGGTTATATGAACCGATACCAGATATGGAGATAATCCCACCACCGTATCCAGCACATCCAATCAAAGCGGACACCTCAGGCCGTGTAGACCAAGACCGTAAAGACCACCCAATTCAGAGAGACAGCCCAGACCATAATAACCGCCCAGTCCGTCGTGACAGTCCAACAAACAAAGATAGTCTGAACCAAGCACACAGTCTAGACCAAAAGGACCAGCGCACGATCAAAACGCAGCGATATCAATACCAAAAGGAGCTAAAAATATAGTAAGAGATCATACAAGCTATAAAAATAATAAAGTTCTTATTACAACTGATGGTATGGTTATATTATTTACTTAATATAGTAGTTATCGAGTATTCAAGTATTGATAACAAGGCAAAAATCTGGCTTTTCACAATTAGTTAGGGAAAACAACAAAATAATTTTAAATGTTATATCCCCAGTGAGCCTTCTAATTTATACGAACCGGTACCAAACATGGAGATACTCCCGCCGCCACTGCCCGCCCAGGCACCAGTGCGCCCAACTTATAAGGACTCCCAGATCCAAACGCAGCTAAACAGAAACCAGAAGCCATCTCGTAACCAGGAAACAATCATGTAAGAAACCAGATTTTCAAAAACCTGTACTCTCAGACCTATTTCCATTAGGCAGCCATTTATAATTGAATCTCTCTAGTGTAATTTATGTGTTATGTTCAATAAATAATTTATTTTGTATTACTATAAGTACCACTCGAGAGTTGAGTAGAGACACAAGGCAAAATTTCCACTTACAGCTGCCAGTCTTCAACTTTTATTGCGATCCACTTTAGGACATTAGCGCGAAATTTCGTGATTAAGCTAGAACAACTTAATACAGTTACTTAATACAAAGTTTATATTTGTCATCTTTTTAATCAGTATTTAAAGTCTGATTAGCTTGTATCACTTCGTCGCCGATGTCGCGAACTGACGTATCTGCAATTTTTGTGGAAACTGACGTCAGTTAGCAAAGTCAGCCACGACTTGATGGTAGATCAACAGAAATCTCTTTACGACTTTTATCCTTTAAGTTTTAAGCTTTGTATATTTCCAGGGAGCCTTCAAATTTATACGATCCAATACCGCATTTGGAGCTCATACCGCCTCCACTTCCTCCAGTTGTGCCTAAAGAACCAAAGTGGCGGTCAAATGTGCAAACACAAACGCTGGACTTTTTTCCGTAAGGTCGTTTTTTCTTATTAGTTAAATATGTTGAAAATATATTAACCTTACACAAAGGACACAAGATATTATATTATTTTAGTTGAAGTCTCGTTTCTGTGACATATTACATATCATGGGTGCAGTATTTCTCGCCCCCAGAGCATCTTAACACTCTTGAGCAATTGCTAGCTACGGCAAGATAAAGTGGTGATTTTCGTACGGGTCTTTTTTCTCGCGTAGGTTGGGTTGGGTGGGTTGCAAGGACCGTAAGGACCAGGTAAAAGCTGATTAGTTAAGGTAGCATCTTAAGCTGTTGGATAAAAGCCGATGATAATGTATTGTATAGTCAAATGTACTAAACAATACAATACAAAAGAATATTGCATAAATATAATGTAAGTTTGTCAAATACACCAGTTCGTCGGTTGATGGGTATGATTTGCAAATTTTCCTCTACAGGTGTTTAGACAGTTATCGGTAAGTAAAAAAAAATATTTTCTTTCAGGCCATTAAGCTAAAAAATGAGCAGATTTGTGCCATGGATAATATGGGGAACAGACTATACTGCTGTATAAAATATCAACATAATACCAGCAGTATCAATTTTTTCTACCAAGGATAACTTCCCCTAATGGCCTCTTCTAAAAGGTATTTAATAAAATACTATATTTGTACTCGCATTCTTGAGGAAAAGAGTTAAAATTACACACTAAGGCCGAATATAGCATTTAAGAAAATGCGACGGTCATAGTGGCCAGATATTTTCTTTACATATGATAACTATCTACTCCTTTTCTTCCATATTATCTATATGTAGCAGTTTAAGTATTGATATTTATTTAATATAACAATTATGTGTGTATAATTATTATAATTATTATAGTAGTTTATGTACTCAATACAATCTTACATCTTTATATTTATTTTTATACGTATTTACCTACAAGTTTTCCCGTGATGCACTGTCCCGCAATAATATTAAATAAGTATCTCCTATACTTAAAGGTTGCCTGGAAGACATTGCTACTTAGCAATAAGGCCGCCTATTGTACTCATTCTATTTCTCTTTTGTTTTGTATTTTCCAGTTTGTGCAGTAAAGTATTTATGTTATGTTATCTCACCTAAAAAAAATATAATGAAAAAATATACGCTTCATATTTTGGACCGACAAACATATTGAATGCTAGTTTTGACGCAAACACGTCGACCTGGACCGTTACCAGCAAGGCCCACTCGACCCAATAAATAACAATATGATTTATTTGGTTTCCCGAGCTTCCTCAACTAAAATTATGTTTCAAAAGAAGTATGTCAGGATTGAAACAAAATGGAATAGGTACTATAGTCTCTGCTTACACCGTTGGGAAATAAGCGTGAGTTTAATGTATGTATGTATGTACGCTATATACACACAAGCCTTTCCTTTTTAATAGGAACACATTCAATACCCATTATAATACCCATACAATAGGCATTCGATTGTCGATTGATTTGAGATATCTGATGGGTTGATAAGATATCTGATGGTACAAAGTGGGGGTTCTCCAAAAATTACTTATTTTACTTAATTTTATTGCGATTTTGATACCTTTTCAATTCACAGAAAAAGAAATCGATCAAACTATCGTTCTGTGACTAATCAAAATTATCAAAAAACCCACTTCCCGGGCTTTTGAATTCGATTGTCCAAAAAAAGTAAAAACTTTTCCGACAAAGATTCAATTGTGTTCCACTAGAGATTGTTCACTAAATCGTGTTGTTTGTCGTTTGTATAGTGAGAGAGAGTACTTTCACTGCAATTTTAGTTGCGGTTAAAGTGTCCATTGCACTTGGAAACAGAATATTGCCGGACACTTGACCGAAAGTCTCGTGCTATTTGCCCCAACTTTTACTGCAGCGCGTAAGCAGCTGCCTGCTTCTTGATAGAATGGTTATATTTCCCACGAATGTTCCCCAAAAACAATATAGATTTCGTTGTACAATTTTAATATGGAAATTACCTATTTTTTCATTGCTCGGATACATATTTATTCAAAAATACAATGTAAAAATAATTGTTGCACATTTGGATCAGATTATGTATAGAATTATGTTGCTATCTATATTGCTACTCTTAATTTTGATTAGAATAAAAATGGGTGGAAGATGTAATTGTGCCTGGATGTAATAACAAGGGTCATCATTGATACCCAAAAACAAAGATAAAAGATCTGTTATCCATGAAATTAGAAACGGTTAAACGAAGGGAAAACTGTACAGCGACATCTTTATTTATGTACAGTATACTATTATTTTATACAACTTTTTCAGTATCGAATTTTATTGGCAAACATCATCGGTTGGTTCGGTTGTCGTACCCGCGGTTGTAGCTGAAAATCAGCGTTTTGTTCGTGAGAGCAAAAACTTGCGCTGAGCTATGACCGATTTGCGCTGCTACAGCACACATACATACCTGGCGTGTTTAATACAGAGCTTCGTCTCTGTTGATTGGCTGTCTGTATCTAATCTTTTTCTTTTTGTATGCATGTGTGTCTGTAGACCAAATAAAAGTTTTTATCTATCTACATCTATATTGTTTTTGATGAACGTAGCCTGGACAATCCTTCATTAATTCACAAATCACAAGATTAAACCTTTTTGTATCGATAAAATTCATTCTAAACTCGGCGAGATAATACATGAACTTGAGAGGAACCATAATGGCTAATAAGTTTCCGCTTAAAACAGAGTCACGTGTCTGAAAAGGAAGAAGACATTATGAGTCAGAAACCGGTTTTGTCATTCGAGACAGGAATGCGGTCAATAAATTATTGTTATTTTCCTACTCAGTCACTTCAGTCTTTAAAACTCCATTGTGGTTTCTGCATTTCGGCGAATTTTAAGCTGCAGTTGCAGAAAATCTGTAGGAAGCTGTGAAAGCTGGCCTGGCCGTATAGATCTACATGAAGGTCAAGTATGTCTAGTTAAAAAATCAGGAAAAGCTTTTTAATTCAAACTTGTTTCCTACATAATCATTTATTTTGTCTAACGTTATTTATTCGTAGGTCTAACGACATAAAAATCCCCATTTGATTTTTTTGACCGGAAATATTGTAGATTTATCCCAGACGGCATTAAATACTCAGCCGGCCAAAAAAGAACAAAAATAAATTGATCGAATCTTGTTATGCGTATATTTCGTCCCAATTTCGTCAGTCCTGATCTGACAGTGATTTCTGAGAAGTCTATCGTAGGTATAGATAGTGGAGACATTATTTCGTCATGATTAAACGTATTACTCATCTGAAGGCTATTGCTTTATTTAAAAAAAAACAAAACCGGTTGATCTAATGTTTAGTTAAGATAACCTTAGTAAGAATTGCTGCGTTTAAGCTTTGCGGGGTAAAGGTAGCTTTCTAATCAGTCCAAGAAAGTTCTAGATGGTATCTCTAAAGCTCTCTAGATTTCGTTGTCAATCCATTTTAGTAAGCTTGCGTGTCATGGACACAGTACCAGCCAGTGCAGCGGGGTCACTGACCGGGCTTGCGAGGGCTCGGTGAGTCATGCTCTTGCGCATGCCAGATGCCTATTACGGGTAAGTATAGGTACCGAATACCGATGAGAAGGAAGGAAGAAACGTGTTTCGCTTGCTATTGAAATGTGCAGGTGGGAAGGTGCACGTTGCATTATGGAAGAATTGACCTATTAAAAAAGCAATCAGTTAAAAAAACAAGGTCTTAAATACTCATGCGATATTCCAACTACCTACATTCTCCATCATCAAATTAGTTTAATGATTAAATCTCTCCATGTACATAAGATCACGCCTATTTCCCATTGGGGTTAGAGACTACGGAATTCCATTTACAACGATCCTGACACACCACTTTTGCTTCTTCTACTCTCATCAAAGACCTCATGTATGTTCGCTGGTTTAAGAGTACTGTACTCTTGACCGGGAATTCAAAACATCCTGGATAAATCCTGGACATACTATGTATAGATAGTTAGTTGTGTATCATAGAAATAAATCTTTTTGTTTCTTTATTTAAATTCGATCTTTATTTAAATATCCACAGATTAACACAATGTATACGCGCCGACATAAATATCAGACGCTTGTTTTTTCACAGTATACAACAACTGTACGGGAATCTGTCTGACATGGCTTGTATGAGAACTATTACGGGTCATGCGCATACAGAGTCGGACAATTGTCAACGAAACATTACAGAAGAGGTATTACCATATTTTGGATATTGAATCATTAATAAAATCTTACAGACATGGAATTAGCCTAAGCACACATATCCTATGGTTCAATATCGTCGTCTTGTGAAATATATTTGCGATGGAATTGATATCACGACACTGAGTACACAGATTTAAGAGTAAGGATACCATTAATAAAAACTCGTGTAAGCTTGAGCGTTTGTTTTATTCCAATGCCTGTACATACTAGATACCCTACCTACATACATTATAACTGCCAAAGAAGTAAATGAATGATTCAAATGAAATAAGTATTATACGTTCAGTTTAAAATTTTAGATGATATTCCTTTTGAAGAATCCCTTCAGTATCTAGATTGAATTCACCTAGTTCACAAAAAGATTCAATATTGCATCAAGTATATTGACGGAGTAACCAGTCATAAGCAAGTGGATGGATCCATACAACGCATCTGTAACTATCATTATTCTTATAACGGCCATTTTCATTTTATTTCTGACAACTTTAAACAGAGCTGCTAATTTACAAGTCATACCTACAATAAATCATTTTGTATTTAATATGAATATGTGTAAGTACATAATTTTTAGGTGTACCTTAGTTTATACCACCGACCTGTATTGAATATAGGGTACTAACTATTATTTATTCCGTGATTTTGGGACTAACAAAAAATATGATAATGATAATAAGTAGTCATACATAAGTGATAGAAAGGTTGTTTTGCAAAATGTCAGAGGCAGTTCAGCTGCTAATGTCGTAAAAACCGACATCGGTATTGTATCGTTTCTAATATGTGATTTACAGTGACATTGTAACATAATCCATGGTTAGTCATCTTTGTGCGGAACTGGACAGATTCGGGATTGGACAGATTCTGAATTCATCATGCACATCTGTTCATTTTCTGCCGTATAGCTAATCCATCGAATCCAAGAATCTGCACAATCCACTAATCTGTCGAATTGAGAATCTGCCGAATCCAGAATCTGTCCAATCCCGAATCTGTCCAGTCCCGCATAAGGGAATAATCACCCATATAATAGCATATGGGTGATGAGCTGATCAACTGTCACTTCATGACTTCGTATCATAAGTGTCTGCAACTTAACGTCTGATTACTTATGGCTTTACTAATCCCGTTAGGAATTACAGACGTATATTTTTTATGTATGCAAGTGTCAGAGGCCCGGATAGCTTGGTTGTTTGCCTGAATGGGTCCTTTTTGCCGTGGGCCGTCGGAGGCCGGATATTGCTCATGCCGGGCGAATTACTGCCCCTCCTGCCTCCTACCTCTGTCTATAATCACTGGTTTGAACTGGATTTAGGTCGCCGGTTCACCAGCTATTTGAATTCAGATTCGCTGGTTGGCTTACAAGCTCATATTGGTACTAATTGGACATTTGTAGGTAGTATGATAAAAATGATTAGTTGGCAGCATCACTTATTTATGCTGATGTATATTAGTACTTATTCTCTGTAACAGAAGTACCTAAACGCTAGCTGAAGTAAAAATATATCGATAAGAGTTTTTGCAACACGACTCGATGTATTTTTATGTATCGTTTATTAAAAGTAATGATTACCTACGTACGAAGGCGGTGAGTGTGTGTGTGTATGTGTGTGTGACGAAGGTGAAGGTGGGTAGAATCCATACTAACATTATAAATTCGAAAGTAAGTGTATCTGTCTAACTGAACCTTTTCGCGCATAAACCGCTGAACCGTTTTAAATGAGATCCGGTATAGAGACGGTTTGAGATCCAGAAACCATTCGGCACTAAACGTTTTGCCTCTTCCTTTTTGATGCGAACAGCAAAGGACCGAAACTGTCTCCGTCGTCTGTTTTTCCAACTCGTTATACTCTGAGAGCTTTCCAGGCTACAGTGAATAGGCATTTGCTAGATAAGCGGTGATCCACCCTAGACCACAACGTCACTGACCATCAGGTGAGATTGTGGTCAAACGCGAGCCTATGTTATATAAAAAAACGGGCATAGGATAGTTTTATCTCCGAAATCATCCTTTAAAGGGATATAAAGGGGGTGGGAACGAACATGTCGCCCGCGATTACCCAAGTCCACATAGACGGATTCGTCGATGGAAAGCTGGTAGTTATGAGATATCCGTAATTAAATGATGAATGAGATATCTGAAATTCTATCTGAATTCTACCTGAACAAAAAAAAAGACTTTTGTAAGACTGCGCACCCTCAGGCCTGTTGTCTTAAATTTTGTACCGGGTAAGAGCCCTCAGCGCTCCCCATTTATCCGGCCAAGTATTGCCATTTACGGCAAATATACAACAAGTTGCGTCAAATAATGACGCCGGTAAGATTACTTTTGTAACACTAAAATGTGAACAAACAATTGTTGGTTACAGACATCAAGATAGATATATTTGTCTCTCATAATGATAACTATGATAAGTTTTATGCAGTGACGTTGGTGTGTCTATAGAATGTGATATTATTACGTAACATTAACATAAGCTCACAACTATATCGCAATTGGGGTAGTCAGAGGTATATCTATCGCAAGATGATCGAACCAAGTACCCATACCTCACCGAGCTTTCTGTTAGAACAACGTGATATGAGGTGAGCCGTATCGCCGTCTATAATAGATTAATAGTCAAGCCAACTGTGTAAGTGAAAACTGCACTTAAATTCTCAGTGATGTTATTATTATTAACGATCAAAGAAAAATATTTCCAACTACCCGCACGCAGAGCAGAATTCTTCGCATGACTTCGCTGCTAATCAGAGCGTCCTTTAAACAGTTCATTAAGAGAGATAAGTAATGTCACTAGGCATTCAATATAAATCAGGATTATAAATGAATCTGCGACTAACGGTAAGGTTTTATGAAGCATTATCTTCGAACAAACTGTATATTCTACGTACAAACTACAAACGCAAACTTTTTTTAAAAATATGCACTTTACACAATTTACGAGGAAAATAAAAAAGTAACAAACCGTTATCACGGCTGTGCGGTGTACCTACATCGTCAATAGATACCCTTATCAAGTAACAGTTGGAGTGTCGCTATCGATGGAGCCCTGTGTTTCGCGAATTTTCCACGATGTTGTTATCTCTGCTTCGAGTGGCTACAAGAAAATGGATACGTGTTTATACCACCGTCTGCCTATTGATATTAACACTGTTGCTAGTTAGACAAAGTTACAGGTGAGTCATCACGAGTGTTTTTATCTTATCAGGTTTTAAGAATCTGCTACATTGCAGTGGCTTATTATCCTGACCTAAAAAGATTTCAATTTTAAAAAGAGATCGTTTTTTTTCACTTCGTGAATGAAAGACTTCAGCATTTTTTGAGTAACAACGAAACCATGATAGCTGGGCACCGTTCAACAAGTGAAACATAAAATGTTTCATTTTGTAACATAAAACATAGCAATTTTAAAACTGCGATAGCAAAAACATTCGCTACTGCAATCCAAGCGCTCGTTTCCGCTTGGCATCTTAATCAGTAGCCGTAAAGCTGCTGTTTCGCTTTTTAGTATCTACGTCATTACACATGCGTAGTTGTTAGATAACACATGAGAATACGGCCGTGCAAAAATGCTTTGCCAAGGTCTGGCCTCGATCCGACACTGACATTGGCCGGGTGGCCGCGAAGCACGGGGCAAGGTCATAGCTGAAAACAAGGCATAATTTGACAGCCCGTTATTGATGGCCCAAGTTTTCAGGGACGAAATATGCTGACTATGCTTCTATCAGCGGTAAATGTTTTCGAGGGTACTTTGCGTGAACGGGGGAGCTAAAAAGGCCACATCGAAGCAATTCATCTAAAAAAGCAATATTGCAATTTGATATATAAAATTGCAGTAAGTGCGCAATGCAAACAAATGTCAAATAGCAATATTGCTTTCTTAGATCAATTGCTTCGATGTGGCCATTTTAACCCCCCAGTACGAAAACTACTGCAATATTCGGACTAGGTCCTACCTACTGCGAAAATTAACTCATCATAATCTTCTCCCTAGCATTATCCCGTTTTTCACAGGGTCGGCTTACCTAACCTGAAGATTTGACAGACCGGTCTGGACTCCGAAAATATACTATTAAAACTTATTACTGCGATGACGGAAGTATAAACGGATAAAAGAAAGGATTGTTTACTGTGAATGTTAACGATTATTTTAGTTCCAAAAACCCCAATCAGATTAGATATTTTAACAATATCCAGATACTCACTACTACACGAGAAATGTTGTAATCTTATACCTACATAACATGCACTGGTTAATCAATAGACGTGAGTGTTAGCATGTAGGTGTGTAGGTACTTACTAATTATTACCTAGAAGGATAAACATGATATGGGTACATAATTATTTAACAAACAAATACAAAAAAATACTTTATGGCACACAACATACAAAACAAGTTTTACACACACGGACGAAAGATACCTTATTGCCAAGCAGCAATTTCTTACAAACCAAACAATAACATACGAAAAGGACGGTCCTTGTTGCTTGCCGTTTATATTTTAATGTTTGTGTCGACTATTCTAATTATAATTTCAACTTAAGTAAACTATTATTACAAACTTTAATGTGCATGATGGGCTTTATCGCGTCACGCTAATTAAACTTATATAATTTTCTTTCTAAGACATAATTTTCTTTATAAATGCAGCGATGACTTTCCTTAATCTTTCGAACGCCGGAACGCGGATCTCGACCAGACACAATGTAAAATCTATTGTGTCTGGTATCTCGGCATATGAGAGGTTAAATCAATTATTATGATTAATTCGAAATGAGGGTCTTTATAGGGTAGGTACGTTCCCCAAAAATACTATATAGATGGCGCTATTCAGATTTAACAAGCGATAATTAGGTACCTAGTTTCTCATTACTCGGGTACATAATTATTCAAAAATATAATGTACTTAATATCATCATCATCAATTTAAGAGCCACGCTCTTGTCGGTGTAGCATTTTCCATTCCAGTCTATCAAAGGCCAATTCCTTGACTTCCCTATAAGACACGACGTTAACCTTTTCTTTAATCTGTTCCATGTAAGCTCTTCTTGGTCTTCCCCTTCCTCTCTTTCCTTCTAGCTTTCCTTCTATGATGTTTTTAATGAATTCGTCGTGTCTTATTAGGTGTCCAATCATCTTGCCTCTTCTGTCCTCAATAATTCTCAGTATTTGTCTCTTTTCCCTTACTCTTACTAGCACTTCCTCATTTGTAACCCTTTCTGTCCAACTTATTCTTTCCATCCTCCTCCAACACCACATTACTTAATAGCACAATAAAAATAATTGTTGCTTGATATTTGGATAAGATTATGTATAGAATTATATTGCTTCTCTTTATTATGATCAGAATAATAATGGGCGGAAGATGTATTGTCCCTGGGTGTAATAAAAAGGGTCATCATTATACCCAAAAACAAAGATAACAGATGCATATGTCTGTTATCCATGAAATTAGAAGGTTAAACGAAGGATTTTTACAGCGATATTTATATTTTTTTGGGGGTACATAGACACTCCCAAAAGATACACTCCCTCAATAGGATTTATTTATTTATTTAATATTATTTTGGGGGTACATAGACACTCCCAAAAGATACACTCCCTAAATAGGATTTATTTATTTATTTACATTTGCAACATTACAGATATATATCCATTGCGTTACAAACAATATCTTAGTATATGTAGTGTGTAGGATATCTTTTAATACTTAATACGTAGCTACCAACAGCTTGTAATAAAATATGAACCACGTCTGTATGTCATCATAGCTTGACCACGTACCTACACTAAATGCTCCTTATAAGTATTGCTTCTATGCTGTTCTGGGAGCAAATAAAAAACATAGAAAACGTTCAGCTGCTTATCTTCCCGGGCATGTCGTAAAAACCGACAGAGGGATTGTGACCTCTAACATGATGGACTAATGTTATGGGCGATAGGCTGATCCCTTATCACCATAAGGTTCATCATATCCAGCTTAAGACATCGTATCAACAGTGGCTGCAAGTTGTCTTTGATTACTTGTGGCTCTGCCCACCCCATTAGGGATAACGGGCGTGAGTTTATGTATGTATGTATGTATAAGTATTGCAAAGTCATATAGCATACATAATGTGCCGACATAAACATAACGTTACGTTGAGTGCCTAATAACATCATTGTTTCCGAAAGTACCAGTTAAGTTTCCCTCGTAAAATAACAGCCTACAAAAGGTCATAAAAACAACACGCAATTGTGTATAGATTTTGAACACCCTTACACCAACATTATTTACTTTTTATTTTATGATTTAAACAATCAGAATGTAGGTTCAATGCGTAACTGAATAACATTAGTTTAAAAACTTTATAGGCAATTTCTAAGACTTTAAGTTCTTTTAATATCGAGACCTTAGAATCCTGCCGCAGGAGGATATTGCAAATATTACAATATACTTTGTAGGTTATGTTATTAAAGTTAATGTCACTAAACAGTTCACAATATTTTTATCTTATAACGCGTTGCTATTGCCCAAGAGTAACTACAAGTCTTTTTTGACGTTTTTTGACAACTGGACGGTCTGCCCGCCCGATAACTGGCGTGAATTCATGGTTTTGGTGGGTAATTTTTAGGTCAATTCAAACGACAAGAAGACACCGAATAGGTAGTTCACTGAATAACTGCAGATCTGTTGTAACAATCGAAGGTAAACAATGAAGTATGTTAAAAACAGATTATTTAATACCTTGGAAAATTTTAAACACAGGATTTAGCAGTCCTAACGGCCCCGTGGTCCAGTGGTTGAGCGTTGGGCTCACGATCCGGAGGTCCCGGGTTCGAATCCCGGTGGTGACATATCACAAAAATCACTTTGTGATCCCCAGTTTGGTCCAAAAAGTAAGATGATCCGTGCTTCGGAAGGCACGTTAAGCCGTTGATCCCGGTTACTACTTACTGATGTAAGTAAGTAGTCGTTACATGAGCCATGTCAGGGGCCTTTGGCGGCTCAATAGTAACCCTGACACCAGGGTTGATGAGGTTGGTACTCCACCTCACAACCCACACGATAGAAGAAGAGCAGTATCCTCCCAGCGACAGGTTTATTTAGAATCGTTGTTGACCCAGCATTCACAAGGCCATGTCATGTGACCGCAGTCATTGCCAAGGCCTTCGAGAATCTTCCCACGATGCGCACTTTTTTCATAAACTAGGTTCGTAGGTATGCCAATCAGCACACTTCGCCGTTTTTTCTACTTCTACTGTAAAGCAAAATAACTATACACTTCAAGCACTCAATAATAGGCCGAAATTGACGTGTCCGTCAGTCAGTTTCAACGAAATGTTGACGAGAATCCAATATTTACAAGAGTTTTGTAAGTTTTTGGCAAGCTAAAACGTAACTTCTTATACAATGGCTCTCTCTCTCCTTGGCATTTATTATTCCCATCTGATGGTGGGGTCTGCCTTCTTCGTACTTCTCTTCCACTTCGCTCTATCGGACGTGTCGTTCTCGGAGACATTGCACATACACAGGTCCTTTTTGACCACATCCGCCCGTCTTGTTTTTGGCCGTCCTCTTGGTCTAAGCCCTGGTATGTTTAGATTGGCTGTAACATTACCCACATAATCTGGAGGTCTTCTTTTTACGTGCCCAAACCAACGGAGCCTGCTCTCTTGTAGCTTTTCGGAGATGTCGCGTACGCCGAGACAGCCGCGCACGTATTCGTTACGGATTTTGTCGAGCATCGTCACTCCGCACACACAACTTCTTTTACAATGGCAAGGTTTAAAATATAACTCGTGGATTGCTCCTGAAATAAGTTTTGTGCCGCCCGTTATGTGCCTAATCTAAATAGACCGGTGACTGACATGAGTTATGAATGAAAACTCATTTTGCTCGGCCTTAATTTGAGATCCGTTCAATGTGCCAAAGGATTAGCCGAAGCATATCGTCGTACCTATGCTGAAAGTACTGATTGCAAAGTGTTTTGAAAGATTATACCTACTCGCTATCGATAAAATGAAGGATAGGACGATAGGACTGTCTAACAGAAAGCCTCGGTGAAGCGTGGATAGGGTAGGTAGGTGCATCCTTACTCCAATTAGAAACATAGCGGTGAGCTTATGTTATGGCAACCTTATCTACCTAATAAGTACGCAAAATATGAACTTTGAAATTCGTTATTAAATTAGATGTTGAAAAGCCCAAAAGCGTTTACCTACCCTCTTTGCCTAAATTTTGTTTCTACTACAGACGCCGCTTAAAACCCGAATAGGTAGGTCTAGCTGCTTGTACATAAAACCGAACACTATTTTATAAGATGCAGATATTTAAAAAATGATACCTACCTATTGATAATGCAGTAACAGTGATGAATGAGAACCTACTAATGACGCAAATACAAAATTAAATTTAATCATTAAAATCATTTTCTATATTCTCGTATTTGAAATGTTTTCTGATAAGGTACTTGCACCGATTAAGGACCACCTTTATTAGAATCGTTATAAATTGAAATTATAAAGGTTTTTCGACTTAAACTCTTTAAAATAATAAATATAATTTTATGAAGAATCTAACCATTCCAAATATTTGCACAAATTAGTATGTTTAGCTATCAAAAAAGCCTCTTAAAAAAAGGTCTATGTTTGGCCAAATTAGGAACCCGGGTTGCTAATAAGGGCCGTTATAAAATTATTGTATTTAAATTATTTTACAATAATACCATTATTAATTTAACAGTATTATTTATTAAAATTAATTAGTATTAGTATTACATACGAATATTCACCAAAAGAGCAAAAATTATAAAGTGGGCTTCATTGGGTATATGAAATCGAAAAATAAAAATAAATCTAATTTTATTGCAATAATCAAAAGCTGTTATTCTTTTTAAATAATAATTATACGTTTTTAGCCAATTATTAAAGTATTTTAAAAAATAAAACCCATATTTTTTTAATCAATTGTATCAATACTTATGATGGACCATATTAAAAGTATTAAAGAAGCAATTTTTAATCGTTCAGTCTTGATTCATAAACCAACAATACATTAATATTTTAAAGACATAAGAATTTGTTAAACTTTATAAAGTATGTAAAATCTCTCACTGTTGGTGAATTACGCTGTCTGTAAGCGTAGGTTTCCTAATAAGGCCCGGATCTTAATACGAACCCAAACAGTGGTCCTTATTAGAATTTCGACTTTTGGGCAGAAAACTACATTTTGTAGCAAAAATTGTTAGTAAAACAAAGTAATTCCCTGGCAGATTTCCCTGTTTTAGAACATAAAAGTTTGTTTTATTATTACACCTATCTACAAAACGCAGGTATTTTCACCAAAATAAACAAAAGAAGACGCGTCAATTTTCTAAAACGGTCTTTCAATCAGCTGCTTGACACAAACCCGAAGCTATTGTCAAATTGGCGGTGCTCAACCAAAATATCGCTACTGCATTTAGGCCTTCGGTGGTTTAGGATGTTGCGAGGGAAATTTGATGCAGTTTTGAAAATGAGAAATGTGAGTTTTTGCTCATGGTCCTTATTAGGAGTACTACTAAATAAATTAACAATTTGGATTCATTTATAGTCCTTCATAAGTAGGTAGGTAGGTTACATATAGGTACTCAGTCTACATCATAGGTAGAATTTTAAAATTGGAATACCTAGGTACCTACCATACAATACATCTAGGTAGGTACGTAGGTAGGTACTTACTGGAATTATTAATGTGCATTAAAGAATTATTGATTGATTGAACTGGAAGAATACCTATTAGTTTTTATATATGTTAGGGTAGGTAGGTTACCTAGGTATGCCGGCGGGGACGCGGTTGTGTGCAATTGCGTTCCCGTATCCCCGCCACACGGCGGCAAAGAGGAACACCGTTGGGTTTTAGTGGGTATACCGGGTGGCGACACCCGGGGAGTCCCACATAACCACGTCGTCCCCCCGGGCGGCGTGGTATGCGTAATGCATTTCCCAACGTCAAAAAAAAAAGGTTACCTAGGTATATCTACCTACAATCCGGAAACAAGTCTTTAAAAGGCTTCTTAACACCATAAATTAAATGATCCATTTAATTAAAGATTTCAGTTTACTGGGCTGTAAATAATCCGCAAAACGTTTATATTCAAGGTTGTCTGAACAGTCTTATGTTGCACGGCTTACCTATATAGTAGGCACTTACCCCAGTTACCCTCGGCTTTTCAATGGCTTCCCGAGAATGTAGGTGACCGACTCTTGCACCTGAAGGAAGGTCAAGGACGCCCAAGGACGTGACCTGCCTCACTCAACGATTCCGAGGATAACAGTTCACTCACTCTACAATACCTACCTACTTAACTTTTAAAACAATAATTCTGAGAACAATCTAACGAAAAAAGTAAGTTTTTGTTTGAGCGCCAATGAGCGCCATTTTAACTTTGTCTTTTTTTATTTCTTTCCTCGATTACAAGGTCTTTGCCTCGATTTTATGATTAGGTCGTCAAAGGATGTAAATCATTCAGCCTTACACACTTACATACAAACTTACTTTTTCCTAACTTTCTTTTTTTTTTGTTTTTCCATTACGTTAGAATATGTTGAAAAGAACACAATGCGAATGTATATTAATGTAGGCAGATAGGATAAATAAATTCATTACACTTGAGGCGCACCCGAGTTATCAAGAGTTATGCAATGAAAGTGAAAAATAAGAAAATTGACATTGGCATCTTCTCGAACAATATAAGTTAAAGTTCGATATTGGACCTCATCCCGCTATTACAACTACCTATCACGAAATTACAAAAAAGAACCAGCAACAGCTACTGAAACTATTTTTAAAAATAATATACCTACCTATAAATCCACTAGATTTTCCCAAAACTAATGATGCGCCATGTTCTCCACAATCGATCGATTAACGATAGTAAAAATTTTCTTAACAGTTTTTTTTTCATGGAATATCAATGCAATATTTAGAATACAATGATAAAGCTGACACCTTTATTATCACGAGATTGCACCAATAAAATTATAATGCCAGCTTTATAATTAATATAGCAATAATCCTTGGATTGTTACGAAGTAGCCATCAATATGATCACCTAATGACAATTTGAAGCGATGAATAGATCTGATGCTGGCGAGTGGTCTAGGAGCGCTTCGGCATCGGGCGGTGAGGCGGCAGGCGGCAAGGCCAAGGTTGGAGGAAGGGCTGCGGTGCGGGCGCGGGGCGTAGCTCGGGCTTAACGCTCCGCGCGCTCCCGCACGCACCATTCTGCACCAAGCAGTCGACTTTGACGGTTGTACAAGCGCAAGGTAAGCGGTGGCCACTTTCAACTGTAGTCTACCTACCTGATAACATCCGTTATGTCGCCGCCGCCCGGTTGTGATGTGATATCGTATCTCTTCGACTGTTCGATCTGTTTATTGAGTGATAACTTAAATCATTTTGAAGATGTGAAAGATAACGTTGAGTGTACTATTTCATCGATAAGATGATGCGCCGCGGAAATTCGAGTTGCATTTAAATTTCGCCCGCGAAGGTAACTAACTGGCAGTTTGAGTAGGGGAAGTTTCCCTCCGAAAAGTTTTGAAGCGGTATCCGAAGGGCGGGAAGCGTAAGGCCGCGTGCGTGCTGCGTACCGCGTCCGCCGCGCATCGATCCACCCCGCACCCTCACCACTCCCGGCACAGATACATTCATTTCGGCTAAATATCATTCCATCATCGCATTTCAGTATCCTGCATTCCTTTTGTTTTTTTGCTGTAGTTCCGACTTAGTGCATGGTTAGCGACTAGTTTAGTAATTGGTATATTTGTGAAAATGGGTGGCTGTGCAACGAAAGAAAACAAGGAAAACAAGCCGGCGGACGAGGGCGACGGGTGCGTATCTCCGGCCGGCATTTATCCCAAAGCAGTTCCGGCGAGCTGTGATTATTCATCTTAATTTATTTACTCTATCCTGCATTAACCATTAAATAGTGACCCCTGCTATAATATTATCCCGTATCGTTAAAACTGCATACTAGAACTAGATTCTTTGTGATGTGAAATAAAAGGAGACAATGGATATAATGGTTATCCATCACAATGAGATGTGCTAATTTTCTTTGAAATATCATTGAGGGTGTCAATATTTCAATAGTTTCCAAAAATAGGCGTGGGTACCTACAATCCCTTTTATACTAATGTTACGTTTTTAAAACCAAAAAAAAATATATCTTAAAGGTCGATGTTTATAAGTATTTTATATAGGTTTAATTAATTATTTAAAGTGAAAGGTCATGGAATCCCTAACACGATTGCAAAAAAACTGCAATCCTACCTACATATAAATAGATAGACTGATGTTTGTCATATGTAGTATTTCATTGGACAAAGAAATATTAAATGCATTTTCGGTGCATTTCTGTATTCATCTCTATTCATTATTCCTATTTATTTATCGGTGACTATGTATTCAGTCTATAGATACCGGCAAAATACGTAGTCCGGTATTTGTAGCACATGAATACCGTTAGTAATTGATATGAATATGATTCGTGGAACGATAAGTCGATTCTGTAATCTGACGATGCTTAATTGTCCAGGTAGATACAGTCTCCAATGAAAATTGATGCAATAAGTAATAAGAAACTCGCGATAACACGTTCGTCGGCTGGTCGCGAGTGGGAGGCGCGGCTGCGCGCTTCGGAGCAGCACCGGTGCGCAGTGAGCTGACACATCCGTTCGACTTGCGCGTGTCGGTCAAGGCGACCTCTGACAAAATTACGTAATTCTATCACAAAATCCAGTAATTCTTGGGTGTGTTCGGAAAAACAAATCCAATCTGACAGTCCGCGCGTAACAACTCCCTTACCCGTAGTTGTTAAACCCCTCTCGTTAAACATTCAGTGACTTGCTTTAATACATCGCCATGAATTATAAGCTCAAAGTCACAATTCCGATCGTGGTTTGCGGCGGCGCTGTGTTAGCATATTACCTCATCAGGCGGTTCGTAATTTTTTATAAAAATACGTAGTTCTAGTTTAGTGGTGCATGAACAAATAGATTTGAAATTAAATATTTTTAAATCCAAACGGTATTTTGTGACTCAATTCCGCAGTTCAAAATTAGTATAAAAGGCGCGATTTTGAAATTAAAATATGCCATCGCTCGATTTAGAAACAGATGGAACGTCACTAATTTTTGATATTTAAAAAAATATAAAAATTTGAATGATGTAACGAAACGAAATATCTATAGGCCGCGCTTTTCTCTTGGATTTTGGTTTTTTTAAATATTGTTAAGAAAAATTAAGTGAAAATGTGTACTCGAGCGACATGTTCAGCTTTAAAAGCGTTAGAACTATTTTGAATTCGTTTTCTGGCATGAATTATGTTTGATTTAGCGTATTGAAAGTTTTTGTTTCGTTTGCAGAAAAGCCGCAGCAATGGTGGACGCAGCAACCCTCGAGAAATTGGAGGCTGGCTTCAACAAGCTCCAGGCCTCTGACTCCAAGTCGCTGCTGAAGAAGTACCTCACCAAGGAGGTGTTTGACGCTCTTAAGACCAAGAAGACCTCCTTCGGCTCTACTCTGCTGGATTGCATCCAGTCTGGTTAGTTCTTATTCCTACTTATAGGTTTTATGTATGGTGTCCTTGAGGCCAAATGTTATGCAACAATTTTCTTTAGGCCCTATTTCTACAGTCAAGCTATAATTGAGCAACTGCATTCATTGTATCAGCTTAATCCTACTTAATACAATGAGTCAAATCTAAAAAACCTACTAGGTAGTTCCCCAACAACTTCCTGGCCGGTCACATAGTTACATAACTGTGTCATGCCCGGTATTTCATAAACATTTTAAGTACCTACCTACGGTACTTTCGTACTATAATTACTTCATTCTTTTACTAGGCAAAAACTAGCTATAATAAAGATACAGGAGGGGAAAATTATATTGAATTTATTAGGTATTTTATGCTGCAGCCATTCAGTACTAATTTGAAGTCTAATAAGAAACATTCAGATTCTTGTTAGGAAAAAGTATTGAAAGGTTTATAATAACCTTTCTACTTTGATGTTTTTTACATTAGGTAGGTAGGTACATAACTATACTAAAACTCGTACCCATAGTCTACTGGGGTGTGCAGGGCCACAGCTACTCAAAATTCGATTTTTTGATATTATTCTAACTAGCTAATACCTACCTAGATTTTGAAATAAGATAATTCATATTCACTTTTTTTTAGTTTTATTTAAACATTATACTTTGCCCCTAAAGCAACCTTTTTTCATAAAAGTAAGTATTTATGGAACTATGTGTGATATTATTCTTTTTCTTTGAATATAGAGCATTCCATATTAAACTAAAAACTCACAATGTAGGTACTTAAAGACTTGCTTATACTAACAATTTATTTAATATTATGTTATACCTACCTATTTTGTTTTTCCCCCCCGTTGTCCATACCTAGATCTTTGCAAGAGTTATTTATAGATATCTAGTCATTGTAGAAGTGAACTTTGTATACACAAAATTAGGTAGGTACTTCTTACGTGTGTTGATTATCTTAGAGTATTATATTATCTCATCACAACTAGATAACAAAATAATGATAGCTGATTATATTGTTATTTTAAAAAACTAATCATGAAAAACAATTCAGTTTTCCTTTTACTATCAATACATTGTTTGTTTTATTCAATTAATAAAATGTGGTAGGTAGGTAATGTGCTAATTACAGCAAAGAATTAATATTTAGCTAACAGAACAGCAACAACTTAACCTACTTGTTTCTTTAAAAATGTGGGTAGTTGAAATATTAACAAAATACTTCTACATTGCGTATTCAACATTGAAATTGCATTATGATGTTTGTTGTTCCAGGTGTGGAGAACTTGGACTCTGGTGTCGGAATCTACGCCCCTGATGCGGAGGCGTACACCGTCTTCGCCGACCTCTTCGACCCCATCATCGAGGACTACCATAATGGCTTCAAGAAGACCGACAAGCACCCGCCCAAGAACTGGGGTGATGTCGAGACCCTTGGCAACCTGGACCCCGCTGGCGAATTCGTCATCTCCACCCGCGTGCGTTGCGGCCGCTCCATGGAGGGCTACCCCTTCAACCCCTGCCTGACCGAGGCTCAATACAAAGAGATGGAGGAGAAGGTCTCCTCTACCCTCTCCGGCCTCGAGGGTGAGCTTAAGGGTACCTTCTACCCTCTCACTGGCATGTCCAAGGAGGTCCAGCAGAAGCTGATCGACGACCACTTCCTCTTCAAGGAGGGTGACCGTTTCCTCCAGGCTGCTAACGCCTGCCGCTTCTGGCCCACCGGCCGCGGCATTTACCACAACGAGAACAAGACCTTCCTGGTATGGTGCAATGAGGAGGACCATCTCCGCCTCATCTCCATGCAGATGGGTGGTGATCTGAAGCAGGTGTTCAAGAGGTTGGTGACCGCCGTCAACGACATCGAGAAGAGGATCCCGTTCTCGCACAACGACCGCCTCGGTTTCCTGACATTCTGCCCCACCAACCTGGGAACCACGGTGCGCGCATCCGTGCACATCAAGCTGCCCAAGCTGGCGGCCGACAAGGCTAAGCTGGAGGAGGTGGCGGGCAAGTACCACTTGCAGGTCCGCGGCACCCGCGGCGAGCACACTGAAGCCGAGGGTGGCGTCTACGACATCTCCAACAAGAGGCGCATGGGACTCACCGAGTACGACGCCGTCAAGGAGATGTACGATGGCATCGCTGAACTGATCAAAATCGAGAAGTCCCTGTAAGCTACCGATCTCGCTATCAGTATTTTTTGTATTATTTATCGTTTTCGCGTAAGTATTGGATGTTGGTTGTGCTGGCGGCACCGGGCTGCGGCGAGCGCGGCTCTAGTCAGTGACGCCCACTATACTGTTTCGTAAAAGTATTTTCTATAAGGAAATGGAAAATAAAGACAGCTAGCGTTAAGACCACACCTTGTTTTATTATTTATCCTGTAACACCCCATAGACTTACATGAGGAATGCTATCATCACGAATCTCGTGTGTAACCGAATTGTTCTCGAAGAGACCGACCGATTCTGAAGAAAGTACCTTTTAAATAGAACGGTTATAACTATACGGTGTGTCGGTGATTAAGCGTGAATCACCTGATGGCCCGCGAAAAAGTAAGATACAGGCTTCGGAGGGCACGTGTTAAGGATTTTTTGTTATTTTCTTTAATCTATAATTTAGTTCCGACCGGACACCAACAGATGTCGCTGTTCGAATTTAGAACGCGGTATCACGGTATTCTCGTCAAGCCACGTAAGGCAAAGGTATTTTTGCAATAAATGCAGTTTTTTTGAAGAAATCAGTGTTTTATTTAGTGAGTGACAGTGTAGTGAACATTATGGTCCTTCGAGACGGATTTAGTGGATAGTGATCTGTGGATATTACAAGTCGAAGTGAAAATAAATAAACTTAGAAAAATCGTGTGAAGTGATATTTAGGACTTAGACAAATTACTGGTGAAAAAGAACTTAGAAAAGTTTACGTTGTGGACACTTAGAATAATTTGCAAAATTGGACTTTAACTTTTTATTGATTACGGGACTTTAACTTTTCACTGATTATGGGACTTAGAATAATTTGAACAAGTATTAACTCTAAAAATTCTACAAGTGTTGGTTTATTTAACTTAGTACAAAATGGGTGATATATTATTGGATCTTCAAGAAAAAATAGAAAGACTATTAAGTAACTTTAAAAAGACTCCTGTGTCTCGACATAAACTTAGTTATTTGGAAACAAGGTTGGAACTGTTAGAAGAATATTGGGAGAAATACACAAGTGAATACACTAGGTTATTAAAGCAAACATTAAGTAAGGAAGAAAGCAAAACACTTAAGGAATTATATAATGGAATCGAAGACAAGTACGTAGAATTTAAAGAAACATTAAAGGAAGCTATTTCATTTAATAAACCTGGAACGTCACATACAATTGATAAAGAGTCAGTAGTTTCTTCGGTATCGTCAATACGGCTACCGCCTATCAGTCTTCCGGTTTTCTCAGGAAACTATCGTGATTGGATTCATTTCAAGGATTTATTTAAATCATTAATCGACAACGAGCCCACATTGAGTGACATTCAGAAACATCACTATTTAAGATCGAGTTTGAAAGGGGAAGCGGAACAACTACTTCGCCACTTTGATGTCACTGCAGCCAACTACAATAAGGCTTGGGAAACTTTAGTCGAGAGATATAGTAATAAGAGAATCATCGTTAACACAATCCTGAATCGTCTTCTTAATCAAAGAAAACTTACAAATGAATGCCCCAAAACTTTAAAGGAACTTCTAGATACTACAAATGAATGCATCAACAGTCTCGAGAATTTGGAAATAAGCACAACGGACTGGGATCCTATCATCGTACACATTACAGTATCGAAGTTAGATATAGAAACTCACAAATGCTGGGAACAATCACTTGGTTCATCGACGGACCTACCATCTTATAAGAAGTTAACATCATATTTAGAAGGACGATTTAGAGCTATGGAAATGATACAGACAACATATATGAAGGAAAAGAAAGAGACACCACGACAATTACCACAAACCATACAGAAACCGAAGAATATAAAGTCATTCACCTCCGAAGTAAACTCTGTCTGCACATACTGTAACAAACCTCATTACATTTGTCACTGCACTGATTTTACACAACTAGAAGTGGAACAGCGTAAAGAATTTGCAAAAAAGAATGGCCTATGTTTCAACTGTTTAGTCAAGGGCCATCAACTGAAGAACTGCCGACAACACACTTCTTGCAAAATTTGCAACCACAAACATCATACGCTGTTGCATACCGATTATTTGATAGCGAAGTCGGTTGTCACTGACACCAATGATGAAGAAGTTGAAACCACAGAACCAACACAAATTACTAGTCTGAAAGTAGTAACGGATCATACACAAGTTGTACTAGCTACGGCCCAAGTTGGTGTCGTAGATAGAAATGGAACATTGATCAATCTGCGTGCCTTAGTTGACCAAGGCTCCCAAGCTACTTTCATCACCGAGGCTGCGGTTCAATTTCTCGGATTGAAGAAAACGCCATTAGAAGCAAATGTTACGGGCATAGCGAACAACGCTATCAAATCACGACACATTGTCTCATTGGATATACTGTCTCCATTAGACTCGACACATGTTACTCAAGTAGATGCGCATGTGCTCACAAAGTTGACGCCGTCATTACCCAAAAGAGAAATCGATCTCACTCAGTGGACAGGTTTAACCACAATTACATTATCGGATCCTCACATGCATAAACCTGGTCCCATTGATGTCTTACTCGGCGCTGATGTTTATACGTCGATTCTCCTGGAAGGTTTAAAACGATATGGTTCTCTCATAGCACAAAACTCAAGATTAGGATGGTTAGTGTCCGGCACTACCAAATCACAGACTGATTCACCTCCTCAAACTATAGTAGTATCTACGACCATGGTTGAGATGGATCAGTTGTTACGAAAGTTTTGGGAGATCGAAGAATATCAACCACACGAAAAGCCTTTGACACAATTAGAGAAGCAATGCGAAGACCATTACCAAAAGACACATACAAGGAATGAAGATGGACGTTACATTGTACGATTACCATTTAGAGACTCACACGAAGAGAATTTAGGAGATTCAAGACAGATAGCAGAAAACAGATTACGACATATGGAAAAAAGATTCATACACAAGCCAAAATTTCGTCAAGATTATACAGATTTTATAGAGCAATACCAAAGTCTGAATCACATGGAAGATGTAGATCCAGATGAAGAAGCAGATCACAAGGTGTACTATTTGCCTCATCACGCGGTTATTCGAGAATCCAGCACGACCACTAAACTTCGTGTCGTTTTTGATGGATCCGCCAGACCCTTAAATGGAACAGCCCTCAATGATGAGTTGCTTATTGGACCGGCATTACAACAGGATCTTCGAGATCTCATTATTCGTTGGCGCACACACAAGATTTGTTTACTCGCTGATGTGAAACAGATGTACCGCCAAATACTGGTCTTTAAGGAAGATGTCGATTACCAGCGCATTCTATGGCGCTCGTCGCCGCAAGATGATCTCGTGGAAAAACGGTTACTTACAGTTACTTACGGCACTTCTTGTGCTCCGTTTCTGGCCATTCGCACCCTTCAACAATTAGCCCAAGATGAGACCCCTAAGGATTCTGATCTATTCGATATTATTAACAATGACTTTTACATGGATGATTTGTTGACTGGTGCCAGTGACGAGGACGGAGCTAGAGATTTACAAAAGAGAATTACGGATGTTATGAATAAAGGTAAATTTGAAATGCACAAGTGGGCATCGAACAGTCCAGTAGTTTTAAAACATATTTCGGAGTCGGAAAAGGTCACAAGGGAAAGTATTGATATTAAAGTTAAGTTAATTAAGGCACTCGGGATAAGATGGAATTCTACTCTTGATGTTTTTGAATTGAAACTTGATACTTCACAGCAGAGCAAACCTTTTACAAAAACTACTGTACTCTCCGATATCGCACGAGCCTTTGACCCTCTGGGATTCTTGGGACCAGTGGTTATAACAGCAAAAATATTCTTACAAAAGTTATGGTTAAGTGGTGTGAGCTGGACCGATGAATTTCCTCCGGAACTGGCGTCGGAATGGTTTACTTACAGAGAAAAGCTTGCTCACATGGGCACGTTACATCTAGATCGCTGGATTCACACCCAATTCGATTGTTCAGAGCGCGTTGAAGTTCATGGGTTCAGCGACGCTTCCTGTCTTGCCTATGGCGCTGTTGTGTATGTTAGAGTGATTACATCTCACGGAATTTATGTTACGCTAGTACTCGCAAAGACTAAAGTCGCTCCAGTGAAACAAGTCACTTTGCCACGATTGGAACTGTGTGGAGCAGTTCTTCTCTCCAAATTAATAAATGATGTTAAAACAAGTTTGAAGCTCAAGGAGGATTCAGTTTTTGCGTGGACTGACTCAATGATCGTCTTATCATGGCTTAGGAAAAATCCAAATGTATGGAAAACCTATGTTGCAAATCGCACTACGGAAATTCTGAATGTACTGAGTAGTGATCGGTGGCACCACGTCAAGTCAGCCGACAATCCTGCAGATTGCGCTTCGCGAGGCATAGACCCAGAATTATTAAAGGATTGCGACTTGTGGTGGCACGGACCACGATTCTTGCGTGACTCTGAAAGTATTGCATTTTCACAAGTTGATGTTCCTGAAACTAAGTTAGAGAGTAAAGTCAAAGTTCTTGTTAGTGTTGGAGTCGATTGTGAAGATGAACCATTTTCCTACTTGAAAAAATACTCGAAGTTACAGAAACTTATTCGTGTGACTGCCTACTTATTTAGATTTGTGAAGGTTTGTAAACAAAGAATTGAAGCCAAGAAAACTCACTGTGATCTTGCACCCTTACCTCAATATATTACCGTTGATGAGTTGAGAAACGCCATGAATGTTTGCATACGTCTGTCTCAAACTTGCTTTTATCAAAACGAAATCCAAATATTGAGGAAAGGAGGCAAGCTTCCGAAATCAAGTAAATTAATTTCTCTTGCACCATACATTGATAAAAATGATATTTTACGTGTATCGGGACGCTTATGTAATGCTCATGTTAATTTTAACGTGCAGTCCCCAATTGTCTTGTCAGCTAAGTGTCATCTGTCGTTATTGATTATTGGAGACGCACACATTCATGCGTTACACGGTGGTCCTCTACTAACTCTCAATATTGTCCGCCAAAAATATTGGATAATCGGCGCAAAAAACTTGATACGAAAATCTATTCGTCATTGTGTTACTTGTTTTAAATATTCTTCTGCTTCGATTAACCAATTGATGGGTCAATTACCATCTTGCCGTGTTACTCCTGATAAGCCTTTCCGCAATAGTGGAGTGGATTACGCAGGCCCATTGACTTTAAAATTATATCCTGGACGATGTCAAAGAACAACTAAGGCATACATTTGTTTATTTGTATGCACCGTAACCAAAGCCATTCACTTGGAATTGGTTAGTGACCTGTCATCCGCGGCCTTTATTGCTGCTTTTCGTCGATTCACGTCAAGACGTGGTCACTGCCGCAATCTCTGGAGTGATTGCGCTACTAATTTTGTAGGCGCGTCAAAGGAACTTGATTGTATGTTTAAAAATCGAAAGTCTACAGTAGTTACCGAAATTGCTGAGATGCTTGCCCACGACAATACTACTTGGCATTTTATTCCTCCGGGCTCGCCACACTTTGGTGGATTGTGGGAGGCAGGTGTAAAATCGATTAAAACCCATCTCAAGCGTGTTATTGGACAGACTTGGCTCACTTTTGAGGAGTATGCCACTTTACTATCACAAGTCGAGGCTTGTGTAAATTCTCGACCTCTTTCTCCAATTCCGAGTTCAAGTGAAGATATTTGCCCTCTCACCCCTGGACATTTCTTAATCGGAGAAGCCCCACTTCATGTTCCTGACGAATGTTTGGAGAATGTGAATGTTACGCGTTTGGAACGTTGGCAGATGATTCAAAAGATGATTCAAAATTTGTGGTCGCGATGGAGTTCTGAATATCTGACAACTCTCCAAAATCGATACAAATGGGCTGATCGAAAGGCAGAGCCTGAAATTGGCACCATCGTTCTTGTTAAAGACGAAAGGCTTCCTCCTGGAAAGTGGTTGCTGGGTCGTATTCTTGAGAAACACCCAGGACGTGACGGTTTAACGAGAGTAGTAACTCTTAAGTTTAAGAATAATATTTTTAAAAGGCCAATTACTAAAATTTGTCCATTACCAATTGAACATTAATCGTTCGGTCTCTGTTATCTTATCAGTATGCAGACTGTTTATTTAAGATGTGTTTAGTGACACACGTTTTGTTGTATTTTTTTGAAGGATTGGTTTCCCTCTTCTAAGGACCAGTCGTCCTTGGGGGCCGGTAATGTTAAGGATTTTTTGTTATTTTCTTTAATCTATAATTTAGTTCCGACCGGACACCAACAGATGTCGCTGTTCGAATTTAGAACGCGGTATCACGGTATTCTCGTCAAGCCACGTAAGGCAAAGGTATTTTTGCAATAAATGCAGTTTTTTTGAAGAAATCAGTGTTTTATTTAGTGAGTGACAGTGTAGTGAACAGCACGTAAATCCGTTTGTCCCGGCCATAAAAAAGCTCCACCAATCCGCATGGTGCTCCATACCCTCCGGTTGATTGAATAGAGGTCTACGTCCAGCGCAGCAGTGAGACGTATAAAATTATAGGTTGTTTACAAAGACCAAGTATTACTTGATCCTTGCCTTGGTTGTTTATTTAAAACCAAAAACTCATTTTTTTTTGATATGGCACATTTTTCTCATTAAGGGCAACACATACTAGTGTTGTAACTTGTAAGTATTCAATGCCACATGACTGCTAAGCTGTATTTCTAATATAATAATGACTTGTTCAACGAGTTTGAAAAATATTCAACTCATAAGAAACTAAACCTATTACATTACAGGACAACAAATAACACCCTGTTTAGAAATATTTCCGCAATCATGAAACCTTAACTTTCATTTAGTTGTTTAACAATAAATGACACTAACGTTAGGTATACAGTCACCTAGCGTTATTTCTCTTACCTTAATGGAGAACTGTATATAACTGCTACTTTACTTTTGGAGCAGCTGTCGCCAGTGTTGCCAACTTAGTGGATTTTCCACTAGATCTGGTGGTTTAGACATGTGGTTCGGCGAAAAAATATTAGTTTTAGTGGCTAGTGGATTTTTTAGTGGATTAGAGTCCTTCCAGTTAGCGGTAAGTGACGAATTTAACCACTAACACAACCGAATATGGTTTATGAGTTACTTGAGCGAAAGAACCAATATAGTTTATTTATTAGTACATAATACATACAATAAGTTTCAGATTGAGTAAGATCAAGATGCCTAAGCCACAGTACACCCAAAAGTTTCGTGATTGTTGGTTACGTGACCCAGTTTTAAGGGATTGGTTGCAAATAGTCGAAAGCACTGGTGATCCAGTTGCTAAGTGCAAATTATATGGTATATTATTAAGGAATCATTATTAATAATAATTGAATAATTTACCCTGTCTCTAGCACGTCTTTACCTACGACGCGGCGCTAAAGAGGGGGAAAAACATCCCACGATCTGATTGCACTGATTCGGCTTTGGGTTGTCTAGTGATTCTATAGTCTCTGCTTACCCCGGTGGGAAGTAGGCGTGAGTTTATGTATGTATGTATGTATTTTATCTAGTGAAATTCTGGTGGTTCGAGAGACCGCTCAGTTTTAGTGGTTTCTGGTGGTTTGCACGGCCGCATTTGGTGGGCTGGTGAAAATAAAGTTGGCAACACTGGCTGTCGCTGTCAATGTCATTATTGTTTTAAATTTAAATCGTAAGCCAAAGCCGGAAGGAGATTTTGAATTGATTTGAATTTGTTTCGAACCTAAATCACAATGGCTACACCAAAACCTGAAAAAGAATTACATTTGCCATTATCGCGAGTAAAAACTATAATGAAAAGCTCGCCAGATGTGGATGCAGTTGGTCCGGAGCCTTTGTATTTGGTCACTAAAGTTACAGTGAGTATGCCGCTGATATAACCTAAAATTACATGTCTTTTAAGTGAATTATACTAAAAAGAATACATTTAGTTTTTGTATATGCCATACTAATAGGTAATAAAGATGTAACTGAACTTCTATGTTGATTTATTGTACATATATTGTTAGATAAAAGTGAAAAAACATTGACAAATTTCAGGAACTTTTCGTCATAGATTTAGCGAAACGGGCGCACAAAAACATGAAAAACAACATGTTAGAATACAAACACATAGCCGAAGTTGTTCAGGAGGACGATACTTTGGATTTTCTTAGAGAAATAATGCCGAGGAAAATAACTGTGAGGCAGTTTAAAGAGATGATGGCGAGGAAGTCAAGAGGGGGCCAATCTGACGAGTCTAGCGAGGAGTCGAGTGAGGAGGACAGTAGCGAAGAGACGAGCAGCAGTAATAATGAACAGGACTGACGTAGGAAGAGACCGCAACGGTATAAGGCCAAAAGTACCTATCTTTGAAGAAGTTATGAGAATAACCCTGACAATTTTACCAGGCTCATGACTTCTTCTTAAGACATGAATTTAAATCTTCTCATGATATATGATGTGGAAAGTTGATAGTGACTGAAAACTACATCGGAAGTTGGCAGTATAACATTCCTTATTGGTGTAGAAGCTATGAATTTTCTTGTCTGTGTGTGTGTGTGTATGTTTTTTTTATTAATGTAATGTATTAAGTTAATGTAGTATTAAAATACAAGTGAATTTATTGTAATGCATTTGAATACTCGGATTTTAGCTAAAATCAATATTGTTTTTGTTTACAACCAAGTTTTTTAAATTTATCTTGTATGTCTGCCGTCTATTACTCAAGACAAGACATGCATAATATTGTTGACATACATTACTTTCCATATGAATATTATCATCACCTCTTCTTTTTTTTTCTTCTAATCCTTTTATCCCTTGTTGGCGATGGTGGGCCGTGGATGTAGGGCTTGAATAAGAGATATCCACTCCTCGCGATCTTTTACAGCCTCTGCAGCTTGCTCCCATGACATGACGAGAAAATGAACAAAAAAAAATATGATTAAATTATTAGAGTTACTGGAAAGGCAAAATAAGTGTAAAAATATCCTAAAATAGGCTTTATGTTATGTTATGATATGTATTGCTTGACATTGAAATGGAAAAACAATGTAATATTACATTGATGTCACGTAAATTGCATAGGTAAAGATTGAGCACCCCTGATACCGGGCAGCAGCGGTATCAGTACTGGTTTGAGGCCGAGGAAATGGATTCTGGTAGGGCTCTAGCTAGAACATCACCGATTGAGAAATTGGTCGGTGTACTGCGGAACGGAAGGCGATTGGGGCAACCACCGTTCTACACGCCCTATCTATGGAGTAATGGCGATTACTCCACCGACAAGAGCGCAGCTCTTAAATAAAGAGAGAGAAAGATTGAGGCTTTGTCCACCCCAAAAAAAAACAAAAACGGTCGCGAGTTTATATTCTCTACGTCGTACCTACGACTATATAGAACTAACATAAGGTCGCTCAACATAGGCATTTGTTTCGGACATGGTCGTTAGATAGCAGCACTTGACCGTAACAAGATGTTTTCGAAATATTTGCCATTTTCGCGTTTGTTGGGAGTTGGTTGGGAATGATTTTACATAAATAAAATTTTGATGAGCGGCTACTGCATTTTTGTATTAAGAAGTAAAATGATAATATGGTAGGTTTTGTTAGCCGGAAGCGTTCAGATAGGACCTCCTCTAACCCACGCACATCACAACGTGCGTGTTAGGGACCATTGCCGTGTTTATCAAAACTTACAAGTCTACACGTTCACAAGCTACAAGTTACTCTCAAGTACGTTTAAATTACGTTTCTCAAAAATGTTGAGGGATTGACACTTGTAACATGTCGAGGGTTAAAAGGCAAATGGGTTTAAGCGACATTTTGGGCGAAATTGAATGTAATTTACAAGTGTACGTAGTTCTGATAAATACATTCTTGTGATAATGACTATTTTACAAAGAAATTTCTTGTAATACAGAGCTTTTGGTAAACAGGGCACATATCTCATAATCCAATGAACGTTGTCAAGAACTACGAATTGGTTATTCTTAATAGATTTTTTAAAAACTTATTACCATATACCTACCGGCTGAATTATGGTGGCAAATCATCGTATTTCAAGCCGGAAACAACTTATACATTTGATATAAATATGTATGTATACCTACGTGAGTGAAACCCAACACACGTTTGGCCTGATTTTTTTTAACATATCTACTTATGTATTATGACATTGATGGGTTGAAGACTTTTTGTTACTTTTTAGAGTTAGGTTTGCGGTGAACCACAGACCTTCTGTCAGAGGCCATCGGCGTTTATTTACGCACTTATTGACAACAATTACGTTTTAGACTTGAACTTATTACCTAGTTACAAGTCCATTTAGTTTGTCTATTAGTATGTAGGTGCTTAGATATCTGTAAAAAAGTCTAACCTGGCTGAGGTGAATGATGGTAGGTAAAACCGTTTAAACGATCACTGATCCCGATTCCTGCAGACATCGCCTATTTTTTTTGTTTTTGGGTTGTTGACCAATATAAAAAATTGTGAGGGTTTTTAAATTTTCTGCCTAAAATTAACTGTCAATTACCCGTCCCTTTCCTTTTCGGGAATATGAAAATGACAGGTATAACTTAAAATAAAATTAGGTGTCCGCAGGAATCTGCGGTACTGAAAAAAATCGGCGCCCGAAGAAACAACGCCCCAGTCGACCTAAATCCAGAGTTATGAGGGTTCAAAAAATCGACGAAGCGTTTCGAGAAAAGTGCCCTGCGCCTGCGTTTCGCTTCCCTCGTCTTGGCGGAGGCACTACCGTGCTCCCAGATGTTCTCAGTATACCTAGGTATAAAAAGTAATTTGCTTACTAGGGTCAGTGTTAATGCGGATCCTTGAATTTGAACCTGGTTATCTTAGACAATTATCTGTAAGTAGGTACATAGATAATAATCATCGGCGACGATAGTAGATGTTGCTCGAAGAACACGCATGAACTCACGCGCACGATCCCTATCTGGGTAAGCAGAGTAACTCGTATAAGTCGACGACAACATCCGAGTGACTTTTGGTATTGTTGACCAATGTTTTACTTATTTATGCAGGGTGTTAGTGACATAATAATAAAAAAAAATAATAAAAAAGTTTATTTAGGTAAAATCACACCGTCACAAAAAACACACACAAACACAAAAAAATCAAAACAACACATCGCATCGCATCGCATCGTGATCGTGTGGAATCACATCGTGACGAAAACTTTGAGAAATGATTCAAACCATGATTCGGAGTTGATATCAATTTGAAAATTGCATTGGGTCATAAAATACCTCCTAAATAGACTCTATAAATCATCTGGAAAAGATGTATTAGGCCTGATGATGATGATCCAAACATAATATCCAAGTTTATCTACACTGTTATTTATTTACACTGGTGTACTCTGAGCACACAGATTTTGAATCTAATTTTGATTTTATCGATAAAACGAACATAACTACTACCCGTGGTAGCCCAATGGCGCATCCACACATGCCGCCGGCTTATGCCGCCGGGTTTCAGACCGCCTTGCCGCTGAATGCAGGCCGCCGGCTTTACAGCAGCAGCAGTGCTCCGTATCGAAGCCGCAAGCAAACTGCCGCCGGCAACCAAAAGCCGCGCGTGCCGCGGCTGAGATGCGGCAAATGCCGGCGGCACGGCCGCCGGCCATGCCGCCGGGCATGTGTGGATGCGCCACAAGAGGTAGAACGCTTGCCTCTCACTTTGAGGTTGCAGGTTCGAATGAGTATCCAATTTATGTTTGGGTCACAAATGATTATCACGTGCTCAGCAGTGAAGGAAAATATCGTGAGAGGAAACCCACATTCCCGAGAAATGCATTTTCGGTGGTAGGTGTGTGACCTAACTTGTATTGATCTGGTTTTCCCTTCGCGGGTTGGAAGGTCAGACTGACAGGCGCTTCTGTAAAACCGGACAAAAACGGTCTTCTTCCATCGTGTGGGTTGTGAGGTGGAGTGCCAACCTCATCACTCCTGGTGTCAAGGTTACTATTGAGCCGCCGCAGAGCAGGGGCCTTTCCCTGATATGGCTCATGTAACGACTACTTATTTACATCAGTAAGTTGTAACCGGGACCAACGGCTTAACGTGCCTTCCGAAGCACGGATCATCCTACTTTCGGACAATCTGGTGATCAGGCAGTGATATCCTAACCAAACTAGGGACCACAAAGTAATTTTTGTGATATGTCCCCACCGGGAATCGCACCCGGGACCTCCGGATTGTGAGCCCAACGCTCAACCACTGGACCACGGAGGTTGTTAACTAGGTAGGTACATACACATATAACGCAGTAGAATGATAGAAAGATAATTACAAAGTGTTGTAAAGTGATGTAAAAGTATTACAACTTCGAGTAACTTGTTTACTTTTATTTATCATTCTATTTTTGGAGTAAGTAGATCGGTTCGATTGCGTTGTACATTTCGTTTTCTTTTTAACCGACTTCATTATTACTTAGGTACCCATTTTGATCGAAATGTCGACAGTGGGTGATTTATTTTGATGTTGCAGTAGCTTAGCTGTCTAAAAGCAATAGCAGTAACAGTATATTTATCAGTTACTCCATAATAGTAAGTACATTCATAATGTTATATTTGACAACCAAAACCTACTAAGTGAGGATATAAGTTGTGATAAATAGGCCTGCATTTTATCGGCCTGTTTTTATAATAATTGTTAATTATTTACACATTTTGAACCTAATTATTAAATTAGATGGTATTATGTAGATACGTGGTTATTATCTTGAGTGGAAGCGTGGTCACAATTAGTTTGGCCGGTCGACTGCGAACCTGCAACCATCCGCTTACTACACCACACTATGTAAGGGCTGCGTCACATTACCCACTCTAATAATCAACCAGGTACTTTACACGCCAAATTGCTTCATTTTGTGACTGTTTCTGTGTTATTCTGGTACAGAAATCACAGATTTTCGCGTCATACTAGGCACCCTTAGGCCTCATCATCATCATCATCAGCCCATTAACGTCCCCACTGCTGGGGCACGGGCCTTCCCTATGGATGGATAGGGAGATCGGGCCTTAAACCATCACGCGGGCCCAGTGCGGATTGATGGTTATTAAGGCTGCTAATGCAGCCGGGACCAACGGCTTAACGTGCCTTCCGAAGCACGGAGGAGCTCGAGATGAAAACTTTTTTTTTGTGGTTACCCATCCTATGACCGGCCTTTGCGAAAGTTGCTTAACTTCAACAATCGCAGACCGAGCGCGTTTACCGCCTTACCTTAGGCCTATTGTCTTCAATTGTTATACCGAGTGAGAGCCTTCCGCGCTCCTCATTTGTCTAACTTGTACATACTTACTTGAGTAAATATACTTGTAGCCGGAACCGACTGCTTAACGTGCCCTCCGAAGCACGGATCATCTTAATTTCGGACGATAGTGATCAGTCTGCATTGTCCAAAACTCGTAACCAAACTAGGGATGACAAAATGTTTTTTTTTCATAAACATTATAGTTAATAGTTGTGTTGATACAAGTGATACCGGGACCGGGTGAGAGCCCTCAACGAGCCCCATTTGTCCGGCTAAGTAGTGAATGCCATTTGCGGCAAATGTACAATAAGTCATGTCAACAAATGATACATGTGACAGCCCTATTGCATGTGCTGCAAACTCATTACCTGCGTCACTACACTGGTGGGTAATGCCCTTTCTTTGGAACCCCCGCCTTCCTCCGTTTGCCAATATTTGCTTTCCTGTCAGTGGTAATATGCATAATTCAGAACGTCGCCTTGTAGTCAAAACCACGTTGGCACCTTTTTAAAAAAAATCTGCTAACAAAATGAACCTCGCAAGAGACATGTAGTTCGGTCTACAAATACCTCAATAGGGGTTGTAGAGTGCGTGAGAGGAATCCTAAGGTTTTCCTCAGGAATTTGATCAGGGTATTTAGGGAGTTAATTACTAAAAGTCCTGACGTCTAAGGGGCGAGCTGGAGGGGGGGAGCGGTCCCAATGCCAGTTTTAGGTAGGTCTTGTTTTACCCGGATTGAAAGAGAGTAATTCAAAGAGATCAAGGTTTTGTTTGTTGGTAATCCACCTCACAACCCATCCAGAAGACGAAGGTTTTCTTGAAGACAATCACATTCTGAATGTGATTTTTAAAAAGGCAAACTTTTGGGGCCTACAATAGGTTCGATCGCAGTGTAGTGGCCGACCAATTCTTCCCAAGGCGAAGGTGATGGAGAATAATTAAAACAGTAGTCAGTGTCCAACAAAAAGCTGTAATTTAAACTTCGCTACAGAAAAGTCCAGAGCCGAATGTCAGTCTCATTCGCATAAATAGACGGCGACAAAACTTCTTAGGGTTGAAATGTAAGAAGGGGAAGCATTGCACATATGTAAGTAAATGTAAATACCTAATATACAAAAGTGTTTACCTACAGAAATCACTCGAAAAAAACACCCAAAAGTCATTTTGTGAGACTGTCCATTGTTTGGTATAGGATTTTACAGGTCTGAATCACCTGATTGTCTGAAAACATAGATTCCGTGCTTCGGAGGGCAAGTTAAGCCGTTGGTCTAGGCTATTAGCCGTAAAAATACCTCCACCAACCCGCAGTGGAGCAGCATGGTGGAGTATGCTCCATACCCCCTCCGGTTGATTGAGGGGAGGCCTGTGCCCAGCAGTGGGACGTATACAGGCTATGTATGTATGTTTATGTTATGTAAACACCTACAGACCTACATAATTATTATTATCTGTTGTCCAAAGGAAGATGTTGTTAGCTTTGTTATGCCAATACGCGCATCCGAACAAAGTTTTCGTAATTGTATTTGAACACCTTCGACTGTATACTATCGATAAGGGGGCCAAGTGCAGTTTTTTATGGATTTTGGTTAAAATATTTGAACATGTAACGTGTCTTTAGTTTTGCGAAAGGCAAAAATTTAATTATCTATGTACTTATTAAAACTCATGTCACATCTCTTTTGTTGCGTATTTCTTGTTCTATCGTGTGGTTTTTTCAAATCAATTCAATTCTTTATTCATAATAAATATTACACGTCAACAAATATTTCGATGAGTAGGTACACATTATATAAATTACTTTACAATATTTCAATATTACATCACAATAAAATCATAATAATATACAAATTAAGTACATCGCTATATTGTCGTCATCCTAATTTTATGTTATTGAGAAACTCTGTTAAGTCATAATAGGCTTTATGAACCAAATAATGTTTTAATTTATTTCCGAAGCATGCAATGTGGTTTTTGAGGAGGATTACCAACCTCAGCAACCCTGGTGTCAGGGTTTTTATTGAATCGCCAGAGCAAGAGTACTTACAGTCATGGGCATTGAGCAATATAATGTACCCACTTTAGGACTCTCTCGTAGTAACATAATATTTGACATTTAGTGAGACTTACAGTTACATTTAGGGAGGAGCTCGGTGGCGCAGCGGTTAATGCGCTCAGTCTGCGATTGTTGAAATTAAGCAACTTTCGGTCATAGGATGGGTGACCACAAAAAAAAAGTTTTCATCTCGTGCTCCTCCGTGCTTCGGAAGGGACGTTAAGCCGTTGGTCCCGGCTGCATTAGTAGTCGTTAATAACCACCAATCCGCCTTAAACCACCACGCGGGCCCAGTGCGGATTGGTGGTTATTAACGACTACTAATGCAGCCGGGACCAACGGCTTAACGTGCCTTCCGAAGCACGGAAGAGCTCGAGATGAAAACTTTTTTTTTGTGGTCACCCATACTATGACTGGCCGTTGCCGAAGTTGCTTATCTTCAACAATCGCAGACCGAGCGCATTAACTGCTGCGCCACCGAGCTCCTCAGTGTAATTACTTAAGTACTAATTATTATTGACACGGCGGCAAAGGAGACGGATAAAAGAAGACTTCATGTCAAATATTTTTCCTCTCAGACGACGCCCTGAGCCGAGGTTCGCGCCCAACTGGACACCCTCAGGCCTGTTGTCTTAAACGTTGTACCGGGTGAGAGCTTTCAGCGCTCCCCATTTGTCCGACCAGGTAGTTAATGCCATCTGCGGCAAATCTACAATAAGTCACGTAAAAATTTCATGTGGTAGAGATGCGAACGTAAAAAAGGATGTGTAGTGTGACCTTTACAAACCCCCATACATACATACATACATAAACTCACGCCCGTAATCCCAAATGGGGTGGGCAGAGCCACAAGTAATCAAAGACAACTTGCAGCCACTGTTGATACGAAGTCCTAAGATGGATATGATGAACCTTATGGTGATAAGGGATCAGCCTATCGCCCATAACATTAGTCCATCATGTTAGAGGACGCAATCCCTCTGTCGGTTTTTACGACATGCCCGGGAAGACAAGCAGCTGAACGTGTTCTATGTTTTTTATTTGCTCCCAGAACAGCATAGAAGCAAACCCCCAGAATTGTCAAAATTAGGTATTAAAAATATTAAACGAAGTCTTAAAGTAGCTCTACCCACCCCTATAGGGATACAGGCGTGATTATGTGCACGGTGCCTTTTTTTTGTACACTGTTGCTAATGACGTGATGCAATTTTAGGACAATAGGAAACTAAGAAACAAAAGACTATCTGGAACCTACGAACTAATTTCCACGCGAGAACAATTCAATAGTTATAAAATACTTAGTAGGCAAAGTACCTATTTTAATTATACCTGACTACGACGTCCAATAAAGTACCTAAGTAGTAAGTATACAGTTTTTTTTTGACGTGACTTATTGTAGATTTGCCGCAGATGGTATTAACTACTTGGCCGGAGTATACAGTTAGTAACATCGTAACGAATACTGAGGGGGATGATTCAGACCAGGGTTCTGAGTTAAAATTCGATGGAAAATTCCACTTGATATAAACTCAGAATAATGAGCTGAATCATCCCCTCAGTATTTGTTGCTGAGTTGGGCTCACAATCCGGAGGTCCCGGGTTCGAATCCCGGAGGGGACATATTACAAAAATCTGTGTGATTACTAGTTTGGTAAGGACTTTACAGACAGATCAGGGTGAACGTCCGAAAGTAAGATGATCCGTGCTTCGGAAGGCGCGTTAAGCCGTTGGTTCCGGTTACTATTTACTGATGTAAGTTCTTAGTCGTTACATGAGACATGTCAGGGGCCTGGGGCCAATAGTAACCCTGACACCAGGGTTGATGAGGTTGGTAATCCACCTCGCAACGCACACGATAGAAGACGAAGAAGAAGAACAGCTTATAATACTGGAATACAAACTTCTAAAATTATTAAAATTAAATATGCCTCCACCGCACTATGCTGTTCCAGCAAGATTCTTTTCCTAAATTTTACTCGACTGAGAATCGAACTCGTGACCTTTGATTTAGCGGTTTAGACAGTTCAAAGTCATTACTACAGACCAGTGCACACTTTCAAGTTTAGTAAGGTAAACATTTTATTAAATGTCAAAAACAGAGTCACAGTTGGCTCGACCATTAGAGGCGACTGGGCGGTATTAACCTTTCACGTTGGTCTTACAGAAAACTCTGTATTTTTTTTATAACTCTTTAAGTAAAAAAATAATTTTAATAATATAAAAAAAAATTGCTTAATTTGTTGTCTAAGCCTTAAGAACTCTTTCCGGCCACGCAGTTAATGCCGCAGTTAAAGTGACGTGTATTAAAAAGCATTTAAAAAAAACCGACTTCAAAATCTGTCTAATCAAAAAGTAAGAAATAATATTTTGTTGAATTCAACTTTAGAATCTACTTATATTCTGAAGTCTGCAGAAGAATTATTGCAATACAATTTGTAGTTTTATTAGAAATGCGTGGACGAACGCACGTATGAAATTTGGCACACGTGTTTAGAAGCCCACATAGCCTAAGATACGAATATAACGCTATTCCAACAATGTGCATACGGATCAAATTGATAACCTTCTTTTAGAAAACGGTTAAAAAAGCTAATTATTGCATAGGCCTAGTCATAAATTTATACGTTTCTTTAACGAATCCAAGTGAAAGTTCATATTCCTTGTTATTCTATAAGTACAAGTAACGCTTCAATTTTGAATAAATAGAACTAAAATGAGTTAAGTATGTCGGGAACCGGAATATTTCAATGCCACACTTGGCGGTCATGTCATGTCACGATAATTATGTAACAATATTAATAATATTATATTATAACGATAATGCTAAGTGAACGCTAAGTATTAAGTAGCTAGGTATCATGATAGAAAGAAACATGTTTTTGACATTTAAAAACACAATCTTACGAGCGAAACAGTTAAGCAACGTTAAGGTATTTTTTGGTTTTCCCAAAGACCCTGTATTGGACTTAGGGTTTTCCCCGAAGGGTAAGGCAAAGGGAACTATGCCCATACAGCCATGTCTTACGTATTTTTTTTCTTGATGATTGATGAAATGATGAAAGATGATGATGCTGAAACCTAAGCCCCCACCCTCGGAGTAGACTCCTACTCCGAACCCCAAACGAATTAACTCAAAAGTCCGCATAAACTTTCGAGTTATGAAGCGGCTTCCCGGCACGAAGCGAAAATAGGCATATTATACACTTTGTTTATTGAATACTCCGATATAATAAATAAATTAAAAAAAAAATAACACTGTCGCGAATGTCTTCCGACTAACTTAATGCGATCATTAACCTCAAAACACCACTTCGTATTAATTATTTAGATTATTCAATGAAGAAAGCAACTGTCCCGTTCCCTTTCCCGCCAAAAAGCCTTGTTAAGGATCAACTTCAATTTCAACTTTTTCTTCTTTATGGCTACATCGTTCAGAAATGATGATTCTGCCAACGTAAAAGTTCTAAATTTTGATCAGTTAAATTAAAATAATCGGTGAATAGTCCAATGGTGTAGATTGAACTGAGAAAATAAAAAGTATGCTGCAATTTTATAATTACTTTTCGTAAGACACTGCATACAAAAGTATTTTTTTTTTATAAATACTAAGGTTTTCATTTTTTATCTTCGTATCAAGTTGTCTTGTGATTACTTGTGACTCTACCTACCCCATTAGGGATTACGGGCGTGAGTTTACTTATGTAGCAGTAGTGTAGCTACGTATTTAGATATTTTAATACAATCGCTGTCTTTGGAACGAAAACCCTGAAGTGTTTACTTACAAGATATCTATTACGAATTTGATATTCTTGTACTTAAACGAACACCTACAGTGCAGCGCGAATGATATCAATTGCTCACGTTTAACTATTGTGTCCGAAATATATGGAAATATGGTCTTTAAAAAACTATTTTTTACTGCAAGCACGCCGGGTACGGGATTTTGTTTGCAGTTTATGGAATGTTTGGTGCGGTTTGCATCCGGTTTTAAGGTTTTAAATATTATCGAGCCAATAAATTTTAAATTATTTGCTTCAGTTGTCATTATCTTGTTTTTTTTATTACTACTTATTAATAAAACATAACCTTAAACGCTAAGGAGCAATGCTAAATCCGACATGGGTTTGTCTCAATACAAAATATAGGTAACGGCCTCCGTGGTCCAGTGGTTGAATGATGTGCTCACGATCCAGAGGCCCCGGTTTCGAATCCCGGTGGGGACATATCATAAAAATCACTATGTGATCACTAGTTTGGTTAGGACAACACAGGCCACCTAATTGTCCAAAAGTAAGATGATCCGTGTTTCGGAAGGCACGTTAAGCCGTTGGTCCCAGTTACTACTTACTGATGTAAGCATGTAGTCGTTACATATGAGTCATGTCAGGGGCATTTGCTGGCTCAGTAATAACCCTGACACCAGGGTTGATGAGGTTGGTATTCCACCTCACAACCCACACGATAAGAAGAAGAAGATAGAGAGGTTATTTAAACATCAGTTAGCAATCAGTTGTTTAACTTAAATTATAAAGGGTAAGTAGGTAACTTACAAAGAAATAATTAAGTGCATCGCACCATAGTAGCTGGTGTACGGTCACGAGTGCTAATATGTATACCTTTTGATACCATGTCACAGTATCTTTTTGACAAATTAAACCGTAAGTCTCATTAAATGTCAAATATGATATTGCGATAGGGTTCCAAGTGGGTACATGTACCTAGCCAAAATCGGCCAAATTAATTAGTTAGGTACATCGCTTTGGAGTGAGTTTCCACCAAGATGTGGAGAAAATGACATAACTAATCCAAATACTTTTATTAGACTCTTCACTCGATTTCCAGCTATGTGTGAGTCAAGCTTTATACGTCAAAAGACAACTTGAAGCTCTCATCACAAAGGAGATTACAGGCTTCTTCAGTAGCACAGAGCAACACGGACCTCCGCGGACCGTAAGGTAGGCATTTCTCATAGAGCAACACGGACCTCCGCGGACCGTAAGGTAGGCATTTCTGATAGAGCAACACGGACCTCCGCGGACCGTAAGGTAGGCATTTCTCATAGAGCAACACGAACCTGCGCGGACTGTAAGGTAGGCGTTTCTCATAGAGCGACACGGACCTCCGCGGACCGTAAGGTAGGCATTTCTCATAGAGCAAATTCCTTTTATTTTTATGAAATGTTTCCTCGTTTTGTCGGTGGCAAATACGCAAACCGCGTCATGCCAAAAAAAAAAAAAAAAAAACACGGACCTCCGCGGACCGTAGGTAGGCATTTCTCATAGAGAAACATGGACCTCCGCGGACCGTAAGGTAGGCATTTCTGATAGAGCAACACGGACCTCCTTGGTATTTCTTTAAATAAGTTTAGTCGTTATAATATACCTAATAAGCGTTTGCACAACGGATGTCATGTCTATAATGCCTTGTACCCGATGCTTGCACACGAAGATTGCCCCTTATAATTGTACTCTGTAATTTGGAGTCAACTAACCAACTAACACTGGGTAATAAGAGTTCCTCACGCACTAAGCCAAGCATAGAGTGGCATAATGCGTGGCCAAGATTTCCATAGTCTTTATTTGAGGTATGCTATAGTTTTTTCCTTTAACCAGTTATCTGGTGAAAGTTCGTAGTGCTCCTTAAAAGAGTAGTGTTAGAAAATAATCGATCGACCTAACCTCAAAATTCCTGCCTTAAATTGACGTGTGTTCGGAGGATAAGAAAGTGTCAGGTATCACTTAAAATAAACACCATTATCGAACTAATATTACGTATTCACTTTTTATTTCACTGATATTTCTCGTTATCAGTATGTCGGAAGTAAGTATGATATTTGGTAAGACAAGAAGCCTTGTAAATAGTTAGTTGGAGTGACAACTGGCTATGACATTGGACTCGGGTCGGGTTCTGCGATCATACCTACACAGGGTGCTAGTGACATTGTAACGAATACTCAGGGGGATGATTCAGACCATGATTCTGAGTTAATATCAGGTGGAATTTTTCGTCGCAAAATTCATGATTTTTTTTAGTTTTTTAAAATTATTTTCAATTCAAAATTTTTGCGATGGAAAATTCCATTTGACATTAACTCAGAATAATCAGCTGAATCATCCTCATTATTCGTTACGATGTCACTTACACCCCGCACAAGTACATACGGTAGCCATACAAGTAGGTATGGGTGTTAGTGACACTGTAACGAATACTGAGGGGGATGGTTCAGACACTGATTCTGAGTTGATATCAAGTGGAATTTTCAGTCTGAATATTCATAAAAAAATTGTGTTTTTTTTTAATTATTTTCAGTTCCATACTTTTGCGACGGAAAATTCCACTTGTAATCGTCTCAGAATCATGGCCTCAATCACCCCTCAAAGTTTTCGTTACGATGTCACTGACACCCTGTATACTAATATACCTAACGTACGTAGTTTGTAGCTTTTGTAGCAGTAGTTCGTGTGTTGGGCATTCAGCTTTTTTGACATGAGAGTGAAGTGAGAGTGAGGTTTGGCTCAAACAGCATTAAGTCCATGGCCGGAGTAGGCATCAGCGGGTAACATACGATGTTACCGACCCGCTTCAGCACTAACTGCGTTGATGCGCGGTATGTCGTCTTAACTGTTGTAGGTACCGGATGAGAGCCCCCAGCGCTCCCCATTTGTCCGGCTAAGTAGTTAATGCCATCTGAGTCATGCCAAATAGAAAAATAAAACAACGCGGTGTCTTGTGAGAAATGTACTTTAACAGAATTATCTAAGGATCGGTTTCTCAATGTAACCTACTCCAATACCTACCATTACGTAAAAGTGGTAACATTCCTGTTACCACGTAACACTGGGCAGATAATCACTATAGCGTTTTGCTCGTATACTATTTATTAGCCCAAGTAGAGTTAACCAAACCATTTGAAACGCTTTGAGTAAGTATTATAATTACGTATTGCAATCTCCATAGAATAGGCCTCTTTTCGATTTTCTTTATAAAAATACTTACGTATTAATTATTTATTCTAAAACGGTTCATTCTGGCTGAAATATCTTTAGAAAAAGTAATAAAAGCCATTATATTAAAATTAAAAATAAATTCATTTACTCGAATATCAATTTAATGTCATTCATTATATTATTTCTGTAGAAATGAGCCAGGACTACTTATTTAACTTAAAAACTTTTGCAAAAAGTTTTTAATCACTATAGGCATTCGGCCTTCTTTGAGCAATAATTTATAGATAAGTACCTAAATTGTACTTGAACCTTTGCTTGTAAATTGTAACTTTATAGAATAATAAATAAAAGCCATAAAACTACTTTACTATATTAACTATTCCTGGTATTAACCATGACTTATCTAGCCAATAAGGAAAATTTTAATACGTAGGTCTAAACTTCCATCCATCATGCAAAATGCCATCATCATCTCATCACATTTATAACATACAGGAAGACCGAAAGAACCTTTTTATTACGTACCTACCAACGCAAAAATAACAACAAAATATAGGGACGTGACGTCAATTCAAATTAGATCTTAGTCGAAAATCTGTGGTCAAAATTAAGAGTAGGAAGCATTACAACAGCGCCTTGCTTCGAACGTCAAACCGCTTTGAACGCGGGAAATCAAGGTGAATGTTTTTCCGTTGCGTTGCGCGCCAATAGAAACAAACTTGCGTGCATTCGTAACTCGCGCGCGCTTCAGAACGCACCTGACCGCGAAATTAAAAAATATAACTTTTTTAATTTTTACAAAAATTTACGTCACATTCCGAAAGTATTTTATAATTCAATTTTTTGTGTTAATTGTGATAATTATTATATTTTTGTGATAAAATGACACTGTACAGCAAACTCGTCCAGATAATTTTAGTCAGTGTGTGATGATCTCGGATTTTGAGAGAACCGGATTGGAGGTTAGTGTATTATTTTATTTTTTTATGATGGAACTTGTTAGGGATACCAAATTGATTGATGCAAAAAAATATAAATACTTACCGAAATTAATTGATGTTCAAATCGAAGAGCTAAGACTCCTCATTGGCCAAATAGTGATACTTAATACTAGTGCAGGCAAAAATATATCGAATAAACTAGATTTTCACTTACGAATTATGACGATAAAATCATGTCATCATGCATGCATAATTAATACTTATAATTTTTCTATTGTACTTAATTACTTCATTATTATTTGTTTGAAATATGTTAATAATAGGCATACTTGCCACGTTATATAATTAATTATGTATAAGCTTTTAAACTTAATTTATTACACGAGTAAATTTGAACTTAAGTTAATTTTCATACATAGCTAAGTACGCATAAACACTTATACTTGCAGAATTATGATGTACCTATAGACACTCAGAATTATCATCCCAATGTGTTTTAAATCTGAACTATGTAAATGGGTGATGGACTGGATATTAGTCACAAGGTTCAAAATTAATATTATACCGAATAACATAAACAGCCTATATACTTACTACTGGGTACAGGCCGTCCCTCAATCAACCGGAGAGGGTACAGAGCATATTCCACCACGCTGCTCCAGTGCGGGTTAGTTGAGGCGTTTGGACTACTTAGTAGCCGAGACCAATCCATTAACGTGCCTCCCGAAGTCTCAGTTACCAAATGTGGCTGCAAATTACCTACTGACAGCTTGTAGCTCAACCCACCCCGATAGGGATCGTGTCCGTAGACTTGTGTCCACAGATACAAATGCTTTATTTATTAATAATACTTTATCTATCAGCTAACGACTAAAAACCCGTTTAAAGACAATCATCTCAATATATGCGCATATACATTCTCCTTAGCGTTATCATATCCCGTTTTTCACATATTGTTCGCTTACTTAACCTGAAAATTTTACAGGTCCGGTTTTTTACAGAAGCGACTGCTTTAAAGTTTACAAGTGCATAAGTACCTATATATCTTAGAAAACAATAAGCCTCAGATGAAGGTTATTGTTCCACGTATACTTAAGTAGCATAATTAAAAAAAAAACAATGTCACGAGGTCAAAGCGACTGACGTGTATCTAAGTATTATGTCCGTAGAAGATTACGAAGATGATTTGTATTCATTAAAATACGTAGTTGTATTTGATGATACCTAGATGACAATAAAATTATAGTATACAGATATACTTACCTACATAAACTACACTTATGGAGGTATAATACATGATGGAAAAAAGGCTCCGCATCACACAAGTCCCCTAGTAGTTGGGGCTCGGAACATATCCCGCTTAGGTACGGTAGGTACCGAAGAGTATTGGCACCCGAAGGATGTGTATGATCCTGACGACCCGATTACTCTACCCATAGAGGCGGCTAATCATCTCACGACAATATACACTTCAGGACCTCGATACCGACCATCCCGGCGTGGTCGATTCATTCATTTTGCACTTATCGCTATCGGTTTAATTCTTTCAAGTATAATCAAGCGTTAGGCCGTCATTGGCCATGTACCTAAGTTAAGAGTCTTTTGTAATTATTTACTTTTATTTTGGTGCATCATCATCATCAGCCCATTAATGTGCCCACTGCTGGGGCACGGGCCTTCCCTATGGATGGATAGGGAGATCGGGCCTTAAACCATCACGCGGGCCCAATGCGAATTGATATTATTAGTTGAGGAGCTCGGTGGCGCAGCGGTAAACGCGCTCGGTCTGCGATTGTTGAAGTTAAGCGACTTTCGCAAAGACCGGTCATAGGATGGGTGTTTTGGTGCAATAAAGTATTATTTGTATTTTGTATTTGTAATAGTTTTAGACGACCTTGAGCCGAGGTTTGGGCCCATCGGGGCACCAGGGTCTGGCACAAATTTTTGTACCTACCGAGTGAGAGCCCTCAGCACTCCCCATATGTCTGACTTACATATTATACTTACATCAATATAAATCCTGCTCCGCTAAGCAATGCAATCTGAGGTATCACGTCAAAAAAAAACTAATTATAAGTACAAGTTATTTGCGGTTCCAGTGAGTTGTGGTTCTGCCCCACCCCGTAGTAATACCAGGCGTGAAACGTCACGAGCACTAAAGTTACGTGGGTACAAATTAAATGGACTATTAACTTCGAGGAGTTTCATCACAAATTGCGACGGTTAAGGTCAAATTTTCAAAACACAAGATCAAGGTGATACATTGTCTACCAGGTGATGAGATCTTTTGCATATTACGCAAACATGCTCTCTGACGCAGACCGGGTGAGAGCCTTCAGCGCTCCCCATTTGACCGGCCAAGTAGTTAATGCCATCTGCGGCAAATCTACAATAAGTCACGTCAAAAAAAAAAAAATCTGACGCAGCAGATAATGCCATATACGGCACATCTACAATAAGTCACGTCAAAAAAAGCAAGCATGCTGTCGCTCCCGCTCTTGAATCATACTACTTGGTCGGACAAATGGAACCGCTCAAGGCTAACCCGGTACAAATTTTGGATTTTGAGGATTCCCAGTTGGGCGCGAACCTCAGATCAACACGTCGTCTTCTCTATCGTGTACTTATGAAAAACAAGTAAAACTATTAATTCCGGCTATTATTATAAGGTTAACCAAGTTAGGGACCTTCAAAAAGCTCTACTAGCATGTTATGCGTGTTTATATACACGGTCAATCAACTAGTCGTAGGTTTTCGTCGGATAATATTCACTACTTGGCTGACCAAATGGAGCTTGGGTGGAGCTGAAACGGCAAGTCAGTGATGATGACTATTTCACTGGATTTGCTATATTTGTAAGCATTTATTATGATATAGTACTTCCGGCGTCACGTCAAAAAATAAATAAATATAGTACTGTTATTAATAGTGAGATTTTAGCTTCTTCTTCTATCGTGTAGATTGTGAGGTAGAGTACCAACCTGGTAGGTGAAGTGAAACCCTGGTAGGTGGGCAGGGTGAATTATCAACCCTGGTGTCAGGGTTACTATTGAGCCGCCAAAGGCCCCTGACATGGCTCATGTAACGACTACAAACTTACATCAGTAAGTAGTAACCGGGACCAACGGCTTAACGTGCCTTCCGAAAACACGTCGTCTGAGAAGATTACATTTGACAGGATGAATGGACCCTAGTAGGCCGATAGCGATAAGCACTGAATGAGGGAAATCGTCAACCACGCCGACGGAGTCGATATCGGGGTACTGAAATGTTTGCTGTCGCGAGCTGATTGGCCGCCTCTATTGCTAGAGTTAGCAATAGAGGTAGCAATTAGGTTGTCAGAATCGTATATTACGTCTTTCGGGTACGGTCACGAGCATTAATATGTATACTTTTTGTACTTCATGTCACATTAACTTTTTTGACAAATTAAACTGTAAGTCACTAACTGTAAGTTAACTGTAACAGTGGCTGCAAGTTGTCTTTGATTATTAGTTTATGTATGTATGTAAACTGTAAGTCTCACTAAATGTCAAATATGTTAGTGCGACAGAGTCTTAAAGTGGGTACATTATATTGCTCATGACTGTACATACTATTGATAACTTTAAACTCTATGCGTTAGAGTTTTATTTACTAAAATAAATAACGGCACTATATTATCACCTTGTAGACGTGCAGGTAGTAAATCGACATTTTTCCCAAAACCGGGGTTCTAGTCCAAGTACGACCTGGCATTCTAATATATTCCACCTGTGTCCGTCAGCAAACAGGTTCCAAACCGGCCCCCTCAGGGTTGGCAGGAGAATTATTATTATATGCAGTTACGCCGCGCCTCTGGCTTATTTTTTAATTTTTTACTACGAAGTGTCACCTGGCAACACTATTTTTGACAGCGGATATCAAGTCACGATTACCAACAATTCTTGTTTTTGTAAACATTATAGGAAGAAATACATAATATCAAGACCCAAAAGATTATTATTTTAAAACTTTTATGTCCCCTAAGCGACATATACATTATTTTACTGATTATTTAACACCTTACTTGTCTTAAGACCAAAGTATTTTTAAATCTAAACCTCATTGTTTAACCGTTGATCTGTTGTGTTTAGAAATCTAGGCCGCAGGAGGAAAAAACAAACGCGCTTTCGGTATTGAAATGATATATCTCCTTGGCGTATTAGGTAGGGCATTACGAACAGTCAAGGGATATTAATTAAGAACGTCAAAATCGTGGGTGAACGGACTTCCCCACATTAAGATAATAGATAAGACATAGGTAGTTAAGTAATTTGTTACATAGAGTAATACGATTGTTTATTTGAAGGTCCGAATAAGTAGGTAGGTAATGTTCTTAGAATAAAAACTTCTGCACCAGTAATTGCAGATTATTACAGACAAATCTCCAGTCAATTATAGAATCCGGTAGTCACCACAATACCACAATCCTCAATTAAAAAGAAGCGATCATAGAAAATTACAGCGGATTTACTTACCTACCTATCTACTTAACCCGTTCCACATCATACAAAAAACTCGTACAATGTCACTAACTCTGTCGACGATAGGCTTCGAGCTTGAATATGGCAATTATAATCGGTAGAATGACGTATTCTGAGGTATGGGTGCCGAATAGTGTCACATCCAAAGGATTTTTAAGTAGAAATCTGTGAGCAAAAAGAAATGTGTGGGAAACAAAATTCATGACGTCAATTTGAAGAGATTTTAACCTCTCGCCTCTTAACTTTCTGTCCCGGAACGTGTTATGTTAATGGCCACTATGTTACATATGCAAACAATCGTGCCCTCAATTATTGTTGGGGTGAGCAGAGGCATAAGTTATTAACAATCTGAATCATTGATATGTGTTTCAAAATGGTTACTATGATAACCAGATATTTACACTGACAAAAAATATTTAGCAAAAGTTTGGTTATTGTTTACAAAACAGAGTGACTACTGGGGGGTTAAAAAGGCCACATCGATACAATTCATTAAAAAAGCAATATTGCTATTTGATATTTCTTTGCATTGCGCACTTACTTTTATATGCGTAAATGTCAAATTGCTTTTTTAGATGAATTGCTTCGATGTCGCCTTTTTAACCGCCCTGCCCTGAACTTTGTATTACTAAGTATGTAACATAAGTTTTGGAATACTTACTTAATATTTTATCAAAGCAAAATATTAGAAACATATTTGGGGCCATTATTTATGTCCTTGTAAATATTGGTTTAGTGAACACCCTAGCGACAACTTTGACCGCTAACCAATCACCGGGCATCCGAGGGAAACGCGAGTTAGACTTAGCCTTTACATTTACTAACCTTTATGTACTAAGAGTAATGTATTTGCTTCTACTGTGAACGAATAAAAACTGGGGGTAGCAATTTAACATTTGTGGACATAAAAATTGTTGAGGACCTCGGTGGCGCAGCGGTAAACGTGCTCAGTCTGCGATTGTTGAAGTTAAGCAACTTTCGCAAAGGCCGGTCATAGGATGGGTGACAACAAAAAAAAGTTTTCATCTCGAGCTCCTTCGTGCTTCGGAAGGCACGTTAAGCCGTTGGTCCCGGCTGCATTAGCAGTCAAACCATCAATCCGCACTGGGCCCGCGTGACGGTTTAAGGTCCGTTCTCCCTATCCATCCATAGGGAAGGCCCGTGCCCCACCAGTGGGGACGTTAATGGGCTGATGATGATGATGATGATGTACATAAAAGTAAGTGCGCAACGCAAACATAAATGACAAATAGCAATATTACTTTTGTAGATAAACTTGCTTCAATGTGGCTCCAGAAATTGTTCAGCTGTTTGTCTTCCCGAAATTTTTTTTGTAACTGACACTCCGAGTCGGTTGGGATCATTACAACGTCATAGATCATTCATTACAATACATTACATTACATTACAGTCTGGACACTCCGTTCATAAATTGCGTCCGAGACTCTCCCTTATTCCTTAACGGCTTACGGCCTAAATAGACTCAGGTGGACATTTTATTACTTTTTTTGATATTTTCGAGTAATACTTACTGTATTTTAATCCGACCAAATATTAACGAGGTACTTACCAAGCTATGTTCCCCAAATAATATATAGATAGCGCAGCCGCAGTACTGTGCCTTCAAAAACCTTCTAATTTCATGGATATTATAATAGATACATATATCTGTATATGCATCGTTAATTTTTGTTTTTGGGTATAAATGATGACCCTTGTTATTACATTCAGGCACAACACATCCACCCATTATTATTTTGATCAAAATAAAGAGAAGCAATATAATTCTATAAGTACATATCTGATCCTAATATCAAATACATGATTCTGTCATTTCATTACACTATATTTTCGAATAATTATGTACCCGAGCAATGAGAAACTAGGTAATTATCACGTTAAATCTGTACAGCGCCATCTATAGTTGTGTTTGGGGAACGTAGCCTGAAACATCCTTCATTGATGAGCCAATTCACATCAAATTCTAATTTCAAAATATTTTAACACCTATTACTTATTTATAACAGAAATAGGTTAAGTACATTCCAAATTATTTTATTTTACACAAATTATTTTTTTTTTTTTTTTACATAGAACACGTTCAGCTGCTTGTCTTCCCGGGCATGTCGTAAAAACCGACAGAGGGATTGCGTCCTCTAACATGATGGACTAATGTTATGGGCGATAGGCTGATCCCTTATCACCATAAGGTTCATCATATCCATCTTAGGACTTCGTATCAACAGTGGCTGCAAGTTGTCTTTGATTACTTGTGGCACTGCCCACCCCATTTGGGATTACGGGCGTGAGTTTATGTATGTATGTATGTTTATTTTAATACCGATGTAGCTCATTGTTTGAAAACTATTAATTCCGGCTATTGAGTAGGTAGGCTGTTATTATAAGGTTAACCAAGTTAGGGACCTTCAAAAAACTCTACCGGCATGTTACACGTGTTTATAATACACGGTCAATCAACTAGTCGTAGATTTTCCTCGGATAATATTCACTACTTGCCTGGACAAATGGAGCTTGGCTGGAGCTGAAACGACACGTCACTGGATTTGCTATATTTATTATGATATAATACTTCCGGCCAAGTAATTAATGCCATCTGCGGCAAATCTACAATAAGTCACGTCAAAAAAAAAAGATATACTTAGTACTGTTATTAATAGTGAGATTTTAGCTTCTTCTTCTATCGTGTGGCCATCTTGGCTGCTTACGCGGTACGGTACGACAGAATCAAATCGATGTTCGATTTGCTCCAATCTGAATCGGCTTCGTCTTACTCGGTAGGGCCTCTAGACTACGGACTCTGACATTAACATAATGCTATACAGGTCCCACTGCTGGTCACGAGCCTCCCTTTACGAGTCTCTATAAGTCTATTAATCATAATATAATTATATAAATATATGTATGCACTCCTGCTTGCAGGTTGAATACATGCAGTTCTACTTAGAATAAAATCGACTTTATGTTCTTGCAAAGAAATGATTGATTATGATTACCCTATTAAATCTAGATTACCATGCTCTACCTAGGTCGTATCATCACGTCCCATCAGGTGAAATGTTCGCATAAAAAAAATAAGCAACTCAGAACTAAAATATCACAATAATAGTGGTAAAATACGTCTTGTTATTTCGTCAGAGACATAAAGACAGCTTTAACGGTTGTTTGTCTCAAGAATGCTTAAAAAACTTAATAGAAACGTGAGCCAATTTTGTTTTGTGACGTGACTGGTCTGCTTACCTATTTTCGTAGCTCTGCCTCTAATAGCATAACTACTTGATCTAATTAATAGGGAGCGCTTAGGGCTCGAGGAGCTCGGTTGCGTACCGCTAAACGCGCTCGGTCTGCGATTGTTGAAGTTAAGCAACTTTCGCAAAGGTCGGTCATAGGATGGGTGACCACAAAAAAAAAGTTTTCATCTCGAGCTCCTCCGTGTTGCGAAAACACGTTAAGCCGTTGGTCCCGGCTGCATTAGCAGTCGTTAATAACCACCAATCCGCACTGGGCCCGCGTGATGGTTTAAGGCCCAATCTCCCTATCCATCCATAGGGAAGGCCCGTGCCCCAGCAGTGGGGACGTTAATGGGCTGATGATGATGATGAGGGCTCTCACCTGGTACAAAATATAAGACAATAGGCGTGAGAAGGCACTCTCAGTCCTGAACTGAGAACTGGGCACAGTTGGTTGGTCTGAGAGGATTGTATATTATTTTAATCGTCATTTTCTGTCGTGACTTATTGAAGACTTGCTGCATAATTATAGCATTCACTCTTGTCCGGAAATGATTAATCGACTCGCGAAAAGCGCTACTTAAATGAGAAAGAATGAAAGAAAGAAAGTTTATGGAGTACATCATCATCATCATCAGCCCATTAACGTCCCCACTGCTGGGGCACGGGCTTTCCCTATGGATGGATAGGGAGGTCGGGCCTTAAACCATCACGCGGGCCTAGTGCGGATTGAGTACATCAAACAAGGGACAAATATTAAATAAGACTCTTCGACTCCTAAACTAGTATACATAAACAGTATTTCAGGAGCCAGTGTCTTCCCAAATTGACATACTTCATTATTATTTGAGGTACAATAATACACTTTAAAAAATGAAAGATCGTTGTTTGTCCCTAGAATGTTGTAAAAACTTAAAATATTACTCATAAAAACGTGAGTCACAAAGTTGCTATGGAAAAATTACTGTTTTAATGTCCTGACTACCTCGCAGAGCCTCAGAGGTTTTTTTTACTGTATCAAATTCTTATTTTGTTGAAAATAGCGGCACGATGATCAAACTAGTTTTGTTTTTTCTTTTAATGATAACCAGTCTTGTTAGCTGGGTTCTACTTCTCTATAACGTATTATTATTACTATCTCTATTTTGTCTTATCTACTATCTACTCAGCCTGTATCCACTCACTGCTAGGTAAAAAATTCAAAAACATCTTTCCATCCGTTCCCATTTGTAGTTGAAGCAAGCATTTCCGTTTTGGAAAATTAACATACTTACTTACTTATTAATTTATTTAATTATCCTATTTTCCCTAAAAAAAGTAAAAATGCTACACCGATAAGAGTGTGCCTCTTAAATTCATCTCCCTAGACTGCAGCCGGGACCATCCCGTTTTTCACAGGGTCCAGTTACCTAAACTGAAAATTTTGAAAGTTTTTTTTACATAAGCGACTGCCTGTCTGACTAAAAATGAAAAATTGTTACTGGCAATAAAATATTTTTCTTTTATTCTATTCTTATTCATCTCAGACACAGACATACCCTTCTTCACACAATCCACACCCACACTTTCTTGGTTCGTCTCCTCCCGATCCGTCACATTTACCAGTTTTAAATATGCATATAAATAAATATGGTAAGAAATATGCATGTTAAACAACAGTGACATCATGCATAGCAAGACTAACACATAACCCTCTTTTTTCTTCGCAGTCGGGTAAATAAATAGTCTACAGCGTACACCTATGTTCTAATTAATTAGACAGTAATATGTGATTATATCATTCAGGTCATTACCATTTTGTATTATAATTCCAAATTCAAAATGTAGTTTTTTTATATAAGTATTTTGCCCTTGACTGGCTATATGTATAATATAGATTTGTTTCTTGACGAATCCTGTACTGGATGCCTAGTCATTTTGCATTTTTTTTTTATATATGAATTAATTTTAACGAGAAGTGTAAAGAAAAAAAATAAAAAAATACTATAAGTACATTACTAAACTAGTACTTATATAAGTCAATGTAGTTTTCAAGAATGATCAAAATCAGAATCAGAAATTCAAGAATGTTCTAAAGTAGGTACCTACACTAGCTTCCCGCCCGTGGCTTCGCACGTATATTATCCCACTCAAATAAAATGTTGCCTTTAAGGATAAAGGCGAACCACTTGTAGTTAAGGTACGCGCCCTCTTTAATCTACTTACTTTTGATCTAGTGTGACCTTAATTATTTAGTAAGTATTTTAATTATTATTTTGTATAATTATTTACCAGTTAAATCCGGATTACCTTGATGTTGTTACTTCTATTACATGTCGGTTTCCTTTTCCTTCTTCAACTGAAATTTACATAATATGTATTCACTTTTGACTGTTTTAATATTACTTACTTACATAACTTAATTAATATTATCTACTTACTAATAAGTTAGTAGAATTTACTTTAATTGGAGATGTCTATAGATGTCGATCTCCTCTTTTATTTTTCTTTTTTTTTGACGTGTTTTATTGTAGATTTGCCGCAGATGGCATTAGCTACTTGGCCGGACAAATGGGGAGCGCTGAAGGCTCTCTCACCCGGTACAACGTTTAAGACAACAGGCCTGAGGGTGCCCAGTTGGGCGCGAACCTCGGCTCAGGGCGTCGTCTGAGAGGAAAAATATTTGAAAGAATTAATCGACCCTAGTGGGTCAATAGCGATAAGCGCTGAATGAGAGAAATCGTCGACCACGCCGGCGGGGTCGGTATCGGGGTCCTGAAGTGTTTGGTGTCGCGAGCTGATTGGCTGCCTCTATGGCTAGAGTAATCGGGTCGTCGGGATCGTAGATTACGTCCTTAAAATGTCGATCTCCTCTGAACCGGCGTGCGTATATGAAACGATTGGTGAATGTGGAGGTAGCAAGAGAAGTAATAATAATAAAAAAGTTTATTTAGGTAAAATAAATCTACGACACACATATACATTTACAACAAGAAGAAGTGTATGAGAATCGAAGCAAATGGGATTCCATAGTATCTGCTTACCCCGGTGGGAACTAAGAGCGACCTACTGACGTCTTAATACATAATATTCTTTATTCTAAGATATGAATTGTAATAATTAAAAATTTAAGTGCATGTTGTCTTCTGTTATAAGGAAATAAAACTACCGGTCAATAAAAATACATTATACTTAAGCATATAGTTTTGTGTGGTTGACATAATCCAGACATAAATAAAATACCTTGGTAAGTACTGTATTTTATACTTAACTGGCTGGATACTACTGGAGCAGCAAGGTGGAATATGCTCCATACTCCGCTTGACTGAGGAGAATTCTGTATCTAGCAGTGGGACGTATTCAAATTCAAAAATTTATTTATTCAGTAGGTAACAAAGTTACACTTTGAATCGTCATCTTTTACACAAATAAAATCTCATCCGCCTAAAACTACTGCAGCTTCTCACAACCGGGGAAAATGAAGTATATATGTATAGCTGGGGAAACGAAGCTGCAAGAAAAACCACGGCACAGGGCAACCATAGACGTTCTTTAAAATAAATATTATATATAATATAATATTCTTATACAATTTAATATAGTATAGGCTGTTTTAGGTTGTGTTATATATCTGTAAGATAAGAATCTCACTAAGACTAGAAAGGCTTCTGCTAGTTTGTTCCTGGCCCACCTGTTATGTTATCTAACCAGACAGGTAACCTAGGTACTGTTGTTGAGTACTAGATCTCTGATATAATACAGCCAGTGCAACTTGTTTTATATATGGTTTTACTCTATATTAACGGCCTCCGTGGTCCAGTGGTTGAGCGTTAGGCTCGCGATCCGGAGGTTCCGACGTATCACAAAAATTCACTTTGTGATCCCTAGTTTGGTTAGGGCATTACTGGCTGATCACCTGATTGTCCAAAAAGTAAGATGATCCGTGCTTCAGGCACGTTAAGCCGTGAGTCCCGGTTACTACTTACTGTACTGAATTAAGTAGTCGTTACATGAACCATGTCAGGGGCCGTTGGCGGCTCAATAATAACCCTTACGTCAGAATCGTTATACTGCTTTTAAATGTGTAGGTACATTCAATATAGAACTTTATAGATGAAAAACTGCCATTAAAAAAATAATGTCGAGAAAGAAAGATTTTTTTTTAAATAAAATAGGCTCGCGTTTGACCACAATCTCTCCTGATGATAAGTGACGGTGTGGTCTAGGGTGAATCCCGCTTTCCTAGCAAATACCTATTCACTCTAGCCTTGAGGACTACCAGATTATAGCAGGCAGACAGTTCCAATCCTTAGTGAGGTGTGTTTTCTTGAAGTGTGTCCGGATCGAAGAAATCGAATTCCATAGTCTTTGCTTACCCTGGTGGGAAATAGGCCTAAGTTTTATGTATGTAAAAAAATACTTGAAGTTTTCGATCAAAGCGAAGCAATGGCCAAATCAGCGTATTTAGAACAACGAACTAATTATATTTACATAAAATTAATGATGTGTGGGTAATTGTGCTCAATCGATTATTTACAATGTAAGCATCAATTTCATATGTACTTACGTATTTATACAATATTTAAGCCAGCAGCCAACCCACACGAACATAAACGTAACATAAGATTACCTTAGCTTAGTTTGTTTAGTAATAAAATAACCCTGACACCAGGCTTGATGGGGTTGGTAATTCACCTCACAATCCACACGACAGAAGAGAAGAAGCTTTCCTCTATATTCCACATCGGGGCTACTCAGAAGCCACCATCCATCCATCCATCGTATGATGAACTGAGTACCCACGTTTCACTGCAATTTTTATCTAATATTGTTACTGAAGTGCGTTTCGGGATTGGAAGGAAACTCAATGAGTCTAAGGAGAAACGAATTTATTCACTTTACACACGGTACAGCTTCCGCACAGGGCTTCGCGGTGACCGTCACCGTCACTTCACTTTATTTCGCGACACTCGAACACAGCACGAAATACGACACTAGCACTGCACTAACATTGCGCTTAACAATACACTTTACACTGCTTGAAACACTGTTCTTCACTTCCACTTTTCCTTACTTTACTTTTTCACTTCTTCTTCTTGCTCCGATCGCTTTAGAAACTGAACTGAACAACTTGCTCTTCCCGCGCCGAATAGTAGACTCTTTTCTCGAACAATCTCGGGTGGAACTTTCTAGTAAAGAAAAACAAGGACGCTGCTATGCGCCAGAAAAGGATGCCGCTTAGGAAGAATTTACGGTGACATTCCAGAAGTCTCTGGTTGCAGAGTTTGTTTATGCGATGTGACATTGTCAATCCGGCACAATATTTAAGCCAGCAGCCAGTCCAGCAGAAAAGAACATTAAACATAACATACGCTTACGTCTATAATCCAAATTGAGCTAGTCAGAGGCGCATCCATCGCATGATGAACTGAGTACCCACGTTTCACTGCAATTTCTACAATATTGTTACGGAAGTGGGTTTCGGGATTGGAAGGAAACTCACTGAGTCCAAGAAGAAACGAATTTATTCACTATACTTCCGCACAGGGTTTCGCGGTGTAACTCCGTCACCGTCACTTCACTTTATTTCGCGACACTCGTCTTTATTTTGCGATGTACACAGCCAACCCAGCAGAAAAAGAACATAAACATAACATAAGCTTAAGACTAAGTATATTCCAAATTGAGCTAGTCAGAGGCGCATCCATCGCATGATGAACTGAATATCCACGCTTCACTGCGCTTTCTGTTAGACTAACGCGATAGGTGGTGAGCCGTATCGCCACAAGTGTTTACTTATAAGAAAGAAAAACAGCTTTTTTTAAGTAACTTATTGGGTTGCCTTAGATGGCATTAACTACTTCGCCGGACAAAAGGAACCACAGCGTAATATTGTGAGTAATAGGTAATATATACCTAGTATTTCCAGTGAGGCCGAAGGGCTATTAATTGTGCAATAAGAATTTATTACCCGCGATATAATATACTTTATTGAACGCTCATAAACCTAACAATAATAACAATATACTTGCTGCAAAATGTAATATTAGTTTAGAAACCACGATCCATATTTGATAACAATATTCTTACCCACATAAGTACTACTTAACAGCCTCCGTGGTCTAGTGGTTAGAACGTTAGGCTCACGATCTGAAGTTCCGGGTTCATTTCCCGATGGGGACATTGTAGAAATCACTTTGAGACTCCTTTGTTTGGTAAAGGCTTTTAAGGCTTGAATCACCTGATTGTCCGTAAAAGTAAGATGATTCCGTGCTTCGGAGGGCACGTTAAGTCGTTGGTCCCGGCTATTAGCCGTAAAAACATTGGGTCGTGTATTAGGTTCAAGATGAATTATGAAATTCTGGTTACTAAATAAAGACAGATCTAAAACATTTTCTTTTTTCTATTTGACTTATTTATGAATTTTAATCACGAAAAACGTAATAATGATTAAAACACATAATAACGGGTTCTTACCCCGTTTAAAGCAGGGATATGAGACTCCCGATATTTCGACACTGTTGCAAGTGCCATGATCACGGGATGACTGATGAGATTGGAGTGGGGTATGTAGATCCATATTTATTTATTTTATTTTTTATGATGAACCGCGTACATGATATGATGATGATGATACACATGATGCAAATAAATAAATGAATGAACGAATGAATGCGTAAACTTAAAACAACGTAATAACAAGTCCGACATTTTATCACGTTTTTCTATGACGTCACAGTGAACTTTTCATACAAGTAAATGCTATAGGTAGTAATTTCGTGTTTTGACGTTTATTAAACTGTAGTTTAATAACTGATTTGACTAGTAACTAACCTATTCGCCCTTCGAGGATACAGGCTTGATGATGATTGCCGTTCAATTATTAGCACCAAGCCAAATTGGCTTAATTATATTTTGACCATACTTCTTAGGCCATGAGTACCAAGTGCGATATACGATCCCGACGACCCGATTACTCTAGCCATAGAGGCAGCCAATCAGCTCGCAACACCAAACACTTCAGGACCCCGATACCGACCCCACCGGCGTGGTCGACGACTTCCCTCAATCAGCGCTTATCGCTATCGAGCCACTAGGGTCGATTAATTCTTTCAATTATTTTTCCTCCCAGACGACGCCCTGAGCCGAGGTTCGCGCCCAACTGGGCACCCTCAGGCCTGTTGTCTTAAAACATTGTACCGGGTGAGAGCCTTCAGCGCTCCCCATTGGTCCGGCCAAGTAGTTAATGCCACCTGCGGCAAATCTACAATAAGTCACGTCAAAATAAAGACATCAAGTATCAAAATAAAGACCAAGACCCAAGTGCTATAAGTTGTCTTCCGACAACTTGTGACTCTGCCCTCCCCTTCTAGGATAACAGGCGTGAGTTGCGTGTCATTAATTAGTTTAAAACCTCAGCCCTGTGCAGGCGCAATCTATTGCACAACGAAGGGCACACGTGACTGTTAAAATTAAGAACTGTTAAGATATATCATGAGATTACACCGACCTTCCCTTCCCGCCCTTATAGCCTCTAGGTTGCCAGGTTTATAAAACGTCATAAAAAAAACATAAATTACACCGTAATGACCACTGACATACTATAAACAAATAGACTCACGTTCGCTAAGGAGTCAAAAAAGCGTCCGATCCGTGTTGTAGATGACATTAAGTTAATGTACTTACGTCAATAGCATAAGTTGGATATCTCAAATTAAGATGTTACATAACTTAACATAAATAGCCTATAAAATACGTCCCACTGCTGGGCACAGGCCTCCCCTCAATCAACCGGAGGGGGTATAGAGCATAAACCACCACGCTTCTCCAATGCGGGTTGGTGAAGGTGTTGTTACGGCTAATAGCCGGGACCAACGGCCTAACGTTCCCTCCTAGTTGTGTAAATAAAGTGTAATATCAGTTGTTCAGTGTCGTTACACGGCGTCGCAGACATGTTTTTACAGAGATTGACTGTCTATTTATACGAGGTCTATGCATATGACCGGTATAAACATTAGACTATCGCGTCATTTCAAACATAAAGTAATGCAGCAGGCTCTGCGCGGGAACCGAGAGAATTAAATACATCGAGGGTTTCGAGCAAGAGAAGTGTGTCAGGATCAAAACAAATGAAATTCCATAATCTCTGCTTACCCCGTGGGAAGTAGACGTAAGTTTATGTATGTATGTGTATGTTTCGACTGACTGCCCCGATACCGACCCCGCCGGCGTGGTCGTCTGAGAGATAATGCTCTCAGATTTCAAAGAACTAATCGACCCTAGTGGGACGCCGTTGAGGTCGGTATCGGGGTCCTGAAATGTTTGTTGTCGCGATTCTGGACTTGGCCTTCATGTTTTGTATGTGCAATGTTAAAAACTAAAACGTAACAAGTTGAACATGGGTAATTTCGCCAAAAGAACATAAGTACTTAGTAGGATTACAACAACATTGAAACTTGATTGTGTAAAGCACTGATGGTGGTTGAACTTACAGTTAAGTGGTGAGGTTGCAACACTATTGCTTTATCTCTGGTGACATCAAAACTGGTTGTTTCTTTTGTCTTATTTCTTTCGTGTAATGAATATCATTGAGAGCGGAAAGGCGGTTTGGACATGTTGAATTTAGAACGCATCAATGGATGGGGGATTACGAAATGGAAGACAAAGAACAACAAAATAAAGAAATGAAAATGTAATCACACATTGGTAAATCATCACTAATTTAAGAGCCACGCTCTTGTCGTTGTAGCATTCTTCATGCTACGTTTTAGGGAAAATAGGGCAGTGGTTTCCCTCTTGCCTTCCGCCCCGCAGTACTCTGTCTGACGCAAGTGGGATGGCGCCCAGATATAATAATAAGGCGACAATATTATTTTTGAGTTCTGTGTACCATCATCTTTACAAGGAAGACACACACACGTCTCTCGCCGATAATTATTAGCGGGAGTACTCTATTTCATAGCCGTACTAGGACTCCCGTCCTCCGCCTCTCAATAGTACAAAATAAAATGGTAAGTATTTAATAATAATTTATTTACACAATGGTGCTGATTCCCGTAATTAACGTTTCTTTTTTCTTTCTAATCGACCCCAAGTCACAGGCCAGGGGCCTTTGGCGACTCTGTTTCTATTTTTCTTTCTAATCGGCCATAGGCCTCAGGCCTTGTCAGGGGCCTTTTACGACTCAATAATAACCCTGACACCTGAGTTGATGAGGCTGGTATTCCACTTCACAACACACACGAGATATAAGCGTTGCATGAGGGAAATCGTCGGCCACGCCAACAAGGTCGTTATCGAAGTCCTGAAGTATTAAACTTGTATATTAGATACGACTTAGTTATTAGTACAATTGTATTACTATTTACTTGAATGAACAGAATAATAGCGTACAGAAAACCGATCAATTCGAGCTAGCGTGCAACGTAGCGGAAATGACAACAGACATTCCGTGCTCCATCCTCCGGCGATTTCAACTTCAGAATTGTATCGAACGTTGTTTAATATTATAAAGACTATTTATATTATTGCTATATAAATAATAATAAGACTGACGTGCAGGAAGAGCCGTGGTAGCCCAGTTGGTAGAACTCTCACTTTGAGGTCGCCAATTCGAATCCAGTACAGGCCTAAACCACTGATTGTCAATTTTGTTTTCGAATTCATGTTTGCATTATAATGGAGGATACCCCACCACGCTGCTATACTGCGGGTTGGTGGAGGAGTTTTTACGGCTACTAGCCGGGACCAAGGGCATAACGTGCCCATCGGGAATCGAACCCGGACCTCCAGATCGTGAGCCTAACGCTCTAACCGCTAGACCACGGAGGCACTGGAGACTTGTAATTACACCAGTTGTAATTACAAGTTCATGCATTAGTAAGAAATCATAATTATTTCAATAAGAAGGTACGTCTAACAACATAAATCAGAACAAAGATTACACATCGTTGTGTAAATATAAGAGTACATTGTAGCCACAATAATTATATTACCGCAGTACGAATGTACTTGTAACATGCCACCACATAGATTTAAAGTACTTAATCATGCATGATTCTTATATATATGCATAACAGTCTGATTTGAATCGCACCACGTCCTAATTTCTAATACACGCATATTTGCCACCGGGGTAATGAAAACCATCTTCAATCAGACACTCTTTTGCTTAGACAACTCCCTATTATCAAACTTTTCATTAATACGTAAATACACGTTTAGTACGGTGTAATTTCTAAGTGTAATCCGGTGTAATCTTACATTTTGGGCAATCAGGTGATCAGCCTGTAATGTCCTAACCAAACTAGGGATCACAACGTGGTATTTGTGAAGTGTTCCCACCGGGTTTCGAACTCGGGACCTCCGGATCGTGAGCCCAACGCTCAACCACTGGACGTGGAGAATGTAATATTATGAGATAGAAGGTATGCGTTAGCTCAATTTACTTACTGACAGTAGGTACTTACCTATTACACAAATGTATATGTAGCTCATTTAACCACAATCCGTGTTACTATGTAACCACTATTACAGATGTGCCCTGTGCAAGAATGGAAGTGATTCACTGATGTGGAAAACTATTAGCTTAGCTACTTGGCCAATTTGGCCAAGGCTCTTCCCAATTATCATGGGAAGCCCTTTTCTGACGTGACTTATTACAATTAGGTACAATTTCGCTCAAACCTTCGTACAATTACTACTTTATTGTGAAAATGATGAGTGGCATCGTTTAAGTGTTGTTTTGATGATAAGTAGACCATGGAGGTAATTGCCTCAATCGCTGTGTGAATAAGAAAACGTATCTTATGGAACTTCTTCCAGAATGGCTTTACTTAACACGCAACACGCGGATCTTCGGAGGGGTAGTATGTGCACCCACTCTTCGCCGGCTATGTTTAAGCCCCATGGGAGAGCCAATGGCTTCAGTTCACCGCAAACGGAGGTGGATTGGGAAACGACCACAATTATAAGTCAGTCGATTACATAAAATTACTAAATCTTTTAAGGGGCAATGTATACGTTTTTACAATAAGATTCCCATTGACATTCAGAATTTGCCTTTCAACTGTTTTAAGACAGTAGTTAAACAAAAACTTTACAAAAAAGGTTATTATAAAGTTAGTGATTATTTAGAAGATATGAATGCATGGGATTAACTGTCTGAGAACTGATATTAGGCAGCTAAATTACTCAATTGTATACCAATATTTTATGTTTTTTTTTTAAAGATCGTCTAGGGCCCTGTGCCGAGGTTTTTCTTGCAGCTTCTTTTCCCCGGCTATACAGGTTATGAGAAGCTGCAGTAGTTTTAGGCGGATGAGATGTTCGTTATGTAAAATTGACGATTCAAAGTGTAACTATGTTACCTATTGAATAAAGATATTTTTGAATTTGAATTTGAATTCGACCCGCGCCAGTCCATATTTTTGTACTTAAGTAACGATCACTAATACACTACACCACACTACACACACACACACCACACCTCTACCACACCACACTACACTATTACTACACTACCACCACACCACACACTATTCACACTATTACCACTACACCACACATACTACTCACCACCACTACACTACTATTTGATCACTATTTTATTTACTGTACTATTCAGCTGTTAATCGTCCTAAAAGTAAATAAATAAATAATCAATTTTGTATACACATGTTCGCACTGAATAATGCTAATAGGAAATCAGGATACTTACTTCGGAATCGTATTTATACTCTGTCTGAATTTTCATTATTTTACTTAATAACTGTGACAGAACAATTCGAGCGTTTTGAAAAATTCATAGCGTTCAGACGCTTGACAACCCATGTGTTCTTTTTTCAAAATAAACAAAACAGAAATCTTTATTTGTGTTGTGACAGTGATTATAATTCTATTTTTGAATAATTATGTGCCCGAGTAAGGAGGAAATCGGTTATTATTACGCTAAATCGCGACAGCGCCATCTATATTGTTTTTGAGGAATGTAGCCTCCTCCTCATTTAAAATCATCAATATCATAATTATTAGGTAAATAATAAAAAGCCTCGTCTCACCCAAAAACCATTGAATGGATACAGTTCATTGAACTCTAGATTCGAGTATAACTCGATGACTTGCAAACAACTCATCATTTACTTGAATGAATGAATCAGCTTTATTTACTTTTTTGTTCATTGATCCATTGAAATAATACGACACGACGAATTTATTCAAAACATCATAGAAGGGAAGCTATACAAGGAAAGAGGAAGGAGAAGACCAAAAAGAGCTTACATGGAACAGATTAAAGAGAAGAGTGAAAGAATTGGCCTTTGATAGACAAGAATGGAGAATCCTCTACGAGAATCCCACACCGACAAGAGCGTGGCTCTGAAATTAGTGATGAAAATGATCCATTGAACTTGTACAGTACCTAAATAAAAAATAAATAAACATAGAATTCATGTTTAGATCATAAAGGTTGATCACGTGCTAACTGGTGAAGGAAATCATCGTAAGGAATCCCACATTCCCGAAAAAAATCAGAGATATATGACCTAAATCTGTAGGCTGGTTTTCCCTTCACGGGTTGGAAGGTCAGACAGGCAGTACCTAGCTTCTGTAAAAATCCGAACCCATCTAAATTGTCAGGTTAGGCAAGCGTACTCTGTGAAAATACTGATTTATTCATAAAAATACGTTTTGAGAAGCGAAAGTCACATGTCTGGATCGTGGTAAGTGGAATTCCGTGAACTCTGCCTTCCCTAACGGGAAATAGGCGTGATCTTATATGTGTGTATGTGTAAATGAACATTTACATTCAAAGGTGTTATGCTGACAGTTATTTCAATAGTAAATTCCAAATTACCCTTTAATCAAAAGGTTTCCACGAATGCACTTAGACCGATAGGTTTCCTAAATCGTTTGTGATGGCATTAGGGCACTTCTAGACGGAAGTTATTTTCCTTGTTTATAACTTTTATAACGTTTTTCTTTAGAATACAGACAGACGTAGGTAATTCACGCCAGTTACCCCCATTGAAGACCTCGGCTGCAGAGGCGGAGATGGAAGCCATCGGTACGGCAATGCAGGGCGGAAAAGGCGAGTCACAGGGACTGTAACCTGGAACCTGACAGAGGGCAGCAGCAACTGTCAGTACTATTCAGAGGCGAAGGACAGGAGTCCTAGTACGGCTTTGAAATAGACTACTCTGGGCGCCATCCCACTCACGTCAGACAAAGTACTGCGGGGCAGAAGGCAATAGGGAAATCACTGCTCTATTTTTCCCTAAAAAGTAGCATGGAGGATGCTACACCGACAAGAGCGTGGTTCTTAGTGATGATGACCCCTATTAAAATGGGCAGAGACCCAAGTCATCAGTTCTAAAAACCTTTTGCATTTAAGGTGCCTAGAATAAATAGCTGTGGAAAGCCATTGTTATAACTTACCTAGCATCACGGTATACCCCACTCCTCGCCAGCTATGTTTAAGTCTCATATATCCGGAGACGGCGCCTATTGCCATTAAACGGGCACAAATCCGGGAGCCACATGATAATTATCAATTATTTATGATCCAAATACGAATTCATTCTCAATAAAGTCGAATTCAATGGTGTAAATTGCCAGCCGGGTTTCGAGCCCGTCGACATTTATTTATATTTATTTATTTTATATTTATTTATTTTATTTTTATTTATTTTATTTTTATTTATTTTATTACGATGTAAGTCATGCGTTCTTCGAACAGGGCTGTGCTCGTTCATTATCGTCCGTGTATAAGCGCCCTAAGCGGCTAAAATGGTTGAAACCAGAGGGCCGTGACCAAGTTAGGTTACCTAGACTTCACTATGTACTTATCTAATGACTGGGTGCTGGATTTACTCGATGTTATGTTAAATTTCAACTACTTAATGCATTTAATTTTATCTAAGTCATCTATCTATATAGAGTTGTTATTTTTATTTTTTCTTGACGTGACTTGTCCGGCCAAGTAGTTAGTGCCATTTGCGGCAAATCTACAATAAGTCACGTCAAAAAAAGAATTAGAAAAAATACTTGACGTGACTTATTGTAGTTGGCCGCAAGTGGAATTAACTACTTGGCCGGACAAATGGGGAGCGCTGCGAGTTCTCACCCGGTACAAAATTTAAGATAACATGCCTGAAGGTGTCCAGTTGAGCGCGAACCTCGGGGCGAAGTCTGAGAGGATTAGGTATATTTGAAAAAATATATGGACCCTAGTGGGCCGATGGCGATAAACTCTGAAGTAGAGTTTTTATTTTTATGTAGTGTAGTCGTACCCACAAAAGCGACTACGAAACTCATCATCATAACCATCATCCTTCGCCTTGGTCAAATTTATCATTATTTCATTCCATTCTGTACTTTTTTAACTACGATACTCATAATAAGTATACAAATCTTTTTTTTCTTTTAGTAGTGTTCTTCTTTTTACGGCATTATTGCCTAAGCAACTCCTGAATTGAAAATTCATCTTCCAAAAATGGATTGGATTACTTAAAAAGTGGTTCTGGAGGACTCACATTATCAGGGGCTAAGTCACAGAGCAATAGATATCACGCTCTTTAACCCTCTTTTGCGGCTTACGGCCGTTAGACTAAATAAACTTTGTACCGGGTGAGAGCCTTCAGCGCTCCCCATTTGTCCGGCCAAGTAGTTAATGCCATCTGCGGCAAATCTACAATAAGTCACGTCAAAAAAAAAAAAAGTTAGACTAAAGTAAGCGCCAGCGGGGTTGAGGTTAGTAACCACTAGACCACGGAGGCTGTTTCGGTTGTTTCTGTAATAGACCAAAAACACGTATAAAAACATAAATTTTACAATTTTGACAACTAATGGTTCATAATTTCTCCACTGTTTACAAATAATTCGCTGGGCTCAGTGACCGCACTTTTGCTCTTTGATTGTACCTAGGCGTCCACACCGAACCCGCCTCGTTGATATGCCTTAACCGTTAAAAATAAAATAGAAAGGAAAAGACGATTAAGTGTTGCTTTTTTCAAAAATTATTGCTTTTTTCAACATTTGACGGACATAACTTTAAATAAAACTTCACGCGTGGGTAATCATGAAACCAAAATTAAAATTTTATGAGAACTGAAAATAATTAAGTAAATATGGTAATTAGTTCCTTTAAAAACTGAAACAGGGTCAATTTAATGATAGACATCTTTTCATCCGTTCCCATTTGCAGTTGTAGCAAGCATATCCCTTTTGCTTTTTTTTTTTTGACGTGACTTATTGTAGATTTGCCGCAGATGGCATTAACTACTTGGCCGGATAAATGGGGAGCGCTGAAGGCTCTCTCACCCGGTACAACGTTTAAGACAACAGGCCTGAGGGTGCCCAGTTGGGCGCGAACCTCGGCTCAGGGCGTCGTCTGAGAGGAAAAATATTTGAAAGAATTAATCGACCCTAGCGATAAGCGCTGAATGAGAGAAATCGTCGACCACGCCGTCGGGGTCGGTATCGGGGTCCTGAAGTGTTTGGTGTCGCGAGCTGATTGGCTGCCTCTATGGCTAGAGTAATCGGGTCATCGGGATCGTATATTACGTTCTTCGTATCCCTTTTGCAAAATTAAAGTACTTACTTACTTATATATTTTTTAATTTAAGTATTTGATTACCATTTGTTTGAGAACGGAATGTTAAGTTGGTTTGGACACATAGAGCGGATGAAGGATAATAGGATTACGAAAGCAGTATATAAAGCGATGGTTGGTGGTAGGGCTAACAGAGGAAGACCTAGAAAGACGTACATACATAGTCTGAATTGGAGATGTCCTTAGAAAAGGTTCAATAAGATCTACCCTGAATCGGCGTGCGTGTATGAAACTGTTTTGCATGCGTGTATGAATTGATGAATGTGGAGGAAGCAAGAGAAGTATGTCAGGATCGAAGCAAATGGAATTCCATAGTCTCTGCTTACCCCGATGTGAAAGAAGTTTATGTTTGTGTAAGTATGTACTTATTTAATTACCAGGTTTAATATAATTTAAATATGTATCAAATCAAATCATTTAATGTATGAATTTGGGTACATAATTTGGCCTTAAAATTAAAGTTATGGCTAAGTCCCACCAAACTCTATCTGTACAGACATATACAAACATTATTTATAATAAGGGAAAAAGAACATTCACAAATATAGATAGATAACAAAATATTAGTCGATTATTAATTATATAATTGTTAATTTATTTTTAAATAAGTACTTATTGTTTTTTCTATCTATCGTAATTACAGCTTATTATTTATGTAATTTTGCAAATATATACTAATTCTAGCACATACTTACATACAACTTACAAACATTCATTCATTCATTTAGTTTTTTTTTTTTCAGAAGAGAATTATCTAGTTTTTTTACCATATAAAAGACATCAACGCGTTTATACAGTGACTCACATACAAGCACAAAATAGCCTAATAGACTTTATTACCGGATGAGAGGTCTCAGTGCTCCCCATTTGTCCGGCCAAGTAGTAAATAACATTGTCCCTCGAATGACGTTCCGACCCGCGCAGGCAAAACCACTCAATAGTTAGGTCACATACCTCCGAAACGTATTTCACGGGAATGTATTCCTCATGATGTTTTCCTTCACACTCGTGTTATTATTTTAGAATTCAAAACCATTGGCCCATGCTGGGATTCGAGCCAGTGACTTTTAAGTGAGAGTCAAGCGTTCTTCCAACCTGCCGCAGCACTCAGGTAGTGACTGGCTACCATCTGTACTATTAAGTCACATGCTTTTAGTGTACATATGGTGGCGCGATGTCCGTACTTCACTCAATACTCAGGTCTCACAGAATACCAGCGTCGCGGCTCACGCCGCGGCATAAGCTGAGTGAGGACCTTTTATACGGGGCACCATCCACTACACATGAGTAAGCCGACATGACGTCACATTTTAATTTAGGTATAAGTTTCTGTGTTCGTTTTCCATGTCTCTATATAGAAAATATTTCGTGTGTGCGTTGACTTCTGATGTGACGTCATTATAATGTATATATATGTAATCCGTGTCGGTGGTGTCCTAAATAATAAATGTTTATTTCTTTCTTTCTTTCTTTTTTGTACTCACGCCTATTTCCCACAGGGGTAAACAGAGACTATGGAACTATGGATTACTTTTAGTATTATAAAATATAGAACAGGTAATAATTGCTACGTGTCTGACGCCACACGATTCAAGTCTAAACTATGCTCGAGGGGGGAGAGGTAAACCTACCTCAGACTCTGGTGGGGAGCGGAGAGTTGCCGTTCTATACGTAGTATTTTATTCCTTATTCAAAAATTTTTTTTGTGTGGAATAGCCGGAGTGTGGTAATACATGCACCTATGACAATCCGAACCCTACGTATTTGTACGGCCAAGTAGTTAATGCCATTTGCGGCAAATAGTAAGTCAGGTCAAAAAAAGAAACCTACGTGCAACAGACCAAAGTTTAAACATTAATTATATACAATATGCTAATGACAATCAGCCAAAATATCAACCGTTTGTTAATATATTCCTTTAACTTTAACACTTCCTTCTCAAACAAGTTATCTTGCTTCCCATTAGGTACTTAGTCATCTTTTTTTTGTGTAAGTAATCCGTCATGTCATAAGCGTAGATTTTCCTTGTGGTAAACACAAGGTGAGGTGTGGGAATATTCTATTATTTAAGTAAGTACTTACCTACTTATTGTTTTTTTACCCTACTGCGTGACGTATTCAATATATTCAATTTTTTGTCCGGCCAGGTAGTTAATGCCACCTGCGGCAAATCTACAATAAGTGACGTCAAAAAAAATATATATTCAATGGTGCTAATTCCTGTAAATACCATCTAATTTTATTTTAAGTTATATCTGTCATTTTCTTATCCGCCGAAAAGGAAAGGGACGGGTAATCGACAAGCATAAAATTTATGGAACACACGTCAATTTTAAGCACAAATCTAAACCAACCGTCTAAAAATTTTACATCCGTCAATAACCCGACACAGTTAAGTAGACAGCACGTCAAACGGATTGCATACCAGCGACGTACCTTTTGATTCGCCCGGGTTATTCATTCATTTACTCATTCTTTCTAAAATTAAGAGCTGTGAATCATCCGTCCCTTTCCTTTTCGACGGATATGAAAATGACGGATATAACTTAAAATAAAATTAGACGGTGTCTGCAGGAATCGGGGCCAATATTCTTTATTTGCATACTATTATGGTGTAAAAGTTAGCAAGTTACATATGAGTTTCACATCACAGACCCTCGGCACAACAAAATAGAAGTTTAAAAGAGAGAAGTGTTGACAATTGCAACATAAAAATACCTTTAAAAAAAAAGGTTATAAAAAATATTAATTCTTTACTTTTTTTAATTAATTTTGTATTCATCGATCTTCTCTTATTGTCGGACGTGTTTATAACCTTTGTAATTATCTACTAAAACCGAAATATATACGAAGTGGCAAAACAATCAACGTTTCTTTAATACAGTCTACGAGTGGTGAAATAATCAATCCACACATTTAAATAGAGAAGGAAGCTTTTCAAATAGTAACATACGTCTGTCTATACGTACTTGTACGGGGTGTAAGTGACATCGTAACAAATAAGTGGAAAATATTAAAAAAAAAAAACACGAATTTTACGACGGAATATTCCACTTGATATCAACTCAGAATCACGGTCTGAACCATCCCCCTCAGTATTCGTTACGGTGTCACTAACATAAAACCTGTATAATAAAACTCTCCAGATTTATATAGGTACTTATTGCGTACATCCAGTATTTAAACTAAATATGCATTATAAAACTACCTAGTAATCTACGTTATTTAGTTTATAACAGATACTTAGGTATCATATAAAGTAACAGCTTAGATGATATTATAATATATAGGTCATCCTGTTGCGATATTATTTCTTGAATACATAAATCTAACAATAAGGATATTGCTAAAACCGGTAAATTGTTTATAATTGGTGCTATATTTAGAGTAGAACATTTTAAAATATTATCAACCCACTTGGTTGGACTGGTAGCACACACCGGACACTTCATACGAAACACCTCGTTTTACACAGACACTACACATTGACGTTATCGTACACGCGCATCTGTGTGTGTGACGTGTGACGCTCATACTATACAAGAGTTAAGTAAGACCGAGGGGGGGTAAGCAACCCTATCTCAGTCACTGGTGGGGAGCGGAGAGTTGCCGTTCTATACGTAGTATTATTCCTTATTCTATGCTGGTAGTAAAGAACAAACGTAAATTGTTTTCAGCGACTTACCGCCCCGGGCAAGTCTCCAATGGCCCCGATTCCTGCAGACACCGCCTAATTTTATTTTAAGTTATATCCGTCATTTTCATATCCGTCGAAAAGGAAAGGGACGGATAATTCACAGCTCTTAATTTTAGGAAGTATGAGTAAATGAATGAATAACCCGGGCGAATCAAAAGGTACGTCGCTGGTATGCAATCCGATTGACGTGCTGTCTACTTAACTGTGTCGGGTTATTGACCGATGTAAAATTTTTAGACGGTTGGTTTAGATTTGTGCTTAAAATTGACGTGTGTTCCATAAATTTTATGCTTGTCGATTACCCGTCCCTTTCCTTTTCGGCGGATAAGAAAATGACATACATACATACATAAACTCACGCCCGTAATCCCAAATGGGGTGGGTAGAGCCACAAGTAATCAAAGACAACTTGCAGCCACTGTTGATACGAAGTCCTAAGATGGATATGATGAACCTTATGGTGATAAGGGATCAGCCTATCGCCCATAACATTAGTCCATCATGTTAGAGGACGCAATCCCTCTGTCGGTTTTTACGACATGCCCGGGAAGACAAGCAGCTATAAGCAGCTAGCAGAATAAGAAAATGACAGATATAACTTAAAATAAAATTAGATGGTATTTACAGGAATTAGCACCAATATCTTGAAACCATCTATTTAAAACAAAAGAGCATCACTCCTGTATCGAATGTGTAGGCAGAGATGTAATATTATTCCCACTACTCCCATGTAATAGGGGGCGCGCCTATCACCATTAGCCGGGCACAAATCCTGAAAACCACATGATATCAATTATCTATGAACCCACACATAAATTCAAACTCATAAAGTCGAATTCAGTGGTTGGACGTACATATATTATAGACTGTTTATGTTATTAATAATATACATTCACATACATTCACTCGCGTCAGATAGAGTACTGCGGGGCGGAAGGCAAGAGGCAAACCACTGCCCTATTTTTCCCTAAACAAGTAGCATGGAAAATGCTGCACCGACAAGAGCGTGGCTCTTAAATTGATGATGACGACATTCACATACATAGATAGATAGATAGTTATAAAATACTTTATTGAGCACAATGGACACAAAATACAGATATAAGGACAACATATATTATACAGAAAACACAACAACCCTGCAACCTTGTAATACATTTTTTTTTTGTGGGATGGGGCTTAGCATGAACATGGCAAAGACAAAAATTATGTCCAACGACCATGTCGCACCCACTCCAGTTCAGGTTGGGAACGTTACACTCGAAGTTGTAGACCAGTACATTTACCTAGGACAAATAATCCAGTTAGGTAAGTCCAACTTCGAGAAAGAGATCTCTCGTCGGATCCAACTCGGATGGACAGCGTTCGGGAAGCTGCGGAATATCTTCTCGTCCAAAATACCTCAGTGTCTCAAGACGAAAGTCTTTGACCAGTGCGTGTTGCCAGTGATGACCTACGGCAGTGAGACGTGGCCGCTTACTATGGGTCTCGTGAGGAGGCTCGGTGTCGCTCAGCGGGCAATGGAGAGAGCTATGCTCGGTATTTCCCTGCTCGATCGAATCAGAAATGAGGAGATCCGCAGGAGAACTAAAGTCACCGACATAGCTCGGAGAATTGCAAAGCTGAAGTGGCAGTGGGCAGGACACATAGCGAGGAGAACCGATGGCCGATGGGGCGGAAAGGTTCTGGAGTGGCGACCACGTGTCGGACGACGCTCAGTGGGTAGGCCCGCTGCAAGGTGGACCGACGATCTGGTGAAGGTCGCGGGAAGCCGCTGGATGCGGGCAGCGCAGGACTGATCGTCGTGGAGATCCTTGGGGAAGCCTATGCCCAGCAGTGGGCGTCATACGGCTGATGATGATGGGATGGGGCATGAAGGAAACGATTATATTTGTTTACCTTACCTTTGTTTATTTAAAAACTTTTTTAATTTTCTACGTTTTCCTCTTTAAAAACAACCGTCCGCCATTTCCCTGTCATTCCGCATTCCTCTCCTCTCTCTCGCTCACTCGTCGCTCATACATAAGATCACGTCTATTTCTCGTTGGGATAGGCAGATACCACGGAGTACCACTTACTACGACCCTTACACACCGCTTTTAAGGCTGCAGTTTCCTCAAAACCGAGTCGTTGCGAGTTTTTGGTGACAATAAAATTGTCCCTTTTATTTTTAACTTTAATAAAAATATACCTTTTACCTTTTATTTTTAACAATGTTTCCCTAATCTTTCCAGCCATCAATGGCGGATGCCGTGGAGGGGGGCGCGGCTCTGGCCTGGCGGCTACTGGCCACACTAGAAGGAGGCTCGCTAGTGCTGGCTACGACGGCCATTCTGGCTTACACAGCCAGGAATCGGAGCAGGCAACACCGGCCGGTCGGCAGGGTGCTTGTGAGTATTCTTCACTAAAGTACATAGTACTTATAAAACAAAGTCGCTTTTTCTATCCCTATATCTCTATTGTTCGCTTAAATCTTTAAAACTACGCAACGGATTCTGATGCGGTTTTTTTACTAGATAGAGTGATTCAAGAGGAAGGTTTATACTGGGTGTTAGTGACATCGTAACGAATACTGAGAGGGATGATTCAGACCATGATTCTGAGTTAATATCTAGTGGAATTTTCCGTCGCAAAATTCATGAAATTTTGAGTTTTGTTTTTAATTATTTTCAATTCCATATTGTGTTTTTAGCTGCATAGAACCCAAATTTCAATAAAAAAATCAATAATGACAAATTATCGAAAATTTTCGATGTAATGGAGACAACAGCTGCTCGAACGGGTCAACGGCCACACGCACCGAGCCGCGCGCCCCGCTCCGCACGCCCCGCTCCGCGCGCCCCGCGCCGCACGCCGGCGGCGGCGCGGCGGCGGCGCGGCCTACAAAGTAGGCACTACGAACCGATCCTATTTCTTTCTCTGTCTATCGTAAATTTATAAATTTATTTTATTCTTATTCTTAAATGGACGGATAATCAACAGGCATAAAATTTATGGAATACACGTCAATTTTAAGCACAAATCTAAAACAACCGACAGAATTAAGTTGACAGCACACGTCAAACGGTTTGCATACCAGCGAGATACCTTTTTGATTCGACCGGGTTATTCATTCATTTACTCATAGGAATCGGGGCCATTATCTACCTAAAACAGTTGAAACAGTAAATAATTGTATTCTTTGTTGTCATTAGAATAACTAACAACCAACTAACACAACCACCACAGATTAGGTAATTAGTTACCTAATATGTCAACCATCCACCAACTTAGTATGTAAGTACCTACGCAAAACCTCGCTACACAAAAATCGAGCGAGATCGCGTCTAGAATTGGGCGGACACTCCGCCAGAGTGTTGCCTATCGATATTCTATCGATACCTAGTTAAAAAAAACCAATAGTAGGTACCTATCGATAGATCTTTTAGATCAATACCCATTATTATTACAAAGCAAGACCTATCGGTACTATCGCTAGTATCGATCTAAATGTACTATCACTACTTTCGATAGTTTAGACAATTTTCAAGTTCAACAATTGATAATCTACCTATCGATAGTTCGGCAACTCCGCCGCGTAGGCAATGTCGGCATGTTCAAAGAAAAAAATTGTCCGAGAGGAGTGATCTTATTTTTCTTGTTACATGTTGGTACCGAGGTACTAAGTACTAAGTTATTCGTGGTTTTAAATCTCATTGTTAAATCATCAGTAAAGAACTAATTAAACCTATCCTGTTCTGTGTACAATATTCATGTAACGGCTACGTGCTTACATAAGTACCTAGTAGACGGGAGCAACGACTTAACGTACCTTCCGAAGCACGGATCATTTTACTTTCGGACAATCAGGTGATCAGCCTGTAACGTCCCAACCAAAGGCCTTATAAACAGATTTTTGTGATATGTCCCCACCGGAATACGAACCCGGACCCTCCGCATCCCATCGCTCAACCACTGGACCACATAGGCCAAGAAGGTTCTAAGACATAATTAAAGGATCCTGGGACGCAAGACCTCCGAGTTAGGGCTTGTTTGATCTGTCTTGATGGATACTCGGACGTGAATAGCCTCACGGATCAAGGGCAACGCGCGCCAATAAAGTAGGCATTACGAACAGATACTAGGTATTTCTTTGAGTTGATAGGTATCAAGTGAAGTTTCCTGTCGCCAAATTCATAAAAAAATTAGATTTTTTTCAGTCCCATATTGTGTTTTAAGCTGCATAGAACGCACATTTAAAATAAACAAATAAAAATTACTAATTATTAAATTTTATCAATGTCATCAATAATAATAATAACGTATCTACAACTTCAGCTATGCGCAGGTGAATAGCCGGCGCACGGGTCAAGGGCAACGCTCGCCAATAAAGTAGGCATACGAACAGATACTATTTCTTTCTCTGTCACTTGCACCATAAACATACTTCTCTCTCTCTCTCTAGTCGTCGGCTCGACTCGGCCGCGGCCGGTGCGTCGTCGGCGCCCTTAGTCGGCGCCTTTGATGCTTTGCGCTAACGCCGCCGCGCGCTTCCGCTCAGTCGAATACTAAGCTTGACCCGAATCGCGTGATGTTTTTCGAAGATATTTTTTTCGTGTTTGTGAGTGTTTGTTTCATTCTGTAAATGAGTAGTGTCGACTATAATGATAGATCATAGACCATTTACTGCGCAAAAGTATGGAAGATTGTTGATGTTTATTAAAGAGCAAGGTGTTGTGTTTGTGAGTGCGTGTGATACCTACCTACCGCGGAGGAAACGCGATGTTGCATACCTACGTGACGTGACATGTTCTAGGGTACCTACCTAGGTACTTCATCCGAAGGAATAACAATTAAGGTAAGGCAAGAGTAGGGTTTTTATTGTTAATAAGTTAGGAACGTTTTAATAACTGGTAGGTAGGTACCGTGCGTGAAAAATCGTGGCAGTAGGTGTTCTACTTCAACAAACAACATTTTTAAACGTTGAACCACTAAGCATCTAAATACAAGAGAATGAAAACTCCTACCTAGATATCAACATCGTATCACGCACGCGTAACGTAGCCGCGCGTAAGTTTAGCGTCTGTGTGGCGCGTTGTTCGACTTACATTGCGGCACAGTAAAAATTCAAAATCTTAATTAAACATTTGCGACAAGAAAAACACCCACCATCGTTTTTAGTACAATAAAATAGGCGTTCCATTTTTTTTTTCGTTACGATGTCACTAACACCCTGTATATGTATAATAACATCCATTAAATAGTGGAGAAATACTGTTATTTTTGAGGTTTTAGTGTGATGTTGTAAATTAATTTCATTTTTTCTTTAGCATTGCACCCGAGCGAAGCCGGGGCGGGTCGCTAGTCTTTAATAAATAACACAACATAAGCTCACACCTTTATCCCGATTAGGGTAGGGGTAATCAGAGCTAATTAAAACACACACTAACATTTTCATGAATGTCACTAACAACCTGTATATACATAACACACAATTAATTTTATATTTTATATACATAACAGCAATTAATAGTATATACATAACAGCAATTAACAGCCTCCGTGGTCTAGTGGTTAGAGCGTTAGGCTCACGATCTGGAGGTCCGGGTTCGATTCCCGATGGGGACATTGTCGAAATCACTTTGTGAGACTGTCCTTTGTTTGGTAAGGACTTTTCAGGCTTGAATCACCTGATTGTCCGAAAAAGTAAGATGATGCCGTGCTTCGGAGGGCACGTTAAGCCGTTGGTCCCGGCTATTAGCCGTAAAAACACCTCCACCAACCCGCAGTGGAGCAGCGTGGTGGAGTATGCTCCATACCCCCTCCGGTTGATTGAGGGGAGGCCTGTGCCCAGCAGTGGGACGTATATAGGCAGTTTATGTTATGTTTATTATGCTACATTAGCGTTATAAACCTACTTCTATAAATAAACAAAGTTTGTACGATCGATTTTATAACTTCTGGTTTGTTATTTGTTTTGGTTTTGATGGACCTTGAAATAAGTAATCAGAGAGCTTAGAAGGGCGACCTTTTGAATTTTAATTAATTATTCGATCTTACGGCTAACACCTCCTCTAACCCGCAGTGGAGCAGCGTGGTGGAGTATGCTACATACCCCCTCCGGTTGATTGAGGGGAGGCCTGTGCCCAGCAGTGGGACGTATATAGGCTGTTTATGTTATGTTATGTACTTATGTATTCGATCTTAAAATGGAAGGCTTGGGTTTATAAAAGAATTTGATTTATCTAAACAGGCGACAAAAAACCATTTTGAATTTCAGGTAACAGACACAACAAGTCGATTGGGCAGCGAGATAAAGCGTCGACTTGAATCGTACGGCTGCATAGTGAGCACTGTGATAGGCGGAGCGACGAGCGGAGCGGCGGGCGAGAGAGTTGACGCTCTCGTCGTAATAGGAGCTGAGACAAGTACAAACGACCTTGACGGCATATCTGGACTCGTGTCCAAAGATGTGTATGATAATTTAAAGGTTAGTAAATAAATATTCATTTATTCGTTTTCGGTGCGACACTCATGACCACACCTGGTTTGACACACCATCAAACCGACAACAATCCACCAGTCGGAGACTTCTCCTGCAGAGTGTGCGGTAGAGTTTGCCGCTCTAGGATTGGCTTGCACAGCCATGAAAGAAAGTGAATTTCTTCGAGACAATGACGTCATAAATCGTCTGAAACAGACGTATACCTAAGGCCAATGATGATGAGTGGTGAAGGAAAACATCGTGAGGAAACTCACATATCCGAGAAATGCGTTTCAGAGGTATGTGACCTAAACTATATTAGGCTGGAGGTGGCAACTTCCAGTGCCCAGCAATGGGACGGGTTTGTAATTGTTTATAATTTGTATGTATGTTGCTTCTAGGCTGTTCTGAGAGTTAATAAAAAACATAGAACACATTCAGCCGCGTGTCTTGGGTCATGCTGGATGGATAATTGTTATGGGTGATAGATCCTTTGTAACTATCATCATGTATCATCATGTCTATTACTTCGTAGCAACAGTGGCTGCAAGTTGTGTTTGATTAGTTATGGCTCAGCCCACTCCATTAGGGATTATGGGCGTGAATTTATGTTTGTGTATATTATGTTTATACAATTATGTAAATATAGCACGGAATACATAGTGAGTATTATCCACTGTTTATTCGATGACAACGTTTGCAGTTACTAGACTTGCTGGCGGCGCGCGTGCGCACCGGTGGGTACATGGCATGGGCCTGCGCGGGCGGCACAAGCGGAGCGTTCAGCGGGGCGACGGACGCCTTCGACGCTGCGCTCAGAGCGAGCTTACAGCACGTCGCTAAAAAGTAAGCCGTACTTCTTGTTAAATTGTCGTAACCTTTACCAACTATGTTGCGACTTACCTTCGTGAAATCTACATACTTCTAACAACCTACGTGGACCAAATTGAGGAGGTCCTTAAAAGAGTTTATAGTAAGTAAATAAGCAATTTGGTCTATTCTGAACCCGCCTGAATGTATGAAGCGAAGGAGAAGTATGTCAAGATAGGACTTCTTCAGCGTTCTATGCAATAATAACTATACCTTATGAGCACACAAGACACAGTACAGAAACATAAGAACAGGCCAAACAGGCAGCCTTTATTGCTGAAGCAGAAATATCAACTTCAACAAATAACCGCCTCGTCCCTGATTACACAAACGATATCTACCTTTTTTTATACGAGAGAAAATGCCCTCCGCAACAACCCTCCCGCTGCCTCCGCGGTAATGTAATGTCGGGCTTACACCAACTAAAACCCTTCGGTATCCTTACCATCAAACATCTCCAGTGTGCCAAAGCTTCGCATTCATCCACACGGAAGCGTTACCTATCCAATTGTCTTTATTCCTAGCGATATTAAAGTTATCTACTTCGCGAAATCAATAGTAAGTAAATAATTATACATACATACATAAACTGCCTATATACGTCCCACTGCTGGGCACAGGCCTCCCCTCAATCAACCGGAGGGGGTATGGAGCATACTCCACCACGCTGCTCCACTGCGGGTTGGTGGAGGTGTTTTTATGGCTAATAGCCGGGACCAACGGCTTAACGTGCCTTCCGAAGCACGGAATCATCTTACTTTTTCGGACAATCAGGTGATTCAAGCCTGAAAAGTCCTTACCAAACAAAGGACAGTCTCACAAAGTGATTTCGACAATGTCCCTATCGGGAATCGAACCCGGACCTGGAGATCTTGAGCCTAACGCTCTAACCACTATACCACGGAGGCTGTTGTAGTAAATAATTATTTCCTACTAAACATTATTTATGATGATATATATACTTATATATTTTCTGCTATTTTCTTTTTGGCGGTATATAGAGCAAAAGTTGATGGTAGGGCTGGCAGAGGAAAACCTAGAAGGACTTATATTTACCAAATTGGAGATGTCCGTAGAAAAGGTTTAATACGATCTACTCTGAACCGGCGTGCGTGTATGAAGCGATTGATGAATGTGGAGGAAGCAAGAGAAGTGTGTCAGAATCGAAGCAAATGGAATTCTATAGTCTCTGCTTACCTCGGTGGGAAATAGGTGTGAGTATATGTATGTGTATGTGTGTATATATTTTTTTTCAGTTCCCACTGTGAACCCGTATGGGTCGGACGGTGCGAGACAGCGGAGTCGGCAGCGGAGCGAGTGGTCGCCGCGCTTGTTCCTTGTACCACACAACAATCCTCTAGATTTTCTATTAGGTAAACTAAGTACTTTTTTTTTAAATCGTGGTAGCCCAGTTATAAGAACGCTCGACTTTCACTGTGAGGTCGCGTTTGAAACCCAGCACAAGCGTAACCCAATTTTCGATTTTGTTTTCGAATTCATGTTTGGATCATAAATGACTATCACGTGCTCAACGGTGAAGGAAAACATCGTGAGGAAACCCATAACCCTGAGAAATGCGTTTCGGAAGTATAACCTAACCTGTATTGGGCTGGTTTTCCCTTTGCGGGCTGGAAGGTCAGACAGGCAGTCGTAAATAATCGGACCTGTCAAATCTTCAGGTTAGGTAAGCGGACCCTGTGAAAAACAGGATAATGATATGGAGATTAGGTACTTATTTTGTACATGTTACTTCTCTGTGCTGGACTGGGGAAACCTACAATAAGATACGTCAAAAATAATTATTTCAGTGTACATTTCAACACGCAAATCCTCCTGATTACTCATGTCTCCGCCCACCCTGATAGGTGTTTATGGGCGTGAATTAAAGGTATATTATGTGTACTTACTTAAGTATTATTTATCAAATGAACCTTATTAGATAAAAGCATTGTATAGTTAAACAAATAATGAGGTACCTGTTCCTACCTAATTAACAAATTTTCCCCCGCTATTAGTGAATCACGCACGTAAGCCCTTGGTTCCGGTTAGTAAGTACTGGGGGGTTAAAATTCAAATTCAAAATATTTATTTCGGAAACTAATCCGTATTATGTAACATTTAAGTAACAGGAAGCTTAACCAGTATTAGTAACAAACAAAAGGTAAAAAGGCCACATAGAAGCAATTCATCTAAAGAAACAATACTTATTGCAAAACAACATTAGCGCATATAAAAGTAAGTGCGCAGTGCAAACAAACGTCAAATAGCGATATTTTGCTTTATTTAGTTGAATTGCTTTGAGGTGGCTTTTTAACACCCCTGATTTAGTAGTCGTTACATGAACCAAGCCTTTAGTTCAACAATAACCCTGATACCATGGTTATTGTTTGGTAATCCACCTCACAACCCGCACGACAGAAAAACAACTGAATCATTAAAAACTAAGGGTGGCTTGCGTAAGGGTCTTTAAACATGTTTAGTGGCCCACTAAACATGTTTAAAGACCCTTACGCAAGCCACCCTTAGATTTGGTGGGTAAGTAGGTAAGTAAGTATCTAAGTTTTTAATGACTCGCTTCTTCTATCGTGTAGGTTGTGAGGAAGTGAGGAGGCATTTCAATCATAATCCTTACTAAGAAAAAATTGCATAAACAAATAATATATTATATCTATTTATCTAATGTGTAGTTAAATTGATATAACGTATTCAAAAAAACTTTTAACAACTTCCTTAATGTATTCGAATGTATAATGCCCTTTACCTTGGAAAGGGCCTTGCTTGTCGACTCATAAATATATTTTCTAGTTTAACATAACAAAATCCTCTTCTAGTTTAACATAATAACCAATGTAAATACTTACCTACCCAGTTACACATATACCTAAACTTCACGTCTGTGATCCCTACACGGGTAGGCAGGGCCATAAAATATAACTTACGACTACTTGGGTACGTAATGCTATTAATTAAATCTAAGTACCCAATGGGAATTCTTTTGATGTGACTCATAGTAGATTTCCTTCAGTTATTCGGCCAAGTAATATACCTATACCTACCATTCACCACTTGGCCGTATTGCTATATGTAGGCACCTATATTTAGTATGCGGTTTACATTACACATTCTTGTTCTTATGCCCCCTCACTTCCTCACAAGTTCACAACCCACACGATAGAAGAAGAGAATCATTAAAATCTTAGATACTTACATACCTACTTATCCACCAAAACTAAATTGTAAACCACACACACACACGCACGCACGCACGCACGCGCACACTGGTTGGTATCAAGCGTAATTTCCCGTCGCAAAGTATAGAATAAAAAATATATAGAAAAAAAACACTAAAATTTTCATGAATTCACCGACAAGAAATTCAGCTTGTTATCAACTCAGAACCATGGTCTGAATCATCCCCTTCAGTATTCGTTACAACGTGTCACTAACACTCATAATATATGTACTTGTATCAAGTGGAATAATCCATCACAAAAGTGTAGAATTGAAAATATTAATAAAATACATTAAAAATCATTAATTTTGCGACGGAAAATTCCACTTATTATTGACGCAGAATCATGGTCTGAATGATCCCTCTCAGTATTCGGTAGGTTACGTTCCGGCTGAGTAGTTAATGCCATCTGCGGCAAATCTACAATAAGTCACCTCAAAAGGTAGGTTACGATGTTAACATCCTGTATTTTTAACGTTTCAGAAATGCAGCCTACAAAATAAGCGGTTGCATCGGCAGATGGCTGAAGATCGTGACGTGACACCCGCGCTGTCTACCTCAACAACCCTCGTGTATCTTGCCCTGTGTTATATTATAATATTATCTACTTACTTGTAAATAAATTATTATATTCTCCATACAATTGAGTTTTGCTTTTACTTACAACCTTGCTTGTAGGGAATGCAATCCCGACTCGAAATAGCAAATTCGAGATCCCGCGAGATTGGAAATATCAATCCCAATATCAATTGGAAATTTTCGGGATCTCGTGGGATCTAGACACGCGGTAGCGTGTCAAGCCAAGTTCAAGAAACAGAACTGGCGAGCCGCACCGTGTGTAATATTACACGATTGATATTTCCAATCTCGCGTCTACTCGAGACGACTCTCGAGACTACTCGAGACTTTCAATCTCGTCTACTTAGTTCATGAAAAAAATGTAAAGGATGGCTGAAAACAATGAAAAGTGCTTGATTGTGATACTGAGCTTAATTAAAACAAAATATTTCCGGAAACAACAATTTCATTTATTTATTTCATTTATTCACATTTACAATACTTACAATAAAAGGTATCATTACAGGATTCAATCACAAATCGATATCATTCATTTCATTTTTAGCCTTCAATATTGCTAACTAAATAATTAAGTTTTCTTTGGAAATCAGCACAATCAAAACAAAAAGTATAACTCAAGGAGACTCGGCCAATCCCGGCAATCTCGAATGGGATCTCGTCATATCCCGAAAAATTAGACGAGATCTCGCGAGATCGGGATTGCATTCCCTACTCGCTTGGTGAAAAATCCGCTAACCTGAAGTGGGAATGGGCGGGACATGTCTGCCGTATGCATCCGGAAAAGTAGGCCAAAATGACATCTGATTGGACCGTACAAGGTCGGCGACGTCGAGGCAGACCACAATGACGATGGAGGGACGAGCTAGACGCCTTCCAGAACACCTGGCAGAACGATGCTCAAGACGAGGGTTGGAATGGAATGCCAGCCCTACCACCAACCTTCGCTTTATAATATACTGTTTTCGTATTCCTATTATTCTTCATCCCGTCTATGTATCCAAACCAACTTAACATTCCCTTCTCAATCTTAGTCACCATATCGTCTTTTAGACCACATCTCTCTCTTATCACACTGTTTCTCATTCTATCACTCAATTTAACTACGCAGATGCTACGGAAAGACGACTATTGAAGCTCGAGATGTGACATGAGAGTGGATATAGGTATGTATAGTGGCCAGATCATAGAATTGATCATTTCAGGATGTGCTCGATCATTTCATGAAATGGTCACATTTCATGAAATAGAATATCATTCGTTGGCCACATCATGATGTAGATTGGCCAGATCAATGTACACAAAACGTTTAGCGATATGAGCAACTAAATGCATGATTACTTCATGATATGGCCAAACGTTGGCATGGCAATCATATCGCAAAATTAGTAACATTATCCACCGATAGTGGCGCTGGTGTCGATTATATTTAAAACTTGATTGATATTATAATCGATGAATCAATGTTATTGTTCAATTTTCCATATCAAATAGGTACATAATTTTGAACCTAAGAAATTAATCGACTATTCGCATTTTTATTACACCACATAGCATTGGACACCGCCTACATTAACGATATGGCCAAACGTTGATTGATATATCATTAAACGTTGACGTTTCAACGATATGGTCAACTTAAGTTGGCCATTTCATGAAATGGTCGACCACATCATGAAATGATCAATTTTACGATCTGGCCACGACACATACAGAATGTTAGTAACATCTTCATGATTTCGCATAGCACGCTTCCGAAGATTTGTGCTCTGTCTACCCCGTTAGCTTAGCTCAGATACTTCACTACTCAATCACTACTCCACTTCCATTAAATAACAGTGACACAATCGCTGAAATAGAAGGATTACCAAAATCACAGATATAACGGTTAAATAAAAAAATAACTTGTGGTTATTTATCATGGGTATTGTAATAAAATAAAGCTCTAAGTATCTAAGTGAGTGTGAATTTCCGTTATTCTGTATTGTGAGATTATAATTATAAATACTTTTCACTTAATGTGCCACTTAGAATATCTTATTCATTTAATTTAGAGTTAACGAATGAATATAGTAAAACCATTTAAAAATACTTTTTTTTACGCTTGCTCGAAAGTCTTAAAAACTCAATTATGTAATTAAATATTGTAATTTCTTAATGACTCTAAGGTTTTAAATCACTGACATTCGTGTAATAAATTAATCAGTAACGTAATAACAAGTAATTTAATAAAACGATTAACGGTTATTTAGAAAATGAGCACATTAAGTATTTATTATAACTGGCAACACAGTATAACATCTGCCACTTGACGAAATGGAGTGTCGGACGTGTCCGTAACAATAATATTCGCCTTTTTTATTTAATTGTAATGCTCTCGGCAGTTTAACATCTATTTCTACACCGCTTTCGATTATGTACTTTTCGTGTTTAGACTTTCGTTTAAATTCGCTGCAAAAATATGGAAGAGGTACGTTTATTTAGGTTACTTTTGATACCATATTTTTGTTGTGTCACAATATTGCATGGTGATTTTGTAACTGTGTGTTGCAGGAGCTTAACGAACATGAGCTGGAGGAACGGTTCTACTCTATGCTGCACTATGTAGACGATACGCAGGCTGATAATACCTTGAAGCAAAATGCTTTGGACATCATTGAGAATGCGCCGCGGAGCACCGTGCGGCGCTACTGGCGGACCAGCGGAGAAACTACCGCGCCGCAAAACACTCCTTTCCAGAAGGTAAACAGCACGAAAGAAGATCCAGAACCAGCTACCGAGGACACCAAACCCAAATCAGAGAAGGGCTCCTCCCCATCGGAACCACTGCCACAACATCTCTCTATATTTTATACAGCTGTTCCTCAGAATCTGAAAAAGACCATCGAAATTATTGAAAATGAAGACAACGACATTGTGGAGGTTGAATCAAGTGACGAGGATGACGATGAAGTTATTGAAGTGGCTCTACCACCAAAGCCCACTATCATGATTGAAAGTTCTGATGAAGATGACATTTCTATACAAGATACTTCTACTAAAGCAAAACTTAATGCACATGAAAAGAGCTCCAGTAATGGTGAAAGAGAAGTCTCAGCGAGTCCTGTGCCCTCAATTGTTTCTTCAGTCTCAGATGAATTCATCCGTGGGGATTGTATTGCATTCAACATTTCCTCCCATTGCCCAGATAAACACAGCTTTGATTTCAGCCTTCATGGATCTGATGTTCTTGGAAGCACACCTTCTAAAAACAAGAAAAGGAAAAGAAACAAAGAAAGTGCAACATCTACTCCAACAGTTGCTGAAAAATCACAAAAGAAATCAGCCATTGAAGAATGCTTTGCCACACCTAAGAGCAAAGCAAAAAATAGAAAGGAGAAGGAAAAATCATACGTTGTGACAGAGAAAAGTTTACCAAGTGCGGATGTTTACGATTCGGACAGTAATCAGTCCATAGTCAGTGTTGTAGAATCAAATAAAAACCGTAAGTCATATATTGTTAGTGAGAAGAGCCTACCTAGTGTAGATGTGTATGAAACTGACTCTAATCCGAGTGAAACTCCTAGAGCCACTGACATTTCAAAGCCCTCTCTGACAAGCAATATTGAATCTTCTGATAGCAGTACTTCCCTTGACAAAACTCAAGAAGAGACAGCAAAGAGTATTCGGAAAGAAACTGTATCTAATAATGACCCTGTTACTATTGATCTGACCGAAAACTATTTTGTAGAAGAAGATATTGTCGTCGCCAACGTATCAGGTTTCACAGAATCTGAAGACTACGGAGATGAGACTGTACAAGAAAAGGCTGCACCGAAATTTGGCTCAACAAAGGTCCCGGCAATTTTGTATGAAAATTTGGACTTTGACAACTTGAAAGGCAAAGAGAAGGTGTGCAAGAACCGACGGTATTCTCTGACGACTCTTCGCGCTGAGATGGAGAAGTTTTACAATGAAAGTTGGGGTGGTGAAGACTTCAACCATCGTGAGATACAGAAGAATATGTCACGTAAGTGGAACATCTTTTAATATTTTTTTAAATTAATATACTAATTTGTTCACAAATGGAACAGCCAAAAGAAACATACAGTACATTACGTAATTCATTCCAGTATTTCCATTTTGATGAGTTACTGTACTGATATATTTCTACTGCAGGCCAAATGTATATTTTCTATTACGTATGAAAGGTAGAGCCTACCTTTATCATACATGTGGATTTATGGAATATTTGTCTCTGCTTATTTAGATGTTTTAGCTCTAAAGATCAACACAAATTTTGTAAAAAAAGGTTTAGTTTATTATGTTCTTATGAATTTTTTTGATTAACACAAAAAATAATGATTCACCTTCCCTAGATCATTAGTTGACTAGGTACATAATTTACTACTGCACCATTTTGCTAATTGTACTCGTAAATATCAGTAAACATAAGTGATTGTTTTGAAATATAATGAGTTCATTAAAGTTGTTGCCCAGAATTAAAAGTAATACCTTAATTTAATTTTTCTATTTACATTCTCAATTTGATTGTGATTTTTAGCCTAGACCCCTAGAAGCCTTCTGGATATTAAAATATATTTTTTTCTTTTTTAGGAGATAAAAGTTTATGGGCCATTGATCCCAAGGACAAAATGCCATCGCTGAACAGAAAGAAATACAATGTCATGTGAGTACCTATATTAATCTAATAAAAGAAGCTAATAAATAATAATAAGTTCAAGATTAAAATTTATTGCAATAATATTAAATAAAAGATTTTAAAAACCGTTTCGTTAAATAACTGGTAATTGACATTGATGTCAATTAATGTTCGTACGTAGATCGTACTATTTCCTGATTAATCAATAATTATTAGACAATAAAAATTATTTATAATAGTGTTGTACTACAAGAAATACTTTTAAAGTTCTACCTGTTACTTCTTAACGTTTTAAGTGTTACAAATAACGTTATATTTTAGGTGCAACTACTGCAACCGGCCGGGACACCGTGATGATACGTGCCGCCTCAAGCCACCCGTCTGTTTTATGTGTGGAAACACGGGTCACATGGAACCGCGCTGTCCTAGTAAAATCTGTGTCAATGTGAGTATAACAGGCATTTATCTCGATTAGAGTATTCGCCAAATAGTTGTTAGAGAAAGTATTGTAATAAGTGGTTGTTGTCACCTGGAATTTGTTCTTGTTGAGGGACTTAAGTATACCTCAGTACCTAACAATAAATATCAAAATCGATTAATGTAACGGCCTCTTCGTCCAGGGCGACATTTTCGTTTGCTACCAACCTTATCTATTGACTGTATTTCTTGGCTACATAGCAAAAAAAATAGTGTATGTACATAGGGTAACGAAGTATTACACACACAATTTGTTAAAGCAAGTCTCTCGTTTCAGTGTGGGTCTGCCAACCACATGTACTCGACGATGTGCCGCAACTGCGTGAACTGGAGTCGCATCACGTGCGCCGAGTGTGGCCAGAACGGACACCCATCCAGCCACTGTCCTGATATGTGGCGCCGCTACCATAATACTGTAAGTTATCCACTTTTATATAATAGAAAATTGTTCACCAAGGAAGTGACCGATTGATTACCAACGAAGGTGTAGTTCGAGTTGAATTGTAATCGTGTTTGTCCCGAATGCTTTATACACGACAAGGAAAATAGATAACTTTATTCAAATTAAAATGTCAAATATTAAATTGATTACTTTTTTGTTCAAATAAAAGTACAGCTATGCCCCCACCACTAGCAACGTATGTTTTTGGCATTGTAATTTTAAATGCAGTTTCTATTGTTATCAAAAAAATCTAATGTAAAAAAGTGTGACGTTATGGTTTTTCATGCATTTTTTACATTATACATTTTGTATATCTTGAACAATTGCAAACAATATTTTTTTTGGCTACTGGGAGAAAACTTGTACTTAATGTTATTTTTTTTATTTCCAGATCGATGTTACTCCAATTTTGGAAGAAAATCGGTTTACAAAGAAACACTACCAGTTATTCTGCAGTGGATGTACCCGACGTGGTCATTTAGTCCACACATGCCGCCTCTCTCTTCCGTTTTCGGGCCTCCCGATCAATTCTCCCTTTGTAAATATGTATCGCCCTATATACGCCCCCGTATCAGACACGAATACACCCGACCAAAGCTACAACAATCAGAAAAATAAACGATCATTCAAAACCTTCCAGCAAGAGTCCACCATCTCGTCGGCCGCTATCACACCATCGAGGCCGGAACACGGGAAGCGACAGTCTAAGTCGCCGACTGTCCACGAAACACATACTAACAAGAAGAGGAATATGTGCATATCAGAAAATACAGAGGCACAAGCTTCAAAGAGTCCCGTGCGACCGGACCATCAAAGGAAAACATCTCAAAGTAAGGAACCTTCTGAAAATATCGAAGAAGCAAAAGAACGGGAGTGTGTTACAGCTAATGTTCCCGTTACGGAAGCAGCACCGGACTTTATTCCTATCAGCAGCTGGAGCACCAGCAATCATGACAAAAAGGGACACGTTATTCAAGATAACGAAGTATCTGATACGAGCGACGTCGTGACTTCAGCCAGAATTTATGTTACGAGTCAAATAATTGATAAACTAAAATCAACAGAAGGCGAAGGCTGGCTCAAGCAAATGAAAGAAAAGTTTCACGTTACCGTTGAAAACGCGGATAGTAATTCATTTTTAAGCATAAAAGGTAAAGTTCGAGATCAGGAAGCTTTCCAATCTGCATTCAGGGAATGGGTTACCGAAAAACCAAGCACTAACGCCGATGATCGTGACATCTCACATCAAACCGAAGGTGATCGATCCTTTTTCAGCAACAATATACCTAAAAACAGGAAAAATGTCTTGCGAAAACTGGCTAAGGCTTTTAAATCATTGAAAGTCGATTTAGGAGAGCCCAACGAGTTGTTTAAGGAGCTAAACTATCTAAAGAAAAATCACCAGCAGCTTCTTAAGCAGAAAGTGATCAACCCTAAACAGTTGAACAACAACCGAGATCGCATTAATCTGATGGTTAAGAAACTCAACATGATACTAGTCGGGCAAGCTGGCCTTGCAGGCGGTTTCAGACATTTAAAAGAGTTGCAGACATTACAAGAAAAACTTATAAACATCCAGCAGAAAACCATCTCTCTTGATTTGCGCGAAGAGATCGGTGAGCATTTCCAAACCATTTTCACTGCTGCCCCTAGACACGATTATGTCGAACTACTGAACTCATACAATTTCAAACCGCCACTGCTGCACCAGTATAGGAAACTTTCTCTAAACAAGTGTAAAATGAAGAAATTCATCACCATTCCATTCACACAGAAGAAGAATCAACGTTCTATAAAAGAAGCGAAAGTGAGCATTGAAAAAAGTAAACCAGAAATTATTAGCTGCCAGAGTCCAGTAAGGAAACCATTAGTAGAGAAAACTAAGAATAAATTAGTTTTCTTTAAGAATAGGCTGATGAACGCTCGCCCTAACGACACGGTCCACAGGAAGACGCGAAACGAATTAGTGCAAAAACTACAATCGTACATCGGCTCGTTGAGTAACGACGTCAATATGTCGTCAAAGAGTATAAAAAAGATGAGAAGAGTTCAAGAACAGGCGCAACTGTTTTTAAATAATGCATAATTATAAGTGATGGCACTTTTTGCGGCGTATATTAGTTAAAAAATGCGTCGTAAATTCGGCAAAATATACGCGGGATCCCACTCGAGTGGGTCTGTTTATTTAATTGCCGGCTCGGTATATGCACTCATAATGTGCACGTGAATTAAATAAATATACTTAGTGTAAAGCATACTTTCATCTTTTATTTTAGACCCCAATAACGTTCAAATAAAATGTAAATACATTTATCACATACACACCTAGTTTATAATGGTGCTAATTCCTGTAAATACCATCTAATTTTATTTTAAGTTATATCTGTCATTTTCTTATCCGCCGAAAAGGAAAGGGACGGGTAATTGACAAGCATAAAATTTATGGAACACACGTCAATTTTAAGCACAAATCTAAACCAACCGTCTAAAAATTTTACATCAGTCAATAACCCGACACATTCATTTACTCATTCTTCCTAAAATTAAGAGCTGTGAATCATCCGTCCCTTTCCTTTTCGACGGATATGAAAATGACGGATATAACTTAAAATAAAATTAGGCGGTGTTTGCAGGAATCGGGGCCAATGTCTCATTAAAACAAATTCAATGAGGGACTTTCCAGGTTTCGTTCCCTAAAAAACAATATAAATGGCGTTACACAGATTTGTTATTGCTCGGGTCCATAATTATTTATTTTCTTCCACTCATTATTATTCTGATCAAAATAAAGAGGAGCAATATACACATCAACATAATTCTATACATATGTATATGATCCAAATATCAAGTGATAATTATTTGTATACATGCCTCTGCCAATATATTATATTTTTGAATAATTATGTACTCGAGCAGTAAGAAAATAAGTAATTATCACGTTAAATCTGTACAACGCCATCTATATTATTTTTGGGGAACGTAGCCTGGAAGAAGATGAAGAACCCCGAACCCCACATAAAATTGTTCTAACGTTACAGACTAGTACAATATTTACCGTTACAAAATGATGTATAACGTTCGTTAGTTATAATAGCTCTACGATATTGGAACATTCAACACTACTAACATACGTCATCAGTCATCCAACCATTCATATTGTCTGTGATAAAAATTGATAACAGGTTTTTTATTTGGCTAGTTACTTGTTGATTTCATTTATCATAATCAATAATAGCAAAAACAAATCCTCAACACGGAAACTCTGTTCTAGAATAGAAAAAAAATGCAGTTATGTTGTAGTGTTTTCATGTTTTACATATTCGAAATATTTTTCGTGTTAACATGTATTCTAAATTCAAGTTGCGGCCGAAGGGTACGTAAAATAAATGAAAAATAATTATTTTTTTATATTGTTTTTTTTTCAAAAATGTAACTAACGAGGTATTTTGTTATACACAGTTTGATTACTATCCTGGTTATTATGGAGAACAAGAAAATAAAGCAAAACTTGCTTTGGAGAAATTAGAACATGGTTTGTAAAGACCTTAATTTTATGCATATAATTTATTGTTTTTAAAAACCTCTATAAATACATAAAAAAGTATTTTTGAATTCTAGCACCTCAATGGGTAAAAAACTGGCCTGATGCTTCGGTGAAGATGGGCCAGGTGTCTGGGGTGGCACTTGACAATTCTGGGAATGTGCTCGTGTTCCATAGAGGTCATAATGTGTGGGATGCAAACACATTCTCTGACAAGGACATATATCTAAATCTAGCGGAGCCTCCTATATCACAACCAACAATTCTGGTATTCAATGAAACTGGAGATCTCATTGATATGTGGGGAGAAAATCTGTAAGTATCTTTCATAATATCTCTTATGCTGTGGGACTAGAAGGAAATTATTCCACCATAATATATGTGGAGAAGAGATTGGTTGGCTCTTGGCCAATCCAGTATCAGTAAAGGCAAAACTTATAAATAGATACTGTACTGTGTCTGTTAGGAATAACAATCCCTGAACAGCATGGTGTAGTGCTGTAATGGTGTTCTCTTATAAAGTGATGATTTGATCATCATTAAACGCTGCAAACTATGAGGCTGGCATAACCACCAAGAGTGGCTCATGCCTCTAAAAATAAGATAAGAAAAAAATACCACTTTAACACTTTCAAGGACAGAACGTCTACGGACGTTCCGATTCCAAGGTCTACCTATCATGAACCATCAATGTCCCATGGTCTCTGCCTGTGAAAGGGTTAAACATGACTAAATTATGATGTGCAGGTTTCACATGCCACACGGTATCACAGTGGACAGCGAGAGCAACGTGTGGGTGACGGATGTGGCAATGCACCAGGTGTTTAAGTTTAATCCACAGGACAGGGAAAACCCCGTACTAGTGTTGGGGGAGAAGTGAGTATATGACATTAACAATACGTACTAAACCTCTGATTATGTAAAGTGTCTCATAATGACTTGTTATAATTGATTCGAATCCCGGTGGGGACAAATCACTTTGTGATCCCTAGTTTGGTTAGGACTCACCTGATTGTCCAAAAGTAAGATGATCCGTGCTTCGGAAGGAACGTTAAGCCACTGGTCCCGGTTACTACTTCCTGATGTAAGTACGTAGTTGTTACATGAGTCACTTCAGGGGCCTATGGCGGCTCAATGAAAACCCTGACACCAGGGTTGATGGGGTTGGTAATGCACCTCACAACCCACACGTTAGAAGAAGACTTGTTATGATAAGGCCATCAGCATGCAGCAGGGTCTGCACGACAAACACGAATTATAAAAAGTCCCAATTATATCGAGCGTTTTGATATCTACGTAGATAGATGTCGTATGGCTATTGGTCGGAGCCCTCGATATAATTCGCGTCGCGTCGTGGTTGCCATCTCGCCAGGATTAAGTAGAGGTCAACTTGTCTACATTGACGTTTTATTGTTTAAGATTCGTGCCCCGTGATGATGAAACCCACTTCTGCAAGCCCAGTGCAGTAGCTGTAATGTCCAATGGAGACTTCTTCGTCGCTGATGGTTATTGCAATACCAGGATCATCAAGTATGCTGCCGATGGTAGCAAGCTGCTGCAGTTTGGGCGCCGTAAGTGTATATCTACTTAAACAGAAAAGCCATTTTTAAGACTCTTTATTCTTTGCCTGGCAAGAAATATAATAGTTTAGAATGTGTTCAGTTCAGCATAGTGTGGTAATGACCTCCGTGGTCCAGTGGTTGAGCGTTGGGCTCACGAGGTCCTGGGTTCGATTTTCGGTGGGGACATTACACAAAAATTACTTTGTCGTCCCTAGTTTGGTTAGGACATTACAGGCTGATCCGTGCTTCGGAAGGCACGTTAAGCCGTTAGTCCCGGTTACTACTTACTGATGGTAAGTAAGTAGTCGTTACGTCAAGGGCCATTGGTGGCTCAATAGTAACCCTGACACCAGGATTGATGAGATTGATATACACACACACGAGCATAGTGTGGTTCTTGGCAACTTGTGGTCTCCATACAAAAATCCCAACCTTACCGCATAGGTGCGAACAAGACTTAACCCCCCTCCCCCTCCCCCCCCACCCCGAGACTGCTATTTAGACTAAAATAAGACTCTGGCACTTTCCTTTTCGGTGGATAAGAAAATGACTGGTATAACTTAAAATTACATGGTGTTTTACAAAGGATGTTTTCGGGGTACCGAACAAAGCATAGTACCTCGCTAGTCACAAGTGGTAGTGTGACTAGGGATCGACGATCCAACGGTGTTATGTTGGAAGTTGTATAATATGCGTCTTGCTGTGTAAACTTCAATATCGCGTTTCACGACTGCTTCAAGACTGCATTATTAAATGTGGCGCCATCTGTTGCATGTGGGCGGAACTAGCTGGCCAACTAGTTGGGTCCGCCACAGTGTCATTACATACTGTACATTTGCAGGACATGCTCTACCTTTATTTTGGCATCTTTTATATTGTAACGGTGTTCTTGCAAATAAACTTCTATTGTACAACCTGCTTGCCAGGCGCGGGCGAGTCCCCGTTCGTGTTCCAAGTGCCGCACGCGCTGACGCTGGCCGAGGACCGCGGGCTGGTGTGCTGTGCCGACCGCGAGCGCGGCCGCGCCGCCTGCTTCCGCGCAGACAACGGCACGTACGTTACCGCCTTCCGCAGCTGGCTCATAGGGCCGCGCCTCTTCAGTGTGGCCTACGCCCCTATACATGGTAACTATTATGTTTCTTCTTCAGAAAATGCCTAAGCATTATACAGTGTGTTAGTGACATCGTAACAAAAACTTTAGGGATGATTCAGACCATGATTCTGAGTTGATATAGACCAGAATTTCCTGACAGAAAATTCATGATTTTTTTGTATTATTTTCACTTTTCAGTTCCATACTTTTGCAACTCAGAATCATGGTCTGAATCATCTCTAAAGTTTAGTTACGATGTCACTTACACCCTGTATATTTTAGTATAAAACTCTTCCATACACAGCATGAAGACTCGGTGGTGTTGATGACGTAGATTTATCCACGTTTCACCAACTCGCGGTGGTCCGCGGACCACTTATGGTCCGTGAAAGCTAAAAGGTGGTCCATAAAGATTTCTGATTGAACACGCCATTCAATAAAAGCGCTTCATTCAACAAAGAGGCAGCAATCATACATTTTCTTGATTTTTGTGTTAATAATCTATTCAGCTGGTTAATAGTTTGACCACAATGACTGTTTTCAATATTCTTCTCTATTTTATAAACTTGTAACATGGAACGGGACCACTTTTATTTCATTTTTATTAACATGGATCCATGTGAAAGTGAAACCGTGTGAGCGAGTGTGTGTGTGAAAGTGGTCCCGAAAAATGATAAAAATAAATAAATCAAAGTTGTGGAACATGGATTCATGTTAATAAAAATGAAATGAAAGTGGTCCCGAGTCAAAAAAGGGTTGGGAACCACTGGTTTGAACCTGCCTCCTCCACAGGCGGTCGTCTCTACGTCGTGAACGGCCCCAGCGGTTCCCGTGAGATACCAGTTCGTGGCTACGTCATAGACTTCAACTCTGGCCGGCTCATCCAGACTTTCGCACCAGGTAAAAAAACCACCTTTCTTCTTTTTATTTACGGTTCGATTTCATTATGTAGAAAATTCTGTTCTGGGAGCAAATAAGTCTTCGGGCATGTAAAATCCGACAGAGGTACTGTGTCCTTTGCAATATGATGGAAAATTATAATTAAAACATAATAACGGGTTCTTACCGCGTTTAAATCAGGGATATGAGACTCCCGATATTTCGACACTGTTGCAAGTGCCAAGATCACGGGATGACTGATGAGATTGGAGTGGAGAAGGTAGATCCATAATCAAAAAAATCATAATCAATCATAAGATCATAATCGTAGGGTGATCATGGCACACACAACAGTGTCGAAATATCGGGAGTCTCATAACCCTGATTTAAATGCGGTAAGAACCCGTTATTATGTGTTTTAATTATTATAATAACCGCATAAACTTAAAACAATGGTGATAGGCTGATCCCTTGTTATCATAAGGTTCATAACCATTAATTTAAGGTTTAGGAAGTCACAGGAAAAGAGGCTGCAAGTTGTATGTAGCCCTGTCTACCCCATTTCGATATACAGGAGAGAATATTCTATCCTATTCCAGACGGTGGTCTCTCCAACCCTCACGACGTAGTGGTCAGTCCTGATGGCTCCAGGGTGTACGTGGCAGAACTGAACCCGTACAAGGTGTACAAGTTTGTGGACGACCAGCTCAAGAATGAAAGGAAAGAAGTCAAGAATGTCACCATCCCCGCTAAGCCTACAGCCACCATCGGTAAGTAGGTCTGTAGTGTTCGTTTTTGGTTGCTTTTTGATTTTTCGCTTGTTTCCTTTTCTTTTAATTCTTTTAGAAGGACGTACATTGACCAAATTGTAGATGTCCTTAGAAAAGGTTCAGAACGATCTACTCTGAACCGGCGTGCGTGTATGAAGCGATTGATGAATGTAGAGGAAGCAAGAGAAGTATGTCTGGATCGAAGCAAATAAAATTCCATAGGCTCTGCTTACCCCGGTGGGAAATAGGCGTGAGTCTTATGCCTATCCATGGCCATATATTGTGAAGATTTCAACCAGCTACATAATTTGACGACGCCATGTCTCTAGCGTGAAAAATTACGACTCAAAGTGTAACTATGTTACCTACTGAATAAATATATTTTTGAATTTGAATAGTCGACAAAGGCGCCTTTTCGAACGCACAAATACCTAACCTAATTTTAGTTGGACACCACTTAAACTAGTGCTATCCTTCATTTACAGTAAGTGCAAGAAAGGGATAGAGCTAGTTTTAGTCCTGTCAAATTAAGTTAAATGACAAAAATTATGAGATGAACAGACATAGGACGTGTATTTGTGAATAAAAAAAAATGTCTGGTTTTACAGCCTACTCGTAAGTAAATCTCCATTACAATTGGTTGAAATCCGTGGTATATGACGTGTCGAGATGTGCTAATAACGAGTGGAATTAACATATTTACCTGTTGTGTAAATACTGGGAAATCCACTCCGTCAATTTGTAAAACAAATAATTATTAATGTTGTTCAAGAGATGACATTATGAGTCATGTTCCTTGAAAGTATACGTATATACTTAGTATTTACATAATGACCCCGATTCCTGCAGACACCTCCTAATTTTACTTTAAGTTATAACTATCATTGTCTTATCCGCCGAAAAGGAAAGAAACGGATGATTGACAGCTCTTAATTTTAGGAAGAATGAGTAATTTAATGAATAACCTGGGCGAATCAAAAAGGTATCTCGCTGGTATGCAAACTGTTTGACGTGTGCTGTCAACATAGTTCTGGCGGGTTATTGGCCAATGTAAAATTTTTAGACGGTTGTTTTAGATTTATGCTTAAAATTGACGCATGTTCCATAAATTTTATGATTGTCGATTACCCGTCCCATTCCTTTTAAGCGGATAAGAAAATGACAGATATTATTATCACCAGAATTATCAGCAATATATTACACTGGGGGTAAAGGAAGAACATTAATGCGTTCAGCTGCTTATTATCCCAGGCAAATCGCAAAAACTGACTATGCCTGAGAGATTCTGTTTTTAATAACTTATTCTCATAAACGGGGCACAAACCCTTGAAACCGCGTGATTGATGAATTATTTATGATCCAAACATTTATTCAAACTCATAAAGTCGAATTCACTGGTTTTATGAGTTTGAAAGAACACGTGATACTCGTACTGTAGGTAATGGATACGGATCTACCACGTTCTACCACGGACTTTAAAGGCTAGTAGTTATAATGTACTGAATTGTAAGAGAGACGTCACACTGTGGGCGTTGTAATGTACTCAATGGTAAGAGAGACATCACACCGCGGGCTTTGTAATATACCGAATGGTAAGAGTCGTCACACTGCGGGCTTTGCGCTGAGTTGAGTCCGCAATGTAACGTCTTTTCTATATAACAGTAAGTAGGTATATTATAACTACTAGCGTCCCGGCGGTAGTACCCGGCAAAGAGCTTACGTCAGAGACGCATTGAATGACGTGTACGTGTGTTGCGCCAGAGGCGAGCAGCGTGGGCGCGGAGGGCGCGCGCTGGGCGTGGCGCGGCGCGGCGGCCGGCGCGGCGGGCGCGGCGCTGCTGGCCGCCGCCGCGCTGGCGCTGCTGCGCGCGCGCAACAACGGTAAGGGCCGCGAGGCGCAGCCGCTCATGTAGCTGCCCAAAGGGACCTAGCCATACCCCTGCCCGGTGGCACCGACGCAGCACTTCTATCTAGACAGCATCACGCCCATAGACGGCACTCATTTATCTCCTATTTCAAAATAAAAAAAACTTTTCACATATTTTCATGATTTATACAACTTTTTGTAGCAGTGCTCTGAGCCCATGGTAGGTATGGTAACTTACGTACGGCACAATACTTTGTACCGCATACGGTAACGAATCAGTTTTAATTGACGACAACATTGTTAGAACACGGAATAGAAGTGTGTTGGTAAAAACGGGCTTAGAAAACAAAGCTCAAATCCAATTTTATACGAATTAGAATTGCGAGGAGATTTAGGATGTCGCCAATCTTGGTGATGTAGATTAGGTGTCCGCCAAATTGAATTGAACTATATACGTAAAATATCCGTCATATAAAAAAGAGTAGGTACCTATCATGTAACAATTCCTAAATCAAAATATGTCCACAGATTCAGTTCTAGACTAGAAAATGTCCCGAATAGAAAAAATCACAGTACAAATCAATATTTTGAAAAAAAAAAACGAGAAAAAGACTCCCCACTCTTTTACACCACATTAATCTCACAGTGGCCCCGATTCCTGCAGACACCGCCTAATTTTATTTTAGGTTATATCCGTCATTTTCGTATCCGTCGAAAAGGAAAGGGACGGATGATTCACAGCTCTTAATTTTAGGAAGAATGAGTAAATTAATGTGTCGGGTTATTGACTGACGTAAAATTTTTAGACGGTTGGTTTAGATTTGTGCTTAAAATTGACGTGTGTTCCATAAATTTTATGCTTGTCGATTACCCGTCCCTTTCCTTTTCGGCGGATAAGAAAAGGACAGATATAACTTAAAATAAAATTAGATGGTATTTACAGGAATTAGCACCATTATTATATTACTTCGAAATACATTCCAATTACCTCAATTTTCTTACATATATAAAAGTAGGTACTTATATGTAAATTATAAATAATCAAATGACGATATAAAATATCCAAAAAACTGCCCAACTTAATCTTCATTTATAAATATAGCATTTAAATGTTAGGTACAAATTGATGTGTGTGAATAAGCATTTAAAAAAATAAAAAAATAATTAGGTATTTATAAAATACTTATACATAGGGAAAGCGCTCATTCATTTCCTCTTGTTTAAATATTTTGATCTCGTTTTCATCTGTGACTTTGATCTGATTACTTGAATATACATTATTTTTTATTAATTTTTAAGTAGACTGAAGCACTTTTATAATAGTAATTACTACTCTTATTTATTTGAATTACAATCGATAAAAGTATTGCTAAAAGATACGTAAAAGTCTATATTCCGATTCCTATTAGGAATTTCTGAATAATAATAAAATCCTATAATAATAATTATAATAGTGCCCTTTTCCATTATTATATATATATATTTTAAATATTCATAATTTAACTGTGTTGTGTTCCATTCCGCCAATGTCGATTGTAACTCGAACCAAAAACATGAAATAATCATAAAGTGGGTGTAATTATTTTTTTATATTTTTCACCCATTTTATCTCCGTAGTTGTAAGGTGCTAACTCCACGAATCTTTTTAGATTATTTATTTATATTTTATATTATTCAAGTTGTTGTTTTGTGATGTTTATTTAAGCTTATATATAATATTTGGTAGCCAGAAGACGAATGCATTTTTTAACTAAAATTGCCAACAAATGCGGAATTTATAATTTTTCACGGCTTAGAAGCGAGTTTATAATAGCCTAGTTTTCTATTATTACAATACGCTTTTGATTTTAAATTGGTGTTTAATTAAAAAACGAGAATTCACAGCACAATTTTCTTGTGTTCCTCTTCGGACTACATATTAATCAATCACAGTTTTTTATACACTTTTTCACAATTTTAAACCTTATGTACTTACGTTACGCTTGTATATAGAGATAGTGAATATTGTGATGTAAGAATATGTTATTGAAATATATTTATTGGAAGCAGCTTTTGTCTTTTTATTTTTCGCACCACCGCATATCGCATGTTTTCTCCTTTTGGCGCGCTTTTCACTTTTTTATACTTTTTAATAAGTGCACAACGTAAATGTTTTTTGCACAGGTTTTTATTTTCGTAATCGATCGATTTTAATGTAATACATTTTATTTTCTATGTAAGCATGGTTTTCAGTATGTATGTATTTCAAACAAAGTTACGAGCGTAGAAATGAAGTAAGTACCTACTTGGATGACAAGCGCATAATCATTCAATTTATTCTATTAAAGATGGTTTAGGAGTCTTTGGTTGAAGTGAAAAAAAAAATCTAGAGAAAAAAGTCTTTATTCCACTCGCAATATGGCGAAGGCTATAACTTCTACAAACCAATCTAAAATCCTTGTTTAGCCAATGGTATCTATTTACGGACATTCTCTGACAGAGCAGTCAAGATATAAGTACATTTTATTTACCCGCAAAATGGCGGAAGACTTTGTTAAGTCAGTCTATAAAACTTATCAAAAATATTACATTTCTGATTTGAAGTACCCTTTCATATACTTAGTTTACAATGTGTCTAAAAAAAAATGACATCATTCAGTATAGGCTCAGAGTATAAGACATAGCGTGAGTTACGGCCTACGACCCTGATGTGCTATGGTCCCTGCTGAGTGGGTCACAAAAATCAAAAATTTAACAGTTAAATTTTGTAACGACTGACTTTCATCCTTCTCAGACCCCTATTATGGATGATAGCGACACCGTAACGCAAACCTTGAAAGATGATTCAGAGTTGATAAGTGGAGTTTTCGGTCGCAAAACCTATAATTTCTTTTTTTTTTGTTTTTTCCGATGGAATAATCCACTTGATATTAACTCAGAATCATGAGGTGACTCAACCCCCTCAGTATTCGTTACGATGCCACGTACACCCCACCCCACAAGTACGTACAGTTAGCCGTACGTGTACGTATGAGTGTTAGTGACACCGTGTCGAAAACTGAGTGATTCAGACCGTGATTATGAGTTAATAACCAAGTGGAATTTTCCATCGCAAAACTCGTGCAAATGTTATTGTTTTTTAAACTACTTTTCCGACGGAAAATTCCACATGATATTTACTCAGAATCATGAGCTGAATCATCTCCCTCAGTATGCGGTAGGCTGTCAATAACGCCGTGTATAATTAACGTGCAGCCCATAATGTTGGTGAAGGTCGCAAGGGTCTGCCGCGGCGCCGCTGGGAGTACGGGCATGGGGAGTTCAAGCTGCGGCGGCTGCTGGAGCGGCGGCGCTTCACGCGGGTGCACTCCGAGGACTCCGACGAGGAGCCCGCGCCCATGCTGCCTCCGCACCCGCCCGCCACCGCCTGATGGACTCTCGCCGTACTCGTGTCTACTAATTGAGTCTACGACATAATTGGGTAGATGACTGTCAAAAATAAACTATGAAATGTCAATATCGTCGCCCTATAGCGAATACCTCGTAAGCGCCTTTTTAAAAATCACATTCAAATTGAGTTTTGAGTGTTGTTGTGAGTTTTGTGTGACAGGCAATCAAACCGGACCTGTCAAATTTTCAGGTTAGGTGGGTAAACGGATCCTCTGAAAACGGTATAACGCTATCGAGATGATGACATTGAGATGTCGACGTTAGAATCAATCCAGGTAAACGCTTGAGCTTTAAAATTGCACCCAGGCTGAAATTGATTAAAATAAATCGAGGTATTCTTGGAGAAAATTAGGTACATCAGAAAGTATTTTTTCAAAAAGGCGTTTGTTTACGAGGTTTTCTCTATGACGATATTGAATTAGAAGCCAGTCTGGAATAACAAAAAAACAAACCCCTGTTACTAGAAAACGTATTTTTAATTAGTTTAGCCAGTCATCTACCCTTACATTTCGTTAGCTAAGTTCAGTCACTAAACGCAGTGATTTCATTCTCTTTGTAGGTCACTAACTTATAGTTCATTCTGCCAAATCGGACACGTCTTTAGAAATGTGTCGCCGTGGGGCCGAAGCCAACCCGTAGAGGCCCCTTAAGACATTTTAATCTAAATGTGGTGTGACACCAACTGGCGATTAGCCCTGTATGCACTATGGGAGTGCACCCAAAGACTACCAAACTATGGACTCAGCAAAGATAATTCAGTCACTACGTTTTAGGACTAAGCACGCGGACCTCCGTGCTTTTGTATTTTGGACTTGCTTCTCGAAAGACTATGACGGACTAATGAATTTTGATTGCGATTCGCTGATAGACGAGTATAATAAGTATACTCTTTTAACTATGAAACTTCAAAAAGCAATAGACTAGTATTATTGATATCAATCCGGTCCACAAATGATATCCTAGGATCATAATCTACCCACTTATATACTTAATAATAGTCTTAACTTTTTGAAACTATCCTTCCTTCTTCGTACAAAGTGCATTCCTATGTAAATAAGCTTAAATTAATATTGGTGCTAATTCCTGTAAATACCATCTAATTTTATTTTAAGTTATGTCATCATTCATTTCATCATCATGTCTGTCATTTTCTTATCCGCCGAAAAGGAAAGGGACGGGTAATCGACAAGCATAAAATTTATGGAACACACGTCAATTTTAAGCACAAATCTAAACCAACCGTCTAAAAATTTTACGTCCGTCAATAACCCGACACAGGACACAGAAAGACAGCACGTCAAACGGATTGCATACCAGCGACGTACCTTTTGATTCGCCCGGGTTATTCATTCATTTACTCATTCTTCCTAAAATTAAGAGCTGTGAACCATCCGTCCCTTTCCTTTTCGACGGATATGAAAACGACGGATATAACTTAAAATAAAATTAGGCGGTGTCTGCAGGAATCGGGGCCATTGTATATTTGTGTTTGTGACGTAACCGAATGAAGAAAAAAAGTGTACTGTGGATGTAAAGTTGGATCGAGTTTTGAAACTGAAAACCGCCAATCTTCTGCCATATTATTATACAATAACGTACTTACATATCTGTAACTATCGTACGTTATTTACAGATATCTTCATTTTTATTTAGTTTGACTTGTAGTAATCTATAATTAACATTATTTCATAAGCGTGAAGCGTGGATACTCAGTTCATCTTGCGAATGAGGATAAAAACTAGAAGCTTAAATGTAGACAATAAGTTTTTCAAGTTTTCTTTTTTCCAATATTTAGGTCATAAATATAACACTAGGATTTTGCAGTTAAACTCTACGCAAAGGGTTATAGTGTAAAAATATAACTAAATCAATATGTTTGTTTACTCAAATAGTATGGGGAACTGTCAAAATTTAAGGACACTCAACAGTAGGGACACCTGGGCCCTGTTAAATAAAACTTACAATTGTAAATTACAGCGACAATTTGATGTACATTGCGGAGTGTGTGATCACGAGTATTTTGCAGTTTCATATTAGCTACGTAATGAACATCAAATTGTCGTTGTAATTTACAATTGTAATTTTCATTAAACAGGCCCCTGGGCGGTTAAAATGGCCGCATCGAAGCAATTCATCTAGGAAAGCAATACTGACATTTGTTTGCATTGCGCACTTACTTTTATATGCGCAAATGTCAAATTGCAATATTGCTTTCTTGGATGAATTGCTTCGATGTGGCCATTTTAAACCCCCTAATGGGTGAAATAGGTAGTTTTTATCCTCATCGGGAATATAATCGTGAGCTTATGCTTTGGTATCTGTGTTTATTCTTGTTTTATACCATATTATATAATGCTTTTACGGCGATGGCCTCTCACACAGCGGACAGCATTGTTATAACAGCTGCCTGTCTGGGAGTTATGGTATAGACCTAAGTAAAAGGAATCGAAACATACAGGTGTAGTGATGTCAACGTGTGCATATTGTAAAATATTTGACGTAAGAAAAAGTATATATTTAACAAAATATCATTTAATTATAAAAGGCATTATAATCCGACTTAGGTACGTACCTGAAGATAAAAAATAGAGCACTAAGCACAAAATTAGTTTTACATGTAAAATAAACTAATAGTTTGTAAACATAATTGTGTTGATTCCTACATACGATCTAATTTTAAGTTATACCTGTAATTTTCTTATCCGCGCCGAAAAGGAAAGAGACGGGCAATCGACAGGCATAAAATTTATGGAACCCACGTCAATTTAAGGCAGAAATTAAAAAAAAAAAGCTCCCAAAATTGTATATTGGCCAATAACCCGACAGAATTAAGTTGACTGCACATGTCAAACAGGTTGAATATCAGCGGTACGCCTATTTTATTCGCCCGGGTTATTATTTATTCATTCTTTAAATTCAATTTAAAATTAACAGTGTCAATCATCCGTCCCTTTTCTTTTTGGAGGATAGGAAAATGACGGGTATAATTTAAAATAAAAGTCGGACGTGTCTGCAGGAATCGGGACCATTGAGTCCATACTTATCCGTATACTAAGATAGATAGATACATATACTAATATATGAATAGATAGTAGAACAATGCAAAGTATGCCTATAGCAAGAAGTGGGCAGTTTCCTAGGTCAAAAATAAATCATGAAATTCTGACTAAATAAAGACAGATCTAAAGGTGACAAAAAAGTTTTCTTTTTTTTCTATTCAACTTATTTATGAATTTTAATAAAGTAAAAAGTCATACAAATTCCACAGTCATTTCGTGTTTTGACATTTAGTAGTCGTTGGAAACTACCCTATTTCTATTTGTTTTAAATCGACTACCTAATCACTGACTTTTACAGTTTTCTAATAGCAATGAATTGTCATCTTTGGCATTGGCCAAAGAATCTTTTACATAATATCATTCTTTGAAATATACAAATGTTTCTTTATTTCCATCGCATAAAACTAAACTCATCAATATTATATCGCCTTATAGTGAAAAGTACGTAAGCGCCTTTTTGAAGAATGACATTTGAAGAAAGATAAAAATTTACATCACAAACTTTTGCCTACTTGACAGTTCTAACAATAAAATATGAAATATGTCGGATATGGTACTTTAACATTTACCAATAGCTTTTTTATTAACATAATTTTTAAATATTTTTACAAGATAACAATGCGATTTTTATCTGTGTATTACAAGACCCGGAACACGGGCGGCCATGATTGAGCTTCGTGTGACGTCACGTTTCACAAAATAAACAAAAGCTATCTGTCAGATGTCAAGTCACTGAAAGTGGCGCGTAGTTTGACAGTTTCTTTGTTTATTGAATTGTGACGTCACTGGGCAAAATGTCACGCGACCGATCGTTTTCCCGCGAAATTTGAGATTATTTTTCGAGAAAATACAATATTTTAAGAGGTATGAAATAAGCGATTGTAATTTTTAAAATACTTATCCGGAAAACTGTCAAGTAACCAATTGGAACTAGTTTGTTTATTACGAGGTTCTGTTAACAAAAATCGCAACAGAATGTCATTTTTTAAAAGTCGCTTGCGTGGTTTTAGCTATAAGGTGGCGTTATAATATAGCGATCAAATGCTATTGAATGTTCCTATACTTATAACAGATGTATAGAAGTCAAGTAGTCAGTGTTGCGTTGTTATCTTCGAGCCACTATAATGTGATTCCGTGGAGATATCTTCGGGTCGAATACAGGACGAATCTCGCACGATAGACCTGAAAATAATAAATTGTCGAGCTGAACACTAGCCGATAAAAAAGCCAACGCTATTGGCTACGCGATAAATGAACCAAAAGTATCCAATACCTATTCCAACCAATTTTTTTGATTTATAAACCAATACCAAATATCAACAGCTCCAGCTTAGGACTTCGTATCAACAGTGGCTGCAAGTTGTCTTTGATTACTTGTGGCTCTGCCCACCCCATTAGGGATTACGGGCGTGAGTTTATGTATGTATGTATGTATGTACCAAATATCAATAAAAATTATCTGGGCGCATGTTAAACTATGTAGTACCTACCTACTAATTAAGTACAGCGAGGCGAGTTAAGCGCATTCATTCACTCCTCGCATAAACCTGTACGGGTTTTCTGTTTAGAGGAGCGTCTTATTTTATTTCTAAGGATTTAATTGTTTTTTTTTTTATATTGATAAATAAATTTAAAAAAAAAAATATTATGAGGGACTTTCGAGGTTACGTTCACCAAAAACAATATAGATGGCGTTGTACAGCTTTAACGTGTTAATTACCTATTTTCATTACATAATTATTCCAAAAGACAATGTAATGGCAGAAGCATATATAAAAATAATTTCTGCTCGATATTTGAATCACATTGTGTATAGATTTATGTTGCTACCTATATTGCTTCTATTTATTTTGTACAGAACAATAATGCGTGTAAGATGTAAGCCTGAGTGTGATAAAAAGAGTCATCATTTATACCTTAAAACAAAGATAAAAGATGCATGTATCTGTTATCCATGAAATTAGAAGGTTAAACGAAGAAAAATCTGTATAACGCGTAAAAGGAAAAGTCCCTCATTGGTTAATTAATCGCGTTTCCAATTTCGCGGCAAGAAAATAAAACATAAAGTAACTGTATGAATGTTGCAAGACGAATAATTTCACTGTAATTCGTACTAATTCTAGTATGGGTGGGTACGGTAAAATCCTATTACTTTGCCAAATAAACACTACAAGTTAAGATAAAATGTTCTGAGATTGAGTGCCAAAGTAAAATAATCTAATCTTAGATGTGTATTTGTAAGATATGTTTAGTAAATGTAAGCCATCGCGGCGCGAGAGGGCGCGAGTTATATCGAGGACTTCGACCAATACATAGACAGTTTAAACGCATAATTTGCATTCGCTGCGTGTAATAGTCGAAGCCCTCGATATAATTCGGTTATTGTGCAGCCCTAGCGCCTAGTCTCACATAGTCGCTTGAACAAAGAACACGACGGTATCATAAAGATACAAAATATAACTTAAAATGTTGTACTAATGGCGCTGCGAATAATTAACAAAATTCTGATTCTTTTCTTCTTCTTCTATCGCCCCACTATTGAAAAAATCAACAAATAATATCTCTCTCCCTATTTAAGAGCTGCGCTCTTGTCGGTGGAGTAACCGCCATTCCTCTCTTCTTCCCGCCAACAACAACAACACATAACAACACAAAACACAACACTTAACATTTATGAAACAAATAAAAGAGAAGGTGCAGGTCGTGTCGTATCGGGAGGTGAAGGTTTTGGCGGGAACAAATAATATAAATAATTGAATATTGTTATAAATTCTTTGTTATTGTTATAGATTTAGAAGTTAGGGGGGAACAGACGTACATATTATACACATACACAGCGGTGAAACACATAACCCTCCGATTTACTTTGCCGCAGGCGGGTAAAAAAATACTTCATAATTTGTTTGACGTACTTATTTTATAATATCTAAATTAATAAATATGGCGTCGTTATGCAGTTCTGTGTATACGTAGAAAGAGAATACTCTGTCTAGTAGTGTATATCTACGAGTGTATATTTTAGTGGCAGCCATATTCTACCAATAAAAACACAATTGTATATTAATGACAATTTTTTTTTATTGTATTTTTTTTTATTAATGTTGCCAATTAAAAATAATTTGTAACTTTATGAAACCGACGTCTTAATCGTTTTTGTGTAATTAACTTAAGAAAAGGGTTTACATTTTGAAATTAGGTTAGGTAGTCAAATGGGGTTTATAAAAAATGTAGAACTGTGAACTTAATTTATTCATTCTATGGAAAGTCATTGAAAAGTTCCTTTTACCTAGGTTTTTATTTTATACAATGACCATAACTGTTATTTATAAGCGATACATTCCAATTGAATCAAGTCAATGTATTTTAGCCTGTAAGCTATTTAATGTATTTGTACATAAATGTATCATGTGTAAAATAATTCAATGTTGATAAATGTATTTATTTTCCCCCTGGTCAGTAAAGTATTTATGACAAAAAGTATGAGTTTAATTTCATATCAGTTTGATAGTAAAGAAGCATGGGTTGGTCAGGAAAATGAATCGTCTGTAATAGATAGTTACCAAGCACCCACAACACACAAACTCACGCCGGTATTCATTAATGGGGTAGGCAGAGCCTCAATATAACTTGCAAAGATTTTTGATACAAAATCCATGCATCAAGTGATGCATCTGATGAACTATGGTGACAATTCATCAGCCCATCGCCCACACATGTGTCATGATAGAAAGGACACAATTCCTCTGTCGGTTTTTAGGACACGCCAGGGAAGATAAGCAGTTAAGGCGGGTGCGTTTCGTAGCCGATTTCAGTGCAGCGTGGAAGACCAAAAATATGACACTTACCATGCTCCAAAACGCACAGTACTCTGTCAAGCAATATAACAGTCTCCACCAACGGAGCTAACGCCAGTCTCAGCGAGTAGACGGTGACCACACGTTGCCATTGCGCCAGGTCTTCCTCCCCCTTTGCCCAGATATGGGGGGATGTTGGTAGAGGGATACCAAGTCTCTCTAGGGCAAGCTCACAGTATCTGGAAAAGACAATAATATTTTATTTATACAGGGTGTTAGTGACGTCGTAACGAAAACTTTGAGGGATGATTGAGACCATGATTCTGAGATGATATGAAGTGGAATTTTCCGTCGCAAAAGTATGGAACAGAAAATAACAAAAAGAAAAACAAAAATTTTCATGAATTTTCCGACTGAAAATTCCACTTGATATCAACTCAGAATCATGGTCTGAATCACCCCCCTCAGTATTCGTTACGGTGTCACTAACACCCATACCTACTTGTATGGGTACAGTATGTACTTGTGCGGGGTGTAAGTGACATCGTAACGAATACTGAGGGGGATGAAACATCTGATTATTCTAAGTCGATATCAAGTGGAATTTTTCATCGCAAAAGTATAGAATTGAAAATAATTTTAAAAAACTAAAAAAAAAACATGAATTTTGCGACGGAAAATTCCACTTGATATCATCTCAGAATCATGGTCTCAATCATCCCCCTCGGTATTCGTTACGATGTCACTAACACCCTGTATAATTGTTCGGCAAAGGACACAAACCTGATCAGCTTAGAAAGTATTTTATTGAAGGTGCAATAACTTATCCAGCCAGCCATATAGGTTTATTGAATAAGTTAGAGTATTTGAATTTTTTAAGGTTTTTCAAGGTTTTAAAAGACAAGCAAGAAAAGCATTTAAAAAGTAAAAATTGTATATATCATACTGACTATAATCCGCGGCGCGTAAGTTAGACAATGATCTAGAATACATGATCTCCCTAACATTATCCCATTTTTTTACAGGTCCACTTAACTATCCTGAAGATTTGAAAAGTCCTTTTACATAAGTTTTCCTTCACCGCTGAGCACGTGATAATCATTTATGATCAAAACATAAATTCGAAAACAAATTCGACAAGCATTGGTTTAGGCCTGTGCTGGAATCGAACCTGCGACCTCAAAGCTTTCTACCAATTGACCTAGAATACGCCACTAATCATTGAGTATCAATCGAAGTGCGGTATGAGGGAGACGCGAGGAGCTACGCGTAACCATGACAACCAGAGACGCTGCCTGCGCGGACAACCGCCATGTTTGTTCAAGTTATACGCCGCGGTTTATAGCTGTCTGTATTTTTGCAGAAATCAAAGACATTTTCATGGTTACTTACTTCCTAAAATTAAGATTGTTAGAATGCTTTATACTCCTAACTTGTACATGTTTCAGCTTGGGATCATGATCAACTAGTAATCTTTCTAAAGCTGCCCTGTATGCATGTACCTGAAAATTACAACAATTTAAGATTTTATGTATTTAAAAAAGGTAGAAAAACTTTAATTTTTAAAAATAATTTTAGCCATCTTATAAAGAGCATACAATAAATAATACAATACAATGAATAACACTACATAATAAAGGTCCCCCACCAACTCGTATCGGGCTGGGGCTGGGTAACCTCACCCCCTGTAAGTCTTATTTTAGACTTAAATGGCCGTAAGCCGTTAAGGATTAAGGGAGGGCACGCGGAGTATCTTTCTCGCTCGCACTTACGTGGTAGGCGACACATGCTAAGAATGAGGTTTTTGTATGGAGTGTGGTCTAAAGTAATTTGATTGGCTGATTGGTTGGGTTCAATATAAGTCAGTGTTATCAATGAGGGACTTTCCAGGCTGTAAAGATTTGTGTTTAGATTATATTTTTGAATAATTATGTACCCTGAGGAATGAGAAAATAGCTAATTATCATGTTTATTTATTTATTATTTATTTATGATTTATTTATGATTTATTTATAATTTATTTATTATTTATTTATTTATTTATTATTATATTTTTTTTAGTTTAATCTAAACAGCACCATATATATATTTTTTTTGCGGAATTTAGTCTGGAAAGTCCCTCATTTAGAAAAACAGTGCACATTTATTTTGCTTTTTTAACCAAACTGTAAATATCAGAAATAGAAGAATAAAGCTTTCCTCACCTTCAAATCCTCATAAGTTCCCTTCTTCAGCCTATCACAATAGACCTCTATAGCATGGCAAGATATCTCTGTACTTGCATAAGACAAATTAAACTCCAAACTTCTCAAATAATCACTCATTGGGTACCCTGCATTTGTCAGTTTCATGAAACAACATCCAACTACACTTATAAACTTTACCTTGTCAGAATTTAGAAAATGCCTAAGCAATAATGGGCCTAGATCCCCACAAGGATGAAGGCCTATTAAGCCGTAGCTTTTCATAGATTCTGGTAAAGATAAATGGTCCAACTGGTTAGTAGTTGATAGAGTGACATTAAAGTGAGTAGGTCGCCTTAGTTTCGACATAGCTCCTTTAGAAAGGTGCTTACTGGCTGTATACTCAAGTTCATGGTCTAGTTTTCTGAAAAAAAAATGCCAAAAAAATTTAAAATCAGAATTTGTTTTTCCAGAATAATATTCAATTATTTTAGAAAGATCTTTTTTGACTTAGCTATACATACCAACAGTACAGACCTAGCATCCTCTGTTAACTGATTCTGGCACTCAATTCCGGCAGCATATAGACCATTTTTGTATGCTAGCACTCTAACAAGATGACCCACTCCTGATCCGAAATCGATCACAGCTTCACATTTACTTGCTAAGGCTGTATGGTTTACTACCTCTGCCATTAAAGAAATTTCATGTCTCTTTTTTAATTTTACATGTTTTAGAAATAGATTCTTCAATCTTGGATGTCCAGCACAGGAATCCTTGTCCATACAGCTTAATGATTCAATTTTATATTTTTTCAGATTATCTCGTGGTAAGCTTAAAGCTTTCACAGCGCTAACCAAGGCAAGTAACGATAGTGGAAGGATATGGTTAGGATGTTCGCCTGATAAAATCATTCCCAAATATTCTGTGTCTATGTTCCGCAAACTTTCGCGCCAAGACGCAGGGAGTTTAGACCAATGGTCGTCAACGAAGAAGTCCTGAAAACATGGATATAATATAGAAGGTTGTAAATAACTTGAGAGAAATGTCTTAGGCAAGTGATAAATTCTTACCAATACATATAAATCCAGAAGCCAGTCGTACAAACGAATAAGCTTCAAAGATGAATTAATGGCTGTTTTAACTGCTTCCATTTGCGAAAACATGTTTTTCATTTAATTTTACACTTTATTGCATAAAAAAGTATTCGCAATCCACGCAGCAACAAACACAACGATTTGACAAACAGCTGTTTTTTTTTTTTTGGTTTTCCCCGAAGGGTAAGGCAAAGGGAACTATACCCATACAGCCATTTCTGACGTATTTTTTTTTCCTGATGATTAATGAAATGATGAAAGGTGATGATGATGAAACCTAAGCCCCCACCCTCGGAGTAGACTCCTACTCCGAACCCCAAAGAATTAACTCAAAAGTCCGCATAAACTTTTGAGTTATGAAGCGGCTTCCCGGCACGAAGCGAAAATAGGCAGATACACTTTGTTTATTGAATACTCCAATATAATAACACTCGCGAATGTCTTCCGACTAACTTAATGCGATCATTAACCACAAAACACCACTTCGTATTAATTATTTAGATTACTCAATGAAGAAAGCAACTGTCCCGTTCCCGTTTCCCGCCGAAAAGCCCAAACAGCTGTTATTGACAGATTTTTTAACGTCAATGTTGTTTTTTATGCAAAGCATCTCAAATTATACAGCCTAGTTGTAAATTATAATTTTGCATTTCGAAATGTTTACCATACGCGTTCAGGCGGTACGGTATGAATCATTTTCAACGTCCCACTGTTTCACACCTGTGCGTAAGGGATTGAGAAGTAGCCGTCCCACCTAACACTTTTCTGAGAAAAAATATAAAAGAATGTGCGACGTTATACTATGCACCCGAGACCGCAGCATATCCTTCACAGCATGAAGGAGATTAATACGAAACTTACTATCAATCTCATTCGAATTCGTACGATAATCAACAACTGACATCGCTTGAGCTGGATCGAGTTTTCTAGTAGATCCATTATATAACTTACAATCTTGTAAGCTCTGTTTTTATGTATATAAAACTTTTAAAATTAAACTACAAATGTTTTAACAAAACAGCCTTTATTCATAAACAGCCTATAAAAGCAACACAATCCGTTGCACTTTAATTCATTGCAACAAAAACGCTTTGTTGTGATTAAAATCATTAATGTATAATTATGTTACTATTGATTAAAACCATTAAGATCAACGCTTGCAAACATACACTTACGGTGGGTTTTTGAGCACCGGAAGTTAATATAACTTAGTCAATACAACTTACGTAAGTTGGTAAAATACATAACTTTTAACCGGATATTTGCATAAAGACAAAAGATTCTAGGATTTTTTTGGCGGTGACAGACTCCCATATTAGTGTGTCGACGGTCGATACTTTCAAATATTTATTACCATTCCAAAAAAACCTGTTTACATTTGTACCCATATCCATGGTATAATAAAATAACACAAGGTATGTATGCTCGATCCTGTGAAAAGTCGCCATTGTAAGTGTTACTATTAAATTGGTCCTCCAACATTCCAAGGACTCAAATTTTATCATTGAAAATTAAGCGAATTACTGACTAACGTACTTATTTGTTATCACTTGACACGTATATAAAATCATTGAAACTGTAAGTAAATATTTTACTAAAAGTTCAAAATTGCCTTGCAAAGTAAATTAAAAACATTAGTCGTGGGTATTTTTTTTTACAAAATAGCCAGGGAGGGTGAGATGATGTCAGCGCGGCTAACTTTGAAATTTTGGCTGTCATTTTTGAGAATACATAGTTTTATTATACCATGCGTATATCCCTGAACAAGTCTAGTTCAATCCACGGGTTATAAGGACAGCCCAGTTTTTTAGATTTTAATTTTTTATGCCTTAATAATTTCTAAGGTCAAAGGCAAATTTTATAATTAAATAAGGTACACATGATATTTTTTCCTATATCATAAAGATATTACATAAAGCAAAATCACTGTAAATGATTACGTAAATTATTTGACACATAATTAAAACTAATATAAAATATAATTATGGCCAATTATTTTTGGTAAACTCTGGACAGAATCGTACATAAAACTATTGATATAAATATACAATACATAGTCACTACAATATAAAAACTGCTGCATGTACACAAACTGTGTAGGAAAAAAACCTAATTACAAATAATTTCTTAGTACCTAAATAAATCAATAAGATATAATATAATTAGAAATTATACATATTTGTAAAATAATAATTACCTATAAACTGTCTACTAATTAAAGCTATAATTAAAGGTTTTTTATGATTGCCAACGTAACACAGATTGTGGAATAGGAATGTATAACTACCTACATTAGCGTATATTACATGCTTGATTTAAATGTACTAAAATAAGTTTAGGTCATTGATGTAATAGGTAGGTATATTACTTACTATGTTAAGGTACTTGCTAAAGAGAGCTAATTTAGGCACTCACAATATAAACCTACAAAAAATCATAATGTTACGTCACTGAGTGACGGTATCATTGCGATCAATGAAATATTGCTTATCAGATCTTCGAATTGACTTCAAAACAATAATTTTGTTTATAAGATATAATTACTATTCAATTGTGAAAACTGCCCGCAGGTTGTACTCTGTACACTCGCAAACAAAACCGCTTTAGAAAACATGATACTCTTTGCAACACATTCAGATCTATAACACGAGATTCGTTTGTTTTGAGGAGATTACTCTCTATGCAGTACTGGTCGCGGCGGTCTGGGAACTTGGGGAACGCCTCGGTGCAAAAGTGGGGGTAGTACGAAAAGTCCTCCTGTATGTCTATGTAGTGGTACTTCTTGGCGTGTTCACGGACTTTCTGCTCCAAAGAGCAAGGAGATGCCAGGTAGAATCTGTATTTCTTCTTACTGTCATGTAAGAGCATCTCTGCTTCAGTTAAAACGTCGTCAATACGTTGGAACAAGTCGTCCGTGGGTAACGAACCGTATTTGTGAATAAACGTAGACGGCGCCAGTCTGTACTTGTGTCCCGTCTTTTTATCTTTCCAAATTTTGTTGGTACTCTCCAGTTGGAGGAGAAATGTGGGTATGCTGTAACTATGTGTGGTGATAACATGAGTATGCACACCGTAGCTGCTCCTAATTTCTCTGTAAAGCGTGTTGGCAAAGGGATATATGCCTCCTTGGTGTACAAAGCCGAAGAACAGTGTTAGTATGATATTGGTAATGTACCAAATGGCTCGTATAGCCTTTTTATACTTCCTGGTTCTTGGTTGGTCGCCTTCGTTCTCGTAAAGGTGGTTGCCGAAGAGGTAGACCAGGGGTAGTAGGACTGGGATGATGAACCGGGCTTCCTGATGCGGGAAGATTGAGAGCAGGGCTACTGGCGTGATGAGGGAGAACATCATAAGGCCAGTAATGCTCTGGATCCGCGGGAGCTTGCTGTATTGGCCGCGCATGAATCTGAAACATTATTTAAACTATTTCCATTCTATTCTATAAACAAACACAACAAATTGGGTCGTGTACTAGATTCAAGATAAATCATGAAATTCTGATTACTAATTAAAAACAGATCTAAACGCGTCCTAGTGATCTAAGGAATGGAAGGATCACGTCACGTTTAGCATGTCACAAAAGTAAAGAATTGAAAATAATTTAAACACATAAATAAACTGACGCCCATGTCCCACCGGGGTAAGCAGAGACTATAGAATTCCATTTGCTTCGATCCTGACACACTTCTCTTGCATCCTCCACATTCATCAATCGCTTCATACACGCACGCCGGTTCAGAGTAGATCGTACTAAAACTTTTCTACGGACATCTCCAATTTGGTCAATGTAAATACTTCTAGGTCTTCCTCTGCCAGCCCTACCATAAACTTTCGATTTATATGCCGCTTTCGCAATCCTTCATCCGCAATAAAAAAAAGACACAAAAAATCATGGACGCACAATTCCAATTGGCATTAACTCAGAATCAAGGACTGGACGGTCTCGCGTGAGCCAAGCGCCTGTTACTTGTTTCAACTTGTTTGCATCTAGTTTAAAACTCTAGAGTTTTAAAAACTCTAGAGTTGGCATCTACTTTAAAACTCTAGAGCCTGGCTCACGCGAGACACGTCGCGATCGCGCGCCCCTGCCGCTCGCCACCTGTACACCCGCGTTTGCCCTTGCGCTTTGAGTTTAGTACGCGTTGTGCCGTTGTACAAATTGTGTGACGCGGGGCGGAAGGCTTGGAGGGACACGCTTCTAAGTTTTATCCAACAGGGAATGGCTGGACCTAGTTGTAGCCGGCATGATGAAGGCTAGACCTAGTTTTACCCGAAAACAATCGGCTCGTACTAGGTTTAACCAAGAGTAAGTGGCTCCACCTAGTTCTAACCGGCTATAACTAGGTGTAGCCGCACTTCGGGCATTAGCCGTAACATGTATACATTATACGGCTACCCCTTTGGGGAAACAGACTTGATGTTATGTTGAGTACCTATAGGTATCCCAATTCTCACGACTATGTTGCGGAAATATTTTTTATCAATGCTTTGTCAACTATTAATTTAGTTCTTATGTTAGCGTAGCGTATTCTAATTTAAATACAATACGATTGCGAAAAGTTCTCGGTTAAAGAACTTAGCCTTACCTATACCACATCCTGGACACTTCATACAAACAACCTCGTTTTACACAGACAGCACACATTTGACGTTATCGTACGCCATGTGTTCGAGGGGCGGGTGGGGGGATGGGTGACCTAGCTCAGCCGCAAATCATGATCACCAGCCCATTAACGTCCTCACTGCTGGGGCACGGGCCTTCCCTATGGATGGATAGGGAGATCGGGCCTTAAACCACCACGCGGGCTCAGTGCGGATTGGTGGTTATTAACGACTCCTAATGCAGCCGGGACCAACGGCTTAACGTGCCTTCCGAAGCACGTAGGAGCTCGAGATGAAAACTTTTTTTTTGTGGTCACCCATCTTATGACCGGCCTTTGCGAAAGTTGCTTAACTTCAACAATCGCAGACCGAGCGCGTTTACCGCTGCGCCACCGAGCTCCTCTAGCCGCAAATATGTATTGATAATAGTTAGTTATCTTGTAAAAATAATGGTTTTGGGATATGGTGTGCATATTTATAGAAGAGCCAATTAAGATAATTCACCGTTATCTGAGTTTACCCCGTAATGTTATATTTCACACGTCTCCCTAGCATTATCCTGTTTTTTCACAGGGTCCGCTTACCTAAGGTGCAGATTTGACAGGTCCCGTTTTTTACAGAAGCGACTGCCTATCTGACCTTCCAACCCGAGAAGGAGAAAACCAGCCCAATACAGGTTAAGTCACACCTCCGAAAATGCATTTCTCGGAAATGTGGGTTTCGTCACTATGTTTTCCTTCACCGCTGAGCACGTGCCGTAATGTTATATTTACATACATACAAACATAAACAGCCTATATACGTCCCACTGCTGGGCACAGGCCACCCCTCAATCAACCGGAGGGGGTAGGAGCATACTCCACCACGCTGCTCCACTGCGGGTTGGTGGAGGTGTTTTTACGGCTAATAGCCGGGACCAACGGCTTAACGTGCCTTCCGAAGCACGGAATCATCTTACTTTTTCGGACAATCAGGTGATTCAAGCCTGAAAAGTCCTTACCAAACAAAGGACAGTCTCACAAAGTGATTTCGACAATGTCCCCATCGGGAATCGAACCCGGACCTCCAGATCGTGAGCCTAACGCTCTAACCACTAGACCACGGAGGCTGTTAATGTTATATTTACGATATGAAAATATCAAAATAGGCACGCGAAGTGCGTTACGATTGTTGTTAGTTTTTTTTTTTCAGTTCTTGAAACAAAAGAGGCGATACTTATATTAATATAAGTCGCGGTAGGTACGGTCACGAAACCATGTCACATTAACTTTTTTTACAAATTAAACCGTAAGTCTCATTAAATGACAAATATGATAGTGCGACAGGGTTCTAAAGTGTACATGATATTGCTCATGACTGAGTCATGACTGTACGCTATGATGGCCGGGTGTACTTTATTGTATTCATCAAGTTTCGTGTTAATTTATGGTTGTATTGATTGAGCGAATTGCTATACTTTATGATGTAAAACGGCCATCATAGCGCGCCGCTAGTTTATCTACTTTATTACTAGTTTCTACCGTAGACCATATCGCCTTCTAATTAACACATGCGTATTGTTTGCATCCTGTTAACTAACTATTACACTATTAAAAACGGCCTCGGTGGTTCAGTAGTTAGCGATGAGCTCACGACCCGGGTCCCGTGTTCGATTCCCAGGAATATCACGGGTTTTGTATAGAACCAGGTTAATCACTCGACTGTCCGAAAGTAAAATGATCCGTGTTACGGAAGCAGGTTAAGCTGTTGATCCCAGTTATTGCTTACTGATGAAATACATAGTTGTTGCATGAGCCATGTCAGGAGCATTAGTGGCTCAATAATATCCATGACACTATTTGGCTCAATAATAACCCTGGCACATAGTAAGACACATCGTCTATTTGTAGCCGTAACATGATGCCCGTATAGGCACGCGATAAATGACCCATTGAATTGATTACACAACGCTTAACGACACTATGTCGCTTCGCAAGAAGGCGATAAGGACTAAGGATAAGGTCGGAAGGCGATTTTCATTCAAATGATTGCAGAGCTTAAGCTGTTTAGTGACGTGACTCAAAAAAATTGATACCAATTTTTTTTTCAGCTTACCCTGGTGAGAAATAGACATGAGTTTATGTAAGTATATATTTTATAAAGTGTTTACTTACAATGAAGTGCAACTGTTATTTTTTAGAATATAATTTCCACAAAAGTATTAAATTCCTCTTATGAAACTCTGTATTTTCGTGCATCTAATTTTCTTTTGTTTGTTTGCTTATTTTGTTAATTTTCACAAAATTTTTGGGTATTGGGTATCAAATTTAGAGTAAAAATATAACAATGAACTTTTAAAACTCTTACCTGTACAAATTGCACGTCAGTGTGACATACGCCAGTATTCCCAGGACATTGAACAGCAGAGGTACATTTACAACGAGATGCAGCCACCAGGGATGTAACCCGTGCTGTCTCAAGTTCTTCATGTCTCCGTTGTACCGCAGAAAGTTCAATGGAGTCACCACCCAGTTGTCCCATGTTAACTTCAACGATTCTATATCTGCATTTGTTAAGTATCCATAATAACTTGAGTCTACTACAATAAGAACTAATATTGTGGGTATACTACAAAAGATTAATGATATAATACGGTAATGGAAATCTTTGAAGCCTACCACTTTGGACCCTAGTCCTCTATGAAGCCAGAAGAATATTGGTGGGAAAGCAAAACCGACAAATGTTGGACGGTTGAATATACCTATAACTACAAGTGAAGCAATAATTAAAACATTATTTAGGGAATGTTGAGGTAAATGAGTACGAAGTTTGAAAAGTTTGACTTTCTCTACAGGACTAGAAGCTTGATTATATCTTTCCTGTAAAAATTCATCATGATATATTATTTTGTCCGACCGCAACATGCATTGGGCCACCAAATATATCAGAATTGAAAAAAACATCATTTCAAATGTGTTTGAGAAACTTCTTGTGCAGTATACAAATAGCACATAGGAACTTGCAAATATTTTTAGTCTGTTCCTGAAATTCTGGCCATATAATACACATATTTTATAAAGACAATAATCGTTTATAAGCGAAAGGAAACAAATAAATAACCGTGGTATTATTAGTAAATAATATGGGGTTCTCAAGTTTACATTTAAGTAATGCTGAGTATATGGATTAGCAATACGAATAAAGTGGATTGGGGGCCCTAGTATCATTTTGGGGACAAAAATATTCCTAATGGGGAATTTAGGATTGAATTCCCATGTCCTAGCGACATCGACGATGAGTATATCGCCTGCAAAAAAAATAAAAAACATCACAATTGCAATAAAAAGGTTTTGTGTATTTGATGTTAAAAATTAAAGTTATTTACCTGTAATGACCTCCACATTTTGGAAAAACTCGTCAGGATGAATATATCCTCGCTGCGGCAAAATAGTAAGCACAAACCTGAGACACACAAGTAACCAATAAGACAACGGTAACTTCACCGGGTTTCTAAATAAAATCGCTTTGAAGATTTGACTTTTCAAAAACATATTATCTCCCCGCCACACGGGTGAGATAATTGCTGATAATAAAGTGTATAGATTCGTATCAGTAGTGGCTTGAAATTATCAGTTTTGTGATAACACCGAATAAAAACCCCACCAACACCAACTATTTTGACATTGACATTTCAAGGGAACTTCGTTTCATTGCTTGTTTTGCCGTGGTCGACACCGGTTTTATCATTTACTTTAATATTTTTTTATTAATCAATGAGAACTTTCACATTTAAAATAATATTTTCATTATAATAGTAACTATATTTCTTTTACAGGATCAGGATAAACAAATATTTATTACTGTTGTTGGATGAAACGAACAGATTTTTGAATGGTGGGTCAATGACCGGTCGGAGGGTCGTGTCCCCGTGTTGCTTTAAACCGCGCGCAATTTAAAAAATAATTTTAGTTTTTTTGGGACTATTTTCTTGTTTACTAGCCGAGCGCCCCAAAAATCTTTTAGTAGCTCGAAAAAGGTAACACGAGATCGAAACTAAACTTTTATTAGGTCTCTCTACTAAAAGTGTTAGGTACCCACTTACTTCCTTCGTCTTTGCCTCTGTAACTTTGTGAAAAACTCTTGCACTATCACGTTTGGATGCTGCTTCAACGGTGGAGCTGTGTAGGTGAAGGATGGGTTCCGCACCATAGAATTGGATAGATACTACAGGCGCAGTTTTAATAAAATAAAACATGGACAAACATGATATGATTTTATTATTGTTTTATGTTACATGAGCAATTTCGATTACTTTGGCACTTTTTGCCGTATTTGTTCAGTAAGAAATATAGCCACATACCAGACAAAGCTTCATCATCTGTTTATTTCATCATCATTAGGTTGTTGCCAACTTCATGAAGACGCAGTTTGTGCCGATGTTTTTGGTCACTTGAGTGTTACGTATAGATAGGCCACCTTGACCGTCACTAACTATTTGCTTCTGACTGTACCTGATAGGCCTGAGGATGCTCAGTCGGGAGCGAATCTCGGGTCAGGGTGTCGTATGATAGGATTATATTTGAAACATTTTTATTTATCTGTCTGTGTACCTTTTTAATAAAATAAAATCTACCCTAGCGGGTCGGTATCGGGGATATGAGTACGTTCTACATATTATTATTATAAATGCGACTACATTTCTTCCTGAACAACTAAAGTAACATGAATACTGTTAATACTATCATTTACATAAAATATTTAAAACGTATACTGACCAAAAAAAATACTAAGTATTAGAACATAATTATTTGGACGTCTAAAATATTGATTACGAATATTAGGTTCTATTGCTAAGTTTATAATCGTGTGAACAATCTGTACTGGATTCGATGTATTTAGTATTTATTTCATTACATATTATATCCATGTGTGTGTGTATCAGGGTGTATTGTACAACTCCGCCTGCCCCTCAGGGGATACACGCGTTATGTTATGTTAGAAATTTAGAATATACCCAAGAAGGAATATTTTGTGCTATTAAATATAAAAATGCAGATGGCTTTTTATTATGTTTCTATTCATACAATAAACCATTTTTTGTCACAGGCAACCCTGATGGCAACTGGGGGGTTAAAATGGCCACATCGAAGCAATTCATCTATGAAAGCAATATTGCTATTTGACAGTTACTTTTCTATGCGCAAATGTCAAATTGCAATATTGCTTTCTTAGGTGATTTGGTTCGATGTGGCCATTTTAACCCCTCTGTTCATTAACATGAAAATTTCCATCTATGAAAATAACCATATTTTCTTGAACCATTGTTCACATTACACAAAATAATTCGAATAAAATTAAAAAAGTACATTTACTGCATCTTAAAAAATAAATAAAAACTAAAAATATAATAAATAAAAACAGCCCGTACACAAGTATGGGCTGGCAATATTTACATACAATATACAAGAGTGCGGTATAAAAAGTGATATAATGGCATTTATTGTACTTTGAAATGTGGGTTAATTAGTAGTTGGCAACTTATGCAGGCTTTACATAGAAACCGCGGCGCGAATCATATCGAGGGCTTCGACCAATAAACGCAGCGAATGATATCTATGTGGATAAACGTAATACGGCTATTGGTCAAGGACTTCGATCGCCATTGGATCGAAGCGCACGCGAGGCGATGTTGCCGTACCTAGCCTGCAGGGGCCTGTTTAATAAAACTTACAATTGTAAATTACGACAATTTGATGTTCATTACGTAGCTAATTTGAAACTGCAAAATATTTGTGATCACACACTCCGCAATGTACATCAAATTGTCATTGTAATTTACAATTGTAAGTTTTATTAAACAGGCCCCAGGCCTTACTTTTTGATTAGGATATAAAATCCTAAGATATACAGATAAGTGATATCGTAACGAAAACTTTGAGGGATGCTTCAGACCATGACTCTGAATTGATGTCAAGTGGAATTTTCCGTCTGAAAAGTATGGAACTGAAAATAATTAAAAAGTTCTGAGCTGAATCATCCTCGTCAATATTCGTTACGATGGTGGCAACACCCTATATAATAATGAGTATGTAGGCAACGTGCGTCATCGAGGCGAGTTCCTGACTAAACACTTTATGTACAGCTATAAAAGAAATTACGTCTCTAATAAACAGTCAGTTAGTTCTTGGTACAGCGTCTTCGTCATTTCATCTCCTTAACACACACGAGACAACAAGAGTTAAAAGTAATAATTCTGTCAAGTCATGGTAATAGCCACTATAATAACCCCAAGACGTGAAAATAATAGTACAGTGAAACCTGGTTAAGTGAGACATCAAGGGACCTGCAATGTCGTTTCACTTATAGAGGTATTCCACTTACCCAGTGTCTCAGATATACAGGTATAAATAAATATCTGTCTCATTTACAGAGGGTTCCATTAATAGAGGTGAGAATACAGGTTATTTCAGTTATACAGGTGCGATCATTAAATAAAATAACGTGTTATGTATTTTTCAAATAAACATCTGTATGATAGTAAAGCGAAACTAAAAATGAAGGTAATTGAAGCTCAAAATTTGTACTTACGTACTTGGAATTACGTGTGGAATTTGTGGGTAGAATAAGAATGAGTAAACAACAATGTTATCTCAGTTACAGAGGTTTATGCATATAAAATTTACTCGCTGTCTCAGTTATAGAGGTAACTATGATGATAAATCGAAAGAACGAATCCCAGATATAGAGGCTTACCTCGTCCCACTAACAGAGGTAATTCAGTGCCAAAGTGTTGGGACCTCAGCATGAGTTCCAGTTATGGAGGTTTCTCACTTATCCAGGTCCCACTTAACCAAGTTTCACTGTATATGGTAATAGTATAGAATACCAGAAGGTACAGTCGTAAAATAATGTCTCGCTCACTCTTACGCGTTAGGTTGCACCAGGTGAAGAGATTATGTATGGCGTATTTGGGGTGTGCCGACCTTCTAACTGGATATATTTGCGGTTTCACGAGTGACGTCAAATTCCCCCGTTTTCAAGTATGCGAAGTGTGCGTATTGTTCAAAAAACACTTACAACAATAGACAATCCAAAACAATAAATAAATAACAACCTAATAAAACATGAAAACCATACAATTTTGGAATGAAATATGACGGACAGATTAATTAATTAGCACTACGACTTACAATGAGCGACTTTTAAGGTTACGTTCTCCGAAAAGAATATAGATGGCGTTGTATATAGTAAAAAATCGGATACATAATTATTCAAAAATATAATTTAATGGTAGGTGTATCATAACTGGGTAGTGTACAGTCATGAGCAATATAATGTACCCACTTTAGGACTCTGTCGCACTAACATATTTGACATTTAGTGAGACTTACAGTTCAATTTGTCAAAAAAGTTAATGTGACATGGTACTAAAGTGTACACATATTAATGCTCGTGACCGTACTAGGTTCAAGATTAATTATGATATTCTGATTACTAAATAAAGAAAATCTTTTATTTTCTATTTAACTTATTTAAGATTTTAAATCAAGAAAACCGTAATAAGCCCGACATTTTATCACGTGTTTCTGTGACATCAAAATGTACTTTTTCATATAATTTCCTTTGTAATTTAATGTTTTGACACTTAGTCTCCGTGGTCTAGTGGTTAGAGCGTTAGGCTCACGATCTGGAGGTCCGGGTTCGATTCCCGATGGGGACATTGTCGAAATCACTTTGTGAGACTGTCCTTTGTTTGGTAAGGACTTTTCAGGCTTGAATCACCTGATTGTCCGAAAAAGTAAGATGATTCCGTGCTTCGGAGGGCACGTTAAGCCGTTGGTCCCGGCTATTAGCCGTAAAAACACCTCCACCAACCCGCAGTGGAGCAGCGTGGTGGAGTATGCTCCATACCCCCTCCGGTTGATTGAGGGGAGGCCTGTGCCCAGCAGTGGGACGTATATAGGCTGTTTATGTATGTATGACACTTAGTAAAAAGTAACTGGTTTGACTAGTTGCAAACTAGCCTGTTGTTGCTTGATATTTGGATCAGATATGAATAGAATTATGTTGCTACCTATATTGCTTCTCTTTATTTTGATCAGAATAATGATGGGCGGAAGATGTGTTCCTTAATAACAAGGGTCATCATTTATACCTAAAAACAAGGATACAAGATGTCTGTTATCCACGAAGGCAGGTGAGGAGCTGCGATTGTTGAAGTTAAGCAACTTTCGCAAAGGCCGGTCATAGGATGGGTGACCACAAAAAAAAAGTTTTCATCTCGAACTCCTCCGTGCTTCGGAAGGCACGTTAAGCCGTTGGTCCCGGCTGCATTAGCAGTCGTTAATAACCACCAATCCGCACTGGGCCCGCGTGGTGGTTTAAGGCCCGATCTCCCTATCCATCCATAGGGCAGGCCCGTGCCCCAGCAGTGGGGACGTTAATGGGCTGATGATCCACGAAGGCAAGACTGAACAGCGCCATTTATAGTATATTTAGGGAAGGTAGCCTGGAAAGACCCTCATTATAGTTAAGTTTAACTCGTAACATTCCGTTTTTACCTTTTTTATTATTCATTACAAAAATACCTCCTTTTGTTAAATTTTACTAGTTATACTTAAATTAGCTAGTTTAGTAGGATTTTAGAGATGTTAATACATATACGTTGATGATTGCGTGTTGTACTGTTGCCCACCGATAGTTGACAATTATCTGCAACGAGAGAATTGCTTCTGACTATTGCAAGTACGGTCATGAGCAATACTGGGTGTTAGTGACATCGTAACGAATACTGAGGGGGTTGATTCAGACCATGATTCTGAGTTAAAATCAAGTGGAATTTTCCGTCGCAAAATTCATGTTTTTTTTTTAGTTTTTTTAAATTATTTTCAATTCTATACTTTTGCGATGGAAAATTCCACTTGATATTAACTCAGAATAATCAGATGAATCATCCCTCTCAGTATTCGTTACAATGACACTTACACCCCGTACAAGTACATACGGTAGCCATATAAGTAGGTATGGGTGTTAGTGACACCGTAACGAATACTGAGGGGGATGGTTCAGACCATGATTCTGAGTTGATATCAAGTGGAATTTCGTGTCAAAAAATTCATGAAAATTTTTCTTTTCTTTTTAATTATTTTCCAATCCATACTTTTGCGACGGAAATTTCTACTTGATATCAACTCAGAATCATGGCCTGAACCACCCCTCAAAGTTTTCGTTACGATGTCACTAACACCCTGTATAATGTACCCACTTAAGGACTCTGTCGCACTAACATATTCGACATTTAGTGAGACTTACAGTTCAATTTGTCAAAAAAGTTAATGTGACATGGTACCAAAGTGTATACATATTAATGCTCGTGATCGTACAGTCGATGCTGACTAACTATGATATATGCTCTCTTTCTTATCATGTGAATTGGCTACTTGACAGTTTTCGGATCTGAGTCGCTGCAGCAAGTATGTTACTTCTTCTTATCGTGTGGGCTGTGAGGTGGAATACCAACCTAATCAACCCTGGTGTCAAGCCCGGTTCAGTATGTTACTAATTTACGGGATAAAATACGTAACCCCCCCTCAATGCAGCTGCAGCGTATCACTGCGGTAACACCAGGGCATGTCCTCGTGGAACTTGCAGCGGTGCGCGTTGTTCTTCGCGTCGTACAACAACGCGTTGTCGACGTACGCGTCGCACGCGTTGCACCACACCGACAGGTCGAGCAGGGACAGCACTAGCGCGTGTTGGGTGGCGCTGTAGTGCGCTTGCATGTGCGCGTTGATGCTGCGCCCGCAAGCAACCTACAGGGAAAATGACATGTATCTTAAAACCCTAATGTATCCGTGGGCAGAGCTTTCTTAACCTCTCGGCTGCTAGAACGCGGATCTCGACCAGACAGAATCATCATCTCCTAGCATTATCCCGTTTCTCACAGGGTTCGCTTACCTGACCTTACAGGCAGGTCTGGTTTTTTACAGAAGCGACAGCCTGTCTGACCTTTTCTTTCACCGCTGAGCACGTGATATATTTTTTTTCAAGTTAATTCGTCATCATTGGTTTAGGCCTGTGCTGGATTCGAACCTGCGACCTCAAAGTGAGAGGCAAGAGTTCTACCAACTGGGCTACTCTCTCGACCAGACCCAGACTTTGTAGCCAGTCCTGCGAGGCGTAGAATAATACTTCGTATAGGACGGTAGCTCTCCGCCCCGCACTAATTCGTATCGGGCGCCGCAGTCCCTCTGGGTCTTTCTTTAGGCCGACTAGACCGAGAGGAAGACCACCAATGAGATGGAAGGACGACATTGTGCGGCACGCAGGATATGGCTGGATGTCGATAGCCCAGGATCGTCGGAAATGGAAAAACATGGAAGAGGCCTACGTCCAAAATTGGATATAAATTTAGGCTGATATAGATAGATAGATTTACGAAGCAATGTATAATAAGAACGAATTTTCCGACAGGAAATTTCGTTACGGTGTCACTAACACCTTATATGGTCCAAAACAAAATCACTCATTGACTGAACATAAAATATGCGATCGCCCAAAGAAGTAGAATCAATTAATTTATACTTACAACATAACAGTGCAGACACACCCAATTCTCTACAGTTTCCTCACACTCCACACACTTGGTCCCTTGCTCAAACTTAACATCGTTGGGGATGGCGAACAGCGAGTCTAAATGCGGGCACCACGGCAACGGAATCACTGCAAACATCTCTCCGTCCACTATCGCTTGCATGTTCTCTGCTAAATAATCGACTAAAGTACCCGTCTCTTGAAGCTTCGAACCTCCTTGCGCTGAACCTCCTTGGTCCTTACTACTACTTTCAATTTCTTTTTCCACCCTCGTTCTTTTGCAGCCAGCATCTTTTTCGACTTCCAAATCTCTTTTCGTTTCCCCTTTAGATTCGACATTGGAACTCTTTGGTTCTTCTTCGTCGTCAGTCCCGCAGTGGATCCCGTCTTCACATTTCGGTTTTAAAGTCAGCTGTTCTAACTGAGTCTCAAGAGAACCATTCAAGTCGCTTAGGCTTTTCGACGTTCTATTTATGGATTTGTTTGAATCATCTAATGTAGATGAGAGGGAAACTTCTGTGCTATCTTCTGTTACAATCAATCCTCTAGAAGGCAAGGGATCTTCTAGAACGTTTTCTAGAGGCAAAGCGAGTTGGAATTTTAAACTTTTCCAGTATTTTTTATGGGTTTTGATGACGTTATTGATGGTTTCTACTGCAGACCAGTGGACTGTTACTTTAGGGTCATAATGGTGGGGTATGGGGTCGCCTAGCAAGGCTTTAGTGCACATGGTCATAGCGTAGGAGATGGAGGTGACGTTGTACCCTCCTTCTAGGCAGAGCATGACGCGGCCGCCGGCCAGGCCTCGGAGTAGTTGCGTCATACGACCGTAGCATTCCGGGGATACATTGCAACCTGTGGAACAAGTGAATATTATGTTGAAAATTATGTAATTTCGCAATACTAGACGTAATTTTAGGCATATCAAATGGAATATCAGTCATTTCATTTGCAAAAACACCGAAACTATTAATTAATTTTATATGGGAGGTTAAAAAGGCCACATCGAAGCAACTCATCTAAAAAAGCAATATTGCAATTTGACATTTGGGCATACAAAAGTGCGTAATACAAACAAATGACAAATAGAAATATTGCTTTTTAGATGAATTGCTTCGATGTGGCCTTTTTTGTGGGCTTTTAAAGCAGAATCCTAGATTTTCTCAAGCTAGATCATCTATTTCGAGGTCTTACACGACGCCTGTACCCGTCATGAGGCACCCAATGCATGACGATCCGTGCACACTGCTCAGGGTCAAACACGTCCGACCCACTCCCAATTAAGTCAGGCGTCGTGGTGGACCTCGAAAGTGATGGCGCGACGCCTTGGACCTTTGCTAGTACGCACAGGACCGCGAAAAATGGAAAGAGGAAGGGGAGGACTTTGCCCAGCAGTGGGATCTTGTAGGCTGGATTAGATTTAGATGATCTAATAAAAACTTTTTAGAAAATGTGCCCAAGCTAAAGATTTTATTTCAGGGGACACATACATAAACTCACGCCTATTTCCCACCGGAAACTCCATTTGCTTCGATTCTGACACACTTCTCTTGCTTTCTCCACATTCATCAATCGTTTCATACACGCACACCGGCTCAGAGTGGATCGTACCGAGCCTTGACATCATAATATGGAAATTGGAAGATCTTACCTCCCAAGGGATCCCCGACGCAGGCGTCGAACCCTGCAGACACGATTACCAGGTCCGGATCGTACTCGTAAGCTATCGGAAGGACCACCTGTGTGAACGCCGCTAGATACTCCGCGTCGCTCATACCGCGCTGTTGGAGAAAAATTACAAACATAAGCTCACAACTATATCTCAATTGCGGTAGTCGAAGGTACATCCATCGCAAGATGAACTAAGTACCCATACCTCACCGAGCATTCTGTTAGACCAACGTGAGTAGTGACCGTATCGCCGTCTATAATGGTCGAGCCAACTGTGTTAGTGAAAACTACGCTTAAAATAAATTAGTAACTCATTGGAACAAGTCCGGTAAAGGGCTTCAATGTGGTCTTATTAAAACCCCTAACCCCCCAGAGCTTACAGACACTTGAGCTTAAAATTTTTCCATAGTCACTTTGTGCTCAAACCGATTCCAGTTTTCGCATCATTATGCGGCCAATCTCACCTTATTCCATGGTATGTTGACGTTGTACCCCTCCCCCTTGCCTTCCCCCACGACGGTATAGTCGGCGTCCTTGGAGTGCGGGAAGAACGAGCCGTGGTCGTAGCGGTGGATCGATATGTACAAAATCTGAAATAATCGCATTTATGAGTACGGTTTTTACTAATATTCTGCACGACACAGGATATTTCCTTGCCGAATTTCTTCGTCTTCTTCTCTGGTATGGCCTGTGAGGTCAATGACTAAGCTCTTCAATCCTGGTGTTACTAATGAACCGCCCAAAGGCCTTGATATGGTTATTGACGACTACATAAATGGTAGCCGAGACCAAATGCTTTTGTGCCCACCGAATCAAAGATCATTTAAGTTTCAAGCCCAGAGTAAACAGGCACCTTCTGGGCGAGCGAGTTCCATCTCAGGCCTTCGGGCAAGTCTGGAGCCAAGAAAAAACCGATCAAAGGTAAAGAAGGATTATTTATGTGGTCTATCTTGAGTGTAGGTGCGTAAGTCTTGATGTATATCAAGACGACGATTCCCTAGGTGTACGTACAAACCGTTCTGTTTTTAGTTACACTTTTATGAATAAACTTGCATAAAAAGAAACAGAAAAAAATAATATAATATAATTCTTTAATGTGCAAGACTTGTACAAGTTTCAATTAGTTAACACTTAGGAAACATCAGTGGGTAAAGATTGTACACAATTGTTAAACTCTGTTGATCCAAACTAAGCACAAAGGCCTGTATCTTGGAAAATCAGTGTTCGACCACACAAATTGAGTTATATACGAGTAAACTAATTAGTGCTAGCATGAGTAAGTCATGTCACAAGATAATTAGTAAAGGGGTAACAAAAGTAAAAGAGAAAACTTAAAAATTTTAAAAATGTGTAGTTGAAGAAAGATTGTAACGAGTGACGAGAGTTGAAGCGAAAATAAAACCAGTCGAAGCGTGTTCAAGTCCCGTCCGAGTCAGTCGTTTTCGATTTCTCTTTGTGATTGTTGGGTACTTGTAGAAGCTATGACTCCTGACGGAGTGGCCTAGGGATGGGAGATCTCTCCCATCCCTAGCCCACATATCTATGTGGTGAGCGTTACAAGAGTGCGTGATAAAGTCACATAAACTCTTTATTTTTCACTTTCCTTCCACCGACTGCAACCGGAATACCATTGTATTTAAGTTTATAAATTATGTATATACAAACTGGATTTAAAAAAAAGAAAGGAAAACATGAAACAGTAGGACTAGGGCCCTGTGCTGGGAGGTTTTCTGGCCACGTCTTTCCCTCAGCGTTACAGATTCCGATGTGGTAGTAGTTTTACAGCTAGTTACATAATATGTAATTTAAATTTTGACGTTCAAAAAGCGCTGACTACGTAAGCCAATTTTGTAATATATAATAAATATTTTTGATTTTTTTTTGCGTGACGGGTGGTGTGGGATTTATGTGGTTCATCGTATGTACTCACGTGGTCATCGTGTAGTGTGAGGTGCTGCGTGCCGTTCCCGTGGTGCACGTCCCAGTCGAGCAGCAGCACGCGGCGCGCGGCGTGCGCTCGCAGCGCATGCGTGGCCGCGACGCTGGCGTTGTTGAGCAGGCAGAAGCCGCTGGGCGCGTCCTCGTCGGCGTGGTGCCCCGGAGGACGGACCACGCACACTCCCGCGCCGGCCATGTTGGAAAATATCGCGTCTACCATCTACGGATGATGATAGGAATCGTGAAGAATTTTGGGTGCGATAAAAGAACTTATTTACGTATATGGTTATATTCAAAGATCTATGTGGATTCTCCGCGATACAGGGTTTCCCTAGAGCGGGGTCCGCCAGTAATGTATACATGTTTCTTTTTGATGTTTTTGAATAACAATACCCAAGAAACCAACAGCAAAAACGACACATTTTTTGTCGTTCATTCGACGATTTACTTTTCATCATTTTCAGATAACGCAAAATCCCTACACAGACTGGCAAATCTTTTCGCTGCGATTTTTAATTGCGACGCCATCTATCAGATAGAAGCAAAAAAACAACAGGTAAGCAATATTACCTGTATAGCGCATCCAGCGGCGACCGCGGCACTCTCCAGCGAGTCAGGGTGGAAGTACACGGAGTCGTACTGATCTTTCTGACTGTTTAGGTCACGTAGTTTAGTTGTCGCCAACTCTTTTAGTCTATAACAAACAATGTACATAAACTTCTTCGGTAAGACCCAACTAGTTGATGAGCTAGTTCCGCACACGTGCAACAGATGGCATTGACAATTGACCTGAAACGCGCTAACGAAGTTTGCACAGCGCGACGCAATGGATCCCTAGTCACAGTACCAATTTGTCGCTAGCGGGGTACTATGCTCTGTACGGTATCTCAAAACAAACGCCCTTCGTGATCCAGTGGTTGAGCGTTGTGTTCACGATACGGAGATCCCGGGTTCGAATCCCGGTGGGGACAAATCACAAAAATCACTTTGTGATCCCTAGTTTGGTTAGGACATTACAGGCTGATCAACTGATTGTCCAAAAAGTAAGATGATCCGTGCTTCGGAAGGCGCGTTAAGCTTACTGATGTCAGTTAGTAGTCGTTACATGAGTCATGTCAGGGGCCTTTGGCGGCTCAACAATAACCCTGACACCAGGGTTGATGGGGTTGGTTATCCACCTCACAATCCACACGATAGAAGAAGGTATCTCGAAACATCTTTTGACGGCAGCACACCCCCGCGTTAGGTGCTCAATTAGAAGGTTAAGCGAAGGGAAATGTTTACAGCGCCATCTATATTGTTCTTGAGGAGCTTAGCCTGGAAAGACCTTCGTTGTAAGTTTGTCGACCTTCTTACCTGTTCAAATGCTTGTCAGTATGAACGGCCAGTATCTCGTCGTCGGTGGCTCGCCTGGCCTGCAAGTGGTGCACTCTATCCAGCAGTCCATAGTCGCGGTGTCGCTCGTGAATCCGCATTATACGCTCTGGACATTCTACGTGACCGCTGCAATAGCCAACAGGACACTTTGTAGGATGACTAGGACGATGGAACGAATTGTACAGATTGTGTGTGAGTGAGATGGGATGTCAGGGGGAAGAGAAGGAAGGGGGGAATGGCGGATGGATTGCGATGACATGTGTCAGGTGGTGAACATTTTGTAAAAAATAGAGAAAAAGAAACCTGGAAACTGACAGAGGGCAGCAGTAACTGTCAGTACTATTCAGAGGCGAAGGACAGGAGTCCTAGTACGGCTTTGAAATAGACTACTCTGGGCGCCATCCCACTCGCGTCAGACACAGTACTGCGGTACTGAGTACTTGCAGAAGGCAAGAGGGAAACCACTGCTCTATTTTTCCCAAAATAGAAGCATGGAGGATGCTAACCGATAAGAGCGTGGCTCTTAAATTAGTGATGTGAGTAAAAAAGAAAAATAAACTTAGTATCTCAGTTAACATCCACTTATTTTCTATACCCAACCTCAATTTCTACATATGTATGTGTCGTGAATAGTCGTATATCCCAATTAGGGTAGTCAGTGGTATGGTCACGAGTAGTTATGTAGGAATGTGAGAATACTATGGAAGGATAATGAATGGGAATTTGATTGTTTATGGTATGAAAGGAGGATGGTTAATGAATGGGACGTAAGGCGGTTTTTTTTTTTAAAGTAAGAGAGGGGAGTCGATGGTGGAATGATTTGGGTATAATATAAGGAGTGTGTAAAATAAAAGGAGTAAAGACATTTAAAATATATCCCGTGTTATTTCTATATCCCACACTAATATGTACTTTGATACCATGTCACATTAACATTTTTGACAAATTAAACCGTAAGTCTCATTAAATGTCAAATATGATAGTGCGACAGGGTTGTAAAGTGGGTACACGATGTTACTTATGATTGTACATCCATCGCAAGGTGAACTAAGTACCCACACCTCACCGAGCTTTCTCTTAGGCCAACGTATAAGACAAAAAACGATAGGTGGTGGTGGATTCGATTTCGCATATGTAAAAAAGATAGATATTATATTTACGTTTATTTTTATTTATTTTTAAAGAACGTCTAGGGCCCTGTGCCGAGGTTTTTCTTGCAGCTTCTTTTCCCCGGCTACACAGGTTGTGAGAAGCTGCAGTAGTTTTAGGCGGATGAGACGTTCGTTATGTAAAAATTGACGATTCAAAATGTACCTACTGAATAAAAATATTTTTGAATTTGAATTTGAATAAAAAATATCATATAATCTTTTTTATTTTCTATATTCTTTTTGCAAATATCCTGTAAGGACTTAAGTATGTCGTCAACTTACGCAAGTTCTAACAGAATATTTGCAAAAAGGCAAAAAATATAGGGTATTTTTCCGTTAATGGTAATAATATAGATCACCGGTGTTCGAATATCCACCCTCATCTTAAATACTTACGGTTCACATATATTTTTGTGCTTCAGCATCGCTTGATCGTAGATATAACCAACTGGATATTTAGGTAGGGATAAGTCCGTTACTGCAACAATAAAGACAAATGAAAACGTATTTATGTATATTTGGGTTTAATAAAATACATTTTTATTAAAAAATACACATATGATATCTACAAACACAAATAAGGCCGCCTGTTGTGCTTTTCTGTATATGTTGTCCTTATCTCTGTATTTTGTGTCCATTGTGCTCAATAAAGTATTTTATCTATCTATCTAATATAGATTAGGTTCTAAAACAAGATTCCGTTCAAAGCCCGCCGCACCAGCTCCAGCGCCAGCTCGTTCCTGGTTCAATAGGTTTCCTTAGCAATAGTGCGTGGTAACGAACCGGGTACGAGGGCGGTATTTTAGACTGACCTGCAGTGTTTGTGCAATAATTTAAAATGTTTTCCGTTCAAATATTATCCTCGACTAAACTCACCAATCCTCAAATGATCGAGCCTCTCCCTAATCTTCCTCTTCGTCGCGTCATCTTGCAAGGGATAGCAGTCCCTCGTGGCGAAGCGTTCTGGCCTCGTTTCGTCTCCCTCCCACTTAACGCAGACTGTATGCTTTTGTTTCTCTCTGTCGCACACGTTTGGTATACTACTGTCTGTGCTGTAAGTCTGTTGGTAGTTGTAACAACGCCAGTAAGGTTTGTGTACGTAGATTGAGTTGAGGATCGTTTCTCTTATTCTGCAAGTAAGTGAGAAGGAAGGTGTCTTGTTAGTAATAGTAAACAGAACGTCTAGTTATCAATTCAACATGGACAATGGTGCTAATTCCTGTAGACACCATCTAATTTTATTTTAAGTTATACCTGTCATTTTCTTATCCGCCAAAAAGGAAAGGGACGGATGATTGTCAACAAGTTAATTTTAAAACGAATGAAAAACCCGGGCGAATAAAATAGGCATCTCGCTGGTATGCAATCCGTTTGACGTGCTGTCTACTTAACTCTGTCGGGTTATAGGCCGGTGTAAAATTTTTAGACGGTTGTTTTCGATTTCTGTTTAAAAGTGACGTGTGTTCCATAAATTTTATGCCTGTCGATTACCCGTCACGTACCTGCAGACGCCATCTAATTTTATTTTAAGTTATACCTGTCATTTTGTTATCCGCCGAAAAGGAAAGGGACAGATGATTGACGGCTGTTAATTTAAAAAAACAAAACTTACATCTTCTAGTATTATGATATGTTACTGATTGACTGAATTCTAACAAATTTACTAACTGCAAAACACATTAAATATTCTTTACGCCACGAATACCAAAACATACAATCTGTATAAGATAAAAGCAGTTCAAATTCTTATTGCTCGAAATGAATTTCATCTAAATACAATAACAGTAAGATAAAGAGCACTCACTCGTCGCAAGGTTCTTGCAACGCTTCAATCCTTGGCGGCGGATGTCCAAGCAGGGTGCGCAGGGTCAGCGCGGCGCCCTCGGCCAGCGAGGCGAGGCAGTACCCGCCCTCCAGCACCACGCACACGCGGGGACAACACGACATCAACATGTTCAGCAGGTGCGGGTAGCAGGCTGGAGTTATCTCCATTTCACCCTGTTAGCATAACATAAAATTGCATATCATAGCATAAAATTGCATAATATAGCACAAAATTGCATGACATAGCATAAAATGGCATAACAAAGCATAAAATAGCATCACGCCTGTATCCCCGAAAGGGTAGCCAGAGATGTATAGTATATACAGTGTCACCCATTTCTCGCCAGCTGTGTTTAAGTCTCATGAAATAGGGTGCGAGCCTATTACCATTTAACTATGTTCTCTATGGGCTTGCCTTTTTTGTGCAAATTCTCGTTTCTGCTTTATCAACTATGTTATAGGTAGACCGTCTAAATCAGACTTCACCTGGGCCGTGCAGGGGCGCGGGGGTATGGCGACAACGGGGACCGAGAGAGGTGCGGGCGGCAGGCGCATTTTTGTTTTAATTCAGTTCGCTCGCTACACGGTTAGCGATAGCTCGTGTTGATAGTTCTGGACGCTTTATGAGAGTTATACATGAGATTACATTCTCAAAATGAGCCTAAATATCTTCGGACCCAAAATTAATAGCCAGTGCAAGCAAATGGCTTTTAACGTGTATGAATATTATAGAAAAAAGAAACTGGACCCAAATTCCACTGAACACAAATATAAATAAATTAAAAAATATATAAATTTAAGCAAGATATAAATTTGTACAAAACCGTAGCAGAGGTTACTGGACTATCGGAAAAATCTGTATCTGGAATTTGTACAACAGAAGAGATTATTGACAGATAACGACTTATTTAAATCTCCGAAAAAAAAACAAAACAAGTTATATAAATTAATTAAAAGGCAATTCACAGAAGACATTTACAAAATTGACGAGTTTTAAAAAGAAACGGACATGAAATGCTGTGTTTGGTTGCCACCCAGACCTGAACCCAATTGAGCTAGTCTGGGGTGATAGTCATAGATAGCCCAATAGAAGATTATTTCTTTTTATTTTGGTGCAATATAAAGTGTATTTGTATTGTGAAGTCGCGGGTTCGTGATTTTCGAACTCATGTTTTTGGAACCCTATAACATGTTTCTCGCACTCAAGCATGTTTACTAACAAACATACCTAACCTTTTCATCGCCTAAGGCCGCGTCGAAGCCAGCGGACACGACAATCAGTTGGGGTTGGAACTGTAAGAGAGATACGCTAAGTAGTAATCGTAGAAGGGAATGTTTTACCTCAGGACATCCTATTGCGGCGTCGTACCCGGCAGATACTATGACCAGCTCCGGTTGGTACTGGCGTGGAGGGCATGAGAAAAAAAATATGAATATATAACAATATTACTTATAATAAAACAGTTTATTGCACACATAACATAACATAAACAGCCTATGTACGTCCCAATGCTGGGCACAGGCCTCCTCTCAATCAACCGGAGGGAGTATGGAGCATACTCCACCACGCTGCTCCACTGTCCACAGCAACAGTTTATTGTTTATTTTTATTCAGAAAAAGAAAAAAATATATACAGATTATTCATTTCCCCGGCTACACAGAAGCTGTAGTAGTTTTAACTATATTACCTACTGAATAAAAGTTGAAGGCCCTGGGTTCGAATCCCGGTGGGGACAATATCACAAAAATCACTTTGTGATCCCTAGTTTGGTTAGGACATTACAGGCTTATCACCTGATTGTCCAAAAAGTAAGATGATCCGTGCTTCGAAGGCACGTTAAGCTTACTGATGTCAGTTAGTAGTCGTTACATGAGTCATCTCAGGGGCTTTGGCGGTTCAATAATAACTCTTGACACCAGGGTTGATGAGGCTGGTTTTCCACCTCACAATCCACACGATAAGAAGAAGAACCTACTGAATACAGATAGTTTTGAATTTGAATTTGCTGGTCTTTTAGAAGAGAGTACCCTCTTACCTCAAAAGCCATAGGTAACAGCAACTGATGCCAAATGGCCAGGTAGTCAGCGTCGGTCATACCAGTCTTGTTGAGAGGCACATTGAAGGTGTATCCCTTGCCTCGACCGCAGCCGACGTAGTGGAAGTCGGACTGGCGAAGGTTTGGCCAGAACGACCCGTGCTCGTAGCGATGGATCGAGAAGTATACCACCCTAGAATAAAAGCAGATTGGTGCCTATTCGGAGACGACCTACCACAAGTAATCAAAGACAATTTGCAGCCACTGTTGATACGAAGTTCTAAGATGGATGCATGTCTCTTGTCACGTAGGTCAGCTGGAAGAAATCTCTTTGTTTAGAGATAAGCTTGCCTGTACTATCCGTTTTCTTTGTATGTTTCTTGTGTCTGTTTTATTATGTACAAATAAATAAATAAATGGATATGATGAACCTTATGGTGATAAGGGATCAGCCTATCGCCCATAACATTAGTCCGTCATTTAGAGGACACAATCCCTCCGTCGGATTTTACGATATGCCCGGGAAGACAAGCAGCTGAACGTGTTCTATGTTTTTTATTTGCTCCCAAAACAGCATAAAAGCATGAAGCAAAATCATACCACGAATATAATAAGCAGTAATATGCCACTATTGCCTTTATTGCTGTGGTATAAAGGTATGATAATATATGCTTCTTCATATGTATAATACTAGCTTTTGCCCGCGACTTCGTCCGCGTGGCGTGTTATAAAAGAGAGATCTTTGTGCGTGGGAATGCATGTCCAATTACAAGAATGTAACTTATGCAGTTTAGATTTTTTCATAAAAAAAAGTTTATTTCTTTATCTTAGTTATTTTTACATCATCAGGTGCACAGAGGCTCCATTTAAGCAACGATTTGCTTGATAGGAAACTCCGCATTTCATACAACATTTATTTCCCGCTAACTCCCATTTTTCAAAATACAGCCATAACTAAACTTTATGTTTACTAAGGTATGCATGCATGCTAGATTGAAAACATCTACTCGTATCTTACGCGGTTTGATTTTTTTCATACAAATGTTTTTTCCCGCTAACTCCCGTTCCCGTGGGAATTTTGCAATATCCTATTGCAACTAAGCTTTAAGTTTACTAAGGTACCTGCATGCCAAATTTCAAGCGTCTAACTTAAGTGGTTTAGATTTTTCATACAAAAGGATTTTCCCGCTAATTCCCGTCCCCGTGGGAATTTCGGGAATTCCTTTCTTAGTGCACCTCTGCGGTACCTAAGCTACGTCTCTTCCAAATTTCAAGTGCCTACGTTTAGCCGTTTAGGCTGTACGTTGATACGTCAGTCAGTGAGTCAGTCAGTTTCTCCTTTTATATATTTAGATGGAGAAAAGTTGACAAAGAAATATGGAACAAATAAGGTTTACCTCGGGTCGTCGTAAAACATCTGTTGTGTCGCTTGGCCGTGATGTACATCCCAGTCAACTATTAAAATCCTGAAATTAGAAAAAAAAAGTTTATTGCAAACTTTACAGCTTATACATAATCTTAAATGAAGTTGCGATGTTAAAAATCTTATACTAGTCACTACGAATAAATAATAAGTCAGGAAGAGTAACAACGCTCACAATTTGACGCCACTAAAATGTACACTGAGTGGGCGGGGCTTAAAATGACTACTCGCACCTACTTCAATCTGCCTCGCGCCGTCACTAACGTATGTCATTGCTCGATTTATGCTATATTTCTATGGAAAAAACAGTGAAATATTATGTAAAATGTCGTCATGTGTAGTTAGTTGGTGTAGGAAACGAAAAAAGCGCAGCAAAAAGATAATTGGAATAACTTATCATCGGTAAATATAACATTTCTGTTCTCGTAAACACATTGTACTTTGGTCCGCATTATTCAAGAAGTTCCTAGCTTAATATTCAGATAGGTAAATTATAATTTTTAATACTATGCAGTCAAGTAATATTATCAATTTCCAGCAAAATATAAGTTTTTCAGTAATTTAGTCTTGTCGAAATTTCCTTTTTTTATTTTGCCCAAAAATGAAAACAAAATGAAAATGAAAGCAGTTCGTTACGAAAGAAGAGAGGATGATCGGCTTCCATCCTATTCCAGTAAATAATAAGTAACATTGTAATTATATTTATATATCATCCAAGTAAAAAATTAAAGTATTGAATAGTTGTTTTTACTAAATACCAATTAATTCAAAACACAAAACATGCAATATAATAATACTACTTGAATACATAATTCAGCAACACACCTCATCCGAAATACATAACACTAAAAATTATTAAATCCACCGTTAGTTTCGTCCATTTTTTACTTATACTCATCCATGCATTGCATAACAACATCCTTGATTTGAGAACCCCGGAAACACACGCACCAACCTCTATTGTGGTTGCTATTGATAACCAATCACAGCGCTTGTCGCAATGAAGCGCGTCACGGAATCGCTACTGATTGGTTTTATGGATTTACGATCTTTTAGAATGTCGTGGGGCCAATATTTCGCCGGCGTTTGTTCATAGTTACTCTTCCTGACTTATTATTTATTCGTAGACTAGTCAATTACAAAGTTTGACAAATTAAATTTTATACAAGCGGACAGTGAAAGATAAAGATTCATTACAATAATTACAATAATAACTCACATTTAACTGCAAAGACAGACTAAGTATTTACTTGTTCCTTTTTTTTATGACGTGACTTATTGTAGATTTCCCGCAGATGGCATTAACTACTTGGCCGGACAAATGGGGAGCGCTGAAGGCTCGCACCCGGTACAACGTTTAAGACAACAGGCCTGAGGGTGCCCAGTCTTACTTGTTGCTGTAGTACAAATGAATGTATACGGTATAGGCGTAAGTGACATCGTAACAAATACTGAGAGGGGTGATTCAGACGGAAAATTCCAATTGATACTTAACTCAGAATCATGGTCTGAATCATCCCCCTGAGTATTCGTTACGATGTTACTGACACCCGTATATGTACATAGCGGTCAAACACATAACCCTTTTTGCTTCGCCGCAGTCGGATAAATATTTTTTTTTTAAATTAAGATGGGTTTGCTCTTGACTTCGTTCTTCCACAAAGAGAAGAAGAGATCGTCGTTGGAACGAGCTTACCCAGAAAATGCCTATTCACCCGTGATTTAAAGGACCCCAGGTTATAAGATTCAGGAAACACCGACGCCGGCAGCCCATTCATCATCATCAGCCCATTAACGTCCCCACTGCTGGGGCACGAGCCTTCCCTATGGATGGGTAGAGAGATCGGGCCTTAAACCATCACGCGGGCCCAGTGCGGATTGATGGTTATTAACGACTGCTAATGCAGCCGGGACCAACGGCTTAACGTGCCTTCCGAAGCACGGAGGAGCTCGAGATGAAAACATTTTTTTTTTTGTGGTCACCCATCCAATGACCGGCCTTTGCGAAAGTTGCTTTACTTCAACAATCGCAGACCGAGCGCGTTAACCGCTGCGCCACCGAGCTCCTCAATACAGCCCATTACAGTAAAGGAAATGAAAACTGACCTCTGCACCCCCTTGTCCAGGGCATGCTTAGCGGCGAGCGCCACGTTGTTGTAGAAGCAGTACCCGCAGGGCTCCGCGCGCATGGCGTGGTGTCCCGGCGGCCGCACGAACGCCGCGCCGTTCTGTATTGACTCCGATATGATGCGGTCCACCATGTCTATTGTGGAGCCCGCCGCGAGGAGTGCCAGCTCGTGCGTACTCTGGAAAGAATATCCTGCTCAGAAAATAGATAAGGAACACCCAAAGCGAGGGGACAAAGGACATGTATCGATGTCTTGGATTTTCAACTACTAACTGTTCCCCACGACTGCGTAAACCTGGGCTAACCTTACAATACAACACAAATACACTTTATTGCACCAAAATAAAAAGAAATAAATACAAAAAGACTCTTAACTAAGTAAATGGCAAATGGCGGCCTTATCGCTTAAAGCGATTTCTTCCGGACAACCATAAGGTGAGGAAAAATTAAAAAAAAATTGAAAGATTGCGGGTACAAATTATAAATACAACAACCTTAAAGTGGCATAGCGTGATGATTTCGGATTGTGTATAGAAGGATATGTGTGTGAAGGCTGTAAGTACCGAGATCTTTTTTTTTAATTATTTATTGTACATACAAAAGGGGGATAATAAACTTAACACTATGTTGTACAGCTAGATTAGAAAGAAATTAACGTGCTGTTGATGTTTAAAATAGGAATAATATTTTCTGTGCTATAGCATCAATAAAGATGACGACGGAAAGAAATGAATGAAAGAGGAACATGTTCCGACGCGACCTAGAGTGGCAATATAAGGGCAGGAGGAAGAGGGTATCATAGATATAAATGTGGGAATGGAAAGGTATGATACATGAAAAGGAACGTTTGGAGCGAGAAAGTATGAGAGAGTGAGAGAGACGGAAATAGGAGGCGGAAGTGGTATTACTTTCTTATATAGACATAATATAAGATGGCGAAATGTGAAGGTGTGTAGCGTGGGTGCGATTAAAATAAAAGACGAATTAAAGAGCAGTGTTTTAATTGAAGAAGACGAAGTCCCTTCCTACATAAATATAGCTGGAGACCCACTGACTGACTGACTCACTATTGACAGAGTTGTTCAGGGGTAAAAATGACGTATGGGCGGTGTGATCAAGACCTTCCGGTGAGTATGGGAAAACTTCCAGATCTTGGAAAACTGCTCCGCATCAGGGAGACACCCTACAGTATGGCAAAACTATCGCACCTGGAACGATTCTTTTTGTAAAACCTATTTAAATCTTGGTCGAATCCGACCACCAAAAACAAGATGGCCGCTCACAAAGTGGTAGGTTCGAACAAACACAGCACACGCGAAATCTAGTCATAGATATAAACTCACAGGGTGTATGAAAACAGCGTCGTATCTAGCAGACAAGTCCTCCAGGTACTGCAGGTCCTCACTCCGGTGGGTGGTCAACAGCATATCGTTGACACTGGGGCAGTGCAACGTGCACAGCTCTTGCTTGGTAGCGGCTCGGGGAGGGAACTGGCGGCATTGTTCTATCAAGCCCAGTTCTTTGCATCTGGAAGTTTATACAATACGATAAATATGTCTGACCTTCCAACCCGCGCAGGGAAAACCAGCGCAATACAGGTTAGGTGGCATACCTCCGATAATGCATTTCTCGGGATGTGTGTTTTTAGGATTCCGAATCACTTTTTGTCCATCCGGCTGTCAAGACCCTTTTTCTCATGGAGGTATCAAGTTGAAATTACCATCTTATACATATTCTCAATGAACGCAATCCCAAGAGTTTTAGGCCATTTTTAGCTTTATTTTCATACATTTCGTACGGGAACAAAAACCTATGGCTGTATAAACTTACGCATATATCCCACCTATGTAATTCTATTTGCTTCGATCCTGACACACTTCTCTTGCTTCCTCCACATTCATCAATCGTTTCATACGCGCATGACGGTTCAGAGTAGATCTTAGTGAACCTTTTCTAAGGACATCTCCAACTTGGTCAATGTACGTTCGTCTAGGTCTACCTCTGCATTTCTATTGACTTTCTATTATACAGATTACCCGTGATTGGGGTTTTTTGAGCTATTAGTCACACAATGTTAATGTAAATCAAAACAATTTTGTTATTTTGAAGCTATAACATGTTATTTTAGGTCATGTTATGATAATTATGCAACCCATCTTAGTTAAATTGAACAGAAGATGCAATTTCAACCGTATAATCAACGGTATAGATACCAATTTTACAATAGACAAGTTATAAATATCCATGTAATTTAAATATGCTCTGATACAGAAAGTTTTAATTGTATGTCATGCTTTGTTGTGTATAAAAAGTAACATTAACTACAGTTACATACCGGTTATGTTTTATAGCTGACGTTTTACAATGGATTATATCTTACAATCGAGCTAATTCCTGTAGACACTATCTCATTTTCTTATTCGCCGAAAAGGAAAGAATTTCTCAATGAACCCACAACCACTATTCTCTTCTTCTATCATGTGGGTTGTGAGGTGGATTACCAACCCCATCAACCCTGGTGTCTGGGTTATTATTGAGCCATAGCTCATGTAACGACTACTGACTTACATCAGTATGTAGTAACCGGGACCAACGGGCTTAACGTGCCTTCAGAAGCACGGAGCATCTTACTTTCGGACAATCACGTGATCAGCCTGTAATCTCCTAACCAAACTAGGGAGTTTGCATGTGATTGCCCGGTGGGGACACATCACAAAAATTACTTTGTGGTCCCTACCACAAAGGTAGGTAAAGGTAGTTGTGGTAGGTAGGGAGGTGGTTGGGACCACAAAGTAATTTTTGTGATATGTCCCCACCGGGAATTGAACCCAGGACCTTCGGATCGTGAGCTTGGGCTAAACCATTGGATCACGGAGGCCGTTCCACTATTGATATTCTTGTTAAAATATCTATTATTATCAGGCCTCGCGACTCGATAACCGCGCCGTGCGCAGCGCCAATTATATCGACGGCTTCGACCAATAGCTTCCGTGGTCCAGTGGTTGAGCGTTGGGTTCACGATTATAACACAAAAATTACTTTGTGATCCCTAGTTTGGTTAGGACATTACAGGCTGATCACCTGATTGTCCGAAAGTAAGATGATCCGTGCTTCGGAAGGCACGTTAAGCCGTTGGATTACTACTTACTGATGTAAGTATGTAGTCGTTACATGAGTCATGTCAGGGGCTTTTGGCGGCTCAATAATAACCCTGACACCAGGGTTGATGAGGTTGGTAATCCACCTCACAAACCCACACGATAGAAGAAGACCAATAACCGTATGACGTCTTTCTACGTAGATAAAGTCCGTTACAATATATATTTTAATATTATCATACAAAATATTCAAACAACCCAAGAGAGTCAGTTCATTTTGATAAAATAACTTGAGCTAAAATCAATTCAGCACTTCACTAGTATGCAGTTTGACACAGATAAAAAATATCGGCAGCCATATTTGTTTACCTTTTATGAAGATCATTCTTGAACGGACTATACAGTCGCTGCGTCTGTTGGTTGAAGACCTAATTCGCGCCGTGCGGTTGTAGTGCAGACCCCTCCAGGTTATTATACTCTTTCCGCCTATTGTACTCTTTCTATTTCCCTTTTGTTTTGTATTTTCCTGTTTGTGCAATAAAGTATTTGTTATGTTATGAGATGGTATTGTTCTCACCTTTCAATGACACTAGTGAGCCTCTCCGGGCACTCAGGGTAATTGTCGTCCCAGAGGCAGCGGTGCTCAGCCATGCGAGGTTCCGTCACGAACCCCGTCGGGCCCTTCACTTTGTTCTTACACTCCATGGCCTGTTGAAGATTTTATACAATAAATCAAATATAGGTATATACAGCGACCTGAGAGTGCAATACAACAATGCGTTCAGAGCGCTGCTGGGGCTGCCGAGACGCTGTAGCGCCTCCGGTATGTTCTGCGAGGCGCGTGTAGACGACTTCCACGCGATCATGCGTAAGCGCTGTGCGTCTCTGTTGCGCCGTGCGCGTGCCAGCCCCAACACCATCATGAGCGCATTGGTGGACCGGTACGAGTCGCCGCTGCTAAACCGCTGGATGCGATTGCACGCTGTTACATAGCTGCCCGCGGCTTCGGTGATTCGGGCCGGCCTCATGTAGTTTATTTTTATGTTGTCGTCTTTCGAATCTGTTACTAATACTAGGTTAAGCTTTTTGTTACTAACTAAATATGGACTAGTTTCCGAAATAAATATTTTGAATTTGAATATTTACTGAAGTACGCTATGCAAGTACTGCTACAATGGGCCATGTCAATGGCCTTTCAATAATAAATAATCCTCTCTAAACCACTGACAAGTCAGGTGGAGGAAATCTAGAGTTAACATAACATCCTCCACCCGATTCGATACGGGTGTCAGACTCAGAGCAGTGGAAGCTCTAGAGTCTGACACCCGTGACACCCCAGAGGGGGGGATCTGGGCGACAGGTTAGGTCATGTGGCCACTGCACTTTTATCTACGGTGACACATTGTCTGCGACCTGCGGGCTTAGCACCGTAAGCACGCGACTCTTTCTCGCCGAGACAGAGATCGTCTGTCTCTTTCTGTGCAGTACTGTGAGAGAGTGACGGGTGACGCATGTCGAAGCGAGAAAGAGTCGCGCACTTACGGTGCTAAGCCCGCTGGTGACCCGGCCCCTGACTAGAATCTCTGTAAATTACAAAAAAAAAATGAATACAACTTACAATCTGATAATGATCCCTTATCACAGTGTCAATGTTTTGTTTCTTTTTCAACAAGGCTTTCTTCTTAGCAGCCACGAGCGACGCCGACGGCTGCAATGCAGATAATAAAATATAATACTTGATTCATGACTTACAAACTTCTGAATTAAGTAGACTATACAATACCCACACATTCAGTTTTACGTCATTTTATTCACATCATATTTTTTTGCAGGTTTTTTTTACAGAAGCAACTGCCTGCCTCACCTTCCAACCCGAGACAGGAAAACCAGCCCAATTTGGCTTACGGTACGTTATCTTATTACTAAAAAGATACTTGACAACCTAGTCAAATGAGATACATACATACATACATAAACTCACGCCCGTAATCCCTAATGGGGTGGGCAGAGCCACAAGTAATCAAAGACAACTTGCAGCCACTGTTGATACGATGTCGTAAGCTGGATATGATGAACCTTATGGTGATACTTTTCAAATGAGATACTTTTAACGAAACATCAAAAAGAAAGTTTTCAGTGGAGTTTGTTGATACTGTCCTGTGACGTCATCAATAATAGCGGCCAAAGTCCTATACATTGTTACTTGATCATAAATAAAAAATCGAAAATAAGTCGAAAAGTAAATTAAGATTGAGTTTTGATCATCTCAGACTAGCTTCTATTTCTCTAATCTACAAATCAATCATTTTAAAATGTATCTTTAACCCAGTTAAATACCCTATTGTAATAATAACTGTTACAATGTAATTGTAAAATGTTGTTAAGTTAAATATAATAAAATAAATATTACATTATAAAGAAATCAATTTATAAATTAATGTTTCTTAATTATTATAAGCTCAGGGTTATATTCAAAAACAGAGTATGTGACGCTTCACTGAGCTTATTTTGTCATTGCTTGGGGGTAGGTACATAATTATGCAAAAATATAATGTAATAGAAGAGACTTTTATAAAAACAATTGTTGCTTGATATTTGGATCAGTAATGTACAGAATAATGTTGCTCCTTATATTTCTTCTCTTTATTTTGTACAGAATAATAATGGGTAATAAGTGAGGAGCTTGGTGGCGCAGCGGTAAACGCGCTCGGTCTGCGATTGTTGAAGTTAAACAACTTTCGCAAAGGCCGGTCATTGGATGGGTGACCACAAAAAAAAAATGTTTTCATCTCGAGCTCCTCCGTGCTTCGGAAGGCACGTTAAGCCGTTGGTCCCGGCTGCATTAGCAGTCGTTAATAACCACCAATCCGCACTGGGCCCGCGTGGTGGTTTAAGGCCCGATCTCCCTATCCATCCATAGGGAAGGCCCGTGCCCCAGCAGTTGGGACGTTATTGGGCTGATGATGATGATGAATAATGGGTGGAAGATGTGTTGTGCCTGGGTGTAATAACAAGAGTCCTCACTTATACCCAAAAACAAAGATAAAAGATGCATAATAATATGTCAGTTATCATTGAACTCAGAAGATAAAACGAAGACAAAACTGTACAGCGCCATCTACAGTTTTTTTGGGGAATGTAGTCTGGAAAGTCCCTCATTTTAAATAAAAGCATTTATAAGTATAACAATCTTCATTTACACTAGTGTAAACCTCACTTTAATTAGAATTATGTTTATATTACATTACACAACAGCAAATAAGATAAGACAGTTTAATTGAAGTTATAAGTCAGTTATGATTAATTTATCAACTGTATAAATACTGATTGCAAAGGTACACCTTATCACTTATTGTGCTATATTATGTACATTATATAGGTATATTGTGAAACAAATATACTGAGTGCTGTTGAAAATTTGTTACAAAAAGACAGATAATAAAAATCAACAAGAGATCAAACTGTAGATTTTATATTTTTTTGTTTTGATAAGTCATTCAAAAACTTCTGTATTTCTTTGTTTCGATAACATAAGTATGAATACTAGCTAGCTTAACATAACATAAATATCTAGGAGAGAGGCATCATAGGCTGTAATACAAGTATTTTTATACTTAGTCAGCTATGGTACCTACCTATTTATATCTGGGTCTAATACTAAGCTATGTTTAAGGAAAGAATTGTACCCACTTTTTTGGCAATAAAAATTATTATTATTATATACCCAAATGTTGCCTGGAAGAAATTGCCTATCTGTATATTTTTTATATATTCCCAAACTTCTCATTACAGTATATTTGTACCATAAAGGTAATATGGGTGCAGCCTAAAGGACACTAGGTTGTTTTTTCCCTAGCATGCGACCGGTCTTTCTTGAATGAATATTTCAATGTCACATTTTTAACCCTCTCTGGGTATAGGCATTTAGAAAATGTATAATAGAGTATTTAGTTGACCAATTGCCAGAGTTTTGTATATTTTAATGGCCTCTAACTTAGCTTTACAACTATTGATGTGTGTCAATAGCCAAGACCAACTAGAATCAACAAACTTTAGATGCACTATGAATATAAGTTCTCAAGTCACCTTGTTGTTTACTTATAAAGTTGGATTTATATTTATAAGTTATTAAGTCATTCAGTTTGAAGCATGGATTAATATGATAATTATTTTTAAATTAGTACTCCTACTTATTTCTAGTCCCTCAGACCTCCAACACCTGTTTTAATAGATGTTAGTTTTTAAAAGAATAGCTCACAAAAGTTATCTAATGTATATCTAAGTATGGACTAGAAATGAAAAAACATATTTTATAGATTATAAGAGCTGTTTACAATTATTATTTATTTTTTAATGGAAGGAAAAGCCAACCTTCGCGCCAGCTGACATCGCTCGTGTCTGTATCTTGGCCTTTCGTGCTCCATTCCTGGTTACGATGTTGGAGGTAGGTGGGGTGGTCTTCTTGCCGTCGCCGGCGGACCGGCGCGGCTGCGGCGGCGATGGGGTCGACTACAAAATAACAACCCCAAAAATAAACATTGTAAACACAAGACACCGCGCGCCAACTCGAGTACTTAAAATTCTTGACTCACCATGGCGTAGAAAATAGTTTAGATGTTAGAAAACTACAGTAATTTATGGCAGACAATAATTTAAGCACAACATCATTTTCAAATATTGCACAAAACGTCCAAGAAAGCAAAAAACTGCATGAACCGACCGTGACTTTTTTGCTACGCAGTTTGACGTATACGACAGTTTATTTTTTTTTAACGTGACCAGCTTAAAAATGCAAATTCTGATTATTGTCAAACTTCCTTGTACATTCATATCAGCGCATAAGTTTCAATAAATAGTTGTATACTGCACATAAGATTTATAAATATACAGCGAAGATCTTAAAGATGATAATTTTGTCGGCAGTCATTTCGCTACTTTTCTAAAACGCTTAAATATATGGAACATTATTACTAAAATTATGCGAAAATCGTAAAATTCTGTCTTATATAGTAACACCGTAATAAATATTCTTGAAATATTCGGATACAAATTGAATTAGGAAAATATGGGAAAATCTACTTATTTTAAAACAATACGAATAGAAGTTGAAACAGTACTAAAATTATTTATTAAATGTATTTTTCAGAAGAAGAGAAGACAATGGGTAACTGAAAATTATGTTCAAATTTTTTACATATAAAAATACGAAAATGTAACTAATGACTGCGTGTATCCGAATATTTAGAACACAGATAAAATAAAAATAAAATAGGCAAATTGAAAGGCTTTTCGGCGGGAAACGGGAACGGGACAGTTGCTTTCTTCATTGAGTAATCTAAATAATTAATACGAAGTGGTGTTTTGTGGTTAATGATCGCATTAAGTTAGTCAGAAGACATTCGCGAGTGTTATTATATTGGAGTATTCAATAAACAAAGTGTATCTGCCTATTTTCGCTTCGTGTCGGGAAGCCGCTTCATAACTCAAAAGTTTATGCGGACTTTTGAGTTAATTCGTTTGGGGTTCGGAGTAGGAGTCTACTCCGAGGGTGGGGGCTTAGGTTTCATCATCATCATTCATCACCTTTCATCATTTCATTAATCATCAAGAAAAAAAAATACGTAAGACATGGCTGTATGGGCATAGTTCCCTTTGCCTTACCCTTCGGGGAAAACCAAAACAAAAAAAAAAAAAAAAAAAGGCAAATTGAAAAATGCAATTTTGTGTTTTGTTGGGAAACTTATAAATTTTGGAAAGTTTATTTTATATATTACTCGTGTAAGTATCCTTTATTTTTTTATTCCGTGTTTAAATTGTACCTCCGATGTATATTTTCCGTATTTGGTAAGTGATGATCTAATTCATCCTACACAGCATGCTCATTGCGAAGTCCGTAAATGGAAAAGTAAATAAAACGTGAAAGGTGAAACAACCCACGACGGTCGAAGCTTATGACCTCATAATTATTGTGGTGTCGCATTCTTTTGAATACCACAATAAGTCAGTTATTAACCTAGGAATAACATAATATCCTTAATATTTTCTTTTCGAATCTTAGGACCCGTTATGTTTGACCTCCATTCGTGTTTTAGCTGGTAATCTCTAAACGGGAGTTTGTTTTGGGTGATTGATGACTCCTCACTTGGAGAGGAAGTTGGTACCAACTTGGAAGATTTTGATCAATTACATGGCTTTGTGACACCTGTGAGGTGCTAAACAAAGGTCACATTTCACCAACTGTTTAGCAATTGACTTGACTTTAGCAAGTTATCTCAGAACAGAAAATATATGCAAGTTACCATATCACTAGAAACATTAGATGTAGTAGTTTCACTCATTCTTAAAAAAAATAGGACTAATAGATAAAACTCTATTTTTATTAGAAAGCAATCTAAGAATGAAAGAAATACTGCCGAAGGACTCCATCACAGCACAAGCAATAATTTAATTTTGGCAGTATTGCTTTCATTCTTAAATTGCGTGCTTATCCCTTTACACCCGAGCCTATACGATCGTGCGGGTTAAGTTTGTTAAACTTTGAAAAATTCTAGGCTGAATTTAAATTACCTTTAGCGGACGCAACCGGCGCCGATTGATCGTGCGGGTATTCTAGAGTATAGAAAAAAATAATTTGAACATGTCGGTACACGTTTGGTTTCGCCAGTCGTCCAAAACCTGCCGGAGGGATGGCTGCATTTTTTGATCGTCGTACCCGCTCAGGTAACTACGTATTTTTTTATTGGTTTTGATGAATTTCACTATAGTTTTTTATTTATATTGATAGAATATTGATCTATTTACCTATATGAATTTATATTTATTGAATGTATTTAATAGGTTTTGCACAGCAATATTCGAAATGTTGACACGCACGATCGTGTTATACCGGTTGTCGCTAACAAAAAAGATTTTGGGGTTCAATCAAAATTTTTGCTTGATATTGCTTCAATTATGGCTTATTTTTCTTATTTTAGGGGTTCCTTTGCCAGACCAAGTATACAAGACATTCTCGGAGATGGAACCTTATCAGAAATCGAAGATTTGGATGACGAAGATGCAGAATTTGTGCCTCAGGTGTTCGATTACTTAGAAGACAGTGATGACGAGGAATTATCAGCCGAGGACACAGTACAAGAGCCGCTTGCCTCACCGTCACGATTGCCTCCACCATCTCCGCCACCATTTGACTCACCTACTGGTAGTCCTACAGCTTCACGGTCACGACAAAGCCGATCTGTACGTGGCCGATCAAAATTTCCGTCGCAAAATTCATGATTTTATTTAGTTTTTTTTTATTTTTAATTGTATACTTTTGCGACCGAAAATTCCACTTGATATTAACTCAAACTAATGAGCTGAATCATCCTCCTTAGTATTCGTTACGGTGTCACTTACACCCCGTACAAGTACATACAGGTAGCCATACAAGTAGGTATGGGTGTTAGTGACACCGTAGCAAACGACCGTACCGAGGGGGATGATGAAGACCATGATTCTGAGTTGATATTAGTGGTATTTCCTGCCGGAAAATTCATGAAAATTGTATTTTTTTTAATTAATTTCAGTTCCATACCTTTGCGACGGAAAATTCTACTTGAGATAAACTTAGAATCATGGCCTGAATCATCCCTCAAAGTTTTCGTTACGATGCCACTAACACCCTGTATATTTGTGTCTTTCTCGCGTTAAAGATTGTTTTGTACGTTATCATAAAAAAATAATTAGATTGTTTACTATGTAATAACTAAATCTACATTACGTTCTTATTTTAGTAAAGAAATTTCTTGACTGATGTAATCTGACTAAGTTCCTAAATATTACTAGTTAAAATATCTTTTCTTATGTTTTCTTTTGCTTGTAAGTTGAATAAATACCAAAGTTCAGATTTGAGTTAATTTACTTGTTTTATTTCCCGATAATATAACCAAACGTTTAAGTAAAACATAACCCTCATTTACGTGCCACTTAACTTTATTTCCTGAACCTCACGATCGTGAGGGTCTGATTGCTGAAGACCAGCATACTCCAGATTTTTTTTATTATTTTTCCTGTGTTCAATAAGTCCTAATAATGAACTGATATAAATTTTATGAGTCGCCGCAAACTTTCGATCGTCCGGTTGTAAAGGGTTACAAAAATAGACATTTATTATTTCAAACATTTTTTATAGAATGAGTGAAACACTAAAGGTAGGTAACTATACAAATAATGCAGGTGATGAGTTTTATTTGGAACTATATTTAAAAAAATATTGTCTACAAACATAAGCTCTTCATTACAAAAAATACTTAGTAGGTAGAATTTGTAAATTCACATTTGAAAAATCTTGTTTGTTTCTATTTTATTATTTTAATATGTCTTTAAATACTACTGTGCTATATAAATATATGTTTTAGATAGGTCTGTATGTATGGATGTTTCACAATTTCAAGATCCTTAGAGAAAACTTTAAACAAATATTTTTGCATGATCCTGGCTCAGGCCTTAAGCCACTGAATTGGGCATTGTGAATTTGAATTCATGTTTGTATTATAGAAAATTTATATCACATGGTTTCCAGGATTTGTGCCTGGTTACTGGAAAAAGGCTTGCTCCTTAGTATGTGGGACTTAAACATAACTGGCGTGGAGTGGGTGTATCTACTACAGTCTACCCCTTCGGGACTACAGGCGTGATGCTATGTTTATGTTTTATCAGGTGTATGAGGCATGAAGGTGCTACGTCGAGCATGGAACTGGCGCGGGCGCCGGCGCTCGCGCGGCGTCAGCACGTGGTCGCCGCTCGCGACCGCCTTTAACACGCGCCCCAACTCGCGCCCCCTGTTTGATAACTTGAGGGAAAAGACGGTGAGGAAAGCTTTTAATATTTAAGATTAATATTTGAAAAAAAAAGGAACACCTTAATAAAGGCAGCCCACTACTGAGGGAGGCTGTCCTACAAACCACTCTTTTAAAATCCAAACTTCATTGTTTAACTATAATATATTTGGAAATCCCTGCCTTAGGATGATAAATTAAATATAAAATTCCTCAATTCCCAGGGTCTCTTTAACAAGCCAGAACTGGTGACCTTCGAAGGTTTCCACGTGTTGAAAGAGCAGGCCATCCAGGCAACAGACCGGCTGATAGAGGAAGCCACGTCTGGCCCTACGCGGCCCATGGTGGAAATATTTGATGAGCTGTCGGACACGCTATGCAAGGTGGCGGATCTGGCAGAGTTTGTGAGGATCGCGCACCCGCAGTCGCACTTCGCGGAAGCCGCTGAAGACGCTTGCATCAGCGTCAGTGGCGTTGTGGAGAAGTGAGTTGCTTACTTGTTCAGAAATTACCTACTCCAGTTGAAAGAAGTGGAAGATCAAAATCAAAGAGTCAAGTATACTTTGCTGCCACATACACACAAAACATTTCAAATTAATTTCTTTTCGAACTTTTGCAACGATTTTGTCATAGCTGTCTATAAGTTTTCGTTAGATTTTGTAAGTTTAGATAAGCGAGTTGGTGGATTTAAGGGTGTTGAGACCCTCCCTCAGCAACAATAGAATTGGCTTAAGTGTAGCGGTGATCGAAATTATTATTTTCTTCTTAGATAAACCAAACTAAATGAGAACTTGACCTTTTTACCACTACTTGAAGGTCTCGAGAATCTATAAACAATAAAAATATTATAAATCCTTCCTATTTTCTTCTAGTTTACTCTGGGTTCTGGGAAAACACACTTAGTAGATCTCTGGAAAGTAGCCTCATTCTATTTCTTTCCTGTCTACAATTTTCATCTAAATCAATCTGGTGATTATTAGTAATTATTAACAAATGTTGTACTTATCTATTCCAGGCTAAACACCCACAAAGGCCTGTACGAAGCGCTACGCGACTCAGTGAAGCGTGGAACATCGGGAGACCAGCATTTAGCAGAGCTCTTCCTGTTTGACTTCGAGCAGAGCGGCATTCAGTTGGAGGAGAACAAACGACGGAAGGTGGTGGGTCTGAACGACCTCATACTGCAGACGGGACAAAGGTTCATGGCCGGTTCCGCCAAGCCTAGGAGAGTGCCTAGGAGTGCCGTGCCGCAGAATATTAGGCAATTGTAAGTAATAACTTTAGTACGTGTGTCTTAACATTTTTTTTTTATTCTTATTTTTAACGAGGCTTTGAACACCCTGTGTGATCATGCCAGCCTCATAGGTGCTTTCGTGTACCTATCCCTTAGACAAGGGATTGGTCAACCAGATAGTGTCTTAACATAAACCATATTATTTCTTTGCTGCACTTGTGAAGAGAGAACATAGAATTGACCGTGCTGACACCAGGGTTGATGAGGTTCGTAATCTCACAGCCCACACGATAGAAGAGAATTGTTTTTTTTAACCATAGGTTGTATTTTTTCCCTGTGCAGTTTCACTTCAGAAGGCGACAACATAATAGTAAGTGGCGTGTACGCTGAGTGCGGCGAGGCGGCGGCGAGAGAGGCTGCGTACAGGCTATACCTCGCCCCTGATAAGCAGCAGGATAAACTGCTGAACACTGTGCTCGACGCCAGGCACGAGATGGCCAGCATCTGCGGGTTCCAGTGCTACGGAGACAGGTTAGTCAATCAAACCGAAAGTAAGATGATTCGTGCTTCGGAAGGCACGTTAAGCCGTTCGTTCCGGCTATTAGCCGTAAAAACACCTCCACCGACCCGTATTGGAGCAGCGTGGTGGAGTATGCTCCATACCCCCTCCGGTTGATTGAGAGGAGGCCTGTGCCCAGCAGTGGAATGTATATAGGCTGTTTATGTATGTGTGTATGTATGCGGCAAATCTACAATAAATCACGTCATAAAAGAAGCCATTGCTGTACCATTTTCACAAATTTCACAATTCATTCCTTTACAGAGCAATAAAAGGTAGTACAATGGAAACGTCTGCAAACGTTCGAAAATTCTTGGATATACTATCAGACAACCTCTACGACCGTGCTCGGTTGGACTTTGACGCGATGCTGAAGATGAAGAGGATAGAGACCCCGTACCAAGACAAACTCATGTGCTGGGATACACCATACTTCACGCATAAGGCGAAGACTCAGCTGCTTAACGTGGACAACTCGGATTTCAGCCCATATTTCTCGTTGGGAGGATGTATGGAGGGCTTAGACATGCTGTGTCAGGAGTTGTACGGGATCAGGCTGAAGTCTGAAGAGATGTTGCCAGGTTAGATTATAATAAATATGTACTACCACAGGGAATAGATAGATAAATAGGCTAGTTTCCAACTGGTCAAATCAGTTACTTTTTACTAAACGTCAAAACACGAAATTACTATGGCATTTGTATGATAAAGCACAATGTGACGTCATCAAACGTGACAAAATGTCGCCCTTATTATTGCGTTTTTCTTGATTAAAATTCTAAAAAAATTATAATTACTTTATTTTTTAGCTAATTTTTATAAAAAGCAAAAAAAAACATAAAATAACATAAAAAAAAATTAATTTAAATTCTAAAATAACATAAATAGAAAACGTTTTTTGTCAGATCTGTCTTCATTTAGTATTTAGAATTTCATACTTTATCTTTAACCTAGGAAACTACCCAATTTATATCACGCCCCTTATTACATATGACAACATAGCTGGCGAGGATTGGGTATATATAACTCGTCATCACCAGCCCATTAACGTCCCCACTGCTGGGGCACGGGCCTTCCCTATGGATGGATACGGAGATCGGGCCTTAAACCATCACGCGGGCCCAGTGCGGATTGATGGTTATTAACGACTGCTAATGCAGCCAGGACCAACGGCTTAATTGATGATGAAATCTTTTTATTTTTTGGTCACCCATCCTATGACCGGTTTGCGAAAGTTGCTTTACTTCAACAATCGCAGACCGAGCGCGTTAACCGCTGCGCCACCGAGCTCCTCAATATAAGTGCTATATAAGTACTATGCACCTATTACTACAATATGTTACCACAGATACTTCTACTCTGCCGCGCTTACGATCATGGCTGTAATTGAATTGGTTTTAACAAAATTGGGCTATATCTATAGTTGCCATTATTTATTCTTGTTCACAACTTGGAAACATAATAACTAACCCTACATGAATGTCTGTCTTTCTACTCAGGCTGTATCTTCAAAACGATCCACCCACTGCCGGGTATAGGCCTCCTCTCTTTCACGCCATCCATCCATGAATGTCTTGACTATTTTACCTTAATTGGAATGTTAAGTTTGGAAGGGGTTACGATACATTTTGTTTCCCCTCAAGTTCTTCAATTGAATAAGTATTTTTTTTAACTTTATCCAACTAAAACGCTTCAGGAGAATCCTGGGCCCCGGACGTGTACAAGCTAGGCGTGGTCCACGAGACTGAGGGTCTACTGGGCCACATTTACTGCGACCTTTACGAGCGGCCCGGCAAGCCGCACCAGGACTGCCACTTCACCATCCAGGGTGGAAAGCTGCTGCCAGACGGCTCCTATCAGGTAACTGCCACTTCACCGTTCAGGGCGAGAAGCTGCTGTCAGATGGCACCCATCAGGTAACTGCCGCTTCACCATCCAGGGCGCGTAACTGCTGCCATACGGCACTTATCAGATAACTGCCACTTCACCATCCAGGGCGGAAAGCTGCTGCCACACGGCACTTATCAGGTAACTGCCACTTCACCGTTCAGGGCGAGAAGCTGCTGTCAGATGGCACCCATCAGGTAACTGCCACTTCACCATCCAGGGCGCGTAACTGCTGCCATACGGCACTTATCAGATAACTGCCACTTCACCATCCAGGGCGGAAAGCTGCTGCCACACGGCACTTATCAGGTAACTGCCACTTCACCGTTCAGGGCGAGAAGCTGCTGTCAGACGGCGCCTATCAGGTAACTGCCGCTTCACCATTCAGGGCGCAAAAGTACTGTCAAACAGCTTCTATCAGGTAACTGCAACTTCACCATTCAGGGCGGGTAACTGCTGCCAGACGGCTCCTATCAGATAACTAATGGGCGTGATCTTAAGTATGTGTCCTGATGTACCTAAAGGTTGCCTGGAAGAAATTGTTACCTTAGCAATAAGGCCGAGGCATGAGGTAGTCCTCATAAACATCTTATATACATCCCACTGATGGGCACAGGCATCAGTCGAAGACCCCTCAATCAGCCGAAGAGGGTAGGGAGCATACTCCACTTTGTATTGAAGACTTTGCGGGTCGTTGTACTACCTAAGTGATAATCGTTTAATGTTTTGAGTGCAATCAAGAGTTTTGTCGACGTGCCCCCCAGAACCCGGTGGTGGTGGTGATGCTGTCGCTGGCGGGCGGGCACCGCGGCGGGCCGGCGCTGCTGGCGGCGGCGGGCGTGGACAACCTGTTCCACGAGCTGGGGCACGCGCTGCACTCCATGCTGGGCCGCGCGCGGCACCAGCACGTGGCCGGCACGCGCTGCCCCACCGACCTCGCTGAGGTGCCCAGCGTGCTCATGGAGTACTTCGCCACCTCGCCCAAGGTCACCTACACTATTGACTCATACTTGTATGGCGCGCGTTTCGCGCTCACTTGGACCTCCCAACCATTTTCTTCTAACACCGACCTCTATTACCCACTCGACGTGTGCGTCAAGCTAGCGGCCTCAAAAAAAAAATGGGCACGAAAAAATAATTTGACCATACCAAAAAATAGTACTCTTATTGAAAAAAATAGTACCTGTTGTAAAAAAATTAGTACCATCACGGTTCTGGATTTATAGCCATGTTTTATTGCACTTGCTAGCTTGACGGTGAGCGAAATTTGGCGAGAGTTAACGACAAGGTCTTTCGCTTTGATTTAAACGCCAAAAAATAGTACCGAAATAGTACTCACCCCCTGCAAAATACCGAAAGTAGTACTTCAACGGTTCCAAAGTTATAAAGGCAGTTCTTTGATCCCGCTAGCTTGACGTTTTGAAAATACCTATTATCTGGGGAATGCTTGCATACTTCAGTTTGTAACTAATGTCAATAAACTCGTATGAAATAGTACTCCCTACCATCATAATTTGGACCTGATTCTCTTTGTAGAAATATGTCAGAAAGTCATTATAACCTATGTCATACATTTATCAAGACAAGTACAGTCGCGAACAAAATTATTACACATGGTCAAGAATGTTGTCAGATTTTAGTATTTTTCCCCATTTTTGGGTAAAAATTGGTGAAGTGCCAGGGTTGTCAGATGAAAGTAATATCATTGTTGAAACTCTTTGAGTTATTCTACAAATACTGCAAATTGTTTATTAACAAACACTTCGATCGGTAACAAATTCAACATGAAGGTATAAATTATAAAATAAAACAGCAGATTAAAAATGTATTATGATGTATTAAAATCACAGATTGTTTTCGATAAGAACTAGACCCATGCAGCCATTTTCTATTAAAATTAGTGCATATGGGTGTATGCAATAGGAATTTTTTGTAATAGCAGCACTCTGAAGTGCAAAGAAATGGTAGGGTAGACCTCCAAAATGGCAATACTTACGAATAAATTGTGAGGTTATGTAATTGTCTACGTGACTGTATCAACAACAAATGTATGGCATAGGTTATGATGATTTTTTAACATTTCTACAAAGAGAATCGGATCAAAATTATGATGGTAGGGAGTACTATTTCATACGAGTTTATTGACATTAGTTACATACTGAAGTATGCAAGTGTTCCCGAGATAATAGGTATTTTCAAAACGTCAAGCTAGCGGGATCAAAGAACTGCCTTTATAACTTTGGAACCGTTGAAGTACTACTTTCGGTATTTTGCAGGGGGTGAGTACTATTTCGGTACTATTTTTTGGCGTTTAAATCAAAGCGAAAGACCTTGTCGTTAACTCTCGCCAAATTTCGCTCACCGTCAAGCTAGCAAGTGCAATAAAACATGGCTATAAATCCAGAACCCTGATGGTACTAATTTTTTTACAACAGGTACTATTTTTTTCAATAAGAGTACTATTTTTTGGTATGGTCAAATTATTTTTTCGTGCCCATTTTTTTTTTTGAGGCCGCTAGCTTGACGCACACCACTCGACCTCCGTGGTCCAGTGGTTGAGCGTTGGGCTCACGATCCGGAGGTCCAATCGAATCCCGGTGGGGACATATCACAAAAATCACTGTGTGATCCCTAATTTGGTTAGGATTATTACAGGCTGATCACCTGATTGTCCAAAAAGTACTCGAAAAGTCGTTGGTCCCGGTTACTACTTACTAATGTAAGTAAGTAGTCGTTACATGACCCATGTCAGGGGCCTTTGGCGGCTCAATAATAACCCTGACACCAGGGTTGATGGGATTGGTAATTCATCTCACAACCCACACGATAGAAGAGGAGTACCCACTCAGCTCATCTTGCGATAGATGTGCCTCTGTCTAACCCAATAAGGAATATAGTAGTGAGTTTATGTTCAATATGTGCAGGTGGTCCGTCGCTTCGCGCGTCACTTCCAGACCGGGGAACCCATGCCCGAGGACATGTTGCACCGGCTGTGTGCTTCCAAGTTCCTCTTCGGTGCCAGCGAGATGCAACTGCAGGTATGAGAAAATTTCACCAAACCACTTATTTCTCATTCATTCACTCGTTCTCAAAATTAACAGCTGTCAATCATCCTTCCCTTTCCTTTTCGGCGGATAAGAAAATGACGGGTATAACTTTGAATCAAATTAGGTGTCTGCAGGAATCGGGGCCAATATTATGAAGTGTGATTACAGTTTCTTTCAACTTAAGGTTCATCATCATCATCGGCCGTACGACGCCCACTGCTGGGCATAGGCCTCCCCCAAGGATCTCCAACTTAAGGTTACCTGGAAGAAAATGCTTTTTTTAATAATATAGGTTCACGTTTGACCACAATCTCACCTAATAGTAAGTGACTATGTGGTCTGAGGTAGATCACGCTTACCAGGCAAATGCCTATTCGCTCTAGCCTTAAAGACTCCCAGATTATAACGAGTTGGAAAAACAGACGACGGTAGGCAGTTCGAGTTCTGCTGTTCGCATCAAAAAGGAAGAGGCAAAACGTTTAGTGCGGATTGGTGGTAAATCCACATCATAAGGATGAAATGCCTGCCGACGCATAGTTGTCCGTAGATGGAGTGTAGTGGGTGGAATTAACTCGTGAAGTTCCTGCGCACACTCACCGAAGTGTATGCTTTTTAGTAATAAGGCTGCTTATTGTAATTCTTTCGTCCTATTTGTGACTGATGTAAGTAAGTACTTAGGCTCAATACTAACCCTGACACCAGGGTTGATGAGTTTGGTACTCCACCTCACAACCCACACGATAGAAGAAGATTTGTGATTGTTTTTTTTTTCCTTGTGCTTTTGTGCATAAAACATTATTATTGTATTGTAGTGATGCTCTTGCGCAGGTGTTCTACTCGGCGCTTGACCAGAACTATCACGGGCCGAACGCGTCTTTCGGCGGCCGCACCACAGACGTGCTCAAACAAGTGCAGAAACAGTACTACGGACTGCCGTACGTCGAGAACACGGTCAGTTTACAGTTTATTTCCCGTTGTACTCAGTAGTTCCAGACATTTCCTGTGACAAACAAACTTGCACAATTTATCTCTAGTGTAGATTTACACACACCCTGTAAAACTAAACGTGATTAGTGACATATCTTTTGTCTCTTTCGATACTAAGCTGTAAACCGTTAGTGCGAAAGAGACATCTCTCGTATAGGAGATTTTTTACCATATATTTTTCTCTTCGCCCCAAAATGAATATACGCCATAAAATTTACTCCAGGCATGGCAACACCGCTTCAGCCACCTGATCGGCTACGGCGCAAAGTACTACTCGTACCTGATCTCGCGCGCCATCGCCTGGAGCGTGTGGAAGAAGCACTTCGAGCGCGACCCGCTGAACCGGAGCGCCGGCGAAGCGCTTCGACACGGCGTGCTGAGGCACGGGGGCGCGGTGCCGCCGCAGGTATAGTATATTCATTACATGAGCTACGCTTCACGAATAACGCTTCATTATAACACACCCCGGACATTTCATAATACAACACCTTGTTCTACACAGACACTACACATAGACGTTATCATACACGCGCATCTGTGTGTGTGACGCTAGGAGGGTTTGAAAATCGGGTTTAAGAACTTTATTTTCCTCATAAAGAATTACATTCGCTTATATGAGAAAAAAATCACAAAATAATATAGAAATATAAAAATTAAGGTAGAATATACTTTATTGCACTTAACAACTAGTTACATCACAAACAAGAAATGGACGAATGGGTAGTAGTGGGTTCAGATAAAGTGAGCGCACTGCACACAATGTAACACAAACGGTGGGTAGGTATGAATTAATTAATAGATACTAAAAGTTGGACTATTCTTTGTTATTAGTTCCTCGGAGCTACGTTTTACTAGAAGTGGCAAGGAGGCAGATGACCCATAACGTGACAAAAATTAAATTTTGATGTGATACAAATATAATAACTTTGTAATTACCTATCATAAATAAATGTGAAAATGTCTAAACATTTTCATTCCTATAGATATGAAAATATTTATAAAAAATTTCGTGTTTTCCACAGATGTTACTCCGTGATTACCTCGACACAGAGATAACTCCCAACACACTAGCTATGGCGCTAACAGAAGAACTGGATTACCACAAGGATCACCTGGATTCTGTCTTCAACATCGCTTTGAAATGAACATATCATCATTTATAACCCGTGCTTATTAACTAGACTTGTCACATCTAAGGGTTGCACACCAGAGGGATGTCAATTTCACTCGGACGGGTAATCATTGAAGTTTTACATGGAACTCTTGTTCACACCGGACGTAATAAGAATGATAAAGTACTTTCTATCAAGGCAAAATGTCAACGTGAGTAAGCGAGAACAACTTATGCGAAGTTAATATTTGTTCTCTTTTGAGCAGAGCTATCCCAACGCCAGAGTAGTGGTTATTAGTTTAGGCCGCTAGATAATGCTTATTTGTGTAAATGGTTAGAGAAATCAATTTTATTACTCGTTATTCATCATCACTATTTTAAAAGCCACGTTCTTGTCGGTGTATAGGGCAGTGGTTCTTGCCTTCCGCCCCGCAGTACTCTGTCTGACGCGAGTGGGATGGCGCCCAGAGTAGTGTATTTCAAAGCCGTAATAGGACTCCTGTCCTCCGCCTCTGAATAGTACTGACAGTTACTGCTGCCCTCTGTCAAGTTTCAGGTTACGGTCCCTGTGACTTGCCTCTTCCGTCTTGTAGGGCTAACATTCGCAACGTGAAAAAATGTTGTCACGGTCATTTTACAGATTCTGACGATATAATTATGTCCTTTTGTCGATTGGGGCTAATATGTGAAATCAAATGAGTCACGTCGTTCTTTCAAAATACGAACAAAATCACGTGGAGCGCATGTTAAGGAAAAAAACAAACTTATCAATTTCGACAAAATTTATTGAATCGATCGATAATTTTATTACGTTGCGAATGTTAGCCCTGCTGCATTACTCGTTAGTAGCTAACAAAATGCTTAGCAACTTATTGGGATGAATGTGTAAGGTAAAAAAATGATCTTAAATTTTATAGCTAATTCTTTTATAAATGCGAGGTCTGCGTCAAATTGATCGCTCGCAGTCCCACATATCGGCTCAGTTTTTTTTTTTATTTATGTTACTTTAATCTGCTGCTTACATAGAGCAACTCGGGCCTCCGTTGGACCGGAGGGGACTCGCCATATCGTTATTTCTCGATATATTTTCTGGCAGAGGCGGCGAAGAATATAATGATTATACACAGTGACACTGTACAGAATACTGAGAGGGATGATTCAGAGTTAATTCAGAGTAGAATTTTCCATCGAAATAATATGGCATTGTGAATAATATAACACAAAAAATATCATGAATTTTGCGACGGAAAACTCCACTTGAAATTAACACAAAATCATCTCCCCTCAGTATTCGGCATGGTGTCTCTAACATCCTGTATATGGAATGGAATGTAATGCAATGGATTTGTAACCTTTATTATGTAAATATAAACAGGAATAGCAATAAACATGTCTTCCTCGCGTAATTTATTTTAGTCCTTTTCTTAATGCATCGTATTTATTTCTGTATTTTATTATAACAATCCAGCTCAAGTAGGAAGGATCTAGATTGTCCTATCCATATCGACTGATTTGACTGTTGTGTTCAATTAGTACACTTGTTAATAATAGATGTAGATAAAATTAATTGTATTTCGAAAGACAATCAACTCACAGTGTCTATTTCTAGTTCTTCAGTACTTACTCAAGAAAACTAATCGTTTAGAGAAAGAAATAAAACGAAATGAGAAAATTATAAATAAAGTTTTAATTAATCCCTCTTCAAACCGGCAGTTATGGCCTACCAGAAAAAATAAGACCGGTTTTTCATTTGGTAAAACTACGCATAAGGTACGTAACTTCCGGCCAAGTAGTCAATGCCGTTTGAGGCAAATCTACAATAATTTACGCTCTTGTTGAACAAATGAAGCTTAGCGCTGAGATATAAATCATTATATATGATTGGTTCATTATAAATGACGATACGGCTCACCACCTATCACGCTAGTCTAACAGAAAGCTCGCGAAGGGTGGGTGTAATAGGACAATTGGGATATAGTCGTGATCTTATGAGATTCAAAATGGCGGGTGTATCGTAATGAATCCAGGAAAAATGTATATCAAAAAACCGTACCTAAACTGTACTATTCAGTACCTATACTTTAAACATTTGTACCTCCTTTTGAGGAAAGTTATAACACAGGTACACTCGCCATCTTAGTCAAAGTGGCGGGTGTATTTAATTTTCTCCGATATATACATATTGTAGAGAAATTAGTAATTTTCCAAAAAAAAAAACCTAAATTACACTATTCAGTACCTTTGCTTTAAAAGTCTGTAGCTCCTTTATGATAAAATCGAGATACACCCGTCATTTTAACTCTTACGCTTATGAGTAGTAAGTAGGCTTAAACACGCTTCTCACAACTAGACCTTGAGTAGACGGGGATAGTAAGTTCTGTAATGAACCTATATTGAAAATAATGTTCAATTCGATTTAATATTTATTTACTATTTATCTGTCCGATTAGCATATTTACAGCGATCATAGTACCGATTGAATAAGCAAAATAACATTTTCCATTTCAGTCGCTACATGTGGATTATGAAGTGCTTTTTAATTTCTTTCATTAAAGACAAAATTCTCCCATTTATCACAATAAAATGCGAAAGCCGAAATTATTACAAAGAAACAATAAAACAAATGAATTAATTAATCACTCAACAAAAGATACATTTATTTTTAACATTAGCAACACATTTTTCTTTAGGCGTAGTGTTCACTGAACATAGAACGTATGTTTTATAAATTAATTTAGAAATGGAAAAGTCATGGGGGGTTAAAATGGCCACATCGAAGCAATTCATCTAAGAAAGCAATATTGTTATAACAATATTGTTATAAATTTGACATTTGCATTGCGCACTTACTCTTATATGTGCAAATGTCAAATTGCAATAATGCTTTATTAGATGAATTGCTTCGATGTGGCCTTTTTAACCCCCATTAAAGTCAGTTTTGTTGGAAAACATGAACATTTCCTAATTTGCATTTATTAATATTTCTTAAATAATAATAATGCCATATCATACAAGTATTTTGTAAATAATAAAAAAAACAATTCGATACATGTTCAACGAACACCAGGCTGCCATGTGTGGTGCGCAGTGGCTAAGTGTGTGTATGTATTTATGTGTGTTTGTGTGAGGGGCTTTCTTAAGGTGGTATTAATAAACTAATCTCATCTCCGAGACTGCCCTAAAGATCATGTCAATGTGACAGTTCTCATATAAAAACAGAGACTTTAGTATGATCTTGAGGGCACTCTAAGCTGAGATTCGTTTATTAATACCACCCTAAGGGTGGTATTTTAAGTCTCTGTTTTTATATGAGAACTGTCACATGGACATGATCTTGAGGTCAGTCTCGAAGCTGAAATTCGTTTATTAATACCACCCTTAGTCTCGAAGCCCATATACTCGATGTGACATACTTCAATACCGTTGCGTTGCGGTTTTGAACTTGGAAAACGTATTACAACGAAACATGTCTGGCATACTAGATCTTTGGATTTAAATCCAATACCTAACTGTATAGCAGAAAATGGGAAGGTTGTTAAATAAACAGAAAGCAAAGAATAGGGTAGATGACTGGGTCATAGAAAAAATAAATGCAAATCTATAAATGGGTGAATATCAAAATTGGGTTCCGACTTCAGAAAGGATCCGAAAGGATGTCGGAATCCAATTTTTCACGAAAAAATAATATGAAAATTCGCCACCAAACTTGGCACATTTTGATATTCACCCAAATAGATGAACAGAAATCAATATCGTTTTGACTTATTTAGAATTGTAATTATGACGTTTGACCACGTTCATTATATATGACGCAACAGCATAGAATAAAGAATAATACGTATGGAACGGTAACTCTCCGCCCCGTACCAATTCGTATCGGGCGCCGAGCTAGATTTACCTCACCCCCTCTAAGGGGATGAGGAGCCCGTAAACCGCTAAGGAGTAAGGGAGAGCGCACGCTAGCTGTCTGTCTCACTTCTACTTACGCGGTAAGACGGCTCACGCTAAGAACGAGATTTTTGTAGCGTCTGAGGCATGACAACGGTTTCCAAATACAGCACTTTCAAGTAAACGGGCTTCAAGGTTAAGTATAAACCTCGTGTGTTGTATGTGTGTGCATTACGCAACGTAATTGTACTGATTGGGGTTGTCCTTGTCACGCTCCATGTAGTCTCTGTCGATCAGGGATTCTATGCGCTTCTTCAGGTCGGCGGGCTGGAAACAAACAATGGATTACTATATGATTCGGTAAACTTCGTATCACCCATGGTATAAGAAAACCAGGTACGCTCAAAAGTGTCAGCTAACATTTCAAGGTCAGCCTAGCTGACGTCATCCCACCCTGCGTTGCCATATTATGCTGCGTTGCCATGTTAAAAATAAATTTACATTAGTCTTAGATAATTATTGTTGAAGTTAAGCAACTTTCGCAAAGGCCGGATATAGGATAGGTGACCACAAAAAAAAGTTTTCATCTCGAGCTCTTCCGTGCTTCGGAAGGCACGTTAAGCCGTTGGTCCCGGCTGCATTAGCAGTCGTTAATAACCACCAATCCGCACTGGGCCCGCGTGATGGTTTAAGGCCCGATCTCCCTATCCATCCATAGGGAAGGCCCGTGCCCCAGCAGTGGGGACGTTAATGGGCTGATGATGATGATGAATTATTTTTTTACAGAATGGCAACGCAGGGTGAGATGACGTCAACGCGGCTAACCTCGAAATGTTAGCTGTCACTTTTGAGCATACCTTGTTTGCTTATACCATGCTATGAGAAATTTTCTTGTAAAAATTTTCATTATTACATGAATGTGTTTATCAAAACTACACATACACGTTACAAGTGTCAATATTCATTTCACAAGTATATTTTATCAAATCAAATCAATTCCTCTACTTTTTTTGATAAACTTAATGTACACGTACTTGTGAGTAACTTGTAGCTTGTGGTGAGTTTTGATAAACACGGCACAGGTATATATCCTTTTCTCTGTTTACGTTAATTTACCTTGACGGGGAACTTGAGCTGGTTGTACAGTTCCGAGATGAGGAGGTTGTGCGAGAGCGCCTTCCTCATCTTCATGACGCGCACTATGGCTGCGTCGATCTGGTACTGCCGGTCTTGGAACACTCGCTCTTCCGTCGCCTTCTGTTCTTCACTCTGTTCGAGGAAATATACAGATATAATTAGTATTTTTATAATAATACTAAACGGCTTCCGTGCTCAGTGGTTGAGCGTTGTGCTCACGAACCAGGTTCGAATTCCGGTGGGGACAAATCTTAAAAAGTAAGAAAGGGGAGTCTTTGGTGCGATGTCGGTCGGGTGAGAGGTTTTTTGTTTGAATATAAGGTGTAAAGATATTTAATAAGGATTACAGATATTTAAAATATCCCGAGTTATTTCATTATCCCACAATTTCAATGATCCCTAGTTCGGTTAGGACTTCGCAAGCTGATCACTTGATTGTCCTTAGAAAAGGTTCAGTACGATCTACTCTGAACCAGCGTGCGTGTATGAAACGATTGATGAATGTGGAGGAAACAAGAGAAGTATGTCAGCTCTGCTCTGCTTACCCCGGAAAATAACCGGGAAATAAGCGTGAGTTTATGTATGTATGTATTGGCCAATTTGAAATAATCATCTTCAGCGAGTATGACGAGATCGCGTCCATGTTTATTCCCGTTCACCGTTATATATGTCAAATTGGTGGCGCTGATGTGAAAATTCACTAGCGACACCTGGTTTCTTATTTGATTACTTATTTGAACGTCAAGTGGCGTGTTTATTTCTGATATTAGTTAGCGATATCAACATTATTGTAACTGTACTTTGAGTATGTAAACTCTTTCAAGTTAAATAAAGATTGTTACACAAATTGTCACTCGAAAACGCAGAAAAAAGTAATCTGGACAAGGCCTCCGAATCTCGATCTGTCAGTTGGAGCGACGGTTAATTTTCTTAATACAATAGGAAGCTTTTAAAGAAAGTAAAATCGTAATTTAGTAAAAAGGGCAGTTGGAATAGAAGAAGGGAGGACTTATTTGTTTTCAGTAACATTTGTGTTTGATGGTCGAGGAACCCCTGAACGCCCAATATGGATAAAGATAAGACAAGCCGTGACACCCGTATTTCGATATATAGATATAAAGTGGCCACGTGTGGGGTGAGCGGGTTACGTACCGTCTCCTTCATCTGTATCTGGTTGATCTTGATGCGGAACAGCTTGTTGGTGAAGTCGTGGTTGAAGGCGAAGGTGTCGCTGTCGTCCACCTCGCGGCCGCGCGGGCTCTTGCTCAGGACGCGCGCCTTGCCGCACGCCAGCGACTGCAGCGTGCGCCGCGCCTCGCCGTCCTGGGGGGGGGGGGGGGGATATACATACATACTTTGTTTATGCTATGTTATGTGTCGTTATGCCTCCTATCCTGCGTTTGCAACCAGGGTTTATTGCATTATATCGTAAACCGAAACTATACATAGGCTGTTAGTGATGTCGTAACGAAAACTTTGAGGGATGATTCAGACCATGATTCTGAGCTGATATCAAGTGGAATTTTCCGTCGCAAAAGTATGGATCGGAAAATACTTAAAAAAAAACAATCATTTTTGGGTTATGTCTGATTGTTGAAATTTTAGTTCTGTGCAATAAAGTATATTTGATTTGATTTTCATAAATTTTTTGACAGGAAATCCCAGTTTATATCAACTCAGAATCATGGTCTGAATCGTCCCCCTCAGTACTCGTCACGGTGTCGCTAACACCCATACCTACTTGTATGGCTACCGTACGTACATGTACGGGGTGTAAGTGACATCGTAACGAATACTGAGAGGGATGATTCAGCTGATTATTCGGAGTTAATATCAAGTGGAATTTTCCATCGCAAAAGTATAGAATTTAAAATATGAAAAAACAAACTAAAAAAAACACATGTAAGGATAAATTATATGTAAATTACTTTCGAATTTTGAAGCAATAAACAGTTTACAAACAAACAAATAATATAGTTAAAAAGTCAGCACACCTCAATGTTGGTTGCAGTCTTGATGTCCTCGAAGGTCAAGTTGTCTCCGTCGTTGAACAACATCAGCACCAACGCTTGGAACAGAGATACCTGTAGCTCCTTGTTACCCTGGAACATATAATGTTACATTATAATAATAGTTCTTTTATTGTTAATACAGTACTATCGAAAAATTGGAATACTCTTCTCTGAAACATACATCATAAACTCACACCTATTTAAGTAAGTAGACTATGGAATTCCATTTGCTTCGATCCTGACACACTCATTTTGAGTATACCTTGTTTACTCTGTTCACTCCATAAGCAACACACACACAGACAGATACACACACGCACGCACGCACACACACACACACGCACGCATGCACACTTTACTCTTTGTATTATGATACCTGTGGAAAGTGCGCCCTGAGCACGCAGTGCCCCAGCGTGGCCTGCCACTGCAGCTTGCGGCCCGAGTGCTTGGCGAGGTAGAACTTGGTGAAGTGGTCCTGGTGCCGCGTCAGCTGGGCCGGCAGGCGGACCTCCACGGGCGGGTACGTCGGCCAGAAGCCCATCGTCAGGATGTACACCGACAGCTCCAGCCCGCCGCAGTCTTGCGACGCTGCCAGGTGCTGGGGATAATACAAACATTATACAGTATTATTAGGACATCAGTCTTAATGTTAATATCTACTTGATATCTCGACGCGTTCCTGAGAAAAAAGGTTTTGACAGACAGAGAGGACGGACAACAAATTACTTTGTTGTCCTATAAGGGTTACGTTTTCCTTTTGGGGTTCGGAACCCAAAATTTTTATAAGATACACTTCCGTGAGTGTGCGCGGGAACTTCACGAGTTAATTCCACCCACTCCATTCCATCTACGGACAAGTAGGCATCGGCAGGCATTTCACCCTAATGTTGTGGATTTACCACCAATCCGCACTAAACGTTTTGGCTCTTCCTTTTTGATGCGAACAGCAGAACTGGAACTGTCTGCCGTCGTCTGCTTTTCCAGCTCGTTATAATCTGGGAATCTTCAAGGCTAGAGTGTGGGCATTTGCTAGGTACACGTGATCTACCCTAGACCACATGTGAGATTGTGGTCGAACGCGAGCCTATATTAATCAAAATCCTTTTTTTTACCTTTGATGGGTTTGCTCTTAGCCCGACTTACCCGAAGGAATACCTATATATCACTAAACAAACGTACCTGCTTATAAGTAATATTGATATCCTTGGACAGCTCCATGTCTTTGAACATGCCTTCCAGTTTGCACGTGAACCCTCCCCCACACTCTTGTTTCAGCTTGCTGAGCATCGACTTCTCCGCGTCCACGGAGGCCGACTTGCCGACCAGCAGTCGCTTCGCCAAGTCCTTCTTATAGAACGCCTCGAACACATCCTTGCCGTGTATGAATCTGAAGAGGACCATTATCTTGTCTAGTAGGCGTTCTAACTCTTCTTCTGTCGCCTCCTTGTTGCCCGCTCGCAGTTTCAGATCCACGAATTTTGCTGTAACGACAAGAGTTTTATTTGAGAACCCGTGGTAACCCAGTTGGTAGAACGCTTGCCTCTCACTTTGAGGTCAGCACAGGCCGAAACCAACGATAATCGAATTTGTTTTCGAATACATGTTTGAATCATAAATGATTATCACGTGCGGAAGAAAAACATCGTGAGGAAACCCACATTCCACTAGACCATGGAGGCCGTTAAAAATCTGATGAAGTACTTGAATGTCCCGCGCATGCTGCATAGTGTGAGTTAGACGTACCAATAAGCTCGGCGGGCTTGTTCTGCCGCTGGTTGATGAAGTACTCGAAGGCCTCGCGCATGCTGTACAGGAACTTGTCGTTCCTCTGGAAGCACGCGGTGACGATGTGGTCCAGCTGCTCCTTGAACTCGAGCAGCTCCGACACCATGCTCTTGTCGCGCTCCGGCTCTATTACTATCGTGCGACCCTTTTTCTGTTGAGAAAAACAAATGAGAGTCAAAATGGCGTAGCGTTATGTGGCGGACCCAACTAGTTGGCCACCTAGTTCCGCTCACATGCAACAGATGGCGCCACATTCAATAATGCAGTCTTCAAGCAGTCGTGAACCGCGATATCGAAGTTTACACAGCAAGACGCATATATACTACTTCCAACACAACACTGTTACTTACTACTATTTACTACGTTACTAGGGATCGTCGATCCCTAGTCACACTAGCAACTTGTGCTAGCGGGGTATGCTCAGTTCGGTACCCCGAAAACATCCTTTGGCGGCAGCACACCCACGCTGCCAAAGTTATGAATCTGCCTTTCAACTGTTTTAAGACAGTAGTTAAAAAAGGTTATTATAAGGTAAGTGATTATTTAGAAGATATGAATGCATGGGATGAACTGATATTAGGCAGCTAAATTACTCAATTGTATAACAATATATTATGTTTATTCTTTTTTAAAAAAAGAACGTCTAGGGCCCTGTGCCGAGGTTTTTCTTGCAGCTTCTTTTCCCCAGCTATACAGGTTCTGAGAAGCTGCAGTAGTTGTAGGCGGATGAGACGTTCGTTACGTAAAAAATGACGATTCAAAGTGTAACTATGTTACCTATTGAATAAAGATATTTTTGAATTTGAATCCAGATAAAATTTATGTCAAAAAAATATGTGCAAGCTGTTTTTGATTTCTCGCGTCTGCTCACCCCGATAGGGGTTACAGGTTTATGTATGTGTATATTTTTTTTTACCGAAATCATCCTTCAAGGGAACGAAAAGAGGTGGAAAAGGGTGGAGTCGCGGGTGAAAAGCTAGTAAACATAATAAACTTTAAACAATAAAAATATATATTTTTAATACCTATATGTTATGTATTTATTGGTAAGTTGTACATATTATTATAGTTTGTACGCGGAATCTTTTAATTTTTACACATTTCCTCGCCTTATGATTGTCTGGAAAAAATAACTTTGAGCGATGAGGCCGCCATTTGCCATGTACCTGATTCAGAGTCTTTTAAATTGTAAATATTTCCTTTTATTTTGGTGCAATAAAGTATATTATTTGTGGTAGCTTGTAATTGGCCTTTGCTTACTGCTAAGTGTAATATTGTGTGAATTAAGCTGTAAGCTCCCCAAACAAAATAAAAATAAAATATTTGTAACCTTTGGTAAAAATCGTTTGTGAAAGTGGAGGAAAAAAAAACACATAATAACGGGTTCTTACCGCGTTTAAATCAGGCATATGAGACTCCCGATATTTCGACACTGTATAAATCATCAATTTTTTAAAACAATGTATAATAAACATCTCACCTTGATATAAGCATTGAAGTGGTTACAGAGTTCGTTGAGTCCGTCCTTGACGCGGCTGAAGAGCGCGTACAGCGTGGTGAGGTCCGCGATCCGCGGGCCGTCCATCAGCGACTCCAGGCCCTTGCTCAGGATGCCCGTCAGGTGCTCGCTGAGGAGCTGCCGCTCCACCGTGTGGATTAGTTGCCATCTGAGTCAATCAACAAGTTCAAGAATAACTTAACGAAATGGCTTATGGACAAATGTTACTATAATTTGAAGGAATATTTTGAACATAAAAATAAATAAATTTTGTAATTTTTTAATAATAAGTAAATTTTCAATAATTTTCTTTCAATGTACCATTTCTTTATTTTTTATTTTCTTATGTATATTTGTACGCCTGCATGCAGGCCGAACACATCACAACATTGTTATTTAAATTATTTTACCACCTTTATTGTATCTATGTGTTCTCGCAAATAAATTGATTTGATTTGATTTGAGGGATCAAAGATTATGGAAACGTTGAATGATGGAACGGAAAGACGAAGGGTCCCATATACGGTACGATTTGTCTGTACGATCCGTCGCTTCAGACCGATCGAAACGACGAATCGATAGTGTATATCAAGATCGTTAACGATTTACTTCATCGAAGACGATATCGAAAATTGCAACAAAAACCCATGCAATCATGAATATCGTAACGATGAATCGACAGTGTGTGGCTCTTTACGATCAACGATTCGATTTTGTCTCACTCTGACGCCGTTTATTAAGCACGTATTGAATTATTAGAACACGTGTTTATACTTCAGTTTCAAATAATTAATGATCGATACGACCAATCGTTTCGTGTAAGCGTCATTTGCGATGCGATCAATCGTCACGATTTTCATCAGATCGATCGTACAGACGAATCGTACCGTATATGGGCCCCTTAAGGAATCATGCACTTAAAAGTGTAGAAAACATCACCTTCTTCCACTGATGAAACGTCGAGAAATTGCCGATCTGATATTTTTGCTAAAAGTTGCTTGTAATTCGATAGACTGCTCAGAACTTCTATCGCAAATCTCCATCAGAGTCCCTAACAGGACCCTCAGGTTCCACCAACCCCTTTCTCTACCTTCGGCCTCAACAAACTATAGACAGAACACCTATGTATGGCGAGCGTGTAATAATTTCAATAAACTTTGTAAGGAAGTTGATCTTGACTTGTTAACACCGGTTTTGCAGCGGCGAGGAGATTACTCAGTCAAAGGTTTTTTGATGCCTAATCTTCTTTTTATGTTCTTTATTTTAACTTTAATTTGCCTGTGCATAACTCTCTAATATCATATTTACTAGTTTAGGATTATCAGTGGAAACCTGTAATTAGTTTTCAACTGTTATGTTTTTTGTCTACTTTCTGTATTTTATAACTGTTGGTTTTCCTTAAATAAAAAAACCACCTGTCAAGGCGTTGAAAGTTTGTACGAAACTTCTATGCTTAGTTTTAGTAACAAGGTTTCCCTCGAACGCAGTCTCGAATAACAGCAAGTAGATAAATAATACTCGTATCATCATCCCCCTAGCATTATCCCGTTTTTCACAGGGTCCGCTTACCTAACCTGAAGATTTTTACAGAAGCGACCGCCTGTCAGACCTTTCAACCCGCGACGGAAAATCCAGCCCAATACAGGTTAAGGCACATACCTCCGAAAAAGCATTTCTCGGGAATGTGGGTTTCCTCACGATGTTTTCCTTAACCGCTTAGCATGTGATATAATCAATTATGATCCAAACATGAATTCGAAAAGTAATTTGACAATCATTGGTTTAGGCCAGTGCTGGATTCCATTAATTCACGTTTTATAAATGAGCAAAATTAAATGTATATTTTTCAATCTTTCTGAGAGATTTTCTTAATAAGAAAACAGAGAGAGAGGTTTTTTTTCCGTAAGAACCTTGTCCAGATTATTAGTAAACTACAAAAAAAAACAGCCAAATCGGTCAAGCCGTCTTTATGTTATGTCGTGACAATTTAGCCGCCCCCTAAAAAGTGCCGCCCGGGGCGGGCCGCCACTACGCTACGCCGCTGTGCTGATTGGATTTTTCGTTTTTATTATTTGTTTTGTTGTATGTATTTTTGTATAGATTGTATATGATTATAACATACTTGGTGCTAGGGTCGAGGTAGTGCAGCAGACGGTCGTTCTCCTCCCGAAGCCGCTTCTCGACGTGCGCCAGGTACGCCGGCACGTCCAGCTCCCGCATCAGCCGCTGCCCCTCCGCCGCGTACAGCCGCTCGGTCGCTTGGAGGAATCTGGTCAAAAAAATACCACATAACAAAAAAAAAAATCCGCAACCAAATCGGCCCATCCGTTTTGGAGCTACGATGGCGCAGACAGACAGACAACGGGATGAATCTCATAACACCTCTCTGAATCGCGTCGGGGGTAAAAATAGATGCTTATGCTACCAATCGACTTCTTCTTCTATCGTGTGGGTTGTGAAGTGGAGTACCAACCCCAACCTCATCAACCCTGGTGTCAGGGTTACTATTGAGCCGCCAAAGGCCCCTGACATGGCTCATGTAACGACTACTTACTTACATCAGTAAGTAGTAACCGCGACCAATGGCTTAACGTGCCTTCCGAAGTACGGATCATCTTACTTTTTGGACAATCAGGTGATCAGCCTGTAATGTCCTAACCAAACTAGGGATCACAAAGTGACTTTTGTGATATGTCCCCACCGGGATTTGAACCCAGGACCTCCGGATCGTGAGCCCAACGCTCATCCACTGGACCACGGAGGTCGTTATGATCGTCGATTGATCGACGGATACCGTTCGACTATCCCAGTAAAAACTATCGATCGACGTCGACTAATCCATTCTATCATCGGTCGATTGGTCTGGTAGAAACTATCGATCGATGTACATCGACTGGTTTGTTAAAAGCGCTTACGTGGTTTTAACTAAAAGGCTACGATATATGTATAAATGGTATCCTGTGACATAGTAAGGAATAATACTACGTATAGAACGGCAACCCCGGCTAGGTATACCTCACCCCCTCGTACATAGTTTAGACTTGAATCGTATGGTGTCAGACGTCACACACACAGATGCGCGTGTACGATAATGCCAATATGTAGTGTCTGTGTAAAACTAGGTTGTTTGTATGACGTGTCCGGGGTGTGGTATAACAAAGGTAAATGTGGGGGAAGTAAACCAGTTCATATGAACACCGGCCAATTCAACCCGGATATTAGTCGCGAAGCTTAATTTCCGAACAGATTGCAAGTTCACAGAAGGTTAGGTAGGTAAAAACAGCTGTATCTCCTGTTAAACATCAACAATAGTTTTAAGTTTACGCGGTTATTATCATAATTAAAACACATAATAACGGGTCCTTACCGCGTTTAAAATGGGGATATGATACTCCCGATATTTCGACACTGTTGCATGTGCCATGATCACGGGATGACCGATGAGATTGGAGTGGAGTAGGTAGATCCATAATTTTCTACGGGCAGACATATCTGTCATATCCCCATTTTAAACGCGGTAAGAACCCGTTATTATGTGTTTTAATCAACAATAGTATTTACTTTGTGTGTTTAATGCTTATGCTCAATGATTGCTCAAATATGCTCTTTCAGCTGCCTAGTAGCTGCTGTTTGTTGCAATAACGTACTTGTGTTCAAAGGCATCCTGGTATATCTGCAGGTCGGAGAGCATCCTCAGCAGGCTCTTGAGCAGCGAGATGTCGACAGCGTCGCCGGCCCGCTCGCGCTCTATCAGCATGAGCAGCCCGTCCACCGTGCGCGTCTGCACCAGCGTATTTAGAGCTATGTGGTGCCTGAACAGGTCCAAACCCATGTCCCTGGAAGTGGAAAGAACCACAAAATTCAAATTCAAAAAATATCTTTATTCAGTAGCTCTTCTTCTATCGTGTGGGTTGTGAGGTGAATTACCAACCTCATCAACACTGGTGTCAGGGTTATTATTGAGCCGCCAAAGGCCCCCGAAATGGCTCATGTAACAACTACTTACTTACATCAGTAAGTAGTAACCGGGAGCAACGGCTTCACGTATCTGCCGAAGCACACATTCAGTAGGTAACATAGTTACATTTTGAATCGTCAATTTTTACATAAAGAATGTCCCATCCACCTAAAACTACTGCAGCTTCTGACAACCTCTATAGCCTTGAACTGCAAGCAAACTCCGGCATGTTTAACCAGTAGACCGCGGAGGCTCTTGTAAAACCAAAGGAGTAAAATTTACCAAATAGAGTGTATGCTGGGGTTCTGCAGCACGTAGGTGCGGTCCAGGTAGAGGAAGATGGAGCGGATCATGATCATCTGGCGGCAGTGCGCGCGCCAGCACTCGTCCATACGCTTCAGGAACACCTGCCGGTCCATGCTCTCGCTGAGGAACTGCTCGATGTTGGCCTTCACATGACCTTCCACCAGGTTTGTCAAGTTCACGTACAGTTGAGACGCCATCTGAAACGTGAATGCTCTTTTAAAATCCAAACGCCTCGTCGATTCTGCCGCGAGGTTCAACCTTTATATATTTTCTTGACATATTTGACATTATTTAACTATAAAAAAAAGGAAAAAAAAAGTAAAAAAGTTTCATCTCGAACTCATCCGTGCTTTGGAAGGCACGTTAAGCCGTTGGTCCCGGCTGCATTAGCAGTCGTTAATAACCATCAATCCGCACTGGGCCCGCGTGGTGGTTTAAGGCCCGATCTCCCTATCCATCCATAGGGAAGGCCCGTGCCCCAGCAGTGGGGACATTAATGGGCTAATGATGATGATGATTTTACCATATATAATTGCTTAATACGCTTCAACATATCTGATCTGAGGAAGTAGACCAGCTCCCTGCCAACACCGGCTCACGTAGTAGCTATGGACCTCCTTTATTCACTGTTTATATTATTCACTGACATTGGTACTGATTTTAGTAGACACCTAATTTTATTTTAAGTTTAACCTGTCGTTTTCTTATCAGCCGAATAGAAAAGAGATGGGTAATATACATGCAATTCTCAATCATAATTTATGGAATACATGAAAATTTGAGGCAGAAATCATACACAACAGTTTTAAATAAGGAACTTTGGCACTGCCATTGTTTTCTTTGCAGAATAAAATCTACTGAATGTCATCTGTCATCAAACTCCTACCCTTATTCCACTCTAAGTGAGGTTGGCAAAAAAAGTAAAGTAAAAAAAAAGTATTCCTCTTCCATTGATTTCTGTTAGTTGTCATCTCAGTATTCACGCCTTTCACACACATATCCTTCTTCAGACAATCTATCCACATTTTCTATTGAAAATAATGTTTAATTTGACTTTAATGAATGTGCTAACTAAAATCACATTTATATTTCATCTCAGTTATCTTAAAAACAATGAAGCACCTAGATTACCGCGGCTTCGCTCGCGTTAAATTAGGGGTAACACAACCGTATAGGGTAAACGTTTCTTTCTTTCTTTCTTTCTTTCTATCCTAATGTACCAACTTTTAGGTGCCTACCTTGAAACCTGCATTAAATCAAATAAAAAAAATTGTCTCTCTTTGAAGGCCTTTCAAATGGAAGGGAAGGAGGAATCTCCATAGGGAAAGGGGGGTCAGAAAAAGACAAAAAATACACTATGTCGCTCTCCATCACTTATTATCATCACTCATTATTATTAAATGCAAGTTCTTAAGTATATAATCTAAGTATTTTATTGCATTTACTTGTTATCAATAGGCACATTGTGAATTATTATCATGTAAATTTAAATATATAAACAGTATTGAAACGGGCATAATTCATGTTTTGTTCACAACAATGTAAACAAGATAAGTCCAAATATGTAACATAAACATGAATTATGATTATGAGATATTGATTAGCACAGACAGTAATTAAGTAAAGGTTATGTAGGAGATATTGCTGTATAGCAATTAGGTTGCCACTTGTAACCAATGTTGTAAGAGCAAAAAAAGAGTTTTTGCATTCCAGAGTATTGTAAAATATTGTACTAAAGTATCTTTTACTATTTATTGATATGACAATTCTTTAGGTGTTCCTACATACAAACCTTTCTGGTTTTTTTTTTGTGTTTTTGTATATGTTTGCATAAATAATTATATAAAAAAACAGATTTAAAGAATAAGATTGTATTGTTTTGGGTTCTTCTTCTTCTTCTATTGTGTGGGTTGTGATGTGAATCATAAACCTCATCAACCCTGGTGTCAGGGTTATTATTGAGCCATCAGATGCCCCCGACTATTAGTACTAACAAACATAAAATACTTTTTGAATGTAAATGTGTCATATTGAATTATCCGGGAAAAAGTTGTCCTGTAGACAATTAGCACCATACCCCAGGTGACAGGTTCCAGGAAAGAAACTCCAGTCCTGCATGGCTGCCTATTGCTCAGTAAGAATAGTGTGGGTCTCCTGTTTGCATTTATCTGTCAACATTGTCTATAAGCATACCATAAACTTACTTTGCAACTTTCTAATATTCGAAAGACATAAATAACTTTATATTATAGTCAGTTGTTAGAAGTATAATTTTTATGTTAAATTTGTTGTCATACTTTTTTTACATATTCTTAAAAATGTGACATTTATCAATTCATAGATCACAAGCAATGTTTACATTATATTTTTTGCAATCTACCTGTATATTACTGTAAAAAAGATTTATAATGTAATTTAGATTAAGAGAACCATTTACGCGAAATAGTTGGCACGTAATCAAGGTTCTGAAGTCGCTCACCTTATGACTGCACATGTTCTCAACTGCCTGGTATAGTTCCTCCAGGGAGTACGCGATTGCCTTCGAAGTCTGGATGGCGATCACCGCCTCCCGAAGCTTGCTCCATGTCGTCTCTTGGTAATTCTCCGGTAAATTCGGCTTACCTACAAATAACACACATTTATCACCTTCAAAACGTCACTTAGGTTATGATATGACGACTCAGAGAAAAGCGTAAACACACTTTTGAAATTCTTTATAACCAGTTTCTTTGTCGTCGCCCCCGGCTTGTTCATCGCTGTGGAAGTCAGCTTAACGGTTCCATTAGAGTTCGGCGTTACTAAGGAAAAGTTTGATTTCTTCTCATTGGCACTCATTTCGTCGGTTTTTGCTCTTTTATTGCACTGTTCGCTGTTTGAATGGGAACGCTTTTTACACTGATTATTTCCGCCCTCCTCGGCCAAAACTGCCGTTTTAGCTAGCCCCGACATGAAAGCATGATATGGCCGCAGCCACAACACTAAGTTTATGATTTTAACAGTAACTAAATTACAAAATACAAATAAAAATAGATGAAGTCAGTCAACGCAATGTACTCAATCACGAATTCACCACCATTATGATAAGTTTTTCTAGAATCTCGACAGAGGGCGCTTTTTAGCCACAACTGTCAATTCTAGAAAATAGTGACGCTCTATAAATAACTGTTATTGCACAAGATAACAGTGATTGTAGTACGTTATAACTTAGTGTTTCACAGAAAAACACTAGATGGCGTTGTCGGTTGTGCGCAAAAGTTGATGTGAATTTATTTCACGCTTGTAATCCCTTACAGGGTAGACGAGAGTAACGGAGAGTGTCATTTCTATACGCAGTATTATTGTTAATTTTATGACTGTGATCTGTGGCTGTAGGTGATGTTTTGTTAGCCTAAATCTGCTTACCTATATGGGTTGTTGGCGTGAGTTACACGTGCCTATCGTTTCTCCAGAAACAAGTACATACATACTATTACATACGTACGTTCCTACATAAACTTGCGGACCTATCCCTAACGAGGTAGGCAGAGCTATAAGGGAGGTATACAGAAAACAATTTGCAGCCGCTTTTGTTTGATACGATACAATGCGTAGTAGGTTTTAAGACAGTCGATAGCTTTATTTGTACTGTTTTGGCGTATCGATTTATCTTCCTTCCAAGTTGCGTATTGAGACAACTGTCGAGACGAACTTTATTAGACGTTTTCACGTCTGGCTTTGTGAGACTTTAATTAAATGAAACAAATAGGTACCTAAACTGAAACTTATTTTTGATAACTACATACTTTTAAAAATCCGCTATACTTTTTATTTTGAAATATACTCTCACTTTTTATTTTCTGTATTTTTTATGAAAAATAAACACTTAACTTACATACTCAACAGATGCTACGCATACATATTTTTGATATAAATCAACCCCTTTTGTCACACCATGTCCCGCAATATTTACGGGACATTGTAAATTATGTAGGTTACTATTTTTAAAATGAACCAGTTGAAATGACCGTCTAATTAAAGTTATTGTGTAATCAAGTCGGCTTCTAGGTACCAATGCAGTGCAGTGCATCCTCACCCCTTTGTTGCAGGTTGAGGGGGCGGGGGTGCGACGTAACAAGTGTCCCGGCCGGGATGCGTGGGGTGTTTCGCGCCATTCAGTCCCGTCCCATTCACGCCGCTGGTCGGACGGATCGCTCCGGATAGGGACGGCCCTCGCATCGCGTAGGCGGACTCACGGCCCTCGTTAAGACGTTTCGCGCGGTTTTTTTTTTGAATAATAATGTTCTTTTTTGTGTACTTTTAAATTATTATTTTTTATTGTCACTTTACTTTTTTATTTTTAATACAATGGGCGAGCAAACGTTCAATGTTTCCGATGACAATTTAGAACAACACATAGTGACTTTGTTTGAAAAGTTGGAGTGTTTACGGAATACGGCTAATCAGCAGAATGAGTGTTTGGCTGGTAAGGTGCCGGCTAGACTGGAGGTGCGGACTTTGTCGTTGTGGAAGGCAGTGGTGGCGGAATGTGCTGCGTCGTTTCTGTACGTGTTCATAGTGTGCGGCGCGGCAGGTGGAGCCGGGGTGGGAGCATCTGCCTCAGCTGTCTTACTGGCGACAGCTCTCGCTTCCGGCTGCGCCATCGCTACCCTCACGCTGTGCTTTGCTCACATATCTGGTAAGATACATCTGTCTTACCCACTTTAGATAAGTAATTATTTATAAAGACGTAACGATCACAGTCCTTTATAAAGTCGGTGAATCGAAATAAATTGTTCAATAATTACCTATTGTGTCTGGAAATCTGGGCCTAAAAGGATAAACTGGAAGAAATATTATTGTTAGAGATAAATGTACTTGTACCGTTTTATTTTGTCTTGTTAGGTAGGTAGGTACATAAACATTCCAATAGCGTAACTAATCTAAAGAAAGCAAAAGGTAATATTCTTTCAACATCTGCAATATGCATTTACAGGCAATGAATCACTGATGCGACTTAATTTGAGTCACATATCACATAAGCAGATGAGCATCAAGTAGAGAATGAACTTTGCTCCGATCTGACAAAATTACATCAAGACCAGTCGACCGTACACGACTTGCTTTGATAAGTCATAAAGTTTTTATGGACCAAGTTTAGATAGGTATTCCCCGTATAACATATCAGGTACTTACCTACAAATACTTACTACCTGTTTAGTTACTGATAGAATGAGAGACTTTCCAGGCTACGTTCCCCCCCCCCAAAAAAAAAATGGCGTTGTAAAAATTAACAGATGTTTAATCTTTTATCTTTGTTTTAAGGTATATATAAATGATAACTTTTTTATTACACCCAGGGACAATACATCTTCCACTCATTATTATTTTGATCAAAATACAGAGAAGCCATATAAGTAGGTAGCAATATAATTCTATGTATAGGTATATAATCTGATCCAAATAGGTATCAAGCTACAATTATTTTTATATATGCTTCTGTCATTTCTTATAGGGTAATTTTTGAATAATTACCTACGTAATTGAGTAATGAGAAAATAGGTAATTATTACGATAAATCTAGACAGCGCCATCTACATTAATTTTGGGGAACGAAGCTTGGAAAGTTCCTCATTCCAAGAACCCGAAAGTTAGCGTTTTGTAAAATTACAATCTAAATGGATTCAATATTCACTGGAGTTAGTAAGTGAAATTTATGATGATACTTTAGTAAATATTAAGGCTTATCTCATTCCTTTACTTAGAGCTATAAAAGGAGCTGGTGAACCGTTTACGAAAACAAGTTCATATAGAATTTCATCGCGTGTGCAGACAGACCACTTTATAAATTGCGAATACTTATACGGTTACTGTACTGTTGGCAGTTTTTATTTGAGAACAGCTGAGTAGTTTTGTAATACAAACCCTCTTGAAACGCTTTCCATATCATTTTTAAATTTCTAATTTGAATTTTGTCTGAAATCTGATTATAACACCGACAATATTATGGTCAGCACCCTCACTTTATGGCATTTTTTTAGTAACTTGTGGTAGCTGGTATCTTTAGCTCAGTTATAAACTTTTAAGGAAACCAGCTCATTAAGAATGTCACAACTTGTAAATCTATATAAGCACCTACTATTGTAATAATACAAAAATAAGGCTTTTAAGAAAAATAAAGACATTATTTTTATTATATTATTATTTGAATGTCGTTTCCATATCTCGGGACTATGGAATCCCGGACTTTAGGAAGGCGCGCGTGGGCCCTAAGCCAACACGTAGAGGCCCCTTAAGACAATTTAATCTAAACTATTATTAGGTAAGTACTATATAAAAATTTGCCGGTATGCAATATTAAGTGGACAGTTTTAAGAATAGCTTTTACGTCGCCAATTTTAAGTTGCTAAGCTTTGTAAAAGGAACAAGTAGTCCACGCACGTGTACTACCTGCTTTTTTTTTAAACGCAAGGTGCAAGAGCACGACCACATCCAGCCGGGTTGTCTAGAGGCCAATTAAAGTCCTGCCTTCATTGTGTAATTTATTCCCATCTAGTCGATGGCAAGGGATGAGTTACCGCCCGAACAGTGCAGATGTTCACAATTATCTGCTTTTTTTCAACAGGGGCTTGCGACTGGGAGGCGAAAGCATGCGTTTTTTCAATTTAACAAGTGGTTTTTATTTGAAACTGAGAAATGTGGTTAAATATAGATCCCCTACTCCTGATTGCGACTGTTAAGTTATGATTTGTATAATAATATCAGGTGGTTAATATTTTCGGAATTGTTTTGACTATGAGAGTTCCATCCAACAAGTAGGTAGGTATACGATTGAGCTACAAAAGTGTATGTATTGCCGTACATTTGTATGATTAATTTTGGATCTATTTGGAGGTCATACACCCGCCATTCTGATGGATACGTATCCTAGCAGTAAAAAGGCGCAAAAGTTAAGTAAAAAAGAATTTTATTACCAATCTTTTAGGCAGATACGATTAGAGTACAAGGAACAATTTGAACAAAAAAAGGAGCCAGTGTCCTTATTATTAAAAAGTTTTCACAACAGGAACATTCTCACATTGGGAACTTTCTCGAGAACGGCACATCACTGGTCCAGTAGCGGTCAATGAAATCAATTAAGTAACCTTGACACGTGGAACCTTTTGTTCGCAAAAATAGATTCAACTCGACAAGATATTAATAACCCTGTGCACAGGGCGACAAGTACAGGATGGCCGACCGGTTTTAGGCTGCGTTTCCATTGATGCGGAGATGAGCGGAGATGTGCAGGAATTGACCAATCACCGTGCGGGAGAGAGTGACAAAGCGTCTACGTTTTTCACTCTCTCGAACGCTGTGATTGGTCAAATCCGCACATCTCCGCTCATCTCCGCACAGCTCTGCGTCATTGGAAATGCAACCTTACGAAAATAATGCTGGAAACAAAATAGGTATTTTCTTTTTTAAATCATATTACTTTTCATTTATTTTTTTATGTCTTTATTTTTTTATTTTTGTGTTTGTTTTCGAATTCATGTTTGAATCATAAATGATCACGTGATCAACGGTGAAGGAAAACACGAGGTGTGTGACCTAACTGGCTGGTTTTCCCTTCGCGGGTTGGAAGGCCAGATAGGCAGTTGCTTCTGTCAACATAAACCTGACCTATCAAATCTTCACGTTAGGTAAGCGGACCCTGTGAAAAACGGGATAATACTAGGGAGATGTGTGATTTCTTTTTTTATGTCGTAAATTTCGACAGGGGGAATTTTATCCTTTCTTACATGATGGACTAATATTATTGGCGATAGGCTTGTCACCATAGGGTTCATCATTCCCATCTTAGAACATCGTAGGTACCTTTCATAATCAACGGTGCCACAAATTGTATTTGATTACATCAAATTCAAATTCGCAGGCAAATTCGAGGTAGCTAAAGTAAATAATTACTATGGCGATAGAACTTTAAACAGAGACTACCCTACATACAGAATAGTTTGCCTGAGAACAACCGTCTCGAACCAAATAAAAATAAATTAAAAAAAAACTTAAACAATACCTTTTAGACTTGTGGCCTGGCTAATTCATGATACTTATTATTTGGTTAATTTATGTGATACACTTATTATGATATACGTAAAAAATACTATTAGATATACATGTTATTATCAGAGACTCTTTCCTGCAGACAAACTGTTTAAACAGTTTTGCAGGGCATTGATAAATTGTATATTTAGTATTAAGATTTTAAGATCTAAATTTAAAAAAAAAGTGCCTGTGCCCTCCCCTTAAGGGATTACAGGCGTGAGTTTATGTTTTTAGTCGTTATGTAAAGTATGTTTTAAAATACATCCGCGGTTATAAAAATAACTGTCAGGCGACATTAAACCAGATTATAAACGGGAGATATAATATGTATAACACGTGGTGCACCCTTCACCCTTTTCTCCCCTCGTTATAAGTTTATGAGTGAGTTGGCTTCGGACAATGGCATTTTAAATTATATCATAATAATGACGATATCTCGCCTCTTCCGACACAATTGAGGTCTAATTTTCGCCTTGGGGTTGTATTACGAGACAAATTTAAAATGTCCCGCGTGCCGCCGTAATTTTCACTAATGGCTGGGCACGGACATCCCTACATTGAGGTCAGACGTTCGACTAATGCGGTCTGAATTTCAACCGATGCATTAATAATGTGGCTATAATTATGCAGCGCCGATTCTTTTATTGGTCGCAAACTTGTAACGATCAATATGCTACCGCCTAGATTTCGAGACACATACAAAATAGCTTTAAGGACTATTGGCTCTAAGACCACACACCTTCTATCTTTCTATCTACTCAGCCTATGTCCACCTACTGCTGGGTATAGGCCTCATCTCTTTCACGCCATCCTTTGCAAGATATACGTTATATCTAAATAACGACAACGTCATTTTATTATTAAAATACTTTTATGTCCTTACAAATTAATATTACTTTTAAAACATTGTAATAAAAAAATTTAAAAAATAACACTTGGCGTACCTAAATTGTTCAATAATTCAAGTGCCCATCTTCGTAATTATATACGTAACTGTAATTTAATTAAGCATTAATTACATTGTTCGTTAATTCGACGTAGACAAAAAGGGTCCGAAACGGCTTAGACAGATAAGCACTCTCTTTATTACGACAGCACGAGTCTTTATTAATATTAGGAAGCTTTAACCGCTTTCCTGTAGCTCTCGTTTTGCTTTTTTTTAACGTTCGTTGTATGAGCAATAATGGTATTCATTAATAGAGGGATTTGTCAATGCGGCACTCAGGATGTGGTTGTCTTAGTCTTTTTACTTTCACACGGGTTTTGTGTCCCGTATTTGTAGCACTGAGCCGTCATAGGGTTAAGTTGGCTTTTAAATTGATTAGAATGCGCATTTATTTGCTAAACTAAAATATGTTTTTTTATAAATTTAAGTTTAAGATGGTGTCTGCAGGATTCAGCACCATTGTGCACTGATTAAGATTATTTAGATTTTAATGGTTTTCTTTCCATTTTTCACAATAAAAGTCACTAATAAGTATAAAAGAGTACCTACTTACGCAACTTAGATCCACTTACTTTTAGGTGGAGACTTGTAATTAGCCTTTAGTTAATGTCTACTAATTATTTTAAGAAATTATTTATGGCCGTGGGCCTTCTTCAAATAAATAAGTAAATATTTTTTCATCAACAAGAGTAGGTAGTACTTATACAGGGTGGGCGTTAGTGACATCGTAACGAAAACTTTGAGGTATGATTCGTTACGATGTCACTTACACCCTGTATATACTTACAGGATGATGACCCTTTTTATTACACGCAGGCACAATTACATCTTCTACCCATTGTTGACAACCCAACAAATTTACTTTTTTATAATATTTTAATATGGCAATTCTGTGTCTCCCTCTCTGCTACGAACTTTTAGAAGGAAGACATTGTGCTCCTCAATTAATTAACAATAAATTAATTATTAACAGTAACAATCAGTGCGTGTTATTGAAGTAGTGCATTAGTGGACCCACAACAGTGCGACAATATAATAAATACAAGTTCGGTGCACCTAGTACCGTACATATGGTCCTTCGAGCCGGATATGAACCAGCGACCTATGGATCTACTATGTACGGTACTAGGTGCACCGAACTTGTATTTATTATATTGTCGCACTGTTGTGGGTCCACTAATGCACTACTTCAATAACACGCACTGATTGTTACTGTTAATAATTAATTTATTGTTAATTAATTGAGGAGCACAATGGTGCTAATTCCTGTAAATACCATCTAATTTTATTTTAAGTTATATCTGTCCTTTTCTTATCCGCCGAAAAGGAAAGGGACGGGTAATCGACAAGCATAAAATTTATGGAACACACGTCAATTTTAAGCACAAATCTAAACCAACCGTCTAAAAATTTTACGTCAGTCAATAACCCGACACATTAATTTACTCATTCTTCCTAAAATTAAGAGCTGTGAATCATCCGTCCCTTTCCTTTTCGACGGATACGAAAATGACGGATATAACCTAAAATAAAATTAGGCGGTGTCTGCAGGAATCGGGGCCAATGTCTTCGTTCTAAAAGTTCGTAGCAGAGAGAGAGACACAGAATTGCCATATTAAAATATTATAAAAAAGTAAATTTGTTGGGTTGTCAACACCCATTATTATTCTGATCAAAATAAAGAGAAGCAATATAGGTAGCAACATAATTTTATATAATGTGATCCAAATTCATTGCATTTTTCAATGATCTGGTTGACAGTATGTAGGTGGTCTGTAGTTGAAAAAGATGGACGAAAGCCTGCCTGCTCCACTGGTTGATGAGAATCCAGCGTTCCTGCGATACGGTTTTCTATGACTTTAATGAAGGTTTTATAAATATGGGAAATTAAACTGATTGGACGGTAGTTATTGATGTCTGTTTTGCTGCCCTTCTTATGCAGTATAGTAATATTAGAATGGCAAAAAAGTTTTGGAATTTTTCCGGTATATAAAATGCTATTAAATAAATTGGTTAGGTGGGGAAGCAATATGGGTTTTCCTATTTTAAGAACCTCTGTGCTGACATCATCTTCGCCGGGGCTTCTGCTGTTTTTCAAGCTTGCTAAAGCTCTTACGACTTCTTGGCCTGTGATTGGGAAAATGTCGCCAGGGCACGAGTATTCAATGGATGGTGTTGGAAGGGGAGAGTTACTAGAATATAAACACTTGTAGAACTCAGTACATATTGATGTGATTTTATCACGACGGCTGTGTGTATTGCCGTAAACCTCTCTATCTGGCGTTCGTGGATTACTCCAAGGCCTTCGATAGTCTCAATCACTCAGCGATATTCTCAGCTCTTCGCAATCAAAATATTGAAGACACCTATATAAAGCTTTTGGAGTTAATCTACACGAACAGCACAGCCTCTATAAGGCTCCAATCACAGGGTCCTATATTTAGAATAGAAAAGGGCGTGAAGCAGGGTGACCCCCTTTCCCCAAAACTGTTCACATGTACCCTGGAGGAAATTTTCAGAAAGCTGGCGGATTTGTGGGAGACGAGAGGAATTGTCATCCAAGGGAAAAGATTAACCAATCTTCGGTTTGCCGATGACATAGTACTCTTTGCGCCTACATCAGTCGAGCTCGAACAGATGCTTCAAGACCTTAGCACAGCGAGCCTGGGGGTTGGGCTTGCGATGAACAGGTCGAAGACTCAGATTATGACCAACAGCACAAAACGTAGGGTCAAGGTTGATGGGCAAGAAATACATTATGTCGATGAATACATCTACTTGGGCCAGATAGTCTCTTTCCAAAACCGGCAAGAAAAAGAGATCGATCGCCGTATCGAAAATGCGTGGAAGAGCTATTGGTCGATGAAACACCTAATGAAAGGGGATCTTCCCATTTCATTAAAGCGAAAGCTCATCGACATGTGTATTCTGCCCATCCTAACTTACGGTGCCCAGACCTGGTCATTGACGGAACGTCAAAAGTCCAAGCTCAAGGTCTGCCAAAGAGCGATTGAGCGTAGTGTGTTAGGTGTCAAACGAATTGATCGAGTCCGAAACACAACACTGCGTTCAAAAACGGGAATCGCTGATGTGGGACGGGAAGCCGCAAAACTCAAATGGAATTGGGCCGGACATGTTTGTCGCATGCACCCTGAGCGGTGGGCACGGATCGTCACGCATTGGGTGCCTCATGACGGATACAGGCGTCGTGGCAGACCTCGAAAGAGATGGCGTGACGACTTGGACGCTTGCCGGAGGGACTGGCCGGAATACGCACAGGACCGCGAAAAATGGAAAGAGGAAGGGGAGGCCTTTGCCCAGCAGTGGGATCTTGTAGGCTAGATTAGATTAGATTAGATAGTGATCCAAATATCAAGCAACAATATTTTTTATATTTGCTTCTGCCATTAAATTGTATTTTGGAATAATTATTTACTTATTTACCCGAGTAATGAGAAAATAGGTAATTATCACGTTAAAGCTGTACAACGCCATCTATATTGTTTTTGGTGAACGTAGCCTGGAGAGTCATTGACAGAGGAAAACACCTCTTTAACCTTAATTTCTTTCATTTTTGTAATTGTTTCCATAAATATAATACATAATTGCACACGTACATGCGTTAGTGGAAACTGCTTAAAGCATGATAGCAGTTTCTGAACCCAAGACAACATTTAAGTCGTAGGGCTAACGCAAACACTCACACAGATACACACAAACACACACACACTAATATATACACATACACACAAACCCAATTAACATACAAAATGCATGTTTATTTGTTCTTATTTAAGCACAGTTTATTGTCAAATAAATTCAGTTTAACAATGGTCTGCCTAAACCGATGTTATAAAAGATGTAATTGCTGAACACTGCTTCCTGAGATACAGGTCTCCTAGTTCAGGTAGCAGGGTTATACTTCTGTAGCATTTGTGTGTCCTAGCTGTAGTACCCAATGTTGTGTCGATCTTTTTCTATGACAATAAACAATTATTTTTATTTTTTTTATATACGACGGAACCCTGGCCTCCAAGTCACAAGTTTTCCACTTAGTTTGGAAGTCAGTGGACCATGCTTTGTACCATGTTCCAATTAAAAATAAGCTCAATTTACTAAACATTGTTACTGTAACTGTTGGCAATAAACTATTTATTTATTTATTTACCTATCCAATTAGCTTCATGTTTGTGGTCACAAAGCCCGTAGGTAGATAGAGATAAGGGAGTTATTCCTGAAATGCGTAGGTAGGAATCTCGAATCTCCAGGCTCTTCGCAAATACGCCCACGCGTTATGAGTAGTGTGAGGTGTATACCAAGGATTGTTGACCTGTAGCACAACCCGGAAGTGGCGATAATAATGATTCTGATTGTAATAATGGAAGCCGTGGTAACGCTTGCCTCTCACTTTGAGGTCGCAGGCTCGAATCCAGTAAACCAATAAACCAATGATTGTCGAATTTCTTTTCGAATTCACGTTTGGATCATAAAATTTGTTGCCAGCATTATTTACGCAAATAATCCTGGAAACAAAATTCTTTTTTAATTCATATTATTTTTTTATGTGATTATTTGTTTATTTTTGTTTGGTTTCGAATTCATATTTGGATCATAAATGATCACATGTTCAGCGGTGAAGGAAAACATCGTGAGGAAACCCACATTCCCGAGAAATGCATTTTCGGAGGTATGTGACCTAAGCTGTATTGGGCTGGTTTTCTCTTCGCGGGTTCTTTTATGTTTTTAGTACACTAATATCATATTCTAAAACTTTACATGAGTTATTTTTATATCAACTTGAGCCACAGATGAATAAATAGGTAGTGAGGTACCTGCTAACTTTCCATCTAATATTTGTGTTAGTTGATTTGCATGATTATCAAATAAATATTTGCTAAATAGAATTTATTTTGTAGATAATTTATTTAACGAAATGAATATTTTTACTGTGTTTTAATCACTACGTGACCAGACTACGCTCTGCTATGAATATTACAATTTATCTTTGAAGGACGTCTGGAGTTCGGAATTTAATTTTAAATATTTATTTGATTTATAAAATCGAGATTTCTCAAATCCAATTTTTGCCTATAATGACAATTTAAATATAAACAAAGGGTGTCGTTGGTAGGCCCAAGGGAGTTTTAACAAAATCAGGAAGCTATGGCGGGTGGTGCCTTGCGATCAGAATAGCAAACGACGGGTGGTGGTGGTTAGTATGCTACCAGGGTAGACACGGGGGCGTACCCAGAAATAGGGAAAATAAATGGAAAGAATTACCCAGGGATTTGGCTTCTTAACGGTTGTAACAATAAAATATGAAATATGTCGGATATGCTTGTTTATCATTTAATGATAAGCTTTTTTTTTACTTAATATCATTTTTAAATATTTTATTTTAACATAATAAGAATGCGGTTTTTTGTCTGTGTATTACAAGACTCGAAACACGGGCGGCCATGATTGAGCTTCGTGTGACGTCACATTTAACAAGATAATTTTTTCATTGTTGTGGTTTACCCCGAAGGGTAAAGCGAAGGGAACTATGCCCATACATTTCTTGATGATTAATGAAATGATGAAAGGTGATGACGATGAATGATGAAACCTAACCCACCCTCGGAGCAGACTCCTACTCCAATCGATTCTGCTCCGCACCGCCCAAATCCCCTGGTAGTTGCGGCTTCCGAGTACATTCCGCTTAGGGACGGTACTGAAAAGTATCGGCGTCCGAAGGACGTAATATACGATCCCGACGACCCGATCACTCTAGCCATAGAGGCAGCCAATCAGCTCGCGACACCAAACACTTCAGGTCCCCGATACCGACCCCGCCGGCGTGGTCGACGATTTCCCTCATTCAGCGCTTATCGCTATCGACCCACTAGGGTCGATTAATTCTTTCAAATATTTTTCCTCTCAGACGACGCCCTGAGCCGAGGTTCGCGCCCAACTGGGCACCCTCAGGCCTGTTGTCTTAAACGTTGTACCGGGTGAGAGCCTTCAGCGCTCCCCATTTGTCCGGCCAAGTAGTTAATGCCATCTGCGGCAAATATACAATAAGTCACGTCAAAAAAAAAAAAACTCCTACTCCAAACCCTAATCGAATTAACTCAAAAGTCCACATAAACTTTCGAGTTATGAAGCGGCTTGTTGGCACGAAGCAAAAATAGATAGGAACACTGTGTTTTGAATATTCCGATATAATAACACTATCGCGAATGTTTTCCAACTAACTTAATGCGACCATTAACCACAAAACACCACTTCATATTAATTATTTAGTTTCAATGAAGAAAGCAACCGTCCCGTTCCCGCCAAAAAGCCTTCAAGTTATAAATGTTTGTCAGTTTCTTTGTTTATCCAAATGTAACGTCACTGGGAAGAATGTCACGTGACCAACCAAAATGTTTTCGCGCGAAATTTGAAATTAATGCAGAAAAATAGGTACGTTTTTTTCTATTATGTAACGCTTTTTCGAGAAAATAAAATATTTTAAGAGGTTTAAAATAAGCGATTGACGCGAGTGGGATGGCGCCCAGAGTAGTCTATTTCAAAGCCGTACTCCTCTCCTTCGCCTATGATACTGCGGGGCGGAAGGCAAGAGCCGCCACAGCCACTGGCACAAGCTAGCCCTCTCAGTCATAATCTTTATGACTAATGGATAGAAGACTCCCCTGAATCCATCTCTGGCTAGTTCCCGTGACAGGAATCCCGGAATCCCGGGAATACAGATATATGAGTGGATTAAAGGGTTTCAGAGCTATGAAGTATTAGAAATACTAACAGTTTTAGGGGACGTTTGGTAGTCGCGTCGCGTACGAGATATATCGACGGATGTTTTTTTAAGATGGCTGAATTTATGATAGGATTGAATGGTAGAGATGTGTGTTTGTAGGTTAAGTATATGAAGGTTCTTTTTATGTTTTTTGCTGTTTGTTTTAGGTATTGCTTTCACTCATATGATTGCTTTTTACCGACTTCAAAAAAGGAGGGGGTTTTCAATTCGATCGTGTATACTTTTTTTACATTTAGTTTCATAATGACAGTGGTGGCTCTAGCAACATATTCAGGTGGTGCGAGATCTCAAAGTGGCGATATTTGCGCATACATATAAAAATAAGTGCGCAATGCAAACAAATATCAAAAGGCAATATTGCTTTCTTAGATGAATTGATTTTAACCCCCCAGATTATATCGTCACTGAAAAGGCAAAATTACGTAAGCGCCACAATGCCATTTCAATAAAAAGCCGTTTAAAGTATTTTATTCGTTTTTTATCATAACTTTTTACCCATTTATCCAATTTAGATGACGTCAACGTAAGTTTACATTGTTTTTTCAATTTCTATGTCTAGCAATAGATATCATAAGATGGACTACTATTTTAGGTTATTTTGGCGCTTATGTAATTTTGCCTTTCCAGTGACGATAATGATGTTCACTTGTTTTGGCAGCGAAACAACGGTAGATAGGTACCAATCGTATTTAGTGAATACATACAGGATTGGTAGAGTTACAAGGGCTTTGAAGATAGCGTCGTGTGTGCAGTCAGTCACTTATAGGGCTTATTACCATGGTAACCACCCGCGACCTTGACGCATCTACCCTGTCGGCTAGGTAGGTGTAATACGCCCTTATGACATGTGAAGGGCGGCAGTAGTTTAAGAGTTGTCAAACTAAAATTAGGGTAAGTTTGTGCCCGCCCGAATAGGAACACTCCAGGCTTCGTTCACCAAAAACAATATAGTGTATTTATTTTTATATGTATAATTATATGTATAATTAATATTTAATATTTAATTTGATTGTTAACTAACCTAGTAAGTAAGTGCATTGTTACTAACAAATTATGGATGTATTATCCGAAATAAATTGTTTTGAATTTAATTGAATAAGTATTCCCATGCTGCACTATCCCGCTATATTACATAATATTCAATATCTCCTATACTTAAAGGTTGCCTGGAAGAGATTGCTACTTAGCAATAAGGCCGCCTATTGTACTAATTCTATTTCTCTTTTGTTTTGTATTTGTTTTTTCCTGTTTGTGCAATAAAGTATTTGTTATGTTATGTTATGTTATAGATGGCGTTGTACAGATTTAACGTGATAATTACCTATTTTCTCATTACTCGGGCACATAATTATTCCAAAATACAATTTATTCTGTTTTCATCAAGAATTTCCGGTCGGAAAAATTTTAGTTTTATTTTGATTATTTTCAGTTTCATACTTTTGCGACGGAAAATTCCACTTCATCCACTTCTGTACAGCGCCATCTTGTATTTATTTTAGGGAACGTAGCCTGGATAGTCCCCCAATCACAAGTCACTTCATTACGGATTTGACCGCAGAAATAAATAAACAAAGACGATAAAACAAGACAGCACTATATGATAACTAAAGTAATTAATATTGTTTGAGCTAGACGAACTAGACTGCCTTGGTAAACAAGATTACGGCCAATAAAATATCCGTTCCCAATTTCATCTAACATCCAACATAATACGGGAATCGATACTAATTTCAGCCAAATATAGATATGAGCTTGTCTACACTGTATTTGAAAAAAGAACGGTTTCGCGCCGATCGATTGTAATATTTAAAAAAAAGATACGGCAAAGTCACGAGTCTGGTATTTGTGGTAGACATGTCATAAGAAGACCAGGTATACTCAATAGTGACAAGTAATAGTAATTAAATACATTAGTCAGTAATTCACTTAATTTTCAATAACAAAATTTACGTCCTAGGAATGATGGAGATACCAATTTAATGGTAACTCAGTGGTAACACTTACATCATCAGGTCTGCCAACCATTGCCCAATGGCTCAAATTAGCTTCCAAACGTTTTTTCGATTCTGCTCCGCACCACCCAAATCCCCTGGTAGTTGCGGCTTTCGAATACATCCCGCTTAGGGACGGTACTGAAAAGTATCGGCGTCCGAAGGACGTAATATACGATCCCGACGACCCGATTACTCTAGCCATAGAGGCAGCCAATCAGCTCGCGACACCAAACACTTCAGGACCCCGATACCGACCCCGCCGGCGTGGTCGACGATTTCCCTCAATCAGCGCTTATCGCTATCGACCCGCTGGGGTCGATTAATTCTTTCAAATATTTTTCCTCTCAGACGACGCCCTGAGCCGAGGTTCGCGCCCAACTGGGCACCCTCAGGCCTGTTGTCTTAAACGTTGTACCGGGTGAGAGCCTTCAGCGCTCCCCATTTGTCCGGCCAAGTAGTTAATGCCATCTGCGGCAAATCTACAATAAGTCACGTCAAAAAAAAAAAAAAAAAACTTACATCATCAAAGGGCTAGCAATGGCGGCTTGTCATAGGAGTGAGCATACCTGGTTTTCTTATGCCATGTTTAAAAGTAAGTAGAACTGACTGCTTTTCTTTTTCAAATTGTTCTTACTTGTACTCCGGTTTATTTGCCTAAAGCTCTTTTACCTAACTTTTGCGTCTATTTACTGCTGGGAAAAATATTTCCGGATACGACACATCATTAGATATAGACGTGAAATAATGTGGGCTTCTAGGCCCTTGTCTACCCAGCGTATGAGAATCCATGTCCCGAGAGTCGAATTTTCAATCATAAAAATGAATGGCTTTATAACGAGACCCGCACCGTCCATTTGTGCGTGAAATATTAAATAAAATTGAATTTACAAAGTCCGTTCCTCGTGGTTTAAACCTGCAGAATGCTACCCTTTAACTCTTTACTGCCTTATTTACATACGTATCTACATACCGAGTGCATATTTTATTTTACATAACAAGCAGACGAACATTTTATGAAGAGGCTTTTCTGATCTAATTACCTAGTCCTTTTATTCAATAAATATAACGTTTGGTGTAATAAACAGTTTGTATTTTTGTACAGGTGCTCATGTGAACCCGGCGGTGTCAGCGGCGCTGTGTGTGCGCAGGCGCGTGTCACCGCTACGAGCTGCGTTGTACGTCGCTGCACAGTGCGGTGGAGCCATCGCCGGCGCAGCTGCTATATACGGGTAAGTAACATTAATACTTAATAAATATAATTTACGGTAAACGCGCTCGGTCTGCGATTGTTGAAGTTAAGCAACTTTCGCAAAGGCCGGTCATAGGATGGGTGACCACAAAAAAAAATCATCTCGAGCTCCTCCGTGCTTCGGAAGGCACGTTAAGCCGATGGTCCCGGCTGCATTAGCAGTCGTTAATAACCATCAATCCGCACTGGGCCCGCGTGATGGTTTAAGGCCCGATCTCCCTATCCATCCATAGGGAAGGCCCATACCCCAACAGTGGGGACGTTAATGGGCTGAAGATGATGAAATATAATTTATTTTCTAATTAAAGTAAAAAAATAAAGAAAGTGTGTATGGATTGTACGAAGAAGGATATGTGCGTGAAAGGTGTAGGTACGTTCACGAGCACTAATTTGTATACACTTTGATACCATGTCACATTAACTTTTTTTACAAATTAAACCGTAAGTCTCATTAAATGTCAAATATGATAGTGCGACAGAGTTATAAAGTGGGTAAATGATATTACTCATGACTGTACTGAGAATACCACTAACAGAGATAAATTATAGACGACCATACGGCTCACCACCTCACCACCTATCACGTCGATGTAACAAAAACCTCGGTGAGGTGTACCCACGTACCTGGGCGATGGATGTATCTTTGACTACCCTAGTTGGAATGTAGTCGTGAGCTTATGTTATATTAAAATAAAAAAGACGCTTTTGACTCGACGAAAAACCAGTTGCGAGCTCATTTTGAATCCTTATGCGGATATTCTTAGGATATTACTATTATGTATGATGTATTTTATTTATTTCAATACTTGTCTTGTATGTGTGTGTATAGTCTATTATTTATTATTATTGTCTTCTCAGATTATGGTTAGGTATATTTTTATTATATATGGATTACATTATATTGAGTATTTATTAATATACGTACGTATAGCATAGAGTATTTATTATATTAACTTTTAGGTATTTATTTATTGATCATTTTATTTTTATTTTTTTGTTTTGTTGCACCATCCCGCATCCAAGTTGTAAATGTTTGTTTCCTTTTGTTGGTTGCCTGGAAGAAATTGCTCTAGAGCAATAAGGCCGCCCAAATTGTACTGTATTCATGTGTTTTGTCTGATTGTTGAAATTTTAGTTCTGTGCAATAAAGTATATTTGATTTGATTTGACGCAGATTAGGTTTTGCAGCTCGGTGTGGGTACTTAATTCATCTTCTGACTACCCCATTGGGATATGCTCGCGAGCTTATGTCCCCTGCCCCCTCTCGTGTGGGTTGTGAGGTGGATTACCAACCTCATCAACCCCGGTGTCAGGGTTACTATTAAGCCGCCAAAGGCCCCTGATATGACTCATGTAACGACTACTCGTACAGTCATGAGCAATATCATGTACCCACTTTAGAAGTCTGTCGCACTATCATATTTGACATTTGATGAGACTTGCGGTTTAATTTGTCAAAAAAGTTAATAAGATATGGTTTCCTATTAGTACTCATGACCGTACTTACGCGAGTTTATGTAATGTCTTGTCTATAGCGTTATTTGGATAGGCTCTCAGGTGAAATAAATTGCACGGAAAAGTATGCGCCCGATGCCTACATATTTTATGCGTGTAAGCATTTAAATCGCTCTCAGCTTAACCCTCGTCTCCCTTGTACATCATTGATAACGTTATGCGGTTCAGAGGTCAAGGACACCATCTGTATTAGTAGGATTTCTCGCGTATTTCGGAGATTTATGCCAGCGAAATTCTGTCCAGAGTCTTCATTTACTACTTTTTTGCTTATCCGGCCAAGCAGTTTAAGCCAAATAAAAAAATAAGCAAAAAGAAACTCTTACCAAAAAACCAAAAAACGTAAAAAAGCCCACCAAAAAACCTCATCAAAAAAGCCTTGAAAAAAGAAGGCTCTTCGTCAGCTCCATTCTCGTAAAAAGTAGGTATGTCGCGGTAGGAAACCTATAGGAAAAGATACTTTACTGTCATTAAATCCAATAAAAGCTTAACTAGCAATATGTCGCCCCTTTCTTATATCTAAACGGAAGATAGTAAAGTAGAATAGGATAATTCATTTGTAAATAAATCGCCGGAAACGGATGGAGGCTTTGGCTTGGCATTGGAAAAACAAGATAACGCCCGATCTACACAGAGGCGGTACCGCTAGGGTTGCGGTCCGACTATTGATATGAGCCAACCGGTTTCGGCATAGGCGACTGCTTCATCTCCAATCTTGTTGGGAAGGATCCTCGCAAATTTATAGTGTGAGTGAATATGAGTATGCAAATTCGAATATTACAAAGAAACCTTTGGCCGAAACCGTAGAGTTCGAATTATAGCGAGATGCCGCGGAAGCATAGTCCGAAGTGGGGCGAATTACACAAATTCATTCTCAGTTTTAGAGCTAGGCTCTTGTTGGTGGAGCTGTCCAGATTTGACAATCCTTTGCAAATTCCAAGACCTTGTATTACAAAACATATATGCACAAAACGATCATATTATCAACTTTCCACATCATTCATTGCCTCTTTGGTATCGAGCAACCGCAACCAGCGCTTGTGTTACTAGGCAATGAACGGCGGATAAATCGACGTAGCGGTCCAGCCAGAAATGTCACACGCCGATGTGAGGTAACAGGCGACATGCGGACTCGTGTAATTTAGTACTGAGGGCATAACTACCTTGTTTCTACGGTTTGTGGCCGAAACGCTGCCGATGTCTCTGTGTGCATTGGGCTTAAAATATACTTCCAATAATAAACTACCCGTTACTTTGTCGTTTCCCTTTTATTTGTGGTTTTACCAAATCGTGTTTTGCCAAAAAGGAAATTACTGGAAAGTCGCATAAAAAACTGATAAAAGGAAAACTAAAGAACCTCAAAGAAAAATCTTGGTCATAATCTAAGGTCGTTCTTCTTTACACCATCCCGTTTATTGTTAAAGTGAATTGGGTCTTTTTTACATAGGAGCTTGGTTGTGTGTCTACGTTTAGCTGCCGTGCTTACCCCATTAGGGGATTGCGGGTGTGAGTTTATACTTGTTTTATATTTAAGTAACTTTAAACATTCTTTAGAAAGCCTCGAAGAAAAATGTACACAGGTAAAATTACATACAAAATTCATGAGATTTGCTTAGTTTTTTTAGTCACAAACTGGTACAGCAAACTGGGTCGCCTTTGTAAGAGCATTTCTCTACATACTTACATCTTCGATGAGGATAAAAACTGCCTATTTCTCCCATCAGGTGTCGCCACTGTTGAGTGTTCTTAAATTTGACTGTTCCCCACAGGTACTATTTTTACACTATAACCCTTTGCGCAGCGTTTAACTGTAAAATCATAGTATAAATATTTATTCCCTAAAGATGGGAAAGAAGAAAACGTAGAAAAACTTATTTTCAATCAAAACTGCCTTTTTCTAAGTGATGGCTTTATTTTTTATAGCAATTTATCACGAATTTTTTAGCTGGACTGTATGGAGAACTGTCAAAATTTAAGAATACTCAACTGTGCTGCCACCTACATTTGAGCTTCTAGTTTTTATCCCCATTATTGCAAGTAGATTCCCAAAGTGTCGTGCTACTCTAGTTTCTATCTTGACAGATAGAACCATTCTTTGATTGGTCAAAATATCAATGAATTTGCAAGAGTTGTCAATTTCAACCAATCACATGATAGAATCCGATCCTATCCTATTGAGTTACTACACGATTAGGGGCCTTATTTTGAATAGCTCGCCTTCACCTCGCGTACGTAAATATATACCCTTTTCACGTAGCACATCAGAACTTATCATTTGCAAGATGAGGCAGGTGTATACTTTCGCACGCGAGTTGAAGGCGAGCGATTAAAAAAAAGGCCCTGTATGAAAAAATAAACCTGATAGTTATGACGCTAAGAAAATGACAAAATTTACTTCTCTTTATCCCTCTAACATGTATATTTATTCGACTTTAAACAACATTTGAGTTAGTATAGTATACTTCAATTCAGGCATGTTATCTCTTTTGTAATAAATAAAGGGATGAGTTGCCAATTCCAGTTGCAAACTGAATTTGTTCCTTTGTTTAAGTCGTTCGCGTGAACAGAATTACAATATCGCAACTGATTAAATTCAATTCGTTTTAAAGTACTTAGGTATAATATGAATTTGTATCGTTTGAATACCTAAACAGCATAACAACCTCTGTGGTCTAATGATTGAGCGTTGAAAGTGGAATTTGCCGTCGCAAAAGTATGGAACTAAAAATACTTAAATAATTAAAAAAAAAAACACTTATCTCCCATGAATTTTCCGACAGGAAATTCCACTTGATCTAACTCAGAATTATGGTCTAAATAATACCCTTAGTATTCGTTACGATGTTACTAACATTTTGTATAGTCTGTTAATATACTCTATGTTATGAATAGGAGCATATAATTTTGAACAAATATGTATATAAAAAAAAAACTATAACCAAAGTTTACTGTAGTGTTACCTACATACATAGTATTATTCTTTCTTTATTCTCTGCTCAGCTTACAGGGAATCCGGCCAAGAAGTTAATGACACATGCGGCAAATCTACAATAAGACGCGTCAAAAAAAAAAAAAACTTAGAAATGGGAGATTTTCTTTTTGAGAATTAAAAAAAAATAGTTCTTAAGAACTCGGTAGATGGCGCTCAACCAAGTACGTTACTGGGCCATTGCCAAGTTGCCAATGATAGAAAAAACAAATATTTAAGAAATAAATAAACAAGACAAAGATTTCTTTTCTTATTCACATTCTCTCGGGTCATTCTGATAAGATTCCGTTTCCTTTCTTCGTTATTTGTTAATTGATTTTATTTTCAAATCATAAAATATTATTGTGAAATATACGTTTCGTTTTATGATTTCAAAAGAAAATCAAAAATAATATAACGTTCCGTTCCTTGCAGTAACCTACAAAGTTCAGCGCCATCTATCCAACAGCTAGGATAAAAAAAAATCGCTTATTCGTATCACACTGACACTCTCTATTTTTATCGGTTGCCCAATTGGGCACCCTCGGGTTTGTTGTCTTAAATTTTGTACCGGATGAGAGCCCTTAGCGCTCCCCATTTGTCCGGGCAAGTAGTTAATGCCACGTTACATACATATACCACCACGTCGTACAAAGTTCTGTGACACTTTTTACCCACAAAAACAAAAACAGTATACCACCGAACAGAGTTCGTTAAAAATACAAGAAAAATAGAAAAGCAAATAAAATGTTCAACGCTCCGGCACGCTCGGAAAACAAAGATGGAATAACAGAATTATATTTGGCACATTCCATCCATTTTTGAGAGCGCTGACATTGGAACACTGTCTAACATTAAATCCTTTACACAGTTTATACGACCTTGGTAAATTCAAGAAAATGTAGTTATAATTAAGAAAAACATAGTCGGCACCAGAGAATAAAGAGTATAGAACGGTAACTCTTCGCCCCGCACCAATTCGTACAGTCATGAGCAATATAATGTACCCACTTTAGGACTCTGTCGTGTGACATTTATTGGCTCCGATTGCTGTTATTTTCTTATCCGCCGAAAAGGAAAGGGACGGATGATTGACAACTGTTAATTTTAAAATCAATTAATTACCCGGGCGAATAAAATATGCAGCTGATATGCAACCCGTTTTCGAGTGCTGTCAACTGAATTCTGTCGGGTTATTTTATTAGTCAATATAAAATTTTGGCAAGGTTGTATATAAACATTTGTAAAAATAAAATTAGAGGGTGTGTGCAGTCATGAGTAATATCATGTACCTAATTTAGTACCCTGTCGTACTATCATATTTGACATTTAACGAGACTTACGGTTTAATTTGTCAAAAAAGTTCAATGTGACATGGTTTCAAAGTGTAACATATTAGTACTCGTGACCGTACTGGAATCTGCATCTATGTTATGTTTATTATTTTTTTAGAAATAAGAAAAATAAATAATCAAAACCATAAAGCCGCCATAAAATATGTCGATCGGCACCGATTTCTATAATATTATATGCATACCCTGATCGGATATTTTAAAAGTTCCCATGATATAAAATACAAACATACGACGACAGGCCTTACATATAAAATACGAAGCAAACAATATTATTTATCAGTTCCCAATCGATATTTTGATGTGAGCACATGAAATATAATATTTGTTTAATATAATCTCAATGCTAACACTCTTGAGACAGGCACAGCCCTACATAAACAGTATGACATATTTATGTTTTATAAATATTCTCCATAATATATTCTCATTGGCATCAAAGAAGGCTGAACAAGCTAATATATTTCGTTCCAGTGCCTGCTCTATCAACAATCGTTTCGTGAAGTCATGTCTCCAGACTCCCGCCAAATTGGATTATATTTATAGTTCAATCGACTATTTTATTGCGCTGTATAAAAATAAATAATATTTTGCTTTTTTTATCGTATAGGCTTACAATTCACCCGCGTCTTTGCATATTTACTTTGTCAGGGAAATTATTAAAGTTTTTTTCTACTCCTCTACTTTAATCTGGCATTTAAATAACCAAAAAGTCTAATATAAGTACATACATAATTAAACTCTTTGAAAAAGTGTACGCTTTATGGCCTATAAAAGCATTGTTTACAAAGTGTAACTGTACTATAATGTCGCCAAAAAAGCATTGTTGTTGTTTTTTTTTTTTTTGACCTGGAAACTGGCACCTTTACTTTGTTTGGTGCCATAGATATACTATAAAAAAAAAGTATACATTTGCCGCCATTTTCCCGCGCGTTGGAAAATAAATTGGAAAATTTTTGTGTTTCGTTTCAAAACACTAAAAAGTATAAAATTAAAAGGAAAAATGGATGAAGAACTATTGAATTCTACACCAAAATTACGTCGTCGTAGAAAAAGTATTGTATGCAACGTTGTATAACTAGGTCAAAAAATGCTCGTGGCGTCTCTTATTGCGATGTTCGCCAAGGCTCACATCGCAACTCACGCCACTCGCATTTTTTGACCCTTCTTATACAACTGTTGCATAAAATACTATAAAAATAAACATACGATGTGTAATAAATTAATAATATTAAGTACTTTATTATTTTAATGGATCAAAGATTACAATCAGTATTTTGAATTCGGAAAGATGTGCATTTTTTTCGAAAATACAGTCTTTATTTTTTGTATATATGTATTTGTAAAATTGAATGTGCGACATTTATTATTCAGCCATACCTAAAAAAATAGGATTTACTTAATCCATACATATTTAATTGTAGATTTGTAATTATAAGTAGGTAATTATTTCTACTAGATTTTTAGGACTTATTGCGTTGATAGTTTCCTATACACACTAGTTAGTAATATGACGATCGAAGGTTTCCTAATAGCCGTGCATTATCATTGCTAGCCCAGATAACGGATATTAACGACCTGTCGTGCACATGTGCTAGTAATTTGCCCTAGTATTAGTCTAATCCAGCGCGGTGGTATTTACTTACGTCGAAAACATGAAGTAATTGCATCTTGTATCTTGCATAAATTAAGGTAGGTAAGTACAGGATATTCTATAAATATAGGTAAAGAAAATAAAGAAAAAAAGAGAGTTGTTTGACACTAGAATCAAAAAATATCGACGATAAAACCAAAATCTATCTTCGCGCCAAAACCACTAAAAATAACGTATTCCAATCGATTAGTAAGTATTGAATTCACGGGCGTATAAGTCAATGGGGTAGTTTTCTAGGTCAAACATAAATTATGAAATTCTGGTAACTGAATAAACACAGATCTAAAGGCGGCAAAAAACGTTCTCATTTTTCTATTTAAGTAACTTACTTATTTATGAATTTTAATAAAATGAACATATTAATGAGTCATTAATTACCACTACTTTCAGGTTGATCGAAGTATGGTTTCATCATCATCATAGTAGTCTTTTTAATTTTAATGAATAACGTTATATTGTATTTCGTTAATTTATTGTTTTATTTTTGCTTCGGTTCCAATTATAAATGTTTCTTTCTTTAAAAAACATACTACCGCTGCGCTCGTGTAACTACTGCAGAATTTTAATTTAGGTCTCGTAGACAAAGGTCTTCATCCTCATTCTGCCACGTATTTCCACATTTAGTTCTGACCTGTGGGTGGGTGTTTTTTAAAGCTGAATATAAGCGTTGATGGATGGGAACTTGAAACATTTATCCTACATTATCGCAACATTGAAGCCAGGTTGCAAAGAAAGCGGGAAGCAATTGTTACTACCAACAAAGACCCAATACCTGCCGATGTATTCATGTAACATTCGCCGAACTGATTCATATTATTCACCATATATGTTATTATGTAAGGACAAAAGGATTTTTGTACAATACGGCCGATTGTTAACCATCGCCAACGTTTTCTTTAGTTGCGATGTTACGGAATTTTACCTGAGTTGATTTCGTACGGTTCAATGATTTTTGGGCAAAAAATGTCGTTAAGATAGACCTATTGGGGGAGGCTATTTTTTCTAGTGGTTATAAAACACATTTTGAGAAACTTGGAATGTATTTCCGTTGTTAGTTTCAAAGTTGCCAGTACTTACCTAACTAGAAAAACACACACACACACTACGTACATTGACCAACTTGGAGATGTCCGTAGAAAAGGTTTAGTAGTATATATTCTGAACCGGCGTGACTCGGCGTGAGTGTATGAAACGATTAATGAATGTAGAGGAAGCAAGAGAAGTGTGGCAGAATGGAAGCAAATGGAATTTCATAGTCTCTGCTTATCCCCCGTGGAAAATAAGCGTGAGTTTATGCATTTATGTACGTATGTACCAATGTGGAAAATCGCAAACAGATTTTTTTAAAAGTAAAAAATATTTATTTACTTACCAAATAAAGTAAAATTACCACAAGTTAATAGCGGCCCTGCACTAGGGTTTCCCCTGTATCGCAGTAGCCCTATGGTAAAACAATTTTTGCGTAAAGATTAAAAATACGAAGTCCGGTGGAGACTCAGGTATATGTACATTGAATTAAAAAATAATAAGTACATAATGATACATTTTTAAAGAGATCAATATTATCTACCTTGATTTTGTGATTTTCCTATCCCTGCTCTAAACAGGGATTGCGTACCTTTTTTGACGCAACTTTTTGTAGATTTGCCGCAAATAGATGCAACTACATGACCGAAATAGGGATTATGGGATCAAGATTATGAATAATATGTATTACTCCTACTGCGTACCCCTAATGGATTGTTCCGTGAAGATCAGTTAGAGAGCTTTTAGAGCAGTTCTTCCTTGCGTTGAAGTAAGTTTTAAGTTTCACATACCCTGACTAGTCATGTACCCTGACATATTTTGAGTCGAGAATGTAGAGTGGTACTAGACTGTATTTAATTAAACGTTATCTACGTAAGTAGGTATAATTCTGGTTCAACTTGGGTTCGAGTCTGTAATGAATTAAGTAAATCGAAAAGTTAACAACTTTGTTTAATATCCAATGAGGGAGAGGGCGTTGATATGATGGATAGCAGACATATGCATCTTTTATCTTTGTTTTTGGGTATAAATGATGACCTTTTTTATTGACCAAGGTACAATTACAACTTCCACCCATTATTTTATTCTGATCAAAATAAACAGAAGCAATATAGGTAGCAACATCATTCTATACATAATGTCATCCAAATATCAAGCAACAATTATTTATATATTTATGTTTCTGCCATTACATTACATTGAATAATTATCAATCAGTCAATCAATAATACTTTATTACACAACAACATATATAAAGGACATAAACATACGAATAAAACATAAGCACAATAGGCATAGGAATATAATAATTATGTACCCCAGCAATGAGAAAATAGGTAATTATCACGTTAAAAGTGAACAACGCCATCTATCGTGTGTTTGAGGAACGTCGATTGGAAAGTCCCTCGTTAGAATTTTAGAATCTTTAAAGTCTTCGAGGAGACTTTCAGGAGAGTGGAAGAAGCAAAAGTTGTGTGTCAGGATTTTAGTGGAATTCCGTGGTCTCTGCCCACCCTAACTGGAAATAGGCGTAATCTTATGTATTGTTTGTTTTTAAACATTTCATATAGAGCAGTAACTGTAACTGTAAGGTCGATCGATCGGTCTTAATCGATTTAAACTTAATCTTTTAATCGATCGATTCTCTACACCATCCGCGTCACTTCACTACCAGCGCTTGAAGTTAAGTTAAAAGTTTGAAGCTCCATTTCCAGTTAAAGAGTTTGTATAAATGGCGCTACAACCATTTGTTCGTTTTACGTCGATCGTTTTCAGTTTTGCGCTTTTGAAGTCGATTCCATTCCACTTGCATTACAAAGCTGGGAACTTGAAAAGGATTGTATCCAACAATTTCTATCGGATTCTGCTGGGTTACATTTGTGTTGCAAATGCTGCAAACATTCTGTTGGAAGTAGTGTTTGTGATTTACGAGGGAGATGACTATTCTCTGCTGCTATTTGATTCTAAAAAAAAAACATAACTCACCTTCTGCTGCAAACGGGTAAAAAGCATACGCCATGTCGTAAGGAGAGCTGCACCGTTCCCGAGAATGTTTCCAAAGTGAGTATATTCCTGTTGTAAAAACTCTTTAATAGTAAGGACACTGGCTGTTATTTTTTCGAATTGTTCTTTGTACTTACTCTGATTATATCTGTCTAAAGGTTAGGTCATAAAGCTCTTTTTATTTAACTTTCGCATCTTTTTACACCCGGGAATGTGTAAAAACAGTTGGACAATGGTCATAAGCATAAGGTAAGTGCTATACCGTGCTTTTCGACAAAATTATGTGTGTAAAAGTACTGAACGGGCATAATTTGGCAACGTCGACCTCAGCCTTGCCTTCCTATTTGGCCATACAAGCCTTAAGGTCATATCCTAGAACACCAAGGTTGTGCCAAGTGGGAAATTATAAGGGGATCCGTTGCCTGCAACAAATTGATTACGCAACTGAGATATCCTTTATAAAACTGCATACATTTTGTTGGTGACGCAACCGATAGTGTCATAGCAAGATTAGGCCTTAAGAGAACTACAATCCAGAGCAAAGATATATCTTATTCATCCAGAGTAGAACCACAAATAGAGGCAGTCGTTTGATAGAACTTCTATTTTTTTATGTGACAAATGGTTTGGCCGAATAAATGGGGAGCGCTGAGAGCTCTCACCCAGTTTGAACTTCTCAAGGTAGCTACATAATGTTACTAGTGTTAGATAGAAAATAATCGATCGACCTAATATCGACCGATGCATGACTATGCTCATTAACGTCACAACACTAGCTTACGTACTTTGACAGATCTAATTGTTACCGCGCATTTGAGACGACTGTAAAATGTTATCTTATTGAAATATAATCAATAATTGTACTAATACGTTCTGTTTGATACTAGATACGAATGTCCCTTGAGAAATTCTTACTGTATTTACCATCTAATCTTCTTGTACAACATTCACGGAGTTAATTGGATTTTCCGCGTGGTGCCTCTCGAACTAATTTGTTGCGGTCAATAGCACAGGAACTACCAAAGCTCAATAGCCCTTTGTCGAATCAATTTATCGGAAAATGTACTCAATGGCATAAACACAGATATAAGTTGAGTGAGGCCCTTTTATAAAGGACCACTACCATTGATAACCAATCCATACACTCAATTACATTTTGCCTTAGTGTTTACTGTCTTTTTATGTATTTGTATACTTACTTACTCTCTTGTGTAAATTACTACGTGTTTTGATAGTAAGTTAGGTAAACTGTATGTGTTATTCCGTGTTTTGTTTTATATTTTTGGTCTTATTAATTTCCTGGTGTCAGGGTTACTATTGGGCCTTTGGCGGCTCAATAGTAACCCTGACACCACGGTTGATGAGGTTGGTACGTCACCTCACAACCCACACGATGAGAAGAAGAATTTCCTATCCGCGAGGAATTATAATTGACTTTCTGTATTTACTATAAAGTGCTACTATGTTAATTATAATTTATTTTATTTTGAGTTCTGTTTATTTGTTTTAGTTTTGTTTTAATTTTAATTTTGATTTTTTTCATATTTTTCAAATATTTTTGTTCTGTAACTGGTTTGGTTATGGTGTAAATAAAGTATTTATAAGTTATTATAGCTGTTGTTTCTCCGAACATTAAATAAACAATTACATATTTGTTACTGTGGTGTCCGTATATAATAAATGTTTCTTTCTCTCTTTCTTTCATCAAGGTTGGTGACGTCTGCCGCGACCTTACAACCTACACGATAGAAGAATAATCAAAAAATAGTTGTATTTTAGTGCAATAAATTCTTGCGCATTTTCCGCGATGCATAGTTTTGAGCACTTTATTTTTCCAATTCCCACGTAGTCCCGTTAACTGCATACGAAGTAAGTACTTTTACGTTGTGCATATTTGCAATTTCACCACACAGTGCCTGTTAAAAGCGCATGTTTGTATTAACATGCTATGTGTTACTGCGCATAACTGTGCTAGTAAATATAAATTTACATTTTAATGAGAGACTTTCCAGGCTACGTTCCACAAAAACAATATAAGGAGAATAGTTACAATAAAAAAAAAATCAAGATAAGCTTAAATATAAACTTCGAGTAGTCAAATGTGTTACTATAGTAACATTTTCGAGAAAAATATATGAATTAAGGAAGTACTTGTTACGCAAGTTTTAAGAAAATAAGTGACATTGAAGAATGTTTGCTTTTCTCTTTCCCTCATCATCTTATATTGCGTGAAAATAAAATGAGATATGTTTGCTACTGCATAACATTTACATTTCCACAAGAACATTTCTCTATAGAAAATACATGTAAGTACGTAATATTTTCTGCATTAGACGGAGTTTTATCGTACTCTTTATTGAAATAAAAGATATACACTGAATACCCATTTCATCCAGAAATCAGAATCAATTATTCAACGTAATTATCATGGATAAACTTGTTGAAGGTCAATGTAACATTTTTGAATCTACGTCTTTTCGGAAGGTGTTATGGTTGAGGAGAAGAAATGACAAGAAACTGCAACAGCAACAGAAATCAGAATCATTATTCAACGTAATTATCATGGATTTAAACTTGTTGCAGGTCAATGAAATATTTTTGAATTTACGTCTTTTCGAAAGGTGTTATGACTGAGGAGAAGAAATGACAAGAAACGGCATATCACATCTTTTAAATCAATGTAGGTATTACAAGTTATTTAATGTAGGTAAATATGTATTGCAAGGTTTTGTTAACAAATGTCACTTTCGAATGTAAGTGAAAGGGTATTTGACTGGGTCAAAGATAAATTATAAAATACCAATCTAGAAATAGAAGCCAGTCTAAGATGAGCAAAAATCAAGCTCATTTTACTTTTCGATTTATTTTCGAAATTTATTTATGAATTAAGTAATAATGAGTACGACGTTTGGCCGTTGTTATTGATGACGTCACATGACAGTTTTTCCATACAAACTCCGAAGTAAACTTTCGTTTTGACGTTTCGAAAAAAGTATCTCATTTGACTAGGCTGTCAAGTAGCCTATTTAACAAAAATGCGCTTAAGTTTTTTTGTTCACTTTAAGGCGACAACTGACATAACATAAACAGCCCATACACTCCCACTGCTAAGCACAGGCGTCCCTTCAATCGGAGGGGGTATAGAGCATACTCCACCACACTGCTACAATTGTAAAAATAGGTGGCACTTAGAAATCTTATCAACCTAGAATTCTAAGAACATTACAAATGGCTTTTACTTCTCGAAACTTCGTGAGTTTCCCGCGCGTTTCTCTTGTTTTTCTTTGGGTTGCCAGACGATAAAATAAATTCCGAGGGAAGTTGTCGCGAGCTTGCAATGGATCAATGGCTGATCTAAAAGACCCTTAATAATGGCGGGAACGTGTCCGGGAGATGCAAACAATTTTAATCATCATCACCTCCCTAGCTGTATCCCGTTTTTCACAGGGTCCGCTTAGCTAAACTAAAGATTTGACAGGACCGGTTTTTACAGAAGCAACAAAAACAAAAAACTGCAACTTCTTTTGATTTGAAGATGTTCGTGATTTTTCGATAATTTAATCTAATCTAAGCCTACAAGATCCTACTGCTGGGCAAATGCCTCCTCTTCCTCTTTCCATTTTTGGCATTGTGCAATTGTTTAATATAATGAAATAGTATTATCATCATCTCTTTTAAAAACAACGTATTTAAGTAACGTAACATAAGTTCACGACTTTATCCCAATTGGGGTAGTCAGAGGTACCTACATCCATCGCAAGATAAGTCGCTAATATTGCTCACCGAACTTTCTGTCAGACCGTGATAGGTGGTGAACCGGATCAACGTCTATAATGGTTGAAATAACTGTGTTAACCCTTTCACGGGCAGCAACCATGGGACATTGATGGTTCATAATAGATAGTATGACACCTTGGAATCGGAACGTCATTAGACGTTCTGTCCTTGAAAGTGTTAAATAACTCATTGGTGCAAGTCCTGAGGAGCTCGGTGGCGCAGCGGTAAACGCGCTCGGTCTGTGATTGTTGAAGTTAAAGCAACTTTCGCAAAGGCCGGTCATAGGATGGGTGACCACAAAAAAAAGTTTTCATCTCGAGCTCCTCCGTGCTTCGGAAGGCACGTTAAGCCGTTGGTCCCGGCTGCATTAGAAGTCGTTAATAACCATCAATCCGCACTGGGCCCGCGTGATGATTTAAGGCCCGATCTCTCTATCCATCCAGAGGGAAGGCCCGTGCCCCAGCAGTGGCGACGTTAATGGTCCGTTTGAGAAACAAGCCGGTTTACCACAGGGCCACAGTGACTTTTGGTACTTGCTTGCTTGTTTTTGTCAGGGGCCTTTGGCGGCTCGATAATAATCCTCACACACCAGGCTTGTTGAGGTTTGTCATCCACCGAACAACCCACACGATAGAAGAAGTGGGGAGTACTTGTTTATTACTGAACCTACAACTGATCCAGCCCTGTCAGGGACCCTTAGTCCAACCCTGGCTGGTTCTGAGTCCGGCCCTGGTCTCACACCTGCTAACCTCCAGATGGATACAAATCACCAAACCTACCGTTGCTCGTTTCACTGTGATATGTTGAGACGTATGACTCTTTCACCGCAGTTTTGTTACGTAACATACCTCAGCCGTGTTACTTCTCTGATTTATGGGCGATGGGCTGGTGAACTGTCAACATACGGTTCATTATTCTTCTTTCGCGTGGGTTGTGAGATCAATGACTAACCTCATCAACAAGGGTTACTATTGAGACGCCATAGGCCCCTGACAAACTAACATACCTGTGACATCGTAGCGAATACTGAGGGGCATGATTCAATTCGTGATTCTGAGCTAATATCAAGTGAGGTGGAATACTAACCTCATCAACCCTGGTGTCAGGGTTATTACTGAGCCGCCAAAGGCCCCTGACATGGCTCATGTAACGACTATATACTTACATCAGTAAGTAATAACCGGGACCAACGGCTTAACGTGCTTTCCGAAGCACGGATCATCTTACTTTCGGACAATCAGGTGATCAGCCTGTAATGTCCTAACCAAACTAGGGATCACGAAGTGATTTTAGTGATATATGCCCACCGGGACTCAAACCCGGGGCCTCCGGATCGTGAGCCCAACGCTTAACCACTGGACCACGGAGGCCTCTGAACTTGAAAAATTTGTGAAAATTATTTTCAGCTCCATACTTTTGCGACGGAAAATTCCACTTGATATAAACTCAGAATCACGCTCTAAATCATTTCTCAAAGTTTTGTTACCCTGTATAACATATCGTGGCTGACTTTGCTAACTGACGTATCTGTATTTGTTGCTACAGTGATTTGTGTCTACTGACAATTGTAAAAGGTGCGAATCAGTTTCGCCAAAAATTGCAAATACGTCAGTTCGCGACATCAGCGACGATATTATAACAAAGTATTTTGAGATTCAACAATACCTATCAGTTTTTTTATTATTTACTTTAAAAAAAAGAACGTTAACAAAATAAATTTCAAACATGCGTCAATAACAGAAACAAAAACAATCACAAACAGTGCTGGTTTATCCATGCAATTTACTAAGTGATGGTGTTAAAATAGTCAGTATACTTTTCACAGTAGTTATGCTTGTGCTATAGAGGTCAATATCCACATTACTGGCAGCCTTCATTCATTTCAATGTGTTCCTATGTGTTAACATTATACGACATCAATGCTTTGTTCATTAATAAACAATAAAAAACTTGGCTCCTTAAAAATCCAAAAACAAAACCGACGGTAACGACAGCGACATTTTTTATGACACTTCTTTTTCGTTCCGTTATCCAAAAATAACTTCTTATAAAAAAATAAAAAAGGTTCCCGATCGTGAGGTCTCAGTGCAGTGAACTGCGCGCGCGCAGCTGTGCATCCTCAATTTCTCACACGTGCACTGAACGATGCACATGTCTTCAAGATACACACTTGCATAACGGGAGGACTTTAATTTCAATCTTGAGATTATTCGTTTTGAGAGCTCTAATTTTGATGGCTTTTGGAAGTAGTAGCTTACTTTCGTGCTTTCGTTGTCTATAAAAGTAGTACATAATACACACATACATACATAAATAAACTCAAGCCTATTTCCCACCGGGGCAAGCAGAGACTATAGAATTCCATTTTCTTCGATCCTGACACTCTTCTCTTACTTCCTCCACGTTCATTAATCGTTTCATAAACCGGTCGGTTGGCCTCCCCATGAAGCGTGAAAAACGGACTTTGCTCTATACAAATACTTCTCTCTTTCTCAATATTTAAGAGCTGCGCTCTCAAACAGTGGCGTAATCACCATTCCTCTCTTCTCTCCGCCAAATCCTTCACCTGCTGATACGACACGACCTGCACATTGTCTTTTATTTATTTCATAATTGTTCTCCTAGGATGGTTAAAAAGGCCACATCGAAGCAATTCATCTAAAAAAGCAATATTGCAATTTGACATTTGCGCATATAAAATGAAGTGCGCAATGCACACAAATGTCAAATAGCAATATTGCTTTTATAGATGAATTGCTTTGATGTTGCCTTTTTAACCTCTCAGCTCTACCCTTTATTAGATATGCACATTATAACATTTGGTTAAGACATAATTAATAGTATTTTATGCAACAGTTGTATAAGAAGGGTCAAAAAATGCGAGTGGCGTGAGTTGCGATGTGAGCCTTGGCGAACATCGCAATAAGAGACGCCACGAGCATTTTTTGACCTAGTTATACAACGTTGCATCCAATACTTTTTCTACGACGACGTAATTTTGGTGTAGAATTCAATAGTTCTTCATCCATTTTTCCTTTTTATTTTATACTTTTTAGTGTTTTGAAACGAAACACAAAAATTTTCCAATTTATTTTCCAACGCGCGAGAAAATGGCGGCAAATGTATACTTTTTTTTTATAGTATATCTATGGCACCAAACAAAGTAAAGGTGCCAGTTTCCAGGTCAAAAAAAAAAACAACAACAATGCTTTTTTGGCGACATTATAGTACAGTTACACTTTGTAAACAATGCTTTTATAGGCCATAGAGCGTACACTTTTTCAAAGAGTTTAATTATGTACGTACTTATATTAGACTTTTTGGTTATTTAAATGCTAGATTAAAGTAGAGGAGTAGAAAAACAAAGTAAAACAGTACTAATGTGTAACCAATTGTGTGTAAAACAATAGAACACAACATTCGTCATTAAAAACAACATCTTGTTTGTTGAGACTAACTCCACAGCAGCTAAAGGTGCTAATTCCTGCAGACGCCATTTAAATTTATAAGTTATACCTGCCATTTTCTTATCCGCCTATAAGGAAAGGGACGGGTAATCTACAGGCATAAAATTTATGGAACATACGTCAATTTAAAGCACATAATAACGGGTTCTTACCGCGTTTAAATGGGGATATAAGACTCCCGATATTTCGACACTGTTGCAAGTGCCATGATCACGGGATGACTGATGAGATTGGAGTGGAGTAGGTAGATCCATAATTTTCTACGGGCAGACATATCTGTCTACCCTCTTTCTCTGCCGCTTGTTTATGTTTTTGATACCGGAATGTTCGGAACCATCTGAACTCGCACGAAACTCACTACGACAAACCGCACTCACTGTGTCCTCACTGGTTCCGAACATTCCGGTATCAAAAACATAAACAAGCGGCAGAGAAAGAGGGTAGACAGATATGTCTGCCCGTAGAAAATTATGGATCTACCTACTCCACTCCAATCTCATCAGTCATCCCGTGATCATGGCACTTGCAACAGTGTCGAAATATCGGGAGTCTCATATCCCCATTTAAACGCGGTAAGAACCCGTTATTATGTGCTTTAATTATGATAATAACCGCGTAAACTTAAAACAATACGTCAATTTTAAGGAGAAATCTAAAACAACCGTCTAAATATTTTACATCGGCCAATAACCCGACAGAATTAAGTTGACAGTACACCTCAAACGGTTTGCATACCAGCGAGACACTTTTTGATTCGCCCGGGTTATTAATTCATTACTCATTCTTCCTAAAATTTACGACTGTCAATCATCCGTCTCTTTCCTTTTCGGCGAATAGGAAGATGACAGGTATAACTTAAAGTAAAATTAAGAGGTGTCTGCAGGAATCCGGCCTAAATCTCACTATAAATAAGAGTACGTATAATTATTGCACAAGTTTTTTAAATGTGTGTGAACGACCAAATCAAAAATTTAAATCCCATCCCGGAATGTATGTGACAGTTCCGATACTACCTCTGTGTTTTGTGCTTAAAATACAGAAATGAAAATAAAGCCACCATTTTATTTTTCACTTTAAATGCAATTGGATAAAGATATAATTTTGTTCTCCACACCTTGTTGGCTGTGATTGATGATAGCGCCTCTACCTTACGTTATATCTCCGCGAAATTATGTAAGGGAGATAAAAAGGCCACAACGAAGCAATTCATTTAACATTTGCGCATATAAATAAGTAAGTGCGCAATGCAAACGAATGTCAAATAGCAATATTGCTTTTCTATATGTAATACTGCTTTGATGTGTCCTTTTTAACCCCCAGAACATCAATTTCCATGTATTTGTTATTATAAGGTTCATCATATCCAGCTTACGACATCGTATCAACAGTGGCTGCAAGTTGTCTTTGATTACTTGTGGCTCTGCCCACCCCATTAGAGATTACGGGCGTGAGTTTATGTAAGTATGTATGTATGTTGTTATTATACAATTCCAATACGGACTTAAAAATAGAACAAAATTTCATTTTTGTTATTAGGTTTTTTATATCGCACGATCCGAATTCCGCGCTCCAATATAAGTAATCGTTAGACCGTATGTCCTTTGTTTAACTATTGTGTCTAGAACTCTTGGCCTTAGGAGGTTAAACTGAGCTCTTTCACCCTACGGTTGCCTGACAGATATTGCTGTTTAGCATTAAGGCCGCCTATTGTGCTTATTTTATCCGTTTAGTACTAATTGATTGATTGGAATTTAGCTCATATTAGTTTCAGTATCATAATAGTGAAAACGCCTACACTTCTAAACATCTGTGCCTACCCCTTCGAGGGTACAGGGGTGAAACTGTAATGTTGTATTATTAAAAACGCATCCTGCCATAGCCTAATAAGCATGATATTTTCGTTAATAAGTTAAAAATACTTAGCTTTTTACGTGGACCCTATAAATAAAACTTTGATACATAATTATATACCTACCTACCTAATTGTGAGAGTTGCGTCAAAATAATATTCTAACTCGTTACTATGGAACCCAATATTAGTCGATAGTCGCACCTAAGCTCTTGACCGTTTTTTGTCTAAAAGAAGTGTCGTTTCGAAAATTGTCTTCAAATGACTTGAGGAATTGCTACCTATTAGGTAGAACTTGTGGTGAGGTCCTCTTAATGACAGTACATTAGTGGGGCCAAATGGTTTCCTTCGGAGACTGGAGGGTAGAGTTGACAGTAACGGTCACCCATCCGAATTGTGGCCGGGTCGAAGTTTACTTAACGACCATTATCGTTAAAATAACATTTTTGCCATCAAATTATAACTAAGTACATAGTATAAAACAAAGTCGCTTTTTCTGTCCCTATATCCCTATGTACGCTTAAATTTTTAAAATTACGCAACGGATTTTGATGCGGTTTTTTTAATAGATAGAGTGATTCATGAGGAAGGTTAATATGTATAATAACATCCATTAAATTGTGGAGAAATACTGTTATTTTTGAGGTTTTTAATGTGATGTCGTAAATAATTTAATTTTTTCCTCAGCATTGCACCCGAGCGAAGCCGGGGCGGGTCTTGTGAACTTTTTAAAGGTCTTTCTATATTGGGGTCGATTTAATTATCTAATGTCAAAATTAAAAAAAAAGTTGCGCGGCAAATTAGGTTCTTGCGAGAAACAGAAAACTAACCAAGTAGGTAACTGATTTAAAGATGAGAAAACTAACTAACTAGGTATATTTGACTTGTTTATGTACCAACAACTCGCTGAAGAGTTGCAATGTAACTTCAACTTCATAACTTTATAAGTAAAAGTTTCATAGTTAAACTAAATACTTAGCTAACTTCTCGCTAAGTTTCTGAGTTCTATTTGTATTTAAAGCAAATATTACAAACATTTGTATAAGACAGATGTAAGTTATTGTTCTAAACTAAGAAGTAAGTAGTTACACTTAAAATTTTAGTTAGGTTTCATTTACTTGCAAAATTTACTGAAGTTATCTACTACTACTTACCATAAATTTTCTAAGGGTAGAGCTAACCTTGTCAAAAGACAACTTATACATTGGTGATAGCCCTGTTCGGAGAAAGCGTGATTTACATGGTAGTGTCACGGGTTCGAATCACGGCTTGGGAGCACTGAATTCGACTTGATGACTTTAAATTGCTATTTGGATCAGAGGGCCCGGGTTGAAATCCCGGACGAGCCCCCAAATGTGGGATTTGGGTGTGCTCAAATTAAACAGTTTACTTGTTGTTGTTAAACACTCTTTTTCATCGAGCACAATAATTTTACCAAAGTCTACCAAAATCCGCCATCGTCTCCCTCTCCCCTCTCCTTCTCTTCTCACTCCTATCACTCTCACTCATTCACACTCCATCACTCAATCTGTCATTTTGTCTACGCATCCCTTCTATACTCTATACCTTCTGTACTACTCATGTCACTCGTCTACTTCTCAGACACAACCATCTAAACTCACCTATCACTCACTCAGCCACGTGCCCACATTAATATCACCCGGTTTCCAGGATTTGTGCTCGATTTGAGGAATACCTACCGAGATTGATTATGATTGATTATTGCTGTAGATCCACCTGTGCCATCAAGACTTCAATACAACCATTCCAGTACCCATTTCGCCGTGACGTAGAAAAACTTAATAAATAGTAGTAGTGTAGTGTGTGCGTGCGTGCGTGCGCGCGTTCGTGCGTGCGTGCGTGCGTGCGTGCGTGCGGGCGTGCGTGCGTGCGTGCGTGCGTGCGTGCGTGCGTGCGTGTGTGTGTGTGTGTGTAGTGTAGTAGTGGTAGTTAGTCCAGCACTTGCCCACGCAATATACAGGCTGTTAGTCATCGTAACGAGAAAAAAAATAGAACGTCTATTTGATTGTACTAAAAACGACGGTAAGTGTATTTTCCTGTCGCAAATGTTTAATTAAGATTTTGAGGTTTTACTGCGCCGCAATGTAAATCGAACAACGCGAACAGCGTTAGACTAACACACCCCGGACACTTCCTCACTTTACACAGACACTACACATTGACATTATCGTACACGGGCATCTGTGTGCGTGACGTCTGACACCATACGATTTAAGTCTAAACTATGTTCCAGGGGGTAAGGTAAACCTAGCTCATACGCTGCTGGGGAGCGGAGAATTGCCGTTCTATACGTAGTATTATTCCGTATTTTATGCTACGGATGTAGTAGTTACCTTTCATATAATATGGAACACGTCATAATTACAATGGTAATAACGCAAATATTACTGTTGAGTGCTACTCGCTTGTTGGGGGGTGTGGGTCCGTGCCAGATAGGGCTGAAGCTGCCACTTTAGGGAGTATTTTATTTATAGGAAATTTTTATTACACCTACTTGCATTTTGACAACATAACATAAGCTCACGACTATATCCTTATTGGAGTAGACACAGGTACATTCGTTGTAAGATGATGATTTATTTATATAATTATATTTTTCGGTATTTTTTAGTTATGTTGGTATCATTATGTTTATTGCACCATCCCATGCTCCAATGAAAACTTCTTTCACCCGCCTATTGTACTTATTTTTATTCGTATGTTTATGTCCTTTGTATACTTATGTCGTTGTGCAATAAAGTATTATTGATTGATGATCAAGTACCCTCGCCTCACGGAACTTTCTGTTAGACCAACAACGTGGTGGTGAGTCGTACCGCCGTCTATAATGGTCGAGCCAACTGTGTTAGTGAAAACTGCAAATAACTCGCTGGACAGAACGTAAATAGCCTCACGTCCTATTGCTGGGCACAAACTCCTCAATCAACCGGAGCGGGGTTATAATCAAAGTAGTATGTATTTAAGCGATGAAATATTCAGTGGCAGCCCTATCACAGCGGTCAGGTTGACCTGCATTACCGGGATCTAATTTGCAGTCGCGATGAAACTTTGATCAGACAGACACGCTAGCTGCTAACAGCTCGGGTTAGCGAGCACTTTATTTTGGACATTCGCTGGGTGATTCAAATTCTAGAAGGGTGATAATCATATCCATAACCATACCATAGACTAAGAAATAATACTACTTACGTGTAGAACGGCAACTCTCCACTCCCCACCAGCGACTGAACTATGTTTACCTCACTCCCCCCGGTCTTACTTTAGTCCTCAATGTATATGTGGGAATGGAAAAGTAAGATGATGCATGAAAAGGAACGTTTGGAGCGAAAAAGTAAGAGAGAGAGAGAGAGAGAGAGAGAGAGAGAGAGAGAGAGGGAGAGATGGAAGGAAGAAGCGGAAGTGGCTTTACTTTTTAATTTATATTAAGATGGTGATATATGAGGTGTGTAGCGTTAGTGTGGAAAAAATAAAAAGACGAATTATAAAGAAAGTGTTTAATTGAAGACGAAAAAGTCCTTCTTTCATATGTGGTGTCAGATATCACACACACAGATTCGCGTGTACGATAAAGTCTGTTTAAAACGAGGTTTTTTGTATGAAGTGTCCGGGGTGCGATCATAATTATGAATTATTCGCTATTTTGCATCCACTTTACGAATAGGTATTTTGGATGAGTGTCTCCCGCTAAATAGTCAGAGGGGATGAGGAGTGGCGCAGAGCCCCAGATATTCTGTTTCAGTGATAGTTTCAATGTGTTCGGAATAGTTGCCTGTTCGGTAGCTCGCGCTAAATGTAATTTGTTCTACAAATTCTGCAATAGATTTTAGTCGACAATTACAGTATGAGGTACCTATACTGTTTGAAGTAGTAAGGGTTTGTTAGCGATAGCTATATATCAGTTAATGAACTATTAGGATGGATATAATAAATCTTGCTGACAGATTATACCAAACCATCGCTCATGTAGATAGTACAAAATATCGACCGAGTCAGACTCTTTCGATCACAAAAAGCATTAATCAATTTGAATTGATTGAGATTTTTGGGTTGGTCGTTGTTTAGATAGTTATACAACCTACATTAAAGATTATATCTCAAAAGAACTAGATATCATTTCACCTAGAGCTCATATCGACCTCATCGCAAATTTACTTGATCGCGAAATAACTTGATACTTGAGAAGATTCCGTTCAGTACTTCGCTTGTTAGTCCTTGGAATACCGAAGTTATTTCAGTCACGTTGACGAAGAGAGTTACTTTACGAGTGTTCTACTGAAACTATCCTGCAAGTAACCTTTCCACTAATTTATGGTAATCCGTGCGAATAGAACTGAATAACTGATTTCACTTGACTAAATACTTCGGGAAATCGAAATTCTACAAACTCTTCAGTAAATCGTACTTCGTAGAAGACGTAAGCTTACGGCAGTCTGTGGTGATTGGTTTTTTATACATAATAATAACATGGCCCATCATGTTGGAGAGGTATTGGAAAAACGACTCTCAAATTGATTTCGTAGGTTGGAATCCTAGCACAGGCCTAAACCAATAATTTTAGAATTAATGATTTGATGAAAACAATGAAAACATTGTGAGGAAACCCACGTTACCGACGACGAAATGCGTTTTGGGCTCTGACCTAAACCTGTATTGGCTTAGTTGTCTCTTCACGGCTTGGGCGGTCAGATAGACAGTCAAATCTTCAGGTTAGGCATCCGGACCCTGTGAATAAACGGGATAACGCTAGGGCGGCGATAATGTTGGAGAGGGCCTTATTTCACTAGGACACCACGGACACCAGCGCGAAATTATTCGGGATTCTGTTGCTCGCAACGAATTGATTGCGCTACCATGTGAGGTCCCCTTTACAACTGCATACATTTTGTTGATAGCGCGACTGTGACAGTGACACCATGCGGTGTCCTAGTGAGGTAGATAACGACCTCCGTAGTCCAGTGGTTGTGCGTTGGGCGATCCGGAGGTCCCGAATTCGTATCCCGGTGGGGACATATTACAAAAATCACTTTGTGATCCCTAGTTTGGTTAGGGCATTAGAGACTGATCACCTGATTGTCTAAAAAGTAAGATGATCCGTGCTTCGGAAGACACGTTAAGCCGTTGGTCCCGTTTACTACTTACTGATGTCAGTAAGTAGTCGTTACATGAGCCATGTCAGGGGCCTTTGGCGGCTCAATAATAACCCTGACATCAGGGTTGATGAGGTTGGTAATTCACCTCACACCCACACGATAAAAGAAGAAGTGAGGTAGAGAGTAAATAAACCTGCAGGTAGAGTGTAGTTGGCGAGAACAAGTGGTATATTTTCAGCAGCAGCATGTTATAACGGTATATTGTACTCAAATCAAACCATCATTTAGTGAAAAACTGTTAGCGTATGTTCTGAAGGTATATAACCTACAAGCAAATGAATATTACATTGTACTTCATTCGTTGTTCGCTCGATATATCGCCAATATGTTGCGTGTGTTGCCATTGTAATCTGTGAATGTCTGCCATAATGATTGAAATATATTCTTTGTTGATTTATTTTTTAAACTTGGAATGGAATAATGGTTTTGTCGGTAGCTTTTTGTAGTGATTTTTGTATACAACAAAGTAATGCTTTAAAACGGTGCTTCGATTCAGAGATTGCGCCAAGAGCGCCTTGGGCTCATTTGGTATTGATCACGTGGCATTGAAGAAGCATTCTGATGATGGAGATGTACGGAGAATGCGTGTGTTCGATGGGCGTTACGACAAAGCCCTGCTTACTTGATTTTTTTAAAGAATTGTACTTACCAATGAATTTATCTTAAGTACAATTTTCACTAACACAGTTCGACCATTATAGACGGCGATGCGGCTAGCCACATCACGCTCAGGTGCAGCGTGGGTACGTAGTTCATCCTGCGATAGATTATACCTCTGACTAGCCCAATTATTATTATTATCGTGAATCTATTTTGTCGTTGTATAATCGCTGCAAGTTGTCTTGATTTGGTGTGCTTACTTGTGGCTCTTGAGGCGTGAGTTTGTGTACTTACCTACGTTCACGAGCATTAATATGTATACACTTTGATACCATGTCACATTAACTTTTTTGACAAATTAAACCGTAAGTCTCACTAAATGTCAAATATGATAGTGCAACAGGGTTCTAAAGTGGGTACATGATATTGCTCATGACTGTAGGTAAGTCATACGTATAAGCAAAATCGGCATGAATATGAATGTACAATAGTTTTTGCTAACCGTGGCGAAATCTACCGTACGATGCAACAGGGAGTGTGGGAGGGATCGATATCCCCCCCCTCATAATACTCCAGATTGTTTGAGCATCTGACTCGCTGCTCTTTTATTTAATAGTTTTAAAAAATCGAAATAGCTTTCCGCGTGCTTACCTACAGGTGATTTAATCTTCGCTTTTTAAAAACTTATTATAAGTATTATAAGAAAAATATTTTTTTAAGATTTTGTTTGTCTTGATATCGTGACGAATATTTGTAAGAATCAATCGACCCTAGCCGATCGATAGCGATAAGCGCTGAATGAGAATTAACTGTGGAGATTTTTTGTTAGCACATAGTTAAGCAATCAGTTTTATACACTAAATAAATAAATGTCGTCTTTTAGACCATCTGACTTTTGAAGTTGTCTTATGGTAGATAAAGTACGTTATTCTGGAATGGATTGCTACTTATCTATTGTGCTCTTTATTTTCTTATGTATGCAATGAATTTTGTGAAAAACTGACTACCATACCATGAATGGTACGATAAATAGCACCTTTGATGCTGGAAGGTTAAAAAAGACATATTGAAGCAATTCACTATATGCGGAAATTCCAAATTGAAATATTGCGTTTTAGATGAATCGCTTTGATGTGGCCATTGTGTTTTGAACTGTACAAGCAATTATGACACACGCGACGTCAAGTCACTCGCCGTAGCGGGAATCGCCGTTCGGAGAGTCGCTTTCAACGCCATAAGGGGCCGTCCATTAATCATGTGATGTTTTTTTGGCATTTTTTAGACCCCCCCCTCCCCCTTGGTGATACATGGTGAGGTTCAAGACTACCCCCTCCATCCTTATCACGTGTATTTTTAGTACCTACCAAAATAATTGCACGAAACGCCGCTTTTCGGTTTAGTATCACGCATTTGCCGAAAAACTAAATACTCGTGATATATTATTACACCCCCCCTTATGATATTTCGTGATTTTTTCATGGACCCCTTCCCCCCTCTCGAGCCTCGCATGATTAATGGACGCCCCTAATTTGGCCTTTCAGGCGGTCTAGCCTGCAGGCCTGCAGTGCGTGCTGTAAGCAAATTTTTGAAACTCGCATCTGAATCCGCGGTGAGTATTTGTTTTGGCATTCTGTAAGACATGTAGTTAAATTAAATGCACATTAGCACCACAGTTGCGAGTACGGCAGCGACTGGAAATAAAGTTGATGCGAGATTTTGACGTTTTTAGTTACTAACTGTTTATTATTCCAGGCCTGTAGTAAAAGTCTAAGGTGTCAGGTTACTTCGTCAGGTGATGTGGTCATTCATGGTCGCTATCTTCAGTAATGAGGGATCGATGAAGAAGCTTCTATCCGGGTTCTGGAGCTGAGCAACATAGAACACGTTCAGCTTCTTGTCTTCCCGGGCCTGTCGTATAATCCGACAGAGGGATTTGTCCTTTCTAACACGGCTGATCTCTTGTCACCATAAGTTTAATTATATCCATCTTAGGACTTCGTATCAGCAGTGGCTGCAAGTTGGCTTTGTCTTTGAGGCTCTGCCCACCCCGTTTGGGATTAAAGGCGTGATATAGTGAGTTATTGTAGGTTTGCCTCAGATGCCATTAACTACTTGGCCAGAATTAGAAGAAGAAAGAAAAGTACTTAAATAAAATACCACAAGGTAATCTACAGGTTGATAACCTGTCATCTACTCAGATGTAAGAGTAGGAGGGATCAATACTCTCTCTCATAATACTCTGGGATTGTTTAACCGTCTGACCCGCTGCTGTTCTAATAGCATAGAATATTATAATATATATAATACTTTATATAGAATGGCAACTCTCCACTCCCCACTGAGCTAGATTTACCTCACCCCCTCGGTCTTACTATAGTCTTTAATCGTAAATGACGTCAAGCAAAGAAGGCACGCTTATCGGCTTAACGTGCCTTCCGAAGCACGGATCAACTTACTTTTTGGACAATCAGGTGATCAGCCTGTAATGTCCTAACCAAACTAGGGATCACAAAGTGACTTTTGTGATATGTCCCCACCGGTATTTGAACCCGGGACCTCCGGATTGTGAACCCAACGTTCAAACCACTGGACCACGGAGGCCGTTATGGAGCACTGTATATTTTACACTGTACGTGCAGTCCGTGCCATGAATTAGCCGTGACAGGAGCGATATGGCGCCCAGGCATCTAGTGCTGGTGTAAATCAATTTATCGGCCGACAGAGGAGCGGACTGTGAAACAGAATACGGAAGCTGAATGGACGCCGTCATGGACGGGGCTTTGCCGAAAAAGTCTACTTTTTTGTGAATAGGCTAGCTTCCAACTAGCGTCAAATCAGTAACTTTTTACTAAACGTCAAAACACGAAGTTACTATTGAATTTGTATGAAAAAGCCACCTGTGACGTCATAGAAAAACGTGAAAAAATGTCGCTCATTTTAATACATTTTTATTTATTAAAATTCATAAAAAGTTAAATAGTAAAAAGAAAACGTTTTTTGTCACCTTTGTTCTCTGTTGATCTGTTTTTACTAGTAATCAGACGTTCATAATTTATCTGTGACCTAGGAAACTACCCAATTACTCGGCAAAGGGACTGTACTCTTCGATGTACCTTTTTTTTCTATCAATTTCAGAATGTATTTCCTCAATAGCGTGGGAGGACTGTTTCCATTTACAAAGATGTCCCGATCAGCTCTACGAACAGTATTATATATACGGGATGTTAGTGACATCGTAATGAATACTGAGAGGGATGATTCAGACCATGATTCCGAGTTGATATCAAAAAATCGGCCAATAACCCGACAGAATTAAGTAGACAGCACACGTCTAACGGGTTGCATTTCAGCGAGATGCCTATTTTATTCGCCTGGATTATTCATTCACTCTCTCATTCATTTCAAAATTAACCGTTTCGAATCATCCGTCCTTTTCCTTTTCGGTGGATAAGAAAATGACAGTTATAACTTGAAATAAAAATAGGAAATTAAAACATCTTATTGTTATTACTTGCTGTCATTAGGTACATGTAACTTAACTGGTGACTGTCATAATATGACTGTCATAATGTATCCTTTGATCGTACTGTAGCTGGTAGAAAACGAGGCATGAAATCCTCTCTTCGACGCTCCATTGCGCTTTGAGGCTCTTAAACTTAGTTTTCAAGCCACCCGAAGACAAACTTTCAAGCAGCATGCACAACGGAACCTGCAAAAACTTCTTACCTATTAGCACACGTAGAAAATAGCCAAGTTATCAGATTTCTCTTCCCTACTACGCGTGGAAAATGGTGGGTTGTTTTCTATTCCCGCAAATATAACATTTAAGTTAATTAAACTAAAAAATAATTCCGTGTAACATGAGAGATTTAGCGGTAACACGCTGTCTGGTTGTTTGCCTCAAAAATCCGCCATTTTGTATGCAATGAAGTTTTAATACCACCAGCTCTAGAAGTCTGCAAGCGACGTTTAATTTACTAGAAACCTTCCACTATATTTTAGTATTTCATCATAATTTTACGAGTTTTTCATCATAGATGAGATTTTAGTAAATGACTTTTCAGGCTAAGTTTCTCAATAACAATATAAATGGCGCTGTAAAGAAGTTTCTTTAGTTAAACCTTCTAATTTGAATCAGCATCTTTTATCTTTGTTTTTGGTAATATATGATGACCATTTTTATTACACCAGGCTCACTGTAAATGTGACACACACGGGTTTACATTTTCCACCCATTAATATTCTCATCAAAATAAAAAGAAGCAATTTAAGTAGCAACATATTGTAAGTATACATAATGTGACCAAATCAAATATACTTTACACAACAACAATCGGACATAACACATGAAAAAAAAAAAAAAAAAAAATGAATACAGTACAATTTGGGCGGCCTTATTGCTCTAGAGCAAAAAGGGCGCGGCGTATGGGTATTTTTTTTTGTGATCCAAATATCAAGCAACAATTATTTTTAAATATACTGCCATTACATTGTCTTTTAAAAAATTATGTACCCGAGTAATGAGAAAATGGGTGATTAACACGTTGAACCTCTACAGCGCCATCTATATAATTTTTGGGGAACGTAGCCTGAAAGTCCCTCATTGCCGGACGGTTATTTCATCTATTGCTCCGAAGTATTACCTTCATTTATTTCTACTAATATCGGCCTCAAAATTATCATTAGTTTAGGCCTGCTGGATTCGAACCTGCGCCCTCAAAGTGAAAGTCGAGCGTTCTTCCAACTAAGCAATTACCGCTACACGTGTATGAATGAGGCTTCTATTAACAGACAATGGCCTCAAGTTAGTAGTTTCCACGCCTGTAGCCGCCCACAGTTCTAACTAAACAAACATTAAATAAAGTTCCCATTAGGCCTGCGGTTCAGCGGTTACGCCATCTTGGGATACGAGGGCCTTAGGTTCGATATTCTTTAATTGTGCAATAATATTGAATAACCCCTTTGATTCCAAACGTTCAATAAATTCTCTCAATAAAATTGACAAACCAGTCTGAACAATATTTTCGTGCGAGCAACATGTCTGACGACGAAGTTTTGGCGGCAGCCGCGCTGGTAATTTTGTTGAATAGAAAAAAACGTATATGGATTAAAGAATGGTTGAAAAGAAGGCCAGTTTACACTCATGAAAGGCTTTTAAACGACTTATCCTTAAATTAAGAAATAAAAAATAATACCGTGACTGACCGATCGCGATCGCTCCGAAATCTAAAATGAAAAATATTGCACAATGTTAAGCCTACACAGAGCAAGAAAAAAATATTGCCCAGTAAAAATTAAGCTCGCTCAATCATTGTGCAATGTTTCAATACTACCCCTAAACGTTCAATAATATTGTGCATGCAGATATATTGTGCAATATTATTGTAGGTGTATGGGGCGCCTTAGATGGTTGATTGGAGCTAGTTAGTTACGTTAGCTTAGAAGTTAGAGTACCTATCTCGTTATAAGTAAAACATAAATATAATAAACGTAATAACGATGTATTAACACAGACTAAACAAGAAACACAAACTCTGGCTCACAAAAACAACACTGTACAGAAAAGGCGTTCTCTCCATGGCTCCTAGAATTTATAATCAGGTTCCAAAATCAATTAGAGACATAACATGTGATTTGACATTTAAAAAGGAACTATTTACGTTTCTGGTAAACAACACCTTCTATTCAGTTGACGAATTTTTTGTCCTGAAATGAACTGACTTAATCTTTTATACTTTAACTTATATATTATTGTGACAATTATTAATAATAAATTTATATCTTTAATAATGTAAAAAATATAATAGGGCATGCATAATTAGTACAGAATTCTAATGTTTAATTCGTTTATAATATTAATGTTTAATTAATTTATATTTGTACGCCGACTGGCAGATCACAGCGCTCTAACCTATATATATGTATAACAACCTACTCTACCTGTGTTTCACAAATAAATCAATTTGTAATTTGTAATTTGTAACAGAACCGTCACGTGCCCGACTAACAAGAATATGCCTACGCGATTTGAATAAGAAACCAATCAATTACAATCCCACAACAAAGGCTAAAGGATTTACCCTATAATTAATGTAATACAATTAATTAATATTGATTGTGGGACCGGGATTGGTCGTGGTCCCTAGTTCCCACAATGTGTTCGCGTGTTTGCTGAGCAATCGCAAACTGCGCCTCTGAATAAATATTTGACCTACCCACTTATTTCACGACCAAAGACTAACTAGCAAACAGATGCGACATGACTTTTGAAATCGTTTTGAATAGTACCTACTCTCTTCTCTTCTCTTAATTATCCTTTGTTGGGAAGAGCTCGAATAACATATTTTGAGTTTTTTTGTACCTACTCTAGCTTTAAAAAGTCTCATATAAAAGATAATAATAAACCCTGTATCATTTTATTTCTATAGTGCGGGTTGTGAAGTGGATTACCAACCACATAAACCCTGGTGTCTGGGTGTTTTGAGCTGTGAATTGAACTGCCAAAGGCCCCTGACATGTCTCATGTAACGACTACTTACTTACATCAGTAAGTAGTTTTAGATAGAAAAGAATCGATCGACCTAATATCGACTGATACATCTCTATGCTAATGGACGTCACAACACTAGCTTACGTACTTTGACAGATCTAATCCTTACCGCGCATTGAGACGATTGTAAATTGTTACTTCATTGAAATATAATCAATAATTATACTGAAATGTTCGCCTGTTGTGCTTTTCTGTATATGTTTTCCTTATCTCTGTATTTTGTGTCCATTGTGCTCAATAAAGTGTTTTATCTATCTAACTGTTCGTTCTGTTCATCTTACTTTCGGACAATCAGGTGATCAGCCTGTAATGTCCTAGTCAAACTAGAGATCACAAGTGTTAGATCCCCACCGGGATTCGAACCCGGGACCTCCAGATCGTGAGTCAAACGCTCAACCACCGAACCACGGTTTATTTTTAGATTTATTTTACGAGTATATTAAGTAACAAATTGGCCTGTTACGATATTGATATTGTAATTTGCCTTCCGAATTTCCTTAATTATAAGGCGGAAAAAATTCTACACGTGCCTAAAATTAATGAAGCTAATGTATTATTTATCTTTTCCAGGTACGTAACTGAGCAATTGGTACAGTCAAAAGGACGTATATACTTATAATGACCACGAGGTACAACACGAGGGGAGTAAGTAGATACTAGACGGAATTGAGTAGTTTCTTAGATCAAAGAAATGATGAAATTCCGATTAATACTAAAATAAAGACAAATCTAAAGATGACAAAAAACGTATTCTTTTTTCTAAGTATATGACTTATTTATGAATGTTATTAAAGAAAAATGTAATAAGGAAATGTGACAATTTGTCACGTTTTTCTATGACGTCATAGGTTGCTTTTACATACAAATTCCACGGTAATATCATGTTTTGACGTTTAGTAAAAAGTACCTGATTTGACTAGTTACAGAAAGTACGCTACATTACATAACGCTAACGCTAGAATACAGCCAAAATACCTGTCTGTAATATATTTCTAATTATTATTACATATATAACAACATTCCACATAACATAAGCTCACAACTATATCCCTGTTGTAGTAGTCATGTACCTACATCCATTGCGAGATGAACTAAGTACCCACACTACACCAAGCTTTCTGTTAGATCAACGTGATAGGTGATGAGCCGTATCGCCGTCTATTATGGTCGGGCCAACTGTGTTAGCGAAAACTGCACTTTAGATAAATTATGTCTCGTTGGTGCATCTCCGATACCGGGGCTCACACCGACGCACCCTGTTTAAGAAGCAAGCCGATGAAGCATAGATACAACACACACACACACTCTCTCCCCACCCACACACACACACACACACACTCACACTCACATAAACACATGCATACACCCCCACACACACACATTACACATTACACACACACATCACTCATCATCATCGTCATTAGATCACATTGACTACTAAATAAGAAAGATAAACACCTACTCATTCAATTCCTATCCAACTTCGTGTCAAAAACATGTCATCTGCGCCATTTTCTGCTATATTAATTTCGTTCGTTGCTATGTAGGCGTATTTGAAGTCGGAAATTGGATTATTCTTTGACGGAAAACCTGAAAAGTAGATACAATTACCTAGCTGTGTACTGTCATGAGCAATATAATGTACCCACTTTAGGACTCTGTCGCACTAACATATTTGACATTTAGTGAAACTTACAGTTCAATTTGTCAAAAAAGTTAATGTGACATGGTACCAAAGTGTATACATATTAATGCTCGTGACCGTACACAAGAAGGTAATTTGCTACAGCGCAACGGAGCAGAGGCATGTTTCTCTAATTATGATTTATCGCCTGGACTATCAAGCTATCTAGAGGAAGGAAAATCAAGTGAACGGAAGGCTGGCGCTAATTGAGGTAAGTAATCAGATACTTTGTTAAAGTAAAGAGTTTAGTCAGGGGTATTTTGAGTTTGGCAAATGATTTTGGCTAAGAAAAATACAGAGTGTCAGTAATATCGTAAAAAATACTGAGGGGAAAGATTCAGACCATGATTCTGAGTTCATATCCAGTGGAATGTTTGTGTTATACTTTAGTTATTTTCAATTCTAAATTTATACGAAGGAAATTACACTTTACACACACATAAACATAAACAGCCTATATACGTCCCACTGCTGGGCACAGACACACACTAGTTCTACTATCCTTTTTCTTTTTTTTTGTTTTGGCACATTTTGATGTTCACCCAGACCAAGATTCTGAGTTGATATCAAGTGGAATTTCCTGTCGGAAAATTCATGAAAACTTTAGTGTTTTTTTTGTTACCTCTTTGCTGTTCCATATTTTTGCGACGGAAAATTCCACTTAATTACGGTATAATGTGACTGTGAGTTGGACTGGTTTTATTTATTGTATTAACTTTAAAACATGACAACGTCAAGTACTTATATGTACTTAACACAAAAGTTTTCATCAAAAGTAGTATTATTCTCACAGTTTCCTCAATGTAGAGTAATGTCTGCGTCCACCGGGAGACAGACAAAAATAGGCATTTTATCTTAATTTTTGCCAAGTAACTGTCTGAATAATTTATAGCGTTTAGTCTATAGCATCAAATGCATATTATAATTAATAGATCTTAATTAACAGGAAAAAGTCTCTTAATTTATGTTTCGTTTAATTAAAAGTGACGGGTACTTGCGAAAACGTATTTGAGCTAAATTGTTACGCAATGGTGAAGGTCGCGGGAAGCCGCTGGATGCGGGCAGCGCAGGACCGATCGTCGTGGAGATCCTTGGGGGAGGCCTATGCCCAGCAGTGGGCGTCGTATGGCTGATGACGATGATGAGGGACTTTCTAGGCTACGTTCCTCAAAAACATGGCGCATAGATGGCGCTGTACAGATTTTCCTTCGTTTAACCTTCTAATTTCATGGATAACAGATAACAAATATGCATCTTTTATGGTTGTTTTTGGGTATAAATGACGATTTTTTATTACATCCAGGCACAATTGCATTTTTTACGCATTATTCATCATCATCAGCCCATTAACGTCTCCACTGCTGGGGCACGGGCCTTCCCTATGGATGGATAGGGAGATCGGGCCTTAAACCATCACGCGGGCCCAGTGCGGATTGACGGTTATTAACGACTGCTAATGCAGCCGGGACCCACGGCTTAACGTGCCTTCCGAAGCACGGAGGAGCTCGAGATGAAAACTTTTTTTTTGTGGTCACCCATCCTATGACCGGCCTTTGCGAAAGAATGATTACATCATCACGCATTATTATTCTGATCAAAATAAAGAGAAGCAATATGGGTAGTAAGATAATTCTATACATAAAGTAATCCAAATATCAAGCGACAATTATTTTTACATATATATGCTTCTGCCATTACATTGTATTTTGCAATAATTATTTACTCGAGTAATGAGAAAATAGGTAATTATCACGTTAAAGCTGTACAACGCCATCTATGTTGTTTCTGGTGAACGTAGCCTGGACTCCCTCACTCAAAGACGGGTACACACAGAGAAAAGTTGTTGGAAAAGGAAAGACTAGAATGTAGTATCTAGCTACTAGCTGTTTCCTCGACTTTGATAGCTGTTTATGCTCTATTAGACGCAGAGATAGAAAGAGTATCTCTGTAGACGAAAGCTTTATGCAATATTCGTAGACGAACAATTCTGCTCGATTACTCTAGCTATAGAGTGAACAATTATTAACCTTTTCACAGAATTATACATATACGGGGTTACAAGGTAATCAGAAGATAATTGGGTAGCTTCGTAGGTCATAGATAAATTATGAAATTCTGAATACTAAATAAAGACAGATGACAAAAGGTGACAAAAAACGTTTTCTATTTTCTGTTTAACATATTTATGAATTTTAATAAAGAAAAATGTAATAAGTGCGACATTTCGTCACGTTTTTCTATGGCGTCGCATGTTGCTTTTTCATACAAATTCCATAGTAACTTAATTTCGTGTTTGACGTTTAGTAAAAAGTAGCTGATTTGAGTAGTTGGAAACTACCCTCTTGCAGCCATTTTAAGGTGCTGCGATGATGTGACCTCTTCTATCCACATCATACTGGCTGGCAGGCGCGGTATTAGTTTTTGAATGTTATGATATGAATCGTGCACTGTGATTTTGTTACTGCTGCTTCTGTTAAAACGAAAACTCATAATATGATGATTGAATGAAATGAATGAAGGTTCTGTGATATTTTTCACTCCCAGTCCAGCACACGAGTAGAAGTAAAATCATAGAATAAGAAATAATACTACGTATAGAACGACCAACTCTCCGCTCCCCACCGGCGTCCGGGCTAGGTTTACCTCACCCCCCGCCACTCGAACACAGTTTAGACTTAATTCGTATGGCGTTAGACGTCACACACACAGATGCTGTGCGATAATGTCAATGTGTGGTGTCTGTGTAAAACGAGATTGTTTGTATGAATTGTCCGGGATGTGCCTTTGTCATGAGAGGGAAGAATTAATCCTCGGGCGTCGTCTGATATCGTTCGACCAATATCGTCTAGTGAGGACCAGGCTTAGGCTGCTTTTCCACCAAAGCTGTGCGAGGTAAATGGCTCGTATGATGAAGTGGAGCGGAGCTGTCAAAATGCGCAAATGTCCTTCGCAAACATTTCTCGCTTGTTTTGTATGTAGAATGACCTCGCTTCGCTAAACCCTTTTCCACCAGAGCTGAGCTGAGCGAGGCTAGGAAAATGAAGTGATTCTATTGGTGGATTTCTTCCTCGCACACCGCCTAGCTACCTCGCACAGCTCTGGTGGAAAAGCAGCCTTAACATACACAGCATAATTTGCTCACAATGTTTTTTCAAGTCCTCCAGTAGGAGCCTCTCGTAATCCCACGCATTATGAGCAGCTGTTGTGAATTTCTCAACGACTACTCATTAATAAACGTTGGCACGGAACGTATACTCTTGTCGCTTCGTCATTACTGGTACAGCCACTTCACTGTTCTTTTATTTTGCTTGTTTTCCTGTGTCTTTCAATACGTACATACTCTCATTCTCATGCGTAAACTCGTAATTTTAATTAGGGTAGGAGCCTTGCCAGAAGGCAACTGATGGTCTTTGTGCGGTTTCGTTCAGATATCCAGACGAAGGGTAGCTTGTCTGTCGGGTTTTTTATAGGATACTCTTCAGTGAGTGGGCGTAGGAACTTCACGAGTAAATTCCACCCACTCCATTCCATCTACGGACGACTTAACGTCGGCAATCATTTCATCCTTATGTTGTAGATATACCAGCAACCCACACGTTTTGCCTTTTCCTTTTTGATGAGAACAGCAAAGTCCTGGAACTGTCTGCCGTCGTCTGTTTTTCCAACTCGTTATAATTTGAAAGCCTTCACGGCTAGATTGAATAGGCATTTGCTAGGTAAGCGTGATCCACGTTAGACCACATCGTCACTTACCATCAGGTGAGATTGTGGTCAAACGCGAGTCTATATTACTTAAAAAATATATCCAGCATTGGGGTTTACGAAGATTGAATTTAGTTGTATTTACGTTATGAAAGGAACCATAAAATCTTTGCGTTACACCTGTATCCTCGAAGGGGTATGCAGAGCAGCGTTGCCAGACGTCCCGATTTTGGCGGGACGTCCCGATTTTTAAATAAAAATTTAATGTCCCGCGCGGGACAGGCTCAGTCTCGCTTTTCGGTAATAACTCGACCGTACGTGGAACGTACCTACTGAGAAAGCGCGGGCGGATGGCACAGACAAGTGTGGACTGGCGCGCGAGAGAGAGAGGTGAAATCGGTGCGTGCGACTGCGACATCTTCTCTTTCTCTTTTGCTCTTTTCTTAATCTCCTTTTTTATAAATTTCTATTTCGCAAGAACGTACGATTGCGTACGAAGGAGCTACTAATACCATTTATTTTAGTGCTTGAAAATCAGTGAGCAGATAGTGAGTTGCGTTACGTGCGTAATTACAATTAAAATATATTTTCTATGGATATTTTTGCTATCTACTGTCACGTAAACGTAATTTTAACTCAAATTAAAAGATAAATATTCAAAAAGTCCTGCTTTCGACGAAAGAATCCTGCTTTTTTCACTCAAAAAGTTCCAAAATCCCGACTTGGCAAAAAGAAAAATCTGGCAACCCTGATGCAGAGGTATATAGTACACCCAGTCAAAAGTACACGTATAATGTTAACACGGGTTCTCGCGTTTGTTTGTAAGTGAACCGAACAGTATTTGCTTGTACAAGACGTGTCTGTGAGAACTTCACGCCCACGTGTGGGCTTGTTTTGTTTACACAAAGGGTCCTCTAACCTCTAATGACTCTCACGGTGAAAGAGTAGGGAATGATTTGGACGCAGAAGAGTTTTGATAGGTCAAAATCCTTTGTTTTCATAACATAGCGTTACGTCTCTAGGGGTAGGCAAAGGTGAAGTCATACACCCACTCCTCGTTAGGATTCAAGTCCCAAAAAAGAGTCTACTACAAGTCTACAAGAGGGTGCTGACTTTTTACCTAAAAGCTTATTACACTACCTAAACTATCGGGCCTGGTGAATCGGGTGTAGTTATAAAATGTACGGCGAAATCGTGGCCCCGCCCATTGTTGCTGACCGCTGTTCCATCCCGACGCATCGGCCCGATAGATTGGGTAATAAGACCTTAACTAGTTTACCAACCGTTAAGACCAAACTTCAATGTTAATGTTGGTAAACTTGGAGTATGTAGGTACTTATATTTACTGTACTGAGCGGTTTATGTTATCTTGTTTATAATGTGTTTATGTTTCAAGCGTGTGAAGTGAAGATACTGAAAGAGAAACAAAAACAATGGGAGATGTATGCCTTGCAAATGGGGTTGAAGAAACGTACAAGTTTAATACACTTTTGTCACTTTAATGCTACATACATAAACAGCCTATATACGTCCCACTACTGGGCACAGGCTTCCCCTCAATCAACCGGAAAGGGTATGGAGCATACTCCACCACGCTGCTCTAATGCGGGTTGGTGGAGGTGTTTTTACGGCTAATAGCCGGGATTCAGGCCTGAAAAGTTCTTACCAAACAAAGGACAGTCTCACAAAGTGATTTCGGCCCCCATCGGTAATCGAACCCGGGCCTCCAGATCGTGAGCCTAACGTTCTAACTACTAGACCACGGAGGCTGTTTAATATACTTTAGTCACTTTAATGCTAAAAGCAGATCAAAATTGTTCCGCGTCATACGCGCTGAGAGTATTTTCAGTTTTATGATAGAATTATAATCACTATCACAGAACGGAGAAGGTCGATTTTTGTTTTGTTAATTCCCAATTTTCGGATACCATTCAGTGACATTATGCGCCGAAGTTTCTGCTGACGTCATCAGAATATTTAAATTTAAATTAACCAAAGAAAAATCGATTTTCTTTGTTCTGTAATAGTGATTTAATCTGACAGCGCGTACGTCACAGAATATTTTTTTTTGTTTTTAATCTCCTTAGGGAATGTGAGTCTATTTGTTTATAGTATGTCAGTGGTCTCCTCGAACAATTTGTAAAGCCAATTTTTCCATTAACCGGTTTTCACTCGGGCATAAAAAAGGTAACGAACGTCCAAATTGGAAGCAATCAAAAAGTACCGCATTCCAAAGATTTCAACCCGCAAATTCAATGGTGTCTGTCTTTCGTGGCTATATTTTAAAGCTGGGCGATTAAAAATGCCACATTGAAGCAATTCATCTAAAAAAGCAATATTGAAATTTGACATTTGCGTATATAATTCCGCATGAACACGCGTGGATGCATTTTCTGTGTGTTAGACCGAGCGTGTTTTCTATACAAACGGAGATACTTACAAGCAACGGAAGAACACGCATCCACGCGCTACGCTGCATCATTCTGGGCAGTGTGAGAATCGCCTAAATGCGCAATGCAAACAAAATGTCAAACAGCAATATTGCTTTTTTAGATGAATTGCTATGTTGTGGCCTTTTTAACCCCCCTGGGTAGTACTCGTATTATTCCTTATTCTATGCCCCCATGGTATCCATGCTTAATCATCGTTTTGTAAGAAGAAGGGAAAACTCAATACATACAAAGTGAGTACCGGGAGTGTTCAGAAGCGGGAAGCGGGAGTTTGAATGACACCACGCCTCGCCACCGCGGTGGCTTTATTGTCATTTTTTTTATTTGTTAATAAAACATGGTACGATACAGGTATATAAACATTTAAGTAGTGCACAAAGAATCTAAAAAAAGAGAAGAAGGAAAAATTTAAGGGAAGAGAGGAAGGGGTAGACCTAGGATAACATTTATGAAACAAATAAAAGAGAAGGTACAGGTCGTGTCGTATCGGGAGGTGAAGGTTTTGGCGGGAAGAAGAGAGGAATGGCGATTACTCCACCGATAAGAGCGCAGCTCTTAAATAGAGAGAGAGAGAGAGAGAGAGAGACAAAGAATCTCATATTTTTCCGTAATTTGGTAAGCAAACATTATTAACAACTTTAAACATTATTATTCTTTAGCTTAGCTTCGTCTTTAGACTTAGTCAGAGCCACCTCCAACCCTAGACTCCGGATCTTGCCCACCACATGGGCCACACCCGCCGTGGCGAGAATGGCGGCCTCCCGGAACGTGCTGCTTCGAGCCGTCACGAGGGTATCGTCGGCGTAACAAGTTACGTCGACCCCTCGGACATTCGCTCCACGCAGCACCCAGTCGTAGCCAATGTTCCACAGGAGCGGACCGAGGACCGAACCCTGTGGAACACCGCACGACACTGACCACTCTCGCCATCCCTCGGACGCCGGGAAGCTCACGGCCCTCACGGAGAGGTATGCCGCTAGCAGCCGGCGGAGGTACGGGGGCACCTTGTGGTACCCGAGCGCTTCCCTGATGCAGCTCCAGGGCAGGGTGTTGAAGGCGTTGGCGATGTCCAGAGACACCGCCAAGACGACCTCCCCCTGAGCTACAGCGGCGTCCGCTAGGGCCCTCACCCGCGCGATTGCGTCGATGGTGGATCTGCCCCTGCGGAAACCGAACTGGCATGCGCTCAGGTCCGGACCGACAACCTCCAAATGCTCGATCAGACGAGCGGCGATTACTCGCTCCAGCAACTTGCTGGCTTCGTCCAGCAGGACAATAGGCCTGTAAGCAGACGGGGAGTCTTTAAGGTTAACTTTTGGTGCACACAAACTCGACTTACACAAAAATTCCGCCCTCGCTTTTGCCACAATCTTTTTTTGACGTTATTCTACATTTGGTAAAAATGGCATTAACTACTCGGCCGGACAAATGGAGAGCCCTGAAGGCCACCAGCATCTCTGTTATAAAATACTCGTTTCTCGCCAAATAAGCACGAGATATTTCACCTTAGGGGTTTTATATTTGAAAGGCCTTATTTAAGGCCACGGAATGCTGGTCCGCGGGGTCCCAAATTAAGTGTACCCCAGTGATTATAGGACCAGAGGAATAGGCGAAGAATATAACTTTATTATTGTGCTGACAGACGACAAGACGCCATTTATTAAGTAAGTAAAAATAAAATTAAAAAAAAAAAAAACAAATAAAATCTGACTCGGACGGGACTTGAACCCGCCGCTCTTGTCATGCCGGGACGAGCGTGTTAACCATTACACCACTGGATCCTCCTCCAGTTCATGATGATGAGCACAGCTTATTTGATACCTACCTAAACTTACTTACTTAAAAATTAATTCGAAATCTTTATAGAAATAATCATCATCATCATCAGCCGTATGACGCCCACTGCTGGGCATAGGCCTCCCCCAAGGATCTCCACGACGATCGGTCCTGCGCTGCCCGCATCCAGCGGCTTCCCGCGACCTTCACCAGATCGTCGGTTAAGTTATATTCTTCGCCTATTCCTCTGGTCCTATAATCTCTGGAGTACACTTAATTTGGGATCCCGTGGACCAGCATTCCGTGGCCCTAAATAAGGCCTTTCAAATAAAAAAATAATATTTTATATTATTTAGTATAGACTTTCAAAAACATCTAATACTTATCTTTAACCATTACGAGCGAGTTTTCAGGTTAAATACTTGAAAGTTTTAATTAAATAACAAAAGCCTCCAGTAACTTAGTACTCCCTTTAGCCACTTTAAACTTTCCACGTAAATTATTATTACATTATAAGCAAAAAGGGCGTTGTTATGTGGATTTAATAAGGTCTTCGCTTAACACGACCCTGCGTAGAGTCGACTAGTACTTCTTATCGTGTGGGTTGTGAGGTGGAATACCAACCTCAACAACCCTGATGTCAGGGTTATTACTGAGCTGTCAGGGGTGACATGGCTTATGTAACGATTACATACTTACATCAGTAAGTAGTAACCGGGACCAAGGGCTTAACGTGCCTTCCGAAGCACGAATAGTCTTACTTTCGGACAGTCAGGTGATCTAGTGATCCACCCATAGTCTCTGGCTTACCCCAGTGGGAAATACGCGTGAGAATACAGAATATTGAATAAGTATGTGGAACGGCCGGGCTCGAATCCCGGTGGGGACATATCACCAAAAATCACTTTGTAATCCCTTGTTTAGTTAGGACATTACAAGCTGATCACCTGATTGTCCAAAAAGTAAAATGATCCGTGCGGAAGACACGTTAAGCCGTTGGTCCCGGTTACTACTGATGTAAGCAAGTAATCGTTACATGAGCCAAGTCAGTGGCTTTTGGCGGCTCAATAATCCCTGACACCAGGGTTGATGAGGTTGGGAATTCACCTCATAACTCACACGATAGAAGAAGAGTATGTTAACAATTAGACTAATGCGGTAGACAGAACTGTCACTTCTTGTAATTACTAGACACTTTAAAATTGTGAGTCGAAAGATTAATGGATGTTCCTTATGCCGTCAGAACTCGTTTTTATAAGTATTTTATAGGTAAGTACCTACTTTACAAAACAACTCGAGTTATGATTCGCTACTCCTCGTTATTACAATTAATTGAAGCGAGTAAAGTAATTGCTCATAAAACAATGTACTTATAAAAAATATACAAGAATTCAACCTTCTAACGGAAAATCGCTGAAATCAAGAAAAACCTTTCGATAAATTTTCCGAAATTGATTCTAAATTTCACTAACGATTAAACTTAGCGGATTACACTTGGATTTATAACTCTGCCAAGTTTTGGTGTCGGAAAGAATTTTGGACATTTATTTCCGGGTCACAGCTTAAGCCATAGCGTTTTATGATTTCTAAAGAAACTAATGTCACAAGATAAGCTTTACTTCTCGTAAAAGTTGAAATCTTAGAATACTTTAGTGTTCAAACCAGTCCCGACAAGATAATTCTGTTATTACAAAACAAAGACTAAAAAATAAACTAGGTTTAAAATGTACAAGGTATTAGTGATATCTCGTAACGAAATCTTTGGCGGACCATGATTCTGAGTTGGTATCAAGTAGAATTTTTCATCGCAAAAGAAACTGAAAATAATTAAACAAACCCAAAAAAAATCATGAAGTTTCCGACAGGGAAATCCACTTGATATCAACTCAGAATCAATTAATGCGGCTCTGATTCGCCTCCGGGTGAGAGCCTCTCAGCTCTCAGCGCTCAGCGCTCCCCATTTGTCTGGCCAAGTAGTTATTGCCATATGCGAAAAATCTACAAAAAGTCACGTAAAAAACTGATTCGCCTGGGTATTTTTTTTCCAATCTTATTCTAAAAGAAATGCAGATCATAAATGAAAAAAAAAAAAACCGCATGCAAGTCCTCTATACAAGGTACAAGGTTTACATAAAACGGACTCTTCAAAAAAAACTATCTAAGTAAACTAAAGAGAGCACATTTCACGTGGCCGGCATTGTACCTTTTTCTAATTTACCAGATATTATAAAGCACCTACTTAAAACTAAACAACGCAGTGCAATATAAATAGTTCACTCGCGCAGAGTATTTATAAGAGTGCTACGAAATGGTAGGTATTTTATTTTTTTCATTATTTCCTTTGTTTGAAGTGCTATTTTGTGCAGTTTTTTGCTAACGTGATGTTGTGTAAGTTGCAAGAAATGACCCTGGCAATACAACTTATAGCGCGTTGCCCCTATTTGCACTTATTGCAGTCGGCCCACCAGTGTCGATTAATTCTTTCAAATATAAACCTCTCAGACGACGTAAGCCGAGATTCCAGCTCAACTGGGAATCCTCAGGCTAGCTTAAATTTTGTACCCGGTGAGAGCCATCAGCGCTGCCATTTGTGGCAAATCTACAATAACATAACACAAAACAAAAACCACGAATAGGCTAGTTCCAACTAGTCAAATCAGTTACTTTTTACCAAACGCCAAAACAAGAAAATACTACGGAATTAGTATGAAAAAGCACGCTGTGACGTCATAAAGAAACGTGATAAAATGTCGGACTTATTATTACGTTTTTCTTGATTAAAATTCATAAATAAGTTAAATAGAAAAAAGAAAATGTTTTTCGTCAGTTTTAGTTTTAGCAGTTATCAGAATTTCATAATTTATCTTGAACCTAATTCCACGAATAAATTAAAAATTTACGTAAGTATGTACAATAATTAATTAATTTTGGTTTGAAGATTACCCCCTCCATTTTTGCGATAGACCATATTTTGCGGTTCGGCAAAAACGTAATTGAATACTACTAATTATAATGATCATTCGAATTATTGCGAAAATTCACAGCGCTAGAATGAAAATTTAATTCTGTTTATATTTCAATTATGAACATAATTAAAACATACATAGGTTATTCAATTCACAACTAGATTGCATAAACATGCCTAAGTACCCTGCATAGCTACGTCTGTGGTTACCATGCGCTCTATGGTGAGGAAACCCACATAATATTATGTAAGTAGTTGGTTTCCCCTTCGGGTTGGAAGGTCAGACACGCAGTAGCTTCGATTAAACGGGACCTGACCTGTGACCTGCGAAATCATCAGGTTATTAAGAAAATAATTGGATACTGGTGCACCGGGTAAAGGCCTACATTGCTCCCTATTTGTCCGGCCAAGTAGATATCGCCATATGCGGCATATTATGTAGATTCTTACAATAAGTCACGTCTAAACATAAACCGAAGTATAAAAACCACACACAAATCACACAGTAAGTGGATAAGTCGGTACTTACTTAATTATTTTTTTTATAAGCTTCGATGTTAATAAAAGTTATAAAGTAAATAACAAATACTTAATATTGCCTGAAGGAATCAAATAATAGATAAAACTACAAGAAAATTAATTACGAGTATATCAGATTTTTCTAGCGGTAAAATAGGTATACAATCTTTTCCTCGCGACTTCCTTGTATAAAGTCACTGGCTTTATTTTCTTAAAAAATACACGGAAAAGCCATTAATTAAATTACATTTACGATTTTTTTTTCTTTAATGGGAACTTAAATAAAATATGGCCAGTGTTCGGAATAAACACGAACAAAATGTAATTAACTTACTTTTTCGTCATTTCAATTATACTATTTTTGTTTTTTCGATTATTACGTTTAATAATAATATTGAAGTTTACTTTATTGTAGGTAAGTACTTACTATTTTATTTTATACAATACTTTTGATATATTTATACATATACGTAACTACCTAAGTAAGTGCACAAAATTAATTATATTCGAATAAAACTTTTTGAGGTTAACAATATTTATTGCGACAATTTAATAGTATCAGAAGCATTTATAAAACCCAGTCCGGGCGATATATCACCAAAATTGCTACAAAAAGACAAAATTATCACCAGTGCTGACGTTAGGGTTGCCTCCTTTACTATATACTTACTTATTTCGCCAAAGTAGGTATACATGTCCAAAATCGGAACTAAAGCCGCGAAAATAATAACAAAAATGACGTTAAATAAACGTCTTTGAAATGATGAACGTCAGGGCCGCCTGTATAGTATCTTTTTCTCTCTCTCTTTATTTAAGAGCTGCGCTCTTGTCGGTGGAGTATTCGCCTTCAAAAGGTTGCCCCAATCGCCTTCCATTCCGCAGTACACCGACCAATTTCTCAATCGGTGATGTTCTAGCTAGAGCCCTACCAGAATCTATTTCCTCGGCCTCCAATCGGTACTGATACCGCTACGCTGCTGCCCGGCATCAGGGGTGCGCTTTTGAAGTAGCGGCGCCTACTCGCTACGTCACAATATTGTCATAGAACCTAAGTAGCATTTTATAGGTTAGCCCGTCCCAGTGAGCTACCCACTATGTTCTGCTAATCCTGTCGCTGTTTGGTCGGGGACTGCTTATTTTTATATTCGCAGCTAACTATCATATCTGATGGCTGTATAGTATCACATATCATAATTAAATGTATGCAGAAAGATAGTACGGAATTTGTGCTGAAATGTACTAAGACAATTAATATATGTCCTTAAAGACTTTGACCGACAAGTGGTACATTATGTCTCATACACCGGCCATTCTGACGTCAGGACCGCCGGTGTATTTCTATATCTTGTTAACTACAACTATTATTCTGAAACCCATACCAATATTTAGTACTATATTTGTACTTTCGAATGCACGCAACATCCAATCAAAATATCATCGGGATACACGGCAAAATAAAAATAAAATGACATTTTAGACAGTTGTATGAAGATGATGTACACCAGCGACCTTCTGACAATGACATCCATGCACCATAAAATCCTCGCCAGTCCATAATTTCATACTTCTTTCTTTAACAATAATATAAGTCACTACGTTTCACTCATTAACTTATTGCACACAATGTCGAGTGACCGTCTTTTCCACATTTTCCAACTATATCTCCCATATAAGGTGCCGCTACTGTGGAGTGTTCTTAAATTTTGACAGTTTTGAGTAAAAAATAGTTTGGTTAAATTTTTACACTACAACTTTTTGCCCATCGTTTCATTGCAAAATCAGTGTTATATTTTATTCCCTAAAGATCAGAAAGAAGAGAACTGAAAACTTATTTTCAATCAAAACTGCCTTTTTCTTTTTTGCAACACATCCTTCAGATGAGATACACTCCACGTTGCTTTTTTTATAGCAATTTATCACGAATTTTAGGTGGACAGCACGGAGAAATGTCAAAATTGAGGAAAAGGCAATAGGGCTGCCGGCTACATTTGAGCTTCTAGTTTTTATCCCCATTATTCTCCGTCTTGTCTATGATACGCCGAAGGCGATCTCTACGATATTTGGTTTATCGCATCCAGTCACTTTTAGCTACAACGAGGTCGTTATTTTATCCCTACGACGCGTCATAGTCGTCCTTTATTCTTGCATTTTTCGGAAATTCTCTATTTCCAAAAAAATATATATCTATTTAAAAAATATACTTTTATTTAAATAAATAAACACACACACACACACACACACACACACACACACACACACTACGCACGCACGCACGCGCACGCACGCACCCACGCACTAGAACTTAAATACACTGCCTGTTTCTGTTATATTTATGTAGTTACGTATAAAAATAAAATAAGTATTGAAGTATTGCTAAGGAAAGAATTTATTTTAACAGGCAACACTATCTGCCGCCAATGACGTCTTGGCAGAAATGTTCGTGTCCTATTCGGATTTTAATTAACGAAGCGGAAGTGGATTCTATAATGTCTACAAAGGCTTTCAATAACTGAGAGAAAATCAATATCAGCGCTTTATTGTACAATTTTTTTGGTGTCATACAAAAAATATTTTACAAGCTGTTTGAATTTTTGTTATGAATATAAATTCAAGAAGTTAATGCCTTCCGCCAAGTAGTTAAAGCAAAATCTACATTACTTAGTTCGCGTCATTTTTCATCAGCCTTTTTGAAATTATGTAGTCATTAGAACGCTACATGTAGCTACGCTTTGCTATTGGCGTCCTAAGAGGGATGATGATGCCTAAACGAAGGGAAAACCAGGCCAATTTGTTTAGGTTCAATCTGGGTGCACGGTAGTGCCCCCGCCAAGACGAGCTTACATATTACACAAGCCGAGCAATAATGAAATCAGAATCATTTATTTATGATCTAGCCACATGAATTCGAAAACAAATTCGAAACGGTATCAGAGGTTTAGACCCGTGTCGAATTTGAACCTGCGACTTAAAAAAAAAACTTAAAATCCGTCATAATTATGTTAATTTTTTGGATATGTCCAGAAAGATGTTAGCTAAACAGCGAACCAGTTTTACGAGTACTTACTTAAGTAACTTTTTTATACTCTCCCAGTTCAGCATAAAATCGACATTTGATTGATGTCGAACAATATAACTCTATCCATTTCAAAACATCGATATTTATAATCACAAACAAAAGTAAACGGAAACAAAGTAAATCATTAAGCGGAAGTTTCATCAAAAAGGATTTGATTTGATTTAAAGTTCAAAATATTCTATGAAACGACCACCATTATTATAGGCTATGTGGGGCTACGAAATGTGTGATTACATTTATTTCTTTTAATTTCGTGAAATGCTAAAGATAAAATCGATTTTGCGATTGAATACAGTAGATTTTTATTTTAGCGTCTTAGTAGATATTTAAATTTCGTTGCAGTCATTCTAAAAACATTTCTTATTTTAATTTATTGATGGAATTAAATAAAATATATGCTTCATAATATAACAATCTAGCCTACAAGCTAAGAAGCAATTTATTTTTCACCTAAACTACTAGAAATACAATATTATTTTCTAAGAGTTTGTCCACTGACTCAACTTAGATTAATTTAAGGGGAAGACACTTTGTTCTCGTGTTCTTATACGCGCTACTTATTAAATCCACGCATATTGTGGCCATGATTAAAGAATCACCACGTAGTTTAACTTTATGAAATAATGAGCGTACAGTGAGCAATATAATGTACCCACTTTAGGACTCTGCCGCACTAACATATTTGACATTTAGTGAGACTTACAGTTCAATTTGTCAAAAAAGTTAATGTGACATGGTACCAAAGTGTATAATATTAATGCTCGTGACCGTACAATACGTAGTATTATTCCTTATTATGTGTCGAGAGTTACCTACACAATTGTGGAACCTTCAACGAACATCGTATAATCTTTGTGTCCTCTGGGAGGCAACTTTCAGCTTCAACTTAGCAAGAACAACTCTCTAGCGAGTTTAGTGGGCTGAAGCACAGAAATATAGACAATAGGGGTGGCTTAGCTTAGAAGTACGTAGAGTGTTTGTCTACAAGGATTTCCATTAGTAAAATAAACTCGAACCATTGTGAATATTTAAGAATAAAATTATATTGTCGCGTACAGATGGTGGCGATGAGATTTGCTTATTGAGTATATTCCCATTTCAAGGAATCGTGACTATTTTTCATGCAAATAAAATTACTTATTTCTTTATTATTGTGTAGTAGGTAAGTATATCGGGTTAGATTTCGGTTGAAAGAACTTGTTTAACCTGATTTGGGTGTGATTCTCTGCCAACCCGCAGTAAAGCATGCTCCGTACCCCGTTCTACTCGTACTGACGAGGAGTAACCTGTGCTTAGTAAAGACGGCCTCTGTAGTCCAGTCGTCGAGCTTTGGACTCACAATCCAGAGGCCCAGTGGAGACATATCACAAAAATCACTTTGTGATCCCTAGTTTGGTTAGGACATTACAGGCTGATCACTTGACTGCCCAAAAGTAGAATTATCCTTGCTTCGGAAGGCACATTAAGCCGTTGGTTCCGGTACTATGGAACGATAATGAATGGGAATTTGATTGTTTATGGTATGAAAGGAGGATTTAAAAAGTAAGAAAGGCGAGTCGATGGTGCAATGTCGGTCGGGTTAGAGGATTTTGTTAATAAGGAGTAGAGATATTTAAAATATCCCGTGTTATTTCGATATCCCACAAGTCTATGGTACAGTGTGTATTTAGTTACTTGTTTAACTATTGTCTTGGGAAGGAATCCCGTCGGATGTGAATGCGGTGAGCAGCATTAGAACTTCGCACAAGTTATAACGGGAGTTAAGTCATTGATTTAGATTACACTATAAATTATGGTCTACGAGTATTTCGACAGGGGTAAGCAAGAGGAGACATTCCTTTGAAATCCCTTGCCACGCTCGGTAAGGAAAATTATATCTAAACTGATGTCTTGAGATATAGTAGGATTGAACCATATGGAGACAGGTTACGTACCTATTGTGGCTAAACCTTTTTTATGTTGTTTGTTACCAATTTTCTAGAGAAGTTTAAATTTATCACATTGGTCTAACAGAAAGCTCGGTGAGATGTGGGTATGTGTGCTGGACGTACGGACTAGATGGCCAACCTGAAGTTGACCAAGGCCCATGAACGCCCTACACCGAGGGGGTGCTGGTCGCCGCAACAGGGAAATAAAAATGCTTCTTACAATTCTTGATACTAATGAGGAGCGAGGCACCGCAGGAGAGCCCGGAGACGTCGAGTATGCGCGCGCGATAGGAACCAACTGACCCGATTGCTAGGAAATGACTTCCTTTTATACAAATGACGTACCTATTCCACTCCTGGGTGTGCCTCACTTCTCCGATTCTTTATTTTCACTATCAGTTAGACACATTTTCTCTTATAATTATTTTTCCAATAAGAATATTCGAACAAAAACTATCTTAATTCAATGATCCTTAGCTTTCCTAATCAATATACATCATAAATAGTGTTTCTCTTTAAAAATATTTCAGTAATCTAGAATTTTCATTACTATTTGGGGCAAAGTCCCTTAAAAATGGATCATTTTTCCTATGTATCTCTCTGGGTTAATAAAAAACATGAACAAAATAAGTTTTATTAAAAGGTACATACTTAAATCTACACGTAACAACATTATTTCAGGTGATAAAATATAAAAAAACAATAATTATCAAACAAAACCTTACAACTCTAAGTGAAAATGATACAAAAATAACCCAAAAACAAAACTTAATCAAAATCATTTTCCTCCAATCACAAGTTCTATAGTCTGTCCTGCTCTTTAAGTCCTTTTTTATCACAATTCTTTGTCCTTATTTCGCATTGCGTCTCGCTCTAACACATACTAAATGAAGATAACATGATTTCCTAACAAATTTTCACTTTTAATTGTTTATTCACATAAATTACACCATAATGTCTTTCACAAAAAATAAAAAAGTCAATCATCGCGAACATTTCTCCCGCCGTGCAGAGTCCGGATTCGTCGGGGCTCTGCAGTCTTCTTCTGCGTGAGCGATCATTTTGGTAGCAATACCAACTTCTTAACCGGCCTTTTTAGAAGTCCACCGGCTGTGCGGACCTCTACTGTGCGTACGACGTTGTCAGCGCCCGGGTAGACTGCAACCACGAGGCCTCGCGGCCACGTGTTGCGCGGAAGCTGTCCATCTATTATCAGGACTGGGTCCCCGAGTTGTATGGAAGGACCCCGGCCATGTGGCTCCCGCCGGTATTGTAGCTCTGGCAAATATTCTTTTAGCCACCTCTTCCAAAATAGATCGGCTAAGTATTGAGCTCTCCTCCATTGTAGTTGATGGTCTATATCCTTTTCGGTGAAAGTCCCGGGCAGTGGGACACGAGCAGAACCACCCAACAGGAAGTGGTTAGGTGTGATGGCTTCGTCATCTGTGGCTTCTACCGACACATGCGTGAGAGGTCGGCTATTCACGGAGTACTCTACCTCACAGAGCAGAGTAGCGAGGACCTCTTCTCTCGGATGTCTCTCATGTAGGACGCTCAGCAGGGCAGTCTTCACGGTTCTTACTAGGCGCTCCCATGCACCCCCCATAAAGGGCGCAGAGGGCGTGATGAATCGCCACATGATGGAGCGCTGCGACGCTTCATCTTGTAGCGCGCGTCGCAACTCTCGGTCGGCTCCGTGCATGTTGGTCCCATTGTCCGAGTGAATCTCAGACGGACAGCCTCGCCTCGCTATCATCCTCCGCAAAGCGAGGATCGCGGAGTCGGCGCTCAGGCTGGCGGCGACCTCGAGGTGGACTGCCCGAGTGGTCAGGCAGGTGAAAAGCGCTACATAGCGCTTTTGGTGTTGGCGGCCCACTGTAACAGATAACGGTCCAAAGTAATCGAGGCCCGTAAAAGTAAACGGACGTTGATGATGAGCAAGTCTCGTTCTCGGATGATTTCCAGTCGCAGGCACTGGAGGTGTCGCTCTCCTAATACGACACATTAAACAGCTCTTCACAATAGACCTTGTTGTCGTGCGTAGCTTGATGACCCAATAATGCTGACGTATCTCGTTTATGGTCATCTCTACTCCCCCGTGATGCAGAGAGCGATGTGTCCAATCTATATACAAACGAGTCACTCTATGATTCCCGTCTAACACAGGAGGGCTGCGGGTCGGTTCCGGTATATCTTCAGCCGCTGCTATTCTACTACGTATACATAAAAGTTTACCTCTCATCTCTATGGGTAACAAACGTAGTCGGCTATGTGAAGATACCGCCTTGTCGTCCTCTACGTCCCGCACTTCCTCAGGGAACGCTTCCTCCTGGCTGGCCCGTACCAACAAAGTCTCCGCTTGTTGAATAAACAAAGCATCTAAGGGCAGAAAATTTTTATCATTGTTATCATTAACATGTACAGGTCTCTGTTTCGAAACTTGACGTGCGCTTGTTTTCTTCCAATCAGGGTCTTGATCGCCTTTTTTCATAGTCCTTTTGTAGTGTGTTCTCTCAACTCGACAGAGCGCTAAGAATTGTAATACTCGAGCAGTGGCGCGCTGTAGCCTCTCCCACCGCGAAAAACGTGATGGGTCAGGAATCGCCTGGCTGGCTCTCGCCCTCTCTCTTACCTCGGTAAGTATCATGGTCCTCTCCTCACCGGTGATCTCGAGTTGTGGTGGCTTATCGTGAGGCCAGGTAGCCTCACCCTCTCGTAGAAAGTCAGGACCGGTGAACCAGGGACTGGCTTGCGTGAAGGAGGGGGTTGTCTCTCGTGTGGCGATGTCTGCCACGTTGAGGCGACTCGGTACCCAACGCCACTCGTTCACTGCTGTATGCTCCTCGATGGCAGCGACTCTGTGAGCTACAAAAGGCTTATAAGATTTCGATCCTGATGTTATCCAAGTCAACACAGTCTTACTATCAGTCCAATAAGTTTTCGATTCTATCTCTATGTGATGTTCTTCTAAAACTGAGGCGGCAAGACGGCTTCCCAGTACAGCAGCTTGTAACTCGAGACGTGGGATGGACATTATCTTCACAGGTGCTACGCGTGCCTTCGCTAATACTAATGATAAATGTACCTCACCATCTGGGGTCGTTATCCTCCAATAAACTGCGGCAGCGTAGGCAACCTCACTTGCATCGACGAACGTGTGCATCTCGATCCTCGCGGCGGTGCTGTATCCCTTGTAGCACCGTGGTATAGTGAGGCGCAACACGTCTCGGAGATCATTCAGCCATCTGCTCCATCTCTCTGACAGGTCGTCGTCAAGAACTTCATCCCAGCCAGTTCCTCGTCTCCATGCCTCCTGTAAAACTAGCTTAGCTCTCACTGTTACAGGTGAGGCTAAGCCCAATGGATCAAAAAGAGACATAACAATTTTCAAAGCCTCTCGCTTCGTAGGGGATTTATTTTCCAATAGGACTGGTGAAACTCTAGCTAGATGTGGATTAAACTCTAGGTTGTCATTCTCCGGTCTCCATACTAAGCCGAGCACCTTCTCCATGCTCAAGCTTGGTCCTATATCGACAGTCTCCGTATGCTGTTCTCCTTTGACAGCTTGCAAAATCCTCTTCGAATTGGAATTCCATTTTCTTAATTCAAAGTGGCTTTCTCTATGTATATTACGTACCAATAAAGCAGTTTCAATTCCAATTTCTTCAGTGGGAAAACTATCCAAATAGTCATCCATATAATGATGATTTTCAATCGCTGCTACCGCTTCAGGGTGTGTGTCCGCGTGCCTTTTCGCGTTCCAATTTTTCGCGAATATAGCTGTGCAGGGGGAGCTGGATGCACCAAAAATTAATGATGACATTCTATACTCACGTGGCGGCCCGTCGCGGTCGTTACCGCGCCACAAATATCTCAGGGCGTCACGATCCTCCTCCCTTATTTTCACCTGCATAAACATCTCGGCTATATCAGCTGTCACGGCTATCGGGTGGCGTCGGAACCTCATCAGGACACCGGGCAGCGACTGCAGTAAGTCTGGACCAGTAAGCAAATGATCATTAAGGCACACATTACGATATTTAGCGGCTGCGTCGTGTACTATTCTCACCTTACCGGGCTTGGCAGGGGTACGAACTTCGAAATGGGGCAAATACCAAGTACGTCCAGGTGTCGAGTTTTCCGGGGCAGGCTCAGCATATCCTTTCTCGATCAGTGCATTCATCTCCTCGTGGTATCTTACCTTCAAGTCTGGTTCCCTGTCTAATTTCTTCTCCACTGAGAGAAGACGACGGTAAGCATTCTCATAATTATTTGGCATAACAATATCATCACGGCGCCATAACAGCGACGTTTCAATGCGGCCGTCATCCCTCCGCTTAGTATTTTCATGGAGTAGCTTTTCTGCCCTCATCTCGGGGTCAGAAAGCGGTCGTTTCGGGTTGACCAACAGGGATTCCAATGAGAAGTATTGTTTTAATAGTTGATTAGCACAATCGTTTTCATTATCATTATTGCAATAATTAACCTCAGTAATTCTATTTACATAATCAACTAACTGACCTAATGAGCGTGTCCTGGTCCCATGAAGCACCCATCCGAGTGGTGTTCGTGACGCAATAGGTTGTCCCTTTTTGCCAATTCGAATCTGATCAGCTATAAGCAGATTCCAGTTATCTTGCCCGATTAAAATGGTCGGCTTGGCGCCCTCATATATAATTTCATTTCTGAATTCTCTCAAGTGATCACAATCGACAATATCAATGGGACTAACGGCTTGTGGAGAAATATTCAGGCTATTCACTGTTCGAGCACTTAAAGTGATAGAGTAATTATTCATACCTGTTATTTCGATCTTTACTCGTTTTGATCTCGGTGTACTTATCCTGGTGTCACCAATCGCCTCGATGATGAGAGGCTCCTCGACGCCTTCAGCTCCAATCCTCTCAGCCATTTGACTTTCGATTAAAGTCACCGTTGACCCGTCGTCGAGGAGGGCGAGGGCGGACATCTCTCCCGCCGGTCCTTTGACACGCACTGGTAACACCTTCAGGTATGTACATGCCTTTGTTTCCGCACGAGCCGCAGTTACACATTCCGAATTTGTCTCCACTGTTATTGTTTTAATAATTCCTGATCGCGGGTTATGCAATAGTTTGTTATGTGTGCCACGGCATCCCTGATCTCCGCACTGTTGTATTTTGCACGAATGTTTCCACTTTCGAACACGTAAACATTTGAAACACAGTTTATATTTTTTAGCGAGTTCCCATCTATTGTTTATATCGGAATTTTTAAAAACGTCACAACTTTGAACTAAATGAGATTTGTCACATACCGGGCACGTTAACACTGGTTTGTCCGTTTGTATCACTTGAGTATGAATTTTCTGAACTGCACGTTGTTTGAATTTATCGTTCATGTCCACTTGTTCCGGCGGCGCAAACTGACTACAATAATCCGCTTCTGTATCAATGAAGTTCGCGAAGCAAACTAAATCCGGTTCTTTCTTGTCCCGACTCGATTTCTCATACCATCTAAACTTCAGAATCGATGGTAACTTGTCGGTGATAACACGTACTAACTCTGGGTTGAACATATATTGTTCTTTTCCTAATGCCTGTAGTGTTGCCACACTGTTTCTTATCTTCCCCGCGAAGGCACATATTTCTCTTGGGGCTTCACTACAGCGCGGTAAACTTCTCAACTTTTCTATCTCTGAAATTGCGATTGCGTCGGGCCGGCCAAATCTTGTCTTCAATGCGTTCACCACTTCATCTGGCTTGGGATTCGCAATTAATAACGAATTCACTGCTTCGAGTGCTCTCCCTCTTAGACTTCTTCTAAGCCTTGCGATATTTTCAACTTCACTGTAGTAATTTCTTGATTCGTTGTAAGCAGCTTGATATGACAGCCATTCGTGGTGAGCCCCCGAAAATAACGGTAATTCGGATATATACCGCGGCGCGGGTGTTGATTGACCGGCGCGGGCAGCGAGGGCTATCGCCGATGCTAGCTCTGATATATCTAGCTTTCTTCTTGATCTTCTTTCGTTTCGTTGTATTTCTTTTTTCTCTTTTTCTTCTTCAATGTTGATTAGTGGTGGCTCTTCTTCAATTGCAGTTTGTCCCTCATTCGGCGCCGATACAAGATTTCGCCCGTCATTCACGGGATCAGTCGTCTGAAGAGGGGCTCCTTCTATCAACTGCGACGGCGGTGGTGGGACCGACCGTTCTCGATTGGTTTCTTTCAGCCACGTATCAACATATTCTTCCCGTTCGGGAATTGTCGATCCTTCTGAATCGTCTTCATTTTCCGATTCTTCACGAGCTCTTCTTAAATTGAGTTCCGCAAGTTCCAATTTAATCTTCAATACTTCTTCACGAGCTCGTAGTATCGCTTTCTCACGTGACTTCATCGATCCGCCTACCGACGGGACCCTATGCGAGGGCGGGGGCGCGGGGAGAGGCGGTTCCATACGCGACCGGTCGATGACGCGAGCGCGCGCACGAGCGCGCACCTGTGCAGTCTGCGCGGCGGACGACGAGAGACTGCCGAGCGCAGGCGACGCATCCCGGACACGCGACGGCGAACGCGGGGGGGCGTGGTACGTTATGTGGCGGAGCGTAGTCGGTGAAACGTATGCCGCGGTCGAAAGCTCTTGCCTCGGGTCTAACGTGGGCGCGATTGTAGGTACTGGTTCAGTTGGCTCCTTCGGTTCAGTTGCGATCGCGGACGCGGACGCGGATGTCGATGCGTGTAATATGTCTCGAGCTTCTTCCGGGCCGCGCTCCTCCAATTTTCCTTTACTCCTTGTAATAGGCATCTTCAATAATCTCTATTTCCCTGCTGCAGCGGATCCGGCTCGAAGGACCAACAAATGTGCTGGACGTACGGACTAGATGGCCAACCTGAAGTTGACCAAGGCCCATGAACGCCCTACACCGAGGGGGTGCTGGTCGCCGCAACAGGGAAATAAAAATGCTTCTTACAATTCTTGATACTAATGAGGAGCGAGGCACCGCAGGAGAGCCCGGAGACGTCGAGTATGCGCGCGCGATAGGAACCAACTGACCCGATTGCTAGGAAATGACTTCCTTTTATACAAATGACGTACCTATTCCACTCCTGGGTGTGCCTCACTTCTCCGATTCTTTATTTTCACTATCAGTTAGACACATTTTCTCTTATAATTATTTTTCCAATAAGAATATTCGAACAAAAACTATCTTAATTCAATGATCCTTAGCTTTCCTAATCAATATACATCATAAATAGTGTTTCTCTTTAAAAATATTTCAGTAATCTAGAATTTTCATTACTATTTGGGGCAAAGTCCCTTAAAAATGGATCATTTTTCCTATGTATCTCTCTGGGTTAATAAAAAACATGAACAAAATAAGTTTTATTAAAAGGTACATACTTAAATCTACACGTAACAACATTATTTCAGGTGATAAAATATAAAAAAACAATAATTATCAAACAAAACCTTACAACTCTAAGTGAAAATGATACAAAAATAACCCAAAAACAAAACTTAATCAAAATCATTTTCCTCCAATCACAAGTTCTATAGTCTGTCCTGCTCTTTAAGTCCTTTTTTATCACAATTCTTTGTCCTTATTTCGCATTGCGTCTCGCTCTAACACATACTAAATGAAGATAACATGATTTCCTAACAAATTTTCACTTTTAATTGTTTATTCACATAAATTACACCATAATGTCTTTCACAAAAAATAAAAAAGTCAATCATCGCGAACAGTATGCTTAGTTCATCTTGCGATGGATGTACCTCTGACTACCCCAATGGGGATATAGTCGTGAGCTTATATTATGTGTTATGTTCCATCATAGATTTGTGCCCGGTTAATGGCATTGAGCTCGCCCCTATTAAATAGGATTTAAACGTAGCTGGCAAGGAGAGGGCGTACACTTACTGTACGCCCCTGCCTACCCCATCGTGGATACAGACGTGATGCTCTATTATTATGCTATATACATATTAGAAGCTCCGTGGTCTAGTGGTTAGAGCGTTAGGCTCACGATCTGGAGGTCCGGGTGCGATTCCCGATGCGGACATTGTCGAAATCATTTTGTGAGACTGTCCTTTGTTTGGTAAGGACTTTCAGGCTTGAATCACCAGATTGTCCGAAAAAGTAAGATGATTCCATGCTTCGGAGGGCACCTTAAGCCGTTGGTCCCGGCTATTAGCCGTAAAAACACCTCCACCAACCCGCATTGGAGCAGCGTGGTGGAGTATGCTCCATACCCCCTCCGGTTGATTGAGGGGAGGCCTGTGCCGAGCAGTGGGACGTATATAGGCTGTTTATGTATGTATTTATTAGAAGCTCATCAACTCTTTTTCGCAGGGTCCGCTTACCTAACCTGAAGATTTGGCATGTCCGGTTTTGTCCTTTGACTACCCCAATTGGGATACAGTCGTGAGCTTATGATAAGTTTACAAGTAAAAAGTTTACAAGCCACACGAGAGAATCTACAATAAGTCACGTTGAAAAAGAGGTAATCGCTGGTTCCCTGGCCACAAAATAGAACGCAACAGATTGATTGAAAGATGTAATCTGCTCCGACCGACATGATAGCACGTCTCCATTACTGAAACTGGAGTTATAACACCGTGTAATCTTCTTCTATCGTGTGGGTTGTGAAATGAATTATCAACCTCATCAACCCTGGTGTCAGGGTTATTATTGAGCCGCCAAAGGCATGACATGGCTCATGTAACGACTACTTACTTACATCAGTAATTAGTAACCGGGACCAACGGCTTAACGTGCCTTCCGAAGCACGGATCATCTTACTTTTTGGACAACCAGGTGATCAGCCTGTAATGAAAATCGAAGATAAAAAAGATAATTGCGAAAAATTGTTAATTTCAAATTTTGAAATAAAAAAGCGGAGAAGGAAATATAAGATTAAGTACTTAATTTATTTTTTAATCTTTTTTGTCCAGTTTAACTAGGGTCGGGATAAGGTAATTTATTTAAGATAATTAAAAATAACACTCACGGCAACAAAGATTTACAATTAGAAGTCCCCATACTAGATTAAACCTGTATCGTGATACACCTCGGACACTCCATACAAAATACCTCGTTTTACACAGACACTACACATTGTTACACAGACACTACACATTAACGCTATATTACACGTGCGTCTGTGTGTGCAGTCTGACGCCCATACGATTGAAGACTAAAATACGACTGAGAGGGGTGAGGTAAGCCTATCTCAGCCGCTGGTGGGGTGCTGGGAGTTGCCTTTCTATACGCAGTAATTTGTCTTTATTCTATGATCGTGGTTAGCAAAAGGCGAGAGTTGCCAGATGTATTATAATATATACGACATTATATTGAAAGGAAACCAGTTAAATCCAATTAAATAAGAAAAAATAATACTTAGATAAGTACCTATATCGATTATTTATTGAAAGTTAAGAAGTTAATCATTTGTAAAAAAGTGACTGACATTCTTAAACCATTCAATTGATAATGTAACTAAAGCGTGATTAGAATTGTGTTTTTTTTTTGTGTTTTGAACTGTACATGTAAAATGACAGACGTGATGTCAAGCTGTCGCCGTTCGGGGAGTCGCAGTCCACGCTACAATTCAACGCATTATTACTATTTTTTTGTTTTACAAGTAACACAGATATAAATTGGGTAGGAAAAAAATCAGTTTCGTGTCTTCAAAAATAAAAACTAACTGCGATATTGAGAAAACAGTCAGAGATTACCTTGTTATCCTTGTGCAAAAAAATTACGGACCAAACCTACCCAAGTATCAAAGAGCCTATTTAGAATTTCAAAACATGATCCGGCCGACCGGTCACGACCGCTGTAGTCCTCATTACCCGGCTTTCCCGAATCCGGGCCTTACCTGACCCGGACAGCCGGACGAAAAACCGCAAACACGTCATACCCCGATGCACGGATTAAGGTATGACTCCGAAAGCGACTGCCTGTCGACCGCTGGTAAAGAAGATATTGAACTCACTCAGCGACCGCCTATACAGCACTGTTTTTTGACCCGACTACGGCGAAACAAAAAGGAGGGTTATGTGTGTTCCCATCTAACTTATATAAACCACTTATCCGAATTTAACAAATAAGGTGTCACTAGAAGAACACCATCGATATCAATTTCAATTTTCAATTTCAAAATATCTTTATAGGCATAATATACATAGTACAATTATAATACCAGTGTAAATAAAATTAAGGTCCTAGTAGTACTATACAAAGAAAGTTAACATCGTTTTCTAAGTACGTACACTCTTCAAAACCTTTTAGCCGGGATCTTATTTATTAGTGGAAATGGAAGGATTTAGCCTGTATACTAGTCAAATTAACATCAGGATTTGCGACATTATGTAGGTGAGAACAGATGTACCATTACATTTGTAAAGTAGTAAAAATCACCATCGATATCGTATTGATAATCAGTCACTATGACAACAACACTAATGCTGTCTACAAAGACAAACATCGTGCGTCTATTAGTCGAAACCAGCGATATCTGTCGCGTCTGGCGCAATGGGAGCCCAAATAAGCACCCTCAGGCCTGTTGTCTTAAACGTTGTACCGGGTGAGAGCCTTCAGCGCTCCCCATTTGTCCGGCCAGGTAGTTAATGCCATCTGCGGCATCTTATTGTAGATTTGCCGCAGAAAGCCATGACGTGAAAGCCGTGTCGCAGTGTTTACGTTAGTAACCAGTTAAATCCTTTATCAGACAGATTACGTAGGTGTACAAGGCACTCCTTTTGTACTTATATGAAATAGTTACTTATTCAGATATAATATGATTTTGTAATATCCCTTTAGTTGAGCACCTAAGAAGCATATTTGAAGGCTAAACTTAAAGTAAGCTAAAATTCGAATAAGGGCCTTTCCAGGCTATGTTCCTCAAAATTGTGCCTGGGTTTAATGAAAAGGGTCATCATTTATACCTAAAAACAAAGATAAAAGATGCATCTTATGTCTGTTATCCATGAAATTAAAAGGTGAATAGTACTGACAGTTAAATTTGCAAAAAAGGTTAGATTATTTAGAAGATATGAATGCATGGGATTAACTGTCTGAGAACTGATATTAGGCAGCTAAATTACTCAATTGTAATATTTTGTTTATTTTTTTTTTAAAGAACGTCAAGGGCCCCGTGCCGAGGTTTTTCTTGCAGCTTCTTTTCCCCGGCTATACAGGTTGTGAGAAGCTGCAGTAGTTTTAGGCGGATGAGACGTTCGTTATGTAAAAATTGACGATTCAAAGTGTAACTATGTTACGTACTGAATAAAGATATATTTGAATTTGAGTGACTGCTGCCCTCTGTCAGATTCCAGGTTACAGTCCCTGTTACGCGCCCCTTCTGTCCTGCATTGAAAGAAAGAAATAAACGTTTATTAGGGATACCACAGAACTGATAAAAAACAAAACACGGAGTAACACATTACTTACAATAAAAACTAATAAAAATCTGTACAGCGCCATCTATGCCTTTGTTTTTGGGAAACGTAGCCTGGAAAGTCCTTGATTAAGAAAACAGAAGCACGTACTACTCAAGTACTTACATTATAAATTTGAAATTCTCTACTTGGTTATTAATTCGAAGGATCTTAGACATAAATAATAGTGGCTTAGATTGAATAATTCTCTTCACTACAGAAACGAATAATGATCTCGACTTCAATGGAATACTAAATAAGGATTAAATCAAAAGGGATTTTGAGCGAGGAAATTTCAATATACTTATACGTAAGTTAGTTAGATTATGTGTCTTCTTATCGTAAGAGCCTTTGTAAGAAATGCAATGTCGTCTGTTTTCTATTTTTTTTTTTAAAGAACGTCTAGGGCCCCGTGCCGAGGTTTTTCTTGCAGCTTCTTTTCCCCGGCTATACAGGTTGTGAGAAGCTGCAGTAGTTTTAGGTGGATGAGACGTTCGTTATGTAAAACAAAGTGTAACTATGTTACCTACTGAATAAAGATATTTTTGAATTTGAATTTGAATTCACTTTCATTACTTTTTTCCTAATTAATCCAATAAGCTAGCTTCCAACTAAGTAGGTAGTCAAATCAGTTACTTTTTACTAAACGTCAAAACACGAAATTACTATGGAATTCGTATGAAAAAGCAACCTGTGACGTCATAGAGAAAGTGACAAAATGTCGCACTTATTATTACATTTTTATTTATTAAAATTCATAAATAAGGTTAAATAGAAGAATAACTTTTTGTCACCTTTAGATCTGTCTTTATTTAGTAAGTAATAAGGATTTCATAATTTTTGACCCAGGAAACTACCCAATTCTTTGAATCTGTAGCCTTAAAAATGCGTGACTTTCTTACGGCTCTAAACCACTAAATTCCACTGGAGTTTGAATTTATTTTTTATTTAGATTGTTTTAAGTTTACGCGGTTATTATCATAATTAAAGCACATAATAACGGGTTCTTACGGGTTCTCATATCCCCATTTAAACGCGGTAAAAACCCGTTATTATGTGCTTTAATTATTTTTAGATCATAGATACTTGATATAACGTGGTTTCCAGGATTTGGATCCGATTAATGGCAAGGTAATAGGCTCGTCCCCTATTATATGGGACTTAAATAAAGCGAGGCGTAGTTGTATACACTATACACCTCTGCCTCTTTGGGGCTATAGGCGTGCTGCTATGTTATGTCAAAAGTCCGACCACGATAGCGAAGCGACAAATGGTTCTGAATAAATCCGGTTGTTAGGTATTATTCCTTAGTCTATGTCGTAAGTAATGTTTATTTTTTAAATTACGTCGACAAGATGAGATCCCGCTAGTAAGTAATAGATATGCATGATGAGAACAGGGGGGTTAAAATGGCCACATCGAAACAATTCATCTAAAAAGCAATATTGCAATTTGACATTTGCGCATATAAAAGTAAGTGCGCAATGCAAACAAATGTCAAACAGCAATATTGCTTTCTTAGATGAATTGCTTCGATGTGGCCATATTAAACCCCCCAGAACAGTCTTGATTAGAATTGTAACAGGACACTCCATACAAAAATCTCATTATTACCCCTTACCGCGAAGTACGAGCAAGACAGAAATTGCGCGCGCACTCCCTCTTACTCCTTAGAGGCTTACGGCATTTAAACTAAAAATAACCTACTTGGCCGGACAAATATAGTTGTGTAAGCGGAGTGTTTGCCTCAATTCCTTTCTATCTAGGATGTCTCCCGTTCATACAGTTTATATCACGTCCTTTCAACCCACGACCTAGTTTCATGGCTAGGCTACGCTATGTTGTGTCTGACACACATTTTGTGAATCAGCTATTGCTGTCGAGCCTTGTTAGGCACAAAGCCTGGAGTATTGTGGGTATTCTAAAGCACCTACAATGGCCCCGATTCCTGCAGACACCTCCTAATTTTATTTTAAGTTATACCCGTCATTTTCTTATTCGCCGAAAAGAAAAGGGACGGATGATTGACAACTGTTAATTTTAAAATGAAAGAACACCAACAATAACTAGGGCGAATAAAATAGGCATCTCGCTCATATACAATCCATTCGACGTGTGCTGTCAATTTAATTCTGTCGGGTTATTGGGCAATGTAAAATTTTGGATGGGTTATTTAAATTCGTGCCTAATATTGACGCGAGTATTATGGCTGTCGTTTACCCGTACCTTTCCTTTTCAGCGGATGAGAAAATGACAGATATAACTTAAAATAAACTTAGTTGATGTGTACTGGAATCAGCACCAATAAGGTACTTAATTTGACAGGACTAAAATAAAAGCTCTATTCTTTCTTGTACTTATTGTAACTGAAGGACGAGACTAACTTAAGAACTGTCAAACTAAAATTAAGTTAAGATTGTATCCGGCAGAATATCGCCTTAGGCTCAAATATCTTTTAAAATCTATATCACGAAATAGGTATAAACGATAATAGATAAATGCCTTACTACTACGTACTCACAAAATATTCATTTTACACACTGTGAACATCTGTAAAGAGTCTTTAAAAGAGGGATTTTTATTTTTATAATCTTAATTATCATCTGTTATATCAGCGTTATTTCAGTCAGTAATCTTACTCACAAACCGCCATCCATCATGACCAATATTGTCGTTTCTTACCCACACAGTATCGTTTACCATCTTCTGTCTCGTTCATATTTTATTCTGCCATGTTTTCTACGTTCTTATCAACTTCTTTTAAAAGAATTCGCGGTTCGCATTTTTAGGGTTCCATAGGAAGTCGGGACTAACTTCACGCTAGGAGGTAATGATGATGATCGTTCACCCTTCTATTAACAATACCAACATTAACAATACACACATGTACGCATACACACACACATGGTCACATAATACTGTTCATTACGAAATTTATTAAGAAATAATAAAAAAAAAACATAGGGGTGCTCATGCTAGAATGTACTTTTTTTGCTTTTGCAAGAAAAAGAAGAAGTGTTAAACTTGAGATTAAAGTGAGTTGTAAGTAACTCAATTTAGAAGCGTTATTTTTATGTCAAATAATTGGGTCTTTAGTAGTAGGTACAAGATAAATTATGAAATTCTGATTACTAAATAAAGACACATTTAAAACTATCGAAAAACATTTTCTATTTAAGTACTTTTAAAAACTTATTTATGAATTCTAATCAAGAAAAACGTAATAATAAGTCCGACATTTTGTCACGTTTTCCTATGACGTCACAGTGTGCTTTTTAATACAAATTTCATAGTAATTTCGTATTTTGACGTTTAGTAAAAAGTAGCTGATTTGACTAGTTGGAAATTGACCTATTATTCGCGCTCAGCGGTGAATGAAAATCCACATTCCCGAGAAATAATGTTAAAATCGAGATCAATAAAACTACTTAAGTTAACAGTGAGGAACAAACCTTTACTCGAACCTTTATCTATCGTGGACTTTACATCTTGAGAAAACAATGTTGATACCTCATTCAAGAAACAAGCCTTTAGTAACAAAATTATCTGTTATGGTGATACGAAACACTAGTGCGCAAGTCCGACTTACACATTACCGATGTCTTTATCATGACAGTACTTTTTTACCCGTTCATAACATTCAAATTGCACGTAATATGCCTCGGTATACCGTCATCTTCACTTTGAATAGAACTCCAGGGAGCAACACCAAATAAGGCCATATTTTACTTTTATGCCGACGGGAGTGAAGTGACAAGTTGGTTTGTCGTGTCTACAGGGACAAAGTTTGGTATAAGTAAGCTTATTTTAGTAGATTTGGTAAAGTTCGCTTCAGCGCTTCAGTAGAATATTAAGTTCGTCAATTAAACTTGATTTCTCATTTTGTAAAATTCTTTCTGGTGCATTGGCTCCTAACCTCAAAAGGAAAAACGGATCTAGAAATAGAAAACGAGTCATGGGAAGTAAGTACTAGGTATATCGCATTATCCGGGATCCGGTCTTCTTACCCTTTCAAACCTTTTCCGAATCTTTGAAAATCTTCTCTGGCATTCCTCACAATGTTTTCCTTTACATACATACATAAACTCATGCCCGTAATCCCTAATGGGGTGGGTAGAGCCACAATTAAGTAATGAAAGACAACTTGCAGTCACTGTTGATACAAAGTCCTAAGATGCATAATGATGAACCTTATGGGTACAAGGGATCAGTTTATCGCTGATAACAATAGGGTAGTTTCCAACTATGACTAATTACTTTTTACTAAACGTCAAAACACGAAATTACTATGAATTTTGTATGAAAAAACAACCTGTCATAGAAAAACGTGACAAAATGTCGCACTAATTATTTCATTTTTCTTTATTAAAATTCATAAATAAGTTAAATAGAATAAAAAAAACCTTTTTTGTCACCTTTAGATCTGTGTCTTTATTTAGTAATCAGAATTTCATAATTTATCTTTGACCTGGGAAAATACCCAAATGTCCATCATGTTTGGAACGACACAATTTCTCTATCGTTTTTTTTATTGGCTCGTTCATCTTTCAGTAAAACCCTCCATCAAACCACTTTATCTTCTTCTCTCGTATGGGTTGTTAGTCCAATGATCGACTCTGCAACTCGGCAACCCTGGTGTCAGGGTTACTATTGAACCGCCAAAGGCCCCTCACATAGCTCATGTAACAATTACATACTGACTTAAGTAAATAGTAGTCGGGGCCGACTGGTTAACGTTCCACCATCTTACGTTCGGACAATCGGGTGATTACTTACGAAAGTGTTTTTTGTGATATGTCCCCACTGGGATTCGAACCCGGGTCCTCGGGATTGTGAGCCCAACGCTCATTACTGGACCACAGAGGCCGTTAACCTGTAACGACGTAATATAAACTCAGTCTCTTATCCAAAATGAATCATAAAATGAAGCTTTTGCCTACGGTGTTCAGGTATAAAGTACATTGTATGATTTATTGACACTTAAGGGATAATCCATTGCCGTGAATGATTACTTTATTGGATTTCTAGACGGTTGAAGCTTAGGTTTATGAACTGGAAAAAGATATAAAACCTACAGAATGTTAGTGATTCCGTAACGAAATCATTGAGGGATGATTCAGGCCATAATTCTGAATCGATATCAAGTGGAATTTTCCGTTGCAAATGTATGGAACGGAAAATAATTAAAAAAAAAAACACTAAAACTTTCATGAATTTTCCGACAGGGAAATCCACTTGATATCAAACCAGAATGATGGTCTGAATCATCCCCGTCAGTATTTGTTACGATGTCCCTAACCTACTACCTATAGTAGTGTTGCCGAAAATCGATAGTTTTACTATCGATAGTAAACAGCCAAAATCATCTACCCAACCGATAGGCCTATCGATAGTATCGATAGCTCTTTTTTGGCGATACTATTGATAAGCAACGATAGTATCGATAGTATCGATACTATCGTTTTTTGGTAAACTATCGATAGTTCGATCGAAAACTATCGATAGAGCACTATCGAGCGGCAACACTAACCTATAGGTATAGTACAGAAGTGTAGTAGAAAATCGGTTAAAAACTCATCAGTGCCTGAAGTTATGTGGCTTCTTTTATCGCGCTTACTCTCAGCGATGCAAAGCAATCATTCTTCTGTCATCTTATCTGTTGATCCCTTATCGCCACGTTTTGGTCGGGTTTTCCTGTTGTTTTTTAGAGTAGGTTTTGGACTGTGGGCGTATAATGTTCAAAAGATTCGAAACAAACGCAAAATGCGATCAGCTTATCCCGAACGTGCCATTAAATTAACTTTATGGATTTTGTGCTTTTCAATATGATAAGAAGTTTTTTTTACGTGACTTATTATACATAGATCTGCCGCAGATAGCATTAACTACTTGGCCGGACAAATATCTCACCCAGTACAAAATTTAAGACAACAGGCCCAGTTGGGTGCGAACGGGCGTCGTCTGAGAGGAAGAATATTTGAAAGAATTAATCGACCCTAGCGGTTAACGCGCTCGGTCTGCGATTGTTGAAGTTAAGCAACTTTCGCAAAGGCCGGTCATAGGATGGGTGACCACAAAAAAAAGTTTTCATCTCGAGCTCCTCCGTGCTTCGGAAGGCACGTTAAGCCGTTGGTCCCGGCTGCATTAGCAGTCGTTAATAACCACCAATTCGCACTGGGCCCGCGTGGTGGTTTAAGGCCCGATCTCCCTATCCATCCATAGGAAAGGCCCGTGCCCCAGCAGTGGGGACGTTAATGGGCTGGTGATGATGAATCGACCCTAGTGAGTTGATAGCGATAAGCGCTGAATGAGGGTGATAAGAAGTACCTACATAAGTACATACACACGTAAGATCACGCCTTTTTCCCGTTGGGGTAGGTGGACCGACGATCTGGTGAAGGTCGCGGGAAGCCGCTGGATGCGAGCAGCGCAGGACCGATCGTCGTGGAGGTCCTTGGGGGAGGCCTATGCCCAGCAGTGGGCGTCGTACGGCTAATGATGATGATGATGAGGTAGGTAAGTGGTAGAATGGATTTGACTGTATGAAAGACAATGGTACTTAAGGGTCTTATGTGTACTCTTGAGAATAAATAAAACAACAAATTGCAATAAAACCGTATTAATGAAATTCCTGAAGCTCTCAGAATGTTCAGTTAATGAGTGCGCGATGACCGGCGCATTCTATACATACATACATAAACTCACGCCTATTTCCCACCGGGGTAAGCAGAGACTATGGAATTACATTTGCTTCGATCCTGACACTTCTCTTGCTTCCTTCACATTCATCATACACGTTTCATACACGCATGCCGGTTCAGAGTAGGTCGTACTGAACCCTTTCTAAGGACATTATATTTCCATTATTTTTTATTTTCTATTTTGCGCATTCTATGCCATCCCGTTAACAATAGTACCTAGTTTAAAACAGAGATTAAATCTGTATTGTTTAAATGTTCCAGTTCATTGAATAGAATGGAAATACTTACTGTACAAATTGTACCTATCTACAAATATTTCTGCTCTCCGCAAACAGAAATAACAATCCATCCACAAAATAAATTAATCCAAATAAATCAATCAACCTATTAGTGCACTACTCTGCAGTCTATTCATGTATCCTCTGCTGAAGGTTGCCTGGAAGTGACGGCTTGCAGCGATAAAGCCGCTTTTGCCCACTAGTATAAATTTTCCTGTAAATTTTATAAAGTTTGCAATAAAGTGTTGTATTATTGTATTATTATTATTAAATTACAGAACAACCTCCGTGGTCTAGTGGTTAGAGCGTTAGGCTCACGATCTGAAGGTCCGGGTTCGATTCCCGATGGGGACATTTTCGAAATCACTTTGTGAGACTGTCCTTTTTAGGCTTAAATCACCCGATTGTCCGAAAAAATAAGATGATTCCATGATGCGAAGGGCGCGTTAAACCGTTGGTCTCGGCAATTAGTCGTTAAGTCACCTCCAGTAGCCCGCAGTGGAGCAGCGTGGTGGAGTATGCTCCAAAGCCTCTCCGGCTGATTGAGTCTCGCTTAGGCAATATTGACCAAAGTGCCGTAACAGGAAATCTCAGAATTGCATTTTGTAATTCTCTCGAGTGAGCTGTGAGGGAAGGAAATGACCAAGTGTTTGCGTAGTTATAAATAGTTAAAAAGTACCTTATCGTATATGTGTCATGTGTGTGTTACTCTTTGAAACTTGAACAGGGGCTCTAAATAAACAAAATTGAAGCTTGACACAGTTTGACATTTACTCATATTAAAGTAAGTGCTCGAGAGGAGCTGATGAATGCTACCGGAAATGCTGTCCGAGTGGCAAAATACGTCCCACTGCTGAGCACAGGGCTCCCCTCAATCAACCGGAGGGGTACGAGGCATACTCCACCACGCTGCACCAATGCGAGTTGGTGGATGTGTTTTTACGGCTAATAGCCGGGACCAACGGCTTAACGTGCCCTCCGAAGCACGGAATCATCTTACTTTTTCGGACAATCAGGTGATTCAAGCCTGAATAGTCCTTACAAAACAAAGGACAGTCTCACAAAGTGATTTCGACAATGTCCCCATCGGGAATCGAACCCGGACCTCCAGATCGTGAGCCTAACGCTCTAACCACTAGACCACAGAGGCTGTTAAAAGCAAAATACTGGGCTGAAAAAATCTGAATGCCATCGAAACGACATGAAGAAGAAGTGCGCAATGACGACAAAAGGTCCAATAGCAATGCAATGCAACGCTCAATGTGGCGTTTTTAAATCCCCTGGTTTCTGCCAAGTCCGAACACCATCGAATTTATCATCGTGTCTACCTACTTCATCCCCATCAAACAAGCCCCGCGTTTGTCAATCCCTACAATCAGCGGCAATCATTCCGGCATACGAATCACCGATTTGACCCATATTACCGCGATCAGGGTACGCACAGACGAACGACATTTTGTCCGCGACTGTCTACGTGGTCTTTATCTTTATTTAAGAGCTCCGCTCTTGTCGGTGGAGTAATCGCCTCCATTTTCACTACGTGGTTCGTGGGTCTACGTGGTATTACGTGTTAATTTTTTTACCGAGTAAAACTCTCAGCGCACCTCTTTCGTCCAACTAAATAGGAAATGCCGCCGAAGACAAATAATAAAAGAGTTATTGTCACTTAATACAGTGGGTAAGTAAAAGAAAAGACATTTCGAAAAAGATGTAAAGGAGAAACATTTAGAGACATACCGCCCATTATGTGGCAAACAGTACGGACTACAGTCAGACAAAAATATTTATAATTTATATTACACTATTATTAAAAATCTGGCAGTCATCTGTGGGATGGAGTACGTAAGTATATGCGCCCTCTCCTTGCCAGCTATGTTTAAGTCCCGTCTAATAGGGGGCAAGCTTAATGCCATTAACTGGGCACAAATCTATAATTCAACATAACAAATAAAATAAACTCACGACTATATCCCAATAGGGTAGTCAGAGGTACATCCACCGCAAGATGATAAGTACCCACACCTCACCGAGCTTTCTGTTAGACGAACGTGCTAGTCTAATGGTACGAGTATTACACACACACACAACACACACACACACACATTTATCTTTTCATTCAACAGCACTTTGCATCGTAATTAAATTCTAGTACTGGCTATTGTATACTAATGAAATGGTTACTGATGCTTATAGCACAGGAATTAATTTTCCTATTTTAGGTGTCAGTAGCTATACCTTAAATATTGTATTAATCTAGCTAAACAATGTAGTGCTAAGTGTTTACTGTGTAATCAACATTTAAACACAATAACAAAAAAAATAATTCAATATTCTATTTTCGCGGACAAACTGTCCGGTCTGCCGTTGTCTATCGTCTGTGCGCTTCCTTACAGACTCCCCTCCGTATGAAACGACCGAGTCTCTTACCGGAAGATTTATTACTTACAAGAAATAGGCTTGGTAATGGCTGTACGTACGCATTGTGGGTTTCATTTATCGTTAAGAACAGTAAGGCTAAAAGAATATTCTAATTCAAAGGCTGTTCGCGTACTAAGTCGATTGAAAAAAGTTGCATTATAATAAGTACTCAAATAATTAAAAAAAAATGTACTGACGGAACTATACCTAAAATATGTCACTTTTACGACATGATAAGCTAAAATTGCTTCAGAGCACTAAGGCCGCCCATTTGTACTGTTGCTAAATGTTTTATAAATGTTAGTATATTTTGTTTGTGTGCAATAAAGTTAAAGTTAAGTTAGTTAAGTTTAGTGCTATTTTTCCCTAAAAAAGTAGCATGGAAAATGCCGCACCGACAAGAGCGCTTAAATTGATAATGATGATGCAATAAAGTATCAACTAAACGTGCATTCTACAAAAGTTTTTATAACCGGACCGAACCGTATCAATTCATGATTATCATCATCTGCCTAGGCAGATATAGGCTAGGTTAACGCTAGCGTTAACCGTTTTTACACAAGGTCCGCTTACCTAACCTGAAGATTTGACAGGTCCGTTTTTGCCTGTCTGACTTTCCAACCCGCGAAGGTAAAACCAGCCCAATACATGTTAGGTCACGTACCTCCGAAACGCATTTCTCGGGAATATGGGTGTTCTCGCGATATTTTAATTCACCGCCGCATCTGTATCAATTCATCAATCTGAAAAGAAACCAATACTTCCTTTTCCTTTGGATTTTGTGAAATCCATTTTAAAAACTTTTCACAAAAGGTCGACATCTGTCGCCGTCGCAATCTCTACTAAATCCGCATCAGCACTTCCTGATTGCTGCATGCGAATGTCCGCATTAAACCCGCATTAGCATATTGACATCTGACATCATCAGCATTAAAGAAGCTAAGTAGATAAAAAAATTCTAGACAGATTTTAAATAAATTATTTTTATCAACGTGTAGAGGACACGGCGGCCACAAAAATCACTAGTTTCACAGGGATCCCTAGTTTGGTTAGGACATTACAGGCTGATGAAATGAAATGAAATGAAATCTAAGCTGCAATCATTAGCAGCAGAAATCATTATTATCCAAACATGAAGTCAAACTCATAAAGTCGCTTTATAATACACTACATAATTTACCATATTTATTATTTTGCCTTTCAATATTTAATACTTAATAATTATTATTTATTTTCATACTTTGAACCACTTTTACCCACGGCTCAGTAGCTACTAGTATACCTATATAATACAGGGTGTTAGTGACATCGTAACGAAAACTTTGAGAGATGATTCTGCCAGAAAATTCATGAAAATTATTTTCTGTTCCATACTTTTGCGACGGAAAAATCCACTTGATATCAACTCAGAATTATGGCCTGAATCATCCCCCTCAGTATTCGTTACGATGTCACTAACACCCTGTATGATTTGATTTGATTACGGTATTCCGAAATTATTCAACAAAAAAAAGGAATGTATAAAAAAAACTACTCGTCGGTTGGTACTGACGACGTTGGCAGGAAAAAAAAGGTTCGGGTAATCATTAAGAAAACATTAAGAGACGATCGAGTTACGGTACTTGGGAAAAAATGGACTATCGAATAACAATCGCTTTAAAAAATAATCCCGTAGTTATATTATTATGTCCACATTATTATTGGGATTCTAAGTCTTCCATTTGGGCGACCAAGTAGTGCACTACTTGGTCGCCCAAATGGAAGCCATCACCCGACTGAGCCTTTGAGTGATGATTTACAATACTTTTCTAACGACCTCCGTGGTCCAGTGGTTAAGCGTTGGGCTCACGATCCGTAGGTGGGGACATATCACAAAAATTACTTCGTCATCCCTAGTTTGGTTAGTACATTACAGACTAATCACCTGATTGTCCGAAAATAAGATGATCCTTGCTTCGGAAGGCACGTTAAGCCGTTGGTCCCTGTTACTACTTACTGATGTAAGTAAGTCGTTACATGAGACATGTCAGGGACCTTTGGCGACTCAATAGTAACCCTGACACCAGGGTTGATGAGGTTGGTACTCCACCTCACAACCCACACGATAGAAGAAGAATACTTTTCTGTAATGAATAATACACGTGTTTCCTGAAATTTCGGGCCTTTGTCTATTTTTTAACCAGCACGTGAAAATTAATAGGTTTTTTATTGCAAATAAGTTCGCATTCTAGGAAATGATAAGTACTTATTATTTTTGTAATTTTTTGAAGATTTGCTGCAGATGGCATTAACTACTTGGCCGGATAAATGGGGAGCGCTGAAGGCTCTCAGCTGGTACAACGTTTAAGACAACAGGCTTGAGGGTGCCCAGTTGGGCGCGAACCTCGGCTCAGGGCGTTGTCTGAGAGGAAAAAATATTTGAAACAATTAATCGACCCTAGTGGGTCGATAGCGATAAGCACTGATTGAGAGAAATCGTCGACCACGCCGGGGGGTCAGTATCGGGGTAGTGATAAGTACGTAACGACACTTACCTACCTTGAAAACTTTTAAAACGATAACTTGTTTTTGAAAAACCCTTGGAGTACTTACAACATTTTACAACATACAACTTAACAACATTGCAATTCATACAAATAAAACAAACACATAATATAATATGATGCTGTACTTCAAATTATCTGCAACAGATGGTTGTCAGGGAGCTTCGTGGTCTCTCGTCTTTCGGGCTTCGCGTTCCTCGCATTGATTGACAGGAACAGAGTATCCTCTCCAGTGATAGTAAGCACTTCTCTAGTACACACCACATAACCATCCTCTTCGTGTAAGTCTTTCACAGTATGGAGAAAGTCAATCAGCTCTGCATGCGAAGGGATCTCTCTAGCAATCATCAGCTTATACTTCACAGGCGTAGCTTCTTCATCATTGCTGTATCCTTCACGGTGTATCAAGTAGTAATCAGTCTTCAAAAACTGGAAGACGTATAAGTCCGAAGAACAGTTCAATGATTTCCTCGTTTCCTCAATAGTTGTAACCAAGACACCAGTAACGTTGAGAGCCGCGTCGGGGTGGTCTTGGAAATGGACGGTGATCCCATAGACACTATGGTCTTCACACTTGAAAAGCTCCATGCCTGGTACCAGGGTAATCGCTAGACACCTCTGGCTCATTTCTGATTCTCTGTCTTCTCCCACAAAGGACACCACAAGGTACCAATCTCCTGTCAGCTGCTGATCTATTAAGTTGCGACGACACGAGACAGCTGCAATCAAAACTGTCACGAACAACCTCAGCATCTTCACTTAAAAAATTGTAAAACTACGCAGTCGAAAAGATCATGTCATGTTATCATAATCACAAATGAGTATTAAGCTTTATGAAAACTAGCAGATTTAATAACGCTGTTATCCAATATTCGCAATCTAAGTTCTTGGCAGTTTTTCTTACGTGCTGGGACGTGGTCGAACATTACAATTGGAAACCTTCAAGCGGGTTGGACACTACAAATGGACTGAGCCTGTGAATAGTCTCAGCAATTCAACGATTGGAACTTCAACAGATTGTTATGATACACGAATGTGCGTAGGTGCTAGTATTTGTCTGAGAATCATGTGAATGCACTTTGAATGGTATGTAAACCTATGATAGTAGACGATTGTTATTTTCAAAACATTAAAAACAAAACGTGTTTTCAAAATAATTGCCATCATATCCCTAGCATTATCCCGTTTTTCAAAGGGTCCGCTTACCTAACCTGCAGATTAGACAGGTCCGGGTTTTTTACAGAAGCGACTGCCTGCCTGACCTTCCAACCCGCGAAAGGAAAACCAGCTCAGTACAGGTTAAGTCATATATCTCCGAAAATACATTTCTCGGGAATGCCCGTTTCCTCACGATAATAATTTAAACAACTTGATTTGATCCAAACAGAAATTCGAAAACAAATTCGACAATCATTGCTTTAGGCCTGTGCTGGATTCGACTCTGCAACCACAAAACGAGACGCAAGCGTTCTACCATACGGCTACTACGGCTCTTACTAAAAAAAGCAACTATAAATGCTTTTATTATAGTAAGTATGTGAAAGAAAACAGTGAAACAGGAATCAGCCGAGGGGCAACCTTTGTGAATCAAGTGACAGGCGAGTGGTCGGTCATAAGGATACTTAGACTTCCGCAAACATGTTTGAGTAGAACTAACCGGGAATATAGCGTCTGAAATAGACGGGTCCGTACGTTGAATACGGAGTAAACATATAAACAACAGAACAGTGTAAGTGTGTGTTATTTGTTTATTGCACCATACCGCGGTACAACGCGTAAAGTTCTTTCACCCTTAGGTTGTCTGGCAGAAATTGCTGTTCAGTGATAAGGCCGCCTATTGTGCTTTTTTTTATTCATATGTATATGTCAAATCAAATCAAATGTAATATACTTTATTGCACACAATATACAAAACAAATTTACCCAAATGGATGATAGATACAGTACATATGTTGTACAGCGTATATGTTTTGTGCAAATAAAGAATTGTTGATTGATTGATTGAAAAGTACGCTAGTTGTATTTTGGTTACTTGTAGTCCTGCCCACCCAGATAGGGTGTGGAAATCTGGATACAGGCGTGTCTGCAAATCAGTAATGTGAACTGTTAAACTCCGCTACTGAATAAAACAAACAGTGAAATACGGGTTAAAATGTCCAAGTTTTAATAAAAGTATGGTGACCAGAATTCTAAAACTTTGCACTTAATCCGGCTTTATGGGTGGACAAATTGAACTTTTTCCCAGTCCCAAGAAATATATGAAGTGAGAACTTAAAGTAATTTCCTTGTGGATATAAAAACTTCTTTACTACATACATAATGCATAGGAACACGAGTTCGTTTTAAGTAAGGCTGCAAGGCAAAGAATACACTTAACGTGCCTTAAGGGAATACAGGGGACATAACATGCTGTACTTATTTACATAATTATTTTATAAACTTGCCTTGGCTGTCTTTCGTAAGGGAGAGGATAATAGTAAGAACGCGTCCTTAGGGTTATATTTCCCAAGATAAAATAATTATAGATAAGTAAGTAGGCACCTACGTTAAATATGTATCGAGCTTCAAGAGATAATTTGCAGTTGGTTTTGGTGTCTTAGGATTATAGTGTGACCACAAATTGTACACTATGGTGGAATCTCCTTCTTCTCTTCCTAAGCCTTGTCCCGCTTATACAAGGTCGGCTCTCCTTATCCTATTTCTATAGGTTGGTCGGTTTTGGGCCAGGAACGTCGTGGACAATGGTGGACTCTAATTCTCAAGATAAAATATTTAATTATAGATAAGTAAGTAGGTACCTTAATTAAATATGCATCGAGCTTCAAGAGATAATTTGCAGTTGGTTTTGGTAGCTTACTAAAAAAAACACCTCCACCAACCCGCAGTGGAGCAGCGTGGTGGAGTCTAGTGTGATCACAAATGTCGGACTATGGTGGACTATGTCTATGGTGACTTATCGCCATTAGGTTCATCGCGATTATAGGTCGGAAATTAGGTAACATATCTAAACTTGACGGTAGAGCATAATATAGAGTTGACATTACCATTTCCTGACTTTTCAAAAAACAACACTTATTATCTTGCCTATTATCATTATTTTTATGTCTAACTCGTTATGACCTCCTCCTCCTCCTCGTTATGGCGCTTGAGGTGGCTGGGGCACGTGTTCCGAATGGAACCCCCCCGTCTACCACGTCGTGTTTTACTTGGCGCAATAGCACACGGTAAGAGAGATGTCGGAAGACCGGTGCTTCGATTTAAAGATTGCGTCAAAAGAGACATGAGCTCATTTGGGATTTACCACGAAGCATGGGAGAAGCTCGCCGATGATCGTGACCTGTGGAAGAAGCGTGTGCTCGATGGACGCGACACTCATGACCACACCTGGTTTGACACACTGGCGAGCAGGAGAATGAAACGCCATCAAACCAACAACAATCCACCAGTTGGAGACTTCTCCTACAAAGTGTGCGGTAGAATTTGCCGCTCTAGGATTGGCTTGCACAGCCATGAAAGAAAGTGCATTTCTTCGAGGCAATGACATCATAAATCGTCTGAAACAGACGTATAAGGCCAATGATGATGACGTTATGACCACTACGACCTCTGAAAGAATACACCATCTTGAAGAAAACCCATTCAAGAAACTTCCCAAATAGAATTGTGCTCAGTATTCTATTGTGTAATGTTAGCATTTAATTATAGCAACTTGTGGAGTTGGTAACTTGAGTTCGTTGATGTAACTTGAGTTCGTCGACTGTTTGTCACGAACTTTGTGATCTATTGCGCTTTTGTGCGCTTCACCGTGAAGTTTACGGTTATGTCTGTGTTTACAATACTCACGCCGGTAGTCCCTAATTGAGTGAGCAGAACTTTTTATTAATTGATTTTAGATTGCAACTTTTGATCCTGTATTTTCATGTATTTCACGTATGATAGAATGTAATGAAACGTAACCCCTTCTTGTCGTGTTTTTACGTTACGCAAACACCTAAAGGTCAGCGCAGACCAAGAGCTCTGACAACACTTAAATTAACGTACATACATACACACACATAAACTTACGCCTATTTCCCACCGAGGTAAGCAGAGGCTATAGAATTCAGACTATCATCATCATCTCTCTAGCATTATCCCGTTTTTCACAGGGTCCGCTTACCCAACCTGAAGCTTTGACAGGTCCGGTTTTTTACAGAAGCGACTTCCTGTCTGACCTTCCAACCTGCGAAGGGAAAATAACAGGGTCCACATAATACCAGCGTCGTGGTTCACGCCGCGACTTGTGCTAAGTGAGGCCCTTTTATCTCAGGACGTCCACCACCACCTTATGATCATTCTAATGAATATCCTCCTTTGCTTTTTGTAATTGCTTTGTGAAAATTTTAAGTGATGTTATTGTCTTGTATTTGTGTGTGGAGTCCTTTTATAATAAACAATTTCTATTCTATTCTAAAACCACCTTAATACAGGTTTCATTACACACCTCGAATGTGGGTTTCCTAACGATGTTTTCCTTTACCACTGAGAACGTGATAATCATTTATGATCCAAAAATGAATTCGAAAACAAATTCGACAATCATTGGTTTAGGCGTGTGCTGGATTCGAACCCGCGACCTCAAAGTGAGAGGCAAGCGTTCTGCCAACTGGACTAACTTATATACCTTGTCGTTATAAATAAAACCACTTTATTACCTATTTGTATTTTACTTTGAAATTCCTTAAAATAATAATATCCCTAACCGAAATTATCCGAGAGGGGAAGACCAAGATCTTCTTGGTCTTCCCCTCTTACATGGAACAGATTAAAGAAAAGGTTAACGTCGTGTCTTATAGGGAAGTAAATTGGCCTTTAATAGACTGCTACACCGACAAGAGCGTGGCTCTTAAATTGATGATGGAACCGAAATTATCCGAAACTAACGGCTGATCCGAAATAATTTATTATCCGTATCCGTAACCGTATCGGTATTCGAAATTTTAATAGCGCTCACTAAGAGACACGAGTTGGAAACCTATTTCAGAAACAAAGCCAGACTTACTTACTAATGAATAACCACAAACTAAATTGTAGGAACTAACTAAGTAATTAATTTAATAAACAAACGCCTCGCACTCCCAACTCAAATCATAAACTATCCATGAAAACTATTCTATTCGCGAAAATTCATTACCCCTCTTTGTAGAGAATAGACCCAATACTAACTTTGATATTTCACTTTCCGTACAATAGCCAACATTTAATTAAAACTGTTTGCAAAATACGTTAAACTGTTAGAATGAACTAACAGGGTCGCATTCAGTACGCGGAGTTTTGGTGGAAGGCGGCCACAAATAGGGAAACTGAATTTCAAATTGTTTATTTACAAAACGTATTTCAATGTAAGTAGTTGTAATATATTATGCTACTTATACCTAATTACTTACTTACTATGCTACTTAATACAAAGAAGAAACAATTAAAAACATACACACGAAAATTTACAGCACAATTTGACTAGCTTTGAAACATATCACGGCAGAAGAGCAGCGTTGCAGATCATATAATATATATCAAATCATATAGTTCAAATATACTTTATTGCACACAACATACAAAACAAGTTTTACACACATGGACGAAAGCTATAGTAGAATCTGGCGGCCTTATTGCTAAGCAGCAATTTCTTCCAACAAAACAGTGACAAGAAAACATTTATCACAACTTGGTGCGGGACGATGCAACATTGATACTATAAATAGAATGCTCTTTTTTAGACAATAGTTTAACTACTTATCGATATTTCGGCAACAATATCTATTATTGAGAAGAAGAAGCGACGCAAAAAACCTTTTCAAGAACACGGGAAATCTAATGACATACAAATAAAGCATCAGAGAAATTGAATTTAAAACTTTTCGCGAAATACCATTCCATGAAAGAAATCGTTTTCCATAATCTCATTTGAGATTTCCTTATTTAAGTACACAGATTTTATCGCGAATGCAGTAAAAGCGGGCAAGATAAGGGCGCTAAATTAAAATTTATCGTGGCGCTAGTTTTGCTAGAACCGGCCCTGTGAACTAGTGAGCAGAGTTTGGATGTTTATAATGTTATTATAGTATTAGCAGCGCTGTGACCTGGATACGTCGCTTCCAGTCGCGCTGGAGCTAAATCTAGAAAATGTACCTACATTTGCTTAGCAAACTCTATAATGTAATGCATGTAGCATTTAATGAAAGTTGGATAATTTGTCGAAAGCGTTTTGCTAGCGCTGTTACTGTTGTGAACTAGTTGGTTGTGCTTGACTGTTATTGGATATTTTTGGAGTTCCGCCAATAGAGGAAGTATACACTAATTATTATCTTTGAGGCATCGCGTCTTTTTGAGGAACTAGGTCTTGAGTTGCTTATTATTAGGTATTTTGTGTGTACTATTTATATAAGTAGGTATATATGTTAGGTTATGTATATAGGTTAGGTATATATATTTGTATGTATGTTATATATTTATTTGCATGTATTTATTGGTAAGTTGTACTTATAGTTTGTACCCGCAATATTTCAATTTTTTTTACATTTTTCCTCACCTTATGGTTGTCTGGAAGAAATCTCTTTAAGCGATAATGCCGCCATTTGCCATGTACTTAGTTAAGAGACTTTTTGTAATTATTTCTTTTTATTTTGGTGCAATAAAGTGTATTTGTATTGTATTGTATTGTAATTGTAGGTCCTATGGTTCATGGGCTTGCTTCTCAAGCGGGGAGCGCCGGTTCGAACCCCGGTATTGGACTTGCATCAATGAGTTCACTAAGACAGCTCGACCATTACAGACAGCGATACGGCTCACCACTTGGCAATCCTACATAAGTCACATCGACATTTACCTAATCACTGTGACAGTTATCAAAAACCCGACAGCTCAATTTGAGTCGATTTTTTTGTCCACCGGAGTATAACGTTTACATCACAAACAAAACAATATCTGGCACTTGAACCCTCAAAGTTTCTTCAGAAGCAAAAGTTCCTTTGAAATGTGACATGGTGCCCATATGTCTGTGTCAGTTTTCAGTAACAATTTATGAAGCACTCACACAAAATGTCCAACTGGAAAGTTTTAGGGAATTTGTCACGGACACACTGCCCTGTTTTACTACATTCGTATTAGAATTTCACGAACGTTTCACGAAGACAAATATTACGCCTGTGAATGTTACAAGGGATTTCAATTTGTGATGTAATGTTACGAATGTTGTAAATGTAAGGAGCATTATATAATATGTATACACTTTGGTACCATGTCACATTAACTTTTTTGACAAATTGAACTGTAAGTCTCACTAAATGTCAAATATGTTAGTGCGACAGAGTCCTAAAGTGGGTACATTGTATTGCTCATGACTGTACATACGGACTATCATGCAAGGAGATCTTTACTTATCACAGGAAAGCTTTTTACTTAAGCTTTGTACTTAGGTATTAGAATACGTATTTAGCAACTACTTACTGCTTCGGCGATTTTACGAAAGTTTACGAATACGAATATCGACTCGTATATAACATAACATAAACAGCCTATACACGTCCCACTGGTGGGCACAGGCCTCCCCTCAATCACCCGGAAGGGGTGTAGAGCATACTGCACCACGCTGCTCTACTGCTAATAGCTGGAATCAACGGCTTAACGAGCCCTCCTAAGCACGGAATTATCTTACTTTTGCAGACAGGTGGTTCAGGCCGACTATTGACTCTACTTTTCGGTAAACGTTAAAAAAAATCTCTTCTTTTGCTGTGGCACTTAATAGTTCGTTAGTAAAATTACAATTAGGGGTAGTCAGCACATACATCGCAAGATGAACTAAATATCCACGCCTCACTGAGCTAACAAACCCATATCATTGATCACCTATCACGTTGGTCTACTTAATCAATCTCGGGGAAACGGTACTTGGTGCATCATAACTTGCACCTGTAACACCCCCATTGGGAATATTATCGTGAGTTTTCATTTATATTTAACGGCCTCCGTGGTCCAGTGGTTGAGCGTTGGGCTCACGATCCGGAGGCCCCGGGTTCGAATCCCGGTGGGGACATATCACAAAAATCACCTTGTGATCCCTAGTTTGTTTAGGTCATTACAGTAAGATGATCCGTGCTTCGGAAGACACGTTTAGCCGTTGGTCCCGGTTACTACTTACTAATGTAAGTAGTGAAGTCGTTACATAAGCTATGTCAGGCCTGACACCAGGGTTGATGAGATTGGTATTCCACCTTACAACCCACACGATAAGAAGAAGATTTATATTTTAACGTACTTATTTATTGGTATTTCGTAGAAGAAGAAAAGCACTTATTTCTGCGAATTATTTGAATGTATGTTTTCTGACATAAATCAATCATTTTTGGCACATAGAGCCGCTTGACAACCTATTGAAGATAAGTATAATAATATTTGTAAGCAAGTATTGAATGGCAGATGTGTATTTTTGTATTCAATACGTATTCGTATTTTTATACGAATACTCGTGTTTTGACTACCTGGGTGGGTACTCAAAAAAACGATAGTAAAAAACGAGAATTGATATTCATAACTGTCTAGATAGATTTTGTCTGAACGAACTGGAAGTCTAAATACATAGACTTTATACACATAACCTTACTTTTTGAGTCGCCGCAGACGGATAAAAAGGCAATTCATCTAAATAAAGCAATATTGTAATTTGACATTTGCGGTATAAAAATAAGTTCGCAACGTCACGAGCTCTGTTACAAAAGGAATGAAAACAAATAGAAATACGTATTGAATACAAAAATAACGACATAAGAACAACATGAGCTTACGTCTATATCCCAATTGGGGTAGTCAGAGGTACTTCCATCGCAAGTATTGTAATATTATGATCAGTGGACAGTGCGCTTATATGGCGCGCGATTAGCACCAATAGGTGGCGCGTTTATTTTACTCGCTATAGTGTCATTTTTATAATAATAATTTTACAGAAGGCGAACATTGTGTTTACCTTCTAACCTGACCAGCGCTCCTGAATACTTAATAATTACTGCACTTAAGATAAATTAATAACTCATTGGGGCAAGTCCGGTACCGGGAACAAAAACGCATAGACAAACAGTAAATACTTACGGGAAAATGAATACCGTTTATTATTTCAACACAACGTGATGTCGGTCCAAGGGACATGTCTCCGTTTGGCCACTTTCTTCCCGGGGCAGCTGCGACCATAGTGACTGAGGAAGCGGGCGCGGGAAAAGTTTATCTTCCTCTTCCTACCCATTTTGGATGCGTAAAAAAACATAAATAGCCTATACGTCTCACTGCTGGGCTCAGGGCTCCCCTCAATCAACCGGAGGCCACCATCCCCCAGTGGAGCAGCGTGATGGAGTATGCTCCATACCTCCTCCGGTTGATTGATTGATTTTGGATGCAATTATCAAAAATCCCGTTTCATTTCGTTTAAAATTGTGCTTAATAAATTACTTACAATAATTATGACATTTACTTAATGTTAATTGCCTAAGTGGCGGCCAATCAGCTCGCGACAACAAACGCTTCAGAACCCCGATACCGACCCCACCGGCGTAGTCGACGATTTTCCTCATTCAGCGCTTACCTTTCTTTCAAGTATACGCCCTGTGTAGTGTACGCCCTGAGACAAGGTTCACGCCCAACTGGACCCCGTCAGGCCTGTTGTCTTAAATTTACCGGGTGAGAGCCCTCAGCGCTTCCCATTTGTACGGCCAAGTAGGTAATGCCATTTGTGGCAAGTTTACAATAAGTCTCGTCAAAAAAATATAATAATTGGATTCTATAAATCGAATCTAGCCTCCATTTACTTCACTTCCCTTTCCCCATATTCCATTTTATTTCCATTTTTCGCGGTCCTGTGCGTACTCCGGCTAGTCCCTCCGGCAAGTATCCAAGTCGTCAAGCCATCTCTTTCGAAGTCTACCAAGACGCCTACTGCTCAGGGTGCTTGTGACAAACAAATTAATTAATTGAATTTATCATCTCCCTAGTATTATCCCGTTTTTCACAGGGTCCGCTTATTTAACCTGAAGATTTGACAGATCCGGTTTTTTACAGAAGCGACTACCTGTCTGACCTTCCAACCCGCGAAGGGAAAACCAGTCCAATACAGGTTAGGTCACATTATACCTTCGAAAATGCGTTACTCGGGAATGTGGGTTTCCTCACGATGTTTTTCTTCGCCTTTGTACGCGTGATAATCATTTTATGATCCAAACTTGAATTCGAAAATCATTGGTTTAGGCCTGTGCTGGATTCGAACCTGCGATCTCAAAGTGAGAGGCAAGCGCTCTATGAACTGGGCTACCACGCTTCGTAATTGGATTAGTATATAAAAATCAATTCTAATTTAAAAAAAAACAATTGGTCGCTAACATTGCTAACTGACGTATCTGAAATTTTAGGGGAATCTGATTTGCACCTTTTGCTATTGTCAATAAGACACAAATTATTTTACAAAAAATTGCAGGTACGTCAGTTTGCAAACTCAGCCACGAATTATAAACATGCTCGGCTTAGGGGACAACTCGTCCCAGTCTTAAACTGGGCCCAGGGACGAGTTTGCTCTTTTCTAATTTGATAGTGGGTAACTGGGCCCACTATGATTCAGTTGTTGGGACGGTTACACCATTGATTATTTTCGTCCCTGGGCCCAGTTTAAGACCGGGACGAGATGTCCCCTAAGCCATACCTGGATTAGGCATCATGTTTTTATCCGCTGCCACCGTTTCTTGTGAACGCACCGTTAAGGGGAAGAAAACGGGGCACTTTACCCATTTTTCCCCGCGAGATTAGGGATCCGCGAGTGACTTCCGATTCTAACGCAGCTCCTTAATGTTAATGCGACGGCAAAGTGGTTTGGTGTGACATGGACTACAGACGAGGGACCATCGACATGTCAGACGAATTTCCAATACCTCTTACTAGAAAATAGCGGCCTAAGTGGTCCAGTGGTCCTTTAGGCTTACGACCCGAAGGTCCCGGGTTCGAAACCTGAGGACACCCTGGGTTGGATAAGACATTGCAGGTGGATCACCTGATTGTCCGAAAGTAAGATGATCCATGCTTCGAAGGGCACGTTAAGCGATCGGTCCCGACTACTGTTTACTTATAAGTATGTAGTCGTTACGTGAGTCATGTCAGGTGCCTTTGACGGCTCAATAGTAACCCTGACACCAGGGTTGATGGGGTCGATCAGTGGTGTCACAACCCACATGAGTGAAGAAAAAAGACGAACGGTCACGAGTACTAATATGTACACTTTGAAACCATGTCACATTAACTTTTTTGACATATTAAACCGAAAGTCTCATTAAATGTCAAATATGAGAGTGCGACAGGGTTCTAAAGTGGGTACCTACTTGATATTGCTCATGACTGAACAAGAAAATTCATATATTATAAGTATTTCTTATTTTTTTGATGGGAGATGTCTATAGAAAAGGTTTAATACGATCTACTCTGAACCGGCGTGCGTGTATGAAACGATTGATAAATGGGGAGGATGCAAGAGAAGGGTGTCAGGATCGAAGGAAACTGAATTCATAGTCTCTGCTTACCCCTAATGTATGTATGTGTATTTTGATAATTTAATAAGGGATAAGCAGAGGTGTTAAGCCGTTGGTCCCGGCTATTAGCCGTAAAAACACCTCCACCAACCCGCAGTGGAGCAGCGTGGTGGAGTATGCTCCATACCCCCTCCGGTTGATTGAGGGGAGGCCTGTGCCCAGCAGTGGGACGTATATAGGCAGTTTATGTTTAAGCAGAGGTGTACGTAAAGTATATACACCCCTCCTCGCCTGCTATATTTAAGTCCCATGTAATAGCATCATCATCATCATCAGCCGTACGACGCCCACTGTTGGGCATAGGCCTCCCAAGGATCTCCACGACGATCGGTCCTACGCTGCCTGCATCCAGCGGCTTCCCGCGACCTTCACCAGATCGTCGGTCCACCTTGTAATTGCGTCGTGTAGTAGCGCCTTGTAATAGTTAACCTAACCTAACTAACGTCTTCGGACGTGATTTTAATAATGTAAAAAAAAGCAAAAACACGACCCAAAAATAAAAAATAAATAAGCTAATACTCTCTGTCATTATTTAAGAGCTGCGCTCTTGTCAGTGGAGTAATCGCCATTCCTCTATTCTTCCCGCCAAATCATTATACGACACGACCTGTACCTTCTCTTTTATTTGTTTCTAATACTACTTATTTTAGATTGGGTAGACAGGCAGTCGCTTCTGTAAAAAACCGGACCTGTCAAATTTTCAGGTTAGGTAAGCAGACCCTGTGCAAAACGGGATAATGCTAGGGAGTTGATGATGATGATGATGACTTAAATTGAATAAGTACACATTACAAACCATTGACTTCAAAGTGGCGAGTCATCAATTTAAGTTTGGCTAATACCTTGGATCGTTCAACTGGCTGGAATTCCCGAGTCGAAGTTAATTTCTCTTGGCATGGCGCATGGCGGAAATAGTTAGCCTGGCGTTCATTTACTTCGGAAGTGCTACTGTTGCAGACTCCATTAAACGATTGCTTGGCGCTACAGTTGTGATACTAGTTATCGCCTTATGGTGATGCGTTTCAATCAGCTAGGTAACGTTCAAATTAATTTTAAATTTTTATTCACATTAAATAGGGTTCTACAAATGTTATGTTATTAATAGTCGCTTCTAGTTCTATTATTTCTAATACATTTTGATTAAGTAAAATTACTTATCAAATTCATTCTTTTCTTAAGTGTGTTATTTTATGGGTTCAATGAATTATTCAACCGAATAAAACATATTTTCGAGCAGCTTTTAAATTGTTGCATTAAATATTTTTATGCACTCCGTGGTCCAGTGGTTGAGGGTTGGGCTCACGATCCGGAGGTCCCGGGTTCGAATCCCGGTGGGAACATATCACAAAAATCATTTTGTGATCCCTAGTTTGGTTAGGACATGAAAAGTAAGATGATCCGTGCTTTGGAAGGCACGTATGTAGTCGTTACTGATGTAAGTATGTAGTCGTTACATGAGCCATGTCAGGAGCCTTTGGCAGTTCAGTAATAACCCTGACACCAGGGTTGATGAGGTTGGTACACCTCACAACCCACACGATAAGAAGACTGGGGACGAGTTTTAATAACATAACATAGCATCACGTCTGTATCCCCAGAGGGGTAGGCAGAGGTGTATATGCACATTGGAAGCAATCCTATTGCAATTGGCCGGGCACGAATTAAGTACTATAGATAATATTATATCTTAAAAATCACAATATCTTGAAAGCTACACTTCGCAAAAGCCCCCTCTAATATCCCCCATGAAGTTGGCAACGGTCTGCAAGTGACATGGCGTCATCAATTAATCATTTTGAACAAAAAGTTTCTTGCTGCATCCTAAACAGGATATTTCAATTAGAGCCGCCATATTTGAACTCAAGCACGGTCCCATGCGGGCAATTTGGACAATTTGAATCAATGACGAGTAATCAGTTTTAACAATGAGGGACTTTCCAGGCTAAGTTCCCTAAAAATAATATAGATGGCGCTGTTGAGATTAAACGTGATAATTATTCCAAAATACAATGTTACGGCAGAATCATTTATAAAAATAATTGTTGCTCGATATTTGGATCACATTGTGTATAGAATTATGTTGCTACCTATATTGCTTCTCCTTATTTTGATCAGAATAATAATGGGTGGAAGATAATTGTGCCTTGGTGTAATAAAAAAGTTCATCATTACCCAAAAACAAAGATAAAATATGCATAATAATATGTAGATGTAATAGATATTTTATATAAAAATTGAATATAGAATGACTTAGGTACTTGTTTTTAACATCGTGAGGAAACCCACATTCCCGAGAAATGCATTTTTGGAGGTATGTGACCTAACCTGTATTGGGCTGGGTTTCCCTTCGCGGGTTAAAAGGTCAGACAGGCAGTCGCTTCTGTAAAAAACCGGACCTGTCAAATCGTCAGGTTAGGTAAGCGGACCATGTGAAAATGGAATATTTCTAGGGGGATGATGAGGTACTTATTATTTAGCTATAGAAGTTGTAAACTATAGAGAATAAGAACATAATAATATTTTTTCATTGTTATTATGAGATACAGTAAAGTTAACTAAAGAAAAAGAACGAAAGAAAACATCGTAAGAAAACTAAAGAAACTTTAACTGGACTCCTTCAAAGCTTCAAAGGCGTATCTCCTTATGTAAATTGGTATAATTCTTCAGCAAAGTAACTTGCATACAAAGTAAACAGGATAATATAATACCAATAAAAGCCCACAAAATAGTAAAGCACGCAAATTGTACCATATGTGAAGCGGTTGCCGCACAGTGGATGCGCGCGCAAACATTTCGCAATAAAAATCTATTCATACCACAATAGCACGCAAAAAATAACCAGAATTTATTCGAGTGGGCTAGCATTGTTCTCTATTCAAATATCCCACGAGCCTTACGAGCTCCTATACCCTCAATATTAAAGAACAAAATCCCTTGTGAAGTCTTCTAGTGATATCTATGACAACTGTCAAACAACTCATGTGAAATGTTATTTATGAGCGTTGCCATTTTCGGGTTCGCACCCGCCCGCGTCGACATGTGTCGCGGAAGGGTTAACTACGGGTTAAAACACTGTTGTTTTCTTTATGGTTCCCCAAACAAAGGGCAAAGGGCAATAAGGGAACAGAGTTTTTACACAAAAAATACTAAAATACAGTTTTTGCGGGAAAAAAATGGCCATTTTTCGCCACAAAAGGATTAGGTTTTTGATGTCTTCATTCAAGCTTTATTGTCACAATAGGGAAGAGTAACGAGCGAGATAGTGCAATATTAAAACGTAACGGCGCAATTTACTTTGCAAATAAAATTTCGTCGAGCAATAAAAATAAAATTTTAATGCATCTAGAAATTACGAAACTCACTTAAAATTCGGCTCGGTTCGCAGTGAATACAGAATCAATTTCATGTTTTAAATTACCACTTCCACTTGTTTCCCCTGTTTTGACGAGAATAAAAGTCTATTATTATTCGCTCTTTCTACTCTACAATAAAGTTCATTTTACTAGCTTTTAAAATAGATATAAATTACCATACCGCACAGTGGTCCAATGAGTGGCACTTCATGACAATTGAATTTTAGACCGTGATACCCTCTCGAAAAAAAGTATTTTTTAACAAATGTCGCGCGGTTTATATGGGTGCAGATGGGGCCTATATACGCACCGATACGATACCGACACGATCCACAGTAGAAGGATAAGTACAAAAGAAAAAAAATAAAGTCAACTAAAAGGTATTTAGGATTTCTCTTATCCCAAATTCCAGCTCACAGATCTATGTTCAGTTTGCATGCAAAGTTATTATTAATCGAATTCGTGGAATATATTCCGAATAGTTTCCACTACGGTAGCACCTAATGCATATACTTTTTAAATACTTACATAAATTCTAACTGGATACCTTGCAAAAAGACAAAAATGTTTCAGAATCGTTTGTCTTTTGTTTTGCAATGTGGCTAACTGACATAAGTTGTAACTGGATATTTGAAAAAAATACCATAGCATCTAGAATTGAATTTTTTGCGGCAACCCAGATAAAAGAAACGTATATTACTTATAATGCTTAAGTAATTAAAAAGGAAAAGTATGTTTTCTATGATCCTGATTATATTGTTTGAAGTATTGTTGTACGTTAGTAAAAGAAATATTTGTATTTATTTTAATTTTAGCTTAAAAGATCGTTCTCTAGTCGTATAATGTAATAATTCACCCACCGGGCATTTTAATATCGGGTAGGCCGACCCATATTGGGACACTTTAAAAAACGCATCAGTAAATTAAATGTAATTGTTTGCTTGTACTAGGGGGGAGGGCATGGAACGATCATTGCGCAAGCTTTCTTTTTTAATGGATTTATGTTACGCTCGATTATCATCCGAACTGGCTTATCGTTGAGTAAAGTTGAAGTGTTACTTAATTTGTTTTATATTTTTGTTTATTTCGCACACACATTCAAAAGACATTTACAGAAAAACCCATACTCTTTCTTTGTCGCTTGTTTCTACATTTGATGTCGGAATGTTCAGAACCATCTGAACTTGCACCAAACTCACTACGACTAACCGGACTCTGTGTCCACGCGTTTTACCTAAATCCTGATAATTATGCTTTGAAAGAAAACAACATTTTTGTCTTTAGACTTTAGTTTTTAAATGGGTCCTTAGTTGGGTATTTCGTTAAAAAACAATAGGTGCTTAGTATAAAAATTTATAGTAATTGTCATTTCTAAAAAAAAGTAGGTACTTAGCTCACAAACTTTAGGATCACAAAACATAAAATAATCTCACTTTGCAACTAGCAACACACTTATCTATACCTAAGATAACACTATATCGACTTTTCCAAATATGATAGGAATAAAAAATATCTTTCCCCAAATAACTAAGTGAAAAAGCGATGACTACTACATTTTGGCGGATAAAATCCGATCAACGGGACCCTGTAGCTAATACGACCATTGTTCCACGGAGCAAACATCTGATCACAATAGAAAAAAAATATAAAGCAAGTGAGCGACTGTGGTGAGTCGACATAAGGTGCGAATGTTCCAATTTGCTGTCTATTCAATAAAAACGTATAAAACATCCCGGACCATAACTGGCCACTTGACCCTACGCATAAATTATGCATAATCATATAGGGATATTGATTTGAAATTATAGGGGAGCTTTGCATCTTATTATTATTTAGAAAGAGCATATTTTTTTTATTGCAAAAGCGGTATATAAAGCGAAAGTTGATGGTAGGGCTGGCAGAGGAAGACCGAGAAAGACTTACGATAACCAAATTGGAGATGTTCTTAGAAAAGGTTTAATACGATCTACTCTGAACCGGCGTGCATGTATGAAGCGATTGATGAATGTGGAGGAAGCAAGAGAAATGTGTCAGGTTCGAAGCAAATGGAATTCTATAGTATCTGCTTACCCCGGTGGGAAATAGGCGTGACTTTATGTATGTATAAAGTATTATTGATTGATTAATTGATTGATGTATATTTTTTTTATAACCTGTTTTGTACAAGACTTAAATATTATGAGACAAGGTACTTACATATAACATATATAAAAAGCCTATTTATGTCCCAAAGTTGGGCACAGGCCTCCCCTCAATCAACCGGAGGGGGTACGGTATGGAGCATATTCCACCACTCTGCTCCACTGAGGGTTGGTGGAGGTGTTTGGTCTAGTAGCCCGGGACCAACAGCTGAACATGCCTTCGGAGGCACGGATTCATCTTTCTTTCGGACAATCGTGTGTTCAGACTGCAATGTCCTAACCAAACCAGGATCTTACATAGTGACATTTCGTAGTATGTCCCCACCGGGTTTCGAACCTCCGGATGGTAAGCCCAATGCGCAACCAGTAGACCACGGAGGCCGTTACATTCGGATGATCTTTGGTTATTTGTGACTCTACCTACCCCATTAGGGATTACAAGTATGAGTTTATGTATGTATTGTATGTGCATTTACTCAACAAGGGTAAACACATGATATCGATAAAACAACATGGCGCGTTATCACGACACAAAAAGTAGCGCTGAAAAGCTACAGTCGAGATTTTAATTATTCATTGATGTCCACTTTGTACTGACTGGATATGTTTGTTTTTAATTAAATGTGGATAGTTTTTATTACTTTACTCGTATTTTATTAACCAATATTGTACTCATCATCATCATCATCATCAGCCGTATGACGCCCACTGCTGGGCATAGGCCTCCCCCAAGGATCTCCACGACGATCGGCCCTGCGCTGTCCGCATCCAGCGGCTTCCCGCGACCTTCACCACATCGTCGGTCCACCTTGTAGCGGGCCTACCCACTGAGCGTCGTCCGACACGTGGTCGCCACTCCAGAACCTTTCCGCCCCATCGGCCATCGGTTCTCCTCGCTATGTGTCCTGCCCACTGCCACTTCAGCTTTGCAATTCTTCGAGCTATGTCGGTGACTTTAGTTCTCCTGCGGATCTCCTCATTTCTGATTCGATCGAATATTGTACTAGTGGCTTTTATTTTATGGAACCGGATACCAAATAATAATCACAGAGAGAAAATTTAATTTAAAAGAATCTTACTCGGACTGGAGTTGAACCCGCATGCCGGGAGTAGCGTTTACCGGCTTGACAAATTCAAATTCAAAAATATCTTTATTCAGTAGGTAACATGGTTACACTTTGAATCGTCAATTTTTACATAACGAACGTCTCATCCGCTTAAAACTACTGCAGCTTATCACAACCTGTATAGCCGGGGAAAAGAAGCTGCAAGCAAAACTTCGGCACAGGGCTCTAGACGTTCTTTAAAAAAAAAAAATTCGACTTATACCTAATTTTTGTAACATGCTTCCCTAGCAATCAGCGACAAACGTTGCACACTGAGCAGGGAATTGTGCCACAGATACGCAGACACGTATAAAAACATTAAAAGTATGCCAAAACTCATTTCCGTCCTTTTTTATGCAAATTGACACGATATTTTTTAGAACGCGCGGCAAGCCTACAAAAATAAAAGTAAATTCAAACAAGTACTTAAATGTTATTACACATCAAGATTGATATACATCCCTTGGGGTCCAGTAATCCTTTTATCGCAAAAATCTCGTGTTTTCCCCAAAAAAAAATACTAAAAAAAGTTCTAACAAAAATACGCTCCTGTATTTTGCATGCGTATAAAAAGGACCTTTAAGGTAGGGTCACAATCTCATTAACAAAGGAGCATTAGATCTAATGTAGGGATTTGTTTATCTAATAAGATTTAGATGATATCTAATGCAGGTGCATTTGCATAGCGTTTGATATTTTACCACCCCACTTATTCCCTTTGGAAGTAGAAGAAGCGAAAGTGGTGTCAGAGCACACCCTGGACGCTTCATACAAACAACCTCGTTTTACACAGACACTACACATTGACGTCATCGTATATGCGCATCTGTGTGTGTGACGTCTGACGTCATACGATTGAAGACTAAACTATATCCGAGGTGGGGTGAGGTAAACCTATCAGATGCTGGTGGGGGGCGAAGACGAAACTAAACGTAGTATTAAGTATTCCTTGTTCTATGGTCAGGGTTTCGTGTGGCTCAGTTTTTTGATGTAATGGCGAACTGACTCCTCACAGACTTGTGACCGACTACCGACAATGTTAATCGGTTCTTATTAAGTAAGTATGCTATTTTTTTTTAAGTTACTTATTGTAGATTTGCCGCAAAAGGGGAGTGCTGAGGGCTCCCATCTGGAACAAAATTTAAGAGAACAGGCCTGAGGGTGCCCAGTTTGGCACATCTCAGCTCGAGGCGTCGTTTGAGAGGTCATATTTGAAATTAGGTACTAGAAAAGGTTCTACAAAGTAAAACAATTCCACCAAAAAGTTCACCCAATTTGGTCCGGTCAGGAATAACAATGGAGTTTTAAGTTTTTTTCGTAGAAATCCTGATTTAATTGAATATTTAACGAGTAGTTCCGTGAAGGTAGGGTTGAAATGCTTTTTTTTTTCTTCGGAATTTTGTCAACGGACGATCTTAGACACTTTGACCAGTAAATCAGTGGGTTCGAATGCCGGTCGAGTAAAAGAAAATATTTTTTTCTAACATGAAACACGACACGCCTCTGGGTGTTATTCCCTTCAACCCGTAGTGCAGCAAAGTATATGAAAATTTTGAGAAAGTAGGCAACACTAACTTAAAGGACTCATTAAAAAAATATTTTTCTTTTTAAAAAGCGAGAGGCAGAGGCGTTTCTTCCGCTGCCTCTATTAATCCATTGACGGCGAAGGATTTCATTAAAACCGTAAATTACGGCAGCTTACACTGCCAACCGCTTTCAACAATAATGAACTCTAGACAATTGGTACAAAAGGGATTATTTGTCTTTAATTAATGGAGATGGTTACCCAGTAGGCAACTGTGTACGAGTATAAAGACGGACATAACATAAACTCACAATCTGATCTTTCTTTCTTCTTCTATCGTGTGGGTTGTGAGGTGGAGTACCAACCTCATCCCCCTGGTGTCAGAGTTACTATTGAGCCGCCAAAGGTCCCTGACATCATGTAACGACTACATACTTACATCAGTAAGTAGTAACCGGGACCAACGGCTTAACTTGCCTTCCGAAGCACGGATCATCTCGGGTTCGATTCCCGGTGGGGACATATCACAAAATTACTTTGTGGTCCCTAGTTTGGTTAGGACATTACTGGCTCATCACCAGATTGTCCGAAAGTAAGATCTTTCTTTAAAACATCCTCTATATAATGTATTCTGACCTATCAAAAATTCAATTAAAAAAATATCTCTATTCACACAGTTACACTTGTAATCGCCATTTTTTACATAGCGAACGTCTCATCCGCCTAAAACTTCTGCAGCTTCTCACGACGTATAGCCGGGGAAAAGAACATGCAAGAAAAACCTCAGCACAGAGCCATAGACGTTCTTTAAAAAATATATATATTAAAAATAAATATATATTAAATATAATAAATATATATTAAAAATATATATATATTATTGTACAAAAATGCTGTTGACATCTGCAGCACGACCCCACAGGCAAGATAACGTACGACATTAGGCTGTGAGATATATTGTGTGTAATATGCCTACCTTCCCCCTTCGTCTCTTATCTGGGTAGAACACTTCGAACACTGGAAGTAAATATAATTACCGTCTTGGCGTTTGCTTCCCAATATCCAATTCAATTTCAATATCCAATTAGAACAAAAAGTCCAATCAGTTTCTTGTAACGTAATAAATTAACTGGTTGCACTTAATACCTCATTTACAAGTCGTTTCTTTAATAGACCAAAAACACCTACAAAAATCATAAATTATGACAACTAATGGTTCATAATTTCACCATTGTTTACAAATAATTCGCTGGGCTCAGCGACTGAACTTTTGCTCTTTAATTGCACTTATTATATTGTATATATATGTGTGTGTGTGTGTGTGTGTGTGTGTGTGTGTGTGTGTGTAGATACCTATATATATATGTATACTTATGGATATTACAGTGTTTTAATTGTAGTCACATGACTTCGAATTCCGACTCTAAACCACTGAACTCGTTTATTAGTTTATGAGTTTGAATTTATATTTCGAACGTCGATAATTGATATCACGTCGATTCCAGGATTTGTGTCAAATTAATGGCAATAGGCTAGCCCCCTATTACGTGGGACGTAATCATAGCTGGCGAGGACTTGATATGGTACTATATACCTCTGCCTACCCCATTTGTACAGTTTAAGTAACATTCCTGTTCAAGCAATAACAGTATCAGGAACGGAAGCATGTTACCGATGTTTGACGTGTGATATTATTCAACGTTAGGAGCCATTGTATCGTGAACTTTGTCAAGCTGCCTTCATCATACTGAACGTCGGGCGTGAAACAACTTCTCGTGAGGAAACTTCACCGGTAGTAGGTTAACGAACCGAGGAATTGTAATACAACGTATGCATTGCGAATGCAGAACTCTGTTTATGTTTTAGTGGAGAATACGTACACATCATTATCTTTTCATCCCCCTAGCTTTATCCCGTCTTTCACAGGGTCCGCATACCTAACGTGAAAATTTGACAGGTCCGGTTTTTTATAGAAGCGACTGCCTGTCTGACCTTCCAACCCGCGAAGGGAAACCACCCCAATACAAATTAGGTCACTACCTCTGAAAATGCATTTCTCGAGAATGTGGGTTTCCACTGACGCGGAGATGGGCGGAGAAGAGCGGAGATGTGCGGATTTGACCAATCACAGCGTTCGAGAGAGCGAAACACGAAGACGCTCTGTCACTCTCTCCCTCACGGTGATTGGTCGATTCCTGCACATCTCCGCTCCTCTCCGCCTAGCTCCGCGACAATGGAAACGCGGCCTAAAGCCTGTTGTCAATGCACTGGGTGAGAACCCTCAGCGCTCCCCATCTGTCTTTCCAAGTAGTTATTGCCAATTACGGCAAATATACAATAAGTTATATACAAAAATGTAGGTTCGTGCGAATCATCTCTTAAAGAGAAGTCTGTCTTATTATGTACCACGCCTGTTACAAAGCAGTTCAACTGGTAACATCTGTTCAGATGTCATTGACCCTAATTCCAACATGATTCACCATAGGTCAATTAATATAGTATTCTTGACATTCAGTGTTCATATCATTGAGAAAGGTTCATTGTGCTTCCGTTCATAATTTCTTAGGATTTTGATACGCGTTAATTAGGCGTTCACAGGCTTGCTTCTCAGACGAAGAGCGCAGGTTTGAACTCCGGTACCGGACTTGCACCTTCTTCTTCTATCGTGTGGATTGTGAGGTGGATTACCAACCCCATCAACCCTGGTGTCAGGGTTATTACTGAGCCGCCTTAGGCCCCTGACATGACTCATGTAACGACCACGTACTTGCATCAGTAAGTAATAACCGGGACCAACCTTACCTTCCGAAGCACGGATCATCTTACTTTTTGGACAATCAGGTGATCAGCCTGTAATGTTCTAACCAAACTAGGGATCACTAAGTGATTTTTGTGATTTGTCCCCACCGCGATTCGAGACCGGGACCTCCGGATCGTGAGCACAACGCTCAACCACTGGACCACAGAGGCCGTTAGACTTGCACCAATAAGTTATTCAATTTAAGTGCAGTTCTGACCAACACAATTGACTCGACCATTACATACAGTGATACGGCTCGCCACCTATTGCGTTGGTCTAACAGAAAGGTCGGTGAGGTGTGGGTACTTAGTTCATCTTAAGATGGATGTACAGTCATGAACAATATAATGTACCCACTTTAGGACTCTGTCGCACTAACATATTTGACATTTAGTGAGACTTACAGTTCAATTTGTCAAAAAAGTTAATGTGACATGGTACCAAAGTGTATACATATTAATGCTCGTGACCGTACCTCTGACTACCCCAGGGATATAGTCGCGAGCTTATGATTAGTTTACCAGCCAAGTAAAAAGTTTACAAGCCACACGAGAGGTATTGTAAATACAATAAGTCACGTTAAAAAAGAAGTAATCGCTGGATTCCTGGCCACAAAATAGAACGCAACAGATTGATTGAAAGATGTAAGTAATCGACTCCAACCGACATGATAGCACATCTCCATTACTGAAACTGGAGTTATAATACCGTGTATTGAAAACCAGTGAGCAGTGGTGTACCATTCCCGGGAATATTCCCAAATGGGGAATGTTCCTGTTGTAAAAAAACTCTTTAATAGTAAGGACACTAACTGCTTTTCTTCTTCAAATTATTCATTCTTATTCTCTTACATAAGTTTTGCCCCTTTTTACTGCCGGGAATGTCCCAAAGTGGGTTCTTTTTACAGCGGCCGGTTTTATTATAAAGGTATGAATAGTAAGCATCAATAAATCGGCACGGTGGTTAGCGCGACGAAAGAGCATTGTCTATTGCATTATCATTACATTGTTCGGTTTGCATATTGAATTGTGCGTTCTCTTATGTTTATGATTATGTTTTGTTTGTACTACGTATTGAACGGCAACTCTCCGCTCCCCACCAGCGGCTGAGCTAGGTTTACCTCACCCCCTCGGTCTTACTTTAGTCTTCAATCGTATGCGCGTTAGACGTCGCACACACATGCGCATGTGCGATAATGTTACTGTGTGGTGTCTGTGTAAAACGAGGTTGTTTGTATGTAGTGTCCGAGATGTGCACTACGCTAAGCATATGCAGCATTTATGTATTCTCGATTAAAACATAAACAGAACGCTGCATTCGCAATACGTACGTTGTATTACAATTCCTCATGTGTAGTGTCTGTGTATAGTCGTACGACCGAATGTCCTTTTAAAATCCAAACTGCATTGTTTAACTATTGTGACTGCAAATCTCGGCGTTAGGTGGGTATAACGAGGTTTTTTGTATGAATAGAATAGAATAGAAATTGTTTATTATAAAAGGACGCCACACACAAAGACAAGACAATAACATCACTTAAAAATTTTCACAAAACTACTACAAAAAGCATAGGAGGATGTTAGTTACAATGATCATAAGGTGGTTGTTGAAGTGTCCTGAGTGTAGTGTTGATGAAAAATGGTAGATACTGATTCTTATCAAACCCCTCATCTTTCCAGAGTGAGCGTGCCAGGGTACGCGGGCAGTCTATCGGCTTCCCTGCCAGGCGGCGCCGGCGGCGCGGCGTGGGAGCGGCTGGGTGCTGAGCTGGTGCTGTCCGCGCTCGTGGCAGGCGCCTACTTCGCCGCCATGGAGCGCCGCTGGACCGGCGCTGCGCCCGCGCTGCTCGGCAGCGCTTACTGCGCTGCTAGTCTCGTGTCTGTAAGTATATCTGTCTTTCAATCAATAAACAAAATGGACCTCCGTGGTCCAGTGGTTGAGCGTTGGCCTCACGATCCGGAGGTCCCGGGTTCGAATCCCGGTGGGAACATATCTCAAAAGTCTCTTTGTGATCCCTAGTTTGGAAAAGACATTACAGGCTGATCATCTGATTACCGGAAAGTAAGATATGCCGTGCTTCGGAAGTCGGTCCCATTTACTTATGTGAGTACGTAGTTAGTCGTTACATTAGCCATGTCAGGGGCCTTCGGCGACTTTTTATGGGGGTCTTTTTTATTACCACAAGCATAATTACATCTTCCACTCATTATTATTCTGATCAAAATAAAGAGAAGCAATATAGGTATCAAGCGACTAATATTTTTATATACTTGTGCTTCTCCATTACATTGTATTTTGGAATAATTATATACTTACCCGAGTAATGTGAAAATAGGTAATTATCACGTTAAAGTTGTACAACGCCATCTATATTGTTTTTGATGAACTTAGCCTGGAACTGGAAAGTTTCTCATTAAGAAAACTAGACTGAACATAGGTAAATACGGTAAATACATAAAGCTAGGTAGTAGACATATACTTTCGTAAGCAGCGATCGCTAACTGCTTACCTACAGGAAAAGTTTAAAACAAAACCCAGTTACCAAATACAATTCCCATATATAACTCAACTCAAACAGTATAGTACCTACCTACTTACCTATTATTTGAATGTTTGATAGAAATAGGATCTTGAGAGATAAATCGGAGCGTTCCATTCTGTGTTGTGAATAGGAACGTAGACGCCTATTATGAAACACCCACTCGGCGGACATACGTTACCTGCCTTTTGTGTGTATATGCTCCTTAAAGGACAGCTGTTCATTTTTTGTGGCATCTGTCCATTCACCCGTCTGTCTGATGGCTGTTTTGATTCCTTCGCTGATTTTCGGTTCTACGAAGACCGTAGGTACCTTTGCGTGTCTATTGTGTGTAGGTAGGTAGGTTTTTGTATAGGTACCCGGTATGCTATTTTTAAGGAGAGATAAATCAAGTATGATTAATTTTATTTGTGATTTTTGATTGTGAAAAAACATCGGAAGTAGCAGTACTAGGCGAACATACCGTAATCTTACTAGAAAACAACGAATGCGTTATCGCTAGATCGGTGAAAATATTAAGTACTTAAGTGTTTAACGTAAGTAGGTAGGTACGTACCAGTTCAAGTCGTGTTATACTTCAAGGGTTCTCAATCTTTTAAGATAATGAAACAGATAGACCTAAAATTATCGCGCGGAACACCCACAAAATACCCTTCAATTTATGGAATGGTACCCCATACTATATCAAATGATTAAAAAAATTTAATTACCTAGATATCAGAAATATTTTAAAGGCGATGATTCACGGGAACCCTGACTGTCCTACGGATCCTTTAGGTTCCGTGGAACCCACTTTAGGAATCGCTGTTACTTATAAGTGTTACTTACTTAGTAGAAGATGCCGCCATTGTCTCCTTGTGATGATGCATTGATCAAACCCTTCTTTCTTTTCAGATGCCATCACTAAACCCAGCGCGATCTTTAGGCCCATCATTCGTGCTATCGCGATGGGAGAGCCACTGGGTGTGCTGGGTTGGAGGCCTCGGCGGAGGCATCGCTTGCGGACTACTCCACGAATGGGGCTCGAGGCGGCCTCGAGGCTCCAACTCTCGGGCATCCTCGCCTAGGGACCTAGATGAGCTGGACAAGCCTACTTTCCCGACCCACCACTACAGGCACGCCCCTACTTACTGCTCCGCTGCCGCCCCTCGACCAGACAATGCTGAGCCCCTGTACTCCGGAACCAAGTCATTGTACTGCCGTTCGCCCCCGCCCGCCCGGCACACGCTGCACAGGTCAGCAGGATCCACGTCGCACATGTAACTATATGTTGTGCTTTCCTACAGTATAATTAAGGATCAGATTAGTATTACCTACAGGATCCGAAGAGGCCTAGTACATACCGCGATCAGATCCAGGATATTTCAAAAAAAGGTCAGGTTAAGAGTAGGTGCTCTAAACCGGCGAGCGTGTACAAAGTCGATGAGAGTGGTGGAAGAAGCGACTGTGGTGTCAGGATCGTAGTAAGTGGAAATACCATTATTGGTAACGACCTCTGCAGTCTTGTGATTGAGAACCGGAACCGGTTACCGGAAAGTAAGATGAGCCGGCTTCGGAAGTCGGTCCCATTTACTTATGAGAGTATGTAGTTTAGTCGGTACATTAGCCATGTCAGGGCCTTTTGACAGCACCTTAACACCAAGGCTGATGAGGTAATTCATTTGTCTTACACCACACGAGAGATTTGTGAAATACTTACCTGTCTAAGATTGAATATTCTCAGGTAGGTATCCAGTTACCACATTAGCACGCAATTGTCTCTTTCAAGAATCTATACTCCTGCATACCTACCTGCTACCTACTAAGTACCTACGAATTAGCAAAGGAGTGCATCGTAGATTATTAAACAGTTTTTTAGAACCTTAGAATTCTCCTCACAAACGGAACCTTATTTCCTACGACTTAAGCCTTTAGATTCTGATCCTTTGTTACACTGTTTAAACCTAGACTATCCTACTCTTATCACCTGTCTATAGACGTAGAAATAGTCTACCCTTTGATGATGATTAAATAAATATATAAATAATGCATGATTTATGTTGCATGTCGCTTTTAATGTTTATTTTTTACGACTTCATTGTTACTTAAAGGGCTTTATTCATGGGTGGGGCCACACGATCTCGTCATGCATTTTATTCCTACACCCGAGGCATCGGGCGCGATAGACTGGATAGGGTTATATACCTAATGAACATAAACTTCTGATGATAATAGACTAGGTACTCTAGGCGCCATCGCACTCGCGTCAGACAGAGTACTGCGGGGCAGAAGGCAAGAGGGAAACCCCTGCCCTATTTTTCCCTAAAAAAGTAGCATGGAAAATGCTGCACCGAAAAGAGCGTGGCTCTTAAATTGTTGATGAAAGTATATAGAGCCGTGGTTTCAGTTTAAAGCCCGAGCCAGGATTCGAACTCGCGACACTGACGCTACGATGTAAGTCAGGCGTTTTCCGAACATTATCAAGGAATTTAAATAAACAAAACTTGCAAAAATTGGTTATTATCACTACAGTAGAGGTGTGGTAGCACTTCGAGGTCGCAGATATTTGAACCACACCAATGATTTTCGAATTCATGTTGGAATCATAAATGACTATCACGTACCTACTCGGCGGTGAAGGAAAACTTCGTGAGGAAACCCACATACCAGAGAAATGCGTTTCGGAGGTATGTGACATATACTGTACTGGGCTGGGTCTCCCTTCGGGTTGGAAGGTCAGACAGGCAGTCATCTGTAAAAATCCGGACCTGGCAAATCTTCAGGTTAGGTAAGCGGACCGTATGAAAACAGGGTAACGCTAGGGAGATGATCATTTAGGTGAAGTACCCTTCCCCCCACCCTCGTTATTAATATTTCTTGTTAACCTTTCAGATCGCAGTCAGTGTACAGCAAAGCCAGCTCAGCAGCCACAAGTGGGCCGCTGGTGTCAGCGCAGTCGCTGCTTCTCCGCCCTTCCCTGGCGTCTGCGCAGCACGCCCTCACGCACAACCAGAATGCACACAACGCGCAGCGCGACCCTGCTTATGGTACTACCAATGCTGTGCGACCGGGGCCGGCAGGTTAGTACACTTAATATTAACATAAAACACATAACGGGGGTTAAAATGGCCACATCGAAGCAATTCATCTAAGATAGCAATATTCCTATTTGACATTTGTTTGCATTGCGCACTTTATTTTATATGCGCAAATGTCAAATTGCATTGTTAGGTGAATTTCTTCAATGTGGCCTTTTAACCCCCACTTTTATATTTCAACAAAGATAACATTTTACAAGTCTCAATGCGCGGTAAAAATTGGATCTGTCAAATATGTCAGCTAGTGTTGTGACTTTTATAGCAGTGATCAGTCGATATTAGGTCGATCGATTCGTTTCTATCTACGTGAATCACTTTTACATTACTTACTTTTAGGTAGCGATTGGTTTACCAACTGCAAATAAGTTTGTAAATAATCAACAAATATAGTATAATAGTTTACAGACAATAGGTTTTCAACGGCAAATTCAATACCTCGGAACCATCGACTATCATTGACCGGCTTTTTTAATTTTCATTATTTTCCAGGTGCAGCAGTACAAGAGCGCCGCGACTCGGTGTATTCGACGAGCACCCGCCGCGGGCCGCTGTCGTCCGACGACAGCGCGTACGGCACGTACACGCGCGCGCCCTACCGCGCGCCCGCGCCGCACGCCGCGCCCGCCGGCCTGGCGCCGCATGCGCACCCGCCCGACCACTACTAGCGACGCGCCTCGCAGCACAATATTGCGCTGCTGTTCGACGTTTGAACTTTCAAACGTGACTTTTCAACTCATAAAAGTGACCGCTTTTGAACTGTTGAACTTAACTTTTGAACTACTTAAAGTGATTAAATATATGAAACAATACATCGGGTTCTTTGTGAACTTTCTGTAGTTAGTGACGTAGAAAGTTAATAATGAATGTAAACACGTGTGCACTTACATCGCATTTATTAATTAAGGAATTGTATGTTCGACCTTATAATGTAACCTATATGCCTATTGAGTCCAAAATAAGTATAAAAGCTAAAACCCGACTACGGAAAAATGCGATCTTAAAGGTATGAAACAAGAAAACTATGTATTGCGTAATTGTCAAATAAGTACAAAAAAAAATGTATAGGTACATCTAATAAGTAGAACTGATTCTACTTGCTTTAACTTCGGCGTAGTCGGGTATAAATAGAAGCCAAACCTTGATGCCAAACCGTGCACGTAACTTACTCACTGTAGAAAACGAATGCCATGGGTAGTTTCCTAGGTCAAAGATAAATTATGAAATTCTGATTACTAAATAAAGACAGATCTAAATGTGACAAAAAACGTGTTTCTATTTAACTTATTTATGAATTTGAATAAAGAAAAACATAATAAGTGCGACATTTTGTCACGTTCTTCTATGACGTCACAGGTTGTTCACACTCATAGGTTGGTGTTTTATACAAATTCCATAGTGTTCTTTATTTAAACATTTCCCACGCATTTGAAATTCCCGCCCTTTCCCTTTGCCATTTGACAAGGACAGACGGAACGACCGCCATATTTAAAAGAAACCACTTCTTCCGATTGCCGCGCGGACTACGCAAGTACCTCGCATCAAATATTAAAGAAAACCTCAAAAACCTAAATAAAACCTACATGGAATGCATTCCCGACGATTGTGAGTGTTTGTGAAGTGAAAACAATATTGGATTTAACATTGGCGAGACAAACTGTAAGTTTTTTCCTAATTCTTCCACTGTCGCAACCCCCCTCCATTATATTTCATACACATAGTAATTTTGTGTTTTCACGTTTAGTAAAAAGTAACTGATTTGACTAGTTGGAAACTACCCTATTATTATTAACTATAAGTAGGTACCTACTACTATAGGTACCCATTACTACTATTACAACAACTACTACACTACTGATAAGTACTATAGGTAAGTATAGGTACACAAAAACACATGAATTTTACGACAGAAAATTCCACTTGTTATCGACTCAGAATCGTGGTGTGAATTGTTCCCCAGTTTTCGTTACGATGTCACTAACACCCTGTGTAGCGCGCCGAAATAATGGTAAGTATGATGCAATGAAAATATATGAATATCCATTTGCCTATATACTAGAATCGTGCACAATTTAAGTATAATACCTAATAAATAAGTAATTTTAAATTGTTGTTGAATTTTACTAACGAGGACCAAATAATTCCAAAATATTATAAACTATAACATGTGTTTGTGTAGTTTGTCAAAAGAGGGTAGAAAATAATTATATTTGTAGCTCTGACAAAGCTGTTGGCTATCTCATTGGTCAGCAAAGCATTCACGTGATTGGTTCGACACATACCAGTGTTGCCAGCCATCATTCTCACTTATGACGACTGCAAAAAGGAGGATCTTCATTCGAATGTACATTATTTTTTCTACTCTGTTTTGCCAAACTAAACCCTTGACCTTATTGTATATTTAGTTTTTTAAAGATAAGTTTTCTATTTAGACTTTTCTACGTTGCGATCCCATTTTAAGACAATGTATCTTCCAATGTATAATATTATTATCCGTGCTAAGAATACCTAGGTTAGGTTTTTATAATATTATAATCTGGTACCTATATCTTAGGCATAAACTCATCAAGTACCTAACATACCTACTAGTTTCTTTGTACAGATGAGATTAGTTACAACATATAGACGATTGGACACTTGTTACATTAAAAGATTAACCCTATCGTTTTTAAGATATAACATTGTTAACTAAAAGACTTTAAAATTTAGGAAATGTTACTTACAAATGTAAAATATTAATAACATTTACCTCTATTTGCAAAATGTAGACACATTTTATAAATGTTATAAAATAAGATTAAGACTTTTCTATCGATTATCTTCATATTCGTAAGCAGGTACCTACGTAATTATGATGCATAATACTAGATTTAAGCCGCGTTTCGAACTGGCAACATTTGGCGCGAGACATGTAGCGCTTCAGCTGGCAACGTCGCGCGCTGTTACGTGTTGCGCGCTAATTGGTGCCTAGTAGATACGAGGCTATAGGTAAGCATTCGATTCCTGCAAGATAAAATTAATTTTAAGTCCGTTCAGAAAACTATTATAACATAAGTGAATAAGAAAGCCAACAAAGTTACAATTACCGAAAGAACACTTTCTTTTGCTTCCCTTGCGATAGCGTGTCAAACTGATATTGCCATAATATAACAAAAAAAAAGGCCTAACATGAACCTAAAAAACCCATTAAAACGCTCTTCCATAACTTGTGCCATATTCCCTTAGAACATCCTGTGCAAGTTTGTCAATATACGTAACTCTTGTAAACCCTTATTTTTTATTATGTTTTAAAATAGATAGTTTAATATACTTTTATGGAATGTTGTAAATAGGTATTCGTTACAATACTTTGTTATAAACAGTATTATTACGTAGAAATTAAATAAAATAAGACTCAAATATCTACTTTATATCTTCCCGCGTAAAAAATAAAGGTAGATTGTAACAACGAATAATAATAACTACAATTTATTATAAAGTAATTCACATGTAAAATTCTAATAATTTAAACAGGAATACTTAGGGCAGATCACCAATGTTACCATTTAAAAAATATCCAAACATCCGTTAGTTCTTTTTTTCAACTTTGTTTTCAACAAAACCAGTCTGATCAGAATATAGCGTGCTAAAATGTTTGTAGATAAGTAATTAAATAAAAAAGTTAATTAACTCTGCTGTAAATAGTTTTTAATAAATTCATTCCAAGTTTTTAATTCGTTTTATTTGACTGGTGTTTTAGATCTTTCAGGTTTTTTAGATATTTCAACTATTTTCTCATATATTAAAATGATTGGGGTACTCAATACCATTGCCTACATATCGTAAACAGTGGGCGTCCGAAAAAAACCTATTGCCTGCTCGCTCGCACTCAAGCATGCACTCGGATCAACATCATGGATGCGAGGGCGGGGTAGTTCGCTTCACTATATCCATCTCTGTCTGTCATGAGATTTATTTGAACTCGTACCTTCTCTTTCCTAGGATAGGCGCGGTATACAGTCATGAGTATTTTTTCTGTTCAATGAGTAATATCCTGTACCCACTTTAGAACCCTGTCGCATTTGTATATTTGACATTTAATGAGACTTACGGTTTAATTTGTTAAAAAAGTTAATGTGACATGGTATCAAAGTGTATAAGTACGTATTAGTACTCGTGACCGTACATGACGACCATGGCAGTACAGCACTCCCAATCAGACTATGATAAAGAGTTGAAGCACCTCATAACACTTTCCTATGCTTCTATCCTTTTATGTTACTTATAATCGCCATTTGCTAGAGCGAGAGATCGACCGCACGCGGCAGAATTGACGAGACGATAGCGTTCTTAAACGTGTCGTTCTCTCTCGCTCTAGCAAATGACGATTATGAGTAAGAGAAAAGGATAGAAGCATAGGAAAGGAAGTATGGGAAAGTGTGGTTTATCTAATGATGATGATATGAGGTGATTGAAAAAAATGAAACAATATATGAGCGGCAACACACATTTTTATTGTGAAGCATATTGTCTAACACCTCGTACACAGTGCATGTGCCAGTTTTAAATTTCCTGTAAATTTTCTATTACGTAGCTGGGGTTGCCATGCAATGGTCTTTCCATATTTTTATTGCCATAATTAAAGGTAACTTTACTTGAATTGTCATTGTACATAAGTGATATTAACACGTTCCCTGTGCAAGCCAAAATCAGACAATGAGCCCGTACGTGCAATTTTTTTTTTTTATAATAACGTAGGATGTTGTAGATATGGACGGAATATGGCAAGAAAATCATTATCGGGGAAGCCCCTTTTCAGTATTTTCCGATTTTCCGAGTGCCCCACATGTGGTGCATACACGCACGAGCTTTTCGTTTCGTGCCTCACATATGGTTACATGCACGTATGAGTTCCATATGATGTGCCATACTTGTGGTGCAAGCACGTATGAAGTTTTTTTTATGAGGGTAGATTCAATTTTCAATACACCTACACGATTCTAGGCGACACCCGTCCGAAAAACTTGCTTTTGGTATAAGAAAATCGCAGCGGATCTGATGTCAGTTGCTGTTGTAAACTCAATTTTGATCTACAAGGAACTGAATCCTGGTACTAAATTTTCACTTTTGAATGGTCATGAGAAAATTATCAAGCATCTCTTGGGCATTCAAGAAGATGATTCTGGAGCTGGACGATCAATTAGATCTAGCAATTCAAGCAGTTCAATTCGTTCCCAACATAGATTGACGAAAATTCCACGGCGATACGATAACAAAATATTTCGAAAACGTTGTACTGGCTGCTACAAAATCTTGAATGAACAAGGCTTGACACCTTCTGATGCTCGTAAAAAGGCGAAGAAAACTGACACTCAATGTGAAACTTGCAAAAAAGCGTTTTGTCTTAGTTGCTACAATGCATCCCATAATTTTTAGTTTATTGGTTTTATATGTATTTTTTTTTTCAAAAGGCTAGTTCTATAGTTTGTTTTCGTTTCATTTTATTCATTCAGTGATGCATCCTTGAAATAAATAATAAAAAAACAATAATAAATAAAAAATACAGTCCATTTAAATGTTTTTTTTGACGTTGATTATCTGGCAACATTGCCCAAAATGTCCTCCGGTAATAATATACTCTGTTTCACAATTTCATAGCTCATACGTGTAAGCTATTTTCAATACTTAAACTCACACGTGCAAGATTTTACAACCCTATAACTTTACAAGGGGGTGTGACCCATATGTGAGGCACCCACGTATCATTTATACCTCAAAATGCCCCACATGTGGGTCATGCACAGGGAACGTGTTAATTAGATGACAATCATATTTTAATCATACTTTTAAAACATTTTAGCAATTACATTTCTAGTTCAAAAAATACTGTTTTTGCTGTAATGTAATTTAAAAAAAACTGTCCAGTAACTATTTATTACAGCTTTTATTTAGCCTAGCAACCCTAACTAGCTGTCAGTCACATCACCGTTCTATACACTGTACCTTCGAACCTTGTAAAAGTTTTATGTCGAAGAGCTCCTTAGGGTAGTTTCCAGCTAGTCAAATCAGTTATTTTTACTAAGCGTCAAAACACGAAATTACTATGAAATTTGTATGACAAAGCAACCTGTGCCGTCATAGAAAAATGTGACTAAATGTCGCACTTATTATTACATTTTTTTTTATTAAAATTCCATAAAAAAGATAACGTTTTTGTCACCTTTTTATCTGTCTTTATTTAGTAATCAGGATTTCATAATTTATCTTTGACCTAGGAAACTACCCAATTATGTAACCATCCCATCCCATGGTTACTTATTAAAACTATTACAAATAAAAAATATACAAATGTAGATTTTAAAATAAAATTTATTTTATGGAACTGCTTATAATTATAATACAAACATATAAATTATTATTTATTGCTGCTGTTGTCAAAATATAAAAATACAAGCATTATACGCTAAGTCGTCTTGTATAAGTCCATGTGAGCATACGTCGTTTATTTGAAGCACATTAAAATAAATTCAATGAAAGCTAAAATTATTGTTTACTATATTTTCTTTCATAGATAAACATTTTGAATACATTTCAACATAGCACGGTATACAAAAAAACAAGCTACAAATTCTAATAATCTTGTAAATTGTGCAAAATTCTTAGCTGCTTTCTCGAAGAAAATTATTAAAGTTCATGTATAAAATCATGTCTATTTTCCCATCGCACCGTATTGGCAGTTATTTTCTAATGATATACATTCCGAGATAAAATTATGTCACTTAAAACCCACAAACTATACAACGAATATTACAAAAGTATTGACAATTTAACAGAGACTATTGAATTTTGCATGGCAAAACTATATTACATACTGAAAATTATATAAATAATTAAATTACATAATAAATACACGGTTAAACTATATACATTGTGAAATACTTAAAACACTTGCGAGGACATATAGTACTTGTAAAGTCGTACGCAGATTGTCGAAGAATATTTCCTTGAATAAAACATCGTGTTTTGTGTTGAGAGGTTAATGAGTGCAGTTTTTGATGAGATGATGGCAGTAAAAGTTCTTTAAAATTACCTAAATATAAAGTGTGTCACCGTCGATCGCAATGAGGGAGTTAGCAGGCCACATTTCCAAAAAATAATATAGATGGCGTTGTATAACTCCAATGTGATGATTACTTATTTTCTCATTGCTCGGGTACATAATTATTCAAATTTTGAATCTTGGAAGATTTGGATCAGATTTGCATAGGATTATGTTGTTATCTATATTGGTTCTCTTTATTTTGATCAGAATAATAACTGGGTGTAAGAACAAGAGTCATCATTTATAGTCAAAAGCAAAGATAAAAGATGCTGTTATACATGAATTTAGAAGCAATGAAGGCAACCATATTCAAAGTGGCCTGGATAATCCCTCATTCAAAAATATAGACTGACAAGGATCTTGTGGTACGTGGACGACATTAACAGAGGGCGCTGGTGTCTATTATCTCCATTTAGGTATTCCCCATTTAAAGTATGATTTGTTTGAGAGTTCTGCGGGATGATAAATGATGTGAAAAATGTGTTGAAGTTTCGTTCTTTATAATTGTGTCAAATATGAAAGTTTCACGCGTATTGGCGCGCTTGCACTGTAATGTCGTAGAATATGAATAAATAAATAACGACTGTTTTGGCTGCACGACTTTGTCTTTGCCTTTCCCCAAGGGTATTAAAAAATAACAGCTGTCAAAAATGGCTTTTTTTCGCGCGCCATAACATCCTTGTCAGTCTATACGTACACGCTTTAACAGAGAACAAAACCACATTAAAGTACTTACACTGCAATAATTATATTTTTTAAAAATATTCGCGCAAGTTTCTCATTGTAATTGTTAAACAGGATTTATCGTCAGATATATTCGTGACCACCGCGAGTGTTATGTGTCGGTGCCCGACAAATATAAGTGATTAGAGGGTAGTTACAATCACATCTTCATAGTAACAATTACGCAATAGAAAATCGATTACTTCGGCGTCGGGGAAATCAATTACTTTGTTTGGTAAGTGTACTTTTTTTACATTAATACCACGAAATACCTGTTTAACAATCTACTTGTTAAATCTGTTAGGAAAAAAACATTAGCGAAACATTAGCAAGTATGTTTTAGACACTGAATAGAAGAAAGAGGGTGGAAAGCCCCTAACGCGCATTTTATATGAGAACCGCTGTCGCCAGTTCAACCCCGTTCTCTTTTACTACTACTATTGCAAACAGATAACTATGATAGCTCTACTGCTTCTCAAATTCCATAGCAACTTTACCGGCAATGTATATTTTATGAAACTGCGATTTTATAATTACTTTCCGTAGGTAAGATACTGCTTACAAAAGTATTTTTTGATAAATAGCCAATCACACTAAGGTTCTTAGCTTTCCTCTGATAAGGAGGGATCTCCTTGCATGATAGTCGATAGTCAATTTTATTATATTTCAGAAGCACAAGACGACCTTTTAATATACTAACGCGGAGCTCCATGCGTCGTTAAGTTTGCGGATGAGTGGAGTGCAAAGTGGAAATATGAACTATTTGCTCCAACCTGTATCTTCTATTCCGTGGTTTTAGAAATATATACATACTAATACGGTTCCAATAGCTGTTACGGTGTAATGTTATTATAAGTCGGAATTCTGTACTATTACACATACCGTGAGTGTAAAAACATTCCAATCTCAAAAACTTTTTCGAATAAACCCCTATTTCATATTTGCAGATCTAACAATATTTCAAAAAACCTATTCTAAACTATCTGAGATCTACAACAAAATGCCAAATTAAATAAAATTAAGTATCATACGAAATAGCTAAGACGCTATGATGAGGTTCAATTCAATTAATTCACTATATTTTATTTAATTTGCTCAGTTAAGACACTCAATGCGAATTACATGAATACTTCCGAGTACCGTCTTCTAAACATTCATAAGTCTTTACCATTATCAAAAATTCCCTTACAATTATGAGGAAGTCCACTCGCCATAGATTAACTGATCCTTTTAGCAGATTTCAATAAAAATAATGCCTATGTCTCTGATATCCTTCGTGGGTACTTTAATGATCAGTCAATCTTTGGAGACTTAGCAAAGTCCAAAAATGTATTACACTTCTATAGAGCGTTGAAATAGCAATTTGAATCGTTGGTGGTATTCAGTGCAACACTGACAACAGCAAGAAGCCACGAGGAAAAGAGATGGATATAGCAGGCAGTGCACTATCTCTTTTCAACACGCAAGGGATTTGCTTTCAAGCATGCTTTTTTGGTTCCAATTTAGTGCTGACTACCCATATATGTGCTCATTATTAATGGTACAGAAAACCGTGGTCTTTTTAGTCCTTACGTTCTTAAAGTACAGGTTTCCTCAGTTGTAAACATACAATCGCGCCCAACCATTATTAGGTAATTAACGTAAAGCTTGTTGTACCTTTGTGATTAGGATTTTGGCAGTATAAATATCACGAATTCAAGAAGTACCAGGGAACCATGACCTGCTATTACCATTTTGCTTTCATAACGCTCCGTCAGAATCCCACCAAATCCAAGACTGGGCACAGCGCAAGTTTTGCCAATATATCTGACACAGGAACCTTGGTTTTACTTTCGCAAGACTAAAAGGACTCCCTAGTCATGTGACAGCAAAAAATAGATTCAAACGTCTCGTCCTCATAGACAAGAGCATTGACTGCGCATATTTGGCGTATCCAACACACACTGCTTTACAAACGGAAGAACAGCATCTTCATCCTCCTGCCCTTATCCAACAGCATAAATTGTTTTTATACCTATGTAGATTTAGGAGGAAAATATAAATCTCGATTGTGCGCCGTGTTCCCACTGAAGCGGAGCGAAGACGTGCAGGCATCGACCAATTACCGCGAGTGAGAACGTAACAGAGCATCCCTCTCTCTCTATCTTACGATGAGACAGGCGCTCCTTCACTATCGTTTTCGCACGTCACCGGTCCTCTCCGCAGCGGAGCGGAGACCTGTAGAAATAAACAGTCATAGCGAACGCCAGCTCAATTCCTGCAAGTGTCCTTGTCTCCGCTTTAGGGGTACGCACTATTTAGTAACTATTTTTGTGCAGTTAATGCTCTTATTCCACTGATTATAACTGTATCTGTGTGTCCATATTTGAAACATTTTGCCATGATGTCACTAAACACCTTTGATAAGTCGACAACCACTTCTGATTTTCAATCGATCTTAGACATTAATAAATATCTCGGCACAATGACATCATTTAGCTACAAACATGTTCGAGTCAGCATTACTTATCAAATAACGGCTGAACTACATCTGACCACTTTTATATGCTTCTATCCTTGTCCGCCAACCGGAACCGTAATTTCATAGAACGAGATAATGCGACCGTTCCCGCTCTTTATCTCGCTCTAGCAAATGATGGTTCTGAGAGACTGAAAAGGATAGAAGCATAGGTAAGACCGCATCGCAATGCGGTATCGTCATATGTAGTTCAACCCTAACAAAACCCATCTCTATACCACTACAACTGTTAGACCCAAATATTTATCCAAAAATTCGTCCTTGCGTACCAAATGCTTCTCTCGAACATGTGTATAGTTACATTGAGAAGCAACCCACTTTGGACACGAAATTGCAGCGATTGTATAAATACTTATCTACGAAGACCGACTAGTATAGTCAGTAGCAAATAGTTAGTGACAGTCAAGGTATACATATAGTTAGCAACATCCAGAATGTCCAATAATTAGGAACGTTCAAGGTGGCTGTATAGATAGTAACACTCGAAGTGACCAAAAACATCGGCAAAACCTGCGTGTTCAAAAAGTCGGCAAATGACTGTACCTGGAAGGTCGAGTTTGCTTCTGCGTGTTCGTACGTGTACGCAGAAGGCGAGTTCGTACGTCCAAAGTGCGTTAGGCGTCATCTAGAGATAAAACAATCCACTTTATGGTGAACGCGCACCTAGTTGCGCCACAGGTGCGGCACGCGCACAAGTCATCGAATTTTGCGGAAAAATGCGGGTCGTGCGGCGCGGAAAAGTGCGCGACGTTGCATACGATTTCATTTAAAGATTTATAAAATGCCTTAGTTTCGGCGCATGCGGCTTCCGTGACGCGTCTAGGTGCACGTTCACGTTTTGTCTCCAAATATGGACACACCAAAAAATGCGCAAGTACCCTCAATAAAAACCGTGTACCCTTAGATGAATATTGCTAAGTAGACAGAACTCGTGCCAGAAGCGTGGGGCGGTGACGAGCACTCGCCGAGCTCAGCACACGCAGCCGCCCTCACCGCCCTCCTGTTCACCCCCCAGCGGAGACTGCGTCTGCAGATCCACAGCTGGGTAACGGTCAAGGACTTATTGTTGGGAATGGGGTAAGTACATACACTTATTCAGGTATTATTACAGAACGTCTAAATACATATCATAGTGTTATTAAATTCTGACACAAACTCCAAAAGTCACTAGTCATTAATATCTTATCGTGTGGATTATGGTCATTTATATAATAGAGTAACTAATATAGGTACTACGCTGCTATGGACGGATACGTAAAAGGGAAGAATAAAATATACTAGCTATTTATTTAAATAGCTGCTACTTCGAAACTCCTGTAGCTTTGTAGTCTATTAATATTGCAATATCTTTAGGACTATAATGTGACCTTTTAACCCCCTTGAGGGGTGTTCTCATTTTAAATTGTAACTCATTTTCAATCTTGACGTGTAGAATCCTGTGCTGTGATTGGCTAAATATCAATGAACTTCCAGGAGTTGTCAGTTTCAACCAATCACAGGATAGGATTTATTTATGTCAATATAGTGAGTTGCAAGATACGACCTCTGATTTTCTACATAACTCACAGTACATAATGGTGCTTATTCCTACAGACACCAACTTTATTTTAATTTAGTTTGTTTGTTTTCAAACTAGCTTTATCTCTGTCTTGCACCCGTTGTAAGTGAAGGACGTCACTACTATCTGCCAGAATCAACATCCAGTCTATTGTTGTATAGTAAGAACATGTTGTGACTTGTTTAAAACTAAGCCCTTTTATTGGCTACTTAATAGAGAGTGTTGTAAAAAGTATAGCCAAATTAAAAGGATTAAAAAAAACTAACTAATCACACGTTCTGTCGTAAATTCGGTAAATAAAGAATTTTATACTCCAAATTCGAAGGATTTTAAGGAAAACTATTAGCTGGTGTTTTATAAATTTTATTTAAAATATTATCAGCGTGAGGTACGGATATTTACACAATAAAGTTAACGACTGCGTCACACAAGACACCATATTGTATTACGTACTCTAGTGTACAAAATTAAAAAGAAGGCCAACGTCTTATAAGGAAGTCAAAGAATTGGCCTTTGATAGACAAGAATAGAGAATGCTACACCGACAAGAGCGTGGCTCTTAATGTATTTCTGTAATATCTCTGTAAGATGACAACCCATAGTCATGATTATGAAAAAAAGCTATTGCGCCTTGTTATACTTTAAATCATAAAAAGCATTATGTTTAATACTATTTGTTTAATGTTCAATTATAAAAATTGAAAGTAAAAAAGACAGATAGTCGATATACTGTTATCTAATCTCTACACTGATGAGTACGTAATACAAATATGGAAATATAAATTGCAGCACGAGTGATTCCGCGCTATATCGGTGTATAAAGCAGCCTTCAGATATGTCGATAGCGAAACTATTTATGTATACGCTTGCATAGGTGAAAATTAACTCAATACGTTGTCATTGTATTTGATCAAACAAAGTAAAGAAATACCGCTTCATTACAAAACGAAGACGAAAGATAAACTAGATTTAAAATAATAATTCGCGCAACGAAAGAAGTGCACGGATTTTAACACGTTGACAGTCCAGTGATCCATATAGGGGTCACGACAGACTAGCTCCATACGTCCGTGACCCACACATGGGTCACTAAGAATCGAACAGGTACGCACTAAGGGCGGGTGCTCCACTTGGATCCCGAGTAACTTAGCAAAGGTTTATATTATGCAGCATGTTTGATGAATGCTGAAGAGACTGTTTGAAGGCTGAAGAGGTTAAACAACCTCTCTACATTCAGAGAAGGTTCTGAAAGTGTTATAATTAAAGCGTTATTTTTTACCATCTGATTTTTGCACGAACGAGTCAATTTCCATCCTAGCAAACTTGAGTACAAAATTCGTAAAAGTCAAAATAAGTTACAAAAATAATTTATTACAAGCCCATTGTTTTATTAATATTACAAAATTATCTATAAGGCCGAACACAGTAAGATGTTAGTTTCCAAATAAATATACACAATACAAATTATAATTATTATTGAACGTAAAATTATAAACCTTACTGGAATGATCCTTATAATGTTAACATATTGAAATGTCATAAAAATCTGAATAAAAGCTAGCAGTGATAAATCTCACTAATTAAAAGTTTTAGATAATGTATAAGAATCATAAGATTTCACTTAAGCGCTAAGTAAATAAATAATACTAATGTACATAGATCGGGGCGGTTCGGCCTACGCAACTGAATATTAACCATTGATGAAGGACTTTCCAGGCGCCGTTCCTCGAAAAACAATATACATGGCGCTGTACAGATTTTCCTTCGTTTAACTTTCTAATTTTTTGGATAACAGACATATGCATCTTTTATCTTTGTTTTGTGGTATAAATGATTCCATCCACCACTTATTATTCTGATCAAAATAAAGAGAAGCAATATAGGTAGCAACGTAATTCTATACATAATGTGATCCAAATGTCAAGCAACAATTATTTTTATATATGCTTCTGTCAATAGATTGTATTTTGGGATAATTATGTACCCGAGTAATGAGAAAATAGGTAATCTTCTTCTTTGCGAGTCGATGGCGATCGAAACTAATTTTTTGCTGACCAATAATTGGCCACGCTTACGGCATTGTCAGTGGCTTCGTACAGGTCTTTAATAGTGCAGGTGTTAGGGCACTTAGGTAGGGTAATTATCACGGTATAGCCGTTCAACGCCATCTATAATTGTTTTTGGTGAACGTAGCCTGGAAAGTTCCACATTTTGGAAATATCTGTTTAATTATTTAAAGGGGTCTTTTAAAGCGAATAAATGAATTATTTATTTTGTATGTATGAGATCGGGATATTTCGGTCCATTTTGGGGTTTTGTGAATGCTAACTCCGCCGGGCGCATTATGTCCTCTACTCAAATGGTCCATTATTAAAGCACATAATAACGGGTTCTTACCGCGTTTAAAATGGGGATATGAGACTCCCGATATTTCGACACTGTTGCAAGTGCCATGATCACGGGATGACTGATGAGATTGGAGTGGAGTAGGTAGATCCATACCCCCATCATATCCCCATTTAAACGCGGTAAGAACCCGTTATTATGTGCTTTAATTATGATAATAACCGCGTAAACTTAAAACAATGTATAAATGGTCCATTGTCCAACATACATACATACATACATAAACTCACGCCTGTAATCCCTAATGGGGTGGGCAGAGCCACAAGTAATCAAAGACAACTTGCAGCCACTGTTAATACGATGTCCATTGTCCAATTCTCACCTATATCATTTATTGTGTTCCACATCTTATAAGGCGAGTAGGTGGTGAGGTGTATCACTGTATATAATAGCCGAAACAACTGTGGTAGTGAAAACTACTTTAATAACTCATTGGTGCAAATCTGGTATCGGGGTTCGAACCGGCGCTTCCCGTTTGAGAAGCAAACCAGTGTACAGTCATGAGCAATACAATGTACCCACTTTAGGACTCTGTCGCACTAACATATTTGACATTTAGTGAGACTTACAGTTCAATTTATCAAAAAAGTTAATGTGACATGGTACCAAAGTGTATACATATTAATGCTCGTAATGCCGTACCACAGGACCACAGTGACTCTATTTATTTATCCAAAAGCTATTCAATTTACAAGTTATACCATGTTAAAGTGGTCTAACAGTTGCAAAGTATGGAACCACCCCGACCGCGTGCTATATACAACACAGAGCAGCTCACAACTTCTAACTTGTCTACGTTAACTACGCTTGGCGCAATTATTAACATTAGAATCCAGACCTTGCCCTAAGGTATCGATTTGGTGTCCTTTTCGTTATGCTTTCCAACAGACTAAGAAAAAGAGACAGATGTTCATCGTCTGGGGGGTTAAAAAGGTCACATCAAAGGAAAAATCTAAAATAGCAATATTGCTATTTGACAGTTGTTTGCATTGCGCACATATTGCTTTTTTAGATGAATTTCTTCGATGAGGCCTTTTTCCCCGTTCCTATGTCCGTTAAATTCACGACACTGGCTGGTTTTAAAAGAAATTGAGCACCGAATTAAACGTTATTTTTAATATTGTTTATATAATGAAAATAAAAATGATATAAAATTGTTGATATTTTTTCATAATAATCAGTATTTTTCTCGATCGAATTCGGGCACAACAAAATGTCAGTCTTGCTCGACTTAAAACGTTAATTCAGCTTAGATTTACCTCCTATCTTACACGATATTATATGCGAAATATAAGTCTGTTCTCGAAAATCCGAACTTTATGTTATATATGTATATATTATAAATTTAGTATTAAGTTGTTAGGAATTGACAGCTTTGTTCGATATATAAAGTACGAAATGTAGCCAATGGTGCCTATTCGGGCGGACACAAACTTAACCTAATTTTAGTTTTATAGCTCTTAAAACTACTGCCGTCCTTCACTTACAATACGTGCAAGAAAGTGAAGCAGATAATTTTAGTGCTCTCAAATAAAATTAAAATTAAGCTGGTGATAGCCCGAATCGACACCCCTTTCGGCGGTCATAAAGTTAAATTTAGAATAAAGTAATTCCATTCAAATTTTCGAGATCACTCTATAGGGCTCTATATATAACCGTGCTTTTGTGTCTAAATGCCTCAAGTCAACATTTACTCAACAAGCCACTTTCAAACTTACAACGTTATTATAAAACTTAATTTGAAACAGTGCTGACAGCATTTGCATCCGGAACTACTGGGACACTAGCCGTCTCGCTCGCATATTACATCTCCCGTGTGTGTAAGCGAGACAGACAAAGTCAAAGCAACAACTTGAAGTGGCGTATGTTAAAATCTAATATCACGGTAGACACACACAAAAGCACATAGCACAATCATCAGGGTACTACGGCACCACGCTTTGTTGTCCTATTTAGAATATTTCAGTCCATTCTGCCCATTTCCTGTGTTTGTAGTCTTCTCCAAGTTATGTTTCGTCCAATACAGTGGACCTTTCCATCGTATATTCTTTGTGGTTCTTGACAATATACCCACTTAGTCGTCCTAGAAGGTATATTTATAGTCCAAAACAATATGTTGGTCATATTCTACAAATGTAGAAAATATATATAGAACAACGAAGTATATAACTTCTAGGACGTCAAAGGAGGTTTATAACGTCTAGGACAATAAAGAATATACTTTTTAGGACGACAAACTCGGTCAATGTTATCTACGACCAACCATCTATCTAGGACACCCAACATTCGGTCTAGGACGCCTAATATGCTGCCTAGGACGACAAAGCGGTAGGTTCAGGAGGTGGATTAGCACGCGCATCCGCCGTCCGGTTCCTTGTTGTCTCCGGGGGCTTGTCTCAGGATCACCTCTTGCACTGTACAAATATATAATTAAGGAAACTCTGTTGGACTACTGATAAACGGATTAGTGGGAAACTGAGCGACTGCTGTTAAAAGATAGAAAAAATGCTTGAAAGTCGGAAATGCTCTTTTAAAACGTCTTGTCTGGATGTTATGAGCTTAACGCTGATAAAAATGTGCGTGTCTATCATTTAACGTTAGATTACTAATTGTGTTGTTCCATTTTAAAATGTATCGTTTGAAATTACTTTTATATAGGATTTATAATAAGTGAAATATCTAATATGTAGAAAGTAAGGTGTAGGTAAGGGGTAGGTAAAGTCGGTCATCGACCTCACGACCGACGACGCAGAAGAAATGTATACTACTTTATAAAGATTATAAGTTTGTGAGTTTGTTTGTAGGGAGTGATCTCTGGAAAGACTGAACAGACTTCGAAAATTATTTCACTGGTAGAAAGCTACCTTAATCCTGAGCGCTATGGGCTATATTTGATAACCGACGTCCACACGAAAAGTAAATTATATTACTTTTGAATCTGTGACGGTAACTAAACAAACAATAATGCGATGCGACCTATTATAATTATTGTGAATCCTAAGTTTAAGATTATAGACTTTATTATTAAGTTATTTAAAGTTGAATCTAGTGGCGTCTCTCGGTTTCCCATCTAACCGTGCATACTATAACATATATACAGATAGAATAAGAAATAACTACCGAACATCAACTGAAAGTAATAAAATATATTTTATCATGCAAAGAATAAGGTATATTATTAAGTAAATAGTATAAAAATTGAGAGACAGAAATAAGGCAGGTTTAAGCTCTTTTGGAACTTTCATTAAGAGGTATACAGATTTTGCGATTCGTGAGATTTTAGTTGCGTTTCTTGTGCACAACCCAATGTCTGTATACAACTTTAAGAAGGACAATTATCCTATATTACGGCTGCGCTTCCTTGGCCACAGGATATGCAAACTGCAACTGCGATAAATCTGATACATTAAACGCTTAATTCTTAAAGAAACGCAAACTTCGCCCGCGTGTAGCCTATCGCGTGCTATCTTATCATGTGTCATTTATGGAGTCTCTGCTTATCTAAGAAAGGCGCATGCCGGTAATATACATCGCCATATCTTTGAATTTACCACGCGACACCGGTTATTTACTACGAAGGGATATAATCGCCCCGACTTCAGCAGACACCTTCTAATGTTATTTTAAGTTATACCCGTATTTTCTTATTCGCCGAAAAGGAGAGGGATGGACTTTTATTTTTTTTGATTGACAACTGTTAATTTTAAAATGAAAGAATAACCCTGGCGAATACAATAGACATCTCGCTCATATGCAACCCGTTTGACGTGTGCTGTCAACATAATTCTGTCGGGTTATTAGCCAATATAAAGTTTTTCGGGTTTTTTTTAATTTCCGCCTAAAATTGACGTGTGTTCCATAAATTTTATGCTTGTCGATTACCCATCCCTTTTCTTTTCGACGGATAAGAAAACGACAGGTATAACTTATTATAATACTTTTGGATGATTAGGCCAACGGATTATTCACGCTCTCATGCAGGCTGCACGGGGCCTTATTGTTTTAAAATTAGTACATGAAATATTTAAGCAATATATATAATAAAGCATAGACATAGAAACGATTAAAAGTATATACAGCATGCAAATTATATTTGGGTTATTATGTACTCACCAATAATCGGAATAAGTTTCAACAAATCTTGTCCGGCATATTTGTTAATGCATAAATGCCATAATCCCATACCAGCACTGAATATATTTGTTTGAATAACAATATAATTGGCAACTTGACAGTTGTAACAATACAATATGAAATATGTCGGATATGGTAGTTTATCATTTAACTAATTAATTATTATTTTGTTTAATTTTTAAATATTTTATTTTTACAAAATAATAATGCGTTTTTTTATCTGTGAATTACAAAACTCGAAACACGGGCGGCCATGATTGAGGGTCGTGTGACGTCACATTTCATAAAATAAACAAAAACTATCTGTCAGATTTCAAGTGATACTGTTCGACAGTTCAACAAATTGATCTGTGAAGTCACTGGGCAAAATGTCATGTGACCAACCGTTTTCGCGCGAAATTTAAAATAATTTGAGAAATATGTGTTTTTTCCATTATATAAAGCTTTTTCGAGAAAATAAAATATTTTATATTGTTTTTTTTTTTTTTTTTCAAAAATACTTATCCGAAATCTGTCAAGTAGCCAATTAGGCTCAGAGAAATTATAGACGGGAGTTGCATTTGGGCTAGATTTACACATTTTTTTTAATCTGATCAACTATACTTATAAAGTAGATATCTGTAATAGTTTTCTCGCCTCCCCATTATCGACTGAGGCGAGGCAACTATATAAATTGGTTGATGTCGCTTTGGGTCGCAGAGAATAACCTTAAATGTTATATTTAAATTCATTTATATAAGTTAGCATACGTATTTGTGAGCACCTATGAGGATGACATATTCTATTTATAAAAAAACCCTCCAAAATAAAGATTAAAAAGAACGTTTTTTGCAACTTTTTGGCGGAAGTGAGGTATGCACGTACAGCACACATCTGCCTCATAAGAAATCTCAAGGAAAAAAAACAACCGCGTCTCTAAAAAGTAACAAAACACAAACGATCATTCCAGTACTTTCGGGCAGTGCATGCGCTTGGCAACTCCCTATCTATAATTTCTCTTGAGTAATATAGCAACCCATTTCCGATTACCAGTTAGTAAGATCATAACCCTGGTATACATAAAACACGATAACATACATACCGATATTATCAAACCACTCATTTTTAACGCAGTAAAGTTTCCAGTCAATAAATATATTTTATTTTTTATATAGCTAATATTACCAATAGGACGCCGACGTTTCATGCAATTGTAACCCTATTTTACTATACCCACAACTCATTATTTTGAATAGGGAAAGAAGTCTGTTAAGTTTGATATTATTTAATTATTCTTAAGATTTGATTTATGAGATTTATTTTTATAACTACATCGCTCTTAGGAGCGAATGACAAACATAATTCATAAAAATTTATTCGCCAAAAAAATATTTTTCGGCTGCTTATCTTTTCGGGTATGCGGTTAAAAACCAACAGAGGGTTTCTGTAGGGTTTGCATGCCAACCGCGCGCGGTGCGATATATATCGAGCGACGTCGTACGGCTATTAGTCTAAGCCGTCGATACAATTCGAACCACGCGCAACCGCAAGGGCTGCCCTTCTTAATATGACAAGACCATTATACGCGCGATGTTCTGGGGGTTAAAAAGGCCACATCAAAACAAATCATCTAAAAAAAGCAATAATGCAATTTGACATTCGCGCATATAAAAGTAAGTGCGCAATGCAAACAAATGTCAAATAGCAATATTCCATTTTTGGGTGAATTGCTTTGATGTGGCCTTCAAAACTGGCTGCAAGATGTTTTCTGATTCCTCGTACTTCCAATAGAGTTGTGCTAGTAAAATAGGGCGTGAACACAAAACATTAGTAACGTTAAAATTACTTACAACACAGGTGTTAGACGTATATACCACCACCGACACGCACCGGGTTACGTCACTAGTTCCAACCGCTTGGGGAGACTAGCCACAGATTCAAAATAAATTATAAAATTCCGATTACTAAATAAAGACAGATCTAAAACGAAACCCATTTTCTTTTTTAAATTGACTTATTTATGAATTTTAATAAAGAAAAACGTAATAATAAATCCGACATTTTATCACGTTTTTCTATGACGTCACAGTGTGCTTTTTCATACAAATTCCGTAGTAATTTCGTGTTTTGACGTTTATAAAAAGTAACTGATTTGACTAGCCTATTGAGTACTTTCCTAGTTCAAAGATAAATAATGAAATATTTAAAATAATTACTAAATTACCACAAGTCCAAAACTGATAAAAACATTTTAAATTTTCTTTTTAGGTTATATTCCTAATTTTAATGGATATTTTATCACGGTTTTCTATGACGTCACAGTTTACGTTTTCATACAAATTGTTTGTTTCGACTTTTAGGAAAAAAGTAAACGGAGAGAGCTAAATTAATATTATAGTAAAAAACCGCGACCTTTTGAAAAATCACATTCTGATCAATACAACCTCTATTTCTTTCTATTATTTTCAATCCAGATAAAAATTGGGGTAACAATTTTGTACCTGGATTGAAACTAATTTGTCAATAGCGATGTTTTGATGTCAAAGATCATATCCGAATAAAATTTTTCAAAATGGCGCTTACATGGTTTTTACCGTAAGGCGTCGATATATATAATAAAGTTGCAAAAATAAATATAAATACAACAATTAGTGAACTATCAATATGCGTCATACATAGATTTGTATTTCCAATTTTACTACTGTGGCTAATCTCCCATCAAAAACGAAAGAAAAACATCACGAACCGCAATAAATTAAATGTTAAATTTAAGACGCGTCCGAACTGTCGGCCATATCTAGCGAAAACGCCACATCAAACGTCAACAGAAATGTGTGTATGTGCTTGTATGGAGCGTGAACTTTGTGTGTATGGTTTTTTTGTATGGAAGCTTTGGAGGCACTGCGGTTATCACAAATTATCTACGACGGACTTGCCAGGCTATGTTCCTCAAAAACAATATAGATGCCGCGAAAATTTCATGGATAACAGACATAATGCGTCTTTTATCTTTGTTTTTGAGTATAAATGATGACCCTTTTTATTACACCCAGGTACAATTACGTCTTCCCACCCATTATTATTCTGATCAGAATAGAGAGAAGCAATATAACATATTAGGTAGCGACATATTTCTATACATCATAAACTGCCTATACAGGGTGTTAGTGACATCGTAACGAATACTCAGAGGGATGATTCAGACCATGATTCTGAGTTAATATCAAGTGGAATTTTCCGTCACAAAATTCATGTTATTTTTTTAGTTTTTTTTTTAATTATTTTCAATTCTATACTTTTGCGATGGAAAATTCCACTTGATATTAACTCAGAATAATCAGCTGAATCATCCCTCTCAGTATTTGTTACGATGTCACTTACACCCCATACAAGTACATACAGTAGCCATACAAGTAGGTATGGGTGTTAGTGACACTGTAACGAATACTGAAGGGGATGATTCAGACCATGATTCTGAGTCGATATCAAGTGGAATTTCCTGTCGGAGAAGTCATGAAAATTTTAGAGCTTATTTAAATTATTTTCCGTTCCATACTTTTGCGACAGAAAATTCCACGTGATATCAACTCAGAATTATGGCCTGAATCATCCCTCAAAGTTTTCGTTACGATGTCACTAACACCCTGTATACGTCCCACTGCTGGGCACAGGCCTCCCCTCAATCAACCGGAGGGGGTACAGTTTACGTTTCATTTCTGTTTTTATTTCTATACATAATGTGATCCAAATAACAAGCAACAATTATTTTTATTATGCTTCCCCATTACATTGTATTTTGGAATAATTATGTACCCGAGTAATCAAGAAAATAGGTAATTATCACGTTAAACTTCGACAGCGCCATCTATACATTTTTTGGGGAACGTAGCCTTTAAAGTTCCTCATTAGTCAAAATAAAACCGTTATAGTAATGTTGACTTTTTATAATGAAACACACGAGCCATTTCATGGAGGTAACACAAAAATTAAAAAGAAAATCTCCATTTTCTACCTGTTGTATTGCATTCCTTTATGTGTATATTTCGATTGTTTTATACGCCATCACCAGCCCATTAACGTCCCCACTGCTGGGGCACGGGCCTTCCCTATGGATGGATAGGGAGATCGGGCCTTAAACCACCACGCGGGCCCAGTGCGGATTGGTGGTTATTAACGACTGCTAATGCAGCCGGGACCAACGGCTTCACGTGCCTTCCGAAGCACGGAGGAGTTCGAGATGAAAACTTTTTTTTTGTTGTCACCCATCCTATGACCGGCCTTTGCGAAAGTTGCTTAACTTCAACAATCGCAGACCGAGCGCGTTGACCGCTGCGCCACCGAGCTCCTCAATAGACCGAGTTTTATATGCAATAAAGTATATTTGATATAATATTGAATTAAAAAAATATGTTTAACAAAAATGTATCTAAAAGAACGCAGTGACTCCAAAACCTTTATAAATTCTCCTGATTATTGTAAAACGGTAAACACACGTGAAAACTCTTTGTTTGTGGTTGCTAGCATGAACATTCTGTATAAAGTGGTCATGTAAAGAATCCTTCTTTTCGAAGTTGGGTATAAAAAAAGGATACTGTCTTCAGGAGGCTTGCTTTCCGCTGAATCCATACCGGGCAACGCAGCCGCTACTCGTCGGAATAACTGAAATTTATGAAAACAAATAAGTATTATTAAAATAACATCATCATAGACCTTGGAGCATTGCACTCTATGGAAGTGAAACATGGACTATGACACAGAGAGACACAGAGAGGTTGGAAGCGTTTGAGATGTGGTGTTGGCGAAGGATGGAGGGTACAAGCTGGACTGAAATGGAGTCAAATTAAAAAGTGCTGGAAAGAGTTAAAGAAAAGAGAACCATATTGAAGACAGAGAACCGGAGAGGAAATATGATTGGCCACCTGATACGACACGATTCGTTTATAACATACATTATAGAAAGAAAAATTGAAGGGAAGAGAGGAAGGCGTAGACCTAGGAAAACATTTATGAAACAAATAAAAGAAAAGGTCGTGTCGTATCAGGAGGTGAAGGATTTGGCGGGAAGAAGAGAGGAATGGCGATTACTCCACCGACAAGAGCGCAGCTCTTAAATAAATAAAGAGACCTCGTATAAGAAACAGACAACCAATCTCTGTAAAAGTGTCCGCGGAACATCTTGTCACAAGCGACGGCGTGTAACGACACTGTACAACCGATATTGCACTTTATATGAACAGCCATAACATCTTAGTTTGAGGGAACGACCTTATCCTATCTACATAACTTATTCAACTTATTCGGACGCTTTTTTAGAAAAACTCCTTAGCGAATGTGAATCTATTTGTTCATTCGATTTCATATAAAAATGAAAATTACACATCTAAAAAATCAAACCCTTTCGAATTTTGGATCGACAAAACACGAGTTTATTAAATTTTAAATTTGAATTTGGAACATTCTTGCCAGCAACCTGTATTTTGTCTGATAAATGCGCTGAAGACATACCTTCAATTTAAATCGTGGGACGTAGAGTCATGAATAATATCATGTACCCACTATAGAACCCTGTCGCACTATCATATTTAACATTTAATGAGACTTATCGTTTAATTTCTCAAATAAGTTAATGTGACATGGTATCAAAGTGTCAGACTATCATTAAAGAATAACAAGACAAACATCGTATTTTTTTTAAGACCCAGCGTCTTCATGTCCATCTGGGCACTAACTAACAACACTAAGCAATAGCATTTTTTACGGCCTCCATGGTCCAGTGGTTGAGCGTTGTGCTCACGATCCGGAGGTCCCGGGCTCGAATTCCGGTGGCGAAAAATCACTTTGTGATCCCTAGTTTGGTTAGGACATTACAGTCCAAAAGCAAGATGATCCGTGCCTCGGCAGGCACGTTAAGCCGTTGGTGCCGGTTACTACTTACTTATGTAAGTAAGTAGTCGTTACATGAGCCATGTCAGGGGCCTTTGGCGGCTCAATAATAACCCTGACATCAGAGTTGATGAGGCTGGTAATCCACCTCACAACCCACACGATAGAAGAAGAGTATTTCTTTTTGTCATCACCTGTTTAACATTATAGCCGGCCTTAGCGCTGGTCTCTATAAACATGACGTTGAGCTCCTTGGCCTTGCGGTCGCCATCCTCGGTGGAGACCTGCCTCTTGTCTGACAAGTCCGTCTTGTTGCCCACCAGCATGATGATGACGTCAGACCCGCGCTCCGTGCGCACGTCATCGATCCATTTCGACGTCTGGTGAAAGGAGTTTGCATCTGTAAAAAATATAACATAACATAAGCTCAGTAGTGATACGAGTGAGAAACAATGTGATAAGAGAGAGATGTGGTGTAAAATATAGTGACTAAGATTTGTAAGGGAATATTAAGTTGGTTTGGACATAGGATTACAAAAGCAGTATATATAAAGCGAAGGCAGAGGAACACCTAGAAGGACGTACATTGACCAAATTGGAGATGACTGTAGAAAAGGTTCAGTACGATCTACTCTGAACCGGTGTATGAAACGAATGATGAATGTGGAGGAAGCGAGTATGACAGGATCGAAGCAAATCGAACTCCATAGTCTCTGCTTACCCCGGAGGGAAATAGGCGTGAGTTTATGTGTATATGTATGTACAAGCTGACTACTGTATCCTAATGAACTGAGTACCCATAGCTCACCGAACTTTCTGTTAGACCAATGATATCACGTAATTTCCATGATCTGTGCCGGTTAATGGCAGTAGGCTCGCCCCCTATTACATAAGACTTAAGCATAAATACGGGAGTATGTTTTACATATACACAATCCTTAATAAGGTAAGCTGTGCCACAAAGTTATCAGAAGGCAACTTGCAGCCATGAAATTACTTTTTGACAGACAACATTGACCATAACAGAAACCTACACGATTTTATTTTATCGTTTGCCACCACTGACCAACTAACGGCCTCCCTGGTGCACTGGTTGAGCGTTGGGCTCACGATCCGGAGGTCCCGGGTCCAAATCCCGGTGGGGACATATCGCAAAAATCACTTTGTGACACCTAGTTTGGTTAGGACATTACAAGCTGATCATCTGATTGTCCAAAAGTAAGATGATCCGTCTGATATAAGTAAGTAGTCGATACATGAGCCATGTCGGGGGCCTTTGGCGGCTCAATAATAACCCTGACACCAGGGTTGATGAGGTTGGCAATTCAGAAAAAGACTGACCAACAAGGTTAAAATTTTAAAACAATTATAAATAACACTAATAATTTAATCAAGAATAGATTAATGTAGTTTTATATCAGATTAGAATTAATTACGCATTTTACGCCGTAAATGAAAGATAATTGGATAAGATCGGCACAATATAATTAATGATTAAACGAACTTACCTGTATGTGAAGTTCTATCATAATTATACGAGCTGCTTCGTCCGAAGAGATTAGCATAAGATACATGTAGTAGCACATACGGTGTCGCCTTATCGCACTGTTTAGTTGAGAAATATAAAACAAAAAATGTCAAAAAGTGGCGGGTAGATTGTTTCCCGCTCAGTTAGTAATCCACATTTCGTCATTTAGTTAAGAGAGATAATAGTAGGGTATTGGTGATATTTCACGCACTGGGGTAGAACATAGGGTGGGTGGGATGCTAATCTCTTCGGACGAAGCAGCTCGTATAATTATGATAGAACTTCACATACAGGTAAGTTCGTTTAATCATTAATTATACTCGTGCTTCGTCCTCGAGATTAGCATAAGATACATGTAGATCTTGAGAGATCACGTGAAATATCAAATAATAGAAATAAAATTCTATCAATTATAATTTTAATTTCTAACAACATAAAATGACTTCTTGTATAAAAGGAAAACAACAATATTTTTTAAATGAATAAATAAATTAAGCTAATTGTGCTTAGGTAAATTATAATTTATATTGTAAATTAATCATTCCTGATTTATAAGTTTAATATAATATTAGTGTAACGAATCGTTATTTATAATAGATCTAGCAAATAACTCATGATCGATTATGTCCCCAACAACTCTGTTGTAGAATCTACCAAACACATTAGAAGATCCGCTCCACCCAGCGGTCTTCCTTATAAGATCCAAATTAACTCCTAGCTGGTGCGCCCTAGAGGTCGCATCGTGTCGCGTACTGTGTGCCGTGAACACAGACACGTTTATACCGCACTCGCTAAGAGTGCTTTTTACCCACCGACTAAGTGTTTGAGATGATACCGATTTATGTGGTTTTTTAATACCGATAAAGAGGTAATGATTATTGCCTCGCAAGGAGTCAGTCATGTCTAAGTATCTAAGCAATACATTAACAGAACAAACCTCTGGTCGGTCTCGAAAATAAGGGAGGACGAGTACAGGTTGTAAGGAGCCAATACGAGACGTCTTAATCAGGTCAGGGATTTTTATTATTACCTTATCAGGAAATCGTTCAATATTATTAATATTAATCTTGGACAAGGTCTGTAACCTATGAGCGGTTACAAGAGCTAAAAGAGTTGAAATTTTTTTTGAAAGTTTATCGAGATTTAAATTTTCATTAGGATACCAGGTAGCCAAAGTGTCCAGAACAGTTGATGTGTCCCAGGTCACGTTATATTTGGGTAAGGGTGTACGGAGTTTAAAAACACCTTTAAAAAACCGTTTCATACGGTCATCGTTACCAACGTGAACACCGAGTATCAACGACAAGGCTGATCTACAACTATTAAGGGTCCCGTATTGAGCACCTGCTTCAAAAAGTTTCGTTAGAAAATTGATGCTTCAAAGACATTAAAATTATGAGCATTACAAAATTGATACCACTTCCTCAAACACGTGTCGTATTGCCTGACCGAACTGTCAGAAAGTGAGGCTAACATAATCTGGATGGATGATGGCGGGACTCTACGCCTCAAGAACGATTGGCGGACAACAGCCCGGCAACCAGGGTAACTCGCTGGTGGACGGCTCGGTTGCTGCAATGAGACAGGATTAAATTTCGACTAGGTTCGAATATAATCGGCTTGGAAACAAGAAGTTTTCTGAATAATGGATACCACGGCTGTGTGGGCCATAAAGGGACAACGACTATGCCTGTGGCTTTATCTTTTATTATTTTCCTAATTATTTTTAATACCATAGTAAATGGCGGGAAAGCATATAAATAGAAATCTGACCATGATAACGTAAAAGCATTTATGGCATATGCGTCAGGATCTCTGTGCCAAGACACGTATTTGGTACATTTCTTATTGATTCGACTAGCGAAAATGTCTATTTCGGGAATCCCAAACTTATTGATGATCTTTTGAAAAGCAAAATCATTTAGTTCCCACTCAATATCTGGGTGGTTCTTTCTAGATTCTGCATCTGCAATGAAATTTTCAGTCGATTTTATGTACGATGCAAATACAATAATAGCCCTAGACTCGCACCATTGCCATAAATCCTTCGTTACTTGTGTGAGGTGTGGGAACTGAACGCCACCCATACGGTTTATGTACGATATGGCTGTGGTATTATCAATTCGAAGAAGAATTTGACAATTTTTCATAGATTTGGCAAAGACTTTTAACCCAAAAAATGCTGCAAGAATTTCAAGATAATTAATATGCATCGTTCGCTCCTGCTCTGACCACGAGCCACTTGCAGTGTTATCCCCACATGCTGCTCCCCACCCCGTAGTCGAAGCGTCACTGAAAATTTCCATGCAATAGTCATCATATTTAATTTTATTTGCCGGCAGTAAAATAGCCTGTAACCACCAGTCAAATTCAGCAGAAAGATATGATGGTAAGTTCATGAATCTGTCATAATTCTCCGGGTCATCCTTTAGATTTAAATATTTGCATCTTTCAAAAGCCTTTGTGTACAGCCAGCCGTATTCTACGGCTGGGCAAGCAGAGTTAAGCATACCTACAAGACGAGCAAATTCTCTTATTCTGCAATGTTTCAAAGATTTGAAGCGATTTAATTCGTTCTCAATTTTTGTGATTTTGTCATCAGGTAGGCTAACTTGGAAATTTTCAGTGTCTATTACGTAACCTAAGAACTTGCAACGCCTACTAGGTGTGAGAGAGCTTTTTTCGGTATTGATAATAAAGCCTAAAGAAGTTAACAGTTGCTGTGTAGCGTAAATGTTGGCTACGCAAGCGTCATACGAAGAACCGAGTAAAAACATGTCATCTAAATAAACCGTAGATAGATATCCACAGGAGCGAAGCAATTTCACAACAGGTTTCATTACCTTAGTGAATACAAAGGGTGCAGTATTTAGACCAAACGGTAACACATTGAATTCATATAACTTGCCATCAAATATGAAACGAAGATACTTTTTTGAATTTTTGTGAATTGGAATTAAAAAGTATGCATCTTTCAAATCCAAAGTGCTCATGAAGTAATTTTCAGACACTAGTTTCAAAGCCGTACGAAGGTCTTCAAGCTTAAAATGTTCAGTATCTATGAAATCATTAAGGTTTTTCAAATTTAAGATAAATCTGTGTTTACCATTTGGCTTCGGTACTAAAAATATACTCGATATGAATTGACCCTCACATGGTCGACACTGAGATATTGCACCCATTGTCAAGAGGTCTGTAATACATTTACCTATTTGTATTTTTTCTGTACTAGAATAATTGTGATTCATGGGAGGATTACTTTGTACAACTGGCCTTGAAAACGGAATTTCATATCCAGCTATCCACGACAAAACTACAGTATCACTGGTTAAAAGTGACCACTGGGTAAAATACTGAGAAAGCCTGCCGGCGTATCTCACCGGGACATCTAGCGGCGGTTGTAATTGGTCTGCGATGCCTGCGCCGGCGCTCGCTGCGATGGTCGCGAGGAGTTCGCGTGCTGGTTCCTCTGAGCAGGCTCCTTCGCCCTCTGAGTCCCCTGTTGCCTGCGACCCGGGGGAGGAGCCTTCCAGTTTAAATTATTCCTGGTATGTTGTCTAGATGGTCCTGGATTTTGTTTGTTCTTGGCCGGTTGTGTAGATCTTATTGTAGATGTGGTGGGAACTGATTTTAAATCTGCCCCCGATTTAGATATTGATTTTGCAGTCTTAATTACCTCCACTACATCAGAGCCAAATAGAAACTTACCAATTTTTGACTTCACGAGGTGTTCCCTTATGTCCTTTTTTATGTTATTAAGGACAAAATTACGCCGCGTGACTGAATCAGCATGTTGACAATCACACAAAAGTCGACTTCCATCCATTAAGAGTTTGATAATCTGTGTGTCCTTATTCTCTCGAGATAACAATATTGTTAAAGCTTCACTAATACATGAAATTGCACAACCGACTTGTTTCTGTTTCGCTTGGATGCTTCGGTCTCTTTTATATATAACATCGGGTATAGCAGCCTTAACTTCAAGATTAAGTTCAGGAGCGCCAACACAATTACAATTACCAGGTGGTAAATATCTGTCATGTAACTCCTTCCGAATCTCTTTGGGCATTCCCTGAGTAAGCAGGTGCTTAAGCCGTAACGCCAAGTCCGCCTGAATGTCATTTCCATATTCCTTGACAACTGATAGGTCATCTCCTAGTATCGCTAAGATTTCATCGTTAAGCTCTGGACCCGGCAGCAGCTCATTAGGAAGATCGGCGGGCGCCGGTGCGGTGCCGGCACTCGTTGATGGTAATGGTTCGTCATCAGAAGCAGTTGTTAATAACGGCAATGTGTCTCCGACCTCATTATTGCTAGGTAAGTTCGATCGACTCGACTCCAGTACTTCTTCCTCACTAGATATAATATCATAATTGTTTCCTACAATCGGTGGACCGTCTGTAAAGACAGAAAGTAAACAAGTAGGTATATGGATTTTTTTTTTTTTTGTTGAAAAAATATATATCTTTTAATAGATATCTTAATTGTAAATGTAATCCTCTCAAATACAATTATTTGATGTTATAAAGTGAAGTGACAACCCGGTATAATTGCCCGCAACACTAAAGATCATTAAAACGATCGTAGCATAAAATAAACTGTTACATTCTGCACTCTTATTGTGAAGTGACAACCCGGTATGGATGCCCGCATCACGTTTACGAGTTCACGCTGATTAGAAAAGTGACAGCCCCTCAAACTGCCCGCAATTCCAACTTATACGTGATATAAACTGCGTTTACATTCTTAAGTGGTAACCCCTCGAATTACCCGCAATAAGAATACATAACGCCAATGCACATAATAGTACAAGCAGATGTAACTAACCTTCTTCGATTGACGGTGCATTCCTCGATGATGTAGAAGACGTATCACTATGATTCTTCCGGGCTTTTTTTAATTTCCTTTCGAGTTTCTTCATTTTTTTCTTAATATAATCGTAATCGTCGTCACGTTCACGCTTCCTTTTTCCCATATTAAAGAACTTTACACTATTTAATTATTGGCTTGAAAAAATTAAAGTAATACGTGCGAACCGGCGGAGCACTGTACTGTGAATGACGAAATGTGGATTACTAACTGAGCGGGAAACAATCTACCCGCCACTTTTTGACATTTTTTGTTTTATATTTCTCAACTAAACAGTGCGATAAGGCGACACCGTATGTGCTACTACATGTATCTTATGCTAATCTCGAGGACGAAGCACGAGTATAATTATTGTTATTACATTAGGGACCCGTTACCATACTACGTTATCAGATTCGGACTTAGACTCTCAGGAGACATTACAGTTTCTTTGGAATATGGTTAGGTATATTTTGGTAAATATGTATTTTATGTAGGAAAGTGAGAATACTATGGAAGGATAATGAATGGGGATTTGATTGTTTATGGTATGAGAGGAGGATGGTAAATAAATGGGACGTAAGGCAGTTTTAAAAAGTAAGAAAGGCGAGTCGATGGTGCGATGTCATGTCGGTCGGGTTAGAGGATTTTGTTAAAATATAAGGAGTAAAGATATTTAAAATATGTTATTTCTATATCCCACATTTATTATTACATCACTAATTTTAGAGCCACGCTCTCAGTCGAGACGGTGTATCATTCTTCATGCTACTTTTTTAGGGAAAAATATGAATTGCCTTCCGCCCGGCAGTACTCTGTCTGACGCGAGTGCAATGGCGCCCACAGCATTATATACTCGTACTCGTATTATATTGAGTATATAATAATTAACTTAATATAACAATAATATAACAACCTCATACAAAAACGTAACAAAATGTCGCACTTATTATTATTTTTTTCTTTATTAAAATTTATAAATAATGTTCAAGTATCAGTAATTCCCGCTTCCTACCCTTTCCTATCACCCGGCGGCGCTCACTCATTCATCGAACACGCTCACTCAAATTTCCGAATCATTCATTCTTTTCTTGCTTCAACAACCATGCGTGAGAGTGTCGGCCGACCAAACAAAATACAATTATCATCATAAAAGTGCACGCAGCCATCTAAATCATCATCTCCGAGGGCCCTCGTCGAGCAACGGTGTCCCCGGGGATATAAATCTCCGTTTTGCAGCGCATCTGTAAGTTTTTCCCACCTTCCCTCTGTTACTTGTCTGTAGGATATTTTTGCATAACCGCCCTTTTCGCTCAAACAACCAACGCGACCTATGTTTACGTACACCACTGGAGCTATCGAAGCTATCTTTACCACAACACAAACAAATAAGTTAAATAGAAACAAGTAAACGTCACCACACCTTTTGTCACCATTAGATCTGTCTTTAGTTTGTGTCGTTTAGTAATCAGCATTTCATAATTTATCTTTATATGTTTGAACTAGGGAACTACCCAATTCTATAGTAACATGACCTTATATATCTAGGCCATACAATTTTGTCACTGTCGTTTGTCATAATATCGTTACCAGTTAGGCTAAGGCTCCAGTAGTAAAATTGTAACCTTCTTAAATAAAAGCAAGAATAAGCTGAAACAATTTAACGTGCGCTACATTAAACAAGCGTATAATAAAATATTTTTCTTCCAGCTCGTTATTTCCATTAAGTTTCCCTTGTATTTCACTCCAGCAGTTTCACGAGCAATTCCACGGTTTATCGCTTTATCTTACTGGTACTGGGTAAGAGAAAAATATGTCTAGAATAATCGTTAAAAAGTAACATACATACATACATTCACATACATAAACTCACGCCTATTTCCCACCAGGGTAAGCAGAGACTATAGAATTCCATTTGTTTCGATCCTGACACACTTCTCAAAAAAAACAAAAAAAAAAACCTAAAAAACCGTAAAAAGTAAACCTAATATATAACCTATGGTGTTAGTTTTCATTAATTTTCCGACATGAAATTCCACTATGATATCAACTCACAATCATGATATGAGTCATCCCCCTTAGTATTAGTTACGATGTCACTAACACTCATACGCACTTGTATGGGTAATTCAACTCATTATTTTCAGTTAATATCAAGTGTAATTTTACAAAAATAGAATTGAAAATAATTAAAAGAAACATGAATTTTGCGACGGAAAATACCACTTAATATTTTACTCAGAATCGTGGTCTGAATTATCCCCCTTACAATTCGTTACGGTGTCACTGACACCCTGTATAGGTATGACACCCTGTATAGGTATGACACCCTGTATAGGTATGACACCCTGTATAGGTATGACACCCTGTATAGGTAAACTCACAACCGTGACACTAATAATGAATCGCAAAGGCATCTTTTACTACTTATTTATACAATAATTGTGTACTTTTAACGTCAACTGCGAAAGTAACTCTGTCTGTTACACTTTCACGCCAACACAACTAAAGCGAGTTTGATGAAATTCGATCTAGAGATAAATTAGACATTAGGAAAGGGTGGGCGATTTAAAGAAAGAAACATTTATATTTTGCCGTACATTATATACCCTGGGCCTGATGAATCGCGTAATGTAATAGGGCAACAGCCTGACTCTTGCCTCCATAAAAAAGTAATAGTTTCGCTCGACTCGCGAAGTTTTACACCTTCAGTGGGAAACGAGGAGCCCAGGTAGTTGGTAGAACGCTTGCCTCTCACTTTGAGATCACAGGCTCGAATCCAGCACAGTCCTAAACCAGTGGTTGTCGAATTTGTTTTTCGAATTCATGTTTGGATCATAAATGATTATCACGTGCTCAGCGGTGAAGGAAAACATCGTGAACAAACTCGCATTCCCGAGAAATGCATTTTCGGAGGTATGTGACCTAACCTGTATTGTGCTGGTTTTCCCTTCGCAGGTCGTACAGATAGTCGCTTCTGTAAAAAACCGGACCTGTCAAATTTTCAGGTTATGTAAGCAGACCCTGTGAAAAACGGTATAACGCTAGGGAGATGATGAGTTGGAAAACGACTATCGCAAAAATACATCATAGCATACAACGCAATATAAGTAGTACTTATACCCAAATAAATTCGTTAAGCTAAAATGTGTACGTATTGCCAAAGTTCCCAAAGGCGAATAAAATTTGGAAGTTGCGGCGAAACACTCAACTTCCAACTCCGAATAATTATTAACCAACTTCTTTACGAAGATCTCTTACTGAAATTGTTTCGTAAAATACTTAATAATACAAAGTAATCTAAAGTAATATTGAAGAAGCAACTGACTGATATATCATACACACAGCCAAAACCGCTGGGAGTAGAAAGACGGAATATTCAAATTCAGAAATTCGACTTCAAAAAATCTTTATTCAGTAGGTAACATAGATACACTTTGAATCGTCAATTTTTAAATCGTCAATATAGCACAGCCGTCGCGGAACGGGAATAATATCATTGGCTTTGACCAATAGCCTTATGGCTTCTATCTACATAGATATCATTTGCTGCGTCTATTGGTTGAAATTGAAACCGTCGATATAATTCGCGCTACGCACGATGCGGTTGCATCGCGGCGATCAAATCTTCCTTTCATAAAAAATAAATTATAAATAATAATTAGTTATTTCATGAATATAACAAAAAAATTGAGATATCCTTAGTTTCAGTACGATCTATGAATTGGCGTGCGTGTATGAAACGATTGATGAAGCGAGAGAAATGTGTCAGGATCGAAACAAATGGAATTCCATAGTTTCTGCTTACCCCGGTGTGAAATACGCGTGATTTTATGTATGTTATAATACGCTTGTCCTCTTCTTATATCGTGTGGATTTTGAGGTGGAGTACCAATCTCATCAACCCTGGTGTCAGGGTTACTATTGAGCCGCCAAAGCCCCTGACATGGCTCATGTAACGACTACTTACTTACGTCAGTAAGTAGTAACCGGGACCAACGGCTTAACGTGCCTTTCGAAGCACGGATCATCTTACTTTCGGACAATCTCGTGATCAGTCAGTAATATCCTAACCAAACTAGGGACCATAAAAGTAAATTTTGTGATAAGTCCCCACTGGGAATCGAACCCGGGACCTCCGTATCGTGAGCCCAACGCTCAACCACTGGACCACGGAGGTTGTTAAAATACGCTTGTGATGTGCATTTATAATGTAGGCAAATTAAGTATTTGTTATGTTATTTTTGGTGGGTTTTGGAAATCCAACACAACGCCTAAGGCAAATTCCATGCAGATGAAATCGCAGACAACAGCACAGCTGGTGAATTATAAAACTAATGAAATCGACGTTCCTACAAAACACTTTTGAAACCAGGCAAATCTGCACAAACAAAGACATAACAAAGTCATCATGCCTGTAATCCCGAAGGGGTAGGCAGAGGTGTAGAGTTTAAACACCACACCACTATTGCTATTTTGGCAATAGCCAAAATGGCTAGGCTTTAGTCCACTATTTCCATTAACCGGGCACTAGGCCTGGAAACCATATGATATCAATTATCTATGATCCAAACATGAATTCAAACTCAAAATCGAACGTCGAATTCAATTGTTTAGTGGTTCCGGCCTAATAAAATAGGCACTAGTTTTCACTACAATCTCACCTGTGGTCTAAGGTGGATCACGCTACCTAGCAAATGCCTGTTCACTCTAGCCTTGAAGACTCCCAGATTATAACGAGTTGGAAAAACAGACGACGACAGACAGTTAAATACGAAATGTAATTTAAGATTATTTTCATAAAAAATCTACTACCGCTGTTCAAGTATTTGAAGCTGTATCATCTAGAATACAAAGTAGAAAGTAATAATATAGCATTTTCTACTTCAAGAGATAGGTCCCGGCCATTGGCACATGCTAGAAGTCGTAAAGGCAAGCTTAGTGAGTTACGAGGGCCTTAAAACCGACAACTGTAAAGCTAGCACAGAAAATTCCAGAAACTCGAGCAGCTAGATGGAGTACCTACATATAGGGTGTCAGTGACATCCTAACGAATACTGACCCCTCAGTATTCGTTAGGATGTCACTGACATTTTGAGGGATGATTCAGACCCTGACTCTGAAATAATATCAAGTGAAATGACCTGTTGGAAAATTTAAGAAAATTTTGGTGCTTTTTAAATTATTTTCAGTTCCATACTTTTGCCACGGAAAATTCCACTTTATATCAACTCAGAGTCATGGTCTGAATCATCCCTCAAAATTTTCGTTACGATGTCACTAACACTATATCCCAATTGGGGTAGACAGAGGTACATCCATCGCGAGATGAACTAAGTACCCACGCCTCACCGACACTTTACAACATGCCCGGGAAGACATGCTGCTGCTTTTATTCGCTTCCAGTCCAGCATAATAAGGAATATTACATAACATAAAACGCTCACGACTATATAACAATTGGGGTAGTCAGAGGTACACCCATCGCAAGATGAACTTAGTACCCACACCTCACCGAGCTTCCTGTTAGCCCAAGGTGATAGTGAGCCGTATCGTCGTGTATAATGTAATTAATTAGTTAAATTACACGCAACATCAAGTCAGATTCAAACATCAGGTAAAATTTGAAGTGACTGTCCTCAAAATTGTCTTCTAATTTTGTCATTCTAGAAAGTTACCCGCAGATTTGAAAACGACGAATCTCGTAAGATTTGATATAACACTCGGATAGAAGCTTCTAGATTGGGCAATTTGACCCATGTCATTCATCGTGGGATATTGCTCGCGACGTGAAATGGAGCCTTTAATCCGAAATGACTTGGGCCTAAAGATTGATGTCGAGTACAAATGGAAACTTTTTACTCACGACTGAAAATTAGATTCTAAAGAAAAAACATTTCTGGGGGGTTAAAAAGGCCACATCTAAGCAATTCACGTTGCGCACACACATATGCGCAAGTGTCAAATTGCAATATTGCTTTTCTAGATTAATTGCTTCGATGTGGCCTCCATACTCCACCACGCTGCTTCGCTGCGGGTTGTTTGATTTCGGTGATAAAAACTATCACGTTCTTTCCTAGGTTTCAAACTATGTATATTTCAAACTGTAAACGAACATTTTTGGTTATTTTATGGACGCGAGGGTCGTGACCCCCGCGGTTCACTGCAGGTAGAGATAAGTTTGAGGACCGTTTTCCTCATAATACTTCTACGAGAGAAAAATATGAGCAAAATACGTTACGTTCGGCTATGTGTTATCTATTATCTGTTTGTGTACCTAATAAACAAACATGCATATATAAACTCACGACGTAAGCAGAGACTATGGAATTCCATTTGCTTAGATCCTGCCACACTTCTCTTGCTTCCTCCACATTCATCAACCGTTTCATACATGCACGCCGGTTCAGAGTACCTAGATCTTATTGAACTTTTTCTAAGGACATCTCCAATTTGGTATGGCTATTTAAGTTACTTCTCCCGATCCGGCCCGATCTCCCTATCCATCCGTAGGGAAGGCTCGTGATCCAGCAGTGGGAACGTTAATGGGCTGGTGATGATTTAAGTTACTTCTATTTGGCATAAGAAAACTGAGAGACTACGGATTTGATCCAGTTCATTCGATCTTGACACACTAGTCTTCCGTATACTACATTGATTATCTTTTCATACGCGCGTTCGCGCTCCCGTAGTCAAGGACAAAAATAAAATCTTTGTGCTTTTCGTCATACACCAGTGGTGGTTACAAAGGTCTTCTCCTTCTACCGTGTGGATTGTGAGGTGAATTACCTACCCCCATCAACCCTGGTGTCAGGGTTAGTACTAAGCCGCCATAGGCCCCTGACATGGCTCATAAAATAAAAATATAGATACAATGGTACCTACTGGCTTTCCGCCAGCTACTTAGCATGCGTGGATCTCCATAAACTTCCACTAAGTATAAGATTTTTTTTCGTGTTTTTTTTTTGTTTTATTGGTTTCATTGTTTGTTAAAGGTACACAAACGTTTAAGATTTTTTTTTATATATTATTATTAGCCTGTGTGATCCCACTGCTGGCCAAAGGCTTCCCCCATGTCTTTCAAAGTATCCCGGTTCTGTGCGAGCTCTATCCAGTCTTTTCGATAACCGTCGAGATCATCGCGCCATCGTTTCAGGGGTTTCGTTTTTTTATATAAAGTATAACCCCTACATTGGGATTTTATGTTATGTTAAAGAAAAAGAAAACATCATGTTTCAATAGTTCCGAAGATTACTCGCAAACAACGAAATAATATTACGTGAGCGGCAGAGCTAACATCTTGTTTTCAAATAACACGAAATTATTTCCGAATACATATCGAATGGTAGTAGTGAATATTCATATTTACTCCATTTCCTCGTTAGCCGTGCCTAATCAAGCATGAACATAAGTCATATTTAATAGTACATTTTCAGCTAAAACTAACTAAAAGAGAAAAACAGCAGTTTTACATGCAGACACGTGTCGTTTCAGCTTTTACATAGTTCAGCCTTATTCTTCTTCTATCGTGTGGGTTGTGAGGTGAATTACCAACCTCAACAACCCTGGTGTCAGGGTTATCATTGAGCCGCCAAAGGCCCCTGACATGGCTCATGTAACGACTCCCTCTTTAACCGTGGTCCCGTTAAGGTGACCCATTAACGGGACCACGGTTAATTTTATTTACCCGTTGACCAATGACACTAGGGATTGCTAATTGATAAATTGATAGCAGATCAGTCGATAAAAATAAATAAATCCAATCCATCAATTACGTGAGGCTGCAACTAAAGGACTAAGGAGATAAAGATATTTTATACATTTTGGCCTTTTTTCCTGCTGATTATTTTAAAATTATTTTCCATCTTTGCAAATTAAAACAAATACTAGAACAAGACAGCGCACACGACAAACAATGTTTCAAATTCAACCGCAACCATGGAATTGTTGTACGTAGTTGTCAAATATATTTTCTTTATTTTACTATGACAAGTGAAAACTCTCGACAGAGATCATAACTGGCAAAACAGGAAGAAAAGTTTAATAAACCTTTGGATGTGTAGTATCGTATTTTCAATAATCGATAAATACATACCTATGTAATAATCCCTAGTGTCATTGGTCAACGGGTAAATAAAATTAACCGTGGACCCGGTAATGGGTCGATTCACCGGGACCACGGGTAAAATGGGCTTCATACTTACTTACATCAGTAAGTAGTAACCGGGACCAACGGCTTAACGTGCCTTCCGAAGCACGGATCATCTTGCTTTTTGGACAATCAGGTGATCAGCCTGTAATGTCCTAACCAAACTAGGGATCACAAAGTGGTTTTTGTGAAATGTCCCCACCGGGATTCGAACCTGGGACCTCCGGATCGTGAGCCCAACGCTCAACCACTGGACCACGGAGGCCGTCAGCCATTCAGCCTTATGTCAGACGACTTACTTTAGCTATACTAGAAATCAGTAGATAAGTACGTATTTTTATAAGTTTTTTTTTTTGTTTTTTAATAACATTTCATCTGTCTCTGCTTACCCCGGCGAATTGGTTGAGGGTGAGCGCGCTCCCAAAGCAAATCAACGATAACTCACGTCAAAAATACCTAACTTACCCCTGTGGGAAATAGGCACGTTAAGCCTAACGTGCCTTCCGAAGCACGGATCATCTTTCTTTCGGACAATCAGGTGATCAGCCTGTAATGTCCTATAGCTTATAACCAAACTAGGGATCACAAAGTGATTTTCGTGATGTGTCCCCACCGGGACTTGAACCCGGGACCTCCGGATCGTGAGCCCAACGCTCAAACCACTGGACCACGGAGGCCGTTAGCCTATCTTCACAGTGAACTCCCGCGATCTGCCGCAGATGGGATTAACTACTTGGCCGGACAAATGGGGAGCGCTGAGGGCTCTCACCCGGTAACCCTCGCACAGAGAGGGCACGTGAGCATATCGTTTCGGTAATTATAATGAATAGCGGCAGGTGGACGGGCCTTCAACTCGTCATGTTTAGCGTCGAGGTCTGCCGTGCGCTGTTGCTCGAAATCGTGGACTCGCATCATCACAAGCCTGCGCCATTACGTAAACATACGTATACAAATGAACAACACTACATAGAAAGTAAATAATTCAGTACCTAAGGATTCGGTGTACCCCCAACGCCTGGGTGACTGGGTGACGCAAATATTTGGCGTCGTCTCGCGAAGGCCGACAAACAAATTCCTATCGATTGTGAACTGTACCATCCTACGTCATGTTCAACCAACATTTTGAGGTTTCCAGGTCTAATAATGGACCGAAAAACAATATACGTAATTGGCGCTGTAAAGATTTCCCTTCGTTCAACCTTCTAATAACGGCTTCCGTGGTCCAGAGGTTTGAGCGTGGAGCTCACGATCTGAAGATCCCCGGTTCAAATCCCATTGGGGATATATCACAAAATTCATTTTGTGATCCCTAATTTGGTTAGGACATTACAGGCTGATCACCTGATTGTCCGAAAGTAAGATAAACAGTGTTTCAGAAGGCACGTTAAGCCGTTGGTCCCGGTTACTACTTCGGTTACACCTCACAACCCACACGACAGAAGAAGACCTTCTAATTTCATGGATAACAGACATATGCATCTTTTATCTCTGCTTTTTGGTATAAATTATGACCCTTGTTATTACACCCAGGCACAATCACATCTTCCATCCATTATTAAATAAAGTGAAGCAATATAGGTAGCTAAGTAGCAACATAATTTATACATAATGTGATCCAAATATCAAGCAACAATTATTTCTATGCTTCTGCCATTACATTATAATTTTGAATAATTATGTACCTGAGTAATAAGAAAATAGATAATTTACACGTAAATCTGGAACGTAGCCTGGAATGCCCCTCATTCGACCTGTGTTCAGTCTAGATTACATTGATTTACTAGGTTCTAGACCTAATAAACCTGTTTCTGTTTAGGTCACCAACCGATTAACCGACCAAAAATGCCCAAAGGCACCTACAAAATACGAAAAACGAATATTCGTTGCTTTTTTATTTTCTAATTTTAGTCTAGCTGGTTTAATTCCTAAAAAAATCATTACCTAATTGATGAAATGCTGATTTTCAAACAGTTTTTACCATGTTATGTTATGTTATGTTATGTTAGTGGGCTCTGTTTTCCGCATTTAGACTCTAAGATGGCCCATTATGCGTGTAATTGTTGACTACGTAAGCCAACCTATCTCCTTCCAGAAGCTCAGAAGCCTCCTGGGGTTTTCACAGGCTTCGCGGAGCGACCCCATTCCTTTGAGGATTTTTACCCGTTGTGCTGACACTCCCGTGCATTCCAGGATTACATGGGGGGCAGTTTCTTCTGCGTCCAGACAGCCTCTGCAAAGTGGGCTGTCCGTTATCCCTAAGTTAAATAGGTGCTTGTTGAGTGGGCAGTGACCCGTAATACTGCCCACTACTATTCGAAGGTCATTGCGGTTTAAGCAAAGCAGTCGGCGAGTGAAGCTCTTGGATATCATAGGCATGATATCCTTCGACTGTCTGCATGTGGGCAGCTGTGCCCATCTGTCGTTGTGTAGTTGCTGGGTATGGTCCCGTACCCACGAGCGTAACTGACTGAAAGGTATCGGCAGGATTGGTTCGGGTCCATATACCCTGGTGTCTGATCCTCTCCTTGCCAGTTCGTCGGCGGCATCATTACCCAGCGATCCACTGCGCAGTTTTTACCATGACTGTACTATACAATAAAAAATCGCGCGACGTCAAGCCACTCGCCGTAAACAGACTCGTCGTAGCGGGAATCGCCGTTCGGGGAGTCGCTGTCAACGCTACAATTCAATCGGCTTTTCGGCGGGAGACGGGAACGGGACGGTTGCTTTCTTCGTTGAGTAATCTAAATAATTAATACGAAGTGGTGTTTTGTGGTTAATCGCATTAAGTTAGTCGGAAGACATTCGCGAGTGTTATTATATTGGAGTATTCAGTGAACAAAGTGTATCTGCCTATTTTCGCTTCGTGCCGGGAAGCCGCTTCATAACTCAAAAGTTTATGCGGACTTTTGAGTTAATTCGTTTGGGGTTCGGAGTAGGAGTCTACTCCGAGGGTGGGGGCTTAGGTTTCATCATCATCACCTTTCATCATTTCATTAATCATCAAGAAAAAAATACGTCAGACATGGCTGTATGGGCATAGTTCCCTTTGCCTTACCCTTCGGGGAAAACCAAAACAAAACAAACAAATACAATTCAATCTTTACAGATTGGTTAGTGATTGGTTTGATGAAGATGGGTTTATTGGTTAATGATTTTGCAGAACACAAATACATACATAAGGTGACGCCTATTTCCCGTTAGGGTAGGCAGAGATAACGGAAGTCCACTTGCTACGATCCTGATACACCACTTTGCTTCTTCCACTCTCATCGAAGACTACACACACAGAATTACCTATTCATTTAATGTTGCTTTGAAACAAGTGTTTGCAAGTTGTTTTTTGTATGTAGCTCTACCCACCCCATTAGGAATTGCGCGCGTGTGTATGTAATAAACACATCACAAACATCATCATCATCAGCCCATTAACGTCCCCACTGCTGGGGCACGGGCCTTCCCTATGGATGGATAGGGAGATCGGGCCTTAAACCATCACGCGGGCCCAGTGCGGATTGATGGTTATTAACGACTGCTAATGCAGCCGGGACCAACGATATAACTTGCCTTCCGAAGCACGGAGGAGCTCGAAATGAAAACTTTTTTTTTTGTGGTATCACAAATATACTTTGCACTAAACCAAGAAAGCAGTTATAATAAAACTTGTCTATAGGTACAGCTTAACGTACCTTCTGAAGCACCGACCATTTTATTTTCGGATAATCAGGTGATCAGCCTGTAATGTCCTAACCAAACTAGGGATCACAAAGTGATTTTTGTGTTATGTCCCCACCGGGATTCGAACCCGGGACCTCCGGATCGTGAGCCCAACGCTCAACCACTGGACCACGGAGGCCGTTAAGACAGACATGTTATAAAAAGTTAACAACTCGACGGCCGTAGTCTCCTCTCTTTCACTTTCAATCAAGTCGATTTACTGTTATATTGCGAATTTCCTTTCCTTTATCGATAGCTTGTAACTTTATTGCGAAAAAACTTCCGTGGTAATTTTTCACAGCTGATAATTTGATAATTGGCGACGTGCATCGTAAAAATCTATTTTAACTATTGATACAAACATACATAAACTCACGCCTATTCCCACCGGGGTAAGCAGACTACGGAATTGGGTCGTGTACTAGAGTCAAGATAAATTATGATATTCTGATTACTAAATAAAGACAGAACTAATAGTAACGAAAAACATTTTCTTTTTTCTAGTTAACTTATTTAAGAATTTTAATCAAGAAAAACGTAATAATAACTCCGACATTTTATCACGTTATTCTATGACGTCATAGTGTACTTTGTCATACTTTTTCTTATTTTTTTTTCATGACTTATTGTAGTAGATTTGCGGCAGATGGCATTACCTACTTGGCCGGACAAAATTTTGTCATACAATTTCCTTAGTAATTTCGTTAATTATTGATATTTAAGCTATTTTACCGGCAAGCGAATGACGTAGGATTTATATTCCGAAAAATCTATTGAAGTCTCATATAATAATAACCCTGTCCAGAGTTGATGAGGTTGGTCATTATCTTCACAACCCACACGAGAGAATACCTCGGCACCAAAACAACAGCATCACGCCTGTATCCCCGAAGGGGTAGCCACGTAAATAGACCACGGAACTGAAGCCGCGGGAAAAGCTAGGTCAAGTACTCTTGATTGATTAAGCGTTAACAAGTAGGTACTTCGTATGTTTTGAATACTAAAATACCTACTCGCTCAAACAGTTCATTGACCCGCCAATACAGGTTTCGATCACCGTTTATGAAATAGCCGTCAGTTTTATTGGCCACTTCACAAATGTAATTTGAGGACGATAAATAGGTATTTTCATTTTTATGATGAGTTTCAGATGTTTTCTTTACTAGTATTTTTAAAACTAGTTAGGTATAGATTCGACTGATGTTGTTAATACTTTATCTACGGCTCTCATCCATGATAGTTTGATTTGGAATCTGATCGTTCTGCCCTCGCGGCACGGCAGCCGCGACGCGCCGCGCGCATCTTGAATTATATCGAGGCAGCGAATGCTATCTACGTGGATACACGCCGTACGAGTATTAGTCAAGGCCCGCGATATAGGTAATTCGCGCAGTGCAGGCAGGACCGCACTTCGTGAAAGTAAAATATGAAAGATTGAGAGTGCGGTCTTCCAGGTACACGGTATAGTCTTATCACCATCTCCCTAGTGTTATTCCATTTCTCACGAGGTCCGCTTACCTAACCTGAAGATTTGACAAGTCCAGATTTTTGTGGCAGCGACTGCCTGTCTGACATTCCAACCCGCGAAGGGAAAACCAGCCCAATGTACGTTAGGTCACATACCTCTGAAATGAATTTCTCTCACCTCAGTTTTCCTTCACCGATGAACGCGTGATAATTATTTCTGATCTAAACGTGGATTCGAAAATTATTAATTTAGGCCCGTACTAGGATTCGAACCTGCGAGCTAAAAGTGAGAGTCATTGTATAGTCTATTATCATAGAACAAAGAATAATACTACGTATAGATCGGCAACTCTCCGCTGCCCGCCAACGGCTAGGTTGGGCGTCAGACGTCACACACACACGATGCGCGTGTACGATAACGTCAATGTGTAGTGTCTGTGTAAAACGAGGTGTTATGTATAGTGTGCGGGGTGTGGGTGATAAAAATGCAACTCACTAGTAATATCGTAGACGACGACAGCGACGGTGGAGTCGCGAATGTAGGAAGGTATGAGCGACCGGAACCGCTCCTGGCCCGCCGTGTCCCACAGCTGCAGCCGCACCGTGCGGTCCTCCAGGTACATGGTCTTCGACAGGAAGTCGATGCCGATTGTTGCCTTGTACAAGAATGTGCATTAATTACATGTATAATTGTTTCCTCTCTTTCTTCACTAACGTCAAAAAAATAAAGTTATTGTTATGTTACTTGTACGTTTAAAGTTATTTCAAAAAAATAGTGAGGCGTAATTTGCAACTATAACTGCAACTATTATATATAACTGTACCTAAACTTATAATAAAAATCTTTATCTTTTTATCTAACGTCGTGTGTTATAGAAGTTAAAAGAATTAGAAATTGGTGTCGCGGAATTATATCGAGGGATTCCATCAATAGACGCCGTGAATGCTATCTACGTAGAAACCCTTGATATAATTCGCGCAGCGCACGGCGCAGTTGCTGTGCCGCGAAGGCAGAATCGACACTTGACACATAATATCTTATATCTTTCTACTTGCCGTGCAGACTCTGGCAGCAGAAACTTAACTTTCATTTAGTTGGACAGTTCAAAACTAGTTTTATCTCTGTCTTACACTCGTCGTAAGTAAAGGACGGCGCTATGTTTAGATCTGTCAGATTGAAATAAAATTAAGTTTCGTCTGCCAGAATCGGCACCATTATACAACTTATAACATAAACAGCCTATATACGTCCCACTGCTTGGCACAGGTCTTTCCTCAATCAACCGGAAGGGGTATTGAGCATAATATACCACCTGGTCAACTGCGACTTAGTAGAAGTATTTTACGGCTAGTAGCTGGGACTAACTTAACAGCCTCCGTGGTCGAGTGGTTAGAGCGTTAGGCTCATGATCTGGAGGTCCGGGTTCGATTCCCGATGGGGACATTGTCGAAATCACTTTGTGAGACTGTCCTTTGTTTGGTAAGGACTTTTCAGGCTTGAATCACCTGATTGTCCGAAAAACTAAGATGATTCCGTGCTTCGGAAGGCACGTTAAGCCGTTGGTCCCGGCTATTAGCCGTAAAAACACCTCCACCAACCCGCAGTGGAGCAGCGTGGTGGAGTATGCTCCATACCCCCTCCGGTTGATTGAGGGGAGGCCTGTGCCCAGCAGTGGGACGTATATAATAGGCAGTTTATGTTTATGTAGCTGGGACTAACGGCTTAATCGGTGGGACGTATAATATAGGCTTTTGTTTATGTATTTAATGTAGACACTATTTGCGTGTTGAATTGAATCCCTCCCCTCCCTAGATCGTCAATAATGCGTGTTTACATTCTTGCACATCCATCTATCAAGGTCTACAAATATCCTTGAGCAGGTAAAATTGCGATTCATTAAATTACGTGTATTGGTTGGAAAAAAAATACAACAGTTAACAGAATTACGATTCTATAGTAAAGTGCAAAACACAAATAGTAAATGATTTATGTATTATAATAGCTTGGCATAAATAAATAATCTCTTTGGATTATCCCTGTAATTTATGTTTCTCATGAACAAAGTCAGGATAAAATTGCAGTGTATATTTTTGACATAATGTCCATGATATGGAACAGGCTAAGGTCATCAAACCATACTGTCTTTTTTATGTTTTCTATATCTAAAATCAGTATCCCTTTTTTTACAATGAGCGAAGTTTGAAGTTTGAAAATTCGCAGATTCATCGTGATCATTAGACGATTCAATTTTCTTGTATTAAACATAGTATTTTTTTTAAATCTATATTATCACATTCCTGTCTGCTCCATCCATAATATTGCATCCAAGTAAGATTATAGTAAAATGCAAACACATTTTAATTTTCACCGAAAAAAAGTTTTTCTGCTAAGTTGAGAGCTATATGACAGTTTTCAGGTGAAGGACAATTCAAACACACCCCAAGTCTTAACCTCCTGTTGCCCAGATTTCCAGGTACAAAATTAAAACAATGGGGTTTGGTTTTAAAGGGACTTTAAAATAGTGAACTTTTACTAATTCATTACTTGTTTAAACTTTAAAAGCGAAAGTTAGGCATATGACAGCCAACTAGTAATTCTTATACATTAGCATTGAAATTGCTTATCTTATGCAATAAAAACATTGCTATCAACAACATGTGTATACATTTATCAGCATTATATCAAAAATAAAATAAATTAGAATCTATAGATAACTAATTATCACTTTCTTCCTGATTCTGGTGGATAACATTTTATTTTCCGAATAAATAAGACTATGAATTGTCTATTATAAAGGACAAAAAAAGAAAGGATTTTCATCTGCTAACTCTAAGACTAGTACCAAACTCATGACAAAACAGAAAAAAAAGAAAGAAAAAAAAGAAAAAAGAAAGAGATAGAGCTGGTATATGAGCTGTCAAACTAAGGCAAAGTTTGTCAGAATGTACATCTATATACAGGGTGTTTTTGTTACATTGTCCTGTATAAATAGGTCTTCTATCGTGTGGGTTGTGAGATGGACCAACCTCATCAACCCTGGTGTCAGGATTATTATACATAAGTGACTTTTAAAATAAGTAATGTTATTGAATAGTATTTAAGAATAGAGGATTAATTGTAACTAGCAGTTGCTAGATAGAGGTTGAGTTATTTATGTATAAAATCTACAGGTATTAATGTAGGTATAGTGTGGGATACTACAGCTAATATAACATAATACTTATTGAAGCTAGTTCTGAAATGCAGGACTTGAAAGTTTAAATTGTGCTACTATTGTTCCGGTACGAAATTGTGGTAACTGAATTCCTATTGGTCCGTAAAATGGTAGCATAACCTTAATTCCTTTCAAGCCCTGCTAAAATATAAATAAAAATCATTTTAAAAGATTTTAAGCTTCAACTAGATATATGTAATACAAGCAATCCAGTAAGAAATGGCAAAGTGACTCAGTAAGGTTGCCTTTTAACAAATGATTGTTTTTGATGATCTTAAATCAGTTATAAAACTAAACATTTTTTATAACCAGGTAGTCATATGAACGATTGAGTGACTCATAGAATCTTATTAATATCAACATCCATATGACGAGTTAATTATGAAGCACATAACCTGATTTGTGGACCCACTGGTCAAACAACTTATTGAGATAAGAACCAAAACAGAAGACTCACCTGATAAGTGTTGTCGAAGCTATCATACATGAACCTAGTGATGAGCGACGTCTTTCCCACTGAAAAACACAAGATCCGTATCAGAACACCGAGTCGCCGCAACGGTATTAGTTTTTATACTTCTATTGCAAGTAAATCGGAGTACACGATTGATAACGGGAGCTATTCGACGCGTGAGAACATACTACACAGCGGGCCAGCCGTATATCGCGCTAAGAGAGTGTAACCTACATACGAGACGTCGTAATTTCGGCACAGGCCTATCTTCGATCCCAAATCCCCCGCCGCTGCAACGACCCTACAAAAACTTGTAATAACCCTCCCCAGACCAATGTAGGTCAGTAATTCGATAAAGCCTAGACGAATCTATAGTTACGTGTCGTAAATTCAAAAACTATGTATTAAAAATGTACGATGGAGCACCGACAATTGGCCCGTCAACTCACCGCTCTGTTCCCCGAGGAATACGAGCTTGAACTTGCGCAAGGGATTACCAAATTCACCCGACGCAGACATCGTGAATTTATAAATTAGTTAGTTCGCTAAACTATTAATTTCACAGTAATTCTTATCACAGAAAAAACTACATGAACAATGACAGATCGCAGCCACTCCTCGCACACACACGAGCGCAGCGCCGCCACGTTACGAACTGACGGATAGAGTTGAACGAACCTAGTATACTCGTAATAAATAATTAACAAATATCATTCGATATTTTCAATATCCTATTAAACCTTATTTTTCTATCGCGCCGAAAAGCTCGAAAAAAAAAATAAACTCAATTCGCATCATCGTAATGAACTGAACTGCAATCTTCTTATGCATAATAATCTGAAAGTCTCTCTTTCAGGAAAATAATTATAGTAGTGTGTTACATGTGACTTAAACGTAACTTACGAGAAGTGGGTGTATTTACTATACCTGCCCTTTGATGCTGTTATGTTTAGTATGTAACGTATAGCGATGTAAATGGTCAAAAAAAGATTGTAAAATTAAAATACTTGACGTAAATATTATCTGCCAAAGAAGGATAATTTTATGATTCAAGCATCATCAGTTCTACTTAATGTTATTGTATAATTTGTAATAAGATTGAATACTGTCTCTGTTACTCATACAGAATCACAGATATTAGAAAGAATAATGACCCTAAAAATAACACTAGTATTATTTGCTCATCTCTAAACCATCAAGCCAACTCAACAAAATTACGATGTAACAACAAAACGCAACAAAAATTAATCTTTTGAAATGACCAATCATCATTTATAATATTCAGAAAATAGCTATCTTGTCACTAATTTTTAAATAATATTTTTTTTAAATACTCTTCAAGTTTTAATTATACACCACTTATAAAATGTAATAAAACTTGCAACTACTAAACGACACAGCATAAAATCTTCCGCATACAGACTGTGGATTGTAGAAAGAAGATCCTCTTCCTGTATCCATCCATATTCATAAAACCATTACCTCATTTATTCATAGGTCTTCAAATTAAATTCCTAAAGTCATTTCATTAGAACAAACGGAACTCGCCTGTCTTACCAAAGCTTCGATTACGTCATGATTACACTGTGATTACATGCATGAGTCATTTCTTCTTACACAGTATTATGACCGGCAACAGACCGAATCCCACAAACTTCTACTTCCATGACCAAACACGCCTACATACATACGCACATGCGCATTTCCTCTCTTTCCCACCGGGGCAAACAGAGACTATCGAAACTTACCTACAATGGACAGTAACGGCCTCCGTGTTACAGTGGTTGAACTCACGATTCGGAGGTCCCGGGTTCGAATCCCGGTTAGGATGTATCACTAAAATCCCTTTGTAAGTTTCCACCCGAATATCCGTGATTGAATGATCCGTGTTTCGGAAGGCACGATAAGTCGATAAACCGTTGGTCCCGTTTACTACATAGGCCTTTGGCGGCTTAATAATAACCCGGATAGTTGAGGTTGGTTATCCATTTCACCCATAACGATAGAAGAAGAGATATTAAATATCCGATTAAATTCGTCGCTAATGTAGCTCGCTGATGTATCTGTATTTTTTAGCGAATCTGATTCGCACCTTTTGCTATTATCAATAAGACGCAAATTATTTTAGCAAAGAATTGCAGATACGTTAGTTTGCGAAATCAGCTACGAATTGATTGATTCAATTTAAATCACCAAAGACCCATACTAATACTCAATGTCTTTATTTTATAACGTTTTCCCATGCTTAAAGCAACTCGAAGATGATTGCCGAAGGTATGTGTATCATGCTCGTGCCGGCTTGCTACGATTCGAATCTCGATTTCTTCGATTATTCTCAAGGATGAAAATAAATAAATTGCGAAATTATATAATTTAACACATTTACTCAAACAATAATTATTTACAAAATTATAACTTTAGGACCTAGGATATCATAAAATTTAAATTCACTTACGAATATCATCACATGTATCACAAAAACGAATGTAACTTTTCATTTGAACACCCTGCGATAACTTTTTTTAAAAACAGTTATTATGGCATATGCTAATTAGCACGTATTGATAAAGTAAATGATGGGTAGGTACTCGAAACTGTAACAAATATCTCAAACATTCGTTGTTTTCATTGCATACTTTGGTTACGAAAGTGCCAGACTTTGAAATCATGTTTTTAAAGTGAATTTTATGCCTATTTTACAATGATATTTCATAAAAAGTGTTTACATGATAACAAGCAGAAATAGCGCAACTAGCGTATACAAATCCAATTTGTATATGTAGCTAAATAATAAATACTTAGGGAAGAAACTGGAACATTAAAACAATAATCTAAGAAAATAAAAAACCTTATTCCTTATCCATATCATTTGGGTTTTTTCAAAAGTCTTTAAATTAACAAGCTCTATAAATTACAATAGGGTTTACCATCCCCTGCGGCATGGCACATGACATATACCACGGGCTTCAACCAATAGATATACGATGTTTATCTACGCAGTCAGCAAACATTGTAGCTGTTGGTCGAAGCCCGCGATATTTTGTCGCGTCGCGTGTACCGTGCCGCAGGGACAGGACCAGTAATCTTATTGATACCGGCTGTATTTACTGCTACTCTGACTGAGTACTTGCAAGAGAAATATTGGCGCCGACTAACATACAACTTTTCTACTAAAAATATTAACTTCATTTCAATAACAAATAGTACGCATACCATTGCCAGTACTGACAGTCAGAGCGGCAAATACAGATTTGCCTAGAAGCTATTTAATGTAGGCGACCCATGTGGACATATGTATAATAAAACTATGCTACTGATTTGAAACGTAATAGAATCAATCACAACAGAGCTCATGATCTCTTTGAATTAACAATCAATGAGGGCCTACGTCGTACTTAACGTCTGAAAAATAGCGTTTACGAAGACAGCGCATCGCGCGGTGAGTTTAAACATAAGACGTTGCATAAAACCGTTCACGCAGAAGTGTTTCCACTCGCGTGGTACTGATATACAATAAAGCACCGAACAATACGCCGCGTATCCATAAACAAGCCTGTGTCACTAACCTCATCCTACCTGTGCAAGTCTATGGAACATGCCTCCGCGGGGGAAACATGTTTTCCTCTACCACAATGACCCCACAAAGCAAATCGTACCCCGTGCGATTGTGACGGAATACGAATAAGACCACACAGAGAGGAAAGAGAAGGGATATGAGGAAGTTCTTCATGAGGGAACGGACTAGAGCTATGAGGAATGTGAGGGGTCTACCGGGGTAGAGGAGCACGGTCTCTCTGGGGCGGCCCTCAACGGGGATGACGGCTGAGGCGGTGACCACGCGGAGCCCGAGAAGAGCCTTCCCTGGAGTCGCGCCTCCCGTACGACCGATGCTGCCTGATAAGCAGCAAGCCTGCAAGTAATATTGGCAAATTGTATAATATTAATAAACCCATTACCACCGCAATACAGCACACGCGTGCGATAAATGTTTTTTTCTCCAATAAAGTATACTCGTTTACCGCGTCGCGCGCGATATGCGGCCAACGTGCTACAGGGACAGGTTCGATAACACTACCAAATTCCCTAGCTGAATTTTGTCCATATAGTAAGCAGCTGAAAGCATTCCATACTTATTTTTTATTCCTAGTCCATTTAGATTTTAGAATATGAATACACATTAGATCACGCTTCTTTCCCGTTGGGGTAGGCAGACACCACAAATATATATTACCTCAAAAATGCAGACTAGTATCCTGTAGATAACTTCAAGGAATAATATCTCTGAAGTCAGTTCCATGGCATATTTGTAGTCGTCATAATGCTCGCTGAACTTGTAGAAGTCAAACTTTTCCAAGTCACTGTAACAACAAAGTAAAATAATAAATAACGAAACTAGGGATCACAAAGTGATTTTTGAGATTTGTCCCCACTGGGATTCGAACCTGGGACCTCCGAATCACACTATACTACTGGACCATGGAGGCCGTTAAAAATACTATTCAAAATACTCACATAAATTCAAACATGTCAACTGCAACAAATGTAACAATAAGTTTTAATATAAAGAGCAGCATGAAGTCAATGAACTCTGCCAGAAGCCTCTTGTACAGGGGAGGGATGACATACTCGAAGCCTCCGTGACGGGCAATCACTGGAAATATAAGGTGATAATAATAATATGAAAAGACATTTTTTTTTCACTACTAAAGATACAAAATATATAAAAATTAGCTTAATTAGTTTATGATGCTAAAGACTAAACTAGACTTGCATATTGTGGCTGACTTTGCAAACTGACATATCTACATTTTTTTTGCTAAAATAATTTGTGCCTTATTGAATGCAAAAGGTGCAAATGAGATTTGCCAAAAATTTCAGATATGTCAATTAGCAACATCAACGACGATATAGTCCTCTGACTAAAACAAAATAGGTAAGTACTAATAATTTATACATCCTGCAAGTTATACAAATAGTCCAAGACATATTATTCAACCAAACTAGAAAAGAACAAACATATTTATAATGTAAGTAGGTATACCCTTCTGAATAGCTATGTATGTTAATCTTAACAGAACAAAAAGCCTCTTCTAACAGTATTTTGATTACATTTAGTTTATTAAATGTCAATTTCATCAAACTCAACCTCAATAAAGACTTAAATATCATTGTTGTGGGGTGAAAAACTTATTAGTTACTAAAAATGTAAAGTGAAGAACAACTTTATAATGCAATATTATAAATATCTAGATACCACAGTAGACTTCGTAAAAAATACCTTCAACTGGAGTAAGAGCTTCAGCCTGCGGCTGGTTATCAGGAGCATTTCGTGGTACATTGGGAATTTGGAATGGAAACTGTTGCCCTTGAAACTGGTAATTATTGTTCAACAACGGCACATTTGTTGGGTTGTTCTGCAAGCCCTGGAACGTCATCATGTAATAGGGGAAGCATGTCGACAGGTTCTGATACATTTGAGCCTGCTGGATCCATAGGCGCAGAGCCTGGAAATATGCTTCTCGTTCAGATACAACTGGCGCAGTATCCCCCTCCCCAGTACGACTAGGGCCTCCATCTGATGGTCCAGCATCATCCACAAGTCTCTCAGTATCAGACATTTCCAAAATGTGCAATTAACTAACAATCTTTCGGTTTTATTTGCATAACAAGGCTCCAATCCAAGGTACACGTCAGTTTTGACGGCAAATTGTTTTGACATTTGCGGTTTCGTTCATGAATTCTTTTTTGTCTAAAAAAAAAAAACGAAAAACATGCTATTAGTGAGTGATAACCAGTCAAAATGAAATTGCATTTTCCAGCAATAAAAAGCTCGTTTATTATAAGAAACACTAGAAAAATATGAATACCTTGTGAATACCCATATAGATGAATATTTTTTACAAAATTGTATACCACTGCACGTGTATCCGAACGGCAGAAATAATAAAAAAAAATCTGACATATGCCAGTGTTCTCATTTTAGAAAGTTGAACTAACAATTTAGGAAAAAATATTATATGTAATTAAAAGAAAATAATGTAATATTTTGCAATAATAACCAAATCTTTAATTAAGACTGCTTCAATGTAATGGCTAAAGCATTTATAAAAATAAGTGTAACGACTACGTACTTACATCAGTAAGTAGTAACCGGGACCAACGGCTTAACGTGCCTTCCGAAGCACGGATCACCTTACTTTTTGTGATTTGTCCCCACCGGGATTCGAAGCCGGGACCTCCGAAACGTGATCACAACGCTCAACCACTGGACCACGCAGGCCGGTATATGTTAAGTAAATTAACATCTAAACTAACAACGAAAATAAACTTTTATCCATTCATATAATATTTGCACAGAACTTTTACGAGTAGAGATTCAAGTCGGCAGTTATTTAGTTGCCAAAGCGTAAGAATAACCAATCCAGTTCAATAAATATTAATTAAAAAAAATGTGTTAATAGATGTCAGTGAGATAGGGTAATCTCTTCCCATATGTGGCAACATTTGCAGTAAGCTGTCAACTTCACCCAGCAGGTAGCGAATGGCTGATGCGTGCGCAATAATGGTGGTTGGTGAGGACTTGGGTGGAATTCAGGTGAATGTGAGCTAGACGATTGAATTCTAGTTATTGTGTGACTTTATTTTATACGCAGTGACACTGTGCCATACAATCAAAATAATTAAGTGTGATAACTCGTCGTAAATCGGCGGTAGGGAGTGAACGAATCGTGTTCGGAACATTCGGTAATTTACTGTATTTTTTTTGCTCAGTGCAATGTGCTCAATGGTGGGCTTGTAGTTGTAAATAAAGGAGAGTGACCGCCCGTTTCAACATATCCCGGCTATTGTGAGTATTGTGTATATATTTTTTTATATTTATGCATGAAACTTACTGGTGCAGAAAGGAGTAGTTACGCGTATACCCGGTCTATTTTCGTGGGTAATGTTTTTTGTAGAGTACGGTAAACAGTTGATGTGCTTGACCTCGGGAATAATATAGTAATCTTGAAGATCTGAGAGGTTTTCCGGCTCGCGTTTTTGGTAAAATGCCATGATCTTGTCGTCTTATGATCACCTTGAATATCAATCATTTTTATTGGTTACGTGCGGGAATTACAGCGCGGGTGATAACGAGTTGTTCTGTCTGCGATTGAAAAATTATCATATCAAGTTAATTTATTGTCATTCAATTTTAAACTTTGTTTCTTACGCCATTTTAGCAATTATATTTTTACCTGTTGAGCTTAGGTAATAGGTATTTAGTTAAACAACTTCCTACTAGCATAGATAAGTGTATAAGTACCAACTGAATAGGTAGCATATTAACTAAAAGAAGAAAATAATAAACATTTAACTTTTACCTTCAATTTACTTTAACAATCTGTTTCTGTTTATTCTTAGACAAACAACATACTAATCTGAAAGTCTGATTTTGTTGTATACTTAGGCTTTATAGCCTATGAAAGTTAAGTATTCAACAATAAATACCTATAAAACTAAAGGACAACTTAACTAAACAACATATTCCAAAGAATGTTTAAAGTACATACAATAGTACTTAGCTAAAAGAGCCATCTCTCAAATTTTATCTCTTATGCATACAAAGGTATCTCTTATCACTAGATAGACATTTCATTGACAATACTGTGCCATTTATGTATGTACACCGTACAACACACAACTATAGTTAAATAAATGCTGATAGGACTAAAATATACTCATATCTTATCTACTAGGTATATACCCCCATTTAGGATATGGAAAATGGATGTAACTTATTTGTAGGAGCCATTCACGACTATGGTCCCTAACAGGGAGGGCAGAGCCACAAGTAATCAGTAAAGTTATCTTTATTTATTTAATTACAGTTCACTTGAGTCATCTGTAAGAGACTATGAGATTCCATGTCAGCATTCCCCATTAGTCTGGCCAAGTGGATGCCATCCAATCTATATTCAATAAGGCCAGTCATTATCAGAGGGCTAGTGAGTAGCTCTTCTATGTTATTAAACATTCTGTTTAGGTTAAGAAGTGTGTCAGGTTCAAAGCAAATGGAGTTCCATAGGCTCTGCTTACCCCAGTAGGAAATTGGCGTGAGTAAATATATTTTTATGTTTGTTAGGTTAAGACTGAATGATGTCAAAATTTGTGTATTAAAATTTTAAGACAACAATTTTCAAAAACTAAATAAAAGTCTACTATATACATATTTTTGAAGATTGTGATAATAAGATTGTTTTTGTTTAACAGCTATTTTATACCTTTAAAACATTTGTTTTGAGAGTATTTATTTAACAGTTTATTGTACACAAGACAGTGTATAACGACAATTGACTGTATTATTGAAAAGGATAATTTAAATCTTACTTTGCACCTTAACTGTTATTTTTCTTATTAATTGTTGATTCTATTCCATCAACATAATGTATCCAACCATTTATTACCTGTTTTTTTGTTGCGTGACTTATTGTAGATTTGCCGCAGACGCATTAACTACTTGGCCGGACAAATGGGGAGCGCTGAGGGCTTTCACCCGGTACAAAAATTATGACCTGACCTGGTTACGCGTGGATATCGCAAACGGGGGGGCCCAAACAGACCTGGCGACGCTCGGTTGACCGGGAATTTAAAACTCGCCATGTCATGGGAGCAAGCTACAGGGGCTGCAAAAGATCGCGAGGAGTGGAGGGAGAAAAGGATTAGAAGAAGATCTGTGACTTTAGCTAACATAAAAAAAACAGATACCTAAACGTAGCGTCGCGCGCGCCTGTGTCCCTGAGAAGCAGCACTGTGGACCGTGGTCTATTAAAATGCATTAATACTTCTCTGAGAAGAAACCTCAAATACATACATCTTAATATCTTAAGTATCCTACTTCAAGCCCTTTTGCATATCTGCATTGGGTTGCCTTTCTCACCGAAACAGACTTTATGCGCTTTGCGCGAGGGAAGCGCATACGAAACTTGTCCACCGAAGTAGCAAGCCCCTCAACCAGGTTTAGCCCGTGCGCCGACACGGTTTGCCAGGGCAAGGGCTGGGCTGACTTGGCGACTCAGCAAGGCAAGGTGGATGGCCTAGGGCGTCGGTAGAGGGCAAATAGTTATCGTCGGCCACACACGTCATCTGACCTCTCCTTCAGTCGTATCGGTTTTCCGTTCCACTGAAGCAAGGAGAGGTAAGACGAGTGTGTGCGCCTGCGTTTTCCACGAACGTCTGCGCACTTTAATATATCCTGCGTACCTGACCGCTTCCGTGATCATCATCATCCTACTTCCATTATCTTTAAGTAAATTACAAGGGCTTAATTTGAGCCACGGCCGCCATTACAGGGCTTACCCTTATAAAGAGTTGGCGCCGCATGTACCAGCTGTAATTAATGTTATTTGCCACCGCTGAGCACACAGTTGGCTCGACCATTATAAATGGCGATACGACCCACCACCTATCAACGTTAGTCTAACACATGGAATAGAAGAAAGTGGTTGGAAGGGCCAAGTGAGTGCGAAACGCGCGCCATACAAGTATAAGCAAATAGTTCGTACTTCCAACTTTGCTCCTTCTTTGCAAACTTTACGACGCACGGAGCTCCGTGATAGTATATTAAAAGGTCGTCTTGTTCATTATAACCTGCAGAGCAAAAAAACAAATATCATGCAAGAAGATCCCTCCTTATCACAGGAAGCTTACTATTTATCAAAAAAATATTTTTGTATGCAGTATCTTACGATAAAATTTCGCAGTTTCGAATCGAATCCAGCACGGACTTTTTTAAACTTATGATTTTCGAAATCGTTTTTCGAATTCATGTTTGGGTCATAAATGATTATCACGTTCTCAGCGGTGAAGGAAAACATTGTGAGGAAACCCACATTTCCGAGAAATGCATTTTCGGAGGTATGTGACCTAACCTGTATTGGGCTGGTTTTCCTTCGCGGGTTTGAAGATCAGAAATGCAGTCATACAATGTAAGATGCGCGTTTCCGAACAGCCTATTACGGATTCTTCATTACTATAATCAACCTCTACTTAATCATTATCATGAGCCCATTAACGTCCCCACTGCTGGGGCACGAGCCTTCCCTATGGATGGATAGGGAGATCGGGCCTTAAACCACCACGCGGGCCCAGTGCGGATTGATGATTATTAACGACTGCTAATGCAGCTTAATGCTGCTACTTATTCATTACTAAGTCAAAATAAGAAATACGTAAGACATATAAGGTGTAAGTAAATCACAATTCATCGCACGGCTCGTTAGTGGACATATAATGCAGCCAGACATGTCGTATTGTAAATATTAATTACGTACACTGACCCTCTAGGCGTCGAAAGCTTTGTAATTCTAACCTTAAATACCTTCCAGGTGCATACATTAGGGACTGGCGACTCTGCATACATTTCCCTAAACCATAGAATAAATAATAGGTAATACACGACAGTTATACAATAAAAAGTAGTGCTACGTATAGAACGGTAACTCTCCGCTCCTCATCGTATCGGCCGCCGAATTCACCCCCTCTGGGTCTTACTTTAGTCATAGAATAGGGAATAATACTTCGTACAGAACGGCAACTCTCAGCTCCCCACCAGCGGCTGAGCTAGGTTTACCTCACCCCCTCGGTCTACTTTGGTCTTCAATCGTATGGGCATCAGACGTCACACACACAGATGCGCGTGTACGATAACGTCAATGTGTAGTGTCTTTGCAAATAGAAAGAAAGAAAGAAAGAAACATTTATTATTTAGGACACCACAGACACGGATTACATATATATACATTATAATGACATCACATAAATCGCGGTTGTTTGTATGAAGGTCCGGGGTGTGGTGGTATGTCAAGCTGCGTTGCCGGAAACACGACGTTATTATAATATAATAATTTAATTTCCCTTTATATCGTTCCGCTTGGTGTGAGAGGATACGTTATGTATGTATCATATACATTATTCCGGGGTGCGCGTTACCTTAGGATTTCGTATCAAAAGTCTTCTGATCACAGGAAATTCCACTTGATATCAACTCAGAATCACGGTCTGAATCATTCCCCTCAGTATTTGTTACGGTATCACTAACACCCATACGCACCTTTATGGCTACCTGTACTTGTACGCGGTGTAAGTGACATCGTAACGAATACTGAGGTGATCAAGTGGAATTTTTCATCGCAAAAGTATAGAACTGAAAATAATTAAAAAAAAAACACAAGGAAACATGAATATTGCGACGGAGAATTCTACTTAATATTAACTCAGGATCATGATCTGAATTTTCCCCCTCATCTCTCCCATATTCGTTACAAACAATGTCACTAACACCCTGTATATGTGTGTATACATGCTAATGTAGCATAAACAATAACATTTACGTAAAACATACGCTTCCGCGAAAGTAATTGCGTCAGGCCTGTAATATTCCATAAATCTCTGTACGAAAACACGGTAAAAATACTGACGAGAAAAAGTATTATCACTGCCCCTCGGCCCACTTCTTATTAAGCACCAGTTTTTATGGAAAAACTTCACAAGTTTTCGCGAAAAATGTGTCCAGGTTGTTGATTGAATTTCTTCGAAATGTTCCTCAGGCGTTTTGTAACAAAAATAAGAATTATTATAGGTACGTATCATTTCAAGGTACTAGGTTTATTTAAAGATTATGTTTTATGAAGACATTAATTTCTTATATCTGTATTGCATCGCCCAGTTGAACCATTGTCTCTCACTTTTAGTCCGCATGTTCGAATCCATCACAGGCCTAAACCGATGATTGTCGAATTTGTTTTCGAATTCACGTGCTCAGCGGTGAAGGAAAACATCGTGAGAAAACCCATATTCCCGAGAAATGCATTTTCGAAGGTATGTGACCTAACCTGTATTGGGCTGGTTTTCCTTTCGCGGATTGGAAGGTAAGACAGGCAGTCGCTTCTGTAAAAATCGGACCTGGCAAATCTTCAGGTTAGGTAAGCGAACCCTGTGTAAAACGGGATAATGCTAGGGAGATGATGGTGATGATGTGTTGCATCGTCCTCGACTCCAAATATTATAAGTTGTTGCACCCTAAAGGTGCCTAAGCGGAAGTGCGAGTGAGCCAGACAGTTCGCGCGTGCTCCCTTACTCCTTAACGCCTTACGGGCATTTAAGACTGAAGTAAGACCTAGAAGTAGGACATCGAGCCCTCATGCTGGGAGGCGCAAGCAAGCTAGCGCCCGGAGTGGAGACGCCTTGTCCAACAAAAAGCGTCTGATTTTGAAGAAGAAAGAAGGTCAGATCTGGACAGAAAACGTGATGATCTGAAAGCCCGACCACCTGCGGCTTTCATCTATAATTACGTAGGCGCTGTGCTGACGTGCCCACAATGTGGGTGTAAGTTTTCACATAAAATTGGCTATACGAGCCATCACAGAGCACACCAGAGAGCAGACTTTCCAAGCTCTTGAATGATAACCGTCAATGAATCCACCAGCTGCTGTCGCTGTAGTCGAAATCGACTGCGAAGCATCGTCATCATCAGGGGTAGGTCGGCGCCCGATGAGAATTGGTGCGTAGAGGAGTGTCCGTTCTATACGTAGTGTGTTTATTCTATGCTCGAGGTCTGAAACCGACATAACTGTTATCAGCAAGTGGTCAAACATATCTTCAGATTCAACTTATGAGTCACGCATACGGAATCTTAATTTGTAGCAGGCACGTTAAGCCGATACGTCGTTACTTATCGCGACCCTGTTCCGAAAATAACTATCGTTTGTATGTTAAACATTTTGAATCTTTGTATTTGTTTTCCAAATAACAGAACGAGTATGTGTACAAGGTCAACTGGTAATGGTAAAATTCTTATTAAAATTATGTGTTTGCGTTTGGCAAGCGCAGTGTTAACAACGATTTTTATCGATAACACGCTGTGTCCTTTGAGATCGTAGCGAAACGTTTCGCTGATGACTGTGAATGGGGGGTTTGGTAGATTTCCCAGGGTGGGGTTTGTGTCTACCTAGCTTATATTAATAGGTCACTAGGTGAGATTGCAGGGTTCTGGGTGGGCTTGCCGAAAAGCAATGGATGATCAGGACCAGAAAGGATGGCTTGAAAGAAATAAGGCCTATATCTAGCAGTGGGTGGATACAGGCTGAGTAGATAAATAGATAGGTGAGACTTTATTTTCCTGATCTTTAAATGAAAAAACAAAAGCCACTCTAATCCTATACCATTTCTAAAGCACCTTATTCATGGAAATCGGAAGTATTTGCTTCTTAAACATAAGTCTATATCCAAGGATAGTCAGAGGTCACAAGATGACGACCATCCATCGCAAGAACCTCACCGAGCTGTTAAACCAACGTGATAGTTGGTGAGCCGTTTCGCCGTCTATAATATTTCAGCCTTGTGATGTCTTATGATCAAAGGAATAAAAAATATGGAGAAGCGAAGTAAGATATAAAGGAAGATATCAGAAATGTACTTCGTGTGTAAAGTACCTCTATAGGCTACATAATTAATAAAAACCATAATGAATTTTATCATTATCCACATAAGCTTTTCTTACCTAGCCTTTATATGATATGATCCATACATCAATAGCTCAACAGGTGAATTAGATCAATATATAGTCTGTATCAATCTTCATGTAACCAACACGCCTGCGGTCAGCCACCGGCTATCTGATCTGAGTCAACGGTTCCAAGGGATCAAGATTCCATATCTAAGTGATTACTCATACACTTCGTCATAGTCACTAGTCATAACAACCGCTTACTTTTATTCCTCGAATCTCATTTGAGAACATCAGCGGGCTTAGCACCGTAAGCGCGCGACTCTTTCTCGCCTCGACATACGTCACCCGTCACTCTCTCACAGTACTGCACAGAAAGAGACAGACGATCTCTATCGCAGCGAGAAAGAGTAGCGTACTTACGGTGCTAGGCCCGCTGGTGTGATAATACTACTGCTTTCATTTTGGGAGGTCTTCTTCTATCGTGTGGGTTGTGAGGCGAATTTCCAACCTCATCAACCCTGGTGTCAGGGTTATTATTGAGCCGCCAAAGGCCCCTGACATGGCTCATGTAACGACTACTAACTTACATCAGTAAATAGTAACCGGGACCAACGGTTGAACGTGCCTTCCGAATCACGGATCATCTTACTTTTGGTCAATCAGGTGATCAGCCTTTAATGTTCTAACCAAACTAGGGATCACAAAGTGATTTTTGTGATATGTCCACACCGGTATTCGAACTCGGGACCTCCGGATCGTGAGCCCAACGCTCAACCACTGGACCACGGAGGCCGTTAGTTAGTTGGGGGGTGCTCGTCGTAATCATACTTCAGCAACCGACCAAAACTGCCGCCCCCGGCCTTTTCAAAAAAGGCGGGAAAAGTGAAAAATGGAAAAGAAGAAATTAAAAGTAAAAACAAAAGAAATTAACTGCCAGTGTCAAAATACAAATAATAAAGTCGTGACACGGATTCACGACTTTATTCCGGTTATTATTAAATATTTAATCTAATAATAATAAAATAAACATAACGGACCCTAACACGTGGCTATAGCCTTTTGCACGGATGAGTAGGGAACTATTATTAAGGCAAAAATTTAATTGAATTATAGCCTTTTGCACGGATGAGTAGGGAACTATTATTAAGGCAAAAATTTAATTGAATTGTGAATAATTGTGGATGCACGGCAACCACATATCGCGCGGCGCGAATTATACAGAGGGCTTTGAGCGATAGCCGTATTACGTCTATACCATAGCTGCGTTTTTGGACGAAACTTTCGATATAATTCGCGGTTGCCGTGGGCTGATGTTAATGACATATTTATAACATAACATAGGGTGCTAGAGTGGCCAAGCTCCACACAGAGTGGACACTCCATACAAAAATCAGACATTCCGCCCGCGCTTACTTAATGTATCTTTATGTCGTACTAAATAGACTAAAGTGACCCCAAATTTGGGGGGAGGGTTAAGTAAATCAAGCTCGCTCCAAACTCGTATCGGAGAGTGTCCCAACTGTGCATAGTATTCTTGTTTATTCTATGCAAATGTCTAGAACCCTGTCGCATTTGCATACTTGGTATTTAGTAAGACCCCTGATTCAATTTGTCAAATAAGGTACTACGACATGGTTCAGTATATACATCTATGTTAATGTTTCTTAGACGAGTAATGTAAGCTTTGTTCTTTGAGTATCTTTTACATACCTATACAGGGTGTTAGTGACATCGTAACGAAAACTTTGAGGGGTGGTCTGAACCATGAATCTGAGTTGATATCAAGTAGAATTTTCCAACTCAAAAGTATGGAACTGCAATTAATTAAAAAAACACTAAAATTTTCATGAATTTTCCGACAAGAAAATCCATATGATATCAACTCAGAATCATGGTCTGAATCATCCCCCTCACTCAGTATTAGTTGTCACTAACACCCTATCTACTTGTATGGCTACTTGTACAGGGTGCAAGTGACGTCGTAACAAATACTGATGGGGATGATTCAGCTGATTATTCTGAGTATCAAATGGAATTTTTCGTCGTAAAAGTATAAAGTTGAAAATAATTAAAAACAAAAAATCATGATTTTTGCGACGGAAAATTCCACTTTATATTAACTCAGAATCATGGTCTGAATCATTCCCGTCAGTATTCGTTACGATGTCGCTAACACCCTGTATAAACTCACGCTTGCAATTCTTAACAGAATGCGCAGAGCTAGAAATAATCACAATCTTCTTCTTCTTTGCGAGTCGATGGCGATCGAAACTAAATTTTTGCTGACCAATAATTGGCCACGCTTACGGCATTGTTAGTGGCTTCGTAAAGGTCTTTAATAGTGCAGGTGTTAGGGTACTTAGGACAGCACAAAAGGTGAGCCATCACAATAGTATCGTTAAAGCAGTTGAATCTATTCTTGATTTGTTTCTTTCTCAGACTGCTAATGAATTACGAACTTAACCTGTGTCCTTTGACCTAAGGATAATGTCTTTCTTTACCAAATGAAAGGTGGGGTAATAAAAAATAAATGTCAAGTGTATTCCCGTTGAGGAAACAAGTGGCAATGATACGATGAATGTGAACACCTCCGCGCTTCCGCTTGGCAATATTAGGCTGCTTTTCCACGAGATATGTGCGAGAGAACTCTGTCGTGGGATGTCTAACTGTGCTGGGATTCCACCAAAGCTGTACGACGAAAATGTACTTCTAATGGAAGCGTTCTTGTGGCTGAGAAATGCCGCAGGGGGCAGGGACAGTCTGTGGACTAACTGGTACAGATGGCGCAAACCTCACAACACTTAGGGACGTGTTGCGAGGGCGCAGCACATACCTCGTAGATATCTCTCGCTTGTTCTGTACTTACAAAAACCTCGCTCCGCTAAGCCGATTCCTCCAAAGCTGTCCTGAGCGAGGCAAGGTAGAAGAAGCGATTCTATTACTTCTTGAAAAACACATCCCTCGCTACGTGTCTTCGCACGTTCCGGTGGAAACTCAGCCTTATTGTGAGTAAGACATTGTCGATGTCTATTGACAGTATTTTCACGAAACCGTGCGCTCGATGATTTTGTATTGGCCTGTCAAAATGTCAAGGAAGGGTAGCGTGAAATATCGAATTGAAATACGCGTTTGAAAATTTAGAACGTCTTTATTCTGTGACATTTGACCTTTCTTCCCATAGTGCCATCTTTCGAGTGATTGATGAGGTCAGGTCAGGTTGATTTATCTTTGTTAAAAAGGTAGAACTTCTTGGTACTCATAAATTCGTTTCAAACCTACTTTTCCACTCGTCTCTACTCATTTTCCAATTACAAACATAGTACCACGCCTGTATCCCCGAAGGGGTAGGCAGAGGTGTTCAGTATATGTACAACTAATCCTCGCCAGCTATGTTTAGGTAAGTCCTATGTAATAGGGTGCGAGCCTATTGCCATTATCCAGGCACAAATCCTGGAAACCACGTGATATCTAAGATCCACACATGAATTCAAACTCATAAAGTCGGGTTCAGTGGTTCGGAGCCCGAGCCGAGATTCGAACTCGTCACGCATTCTCCGAACTGAGCGAAACGGATATCAATTAGCTTAGGTACTTCATAATAGTATGATCTTATCCTGCCTACTTGATCCAACCTTTCTTTCACTCTTCCTCTCCTTTTCATTACATGATAAAAATGTAACACAATTTTTATTTGATTCTTTTCTTTATACGCTTCGGATTCACATTGAATTTTCTATTTAGTCTTCTCTGGCCGATACGCGTTTTTATAGCCTTGAAATGCTGCCAACATTACAAAACAAGAAACAACTTTTTAAAAGATAAAGATTCCTACACCTTAAGTTCCTGGCATGAGTCTAAAACTACCGTAGGTGTATCTAGCAAATATAACGTACCTATTGATGTTCGCGACAAATTTCGACTCTGTGCCGCTACACCGTCGGTAGCAGCTTTAAACTGGCTATATAATCGAATGCTGCGTCATCCGTGGCCCGGTCATTTCCCACGGGCTGGGAGTGCCCGGGACAAGGCAATGTCGCCTGCTTCTCTTTCAAACAAGGCTTCTATTCCCTTGCTATCCGTATCCCCTGCCAGTAATAATTTGTTCCTCTTTATTTGACGACCTACACCGGTAGTGTTGTGGTTATGTCACCCGGCGTCACACGCAATCGATCTAGGCCTATGGACTTTTCGCTCAAGGTCGCGAGTCTTTGTTAAGTCTAGATTCAATATTATGTTGATACTGTACGTGGCGTCGTGGCGGCGATTCGCTATTATATCGCCAATGTAGAATAAACTAGATACAATGTCCTCCTGATTTGTTATGAGGAATGGGTGATTCAATGGGTTTTGTAGCGAAGGCATGAACCTTTAAATTATGATGACATAATAAGATTCTCTTATGCGTACTTACATAAACTCACGCCTATTTCCCACCGGGGTAAGCAGAGACTTTAATTTCACTTGATATTAACTGAGAATCATACGATTCGTTACGATGTCATATTCTGAGTGAAATCCACTTGATATCAACTCAAAATCATGGCCCGAATCATCCCTGAAAGTTTCCGTTACGATGTCACTAACACCCTGTATGGTTAGATTTCAGTCTGTGACTAGGTATCAATTCTGTCCCATACATTGACGTATTAAATACCAAAGTACTTCTTCAAGAAAGATAATATCCCACAGGACGGCGGTACTCGAACCAACATTTATTAGTTCTAATTCAATCAGTTCCTCGATAGATATTCTGTTTGATAGAGCTAATGAGATCTTATTGAATTTTGTCTCTCGGCTTATTGAAAACATTATCAATAAGATTGGTTTACCAGAAATATACATTTTCAAATTGAATGTCGAAATAAATAAATAAACAAATATTGCGGTCTCATCATCTCTTTAGCATCCCGTTTTTCACTGGCTCCGCTTACTTAACCTGAAGGTTTGACAGGTCCGTTTTTTACAGAAGTGACTGCCTGCCTGACCTTCCAACCCGCGAAGGGAAAACCAGCCTCCGAAAATGCATTTCTCGGGAATGAAGGTTTTCTCACAGCTGAGTACGTGATAATCATTTATGATCCAAACATTAATTCGGAAACAAATTCGACGAATCATTGGTTTAGGCCGGTGCTGGATTCGAACCTGCGACCTCAAAGTGAGAGGCAAGCGTTCTAGCAACTGGGCGACCACACACACACTGAACCCACTCTCACTCAGACTGAATATTGCGGTCTGTGTATAAATATTATTTATCTAAGCGCTAAGTTTCTAAGCTATGCCCTTACTCGAGTTTCTTGGCAGTGAAACACAAGTGGACACCCTTATATCAGGCGCCAGTGTCACATATCAGTTGTCTGTAGCGGTACCCAGCTGTATGACTCTTGTTACCAAATACGTTTAAAGAGCACATGAAAATGGAACGACCTGGCCTTTAAAGTCTCTCTTTGACATGGCGCGGCGCGTTCGGAGCTCGGTGACGCCACACTATTGTACCAGCCACCTTTGATCCAAGTTTACTACCTAGCTGCTATAAGCACGGCTCATCGACGGCACAGAGTCTAGACTCCTAATAACATGAACAGGTTCTGTCGACACATCTGATTATTAAATCAGGATTAACGTAACCGCCTCTGTGGTCCAGAGCGTTGGGCTCACGATCCGAAGGTCCCGAGTTCCAATCCCGATTTGGTTAGAACATAGCAAGCTGATCACGATTGTCCGAAAGTAAGATGAAGGCACGTGAAGCCGTTTGTTAGTTAACCCTGGGGCTTTTGGTGGCTCAATAATAAACCTGACACCAGGGTTAATGAGGTTGGTAATTCACCTTACAAGCCACACAATAGAAGAAGAACAGATCAGGATTATAAAATGCAGTTCTCACTAACACAATTGACGGCGATACGGCTCATCGCTTATCACGTTGATCTAACAAAAAGCTAGATGAGGTACTTAAATCATCTTGTGATGGGTGTACCTGTGTGTTAGTGATATCCAACATAAGGCGTCTATTTGGTCGTATCGTCGATGACACAGCTTGACGTTTGTTTTTCGCCATTGTTTGTGCCACCTGGCGTCAAGCTAGAGTTTCCAGGTCAAATGTCTGGTCTTTTATATTGCTGGCAGTTTTGGGAGTTCCGTGTCGAAGATTTTGTGTGGAATTTATGGTATGTCATTTTCCTAGATTGTGCGATGTTTGCGTGTTTTGGAGACGTATGACAGTAGATGATAATTTAGAGAATCCAATTATTTTTCTACGTATTGAATTTTAGATTTTCAGTAACTTCAGAGCACGGTCGGCTGACTAGGTTGACTTATCATACAGGTTCCATTTTGATTCGAAACACTAAAATGATTCCGAGCAAAAACTCATTTAGGTGTGTTAATTTTGTATCGTTTTTAATTTACATTTGTTTATAAAATACCTTTGCTAAGTTGTTTCATTTTTCATGAATAATAAATGTGACACTTTGGGGTTCTTCTGAAAGTGAAAATAAAAGAGAAGTGCGTGCGAAAAGAAAAGTCTGTTCTCATTTCTACAGGAAATAAAAAACAAAAGTAAGTACGAAACACCTGCGAAGCTTTGTGCGTTATATTATTTATGTAGTGTCGTATTTACGGACAATGCCAGGATCTGTGAATTATTAACACACTTCCGCCACATCGGACCAAAAGCTCTGTGGGGAGGGTCAACAATATGCCGGTGTAGTAAAAAAAATGGTATGCTTCGTTAAATACAGGGTGTTAGTGACATCGTAACGAAAACTTTGAGGGATGATTCAGATCATTATTCTGAGTAGTTACCAAGTGGAATTTTCCAAGTGAAAATAATTTAAAAAAGCACTAAAACTTTCATTTTCCGATAGAAAATTCTACTTAATATCAACCCATGGTCAAGCTCAGAATCATTCCCCTCAGTATTTACACTTGTATCGATACGTTTACTATATTTCTACGGGGTGTAAGTGACATCGTAACGAATACTGAGAGGCGTGATTCAGTTCGTTATTCTGAGTTAATATCAAGTGGAATTTAAAATGTATAGTATATGTTATAAAATAAAAACATTGAGTATTAGTCTTCTCAGAAAGTAAAACCAAGTAGATATAGATAATATGAAGTTTATCTACCTCTAGACTATGCATTTTATATAATATAGGCTCACGTTTGATCACAATCTCACCTGGGAGGTTAAAAAGGCAAATCAAAGCAATTCATCTAACAAAGCAATATTGCAATTTGACATTTTCGCATATAAAGGTAAGTGCGCAATGCACACAAATGTCGAACAGCAATTTTGTTTTTTTAGATGAATTGCTTCAATGTGGCCTTTTTAACCCCTCTGATTGCAATTGACGATGTGGTCTAGGGCATCACGCTTTCCAAATGCTTGTTTGTTTCGCTAGCCGCGCTACTGGCTCGTTTTGGCCTACCGTTCTCTCATTACTACGGTTTCAGCTCCCAAAAGGCATTGTGTCGAGTTTTTGGCACGCAAGCCACGCGACTGCCATCAACAGGTTAATAAATTACACCTGACGTGAAACTTTATTATGATGACGATAGGGAGAATTGTTGTCTGGCCGCGTGTGTCTTTATTGTTCGCGGCAAAAAGCGAAATTGAATTCTAATGTGAGTGACGACTTCGCTATATTGCGAACTGGATTAATATTGGTCTTATGCTTACGTACTCTCTTCAGCACCACTTTAGAACCGTGTTGTATTAACATATTTGAGATTTAGTGAGACTTACAGTTCAATTTGTCAAAAAAGTTAATGTGACATGGAAGTAATACTGAAGTGTATACGTATCAATGCTGGTGACCGTACTAAAAAGAAGTTTCTATAACATAAGCTCACGGTACACGGTACACCTCAATTCTATTTTCGATAAATATCTTTTGTTTTACTTGACTGTATTTTCAATAAATTGGCAGAAGTTGTCAATTTCAGCTTCTGCAATCATTCACAAAGTAATTAAGATAGCAATAGATTTATAACCCCCAAGATTGCTCTTTAGTCGTTTCGGACCGCAATCGGTTCTGTCCACGGTGCGTATCGACTCGGAAATTAGTTGTACCTAATGAGTTGATTGCCCAACCACTCCACACCACAGTTTGGGTAGTGAAGATAGTACCTATTATCTTAAAATTGATTTAATGGATAACAGACATATGCATCGTTTATCTTTGTTTTTGGGGATAAGTGATGACCATTTTTATTACACCCAGGCAAAATGAAATCCTCCACCCATTATTATTCTGATCAAAATTAAAAGAAGCAATATAGGTAGCAACATAATTATATTCAAAATGTAATCCAAATGTCAAGGAGCAATTATTTTTATATATGCTTTTGCCATCACAATATATTTTGGAATAATCATGTACCCGAGTAATGAGAAAATAGGTAATTAGTACGTTGAAGCCGTACGTACAACTTTGGTGAACGTAGCCTGGAAAATCCCGCATTTAGTTAGTATGACGATGAAGTTGACGTAATGTCTTTCATTACTACAGTATTCTACAGAGTCTCTTCTATCGTGTGGGTTGTGAGGTGGATTACCAACCCCATCAACCATTCCACCACCCCATTCTACTCATGTTAAAGACAAAGTAACACTACTATATATTTTACAGACAAAAGGAACAGAAAACAACAAATTCAATTGCATATTTTGTCCCGGCCATGAATAAATCTTGGAATATCTCACGCTATCGAGTATAAAAGTAGCACCAGGAGATTTAATAATATGTAAATGGAATCTAATACAACAGATATTTCTGCCACATCGGAAGTTGGTTCAGCACTCACGGGTTGTTTGCAAGTTTATATATCTGTGTCCGAAGCAAAGTTGCACATGGAAGTTGCCCTGGTTTTGAACACGAGTCGAACCCGACTAGAGGTATAACGGAGGTACAGGGCTGTATTTAGCATCAGATGGGGTGATATTTAAAGCAGGTGGCTTATAAGGCAACATAGAAGCAATTCGTCTAAAAAGAAATATTGCACTTTGAATATAAAAGTAAGTGCGCAATGTCAAGGAAAAACCAGCCCAATACAGGTTAGGTTAGCCACTGCAACCGAAAATGCATTTATCGGGAATGTGGGTTTCCTCATGATGTTTTCCTTCATCGTTGAACACGTGATAATCATTTATGATCCAAATATGAATCCGAAAACAAAATCTACATTAATTGGTTTAGACGTGTGTTGGATTCGAACCTGCGACCTCAAAGTGAGAGGGCAAGCGTTCTACCAACTGAGCTACCACGGGTCCCACATGAGAATGTGAATACACAAATGAATGTTCACCTTAGACCACATCACTGCTTAAGACCAGGCTGGATCGTAGTGAAACGCAATCAAATATTTTAACAAAAAAGAAGAGCAATTGATTGTGATAAAATCACATCCTCTAACTACAGCTCTGTGGAGAGGAAACGGAATGCATTAGCAAAGTATTAATTAACTTTAACTGTGTCCAACAACTTCAGTTTGCACTTAGTTTTGCCGAGCAAGATTAGATAAGTGCTTGATTCTAGTACTGTTTAATGACGTCCAGTTTTGCATGACTCATGGAGAAATAATGTCCATAATAACGTAGGAACAGTTAGACGTCGCAGTCGCAGAAGACAAATTGTCAGCAACGGGTTTTATACAGGGTGTTAGTGACATCGTAACGAATACTAAGGGGGACGATTCGCACCATGATTCTGAGTTGATATTACTACTGCACCTTCTCACAATCTGTATAGCCGGGGAAAAAACTGCAAGAAAAACCTCGGCACAGGGCCCTAGACGTTCTTTAAAACAAACATAAAATATAGTTATACAATTTAGTAACTTGGCTGCCTAATATCAGTTCCTAGACAGTTAATCTCATGCATTAATATATTCTAAGTAATCACTAACCTTATAATAACCTTTTTATATTCATAAGCTGTAAAAATCTAGAGCTCAGTAAATACAAAACAGTATTCGTTTCCTAACATTCACAAATGAGTCTAGTGCCTACCGAACCCCTCTGCCTTTCAATCTTCATTACCTCCTCACGCTGAGCAAGAGGGCCCTTGACTTATAGACCCGAACACTCGGGGAACTTACTAATTTCCTTTCCCCTTTTTGCAGCCATCTTATCTATAAAGGATCCCCTTTATAGACTGTAATCTGTGTTATATTCAAAAGAGACAAATGTTAAGTGTAATGATTCATAATGTTAAATGCAAAACATATTTCAACAAACATCCATTACGTCTTAAGGGTATGGTGAAATTCATTTGATTCATTTGAGTTTCTGTATTTTTGATGTTTCTGTATTTGTTTAGGTACCGCAGTGCCGAACTTGCACGAATGAGTTATTAATTTATCATAAGTGCAGTTTTCACTGACGCAGTTGGCTCGACCGTTGTAGACGGCGATACGGCTCACCACCTATCGCGTTGGTCTAACAGAAAGCTCGGAGAAGTGTGGGTAGTAAGTTCATCTTGCGATTGATGTTGTGGATGTGTCTTGTGTGGATATTGTTGTGTGTGTGTGTGTTGTTGTGTCAATTGGAGTAGTCAGAGGTACATCCTTTGCAAGATGAACTAAGTACCCACACCTCAGCGAACTCTCTGTTAGACCAACGTGCTGGTGTACCAGACAGACAATACAGAATGAAGTTGCTATAGATGTTATCGTAACGGAAACCGATGGTTTGCATACTTGATGTCATCGTGTCACCTCCCCTCGCTTCCTTGCCGCTGTTTGTAAATTAATTCTATTGGTATTGCCCAACACAATATGAGTAGAGTATGGTTGGTGACTATGTGTTCAAAGTTTTTGGTGTTAGTCTAGTGTGGTTCAAGTTGTAATGGATATGGTTCTACATACATAACATAAGCCGTCTATAAATGACCTTCTGCTGGGCACAGAGCTCCCCTCAATCAACCGGAGAGGTATGGAGCATTATCCACCACGTGATTCCACGTGTTGATGGAGGTAGGTGTTCGGGTTAGTAGGGATTAACGGTTTAATGTGCCTTCTGAAACATGGCAATCATCTTTACCTTTCCGGACTATCTGATGATTCCGCCAGCAATGTTCTGTCCAAACAAAGGACAATCTTACAAAGTGATTTCGACGACGTCCCCATTGGGAATCGAACTCGGACCGTCAGATCGTGAGATACTTAAGTGTCCTCCAAAATTATTTTTTTGTTATCCAAATCCGTGACACGTGTACGTGAACCGAATAAACGGATGCCTTATATAATTTTGGAGTTAACAGGCTATTTAGGGCGTGGCGTTGCCCATTCAGCCATGTTGCGAGATAATTCGGTGGTCTAAATATAAAATACGTTGGAGTACCGAAGAATGCGCCCGCCGAGAACAGATAAGCCGAACACCGTTCTGACGTCAAGAGCTTACGATGGAATTACCCAGAAATAGTTTCCCACATAGACGTGGAGATAAACATAAAAGGAAATATGTAGTGGGGTTAATTTACGCCACCAAAATTACATGTATTCCGGTGGCGTCAAAGTACTGTTACGTATAGGTATGCTTAGCGCTATTTGCCTACAAAATGTACCCGGCGACAGCAGACGTCTCTCAAAATGGTCAAACTATGAACATAACATAAGCTCACTACTATAACTCATTTGAGTTAGTCCATCGGAAAATGAACTAAGTACCCACACCTCACCAAGATTTCTGTTAGACCAACGTGATAGGTGGTGAGCCGTATCGTCTATAATAGTCAAGCCAACTGTGTTAGTGAAAACTGCACTTAAGATAAATTAATAACTCATTGGTGCAAGTCAGGTACCGAGGTTCGAACCGGCGCTTCCCCATTTGATAAGCAAGGTTGTGTCCCATAGGACCACAGTGACGAATTATGGACACCGGTTTAAAAATCTACCATAAATATTTTACCAGCCAGCAGCACACGTCACCGTTACCTATTGTTCACCAAAATGTGACCGGAATACATTTAAATTCGGTGGCGGTAATTCAACTAGTATCAAAAAGAAGTGATTCGTCAAAGTAAGGAAATTATTCTTCTAAAATACGACGCCCTTTTGTCCTTAAAAAATAATAGAACACCCAAAAGTAAATACAACACAGTTTCTTAGAAGGACAAAAAAATAAAAGGCCTAAAAGAAGATAATGTTCCGAAAACGATAGGTATTTGGATAAGAAGCGTCTATCCCTTATCATGTCTTCTCAGTAATCCTCCCAATCAATAATCCGATCAAATACTGCTGTATAAAAACGATTCTTAAATAAGCTTGCATGTAAATAATATTCCTGAAATCAACCCTTAGGAAGAATAAGTACTTATATTTCATACTCGCACACAGAAACGCTACAATAATCATAGAATTAAGAATAATACCACGTATAAAAAGGTATTCCCCCCCCCTTATCCGTCGAGCTACTTCACCTCACACCCTCTGGGTCTTAGTTTAGTCTTTCTAAACAGCCGTACGCTGCTAAGGAGTAAGTGTGTGGAGTAACCGGGGTCTTCTGCAATGTAAGCATACTGCTATAACCCACAAGCTACTACAGAACAACTTGTACACCTATGCTTTTCATTTCATTGGACAAATAACACACGCTGGTGCTGGTTCCTGTAGACATCATCTAATTTTATTTTAAGTTATACGTGTAATTTTCGTGCAATTTAATAAGACACGACGAATTTATTAAAAACATCATAGAAAGGAAGCTACAAGGAAAGAGAGGAAGGGGAAGACTAAGAGCTTACATGGAACAGATTATATTACATGCTCATAAAGTCAATACTTAATGTGCGGTGAACATCATCATGCATAATTTTGCCTTCCACCACGGCACGGATCAGATAGGTACGTGAACCGATGATTGCTTTGGTGTAACCAGTTCCCAGAAACTCCAAAATACCTTTTCGTTCAATGGACTTTTGTCATAGGTTATATAATACAGTTCATTGTGTCATCATTCAGAAAGTTGAGAATCGAAACCCTTATTACCATTGATGGCTGGTTGAGGCATACTTGAGCCGAAAATACGATATTGTGTTGGAAACAAAAGACAAATGTCCACGTAACAGGTTTTCAGGGTTTTACGTAAAAGATTTTGAATTTCGGTGGTCATTATGACGCGAATACGGCTCACTACGACGTTGGTCTATCAGGAAACTCGGTGAGGTGTTTGTACTGAGTTCGTCTTGCGATGGATTTACCCCTGGGATATATGTAGTCATGAGCTTACGTTATGTTATTTTGGTTATGAAGTTACTCTCATTATTTACCTTTGCCTTTAATTTGTGACCTTAGTGGTGCAAAACGATGGACTTCTCCTAATGCTAGCTGAAGGCTAGCTTTGGTTACGTTATACAGGGAATGCCGTGCCGCCAAGAAACGTAATGTATGAGTGGGTAGGTAGTAAGTATTTGGAACTGAATCCTGGTGTCAGCTATGCTGTGTTGTAAATGCTTTTAAGGTAACCTATTAAGTTGTTTGTTATATAATCAATTCAGATACAGAATAAAAAAGAAACTGTATATTAATAATTTACTTTTGTTTTTGGAATTTCATTTAGTCCCTTTTATAGATTCACGAACTGTATACACAGTAAACTATTATTAACGGCTCGATTCATGAAACGTCGGGAAAATAAATGAGGTAATATTGTTGTTTTTTGCCTTATTTAACATTTAATTTTAAGAGCTTTCATGGATTAAAGAGAAGGCGAACGTCGTGGTTTAGAAGGTAGTGAAAGAATTGGCCTCTGATAGACAAGAATGGAGGATGCACACCGACAAGAGCGTGGCTCTTAAATTAGTGAAATGAACATTTAGTTACGTATCGGTTTTCATTTGTACGCTAAAACAAGTCTCTTCAAACCAAATCGAAGCGGCAGCTACATTTTATTTCAACAAGAACATTGCAAAAGTATGACGTAAATACACGAATTACGTAGGTTAGTTACCCTTACGTCGGTGTACAATGTGTTACTATAGTAACCCTTGTTATTTAGAGCATTTCGAGGAAGATTCCATCAAGCGATGCTTCGTTGGTTCTTTTATTATTCATGCACCAAGTCGCTGAGTCGTTTTCGACTTGACGTTGTCCAGATCCCTCACAATTGCACCTCGCGCTAACGACTACGGCCCATGAATGAAACTTTTTCAACGGCCTCTCACAAAAAGTTGGCTTGAAAAGCTTAACAAGACAGTTTCAAATAAATGTTCTTTCATTAAGCATGAGAAATTGTAAAGAATTTTTAATATTTCGAAATATTGTTTCCTTTATTTTTTTGTCGAGGTTTTAATTAACGTTCTTTATGGAGTTGTTATGAATATGAATACATGTAGAATGATTTAATACTTTGAATACGAGGAAGGATAAAGGAATTCGTTGTGTATGAAATTACTTTGAAGTATTTTTTACGGCAGACGACGTGTGTTATGCTATATACACCTCTGCCTACCTCTTCGGGGATACAGGCGTGATACTATATTGTAATATTTTCTTTTGTTTTGGAAACATTAGCGAATTAGCCGGTAGGGCCCCTTACCATGCAGCGCTGAAATGGCTAGGTACTTCACTTCAAGAATCCGAAGAACCAGTAGCACGGTGGATTGAACAGTTACAGGAATTCGATATTGGAATTGAACATCGTAATGGGACGAGACGACCGTTTCCGAAGGCATTGTGGTGTAATAAATAAAGCTGTTTTTACATTCCGATGTGGTAACTTTGTAAGCCAATTTTATAAAATAAATATTTTTAAATTTTTAAATAACGTTTTCGCCTTTTTCCCGCCTGGAACGTTGCACAATTTTACACCTTTTTGGCATAAACTTGAATACCTTCAGCATAAAGGGGTTTTCGTATTTGCGACGGCCTGTGTCTAGGACGGATGGTGCAATATTTTACAGTTAGTCTGGCATATTACTTACGTCTAGTAGCTGTAGCAAAGAGCATGCTGTTACTGGAAAAATGTAGAAATAAGGGGATATTAGTAATTTTCATCTTGAAACTATTTATACGTAAACTTTTGTGCGGTCTAAACTCGATATTTCGCCATTTTTGTGACGCGGATTCAGACATAGAATCATCTAGTGTGAAATATACTGGATATAAAATGTCTGGAGTGTCATCTTCTAAGACAGAGGTTTCCAAACTTTGAAGGTAGGTGGCGGAACGAAACGGATCACCCCCCGATGACTATAAAGTCAGTATAATTTAAATAAGAAAAATTTGAAATATTTAGAACCATTTCATTATTTACTTTAACTTTTAAATGGATAACAGCAAAGTTAATTTTGCGGATCCCTAGTGACTTTTCTACGGAGTCTCTTGTTTTCCACGAAACCCATTTTAAGAACCGCTGCTCTAAATCGTAAGTCAACGCTGCGGTGGAACTTGACAAACGTCAATTTCACTTTAATGGGTTACACGGGTTACACACACCAAAATCCCGTAATTTCCGCCTGTCAGGTGTTGTTTTTGCGTGACTTGTTGTAGATACACACACACACACACACCCTTCTCAGATAAAAACACACACACACACACAAAACAATATCTAAAATATGTGCCTCTGCGATTACATCATATTTTTTGAATAATTATGATGTTCATGTCCTCCGTGGTCCAGTGGTTGAGCGTTGGGCTCACGATCCGGAGGTCTTGGGTTCGAATCCCGGTGGGGACATATCACAAAAATCACTTTGTGATACCTAGTTTGGTTAGGACATTACAGGCTGATCACCTGATTGTCCGAAAGTAAGACGATCCGTGCTTCGGGAGGCACGTTAAGCCGTTGGTCCCGGTTACTACTTACTTATGTAAGTACGTAGTCGTTACACGAGTCGTGTCAGGGGCCTTTGGCGGCTCAATAGTAACCCTGACACCAGGGTTGATGAGGTTCGTACTCCACCTCACAACCCACACGATAGAAGAAGAAGATTATGATCTTAAATCAACCACACCATCTATATTGTTTTTGGGGAATGTAGCCTGGAAGTCCCTCATTCTTCGTAGACTACAACACATTTCAGTATCCAGTTAACATACTATCACTCGACTTATTTTGGAAGGCACAAGTATGTAAATATTATGTTCAACACACGAGTTCATTTAGGGATTATCCCTAAAAACAACCCATTTTGAAGCATTTATCAGCTTTATATTCCAACGCGGCTTAACAGTAAAACCACTGGAATGGTTTTTCCGTGTCAGAGCGGTTTTCGAGTGTTTCAATATGTCCACGTAAAGTGTTATATCTATATAGGGGCTATACATATCTACTACACACATATATCCCTAGCGTTATCGCGTTTTCACAGGGTCCGCTTATCTAACATGAACATTAGACAGGTCCGGTTTTTTACAGAAGCGACTGCCTGTCTAACCTTCCCACTCGCGAACGGAAAACCAGCCCAATACAGGTTGACAACTTTTAGCTAACCTACCTATAGCTACTATTATTTGAGCACGTGAATTGAATAGATCCTTGGACAAAACATTTTCATAACGCTCAAGGTAGGGATCAAGGACATAAAAGAACATAATAGACGTGTGTCCACAATGAAAGGGTAATCTCAGTATAACCAAACGATATGAGAACATTATATACCTACATATACTCACTTTCGTAATCCGTCATTGAACCGGCTTAATCTCTTGTAGGAATGGCCAAAAATAGACCCGATTAGAGTCTTTGCCCCAAAATTAAATAGTGCCGGCAAGAAAAAAAATCTTATTGGGTAGGTGTCCATAATGTCATGGCTGATTTTCTAAACTGAGGTATAAAAATGAAATGGAAATGAAAAATGTTTTTATTACCAGAAACTGCATTTTTTTGCTAAAATAATTTGTGTCTTTTTGACAAAAGCGAAAGGTACAAAAAAATTAAATACGTCTGTCAGCGACGATGTGTGTTTTTACTAGGACACCAGCCTCTATGACTTTTTACGAAAACTTAAGTTTTCTATTCAAATTTTGATTCGTAACATAAACAGCCTATGTACGTCCGACTGCAGGCTATAGGCCTTCCCCCAATCAACCGGAGAGGGATAAATTTTGATATATCCAAAACACCTAAAATATCGGTGTCTTAGGAATGTCAATGACGGACTTTCCAGGCTACGTTTCTCAAAAACAATATACATGACTCAATATCTTTTCCGATATTCCCTAATCTTCAATGTCAACGAGTCTTATCCTGAAAATAATTACAGGGCTTATAGCAAATACACGTTAATTACTGTTTTATTTGTAGGAACCACCAAAACGTAGTATCTAATCCCTTCTACCCACGGTTCTCAGAAATAGAGCCTTATCTTAATAGCTTTTCTTGCCGAAGGATCTATCAAAAACCCCAGGTAGGTACTTACAAAGAAGTCGATTTAATCGATTCTAGAGGGCTTGATTTTCGTCTTTGATCCTAGTTTTCCTTATCGAATTTCATTGCTGTTAAACGCAATAAAAAGTAAAAGAACAACAAAACAAGAAATACTATAAATTGTTTGAAAATTATAAGTTATTTGAAAAAAGAACAATAAAAGATTCTTCTTTTCCTTATTAAAATAATCGTTTATTTCTCCAGCCTATCGTGTTCCACCGCTGCCAAATCAAAATTGGAACACACAACAAACAATTCTGGTATTTGACATAACAGTTTCAAAGCGATGTAGTTTGTTATTCAAACAATGGTTATTCAAGGATGCCGGAAAATTGACACGACATTAATAGTTTATTTCATGCTATTTTCATTATTATCATAGTTTTACCTCAAGAGGAATAAACAAAGCGAGAAACTATTTACATACATAAATACACACACATAGCTACGCCTAAAATGGGTAAATATTTGACTGGGTCAAAGGTAAATTGTAAAATTCCAATCTAGAAATAGAATACTAAGATGCCTGTATGATCAAAAATCTAAAACTTATTTTCGAATTTTAATTATGAATTGATAAGTCTGTTATAATCGAAACAAATGGAATTCCAGTCTGCTTACTTTCGGTGGGAAATAGGCGTGAGTTTTATGTATGTAATTATTATTTAGGAAACAATTAGTACGGTTGATAACTTTTATTGATTACGTATATTTTCCACAGGGGTACTAAGCAGGTCGCATGGAAATCCATTTCATTTTATTGGAATTTCTAAACAAATTCGATAGATTTAATCTATGATGTAAGTAGTAGGTGCATGTACGCATTTAGCTTATGTGTATAAATCCTATAATAAGTACCGGTGCGCAACGCCACCACAGGCTGCGCGAGCGTCACTAACTTGTGACGTCACTACGACCTTACGATTCCAATGATCAACAGTGTTGACTGAAGACGTCAATACTCGGTTTATGATCCGAGTATTCCGAGGTGTTGTGATATAACCGGTGAATACTGATGAGATTAGTGGAATCCCTGATGGGTCGCTGACTTCGAATTCTTGGATAGGAACTACGGGTGTGATTTGTGTACGCAATGAAATGACAAACAATCACACCTATGATGTCTACAACGTTAGTCACGATTTGAACCCTGAGTCAACTTTAGTGTAGAGTACACGGCACGACGCCCACGACATATTAGTCCCGCGGATTTCGATGGAACTAATTGACAACTCATAATCATAGGGTAGTTTCCAACTAGACAAATTAGTTACATTTTACTAAATGTCAAACCACGAAATTACTAGGTATGGAAATTGTATAAAAAACAACGGATGACGTCATAGAAAAACGTGATAAAATGTCGCACTTATTACATTTTTGTTTATTAAAATTCATAAATAAATTAAATAGAAAAAAGAAAACGTTTGTCACCTTTAGATTTGTCTTTATTTAGTAATCAGAATTTCATAATTAAACTTTGACCTAGGAAACGACCCAATTCTACACGGATACTACGACACTGGCGCCGTGGCCACGGGACTTCATTCGTGGCATAAACTCTAGTTTTGTACTAAAGATAATAAAATCTTTTTAAACACAACAGCTCACACATAACGCAATAAACACGATCGTAAATTAAATTCCTCAGTAATATATCCCCGAAAACTGAAACAGTTATAAAACTCTGCAACAATATTTCCAAGTTTAGTTTCGACTTAGCTCAAGAGTTTCCATTGTTTCGTAAATCAGGACTACTTTTGATCTGACGTGTACCTATTGTTGTTGACTCAACTTTTAACAAGCATTTCTCAAAATTCACTAAACGTGCAAAATGAAATTTTCGGCTGTATTATCGATTTTCATTGAAAAATATCAAATTTATAACACAAGATTCCAAACGAATCAGTCAGACTCCAGGTATATAAGACGTCAGATCCAATATTCGGAACATCCACTTACTTTGAATCGATTTCAGTTGTATTTGTAAACTGTTATTTCGAACGATGAATCTCCCAAACAAATAATTCCAGACAATATTTAAACAGTTCTGTCTTCACAATAAGATTTGTTTCTATACATCAAGTTAGTGTCAATAAAAAGTAATAAATACTACGCTGGTGCTGAAGTGTGATTTCTGACGTCAGATTCTCATTTATTATCATCATTGCTGTACCTACTATTTTTAGAAATAAAATAATGCACAAGATCGGTTGTTAGAGGATTATGTGATTTTTTTAATACTTTGATATTTTTTTACTAATATGAAAGATATCTATCGTACCTTCATTGTCATTGCCTTTATGATGCCTTGAATAGTTTGTAAGCAAAGCCAGTTCATTTTTGATTGCCCAAATCTCGCAGTGACAAACCGATTGAGTTTCAATAGGCCGTGTAACAAGTTAACACATTCTCACGGTGATTGGGTTCGAGCTTCATGAATATTAATTTATCAAGGCATTAGGGCGAAACTGAATCACCTCGCCAGGTACTGAAACTGCTTATCAGATTGCCTCTAAGACTTTCGGGCGTTTATTCAGGACGATTCCCAAAGTTTTGTCTTAGCCTTTGTCTACCCTATTAGGGCTGTCCCATCTTTTTAACTCCACGAAATACTTTGGAACTGTTAACAATAAAATATTGTTTTTCTTCTTAAAAGTTTATCGTCAATCTTCAATTTGGAAAGGGGAATTGTTGCGAAATTACTCTTTCGACCTTTCATGATATTTGTGGATTATAGATGAAATATTTCTTTTGTACATGAAAAAGAAAAATCGACTTCCGCTGGGCAATTTATGATGGTGCACAGATGGCAAACTGAACAGTGTTTTTATTAACCTCCATTTAGAAACGCCATTGCTATCCATCAAAAATGTACTTACAGCAGAACATTTTCGCCGCAAAGCCTTGTTTCATTCGGTTTCGCTGGAAAAGATAAGGATAGTACGAGGTTTAATGGCTGTTGTATATCAAACCGTGTGCGTAGCTCACGACCGTGTGTAAACTGTTTATAGCTTGGCGCCAATTCACAGCTCTTTTACGGCCTAATTTAATCCGGCGCGGCACGCGAGACGACTGATGAATTCTGCTTCATGTATTTTGGCGAAGCTTGGACGATTATTTCTATTTTTTGGTTAGTCTGTTGCGTGTTAAAATATTAAAAGTTAATCTTTTTTTTTAAACCATATAAGTGTAATAAGACGTTGAATGATCACCGAGTGGAAAATAAATAACGGCAAAATATGATGTTGGTTGTTCCCGAACATAAGCCGCTTGTCACAGAACACCTTTGATGTTGGAAAGTTAAATAAGCGGATATTTATTTTGTTCTTGAATTGAATTCGTTTGGGAGTTCTAAAACTTATCAGAGCAGAAAACTTGACAGAATGGGAAGGAAAGATAGGGACAAATCGGGCGAGACCCATCAGGCCGTCGCGGTTGACTGCGCAAAGAGACCACTTACTACATTCGGGCGCGCAACACGTTATTACACAAGTTTTTCGTCCAAGTTCCCTGGACTCGCTAGTCAGCCAACCTGAAGTAATGTTGGAATGAAAACCCAACTTGGATTAGTCCGTAATCTTATTACTCTGTAATCAAACAACGTTAACTATAAGATGAATGCGCGGAAATTGGAGGACAAGAAACTTAGGTCGTCAATCCGGTTGAAGAAAGTTCTTTTGTGAATGAATTTGTATTGAATGCTAAACTGGTTGTTGTAAAAACCTCCGTGTTATTTCAGTGGAACCTGTTCAACAGCTGAACAGCTCGTTAAACTAGTAAGACTGGGACTTCTTGCTTCAGGCGAATCCTGGCTAAGTGACAATTACTTTTTTTTGGCTGCGAACTTGAACGAAAAGTGCGGTGTCACTCACGATTCACGACGAGCCTTTGGCTCGTTTTGAACGACCTGGAGCATCACTTTTGAGGTTTTGTGGTCTTAAATAAAATTTAAAAGATGCTATAGGTATAAAGGAATGGAAGAGGTTACAGTATTTGATTAACGTAGTAGATTATACTGAATATTTCAACATGAGTTTACAAATAGAATCCGTATCACTGCATGAGCGTTAAACAGGAGATATACAAAACGGTATAAACAAGCACGCACCATATGGACCTGAACAATTATAGCGTGTAGGTATGTTGTGCAGGTATGCTTTTATATTGTTCTGGGAGCCAATAAAACAAAGAACACGTTCAGCTGCATGCTTTCGGCAGAGGGATTGTGTCCTTAAACATGATGAACAATTTGAATAAGTGATAGGATCCTTTGACTCCATAATGTTCGTCATATCTATCTAAGGACTTCAAAGCAACAGTGACTCCACGTTGTTTGGTTACTTCTGGCTCTGCGCATCACATTAGGGATTACGGGCATGAGTTTATGTATGCGCCCCAGATTATTGAAAGAAGATCTTTGACAACTCCAAGAGGCATTATCAATATTATCCTTTTCTAATGATGAAAGAAAAACATATTAACCAACTTAAAATTAAAGCCTACACTTTACGCCATTGCATTTCTCGTTTCAAATCAATAAAAACAAGTATCGCCATAAAAAGTGCTGCAAATAATAAAAAAATCTATCTCACTGCACTTATTGCAACACTAAACATTTATAATTCACCAAAAAAGGGTTTTTTTAATAGAGTGGTCTCATATTCACGTACGCAGTACAGCTAATAAGTACTAGGCACGCGAGGTAAGCGCTAAAGAGCTGCTAATAGCAACAATACCAGTTGGACTTGGGTACAACCTTGACCGTAAGGAGTCGAGGCTTGACACGACACGACGCATGCGCACCTGTCGCCGTGGCGCCATCTGCCGAAAGAGCAACAGCTGATTCGAACATCTGTCAAATGTGATTTTGAATTTTGGGGAATTTTAGAAAGAGAACGAAAGAAATTTAAAAAATATATTAAATTAGTACCGGAAGTCATGATTTAAATATTCTTTTTTTTATAAACAGTTGGCTTGACCATTATAGACGGTGATAGGGCTCACTATCTATCGCGTTGGTCTGACAGAAAACTTCGTGAGGCGCGGTTACTTGTGTACCTCTGACTATCCCGATTGGGAACATAGTCTCTCTCTCTCTCTTTCTCTCCTTGGCATACATTATTCCCATCTGATGGTGTGGTCTGCCTTCTTCGTATTTCTCTTCCGCTTCGCTCTATCGGACGTGTCGTTCTCGGAGACATTGCACATGCACAGGTCCTTTTTGACCACATCCGCCTATCTTGTTTTTGGTCGTCCTCTTGGTCTAAGCCCTGGTATATTTAGATTGGCTGTAACATTACCCACATAATCGAGAGGTCTTCTTCTTAATTGAGAATATAGTATAAGTTTATGTATCATATATTTAGTCTTAAAAGATATTTACGCAATTTACCTGCTACCGACCGCACATATGTATAATAATAACAATAATAATACATTCATTTATTTTCATAAACTGCCACAATATAATTAGATACATTGTTGTTATTGGTTAATGTAGTGTACAATGAATTGATTCTCTGGCCCCCAAACTAGGTATACCTGTGTCTTGGGGGTCAGTGAGTCTGGCATAGTTGAATTGCATTTTAAGATCTAAGATTTCAATTGCCCTGTCGTTAGGGAGATAATGATTATTAATGTTAGATAGAACAGAATCGATCGGCCTAATCCCAACTACATCACTATGCTAATGAACGTCACAACACTGGCTTCTGTACTTTGACAGATCTACCTTGTATCGCGCATTGAAGCCATTGTAAAATGTTATAAGAAAACCAGGTATGCTCAATCCTATGACAAGCCGCCTTTGATGACGTAAGTGTTACCACTAAATCGGTATCTCCAACTGTAATGTCATTTCGTCTCCTCAGCCATAACACCTTGCGCAATGACGTAAATTCAAAAATGTTACATTGACCTTCAACAAGTTTATCCGTTGAATAAATGATTCTGATTTCAATATTCTAAGGACGTAAATTTTATTATTGAAAATTATAAAAATTACTGATTAATTTATTTAATTACTATTATTAGTCACATATATAAAAATCATTAAAATTGTAAGTAACATTTTTTACTAAAACAAAATTTTAAACATTGGTCGTAAGTAACTTACTATTTACGAAATGGCAACGCAGGGTGGGATGACGTCAGCTGTGCTAACCTTGAAATGTTAGCTGTCACTTTTGAGCATACCTGGTCTTCTTATACCATGTGAAATGTAATCAATAATTGTTCTAACTTGACGTTCTGTTTAATATTCGATACTCGAGATCACAAATGAAATTATTGTAAATAATAATTAGATAATAGTAATAATTGATTATTATTAAACCGGAACAATCGAATGCCCGGGTATTATTATACCTACGTTGAATATAATAATGTGTTGCGTCGTGATATGAATGTTCTGATAGGAGGATGCCATTTGTCGTGTGACGCAAGCGATTGCATTGCCATAGATAATAAATTGTATACTAAAATAGAGAAAATATATTGTTTATATTAATTAAAGAGCATTGCAATTTCACATGTATATTAATACACTCTAATTAAGATACGTTAAGCACGTTAGGTACGTTAAGCGGTTGGTTCCGGTTACTACTTAGTGATGTAAGTACGTCGCTGTAGTCTTGAAACGAGCCATTGAGAGGCCTTTGGCGGCTCATTGACACCAGGATTGCTGAGGTTAACTCACGAGGGAAGATCAATAAAAAGTCCCGTGACAGCAGACAGTAGTGTCATATAACCTTGCTAGCCCTATGCGTGAGACCTTACACTTAATTATAACCTGCAACGTCGATGCATACTTTTATCTCAAATACATATTCATAAGTCTATTAACGACTCACGTCCTCTGTAAACTGTTTTAGAATCGCCCCCATTGTAAGGAGGCTACAATGCTATGTGGGTGATTTGTTTATGTCGAACACAAACAAGTCACGCCCGTAATGCTTAAGTTACCTATCAGATACATAAGTTACCTATCTGATCCACAAGTTACCTATTTGATCTATAAGATACCTATTAGAGCCATAAGTTACCTATCAGATCCATAATATACCTATCAGATCCCTGAGTTATCTATTAGATCCCTGAGTTATCTATTAGATCCATAAGTTACCTATCAGATCCATAAGATACCTATAAGATGCCTGAGTTATCTATTAGATCCATAAGATATTTATCAGATCCATAAGTTACCTATCAGATCCATACATTACCTATCAAATCCATAAGATACCAATCAGATCCTCGAGTTATCTATTAGATCCATAAGTTACGTATCGGATCCATAAGTTAATTATTGGATCCATAAGTTACCTAGTAGATCCATACATTACCTATCAAATCCATAAATTGCCTATCAGATCCGTAAATTACCCGTAGTTAGTTAAGTTATAGGTTGTTATATTTTTGTTTTGAACATATTAGGTAAGGGCGTCTGTATCTATATTAGTATTTTATAATTTACTTACCTTTGACCCAGTCGTTACCCAGTTATAGTTAAATTAGTAGTATTGTGAAACATTAATAAGGTACGATCACAAGCATTAATTATTAGTACACTTAAGTACAGTGTCACATTGACTTTCTGACGAATTGAACTGTAAACTGTGTCACTAAATGTCAAATATGTTAGTGCGACAGGGTTATAAAGTGGATACATTCATTGCTCATGACTGCCGACATGACTTGACGCGCCGAGCGTGTAAACAGGTTCAATTTGGATAATTATATATTAATTAATAATTAGAAACACATTCGGTAGTGTTAAATTGCTTTGACACTATTATTTCTTGTTCTCAAGGCGAGTTACTGCGGCTTTGGAAACATCTGTTTGTTAGTTTAGTTATGGTGACTGTGATTAAGCAATAAGTGTTTTCAAACTAGAAATTTGATTATAATTGCTTTATTTTAATTGGATTGGAGTCATCTGGAGTTGCTTCTATGCTATTCTGGGAGCCAATAATCTTCCCGGCCATGTCGTAAAATCCGACAGAAGAATTGTGTCCATTCTAACATGATGGACTAATGTTATGGGCGACGGGCTGATCCCTTATTACTATAAGATTCATCATATCCAGCTTACCTCGTATCCACGGTGGTTGCAAGTTGTCCTTGATTACTTGTGGCTCTGCCTACCCCATTAGGGATTACGGGTGTGAATTTATGTATGTATGTTATTATCTGGAAAAATTTCGAGGGTTATCATCATGAGCGATATCACAAAATTTAAGACAACAGGCCTGAGGGTACCCACAGTGTCCAGTTGGGCGCGAACCTCGGCTCAGGGCATCGTCTGAGAGGAAGAATATTTGAAAGAATTAATCGACCCTAGGGTGTCGATAGCGATAAGCGCTGAATGAGGGGGCAGACAGTTGCAATCCTTTGCTGTTTGCATCAAAAATAAAAAGGCAAAACGTGTAGTGCGGATTGGTGGTATATCCACAACATAAGGAGGAAATTCCCGCCGACGTCTAGTTGTCCGTAGATGGAATGGAATGGGTGTTCACATGAACCGCAGCGTTGCCATAAGTCAATACCTTTCGTATGAATTCGCCGTATTAGGTGTTAAATAAATATTTTCGGATACCTAACCAATTTCGACTTTGGGGCATGAAAATACATGAACGTAAAACTCTTTTTTTGTTTTTTTTTTTATGAGTCATGTCAGAGGCTTTTGGCGGCTCAATAGTAACCCTGACTCCAGGATTGATGAGGTTGGTAATCCATCTAACAACCCACACGATAGAAAAAGAAACCTTTTCTCTCAGGTATCAAGCTGAATTGCAAAAATGTAGCGAAACACAAAGCTCCATGTAACCTTAAAAATTAATATTCAACATTTTAATGAATTCAACAATTATATTTTTCTCTTTGTTTTCTGTGACCGTGTAGAGTTAGGTCACTTCACTTGGGCGAATACTTTTTATTTGGATTATATTCAAATGACCTTTACACATCTTGCGATAGATGTACCTCTGACTACCCCAGTTGGGATTTATTCGTGAGCTCATGTTGTTGCGTGTCTTGTCTTTTTATTTTTTCGCATACACTTGGTTTAGATGATCCCAAAAATACTTATTCCGGCATCCAAAGCGAATTTACAGCAAAAGATAAAAGTACGTTTCAAGTTACGAATATAATATCTACCGTGAAATAAGAGATTTTTTTTAGCGATCCGACGAGGAAATAAAACAGGTGTTGCAAAGAGCAAAATATGAGTATTTTTGGAGGCAATATGCGAAAAGGGTACGCAATACACGACTGTATATTATGTACATCTACGTCTACATGTACCTGTGTGTGATTGGCCTTATTTACACAGAGAGGGGTGGAAAAGCTTTTTAGCCTCATTTTAGCCTATTTTAGGGGCTGGGGAAGATTTCAAAAAAAAATAAGACAGGTATTTTTCGTAACAAAGAGTCTATGTACCAATTTGCAGCTTCCTACCTTGAAAACTGCGAAAAGTCCCATATAAAATTTCACCCCCTCTTTAAAGGGGATGGGGACAGATTTTAAAAAAAAGATACACTGTTTTTGTTACTTACAAATAGTCTGCATACCAATTTTTAGGGTTCCGTAGCCTAATGGCAAAAAACGGAACCCTTATAGATTCGTCATGTCTGTCCGTCCGTCCGTCCGTCCGTCCGTATGTCACAGCCACTTTTCTCCGAAACTATAATAACTATACTGTTGAAACTTGATAAATATGTGTATTCTATGAACCGCATTAAGATTTTTACGCAATGATAGAAAAAAAAAAACAATAAATTTTGGGGGTCCCCATACTGAAACTCAAAAAAATTTATTTCATCAAACCCATACGTGTGGGGTATCTATGGATAGGTCTTCCAAAATGGTATTGAGGTTTCTAATATCATTTTTTTCTAAACTGAATAGTTTGCGCGAGCGAGAGACACTTCCAAAGTGGTAAAATGTGTCCCCCCCCCCTGTACTTCTAAAATAAGAGGAGGATAAAACTAAAAAAAATATATGATGTAGATTAGCATGCAAACTACCACCAGATCTAGAACCAGAACCTTTGAACCAGATCTAGTAAGTAGTTTTTTTAATACATCATAAATCATAAACCGTAATTTACTTTTCATTCAATCAACTCAAGTATAGGAACGAAAAAATACTTTTATATTATGTTACTTGCTGTTACGGAACCCTTCATGGGCGAGTCCGACTCGCACTTGGCCGCTTTTTTAGCTTTCTATTTTGAAAATTGCGGAATGCTCCATACAAACTTCCAAACCCCCCCCCCATTTTAGAGAAGTGGAGGGTAAGAAAAAGACAAAAAGAAGCCTATGTCACTCTCCATCCCTTCTACTATCTCCATATAAAAAATCACGACAATTCGTCGCTCCGTTTTGTCGTGAAGACGGACAAACAGACATACACACTTTCACATTTATAATTTTAGATGTACTTACATCAAACTCATACTTCACAGACTTTGATTAGTTTTGACAGTGTTTATTCTTGGGGTGTCACCCAATATCCGCACCACCTAGTTACGTCACTGCATGGATATTTTCTTGTCGCCAAATGTATATCCCAACTTTGCGTATAAACAAAGTGTTAGGGTTCGTAATTTTTATTTAATAACAGACGGAATAAAGTCGTGAATCTGTGTCATGACTTTATTATTTTTAATTTGAAACTGGAATATTATTTCTATTGTGTTAATTTTTGATTTCTTCTTTTTTGAACGTGAACGTATTCCCGCCTTTTGAAAAGGCGGTGGCGGGAATTGTGTTCGGTTGCGGTAATCTGCTATGAAGAGCTGGAGAGTTAACATTGTTTATGAAAATATATAACATTATTCAAGAGAATTGGTGACTTGTTTGATTACTACGAGCACCTCCCCACCTGAGAGCAATAGTATTAACACAAAAGTGATAGTCGACAATTCAAATATGTGCCTCCTAATTTTACATTAATTATTAATTATTTAATTATTTTTTTGCTAAAGGAAAATTGTGTGAATGTTCAGCGGATAAGTTTCAATGTTGAATGTTTAGTCGGCGAGTACGTCCTAATTCGGTGAATAATAAATTAAAAATCGAAGGTTGGCTGTGGGAGCGTTTGTATCTAAAATTCCAAGTATTAGATATGCAGGTAACTGCTTCTGAAATATCGAGTGGAATTTTATGCAGATGCAAAAGTATGTAACTGAAAACAAAAAAAAAACACGAATGGGTTGTTATAAAAACAACAAAAAACATGTATAATTTAGCGACGGTACATTCCACTTGATATTGACTCAGAATCATGGTCGGAATCATCTCCCTCAGTATTCGTATTCATACAATGTCTCTAACAAACTGTATAACAATAGATACATAGTACTTACAGGAATATTGTATTAAAAAATATGTTAAAATTCCTATTATCCTTTATCCGTGTTGCTATTATATTCTATTTATTTTTGTAAGTTGAAGGTGATAAATTTGAAATATCAGAATTAATTTTCGTTAGAAACCTATTAAAAAAATTTTCCTCAAAGGTCTTTCCTTATTTTATTACGTCGACGGTTTTCGGTCGTGGGTGTAATGTGACCGATGAGCTCGTAAAAATAATATAAATCATTTATTTTTATTTTTGACGAAACCTGTGGTGGATGCCTAGTTCTTTTGTTTTCTTTTTTAATTAAATTTCTTTTAAGTAAATTATCAATTTGTAAGATTTTATGGGTATATTCCAATAAATTATTTGTTCGCTTTTATAAATATAAATGTATTTATGTGTATACTGGTGCTTATTCCTGCAAACGCCATCTAATTTTATTTTAAGTTATACCTGTCATTTTCTTATCCGTTTAAAAACTAAACTAAACCGTATCACCTATTTGGATGAAAATTTATATGCATAGATAAATCATAGGGACGAACATAAAGCACTTCGGGGAAGTAAATTTCCATCCTAATGGATCTAGGCGGTTTACCCAAAAAACGTAACAGACAGAGAGACGCTTTCGCATGTGTAGTATAGATTAAAATTATGTTGTTCATTATGGAATAGATATGCAAATAGGTATATAATGTACCTGACTGCCCCTGGCAGTCTCGTGGCGACTGTCGCATGCATGTGTTTAGTCAATGGCCACGAAACATGCGATATTATGAATTGATGCTGCGCTGTGTCAACAGTAAATGTAGTGTGTTGTGACACATTTCTGTGTGAAAAATATTGTTAAAGTTTGCATTTATTACTGTTGTAAATACGCTAGGAATTTGTAAGCATAACTACACAGAAACACGCGCGCGCGCTTTGGTAAACGATAGTCTTGGTAAAATGACTATGCCACTATATGTTATATGTTCTATAAACAATGTTTGATTGATTGAAAAGGTCTGTAGAAAAAAGAGCATCACAATCGGCGGCCTTATTGCTAAATAGCAATTTCTTTCGGGCAACTTTTTGATATCTACTTCACGACACGGGTACGTGGCGAAAAGCCTGAAGTCTAGCGTAGGTATTTCACAAATACGTTTATTTACTTTGAACATTGTCATATCATATTAATAAATAATAATAATTAATAATAAATAAAGCTTTACTTTCTCCCACACAGACAGTTTAACAAACAACATAACGACATAACAAAAGCATAACTATAACATCTGTGTGAGAGACTGGTGTCTGTACTAGGATGTCCTGTATGACAGATCACTAGGCTTTCCACACTCCAAATCAGGTGCTGGGTATTTTATTATGTTTAAGTTACAGTTTGAATTATAGACTGTATACAATAATAATGGAGTAATGGCGATTACTCCACCGACAAGAGTGCAGCTCTTAAATAAAGAGAGAGAGAGATACAATAATAAGGGTGGGAATATTAAAACCGCGCTCCGCTTTACGCTAGTTTCCGCGCCCAACCAGGTTTAGCCTCGTGCGTCAGCAGTCGCAAGGACTGCATTACCATGTGCAATTGTGCATCCACTGTTTATTTTATAGCAGATAAGTACACGCCGCTCAATATTAATTTAATCTTCTTTTTATTTGTTTTGTCTATGTTCGCCATTACACGAACAACATACGGGGTGTTAGTGGCATCGTAAAGATTGCTTTTGAATTGATATCAAGTTGAATTTTCCGTCGCAATACCCAAAACTTTCATGAGTTTTCCGTTAGGAAATTCCACTTGATATCAACTCGGAATTGTGGTCTGAATCATTCCCCTCAGTATTCGTTACGGTGTCGCTATCACCCCATAACCTTTCCGTGCGTAGCAGTGGACACAACTACATACATACACAGTATTACAAAGCGAAGCTTAATACACGTGCGTTGCTTCCCCGTCCACCGCGGTGGGCCCGCGCCCTTACTCTTGGTAGTCTACACGTGGCCCGTCCCTCAATCAGCGCTTATCGCTATCGACTCACTAGGGTCGATTAATTCTTTCAAATATTTTTCCTCTCAGACGACGCCCTGAGCCGAGGTTCGCGCCCAACTGGGCACCCTCAGGCCTGTTGTCTTAAACGTTGTACCGGGTGAGAGCCTTCAGCGCTCCCCATTTATCCGGCCAAGTAGTTAATGCTATATGCGGCAAATCTACAATAAGTCATGTCAAAAAAAAGAAACACGTGGCCCGTGGCTGGTAACCGCACCGACAAGCCATAGCCCTCAAGCGATGAAGGTCGAGTTCCGGCATAGGATAAGGAATAATACTACGTATAGAACGGAAACTCTCCGCTCCCCACCAGCGTCTGGTGGTACCTCGACCCCCCTCGAACATTAGACTTGAATCGCGAAGGCTGCGCGCGGACCGTTGTTTTTATCAGTTTAGTTTATATGTTCGAATTTTGAAATTGGACGGCGATGTTCTTTCGTCTGATTCGAATATTTGATCTCACAGTAATTGCCCACGCTGGACACGCCTGCGCGGCGCCTCTACATATTTATTTTTCATAGTGAATGTTCAACAAAACTTGATAATAATTTGCAATAAAATTGAACCTAGGCTAAGTGTATAATGCAATTAATGTGTGTTTTTTTAAGTCAAGTATAAAGCCTATTTATTTATGAACCTTCATTGTGCAAAATTTATTGTTTGTGATTTGTGTGGGTAAATAAATGAATAAATATTAACTGATTATTATGAAAGCATCTTTCGTAAGTAGTACTAGCTACCTAAGTAATTAGGTATTGTAATTGGCAACCCTCAGACGTCACGTAATAATGTCAATGTGTAGTGTCTGTGTAAAACAAGGTTGTTTGTATGAAGTGTCCGGGGTGTGGTTCTGGTATGATATCTGAAAAAGCAGCTACGTTTAGTAAAAAAGATAAATAAATACCTACAGGGTCGGTATTTATTTAGTAAAAAAGATAAATACCTACCCTACAGGTATATATTTATCTTTTAGAAACACATTTCGCGGGAATGTGGGTTAACTTGTTTTCCTTCACCGTGTAGCATATGACAAATATTTACGATCCAAACGTGAATTCGAAAACAAATTCGAAATATTGGTTTAGAATAGAATAGAAATAGTTTATTACAAAAGGGCGCCACACAAAAAAGAAACAACATCACATCAAATTTCCACTAAACAATTACAAAAAAAGCAAGGCGGATGAAAAAGCAAAGAGTTTATGAAGTGTATCTATAGTTCTTAAAGTATGTTTGATTTTTGAATAATAGTCTACACGTAATGACGAGGTACTGCCTATATGCTCGTCTGATGCACGGTTATTGGTTTCCCATAAAAGCCTTTGCTCATACTGGTACATAGAGAATCTAATTATGGCGTCGCGAACAGACTCACTTTGACGGCGATGTAAAATGTACCCTACCTTCCATACTATAATACTTACTTACGTACACGTACTGTGCACACATAAACTCAAGCCCACGTTACTAACTGGGGTAGGCAGAGCACTTCATCAGATGGCAACTTGTAGCCACTAAAATCTAAGGCACAATTAATAAGATTTAGGCGTATTAGGGCTAAGTCTCATTATGGCAACTTCTCATATTGGCTACTTCTGATTAGGGCTACTTCTCACTTGGGCTTCTTCTCACTAGGGCTACTTTTCATTAGGGCTACTTCTTATTAGATAGATAGATAGAATCTTTATTTAGGTTTAAGACGTTACATAAATTTCTTAATATTAAAATTTGAACATATATGAAATGTAAGTCTTAAAACTAAAAAGTATCGACCCACATGAGCGACAATACGACGCCGAATTTCAGCCTGACCCCTAAAAAATAATACAAAAAACTTAAACTAATAACAAATCAATTATCAGCAACAGACTTTGTGCTATTAAAATAAAAACATTATGCGTATTGTTCATATACCTTACTTAAGTAATTAAGTATTAGGGCTACTTCTGAAATTTCGGGAATGTCTTGACATAGCTGGCAAGGAGTTAGTGTAAATTATACATCCCTGCCTTTCCCCTCGGGAAACAAGCCTGATGCTACAAGCGTAGCTTGTCGATCATTGAGTTAATGCAGTCTATGAATGAGCTCCTAATTGCTCATCGTAAAAAATATCTATCAAATTATAATTGAGCGCAAATGAGCTGTTATCATGAATATACAAATGTGTGCTATTTATTATACTGATAAAGAAGAGGTATACGCTGTGTACGTTACAATATTCATGTTCTATCGCATTTTTTTTGTTATGTTATATATTAACTACCTCCGTGGTGTCGTGGTTAGAGAATTGGGTGGCGATACGGGTTCGGTTCCCGATGGGGACGTTACCGAAATCACTTTGTGAGACTGTACTTTTTTCTTACTTTACTAGGTCCGTGCTTCGGAAGACACGTTAAACCGACTATTGGTCAGAAGACCTTCACCAACCCGCAGTGGAGCAGCGTTGTATGCTCCATACTCCGTGGTCTGAGTGAGGGGAGGCCCGTGCCCAGCAGTGGGACGTATATATATAGGCTGTTAATAAGATCACGCCAATTTCCCATTGGGGTAGGCACAGACCATGGAATTTAACTTACTACTACCCTGACCCACTACACTCGTTTCCACTTTCAAATCTTCATGCATGTACGCCGAATTAAAGGCAGACAAATTACTGTTTTTTTTTAAGAACGTCTACGGCCCTATGCCGAGGTTTTTCTTGCAGCTACTTTTCCGCGACTATATAGGTTTTTGGTTGGATGAGACGTTCGGCATAAAATATATTTATGTAAAAATTGTCGATTCAAAGTGTAAATAACTATGTTACCAACTGAATAAAGATATTTTTGAGTTTGAGTTTACTCTTAGCCTGGTCTTTCTTCTTTAATATATCTGTTAACGGAAATGTATGTAATCCGTCATTGTATACAATTCCTAGGAAATGTATGAATTCCTACAATCGCACGGATGATTTTTGATGATTATTTTATACTTACACATTACACATTTCCTAGGAAATCTATACATTTCCTAAATAGCAATCGGAAATGTAAAACATTTAAGATATTACCGGGTACGCGGGGACATATTTATAATTACTTAATTATCAGACTGATTACTTGCCAAATGAAAATTTGATTTTATAAGAATAATAAATATATTATGTTGATTTTGTGATACGTTAAAAGTTAATACATAATTGATTTTAGAAGTTTTAATAATATGAACATATTATTATTATTTTACGGTATGACTGTAACCCGATTGTCTCAATAAGTGCTATAATAAAAAAATATTATTAACAACGTGTTTTATTACAGAAAGCATTTACTTTATACATTTCCTATATTGTTTTTCAAACAATATTTTATACATTTCCTAAAAAGTATCGGAATTGTACACATTTCCTAGGATTTATATCTACAAACAACGTGTCATGAAGTAAGATATATTTGGTCGTTCATTTCCTTGGCTGTTTTGTCAAACATTCATCGAACAAAAATATTATGAAACGTATCAACGAAATTAGATATTTTAAGAAGACGCCAAATTAATTAACGCGCGAATGAAGCCATTTACCGCTCCGGAGATTGAAATAGAATAATTTATTTTTTAACCTTAATTATTTTGTCAATTTAGATAATGAAGTAGTCATTTGGCTTTTTCTTATTATCGTGTGGGTTATGAGGTGGATTACTGACCTCATCAACCCTGGTGTCATGGTTTTAATTGAGCCGCCAAAGGCCCCTGACATGGCTCGTGTAACGACTAGTATATAAGAGAATGTGTTTATCGAAAAATAACATTGCCCGCGAGGGGTTGATGTATAATTTTCAGTTACACAGTGAACGCGTTAAATATAACACATGATTCGTCGTGTCAAACTTAAACGTCAAAGGGCAAAAAAGAACATTTGTTTGAACATAAAATGGCTTATCCGAGTTTTCCACGCGGACACACCGCGTTTCTGTAAACGGTTCTTGGCGTGTTTGGAAGCAAATATTTGATCTCCGTATTAAGGTTACTGTGTTTTTCTTTATCTACGCGTTCGCGATAAAACGAACATAGGTATCTGAATGAATATACATTTTGGCTGCTGGGTCGTTCTTCTTTTTTATCGACAATGATCTGTCCTTCGCTCTGCTATAACATAGCATGTTTTAGAATTTTATTTAATCTTTCCATTGTCAAAAAATATAATTATCTTATTATACTTAAAATACTAGCGAAATACTAATCGGTTCCTCGATTAGTGATTAACGTAGCTTGGTTGATTTTCACAAAATTCTGTGACAGAGTGGTAAATCGAAATGCTGTCTCCGATGAAAAGGGCCACTCTGTCACAATATATTTTGCAATGCGCCTGCAAGGAACAGTATATTACCAAGATAAAGAGAAACACTAAATACTCCTCTACAGACACATCTCTATATGATGTTTTTTAAATATTTATTGCCGTTATAATGAAAGATGTTAAATCCGATATAACGAGAAAATGACTTCTTATTGTCGATAAAAAAGAAGAATGACCCATATACATTTTGGCTGCTTCGTTTAACATGGCGTGTGTTGTGTACATGTGCCAACTCTCAGCCCGCGATTTGTGTAGCGTCTGATAAATTCTGATTTCTGTGTATGGAAATTCAAATTACTCTAAAGGTTGTCGTATTCATTGGCGGCCCTAGCAAAATATTAAGGTGGTGCGTTCAAAGTGGCACCCCTCAGCCCCTTAAAATAAAAAATGTTGTTTACGGCCACCCGGTATGAGCATCTAACCAGATGAAGTAGTAGTTTGCGGCCAGGATGAATCAGTCTTGGTCTTTGAATTCCTTATCAAAAAAACTGTCAGTCTCACAAAATTTCAACAATATACATATAGGGGGTGTAAGTAACATCGTAATGAAAACTTTGAGGGATGATTCAGACCATGATTCCGAGTTAATATAAAGTGGAATTTTCCGTCGCAAAACACAAATTTTCCTGAATTTCCGACAGGAAATTGCACTTGATATCAACTCAGAATCAAGGTCTGAATCATCCCCCTCAGTTTTCGTTACAATGCCTCTAACACCCTGTATAATTATTAGCTACTTAATTTTATTTTAACCCCGTGGTCTTAGCAGACATATTAAAAAGGAGTTCTTGAAAATTTTATGTTTTTTTCTTGTTACTCATATGCTATTTACTTGTTACTTTAAAAGAATTATCCCTTGTCTACAGGTGGATGCATTGGTGTACGAAAATTTGCAAGCACACAGCGCCGCTTAGCCGCCACTAAAATCGTAAGTCATAGCCTACATTCATAGTACTAACACATGACATAAACAGCCTATATACGTCCCACTGCTAGGCACAGGCCTCCCCTTAATGAACCGGAGGAGTATGGAGCATACTCCACTAGGCTGCTCCACGGCGGGTTGGCTGTTACGTTTTACGGCTAATAGCCGGGACCAATGGCTTAACGTGCCCTCCTAAGCACGTAATCATCTTACTTTTTACGGACAATCAGGTGATTCAAACCTGCAACATCCGAATCCGGACCTCCAGATCGCGCACCTTATTACTTATAAGTACATTTATTTATTATCATTTCCATATCTCGGGCCTATGGAGTCCCGGACTTTTGGAAGGCGTGCGTGGGGCCGAAGCCAACACGTAGAGGCCCCTTAAGACAATTTAATCTAAATGTGTTGTGACACCAACCGGCGATTATCCCTTTTACATTTGCACATATAAAAGTTATGTGTTTCCTTTTTTAGATTAATTGTTTTGATGTGGCCTTTTTCACCTTTCATTCAGGCTTACGTATTTGCACGTACTGATTTTGATGTGTGTGTAAATGTGGGAAGCCTTAAGGGGATAAAAAGCGTAGGTGTAGTATTAACGAGATTTGCATTTTAAATATGTCAAAACTTCGTCTCTGCGCTGTTCGCAATTTGATCAGCTAATGGTTCGAAATTTAAAGTAATAAAACTTTTGTTTTTATTTTTTCATCTGGGTTTATTTATTTATTTATTTATAAAGTACAGCCACATCACACACATTAAAACATTTTTAAATTTAGAAGGTTACGGTATTGTGAGAGAGAGTCTTAATTAGCTTTATTTCTCTATTTTTAGCTCCCAAATCACCCAGATGGTGTTTATTTTAGAAATAATCGTGCATTTGTTTGACCTTCATGTGACCTCTAATTTATTAAGAAACTGTTATTTGTATCTATCTAATTGGACCTGAGTACTCTTAGGGACCGCCCACAGTTTAGGCACATTACTCTAATAAAATGTCAATATTCAAATTTTAATACAAACTAAGCAAAGGCAAAGGTATAAATATCACTCATTAGGAGATATTTAAAAAAATAACAACTGCAAGAAAAGCAAAAATATTCAAATTAGTTTTTTTTTATAATAGAATAACGTTTCATTTAAAAATATAAAAAAAATACCTTACATACCCAATAGGGCTAGTTACAGGTATATCCATCACAAGATGAACTAAGTATCTACACTTTAGAAGTGACCATTAATTAAACATATAACGACACAATCTTCACAAAATTTCGTTAAACCTCAACAATTACACAAAGGAAAGGGCCTCACTTCATTAATTATACCCTCTTCACCGGTTGAAATTCCAAATTTTCGAGGATAAAACGAATTTTAACATAAGTAAATTGTTACTAATTGTTGGATATGTGAAATTTACGTTAAGATGATAGCACACGAGGGACTCATTAGAATTACATTAACTTCGGCGCATCTACATTTGTCTGTGTATGAACTTTACATGTATTTGGAAATTCAGGCCGTGTCTTTTGTCATTTATATGATGTACTGCGGGCTTAGCACCGTAAGCACGCGACTCTTTCTCGCCGCGACAAAGATCATCTGTCTCTTTCTGTGCAGTACTGTGAGAGAGTGACGGGTGACGTATGTCGAGGCGAGAAAGAGTCGCGCGCTTACGGTGCTAAGCCCGCTGTGCTTCTATTTTACTTGCGAATATAAAGTAATGCTATTTTCCATGTTCATCAATTATTAAATTTATCGTGTATCGGAATTTGAATTCCGAACTAGGTACTTTATTGTTGTTTTGTTCATAACGTTTGCCAATAGGCTAATTGGCAGCCTAGTCAAATGCGATACTTTTTAGTTTTCTTCGGAGTTTGTATGGAAATTCTGTCCTGTGACGTCATCAATAAAGCGGTCAAACCTCGTACTCCTTGTTACTTAATTCATAAATAAAATTCAAAAATAAATCGATAGGTAAAATGAGATTGATTTTTGATCATCTTAGACTGGCTGCTATTTCTAGTTTAGCATTTTATAATTTATCTTTGACCCAGTCAAATACCCTATTACCGCGTGACATTAAGAACATATATGCACTATACAGTCATGAGCAATATCATGTACCCACTTTAAAACCCTGTCGCACTATTATATTTGACATTTAATTAGTCTTACAGTTTAATTTGTCAAAAAAGTTAATGTGACATGGTTTCAAAGTGCATGCATTGCAGTGTATTAGTACTCGTGACCGTACACCATAAATCTAAATGTATGATGTGAGCAAAACAACAATAAAGTATGTACTATGTTCTTAATTCAAATTCTGATACATGATAAATTTAATAATCGATGAACATGGAAATTAGCATTCATTTGTATTCGCAAGTGTGATAATTGCCGAGGGAAAGATATGAATAATTGAACATCTACCTTTCCATTCTTTCTCATTCAAGAATAAACCGTATTCCGTATTGCCTGTATTAAAACGAGATAAAACAATTGAAGGTTACCACGAGCAAACGGGAAACTATCTACAACTTTTGAAAAATTCTAGAATATTCCAGAATGTTTTAGAAAGTCCTACGAAGCTTACCTTGTGTAAACTATTTATACAGGCGCCTGGGTCGCGTAACTCCTTGTGTATAAAGTGGCTTAATCGAAGGAAAATGGTTAAATTCTAATATATTTTTAGCGGGAAAAGAAATGTTCCTATTTACAGTTTTTACTCGACTGATCCAAGAAACAAGATGACTTTTGAGTATTTTAACCCTAATTGGGTGGGACAACACATATAGGGTGTTAGTGACATCGTAAAGAAAACTTTCAGGGATGATTCAGATTTCAGATCATGATTCTGGGTTGATATGAGGTGGAATTTTCCATCGCAAAAGTATAGAAAGGAAATAATTAAAAAAAAAAAAATTTTCATGAATTTTCCGACAGGAAATTCCACTTGATATCAACTCTGAATCATGGTTTGAATCATCCTCCTCAGTATTCGTTACGATGTCACTTACACCCCGTACAAGTACATCTGGTGGCCATACAAGTAGGTATAATTATTCTGAGTTAATATAAAGTGGAATTTTCCACCGCAAAAGTATAGAATTGAAAATAATAAAAAAAAGAACCAAAAAATCACGGATTTTGCGACAGAAAATTCCACTTGATATTAACTCCGAATCATGGTCTGAATCATCCCCCTAAATATTCGTTACGATGTCACTAACACCCTGTATTTTAAATCAGTGTAGACGTAATAGTCATGATCAGTACCCAGTCAGATGTAGACGGCACGCTTCAAAATTGTATAAAGTTTCAGTAAGATTACATCGATTTATCGTCGCGTGAAGCTCCCAGGAAATTGACTTCATTGAATCACGGGTCGGCGTGTAAATCCTCGAAAGGGTCTCCCCTGTCGAGGTTGTACTGCTTGGGTGGATTTAAAAAAAGAAAACAGACGTTTTTAACAATATTATTTTAAAAAGAGTGTCTCCTTTTCTTATTATGTAATCTCATAAAACATTTATTAAGTATAAATTAAAAATACACAAACAAATACATTCCATTCAACTACAATTGTAACAACACATTATTAAAAAGGTACTCCATAGTCCCGTACTATGGAAATTGCATACAATAGTAATAATGAATTATCATTCCCCTGAGATAATGAATTATTCCATTTTTCATAACCTAACCTAACCTAACCTAACCTGAAGATTTGACAGATCTGGTTTTTTATAGAAGCGGCTGCCTGTCTGGCCTTTCAATCCGCGAAAAGAAAACCTGCCCAATACAGGTTAAGTTACGGTTCCCTTACGATGTTTTCCTTCACCGCTGTGCACGTGATAATCAATATCTTTCTAATTATTAAAGAGTGTTTACGCTGGCCATGTGTGTATGAAACGATTCATGAACGTGCAGAAAGCAAGAGAAGTGGGTTAGGATCCAAGCAAATAGAATTCCATAGTTTCTGCTTACCCCGGTGGGGAATAGGCGAGAGTTTACGTAGTATGTGTGTATGTGATGTGTATGTGATACGGTCCTCTACTTATGTTGATCTAACAGAGAAGTCTGTAAAGCGTGGGTATGGTTGTAACTCTTGACTATCCCAATTTATTTTTATTTGTAAGACAGAAAGTCCATAATTTAAAGCGGACATTTGCAACCACAATCTGTTTAAAAGGACAATCGTTTTATCTCAATATAAAAGCAATGTGATGTGCTCCATCTCAATATATACGTAATGGAAATACTCGTGAAGTAATCGCGCTGCACGACCTCACGGGCCGAATCTGTGAATTAATTGGAATGAGGTCCTTAGTTACCGTTGAGTCGACGATTATGACCGCTTTTTTAATTATAAACTGCCCTGAAAACGTTTACGAACGCTGAAGCAAAACGTTGTTAGAAATAATTAAATAGCAACGAACTTTGGTTCACGAAATGGTAGGTAAAGTGGTTTTGGTATTATTCTTAAAGGCAAAACCATCATCATTAATTTAGGAGCCACGCTCTTGTTGGTATAGAATTCTCCATGCTACTTTTTTACGGAAAAATAGGGCAGTGATTTCCCTCTTGCCTTCCGTCCCGCAGTACTCTGGCGCTCTGACTATGGCGCCCTGAGTAGTCTTTTTCAAAGCCGTACTAGGACTCCTGTCCTCCGCCTCTGAATAGTACTGACTGTTACTGCTGACCTCTGTCAGGTTCCAGGATACAGTACCTGTGTCTTGTCCCTTTCTGCCCTGCAGTGTCGTAACGACGGCTCCCATTTCCGCCTCTGCAACCGTTGAGGTCTTCACCCGTATCGCTGGGCAAGGGTTCTACATTATACTCCGTAGGTCTTGGGTCCCTATCTGAACAAAAGGCAGAACAGGGGGTCTTAAAACGTTACATTGAAGTATGTATTAATATGTAAACATACGACCATACTAAGACGACCAATTCTTGGAATAATAATACTTGGAAGGTCGCAATTGCTCCTGCGTCTCCGCACGTGTACACACGTATTCGTACGAAAACGCGTCCACAGTGCGATCGGCCTTATTCCCCTAAAATCTCACATGAATAATTCCCATCCATGCCACAGGGAGTAATTAAACTGAAAATTAATCCTTTACACGCATCAAACATACGGGACAGATGTTTCGATTAGACTAACAACTTCGTATCTCTTTAAAAGTTAAATTGTAGATGTAGAGTATATTAGATGATGGGTAGTTAGTTGCTTTTTGTTGCTGCCATTATTATGGAGCGTAATATTTTTCCATCTTTTCCTCACTTTATGGTTGCATGGAAGAATAGCTTTTAAGCGATAAGGTCTCCAATAGCCTTGTATTATAAATCTCTTTTACCTATGTAATTGTTTCTTTTATTTGTGCAAAAAATAACGTTTGTCTATAAAATTATACATGAAAACTTTTTAAAAGTTATCCTCAATAAGATATAAATATTGGTTGGGACCATTTCTTTTTTCTATTTAACTTATTTTTGAACTTTAACACAAAACACGCTATTGCGTGTTTCTATTATTATAAATGCGACAATTTATTCCATTTTTCTATGACGTAATAGTTTGCTTTTTATACAAATTCCATAGTAATGTCGTGTTTTAAAGTTTAGTAAAAAGTAGGTAACTGATTTGACTAGTTTTTTGTGTATGCATAAATTGTTTCTTGTGTAACGTGCAAAAAAGTATGTTTTTACTTAGTGTTTTTTTTTTAAACTTGTTGAAACTAACAACAAACCAATGTTAGAAGAGTGAAGCGCACTTCCGAGTGAGTTACCATACCACTGGCGAATCCGTAGTCACATCAAAGAGATGTGAATAGACTTAATTAAACTGACAGACGTACATTTTCCATGTTATTATAAACTCTCGGCTTTTGAGGTCCATTATATTATCGAGTTATTGCAAGAATTCATCATAGAATAAGTAGTAATGCGTATAGAACGGACACTCCCCGCATCGAACAAATGCGAGCTTGGAAAGAGCTATACGCATAGTCAGTGGCCTTGTGGTACATCGGCTTGCTTCTCAGTCGGGGAGCGCCGCCGTTTCGAACCTCGGTACCGAACTTAGCTTTCCGAAGTTTTTAATTTATCTTTAGTGCATTTTCACTAACACAGTTGGCTCAACCATTATAAACGGCGATACGTCTCATCACCTATCACGTAGGTCTAACAGAAAGCTCAGCGAGTTATGGGTACTTAGTTCACCTTGCTATGGATGTACTTCTGACTACCCCAATTGGGATAAAGTCGTGAGGTTATGTTATGGAACGAGCTTGATTTACAGCTCACCAAGCCGGCAAACAACAACATAAAAATGAGTCACAAAATGCAACTTTCCAATACTTTACTGTTATCATACGCTAGATATTAATTTCAACGATTACATGCGTACTTAGCGAGATAAGATATCGAAGATAAATCCGTTCGAAAATACTTTAGATGGTTTGTAAACAACGATTAACGATTGAAAGAGAACAGTCAATGATAGCAGGCCATTACTGGAAATCTGATTTAGTTTACGTTTAATTCTGTGGTAATTTACTTTGTAATAAGTCATTTTCTAAAATAACTCCTTGTTAAAAGGCTGTTTTTGCTGCTTCGGAAGGCTCGTTAAATAAGTAAGTAACCGGGACCAACCGGTAAGTAGTAACCGGGACAAACGGCTTGACGTGCCTTCCGAAGAACGCATCATCTTACTTTCGGACAATCAGGTGATCAGCCTGTAATGTCCTAACCAAACCGTGATAAAATATTTTTTGTGATATGTCCCCACCGGGAATCGAACCCGGTACCTTCGGATCGTGAGCCCAACGCTCAAACGTTAAACGTTAGGAAACGATAAAATTATGAAAATGACTGTGATTCGTTGCGAACGGAAGAAAGTTGATCCGCGAGCTTCATCTGAAAGACAACGGTCAAGTTAGATTGTTTGTGCTATAAAATGTTGACTGAGCTGGGTTGTAAACACCTTAAGGTAACATTTAATTTTGTCGTAAACATCAATAGTTACTATGTCTATCACCTTCCGACGTTTATAATATATACGTTTTAAGAATGCTGATGTAAATTCACTTACTAGCTCTGCTGCTGATTGAAAACGTAAACATAGACAGCCTATACACGTCCCACTACTGAGCACAGGCAAAATTTATGAAGGTATTAGTTTTTTTTTTAAAGAACGTCTAGGGCCCTGTGCCGAGGTTGTTCTTGCAGCTTCTTTTCCCCGGCTATACATGTCGTGAAAAGCTGCAGTAGTTTTACGCGGATGAGACGTTCGTTATGTATAAATTGACGATTCAAAGTGTAACTATGTTACCTATTGAATAAAGATATTTTGAATTTGAGTGTATTTTTAATTATTTTCAGTTCCATACTTTTGCGACGAGAAATTTCACTTGATATCAACTCTGAATCATGGTCTGACACTGAATCATCCCTCAAAGTTTAAGGCCGCCAGATTGTACTGTTTCTCGTCCATGTGTGTAAAACTTGTTTTTTATGTTGTGTGCCATAAGTGTATTCGTCTTTTATTTTTTATTTGTTTTCGTTACGATGTGACTAACACCCTGTATACATATACATATCAGTACTTCAGCACGTATTCCTGTACTAAAAGGCTCAAATTCTTTTAGTAAGATAAATCGCTGTCCCGACGATCTAAAGTGGATCTTAGCCTTTGACACCAAGAGACGTAGGATTGAACCGAACGCTCTCATACTATACTTATTTTTTACTCATTTTTACCCCTCTTCTCCCTCGCCCTACTCCACCCCGCTGCTCCAGTGCGGGTTAGCATTCAACTATGGTTTCAAATTATTTTTGCAAACAGAAAGTTAAAAAATAATCTTCTATCGTGTGGGTTATGAGATGGATTACAAACCTCATCAACCCTGGTGTCAGGGTTATTATTGAGCTGTATCGACTACGTACCTACATCAGTAAGTAGTAACCGGGACCAGCGGCTTAACGCGCCTTTCGAAGCACGGATCATCTTACTGTCGGACAATCAGGTGATCAACCTGCAACGCCCTAACTAAACCAAGGCTTAGAAAATAATTTTTGTGGTATGTCCCTACCGGGATTTGAACTTGGGACCTCCGGATCGTGAGCTCAACGCGCAAGCACTGGACCACGGAGGCTGTTAAAAATAATAATTTGGGTATTAACATTGTACCGGCAATTCTCGTCGATTGCAAACCTAAGGCCACCCCTTTTATGAAAAGCTCCCCCGATGTACGGGTCACGTAGTATGGGTACGTTCTTATAGAATCAAAAAATCGCAAAAAAAAACATACACCACGTCCCAAAATCTAATCTTTTTATTCTATGGTCTCCAGGCCTTATAATATTTTTTTTTTAGTTTAGGCAACATCACTACGATTTTAATTCCACTAACAACTATAAGCGCCATTGTTCCACGCCCGCTTAAATTTCCATTTTAACCACTCGACCTACATTCCATTTAATTGGTTAATACGCTACGTCATGGTCGTAGCAAACAGCTACGCCGTAGCAGGCGCCTAACTATATGAAAGCTTTTATTTATGTCTTGCTACGAAATACAATACGAAGTTTATCTTAATGTTACTATTATTTTTAAAAGGTCTTTTTAAGTGCAAGATTTTCACACGAAATTTAATTCAGCACTTACCTATTGTCTGCTGATTATTTTTTAATATTACACGCTTCGGGCATACAGCGATCTGCGCGTCCAGTATAATAACGCTTTCAGGGTATTGTTGAGGTTGCCGCGATATTGCAGCGCCTCTGGTATGTTCGCTGAGGCCCACACAGATGGTTTTGCAGCAATCATGCGGAAACGTTGTGCGTCGCTTCTCACGCGGACTCGAGCCAGCCCCAACAGTATCCTGAAGACTTTATGTGATAAGTGGGACTCCCCCCTTCTAAAAAGGTGGATGGAGCTTCACACCCTATAATTTGAATTTATGATCGCCCGAATAATGTCCTTCAATTACTAGTTTATAAGTCGTTTTTATACTAACATTCTATGGACTTTGTCCGAAATAAACGATTTTTATTTATTTATTTATATATTTAATATAATAATATTTTTATTTAAATAGTGGTAAATTCTGTTAGTATTTTCCATTAAATAATAACTTTCAAGCGGGAAAGTTAATAGTATAAGACCCATAAATAATGGAAATAACAATTTTCTTCGCTAAAATAAGGGATTATGGTACATTTATTATGTCGACCTCATTTCTCTGAAACCCTCTTAGGGTATTATGTAAACTATAAATATTTTATCACCACTAAAAGTGTCCTTTGAGAGTCAGTTATATTCAAAATGTTTTGTGGATAAAAATGTTTAAAAAAATGTGATAATAAAAGTTTTTTTTTTTTAATTTGTGCATTTGACCACGATACAGCCTAGCCTTAAGCAGCGATGTGGTCTAAGGTGGAGCACGCAACCTCAAATAGTACCTCTAATACTGGTCTATTTTTTTTCTAGCCTAATGCGTCTTACTGCTGATCCAAGGACTCCATTGATGCACGGCCACGAGTAGTATACACATGCACTATAGTACCCTGTCGCATTTACACACTTACTGCCTTACAAATAAACCTGGTGTAACTTTTTATACCGATCATAACCTAAGAATAAGCACAATCTACAAATAAACTCGGAGTAACTTATACCGTGGTGTAACGACTCATACAATCGCTAAACCAACCCACACCCTAGTTTAAGTTCGGAATAACCTAAAACTGACTGACATTTACAGATGTGATTTTTTGGTGATTTGTTGGTTTCTTCGCGATTTTTTTTATATTATGTCATTATTATCGGCTTATACCAGGTTTAACTATTCTTAGTATAATCTTGAAATAAGGATGTATTTTTTATTTGTAAGGCCGTAGTGAGAGAGTCAAATAAGTTAATGCGACAAGGTGAGTACTGGGGGGTTAAAATGGCCACATCGAAGCAATTCCTCTAAGAAAGCAATATTGCTATTTGACATTTGTTTGCATTGCGCACTTACTTTTATATGCGCAAATGTCAAATTGCAATAATGCTTTTTTAAATCAATTGCTTCGATGTGGCCTTTTTAACCCCCCTGAAGGGTCCACATCTCAATGCTTGTGAAAGTACTATTTATAAACTCATCCAAATAAATATTATTTGTTAATATTTTTTAAGTAGGAAATGGAAGTAGGGTATTTGTAAATGTTTTTTTTTTTAAGTAGGATGATTCCGTGCTTCGGAGGGCACGTTAAGCCCCGGTCCCGGCTTAAAAACACCTCCACCAACCCGCATTGGAGCAGCATGGTGGAGTACGCTCCATACCCCCTCCGGTTGATTGAGGGGAGGCCTGTGCCCAGCAGTGGGACGTATATAGGCTGTTTATGTAATGTATGTAATATTTTTTAAACAAAACTATCAAAACTAATCCTTTAGAGGACATGGTATTTGCAACTGTTTATCAATCTGGCTTAAAGCACATTTTAAAGAGAAGAAATGGAATATTGGAATGCTGCCAAATATAATGTTTCCCGAATTTATCAACGTTGTGTCCTTGTGAGGTAGAGTTGTCTGAGTTGTTTCGTATTTACACGGAGCACAGAAAGCTGGTCAAGCGTACGTAACATAACATCACGCCCTGTATCCCTGAAGGGGTGGGCAGAGGTGCATAGTATACACACCCACTCCTCACCAGCTATATTTAAATCCCATGTAACAGGGGTCAAATAAGTTACATTTTACTAAAGGTCAAAACACGAAATTACTATGGAATTTGTATGACAAGGCACACTGTGACGTCATAGAAAAACGTGATAAAATGTCGGTTTTATTATTACGTTTTTCATAATTCATAAAAAGTTTAAAAGAAAATATTTATAGTTAGTTTCAGATCTGTCTTAATTTAGTAATCAGAATTTCATAATTTATGTTGAACCTAGTACACGACCCAATTATCTATGTTATTTATTTTGTATGAACCGCAAATGAGAACTGCTCGTTGACCGCTTTCCAGGCTCTGTCTGCAGCAACCTTATTTGTGTGTCTCATCCCTTACCCTGTCACATGAAGGAAATATTTCACAAAATAATATCTAGAAAACGAATTGTTACAGAGATGGAAGTTTTCCACTTTGACCCATTTCACCAAGTTTGTTATACTGGCTATCCGGAGGTGAAATTGTTTTCTGATGATAGTTTATAGATTATTTTTGTCTTTACAATACATGGTGTTAGTGTGTTAGTGACATCGTAAAGAAAACTTTGAGGGTGATTCTTACCATGATTCTAAGTTGATATCACGTGGAAATTTCCGTCGCAAAAGTATGGAAGTGAAAACAATAATTTTCATGAATTTTCCGACAGGAAATTCCACTTGATATTAACTCAGAGAATGTTTTTCGTCATTTTCTGATTTGTCTTTATTACGACCCAATAAAATTGACTGAGCCCTCACGTACTCGAATATTTTATCCCTCATCGTTCCATCTAGATTCGGAGCAACATTCAGCTGAATCCATTAATCGTTAGATGCGAAACCTAAACAAATAGTCGGAGCGTTCACGCGGGTTTAAATCTATCGAGTAGAGGCCGCGGTTCTCAAACTTTTTTGGCGACGGAACTCTTCACATCACATCACAATATGTGATGGAAACCTAAACTAAAATAATCAAAACCAAGTTACACGTGTATTATTAGCAATAATCATATTTCACATTTTACATGAATGAGATGAGTATATATACGCAGGTACAGTCTTCTTCTTCTATCGTGTGGGTTGTGAGGTGGAGTACCAACCTCATCAACCCTGATGTCAGGGTTACTATTGAGCCGCCAAAGGCCCCTGACATTGCTCACGTAACGACTACTTACTTACATCAGTAAGTAGTAACCGGTACCAACGGCTTAACGGCAGGTACAGTCAGAAGCAAATAGTGACAGTCAATGTATACATATAATTAGCAACATCCAGAATGTCCAATAATTAGGTTAGTAATATAATAATATCATGCTTTGATTATTTTAGATTACCTTGACTGTCACTATTTGCTTCTGACTGTACCTGCAAAACCTGTGTAGTTGGTTCTTTTTATCGTACATAATAGTTATTTTTATGGCTTCCACAACAAAAAAACAAATTTAGAAATTCAAATAAACATTATTCCAACCAAAAAAGGAAACAATTACGTACACGGCAATTGGCAGCTTCCAAACAGGTCTTGCGAAACTTCAAAGCTCCTTAGAGCGTACTTTGAGAAATGCTGGCTTAGAAAATCGTAGAACAAACACGTTCGGATAATACTTCTGAATGCGCGTGTTTGAAGAATACGTTATGAGATAACGACCTATATATTCTCTTTAGATTAACTACGGTCTACTGCATACAGGCTGATCACCCTAATATCTGAAAGTAAGATGACACGTGTTTCCGAAGGCACGTTAACCCGCTGGTACGTAATCGTTACATGAGTGTCTCAAGGGCATTTGGCGGCTCAATAATAACCCTAACACTAATAAGGTTGGTAACCTCATAATCCACACGATAGAAGACTACGCTCTATATACCTTTCAGAATATTAGAACGATTTGAATAGACATCAATTTGGATTTATTGATGCATGTTTTATGGAACGCTCTGGATTACATGATTAAATTCGCTCGTGGGCCTTGATGAGTGTTAGAAAATATTTGAAATGTTCCATTTTGAGTTAAAGAATTTTCGTACTGGAAAGAAAATATTACCCTTTTTCAGTACACATCATCTAATTTTATCTTGATATACCTACCTGTCATTTCCTTATCCGCTGAAAAGGAAAGGGACGGGTAATTGACAGGCATCAAAATAATGAAACACACGTCAATTATAGGCAGAAATTTAAGGAACCCTCCCAAAAATGCGTATATTGGCCCCGACAGAATTAAATTGACAGCATACGCCAAACGGGTTGCATATCAGTGAGGTGTCTATTTAATTCGCCCGTGTTATTTATTCATTCACTTTTAAAATAAAATTAGAAGGTGTCTGCAGGAATCTCCCAATAGTAAAGAGATCACTTGATCCTCAATTCAATTTGCTAACAACGAATGCCCCTATGTAATCCTTAATTCTCGTTAGAGCAACAAACATATGCCGTATAAACATGAACATCGAGTGTTGTGTTTATTGACTCAGCCTGTGGGAACGTCGTGAAGTCTCCAAACATTCGGTCAGAATGTAAACTGACCTTGTCGGGTACCTTGTGCAAAACTTCAGCGAGTCTCTGTTAAACCACAACACAACAGTCTGTTGTTGTTGTCGCTTGTTGTTAGTTTGTTGAATATGAAAACCACTTTGTGACACTGTCTGTCTCTAAGGCATCACCTGATTCTCTGAAGTAAGATGATCACGTGCATCAGCAGGCGTGTTAAGCTGTTAGTCCCGGTTACCGGAGCCATGTCAAGAGTATTTGGCGGCTCAGTAATAACCGTGACACCAGAGTTGAAGAAGTTAGTAATCCACCTCACACCCCACACCATAGACGAAGCGACACTTTTTATTGTAGTATATTGACGTACGATCGTCGACGGAATATTGTCTATCTATATTTAAATGCGGCGCGGGCGCACGTCAGCGCTTTAGGGCACTGCTGAAGTTGTCTCAAATATACACACCTAACAGTGCCTTCGAAAATAGTTTGCATGTTGAGTATTTGTGGGAATTTCAGGAATGCTAATAACTAATGTACGGTCGCGAACCAATGGGTAAAGGTTGGGTATATTGAGTTATGCTCTCTAATTACGCCTACTCGTATACTGAAAATAAAGTTGTCACGTAGGTCAGCTGGAAGAAATCTCTTTGTTTAGAGATAAGCTTGCCTGTACTATCTGTTTTCTTTGTATGTTTCTTGTGTCTGTTTTATTGTGTAGAAACAAATAAATAAATAAATAATAAATAAAGTTTTCGTTAGACAGTTTATTTATTTATTTATTTATTACAGTTCAATGAAATGATCCAATATTTCTGGCCGTTTCAATTTAATAAATATTTTATGAAGTTACGTTGACCCATATCAGAATCAAGAGCGTAATTGTCTAAGGCATTGACGTATAACAGCGCTGCGGACGACCCTCACAAACATCAGCTCCATTACCTTGAAATAAATCAGAATCATTTATTCAAGATTAATTATCATGGGTAAACTTGTTGAAGGTCAATTTAATATTTTTGAATCTACGCCATTTCGCTAGGTGTTTGTTATAGCTGATGAGTAGAAATGACAAGAAACTGCAACAGCAACACTTTTAAACCAATGTAGCCAAATATTACAACATACATACATAACCTCACGTCTATTTCCCACCGGGGTAAGCAGACTATTGTATTCCATTTGCTTCGATCCTGACACACATATTTGTTACAAATTATTTAATAACTACAGGAACACATTTAACACCACGCTTTTTTATAGTTTAGGTAATCATTAATCTTATCATCATCACCAGCCCACTAACGTTCCCACTGCTGGGACACGGGCCTTCCCTATGGATGGATAGGGAGATCAGGCCTTAAACCATCACGCGGGCCCAGTGTGGATTGATGCTTATTCACGAAGCGACGGTTCTCGAGCTCCTCCGTGCTTCGGAAGGCATGTTAAGCCGTTGGTCCCGGCTGCATTAGCAGTCGTTAATAACCATTAACTTTAACATTGAGGAGCTCGGTGGCGCAGCGGTTAACGCGCTCGGTCTGCAATTGTTGAAGTTAGGCAACTTTCGCAAAGGCCGGTCATAGGTTGGGTGACCACAAAAAAAAGTTTTCATCTCGTGCTTCGGAAGGCACGTTACGCCGTTGGTCCCAGCTGCATTAGCAGTCGTTAATAACCATCAATCCGCACTGAGCCCGCGTGATGGTTTAAGGCCCGATCTCCCTATCCATCCATAGGGAAGGCCCGTGCCCCAGCAGTGGGGACGTTAATGGGCTGATGATGATGATGATGAATAACCATTAATCTTATAATGAACTTTTTTTGCATAAACTTGACATTCGCTTTATATTTATTTTCTGCTGGTTTTCATCTTCATAGTGGACGAATTACGTGGACGAGCGCACGTCAATGAGCCGTTTGTACAAAGCTGACAGAGATAATAATAGCTTATTACAATAAATGATAATATATATATTTTTTTTCATTTCAAATTACCGCCGCAAAAGAAATATAAAATAGAATAGGTTGTAATGGAGATACAAAAAACGATTCTATGACCCCCAAACTAGGCAAAGGGCAAAATCTTAGCTCTATTATACAGACCAGTGTAGATACAAAAATAGGGTTTTTATGCGCAGTAAACAACCAGTGAGTGTGCGTGTGTGAGTTTATGTGTAAGAGACGGATGGTGTGTGTGGGGGTGTGTGTGAGTATGCGTTTGTATGTTGTGAGAGTGTGTGTCCCTGTTTGTATATTGTGCGAGTACATAGTTATATCTAATGAGTTGTTAGGATGGGGAATAACATAAGAAGGACAATTATAATGTGTAGGTTTGAGCAAATAAGACTCCGCGTAGGGTAAGGTGGTGCAAGAGTGCGCAGGCGATAAGAGTGCGCATATGGCTCTGTGCAAAAACTGAAAGAGATTTGCTGCTAATTTCAATCATGTTTTGAACACCTACTATGCCGGTATACGCTCCCCAAAATTAATCGCGATTGAGTGAAAACTGTGTCTCTCAGGTAAGCCCGAAGATTTTTACTGCTTTTTATGTTAAATATCAACTATTTCAATGTGTGATTGTTTCAAAAAACAACCCACTACAAGTATTTGATTGCAATTATTAAACAACCTAAACTGTCAACTTGCCGCTCGAAAGAAATAATTCTAATCGCTGCGCAGAGATGACGCTAGTAAAGTCATTACTGCGATTTGAGAAAAAATGTAAGAGTGCGCACTACGAGGGTGTGTAAGATGGCGCGTGCGTACTCTTACACATCGGTGGATATTTTAGTGATCACGAATTTTTATGCAATTTTTATTGACTTGCAGCATGGCCAGAAGAGAAACAAAAACTGACCGACAAAATTGACCACTTTCGTTATTAGAAAGAAGGAGCTCGTAAACGCGTCAATGGAGGTGAAGTAAGAGATCGGTTGCTAGATCTCTTGGAATGGCGGAATATACTTTTAAGAAAGAGGTTGCTCAGAACTTCAATTACAACCAAATCAGAAAGATATGATTTTACATTTTCGATAGAAGTAGAACAAAAAACAAAAAAAAAAACTCGATTAGATTTTAAGACGCCTAAAAAGCCTAAGAATGCTCCCAAAATAAAAAAGTGGAAATGTGGAGGGTGCGACGTAATATATAAAGAACCTATTGAAGAAGACTGGATTGAGTGCTCCGGATGCAAAAACTGGTGGCATGAAAAATGTATAGCGTATACAGGCGTAGGAGCTTACATATGTGACTTTTGCATGGACAAATAAACTGCGCACTCTTATCCGTCTCATAGCGCACTCTTACACACACCTGAGTGTAAGAGTGCGCAAATCTCATTTTGTGATTTAATTGAAATACGTCCAAAGATAATTATTATAGATTAAAATAATATATTCCAAATAATAGGCTATTAGTTACTGTATAATATTTAATAGAGTTGATTTTCCTAATTGCTTTTGTTTTATTTTTAGAACTAATTGAACTTTAAGTGCGCACTCCTGCACCACCTTACCCTAGTTCAAGGCAAGGAGATTGAAAACGTGGATATCGCTTCTTCTCTCGTGTGGGTTGTGAGACCAATGAACGACCTTATCAACCTTGGTGTCAGGGTTACTATTGAGCCGCCAAAGACCACTAACATGCCTCATGGGTCGATTACATACTTGCTTAAGTTGCCGGAACTGACTGCTTAACTTGCCCGCCGAAGCACGGAACATCTTTCTTTACGACAATCGGGTGATCAGTTATTTACAGACGATATTAATCAAAAACAGACACTTTTAAACAAGGTTTCCTTTCAAACGAATTATGGCGTGTTTCCTTCTTTCATGTTTCCCATTAAGATTTTCCCCAAAAAGGTTCAATCACATTAAATAAATTAAAAAACCTTATCGTTTCATCTTCACAGGGAAAAGTACGCAAAATTCAAAGCTTAGCTTCGATACTGAACCAATCTTCTTTGATATTCGAATTAGCTATCGTGATAAGAATTACAAATGGATTCAGCTGCTTGAAACTTAAAAAAGGGAAGGGTTTAAAAACGCTTTTGTAAGTGTTGTTTCACGTCTATACCTTTGTATAAGTTTTTCACAATTTTGATAGCGTAAAATACTGGCATATTTTTTTAAATGTACTTTTCTTCAGACCTATTTGTTTTGTCGCTATGAAAAATAAAAATGTGGTAGTTTTTATGATACACTTATAGTATTTAGCTTTAGATTTTTTTGAAATCTTCTGAACCTTTTTATTGGAGTCTAACGTGATCCTTTTATATAATAATACCTAAACATTTCTAAGCCTTTAGAATTCTTTATAGGCTGACAATAATAAGACCTGAATACCTCTTACAGAATATATTCAGCAATTTAAATAATCATATTAATTACAAGAAGGTGACTCTTTCTGTTTCGACTTATACATATAAGCAAATTAATATATTATAATTTGTATACAGCCTCCTTGGTCTAGTGGTTACAGCGTTAGGCTCACGATCTGGAGGTCCGGATTCGATTACCGATGTGGATATTGTCGAAATCACTTTATGTGATTGGGTTTGTTTGGTAAGGACTTTTCAGGCTTGAATCACCTGTTTGTCTGAAAAAGTAAGATGACTCCGTGCTACGGAGGGCACGTTAAGCCGTTGGTCCCGGTTATTAGCCGTAAAAGCACGTCCAACCGCAGTGGTGTAGAGTCGTGGAGTATGTTCCATAATCTCTCCGGTTGATTGAAGGTAGGCCTGTGCCCAGCAGTGCGACGTACCTATATAGGCTATTTATGATTATGATGATTATCTGTATGTTTGCACAAATAATAAATAAAAACAACATTTTTTTTTTCTTTTTCACTAATTAGAGGGTACTTTGTGAAAAATGTAATTAAACTGACTGAAAGGCAAGCTCCGCCTCATTTCAGACGACAACGTAAGCCTGTATTAAAAGTCCTTCGTTGCGTGTTTTAAAAGTATACATGTTGTTATACCGTTGGGCTTGCGGAGACGGAAAATTTAATTGAAAAGATGCGACCTAATTTTTCTCGTAGATAGGTAGATAATTGCATCTCACGGAGCGATTATTTAAACATTTTATATTTATAAATGTTGAGTAGATACAGCCAGAACAATGATGGCGTTGTTCAGTTCAAACGTGATAATTACCAATTTTCTCATTACTCGGGTACATATTTATTCCAAAATACAATATAATCATCATCAGCCCATTAACGTCCAAACTGCTGGGGCACGGGCCTTCCCTATGGATGGATAGGGAGATCGGGCCTTAAACCATCACGCGGGCCCAGTGCGGATTGATGGTTATTAACGACTGCTAATGCAGCCGCGACCAACGGCAGCAACATATATAAAAATAATTTTTGCTTGATATTTGGATCACATTAGTATAAGAATTATGTTGCTACCTATATTGCTTCTCTTTATTTTGATCATAATAATAAGTGAAAGATGTAATTGTGCCTGGGTGTAATAACAAAGTCATCATTTATACCCAAAAACAAAGATGACATATGCATTATGTCTGTTATCCATGAAATTAGAAGGTAAAATGAAGAAACAACTGCGAAAATAACGCTACTCTTTAACACATAAAATGCTGAACCGATTTGGATGAACCTTTGACACGTGTATGGATGCAAACCTAGAGACAAACATAGGGTACTTAGAAGCTCAAATGGAGGCGTCAGCACTATTGAGTGTTCCTAAATTTTGACAGTTCTCCATACTGGTGTTAATTCCTGCAGACGCCATCTAAGTTTATTTTAAGTTATATCTGTCATTTTCTTATCCGTTGAAAAAGAAAAGAACGGGTAATCAACAGCAATAAAATTTATGGAACACTCGTCAAATTTAAGCAGAAATCTGAAACAAAAAAAATTAAGCAGAAGTCGAAAAATTTTACATCGGCCAACAACCCGACAGAGTTACATAGACAGCACGTCAAATGGATTACATACCAGCGAGATGCCTCTTTTATTCGCCCGGGTTATTCATTCGTTTTAAAATTAACTCGTTGACAATCAACCGTCCCTTCCCTTTTCGATGGATAAAAAAATGCCGGATATAACTTAAAATAAAATTAAGCGGTGTCTGCAGGAATCGAGGCCAATAGGTAAGTTACTTTAGATATCCAAGCAGCGTAGACATAGTAATAATTAAAGGAAGTATTTTACCCCACTCACTTATTCAACCCGCATGTTTACTTACCTTCATCGCGGCGATATCCATATTTGGCAAATACCCGTCATGTTTTATGTAACAGTCGCTTACGAGTCGATACGTAAATATGCCCACTAAATCTAAGATCTTATGTAAATCATGTTTGTTCCCAGTAAACAAGTTACATATGCCATAAAATCTCACAACCCAGCATTAGTTCAGAAACCACGTTAATGGGTTGTATTGAAGTTTAATACAACTTTGTTAGTATTGAAGGATGTTTAGTTTCGATTAATTCTTGGGAAGTACATGATTGATTTGGTCTTAAGAAAAGCTATTACAATTTTTCCCTTTAGACTGCTGTGTCTAAACATTCTAAAATTGCAGAAAACTGGAACTTTGGAAAGCATACCCTGTGAAAAACGAGGTAATGCTAGGGAGATGAATGTCGCGTCGCCCGAAAGGAGCAAATTGACTCGATTGCGATAGCACGACATTTCACGAAACATTTCACAACATTCATTATTGGAGGTTGCATATGTGTTTCCTAGTATAAAGTAGACGTCTCACAACCCATATGTGACATATATTTAAATTAAGATTGTTTGTGTTTTTGTACTGCTGTCTTGTCACTTCATCATCCCCCTAACATTATCCCGTTTTTCACAGGGTCCGCGTACCTAACCTGAAGATTTGACAGATCCGGTTTTTTACAGAAGCAACTGCCTGTCTGACCTTCCAATCCGCGAAGCGAAAACCAGCCCAATACAGGTTAGATCACTCCGAAAATGCATTGTGAACAATGTGGATTTCCTTACGATGTTTTCCTTCACCGCTGAGCACGTGATAATCTTTTGTGATCCAAACATAAATTCGAAAACAAATTCGATAATCATTGGTTTAGGCATAGGCTGGATTGAACTAGCGACCTCAAAGTAAGAGGCAAGCGTTGTGCCAACGGCTCACATTCGACATTTCGATTTACTAATGCGATAAAATCGCCCACAGGCTTCGTCTCTTGCTAAATATGTTATTGCGCTATCGCGGCCATCTTCAATGGGAATTGTGCTGCTATAGCGAATACTGACGTATCAAAGGACCGGGAATATGACGGGGCTCCTTTATGTTGGCTGGAAACGTTTGATTAATATACCGTCCGGTCCCTGGTGTTTTGCTGACACCGCTGACAGCTTATGCGACGATTTGCTTCCTTTCTTGAATACTGGCGCCCAAAATGGGGCCGCACTACAGTTAGGGTTCTTACAGACGAACTGCAAGTTGTGAACGGCAGAGGCTACTTCAGCCGTCGTCACCTGTGGCCTGTTTCATATAAAACTTACAATTGTAAATTACAACGACAATTTGGTTTTCATTACGTAACTAATATGAAACTGCCAAATATTCGTGATGACACACTCCGCAATGTACATCAAATTGTCAATGTAATTTACAATTGTAAGTTTTATTAAACAGGCCCCTGTGGACGGCTGCCGTTGACAGGCGACAACTCTTGCGGACGAAACACGCCGTAACTGTAAACGTCGCCACCTGTCGCCGGCAGCCGTCGACGCATTGACGCGTCGACAGGTGGCGACGGCTGAAGTAGCCTCTGCCGTTCACAACTTGTAGTTCGTCTGTAAGAACCCTTACCTACAGCTTTGATACGAAATCCTAAGGTGGATAGGTTGATTGGTACTATGACCTCTGCCGGTTTTTACGAAACGCCCGGGAAGCTAGCAACAGTCGAGCATAGAAGCAATATCATAATATTACTTAATAATAAATACAAACTTGAGACTTTCAGATAATTTCTATTTCAAGTAACATTTAATTAAAAACATTTATCTGAAGTCTGTTTAGTTTTTTTCGCGAAAATGTCGGGCCGAAGTGGGCCGTGATGAGAAAGAAATTATTTAATACGTTTTGATCAAAAATATTCTTCCAAAAACTAATTTGTATATTTTGTAGAAAAAAGATTGAAGTCATCACTGCTTATCGAATAAATCTTCTTAAGAGAAGAACTTACCCAGACTTACCTAGAAAATTTACTAAAGGGTAATATAAACAGCCTATTTTTCGTCTCACTGATGGGTACAGGCGTCCCCTCAATCAAGCGGAGGGGGGTATGGAGAATACTCCACCACGCTGCTCCACTGGGTGTTGACGTGGGACCAATGGCTTAACGTGCCCTCCGAAGCACGGAATCATCTTTTTTAGGCAGTCGGGTGATTCAAGTCTGTCCGTACCAAACAAATGACAGTCTCAAGTGACTTGGACAATGTCCCCATCGGGAATCGATCCCGGACGTCTAGTTCGTGAGCCCGACGCTCTAGCCACTAGACCACAGAGGCATCGGTGAAACGCGGTTATTTAGTTTATCATGTGAGAGCTTATATATTTTATTTTACTATTAATAGACTGTGTACCGGTCTGCTGTAGGCAATTTGCTAATGTTTATCAAATTGGGACTTTGATGCTCAATGTGGGACTTTGATATCATTGATTTATTATACGAGATTTTAGATATACTGTTCAATACCTACAAACATTTTGATTCTCTTGTTATAAAAAAAAACACAGTACAGTTATTTTATTTTTATGAACACGAGAAACTATCACACATAAAGCAGGTTTTTCCCTGCTCAGTCTTTCCACTTCCTAACCCAGACTGGCTGCTATAATTATCGTAAGGACGGAACAAGTTGTTAGCTTTGAAGGGCATATTTTCTCGTTTTGGAGAAACTTACAAAGGACTAGTTTCAAATTCGTTTTTAGAAAAATATAGTTACGAAATATCGGGAGTCTCATATGGGTTAGTGGTGGGTTTTTGCTACTTTTTACGGCAATAAGAATATTATGTTGTAAGATTTAAACGCGGTAAGAACCCGTTATTATATATGTTTTAATTACTAGTTTAGATTTAGAGAGAATGATCATTATAATTAGTAGTAACTGGCGAAAAATATTTAATTTTTTGTATTTAACTTATTTATGAATTTTAATCAAGAAAAACGAAATAATAAGTGCAACATTTTATTACGCTTTCTATGACGTCACAGTGTGCTTTTTCATACAAATTCCATAGTAATTTCGTGTTGTGACGTTTAGTAAAAAGTAGCTGATTTTACTAGTTGGAAACTAGCCTATTCAGGTTACGTTACCCTTTCACGAACCAATACGAAGTCAGTATCGTATTTTCACATTTGCTTTCAACACGCTTCTACACAAGAATACGATAGATTTACGAAACCTTTAAGAAATATGCGACTAAGGGAATACGGCAGCGTTTCATTTGATGCAGAAAATTGGAGAGCATTCTCTCCAGGGCTCCAGTGGCGGCTGCGGAACTCTACTAACGAGCTTGGAGCTCTGGCGTGATTGTTGCAACACGTTTGCAGTCGTAGTCTCTTAGGATTTAGATCTTTTCATCGTCGGAAAATGTTAAAAGAGAAAACGAATTTTCTTTGGACAATGGATCTACGGAGATTGAAGGTATAAATAACTCTAAAAGAATAGTAACATACATTGCCCATATACGTCTCACTGTTTGGCACAGGCGTCCCCTCAATCAACCGGAAGGGGTATAGAGCATACTCCACCACGCTGCTCCACTGCGGGTTAGTGGTGGGTTTTTACTACTTTTTACGGCAATAAGAATATTATGTTATTTACTTAATGTTTGAATCGTCGATAATTGTAAAAAATACTATCATCTTCCTGCCACATAATCCTCACTAATATTGTAAATGCCATAGTAACTGTCTGTCTATCTGTTACGCTTAAACCGCTGAACCAATTTGAATTACGTTTGACTAAAGAAATTGTGTCTCATTTCTATCAATCAATTGGAGTCGATGTGACGAAGTTACGTATATTTCTGATTATTTGACAAATTGTATATTAAAACTGATATTGTTTTTAATGTTTATACCTAGTAACGACACAAATAAACTCAAACATTAGAAATCTCACATGACATACGTATTGTTTCCGTTAGATTTGTGATTTATGCGAGTATCAACACTTTTTTATCCTTCAATATTTTGCTCAATTTTAATAAATGCGATGCAATAAAGCTCCAACCAACTGAAAAATTAGAGGAAAAGTAATATTTCAAACGTTTCCCGAAAAATGCGGTCAAAGTACGTCGACTTGTCTTTTCCGGAGATGTAGAAAATTCTGGAAATCGTCGGAAGTCTTCTGATGTTTAATAACCGTCAGGATTCTTTGCAGATCAGGGTGTACCTTGGTATTGATTGACGTTTTTCGAGAGGGAGCGTAACCAAGGGATTATGAAATTATTTCGTCGAAATTTTACTACCTTTATTCTATTTTCGGTACTTGCGACTGGAGCCGGCTTAGTCTGGGCGGTTTTTTTTATTATATAGTTTTCTTAAAATTCAGTATAAACCGCAAGTGCCATACAGTAGTACTCGAGGTTAGCTCGCACGTATATAGAGAATATTGTATTTGGCTTTTGAATCAATTTCTGATATACGATCTTGACGACTCGATTACTCTAGCCATAGAGGCGGCCAATAGCTAGCGATAATTTCGGTCGATGATTTCCCATAGTTCAGCCCTTATAGCTATCGTCCCACTAAGGTCGATATTTTTTTCAAATATAATCAAATTCGCGTCCATCTAGGCACCCTCAAGCCTATTGTCTTAGTTTTTTTGTATCGCGTGAGGGCGAGTAACGCTCCCCGTTTGTCCAGCCAAGTAATTAATGCTATTTTAAAGCAAACCGTAAGTCACGTCAAAACAATAACTACTAGGTAAGCCTGTTGGTAAATGACGTTGTGGTTTAAAGTTTTCTAGCAAAATGTCTATTCACTCAAGCAGAAAACTTCAAGAATATAATGTTATGGAAACACAGACGGTGGCAAGCTGTTTTATGCTATTTGTTGAATTGCCTGCACGTGTACGCCCACTAACGTATCTGAAAAAAAAAGGTTAAATCACATAAGACTTTGCTTGTCTAAAAATGTTAACTGTAGCGTTATAAATGCGAAAGTATATTTGACTTGCCATTTTCCCGCACGGAAAAATAAATACAGCGTTGTGATTTATGTTATATTTATTCCCTAACAGGTTAAGTGCTTACTCTCACTAGGGGGCAGGTTAGGTTGTTGATACGGGCCCTCACGGGGCATTGTAGACTCAATAAGCACCTACACAGAATGGAGCTGACCGAGTCTCCTCTATGCAGATTCTGCTTAGGGGAAGATGAGACGCCACTACATCTGCTATGCAGCTGTGAGGCTCTCATACATAGTAGAAGCCGTACACTTGGGGGCCACATAATGGACCCCCAGGAAGTCATGGAGCTTTCTCCCAAAAAGACGTTGGATCTATTCGAACGGGTCGGTCTAGAGGAGGATATTTAAATGTAGGGATTTAAGGTCACAATAGATCTGTCAAGGTCGCAGTGACCTCGCGGGCTGCATTAGGTCCGGCCCTCACAACTTTCAAATAATAATAAAATAACAGGTTAAGTGCGTGGGTCTGAAAGTAGAAGTGGTACCAATCGGAAAAATAATACGTATAATTATTGCCGTAAATAATTAATCATAGCGCTTCTCATTTGACCAATCGTTATAAAACATAATCAACTTATACACGTTCCACTCTTCTTCTTATCGTGTGGGTTGTGAGGTGGAATACCAGTCTGTCATGATTGAGTCAATGGCCCCTGACATGGCTCATGTAACGACTACTCACTTACATCAGTAAATAGTCACCGGGGCCAACGGCTTAACGTGCCTTCCGTAGCACGGATCATCTTACTTTTGGACAATCAGGTGATCAGCCTGTAATGTCCTAACCAAAGTGAGGATCACAAAGTGATTTTTGGGATGTGTCCCCACAGGGATTCGAACCCGGGACCCATCAATGGGCCACAGAGGCCTTTACACTGCTGGGCACATGCCTAGCCTCAATCAGCCGGATGGGATATGGCGCATACCCCACGACGCTGCTCCACTGTGGGTTGGGGGAGGTATTTTTCATCGGCTAATGGACGGGACCAGCGTCTCAACTATTAATTAGTAAATTCAGCGAACAAAACAATCATCTGTGCGCTTGTATCTAAAAATATGATTACGATAATTTCGTTGTTACATTTTTATGAAATTACGCATTCCGAACTCTGGGGTTAAAAAGGGCCCCATGGAAGCTATTCATCTAAAAAGCTATATTGCTATTTGTCATTTGTTGAAATTGCGCACTTTGATATGCGCAAATGTCAAATAGCAATTTTGCTTTTTAGATGAATTGCTTTGATGTAGCTTTTGTAACCTATTGTCGTTGCATTAATGTTTCTCTGGAAGATTTTAAGTTTTTTTTTTCTTACTGTGTGCTGCCTAAAGCGTAAACGCAAGCGAGACAGCAAGCGAGCAGTCAAGGGTTTACGATGTCGCGAAAAATCAACAATACTCTGTATGGATTTTTGCGCGGAATTTTCTGATATAAAAATGTTTGTGTTAGCTTCTGAGTAATGGAGCATTCTCAAAAGAGACTTAATTAAAGGAACCGCGTGCCTTGCCTCAGGCCAGGGTTTTATAAGCCGCTACTTTAAAAAAATCTTTCTCAAACCACATTCTTGCTTTGAAAATTTGCATGTTTTATTTTTTCCTACGTATTTGATAAGCTTATAACTTACATGTTTATTAAATTACATAGGTAAAACACACACTAAGTTTCTCTTATTAGCAAATAACAAATATCACCTAGTGATCCCTAGTTTGGTTTGGACACAGGGTGATCCCCTGATTGTCCAAAGTAAGAGATCCGTGCTTCTGAAGGCACGTTAAGCCGTTGATCCCGGGTACTAACTGATATAAACACGTGGTCGTTACATGACCCTTGTCAGGGGCTTTAGGCGGCTCCGATAATAACCCTGACACCAGGGTTGCTGAGGTTGGTTATTCACCTCATAACCCACATGATAGAAGAAAAAGAACATGAAGGTAAAACTAAGCTAACTACAGGTTAGGTCATACTCCTCCAAAATAAAACTAGATTCTCGCAAATAAACTTTGAGATGCTAAGCGAGTTGAAAACATCTGCGAGTAAAAGCTTTTTTATTGCTGCGTCGATTCTTTGTAGTTTGACTAGACCACTGGTTCCCAAACTTTATAGTATCGCGGACTTTTTTTACTCAGAGAACTGTTTTATACATACTACTTTAAAAGGCCGGCGAGTGGAATTCCCTCCCCTATTAGGAGGACATCCACTAAAACCTTGTGACGGACTTCCTCAGCCACTGTAGTGGGTTGGGATCACATTAGTGGCATTCTCTACGCCCTATCAATGGGGCACATCTCGGGAGAGGCTATGAGGCCCGCGTGTAGGATAGGATGCCCGGGATAAACAACTTATCGCGTTCAAAATTTTTATTTTCTATCTCATAATAGCATAGAATCAATAGCCTAAAAGTTCTTATCTCTCCTTCCGAGAAACTGTGAAAGACATGCAAGCAAAAGGAGCAAAAATAAAATTGCTGTCCGAAATTCTAGGCTAAGTAAATTAAATTCATCTTTTTTGGGGTTATGTATACGTTTTTGAGGAGCTCGGTGGCGCAGCGGTAAACGCACTCGGTCTGCGATTGTTGAAGTTAGGCAACTTTCGCAAAGGCCGGTCATAGGTTGGGTGACCACAAAAAAAGTTTTCATCTCGAGGTTCGGAAGGGACGTTAAGCCGTTGGTCCCGGCTGTATTAGCAGTCGTTAATAACCACCAATCAGCACTGGGCCCGCGTGATTGTTTAAGGCCCGATCTCCCTATCCATCCGTAGGGAAGGCCCGTGCCCCAGCAGTGGGGACGTTAATGGGCTGATGATGATGATACGTTTTTACAATAAAATACCAGACAGTATTTAGAATTTGTCAGAAAATAAATTGAAAGCTAATGTGAAGCTTACTTTATGTAAAAAAAAGCTTATTATAAGATTAATGATTACCTAAATGATAAAAATGTCTGGTGTTAAATGTACTCGTATACCCACAATAATTTAAAAGATGTGTTGCTGTTGCAGTTTCTTGTCATTTCTTCTCTGCAGCCATAACACCTTGCGAAACGACGTAGATTCAAAAATGTTAAATTGACCTACAACAAGTTAATCTATGATAATTACTTTGAATACGTGATTCTGATTCTGTTAAGAAAAACCTTGTGACCGCTTCTTTACATACTCGTACTAATGAGATTCTTTGTACGAATAATTCAAAAATTGAGCGTAAAAAATCTTCTTTTGTACAGTGATTAGCAATACCATCTACCCACTTTAGAACCCTGTCGCAGTATCATATTTGATATTTAATGAGGCTTATGGTTTAATTTGTCAGAAAAGTTAATGTGACATGGTTGCAAAGTGTATACATATTAGTACTCGTGACCGTACACAGACAGTCCCAACGTGACGCTTTGTTTTTCTGAACGCGACCTTATAGTCACGGATAAAACTGTTTACGATTCACAGATTGAGAACCATTGGAGTAGTCCATTAGGAATACTTTGTTTTATGAACGCCACCGACTGACTGACTTATGTTCGCGAGATCGGCAAATTCTCTTACATTTTTGCTGATGCTGACTTTGTCGCTGGCATTATACTAAGTGTTTGTGAAGATGTCACGATTTACTAGACTATTCATAGCTTGCTTAAAGCTTGCTTGTTTAAGGGCAATAGGCTTGCCCCCTATTCCATGCGACTCAAACATAGTTGACGAGGAGTGGGTGCATACAGGGTGTTACTGAGGGGGATGATTCAGACCATAATTGTCAGTTAATGACAAGTGGAATTTTCCGTCGTAAAATCAATGTTTTTTTTGTATTTTTTTTAGATTATTTTCGGTTCTATACTTAATATAGTATAGTACAGGTTGTTAGTGAGATCGTAACGAAAACTTTGGGGAATGATTCAGACCATAATTCTGAGTTGATATTAAGTGGATTTTCCTGTCGGCGAAAAATTCCATTTGATATCAACTCAGAATCATGGCCTGAATTATCCCTCATAGTGTTCGTTACGATGTCACTAACACCCTGTATACGACATACCTCTGTCTACCCTTTTGGGATACAGGTGTGATGTTGAGTTATGTGTTCATATCTCCAGTGTCAGTTACTTGCCAGCAATATTGCAAATCTAAATCCGGGTGTCGGATACTACGTTAAGCCGTTGATTCCGAGTGCTGTTTACCTAGGAACTTAAGTAAGTATGTAGTCGTTAAATAACCCATGGCAGGGCCCTCTGGCGGTTCACAAATACACTCTAGTAGCAATAGCAGTAGCTGGTAACGTTGGTATTCAACCCTCACTATATTTATTTATGTACTTAATAGGCACAGGCTTAATGGGTAGGAAAGCTAGAAGGAAAGAGAGGAAGGGGAAGACCAAGAAGAGCTTACATGGAACAGATTAAAGAAAAGGTTAACGTCGTGTCTTATAGGGAAGTCAAGGAATTGGCGTTTCATAGACTGGAATGGAAAATGCTACACCGACAAGAGCGTGGCTCTTAAATTGATGATGATGAGGCACATAAAACAACTACCCCAATTGGGATATGGTCGTGAGTTTATGTTATGTTGTGTCACATAAACATACAGTAATCAAAATACATACATACATACATACATAAACTCACGCCTATTTCCCACCGGGGTAAGCAGAGACTATAGAATTCCATTTGCTTCGATCCTGACACACTTCTCTTGCTTCCTCCACATTCATCAATCGCTTCATACACGCACGCCGGTTCAGAGTAGATCGTATTGAACCTTTTCTAAGGACATCTCCAATTTGGTCATCATAAGTCCTTCTCGGTCTTCCTCTGCCAGCCCTACCATCAACTAATAATCAAAATAGTATGAGATATATGAGAGTATATGTTTTGTTCTACAATACGGAATGTTTTGTTTTACTATTTAATCTAAAAAGTATCATTTGCGCAACTAAAATCGATAATACATTCTCTTTTCCATCAAGACTCATCAAAAAACACTTATTGAAAGTCAAGATTACTTAATTTAGTTGTATCCTAAGGTCCTGTTGTTAGTCTCCGCTCAGAGCGATCCGATGGGAATTACTTATGGAAATGAGTCGAGGGGAAATCGATTAAATCTTGATTGATTTTCATAACGAACCGTGAAGCCTCAAGGTTTAATATTCGCAATTTATAAAAAGAATACTTTCAGTGTGGAAATCTGAAAATGTAAAAGGTCTTTGTGCTTAGGTACTTGTTAAGTTTCACCTTTAATTCTTTCTTTACCGGGTGAGAGGTGAACCCTCTGCGCTCCCGATTTGTCCGGCCAAGTAGTGAATGAATGGCAAAACTATGAATAATGTCACATCAAAAAAATGTAGTATATATTTAGTACGTTTGGTTCAAGTAGGTTTTTTTTGACGTGTCTTATTGTAGATTTGCCGCAGATGGCATTAACTACTTGGCCGGACAAATGGGGAGCGCTGAAGGCTTTCACTCGGTACAACGTTTAAGACAACAGGCCTGAGGGTGCCCAGTTGGGCGCGGACCTCGGCTCAAGGCGTCCTCTGAGAGGAAAAATGTTTGAAAGAATTAATCGACTCTAGTGGGTCGATAGCGATAAGCGCTGATTGAGGGAAATCGTCGACCACACCGGCGGGGTCGGTATCGGGGTCAAGGTTCAAGTAGGTATAGTTTATTGAATACAATGGAGAATATTAGAGGAGTCTCACTTATGCTCCGTATCTCAAATCGGTGAACGGTTTGAGCTCGCCAATGGGACTGGAATATAAAGGCTAGATATAGTTTATTGCACTGGTTGTCATAAAATCAATAATATCTTATTTAGCTCAATTTTACGACTCAATAATACGGTTTATGACGTCATATGGCTGTGATATGAAGCTTTGTTCGTGTCCCAGCTAATTCTAGAGCTTGGCTGTGATAGAGGGCGTAAAGTTTTGATGTACGTACGTTTTATCGTCTTTCAATTTCTCACTGGGATGGTGACAGTTGTCTTAGTAACAAAAGGACAATTTTCAGTTGCTCCACCCGTGAAGAGGTACAGGGCTTCTCGGCTGCGGGTTGGTACAAAAACATCCAGATTCAAAACCTTATTTCTTTCTAGTTCTACCGGGAATTGAACTCAATACCTCAAATAATTTTACAACGCACTGCTTAGGGAACAAAAAGAAAATTATGTCGAAAAAGTGTAAGAAGTTGAAATCACGACATCGAAATTTACATGTAACTATTAATACTTAATGTTTCCGATAGATGTTACCAGCGTTGGCATAATAACGATATAGATCGAAAAATACGTATGGACAGGATGAGGACCCGGTGGTGTAAAGGTTAACATCACAGCACAGGTTAACACGCTCGTCCCGGCTTGACAACAGCTGCAGGTTCAAGTCTCATCCAAATCAAGACTTTGGTCTAGCAAATTATACCACAGAGAATTATAACTTTATATACAAAAGCGATTTTTCCACCCCAACTAAGTTTTCTACCAACAAAGACACAGGAGAAACCAACAGTTTGAAGACTTAGGAAACTTGCTTCTTTTAAAATTTGAATTTCAAATGAACGCTCAAGTATTTTAAAGCTATCGGAAACTGCCGATAAATGAGAATCTCTCGAGTGTACTCGTGCTAAGTGAATTCACGTTTCATGATGCAAACTTAATTTTCATCTCGGGGATATCGGTTCCGACTTTATAGAAAACGTGTTTATCTTGTAATGCGATATTTAGATTTCAGGCCCATAGCACACGGCGTATTTTAAACGCGCAGAACGCCCGCGTTTCAAGTGCACGCGTCTTCGGCGCCGTAGACGCTGATTGTTGCGTTTGCATTGATGAAATAAGCGTGCGCATGAGGTGCGTATTCGCGCGTTTGAAGCGAAAAACAAAATGTATCGCTGTATCTGCGCGTATACGCGCTGTAGAGGCGCGTTACAGATACGCGATTGAGTCGTCTATATGCAATAATCTGCGCGTAGTATGCTCGTTTAAAATACGCCGTGTGCTATCATGAGCCTTAGACCTTATTCAGAAGGCGTGGTTTACTCGCGTTTTGATAGCACAGAGTAATTTGATTGCTTTGTAGATTCCTGCACGCTTGGAGATGCGCGTCTGTATCTGTACGATGCTAAGTACTCTATGGTATGACAACGCGTGTAAATCGCGTCATCTGGACAAGGACTTAGATCTGTGTGGGTCGATCTCAACTAGGGAATGCAATTCCGATCTCGCGACATATCGTCTAATTTTTCGGGATTAATCCCCAAACTTAATATGACGAGATCCCATTTGAGTTATACTTTTTGTTTTGATTATGCCTATTTCCAAAGAGAACTTAATTATTTAGTTAGTAATATTGAGGAATAAAGGATATATTTTCCTTCAAAAAAGATTTTGTTTGAATTAACCTCACTATCGCAAACAAGCAGTTTTCATCGTTTTCAGCCTTCCTAACTTTACATTTTTTTATGAATTAGAAGAGATCCCGAAAAGTTCGGGAATGCATTCCATAATCTCAACTTGGGTTTGGCTATCGCACCGCCTCGCCGATACAACTCGATTTTTGCTCGGATGCGTTTAATCATTCTATTTCATTTACTCTTAGGAATACGAAACTATATCTTATGCGCAGTTATGTTTCTGCTTATGTTTAAGGGTACTTCTGGTGATTTGTAAGTGTCTAGTTGCGCAAACCAAGCCACGATTTATTTATATATTTCCTCTTAAAGGAACTACTTTTGTTTTTTTACTACATACTACCCACTTTTAATTAGACATCTTATAAGTTTAAAAAGGTTATTTAACTCGTATAACGTTTATTAATATGATAGTTTACATTAGGATAAGATCTTTTATAAAACTGTATATTTATAAATCATTGATAAAGACATTTTAAAATCATTCAATCTCAACTGGATCATCCCTCAACCGGAACCCGGGACACTACAACATAAGTCCCGCGTTCTCCAAACAGGGTTGTCACGGATAACACTAACACTTGAATACAGCAAACATTTGCAGCAACTAACTAGAGGCCAGCGTGACACTTTTGACGCTCGAGCTCTCCGACACCGCTCTCGACAAACACGGAAATTGAATGTGGGAACAGCACTGAAACAGCAAGCTCTCGTGACACCGGATTTACCGTGTCCACATTTTAAAGTAACCCCTAGCATATTATCCCGTTTTTCACAGGTCCCGCTTACCTAACCTGAAGATCTGACAGGTCCGGTTTTTTACAGAAGCGACTACCTGTCTCACCTTCCAACGCGCAAACGGAAAACCAGCCCAATACAGGTTAGGTAACATACCTCCGAAAATACATTTATCGGGAATGTGGGTTTCCTCACGATGTTTTCGTTCACCGCTGAGCACGTGATAATCATTTATAATCCAAACATTAATTCGAAAACAAATTCGACAATCACTGGTTTAGGTCTGAGCTGGATTCGAATCTGCGACCTCGAAAGTGAGAGGCAAGCTTTCCATCAACTGGGCTACCACGGCTCTTGCATTTTAAAGTAGCTAATACACGAAAATTGCGACAGGTTATAGATATATATAATAGTCTCTGGAATATATATTTAGATAAAAATATAAAAAAGAAATATAAATATTCTTAACAGCAATAACAATAATCCGAAGACAAACTTTCAGTCACTTTTAGTATATCGTAAGATGAACTAATCTCCCACAAACACCAACAAAATAAAAAATAAAATAGCCTAGTTTCCAATTAGTCAAATCAGTTACTTTTTACTAAACGTCAAAACACGAAATTACTATGGAATTTGTATGAAAAAGCACGCTGTGACGTCATGGAATAATGTGGTAAAATGTCGGACTTATTATTACGTTTTCTTGATTAAAATTCATATTAAAAAGAAAAAGTTTTTCGTTAGTTTTAGAATTTCATAATTTATCTTGAAGCTAGGACACGACCACACAATAAATTAATAAATGATTTGAATTTGACCCCATTATTACTATTTTATAAAAAGTCAGGTAAAGCCGATCAGTAATATCAGCTCTATATTATGGACTACAGTAAAGTTTAGATAATATGCTACTTTCCGATAATGTCTCGTACTTCCTGATTTTCTGTAAACCAATCTCCATAGACTCGACCCTCCCTAATTTGTGGGGTGAAGACGGAACGTCAGTGCTGTCATGAATCATGATTCATCATGGTACTCACGATCCGACCATCGGTCATCTTGCCGCCTCTCGACGTGACGTCTTGACGGTGATCGGCCATTAATTGGGTCGTGTGCGGTCACGAGCATTAATATGTATACACTTTATTACCATGTCACATTAACTTTTTTGACAAATTGAACTTTAAGTCTCACTAAATGTCAAATATGTTAGTGCGACAGAGTCCTAAAGTGGGTACATTATATTGCTCATGACTGTACTAGGATCAAGATAAATTATGAAATTCTCAAAACTAAATACAGTTCTAAAACTCACGAAAAACATTTTCTTTTTTCTATTGAACTTATTTATGAATTTTAATCAGGAAAAAGGTAATAATAAATCCGACATTTAATCACGTTTTTCTATGACGTCACAATGTGCTTTTTGATACAAATTCTATGGTAATTTCGTGTTTTGCCGGTTTAGTAAAGAGTAACTGATTTGACTAGTTGGAAACTAGCCTATTTCTCAAATTACTACCGTTCATTCCCCCTTCTCAAAACCACAGATAAATTTTGCTTATGTTTATAATATCAGTCAAATCTTCTTATCGTGTGGGTTGTGAAGTGGAATACCAACCTCATCAACCAAATCAAATCCTCATCAGTCAAATAATTTAATGGATTTTACCTACGATAATAAAAAGTATATTATTTTCTTTTGTCGTCGTGTATGTTGGCTTAAAAGTCTCATAAAATATTTAATTTGCGGGTACAAGATATTCAAGGTTGAAGGCCCCAAAAATAGGCGGGTTGAAAAATGTTTCGATTCTATGAGATATGCCTAAGAGTCGCAGGACTGAATATCATTTTAAAATTCAAACCCTATCGTTTTGCTATTGTGTCTGGAAATCTTGGCCACAAGAGGTTAAGCCGGCTTAAACTTCCAGTCATCTTTTTTTTTTCTTTCAAATACCTACAAATACCTAGTACAAGTACCTACAAGTACCTAATCAAGTTTCTTTTAAAACAGAATTAGAATCATTTATTCAACGTAATTATCATAGATAAGCTAGTTGAAGGTCAATTAAACATTTTTGAATTTACGTCATTCATTTCACAAGGTGTTATGGCTGAGAACAAGAAACTGCAACAGCAACACATCTTTTAAATAAATGTAGGTATATATTACAAGTCATTTAATAACTAGAGAAACACATTTAATACCAGGCATTTTTATCATTTAGATAATCATTAATCTTATAATAAGCTTTTTTACATAAAGTAAATTTATTTTCTGACAAATTCAAAAAACGTATACATAATCCGACAAAATATGAATTTAATTTACTTAGACTAGAATTTTGGATAGCAATTTTATTATTGTTCCTTGTATTGTATGTATGTCTTTTACAGTTTCTCGAAAGAAGAGTTATTTTTTATGGACGTACATAATGTTTTCATAAACCAAAGGTCTATATCGCATTCCTAAATAACGTGGAATAATGGGAACTACAATCTGGTAGGTCATTATTTCGTGAACGACCTGCCTCAACACGTGTTTGGGTGAACGTGTTCACAATAATCCCTCTTCTAATGACGTGGAGGGCCCTACATAATGCCCTCTAGTCCCCTCGCCCTCTGACCGATGACACACCCCGAACACTTCATACAAAGCACCTCGTTTTACACATTGACGTCATAGTACACGCGCATCTGTGTGACGACTGGCGCCCATACGATTGAAGACTAAAGTAAGACCGGGGGGGGGGGGGGGGGGGGGGAGTTAAACCTACCTACCTAGTTAAACCTAGCTCAGCCGCAGTTAATGTTCTATACGTAGTATTATTTCTTATTCTATGCTCAGGGTGTTAGTAACATCGTAACGAATACTGTGGGGGATGATTCAGACCATGATTCTGAGTTGATATCAAGTGGAATTTTCCGTCGCAAAATTCATGATTTTTTTTTTTAGTTTTTTTAAATTATTTTCAATTCTATACTTTTGCGGTGAAAAATTCCACTTGATATTAAATCAGAATAATCAGCTGAATCATCCCCCTCAGTATTCGTTACGATGTCACTTACACCCCGCACAAGTACATACTGTAGTCATACAAGTAGGTATGGGTGTTAGTGACACCGTAACGAATACTGAAGGGGATGATTCTGAGTTGATATCAGGTGGAATTTTCAGTCGGAAAATTAAAGAAAATTTTTGTTTTTTTTTTTTTTAAGTTATTTTCTGTTCCATACTTTTGCGATTTATGTTGGTCTAACAGAAAGCTCGGTGAGGTGTAAGTACTTATTATAATCATGCGATGGGTACCTCTGACTATCTCAATTGGGATATGAAAATCCCTCAAAGTTTTCGTTACGAAGTCACTAACACCCGTATAGCACAACCTAGACACTCCATACAAAAATCTTGCTCTCTCGCAGTGTATACCTTACCCTGTGACAAGACAGACCGCGCGCGTTTCTTACGTCTTAAATAGACTAAAATGAGGGGGTGAGGTAATCATACTCGTGTCGGTGCGGGGCGGAGTGTCCCTTCTACAGGTATGTGGTATTACTATTTATTCTATGCCGATAAATTGCCGAGTAGCGTTCTTCAATCAAATGTGGATTATATGGATTATGTGTTTAGGTATGTGGTTCACGGATTATTGGCTTTAGGACAGCTTATAGTCGAAGATTTGGAAAACAAGGATCTATGAGTTTTTGGAGTATAATAAGGGACAGTTGTTAACATGTGAGTTTTACAAAGCCTACTTGTTGTCTCTCCTTTTTCTTCCATTATCACAACGAAACTTTCCTACCGATTTCCTTATGACGTTACGTTTTTATAGTCTGTTGGTTGTGCTTCGGAAGACACTTTAAGCCGTTGGTCCCGGTTACTACTCACTGATGTAAGTGAATAATCGTTACATGAGCTATGTCAGAGGCCTTTGGCGGCTCAATAATAACCCTAACACCAGGGTTGATGAGGTTGGTATTCCACCTCACATATATCCTTTCCAGCCGTAATCGGCCATGACAACAAGTCTCCGCCTAAGATACGCTCTTATATGGCTGTCTTAACCGATCTTAGCAGTGAATGTACGGCCACATTCACTGCACGTCAGCACACCTCCGATATAGTTGAAGTTATGGCCGCAGGTGGTCGGGCCTTCAGCTCGTCGCATTTTGAATCAAGCTCTTCCCGTCATTTCTGTTCAAAGCCATACAACTTGGGAGTTCACAGTATGCCTCCATTGCGGCCGATCCTGGGCCAGTATCTCCAGTAGCGGTAGCGTAACCTTAACCGCTTTCAAGCCCTGCTCTCCAAGACGTTACGTCATTATATTATTCTTGTCCGGTTTCTTCTAACATTGAAAAACGCTCATGTTACCCTAGCTACAAAGGCCTTTACACCTGTGAATCATGGAATCACTGTAATCATAAGGTTTAGAATGACTGGCCACGTGTCGTATCTATAGAGCAACGTGTTCGATATCGGGCTTTCCTAGTGAGGGCTCTTACATGAAGACCTCTGAAGCCTTTGCGCAGAATTAATAGCTCAAACTTAGAGCCTATGACGTACTTCACTTTGATAGAACGCGAACGGTCTCCATGCTCCAGTGGTTGAGCGGTGGCTCACGATCCGGAGGTACCGGGTTCAAGTCCCTGTGAGGATACATAACAAAAATCATTTTGCGAATCCTAAAAGGGCTAACATGCGGAACGTGATAAAATTATCGATCAATTCAGTAAATTTTGTCGAAATCGATAAGTTTTTTTTCCCTAACATGCGTGACACGTGATTTTGTTCGTATTTTGACAGAATGACATGACTTATTTGGGTTGACATATTGGCACCAATCGACAAAGCGACATAATTATATCGTCAGAAATGACCGTGACCAATTTTTATCACGGTTTGGTTAGGACATTGCAGGCTGATCACCCATTGCCGAAAGTAAGATGATCCGTGCTTGGGAAGGCACGTTAAGCCGTTGGTTTACTACTTACAGATGTAAGTAAGTAGTTGTTACACGAGTCATGCCAGGGCCCGTTGGCGGCTCAATAATAACTCTGGTTCCATGGTTGATGACGTCGGTAATCCACCTCACAACCCACACGATATTAGAGAAGGAAGTACTGTTATATAAAGTTGATTCTAGATGCCTTCTAAAACGGACGGAAAGACGTATTTTAATGTTTTCTTATTCTGCTGGTACGTATAATCTTTTATTTTTCAGAGATTACGAGGAAAATGAGATAAAACATTGAATTTTATAATAATCCTAAGCCAAGTCAAGAGGCTTTTGGCAGATCAATAATAATTTAGACAGCAGGGTTGGCCCCCACACGATATAATAATGTTGATATATTTTGATTGATGATATAATGCAGGAGTTTTCAGGCTACGTTCCTCAGAAACAATGTAGATGGCGCTGTGCAGACTTTCCTTAACTTTCTAATTTCATGAATAACAGCCATACGCATCTTTTATCTTTTTTGGGTATAAATGATGACCCTTGTTCACCCAGGCACAATTACATCTTCCATCAATTATTTATCATCACTTATTTAAGAGCCACGCTCTTGTCGGTGTAGCATTCTCCATACTACTTCTTAGGGAAAAATAGGACAGTGGTTTCATTCTTACCTTCCGCCCCGCAGTACTCTGTCTGACGCGAACCAATTACCATTTGTTACTCTGATCAAAATGAAGAGAAGCAATATAGTTTAAAAAGTTAGATATAGATATAAGTATAAAAGCATTTTTTTCATCCTTAATCATTTTCATTTTATTTTTTCTTTTTTCTATCAATTTCTTCTGTCAATTAGTGCAAGGTACAATTTACGAACATTGTTATGGAAGAACGGAGTCACCTAATACAAGCATATCTATGCTTAAAAGGTGGCTCCAAACCCAGTATAAACCATGTACCAAAAGATACTGCAATAAACCTTTTTATTTTTATTTTATTTTTTTTAATATAGGTAGCAACATATTTCTTTACATAATTCAATCCAAATGTCAAGCAACAATAATTTTTAAATATGCTTCTGCTATTTACATTGTATTTTTGAATAATTATGTACCCGATCAATGAGAGAATAGATAATTTTCATATTAAAACTGTACAGCGCCATCTAAATTGTTTTTGGGGAACGTAGCCTGGAAAGTCTCTCATTAATAAAAATAATAAATAATAAAAAAGTTTATTTCTCACTCATAATTACAAAGAAAAAACTTAACATAGTACTACTCACAGGGAACATGTTTATATTGTGAGAGGGACTGGTGTCCATACTAGACGGAATGCCTGTGTTACGGATCACCAGGCTCTCTTCCTCCCTATTTTCATAGTACATGGCAAGGCATTGTTATAGAAATAGACTCTTTAAAATTATAGCTATAGGTGTGTGTGTGTGTTTTAGCCCTTGACAAGATTGACGAGATAATGGCCCCGATTCCTGCAGGCACCGCCTAATTTTATTTTAAGTTATATCCGTCATTTTCATATCCGTCGAAAAGGAAAGGGACGGATGATTCACAGCTCTTAATTTTAGGAAGAATGAGTAAATGAATGAATAACCCGGGCGAATCAAAAGGTACGTCCCTGGTATGCAATCCGTTTGACGTGCTGTCTACTTAACTGTGTCGGGTTATTGACGGATGTAAAATTTTTAGACGGTTGGTTTAGATTTGTGCTTAAAATTGACGTGTGTTCCATAAATTTTATGCTTGTCGATTACCCGTCCCTTTCCTTTTCGGCGGATGAGAAAATGACAGATATAACTTAAAATAAAATTAGATGGTATTTACAGGAATTAGCACCAATGTCTCCATAACGATATAAAAACGTGCGTGCGTAAAAAGGTTTACTGTATTATTTATTATTGATACCAGAAATAAACATTTTTTGTGTAAGTAGTCACTTTTTTGATAACTTGTCGTGGAATTTCGTGTTCCGTTTAATATTTTCCGTGAAACAGTAGAACATATTGTATGTTAGCGAAACATAAAACGCTTTTACTCGACTACGCAAAAACAAAGCTCGGTTTGACGAGCAATGTACACTGAAATAAAAGATCTCGTAGTATTCCGATATTGTATCCACGTTGTTTTTAGGGTACCAAACCTCAAAAGGAAAAACGGAACCCTTATAGGATCGCTTTGTTGTCCGTCAGTCTGTCCGTTTGTTCTTCTCGGTAACGCGTGGTATCAAGGTTGAAATTAACATTTAATACTTATGTCTGCGATCCCTTGAAGCTATTATTGTGATTACAACCTATTTGCAGTTGGTATGCTAATCGCGACCTATGTCGTTGTGAGCAGACAATAGTTTTTTAACAGCAAAGTCAAAGTTAATTTACGGCAGTTTATACGGAACTCTCGGTGCGCGAAGGGACTCGCACTTGATCGGGTCTTTTTAGGTATCTTTTGAAGAGCGAACTGTGAGGGCAAGAGCAGAGAGATCGTCTGTCTCTTTCTGTGCAGTACCGTGAGAGAGTGACGGGTGACGTATGTCGAGGCGAGAAAGAGTCGCGCGTTTACGGTGCCAAGCCTGCAGGTAGATAAAAGCTTGTTATTATATTTGTATATATTTTTTAATAATGCAATTGTAGAGCCTTTTGTGATTTCACGGTACTAGGGGAATGGTTTTAATCCCGTCAAATCCATACTAATATCATAAATGCGGAAGTGTGTTACCCCGAATTTAACGCGAGCGAAGCCGCGGGCAAAAGCTAGTTAAGTTATAATTAAGCATTTATTTAAGTTTCCCCCAATTAGTAATATTACTCTGCGTAGGTTTCTTAGTAATAAATACGTAACTTTAATTAACTCTAGTTAGCTATTTTTGCTTGACTAAATACTGGATATTTACAACATTATATTACTTGGAAATTAGGAATATATTAATTTTCATATTTACATGGTTCCTTATATTAAATAAGTCCCCTAACTGCTCAGCGAAAATAACTAAAATCTAAAGCTAATATAAAGCTGGTTTCTACACTGTTACGATTCATCTAGAAAAGCAATATTGGAATTTGAATTTTGCGCATATGAAAGAAGTAAGTGCGCATCGACAACAAATGTCAAAGAGCAATATTGATTTTTTAACCGATTTCAAAAAGGAGGGATGTTATTTTAGATGGTAACCCATATAAAATAACCTTCAATAATTGAATGTGGCCTTTTTAACCCTCCTGGACAGTAGTCGCTCACCAGAGGTTATGATCAAACGCATACAGATTTAAAAAGAAAACCGGCCGACTCCCGGTCGGATGTCAATTGTCAACCCTAGTTGTTCCCCTTCCTCGCGATCTGTGATGGATGGAGACCCGCGCCAGAGAGCAGGCAATATGTCTCCTTCGGAAATGCTATTTGAAACCAGGTCAGCGGAATTGACGATATCAACCGATGTAGTATTTGTCACCGAAATCGTAGCTAGATGCTACGTGGTGATGACAGCCTACTGACGATATTTCACCGGTGAAATATGTATATGTCGTGGCCAGATCGTAGAATTGATCATTTCATGATGTGTTCCACCATTTCATGAAATGGTACCTATATGTGAAGTGGTATATAATATGTTATGTATATGTTTGTCGGCGGCTACCTCCGAAACTACTCATTGGATTTTATATTCCTTTTGTAATCGTTTAAATATAGGTATTGTGTAATATGTCGTCCAGCAGGGCTAACACGCGCTTAGTGATAAAATTATCTATCGACTCAATCATTTTTGTCGAATTCGATAAAGTTTGTTTTTTTCTCTAACATGCATGCCACGTGATGTATCTATTTTGATAGAACAACATGACTTAAATCGACATAGTTATATCGTCAGAATCGATTAAATGACCTTGACAGAAATTTATCACGTTGTGCATGTTAGCCCTACATGGTGCAGCTACTGACGAGAGCTTTTTTGACGAAATCACACCACGACACTCCATACAAAAATCGGATTCTTAAGTACCGTGTGTGTGCCGTCTTACCGAGTAATTGCGAGCGAGGCAGACAACCCGCGCGCGCTCTCTTTTACTCCTTAGCGACTTACAGCCATTGAAGACGAAGGTAAGTCCCAGAAGGGGTGAGGTCAGACGCCGGCGCCTTATACGAATTGGTGCGGGGCGGAGAGTTACCGTTCTATACTTAGTATTATTCTTTATTCGAAGTCAACTTTGATTTCTTTCTTTATTCGTGTTCTTCGCAGCGAGGACAAATTTTAGCACCTTAGAGAACACCACATCTCGCAATATCATTCTGATTTCATTCTGAATGGGCTCTTGTGATTGGTAAGTTTATAGAGGGTAGTTTCAAAAGCCATTTCCTCCGGTTTACGTCCATTCCAGCTGAAGTGCCACTTTCCTGTGGCTTTTACGTAAAGTTTTGCATGTCGCATGATTAAATCAAAGGGGCCTTAGCAAAGTTGCAAACGATATGACATCCTAGTCAAATGAGATACTTTTTACGAAAAATCAACACGAAAGTTTTCTTCGGAGTTTAAATGGAAATACTGTCCTGTGACGTCACTTAATTAATTCATAAATAAAATTCGAAATAAGTCGCAAAGTAAAATGAGATTGATTTTTGATCATCTTAGATTGGCTTCTATTTCTAGATAAGCATTATATAATTTATCTTTGACCCAATCAAATGGCATATCGACAGCATAATCAGCATAATCGGCTGCTACTTGGCTAACCCCTTCGCAGAAATCGGCAGATTTTGATATCGACGCGCTTTTGGTATGTCTGATATCTCTAGCGATTTGATTTCTTGGAATAGGTTTGAGAAGGAATTCAGTGGTGCTTGTGATTCATATCAACAAATAATGTAAATATTATATTGAAGTTCGATTCGATTGAAAGCGCTGATCGGAAAATGTATCCCATTTCGGAGAAAATTTTATCGAGAAAACGTATTTGACATCTAATAAGTATCTTACACTTCAAAATAATAGTTTCAGAGGAAACTTACTTTCTTTTATGTTATAGGCGCCTAAGTGTGTTATATATACACTTATATTATTAAACAGAACGACGGTTTAAAAAGGCCACGTCGTCGAAGCAATTCATCTAAAAAACAATATTGCAATTTGACATTTGTGTGCATTGCGCACTCTTACTTATATGAGCAAATGACAAATTGCAATATTACTTTTTAACCCCATGGGATTTCAGTACAATTAGTATTTACATTTCAATAAGATAACTTTTTACAAATAGTCGCATTGCGCGGTAAGAGTTAGACCTGTCAAAGTACGTAAGCTAGTGTGGTAACGTTCATTAGCGTAGTGATGTATCAGTCGATATTAGGTCGATAGATTCTATTCTATTATTGCATTTCTAGAAAAAAGAACACATTTTGTATATATTTTGACGTAACACACAGCATCACGCCTCTATCCCCGAAGGGGTAGGCAGAGACGTATAGCATATACACCCACTCCTCGCAGTTATGTTTGTTCGTTTGTATGATTTGACATACTTATTTATTTACTCCTAGATAAGCAGAAAAATGTTGTTTAAATTAAGATAATCCACACTAAAACTTATTATAAATGTCTTAAGTCGCTGTCTGTCTATTTGTATAAGTCAGTCACTGTAAGCAAGTCACTGTCTTGAAATGAAATTTGATATACCGCTAGTTTGAGACTTAGGAAAAAGGAAATGGAATTTGAATTTGGAATTTAGAGAATGGAATTCTATAGTCTCTGCTTACCCCGGTGGGAAATAGGCGTGAGTTTATGTATGTATGTGTTGAGACTTAGGGCCTTCCCTTAGATAGGATAGGACATGTGATAGTTTTTATTCCGAAAATTATCCCCTAACGGGTTGAAAAGGAGAAGAAAAATTGTGCCACGCCGGAACCGAAGTCCATTTGGACCAAGTCAGGGGCGGAAAGGTAGTAGTCCTTCATAATAATACTGTAGCATAAAAGTGTTTTAAGTAAATAATTCATACCTCAGAAATTTGGATACGAAATGTTATTTAGTATCAAATCACGGCGTAGCTTAATTTAACATTATTTAATACTGAATCTGTGCACTAAAATACACTGTTTGTGCTAACAAAATTCAGTATTAACGTTTTTGTGTGATTATTCTGCGAATATCCGAATTTATCGCGTCGTAATTTTGGGGTTATGCCCGAATACTGACTTGATGGATAGCTTGATACGCTCGAATTGTGTATATACGAAAACTTCACTTGTGTTGTGAAATGATTTATGTAGTATGATAATGTATTATGTAATTTATGTAGAATCGCCGAATATATTAGTGTCTAGTAAGTACGTATTATTTATAATGTTTATTCTATCAAGTAACTAGACCAGGACTAGAACTAGACCATAGTCTAGTTCCAAAATTAAATGAAAATGATGGTAAATATACAAACCCTCCATCTTGTGGATAAGGTGAGCGAGAGAGACAGACAATCCACGCTCGCTCCCTCTTACTCCTTAGCGGCTTACGGCCTTTAAGACTAAAGCATAGAATAAGGAATAACACTACGTATAGAACGGCAACTTCCGCTCCCACCAGCGTGTGAGCTAGGTTTTCCTCACCCCTTCTCTTAGACCAATCCATAGTATTGCTAGAGTTTATTCACACCCCGGACACTTCATACAAAACACCTCGTTTTACACAGACACTACACATTGACGTTATCGTACAAGCGCATATGTGTGTGTGACGTCTGACGCCCATACGATTGAAAACCGAAGTATGACCGAGAGGAGGTGAGGTAAACCTAGTTCAGCCGCTGGTGGGGAGCGGAGAGTTGGCGTTCTATACGTAGTATTATTCCTTATTGTATGGTTTAGTGTTTTCGTACCGCCGTATTCTGAGAACACAGACGATTGTGGCATAAACTACCATGGCCAGAAAGTAAACACGATCGTTTGGCTATGATAACAATCCACGATTGTAGATTCACGATCACTAAATGGTAAATTCAGCGTTCGCTAAATAGTTAATGCCATGTGCATCAAGTCTACAGTAAGCAAAAAAAAACCTTTAATCGTTTGTGAGAGCCCTCAACGCTACTTATTTGTCCGGCCAAGTAGTTAATGCCATCAGCAAACCTACAATAAGTCACATCAAAAAATACGTTTGAATTCGGTTTGAACTAATCCTTCTTTATTGACGACAACATTATTGTAGACGACTCAGAAAGTATTTGTTATGTTAAATTCGTTTGTTGATAAATACGTCATATGAATTAAAGTCATACTTGGTATATTATTGTGTAGAAAGTAAATAATTTAAAGAATAATATGCTTAGAGCAAGAGGACGACCAGAAACAAGATGGCGGATGATGAGAAAAAAAGCGGATGTGGTCAAAAAGGACCTGTGCTCGTGCAATGTCTCAGAGAACGACGCGTTCGATAGAGCGAAGTGGAAGAGAAGTACGAAGAAGGCAGACCCCACCAACAGATGAGAATAATAAATGCCAAGGGGAGAGAGAGAGGGAGAATAGAAAGTACGTAATTGAATATATTCAGCATTAGGCTGCGTTTCCATTGACGCGGAGCTGTGCGGAGAGGAGCGGAGATGTGCAGGAATCGACCAATCACTGTGGGGAGAGACTGACAGAGCGTCTTCGTTTTCGCTCTCTCGAACGCTGTGATTGGTCAAATTCGCACATCTCCGCTCTTCTCCGCCGCGTCAGTGGAAACCCGGCCTTAGAGATAAGGTACAAGATAGGTTACTTGTGTCTGAACTAGGGTGAGTCTGTGATTCAGACGATAGAATTACATAAACAGACAGCCTAAATACGTCCCACTGCTGGGCACGAGCTTCCCCTCAATCAACCGGAGGATAGTATGGAGCATACTCCGCCAGGACCAACGCCTTAACGTGCCCTACAAAGTACTAAAGCGTCTTACTCTTTCGGACAATCAGGTGATTCAAGCCTACATACAATATCCTTACCAAACAAAGTACAGTCTCACAAAGTGAATCGAACCCCGACCTTCCAGATCGTGAGCCTAACGATCTAAATAGTAACAAGGGCAAATAATTTAACAAATTAACAACGATACAATTCATTTCAATACAATTCACTCCTCGTTTTGGGCGCTCTGCCTCAGGGTGGCCCGTTGGAAGAAGTACACATACATAGATACATAAACTCACGCCTATTTCCCATCGGGGTAAGCAGAAACTTTTGGAAGAAGTAGTCTATTTATAATAAGCTGTTGTTGTTTTTATTGTTATTTTTTACATATTGATTAAATTGATATATAATTCAAAAGTAAATGAAATTTATTTTTTAATTAACACCATATCGAGGAACATAACAATCTTCTTCTATCGTGTGGATTGTGAGGTGAATTACCAACCTCATCAACCCTGGTGTCAGGGTTATTACTGAGCCGCCATAGGCCCCTGACATGACTCATGTAACGACTACGTACTTACATCAGTAAGTAATAACCGGGACCAACGGCTTAACGTGCCTTCCGAAGGACGGATCATCTTACTTTTTGGACAATCAGGTATTCAGCCAGTCCTAACCAAACTAGGGATCACAAAGTGATTTTTGTGATATGTCCCCACCGGTATTCGAACTTAGGACCTCCGGATCATGAGCACAACTCTCTACCACTTAATTACAAATATCTAGCTAAGAGTTCTTCTGACTCTTCATAAGACAAACCTTGTATACTCGTAAAATATGGACTGTATATACTCTATGTACCTAATGAATATCATACTTTATCTTCTTCTACATGTGTGACGTCTTAATATATACAAAGTACAATATATTATCTTATATGACCTTTACGTTTATGACGAATTTTATAGCTTATTTTATGGATGCATAATTTCCAACTGTGTCACAATTTATATAATTTTATGATACAACCATGTTCTTAGCAGCACTTAGCGCTATATCTATTACTATGTTTTTGAAAGTATTTAGATATTGTATTTTTACATGATACTCGTACATCATCATGATATTCGTGAACGAACTTGGTCAAGTAGTTAATGCCATCTGCGGCAACTCTACAATAAGTAACGTCAAAAAAAAAATGAACGAACGTCGTACTACCTACTACGTACGTACGTACAGTCACGAGCATTAATATGTATACACTTTGGTACCATGTCACATTAACTTTTATGACAAATTGAACTGTAAGTCTCACTAAATGTCAAATATGTTAGTGCGACAGAGTCCTAGAGTGGGTACATTATATTGCTCATGACTGTACTACGTTACTAATAGCATGGTATAAGAAGACCAGGTATGTTCAATCCTATGACAAGCCGCCATTGCTAGACCATTGATGACGTAAGTGTTACCATTCAATTGGTATTTCCAATATTCCAAGGACCTAAATTTTATTATTGAAAGTTAAGTGAATTACTGACTAAAATATTTAATTACTATTACTTGTCACACATATAAAAATCATTACAACTGTACGTAAATCTTTTACTAAAGGTGCGAAATTTCCTTGCAAAGTAAATTAAAAACATTGGACGTGGGTAATTTATTCTTTACGCAATGGCAATGCAGGGTTGGATGACGTCAGCTGGGCTAACCTTGAAATGCTGGCTGTCAGTTTTGAGCATACCTGGTCTTCTTAAATCATGACTAGTAGTAGTCGTCGACGTTCATTCACGAACGTAGTACCTTCTACTACTACATACTACGTCACTACTACCTCGACGTAATTCTATAGGTACATCATCATCAGCCCATTAACGTCCCCACTGCTGGGGCACGGGCCTTCCCTATGGATGGATAGGGAGATCGGGCCTTAAACAATCACGCGGGCCCAGTGCGGATTGTTGGTTATTAACGACTGCTAATGCAGCCGGGACCGACGGCTTAACATGCCTTCCGAAGCACGGAGGAGATGAAAACTTTTTTTTTGTGGTCACCCATCCTATGACCGGCCTTTGCGAAAGTTGCTTAACTTCAACAATCGCAGACCGAGCGCGTTTACCGCTGCGCCACCGAGCTCTTCCTATCAATTCTGTACATATCTGATCCAAATATCAAGCAACAATTATTTTTATATATGCCTCTGCCATTACATTATATTTTTGAATAATTATGATGAATGCGAAACGAGATATCTCGTAATATTTTAGAAGGTTTCAATGACTTATTCATGATTGTGACGCTTCGGCGGAATTAGGTTTTTCCTCTTATCATTGAAATATACGTAAAAGCAATCGGTTAAGGGCTGAGCGGAATTTTAATAATTTATTATGTTTATAAATAAAACGAAATCGAGTGAGAATCCTTAGCGCTTCTCATTTGTCCGGCCAAGTGTTTAATACCATCTAAGGCGATCACATCTAATGTATTCTCAGGCATGGTATTAGAAAACCAGATATGCTCAAAAGTGACAGCTAACATTTCAAGGTTTGCCCAGCTGACGTCATCCCACACTGCGTTGCCATTTCGAAAAAATAAAATTACCCAAGATCAATGGTTTTACTTGGTTTTCTTATACCATGCCTTCGGAAACATAATAGATGGGGTATCGAGGTAATTTTATAATAATAACCGTTGTATGCTTTTAGCAATTGTATGATGAATTTTTCAGCGATATCTGCCGCGTCTACAAAATGGTACAACTGAGAATTCTAATTTGAGTATTCCAAGTAGTTCCATCATTTCATCTTGACGTATAAGTGGTACTAATGCGAAAAAAAATTCGCAGTAGTACCATCATGGGACTAAGCAATAGAACTAATGCGAACGAAGTTTCTATTCAGAGATCGACCTTTTCTGTACTCTGTGTATGGTAATAAAGTATTAATTCATTCATTTATAAGCAGCTGACCGTATTTTGTGCTTTATTTTTACGTATCGAGGAGAGTTAGTTGTAGTGTGTATTTGTGCCCTGTTGTGCGCTGTTGGACATAGCCCCGTCCTTTTCTTTCTTCTCTTTCCCGGTCTGCTGGAAGACATTTCTACTAGAAATGAGCTGAAGCGTTTGTCTGTCTTCTGTTAGTCTATTTTTTTTATATCCTATTCTGTGTACAATAAACTGTTGAACAAATAAATCAATTTTGTTGCCTATTTGGTCGGACTACAATTAGCTATAGCTGTCTACAACTGTCCTGCACTTACAATATGTGCAAGAAAGAGATGCAGCTACTATTATTTTATACCCCTATTATTATACCCCTCTCAAATAAAAAAAAAAAAAAATATTCTTTATTTCACAAATTTTAGTTACATCGTGGCCGAGACCTCCCATTAAGTAATCATAGGATACTTGTGGCGGGAATGTCTCGCAATTCCCAAGGGGTAGGTACAGTTTGTGAGTTAAGATAAGTAATAACAAATATGACTTCTATAAAGAAAACACATAATTAAGTAGGTGTATCTAAAGATTTTCAGAGTAAAACAAAACTAAATATCAAATTTATCAAATTTTTACCCATAGCACTATGAGTGACATATATATTCATACACATATATATACACATGCACATGTGTACGCACGTACAAATTAAGTTGGTGGTTACTCGAATTGCAACCAGTATACAAAAATAACCGCCCTTAAACCGGGAAAACATTGAGTAGCAAGGTTTGTTATTTTTATCATAGCGTAGGCACGGGATCCATTAGTAAAACCACGGTATACATAAACAGTAGTTAGGTAGAGCTTACAAAGAGCCTCCAACCCCGCCTCGCTTGTTGCGGGAAACTTCGAGATTGCACGAGAATTCTCAGCGGCCCTAATATACCATCTTTATTGAATCGGATTTTATCCCGCCATACGTACGAGATTTAAATAGGCTAGTTTCCAACTAGCCAAACCAGTTACTTTTTACTAAACGTCAAAACACGAAATTACTATGGAATTTGTATGAAAAAGCACACTGTGACGTAATAGAAAAACGTGATAAAATGTCGGTCTTATTATTTTTTATTATCTTCTTGATTAAAATTCATAAATTATTATTAGTTAGATATAAAAAAAGAAAATGTTTTTCAATAACAATATTGATAATATGACGATTCGTTACGTACAAACCTTTCTGGTTTTTGTTACAATTTTTTGTTTATTGGTTTATGTACATGTTTGCATAAATAATAAATAAAAAAAAGAAGAGCGCGGACTGTCTATCTCGCTCGCAATTACGGTTTAGGCGACACGCACTAAGAACTCATTTTTGTATGGACAGGGTGTGCCCTAGGATTGAGATGACGTAGGTTAGTTAGATAATACACTGAACAGCTGAAGCAGCGAATTTCCCCCGAGAGCTATGGATTATTACAGGGACTGTAATACCAGTGGCACATGGTCATTACATGTGACATCTTGTCATTTGGTTAGTATTAATACTGCCTTTGTGAGGTCACGCACGTGTAAAAAAATATGTATCCAAGAGTAAAGTTCAGTCACGGAGCCAAAAAGTACATACATACATTATCATCAGATTAGATTAGATAAATTAAAATTAAATTATATATAAAATCAAATAAAATTAATATTATTAATAAAAATGAAATTACACGATATAAAATAAAGCTTCTTCGGGCCTGACAGACTTCACTTGCTTCCGTCACATCCATCAATCGTTTCTTACTCGCACGTCAGTTCAGATTCGAGTAGATCATACTGAACCCTTTCTAAAGACACGTAGGTCTTCCTCTGCCAGTCTTAAGACCTCCTGGTTACATGTTGCTTCTGTAATAGACCAAAAACACCTACAAAAACATAAATTTTATAATTAGGTATGACAACTAATGGTTCATAATTTCATCACTGTTTACAAATAATTCGCTGGGCTCAGTGATTGCACTTTTGCTCTTTGATTGTACCTATGGAAATAGATTGTAGCTACATTGACAAGCGATGAGGAACCAGACAGACGCTTCAATCGTTTCGAAATGGAATCGTATATTCGTCGGTGAGCCGCATCTTTCATCAAATTGCACACATCTATCGGGTTTACTACCGCGTCGTTACCAGATTTGACAAGCGCGGATGAGGAGATTAGATCCGTACTCAATTCCGATCCCATAATCTGATCGCTGATGATCGGGATCCGTAAAGCCGCGTTACATTACACTGGATAGTATGTATCATTGGTATGATACATACGGGGTGTAAGTGACATCGTAACGAATACTCAGGGGGATGATTCAGCTCATTATTCTGAGTTAATATTAAGTGGAAAGAAAAGTTTAGAATTTATTTTTTTAAAGGATGAATTTTGTGGTTGGATGAAATTGCTCTAGAGCAATAAGGCCGTCCAAGTTGTACTGTATTCATGTGTTATGTCTGATTGTTGAAATGTAGTTCTGTGCAATGAAGTATATTTGAATTTTGCGAAGTAATATTCCACTTAATGTTAACTCAGGATCGTGAGCTGAATCGTCTCCCTCAGTATTCGTTACGACGTCACTAACACTCCGTACATGTGACGTATTGAAAGAATAAGCTAATTTCCAACTACTTAGTCAAATCATTTACTCTTTACTAAACGTCAAAACACAAAATTACTATTGAATTTTTATGGAAAAGCAACATGGGACGTCATAGAAGGGATAAAATGTCGGACTTATTATTAAGCTTTTCTTGAATAAAATTCATAAATAAGTGAAATAGCCTCCGTGGTCTAGTGGTTAGAGCATTAGGCTCACGATCTGGAGGTCCGGGTTCGATTCCCGATGGGGACATTGTCGAAATCACTTTGTGAGACTGTCCTTTGTTTGGTAAGGACTTTTCAGGCTTGAATCACCTGATTGTCCGAAAAAGTAAGATGATTCCGTGTTTCGGAGGGCACGTTACGCCGTTGGTCCCGGCTATTAGCCGTAAAAACACCTCCACCAACCCGCAGTGGAGTATGCTCCATACCCCCTCCGGTTGATTGAGGGGAGGCCTGTGCCCAGCAGTGGGACGTATATAGGCTGTGTATGTAAGTGAAATAGCAAAAAGAAAATGTTTTTCGCTAGTTTTATGTAACTGTGTTTATTTAGTAATCAGATATTCATTTATTTTACTTGAACCTAGTATTAATTATTCATTATTTTAGTCGACCTAATTATAATTGTATTGTATCATCCTATCGTTTCGTGACCGCGTCCACAATAAGCTGTACTTAAACATAGCTACCGAGGAGTGGGTGGACGTATATACTTAACACCTCTTCCTACCCTTCGGAGATACAGGCGTGGTACTATGTTATATTGTTTGTCCACTAATGATCAGTACCATGACGAAAAATCATCCTAGGACTTCGAATAAAATGGCTGAAAAGTATCTTCTGATTCCATGTTCTGCAGGCCCTGTTCAATAAATTTTATATATTCGATAAATTTTGTCGAAATCGATAAGTTTGTACTGTGTGGTGTAGGTGCTCACTAAAACGGGTTTTTCAGAAGGGGTTAAAGAAAGGGTTCAACGTTTGTATGAAACTTTGACATTTTTAAAACTATTATCATGAAATTTCGTAGACGAAGTTGCGGGCGGACAGCTAGTGGTTCTATAAACATATTTTTATCAGCTTAAATAAGCCATCACAATTGTCTTAGGACTTATTGTCAACAGTGGCTGCAAATTGTCTTTGCTTACTTGTAGCTCTGCCGACCCCATTAGGAATTACGTGCGTAAGTTTATGAAATTATGTATTTATGTATGCCATGCTGTTCTGTGTTCTCTTTCTACTACCATCTGGAAGAGATAACAAAAAATATCACGCAAAATATTCGGACACACACCGGACACTTCATACAAATAACCTCGTTTTACACAGACACTACACTTTGACGTTATCATACACGCGCATCTATGTGTGTGACGTCTGACGCCATATGATTGAAGACTCAAGTAAGACGAGGGGGTGAGGTAAACTTAGCTCAGCCGCTGGTGGGGAGCGGAGAGTTGCCGTTCTGTACGTAGTTATTCCTTATTCTATGGTTCGATCGAACGTAGCTAGATAACTAGTGACACAATAGTCCGGAAGATTGAAGACCGGCCAATCATACTATCGCCGCTAATCCGTTCGATCTTTGTACGTGCCCGTTCACTCATTCATTCGTTCATCCCAACTCCAATTTTGGGCGTAAACACCGCTTCTATTCAATTTGAGATCGCAGATTGAAGTAACCTTGTCAAATGTTGCCAAGCGATTAAATTTGGTTATTCATGAACGCCGGGACACTTTTCTCAGATTTTTGGGCTTCGATTTAAATATATTTTCAGGGATGTATAACGTACCTTTTAGGATAGAGACTTTAGATAATGATCATTTGGAATTCAGGGTACTTTAAGAGCCATTTGATTTCTATATAAATTCATTCATTCATTAGTTTTAATCTGTTTTATAAAGTAATAGGATCAACATTTATTCTAAAGTTTCTAAAAATGACTGGCGTCAATAACCCTGTTGTCAGGGTTATTCAAAAGGCCCCTGACATGGCTCACGTCAAAGCATAACTGTAACCTTAACATGACTATCATTATATTTTCGAAGTCAGATTTTTATAATTAAACAAATTAAAATATATCACGTTTCGTTTACAAATATCATTCTTGTTATCGTGTGGGTTGTGAGGTATATTAAACTCAACCCTGGTGTCGGGGTTATTATTGAGCCGCCAAAGCCCCTGACATAGCTCAAGTAACGATTACTGACTTACATCAGTTAACAGTTAGTAGTAACCGGGATCAACGGCTTAACGCGCCTTCCGAAGCACGGAAACGCGAATAAAATAAATACAAATAACAATATAATAATACTTTATCATATTCTCCTTCCAGTGATGTCCCACCTCAAGGTTGCCGGTAAGAGATTGCTACCTTAGCAATAAAGCCGCCTGTTGTACTATCTAACTGATTACAATTGTTTATTTTTAATATTTATTTTAAGTGCAATATAGATTTTTGGTATTGTATTGTATGTTTGGTCTGTGACCCGTGTGTCTGGTAAATACCCTCCGAAAGGGGAAATAAACTATACGTTAAGAAACTTATAATATTAACACGTATGCAGAAAGCAGCAGGCTCTGCGCGGCAACCGCGAGATATACCGCTAGGTATATCGAGGGTTTCGACCAATAGAAGCAGCGAATGCTATCTACGTGGATAGACGTCGCACGGTTATTGGTCAAAGCCTTGGATATGATTCGCGGCGCGCGTGTCGCGATTACCGTGTCTCAAAGGCAGCTATATTAAACACCTGTCACGTAGTGAGTTCTTATCTACTGACACTGACATGACTGTACAGACACAGTGATATACCTATTTTGACAATAAATCATTTCATTTCCCAGTGGTACTTGGTCAGGACCCGTGTCTCTAGGTAAAGACCCCCGCAAGGGGAGAAAAATTAAAGTTTAAATAAAAAAAAAACATATAAATACAAATAGAATAAATTAATTGGCTACTTTAAAGATTTCGGCGGTTTTTGAAGGCGATTACTCCACCGCCAAGAGCGCAGCTCTTAAAATATATACATATATGTATATATAATAGAATAGAATTGAGAACCTCCTCCTTTTTTGAAGTCTGTAATAAAGAGAGAGACAGTTTTAGGATAAGTATTTTAAAAATTACAATAGATTATTTTATACCTTTAACTATTTTATTTTATTATTATTTTTTTATATTTTATTTTCTCCAAAAAGCTTAATATAAAAGAAAAAATACGTGTTTCTTGAATTATTTTTAATTTCGCGCGTAAACGGCAAGCAAACAAACTGTCAAACAGTTTAACTTGAAACCTGACAGATAGATTTTGTTTATTTTGTGAATTGTGACGTCACACGAAACTCAATCATGGCCGCCCGTGTTTCGGGTTTTGTAATACCCAGAAAAGAAATCGCATTCTTATTTTATAAAAATAAAATATTAAAAATGATTTTAATTAAAAAAGCTATTGGATAATTATCGTTAAATGATAAAATGTCATATGCGACATATTTCATATTTTATTGTTACAACTGGCAAGTTGCCAATTAGTTAATTCCATCTTATTTCCACGAATCTCAACACCGCATCCTTTCACAAGCACAATAGAACGATTATTCATAAGTATCATGAAACTTTTCTGGAAGATTCTTAGAACTTACCCTTTAGCGGGCATCAATTTTGTGAATTTTGTTCTCTGTTAAGCTTTTATGAAGTACCTACTCTAATTAGTTCTCAGTTCTCACTGTACAAATAAAACGTCTAAGCGGGTCAGGCGATCGATAACACACTCACCTCACCGATTGTTCACTAAATTACTATTTGAATAGCGCATGACGACTTGGCTAAACGAGGCACCTACTTTAGAACAGTATTAGTTTTAGGCGGATGAGACGTTCGTTATGTAAAAAATGACAATTCAAAGTGTAAACTATGTTACCTACTGAATAAAGATATTTTTGAATTTGAATAAACTTCAAAACAAAAAAGAAATGCACTTTGTATAAAAATTAGTGTGTATGACGTCATAACTAGTTAAATGCTTTTAAATATGGAACTTATTGTTGTGTTGGTACTAAAATAAATCAAAAATGGAAATGGGAAGTCTTTGACTGCTTCTATTTCGAGATTCGACTTTTAAATAATGAAGGACTTTCCAGGCTACGTTCACTTTAACGTGATAATTTTCTATTTTCTCATTACTCGGGTTACATAATTATTCCAAAATACAATGTAATGGCAGAAGTATATATAAAAATAAATTGATACTTGATATTTGGTTCACATTATGTAGAATTACGTTGCTACCTCTATTGCTTCTATATATTTTGATCAGAATAAAAATGGGTGGAAGATGTAATGGTGCCTGGGTGTAATAAAAAGCGGTCAAGTGCGAGTCGGACTCGCCCATGAAGGGTTCCGTAACAGCAAGTTACATAATATAAAAGTAAATTACGGTTTACGATTTATGACGCATTTAAAAAAAAACTACTTACTAGATCTGTTTCAAACCAATTTTCGTTGGTAGGTAGTTTGCATGCTAATCTACATCATATATTTTTTTAGTTTTATCCTCCTCTTATTTTAGAAGTTACAGGGGGGGGGGGGGGGAGACATTTTACCACTTTGGAAGTGTCTCTCGCGCAAACTATTCAGTTTAGAAAAAAAATTATATTAGAAACCTCAATACCATTTTGGAAGACCTATCCATAGATACCCCACACGTATGGGTTTGATGAAAAATTTTTTTTTGAGTTTCAGTTCTTGTATGGGGACCCCCAAAATTTATTGTTTTTTTTTTCTATCATTGCGTAAAAATCTTAATGCGGTTCACAGAATACACATATTTATCAAGTTTCAACAGTATAGCTATTATAGTTTCGGAGAAAAGTGGCTGTGACATACGGACGGACGGACAGAAAAAGGGTCGTCATTATAACCAAAAACAAAGATAAATGTTGCATATATGTCTGTTATCTATGAAATTAGAAGGTTAAACGAAGAAAGATATGTACAGTGCCATCTATATTGTTTTTGAGGAACGTAGCCTGGAGAGCCCATTATCGTTGACCTAAGTACCTGAAATTGATTTCTCTGCTGGATTAAAAGTAGAGAAATCATAGACCACGTTCAGCTGGTTACTATCCCGGTCATGTCGCAAAAGTCCCCTTAGGGGAGCGTCATCGCGTTAGAAAGGACTCTTAGTACCTGAAAGTTACTACATTAGGGTTTAGTTACCCCGATTAAGGACGCAACTCGTGTAGGTAGCAATTACCCTTTTCTCAATTTATATTTCGCTTGTTAATTAGTTAATAGGGTAGATGCTTCACGTAGGTAGGATGATGTAAGTAGACTTGAGTTGCCAACCGTATAATTAATTATAATATTTTAATCACGAAATATATACAGGTTTAATATGATTATGGACAGCAAGACGGCTTACCCGGTAAAGCCTGGGTACTCAGTTTGTATTGGGATGGAAGTACGGTCACGAGTACTAGTATGTGTACACTTTGATACCATGTCACATTAAGTTTTTTGACAAATTAAACCGTAAGTGTCATTAAATTTCAAATATGATAGTGCTATAGGGTTCTAAAGTGGGTACATGATATTACTCATGACTGTACCTCTCTGTCTAGTCCAATTAGGAATATATTTGTGAGCTAATTATCATCCCTCTAGCATTATCCTGTTTTTCACAGGGTCCGCTTACCTAACCGGAAGTTTTGACAGGTCCGGGTTTTTAATGAAGCGACTGCCTGCCTGACCTTCCAACCCGCGAAGCCCAATTTGTGATATTTGTGAGCTAATATGAATAAAAAACTCTCTTACCTTATTCATTTATTCACGAATTTTAATCGCAAAGTACATAAAAAATATTTGTTCAACATTTTATAACGATAATTTGTTACATGTAGTATTGGGTTCTTTCAAATTGGGTACTTTCCTAGGTCAAAGATAAATTCTGAAATTCTGATTATTAAATAAAGACAGATCTAAATGTGACAAAAACGTTTTATTTTTTCTTGTAATCATAAAAAAATGAAATAAATAAATGAATAAATGTAATATTATTAGAAATATGTTATTAGCCTATTAAACATTGTATTGCACTGTACTGTAGGTACTTTATATGAACAAATAAATAAATAATAATAAAATATATGAGTATCATAAGTGCGACATTTTATCACGTTTTTCTATGACGTCACGGGTTGCTTTTTCATAACAAGCAAGTTAATTATGAAAGAATACGAGGGTACGCGATGGTGCCTAAATAAGATACTCTGTGAAAACAAAAAAAAATGCGTGCAATAGGATAGTTTCCAACTAGTCAAATCAGATACTTTTTACTAAACGTCAAAACACGAAATTACTTTACTAACGAACGCATAATAACGGGTTCTTACCACGTTCAAATCAGGGATATGATACTCCCGATATCTTGCAACTGTGTTGAAATATCGGGAGTCTCATATCCCTGATTTAAAAGCGGTAAGAACCCGTTATTATGTGTTTTAATTGCGAAATTACTAAACGTCAAAAAGCGATGATGCCTAAATAAGATGGAATTTGTTACAAATTCCATCCTATTTAGGGGGTGGGGGGGGGGTTATCCTTATTCTTATCGCATACCCTCGTATCCCTTCATAATTAACTTGCTAGTTAGTTAACTACATTGAATACTTGTGCCTATAGGGTACTTTAGGAGGGAATTTCTCCGATGAAGGACAAATACTCCAACCCCTGTTTGTCCACAAACAATACGGCAACACAGAAACAATACATTGAAACCAATGAAATTTAAGTGGTTCGTTATTTTCCTATCTCCAACAGACTTTATTGTATTGTATTTTGTAAAACCCCAATAAACAAGCTCGCTCATTTAACAACTTTATTTTTATTTTATTTCAATGGAATCGTAAAGAATTGTCTTAATCAAGCAAGTCGTTTTCCTCGATTTTTTTTTTTGTTGGTGAAAATTTAATTTTGAAAGTGAAGGTAAATAATATTTGTTCTGTAAAAATCTTTTTGCTGTTTCTTTGTAAGCTTAAGTGCTATTTTTTTCTCAGTATACCATAGAGAATGCTACACCGACAAGAGCGTGGCTCTTAAATTAGTGATGATGATACTATTTATCAAGCTTGCGTGAATATTTTGATGAGTATAAGAAGCAAAAGTGGTATCTGAGGATCGTATAAAGTGGTGTCTGCTTGAAATATAATGTTAGGTTAGGCCTGTTTGATTATTGATATGTATGTATACAACTCTATTAAAACGTTACCATTGTTAAGTAAATGTATATTAACACCCTTTCGGTAGTGATTCAGACCATGATTCTGAGTTGATATCAAGTGGATTTTCCTGTCGTACAATTCATGAAAATATTTGTTTTTTTTTATTATTTTCCATACTTTTGCGACGGAAAATTCCACTTGATATCAACTCAGAATCATGATCTGAACCATCCCTAGAAGTTTTCGTTACGATGTCACTAACACCCTGTATATGGGCTTACACAGGTGGGAGGGCGACTATCCACAATGAGGCACTCATATCCGGGAAGCTCCAAAACCTCGAAGGGTTGGGTGTCTTTGTGTTTTCGCATTTCGGTGAGTGTGCTCAGGCACGAACTGATTCCACCAGCACCTTTCCACCATCGGACGACACGGCGCGGGGGGAATTCCATCTATATGTGGTAGACATTCCATCTTCGAACAGCTGGAATCGCTTCCTCCTTCATAATGCGATCTGCTAAAGAATGGAATTCCTGCGTCATTGTTCCCCGATACATATTATAATTTGGGGATTTTCAAAGCAAGAGTGAATAGGCGCTATTTAAGTTTGCGTGCTCCACTTTAGACCACATAGCTGCGCTGTTTAAGACCAGGCTGGATCGTTTTTAAACGCACTCAAATCTTTTAATTAAAAAAACATCTTCAGTAAAAGATAGACAAAAAAAAATAAATAAATATTAAATAATTAGTATAAATAAATTTGAATTTTTTTTTTTGACGAAAGCGAATACTCTAGATGGGTTCTTTTGAAGTACCGATGAGATGAAAACTTTGAGCCAAAGTTTTGGTCGGCGGTTTAGAATTTCAAATTAATGTAAGTTTAAGAGATAAAGACTGTTGTGGTTAGATTACAGTTTTAATGACGAGAAGGCTGCTTTACGATCAGTAATTGGATATTCGAATATTGCTAGCATTATAGCACAGTTGGCTCGACTATTATAGTCGGCGATGCGACCAACTATCACGTTGGTCTAACAGAAAGCTCAGTGAGGTGCGGGTACTTAGTTCGTCTTGAGATGGATGTACCTCTGACTACCCCAATCACTATACAGGGTGTTAGTGACATCGTAACGAAAACTTAGAGGGATGATTGGGACCATGATTCTGAGTTGATATCAAGTAGAATTTTCCGTCGCAAAAGTATAGAACTGAAAAAAATACTAAAATTTTCACACTTGATATCGACTCAGAAACATGGTCTGAATCATTCGCCCTCAGTATTCGTTACGATGTCACTAACACCCTGTATAGTCATAAGCTTATGGTATAATTTATAATATACTTGTATTAAATCTTTTCTGATAATTTTTACGAAAAATAGACATACGAGGTGTATTTTTGAATAAGTTATAAATACTGAAATTAATGTAATGTTTGTTCGTTACAGGGCGGCGCGGCGCAAGGATAACGTACAGCGGTGACGCGCACACTGGAGCCTCACACTGGTCCACGTAAGTCATCATCATCATCATTTATCATCATTATCATCACCACTAAGCTGTTGATCTGCCCACCTGGGCCTAACGGCCACATTGAAGCAATTCATCTAAAAAAACAATATTGCAATTTCACATTTGCGCATATAAAAGTGCGCAATGTCGACAAATGTTAAAAAGCAATATTGCTTTAGATGAATTGTTTCAATGTTACACACAACCTTGTTTTACACAGACACTACACATTGACATTATCGTACACGCGCAACTGTGTGTGTGACGTCTGAGGGCTGCCAATTACAATACCTAATTTAACTGTCATTACTTACTTAGGTAGTTAGTACTACTTAGGAAAGAGCTTTTATAATCATCAGTTAATACCTATCCCCGATTGAGATAAACCTAGCTCAGAGGCTGGTGGGGAGCGGAGAGTTGCCGTTCTGTGCTTAGTATTATTCCTAACTCTATGCCCTGGTACGCGCCCAACTGGGCACCCTCGGGCCTATATTGTCTTTGATTTTGTAACTGGTGAGAGCCCTCAGCTCTCTCCATTTGTCCAGCCAAGTAGTTAACGCTATTTGCAACAAATCTACAATGAGTCACGTCAAAAACCCTGGCGTCGTCAGGACCACCAAACCACCGCTATTGAAAGAAAGAAAGAAACATTTATTACTTCCGGACACCACAGACACAGACAGACAGGTACATTACATTTAACACAGGACAGAAACCACACGGAAATCAATAAGTAGGTACACAGAAAAAAATCCAAAACAAAAAGAAAAACAAACCAAAACTAAGTATTCTAAATGCAACGCACTGACGGCCCGATCATCTGCGGTGGCATCCGGAATAAAAGGACCTCGCTCAGCATAAGTCGCGGCGTGAGCTAACACATACATCTAACTACTTAACATGACTACATGTTAAGTAGTTAGATGTAACAAACAAACATCAACCCTGGTATCAGGGTTAATATTGAACCACCAAAGTCAACTCAAAAAGTGGGGAGGGGGGGCTGTGAGAGGGTCGCTTCACCATCTAACGACCCTCAGCTGAAATGCCAGTCGTGCTGACGCTATTGCCGCTCGCGTATTGGACTTTTCAGCCATACAAGACGTTGCCACAAAAACGCTGTATAAATCATCTGATCAAGATGTAGAGGCCTATGATGATGATGAAAATCAACTCAGTTATGATAGTTAAAATTCTGATTGCACTCTGCTAGAGGCAATCTAGATGTTCTGATAGGCAAACGCATAAACCTTTAACCTAAATTGACGTCATGCGGCAGATAAAACGTTTATTGCCGGATAGACATAGAAATTCGTTTTATTTTTCGCTCGTTAGGCAAGTTCAAACCTTCAAGTTGAAAGCTCCGTAACTCGGTTACTAGGTACTTCAAGACGTCCATTAAGTCACAGTTGAGCCAGGGTTGTCAGAGATGAATTTTGGAATTACACCGTTTCCTTCAAAAAATCCCGGAACGATATATTTTTTTTAAAGTCCCCAATAAAATAAATATGAAATATTTTCACATATTACACCACATCACTATACAATAAGCGTACAAAACAAATCATCATCACTAATTTAAGAGTCACGCTCTTGTCGGTGTAGCATCCTCCATGCTACTTTTTAGGGAAAATAGAGCAGTGGTTTCCCTTTTGCCTTCTGTCCCGCAGTACTCTGTCTGACGCGAGTGGGATGGCGCCCAGATTAGTATATTTCAAAGCCGTACTAGGACTCCTGTCCTCCGCCTCTGAATAGTACTGACAATTACTGCTGCCCTCTATTAAAACAAACGGCCGAAGCGGTGTCGTCAAGTGTCACGCCAATTTCAATATCCCCTCAAGTAGGCAGGTGTTGGATTGAAAAAATTCATAGGGAAAATTTCCCTCAAAATTCCCATCGTTGTTACTTTCCCCAAAAGTTCTTTTTAGTATTTTTTAAATTGCTAAAAATACCTAATCTGGCAACCCTGAGTTGATCCGAGTAATAGAGTACTAAGATGATGAAAATTTTACGAAGCAGAAATATTAACATAATTGTATTTAGTCATAAAGTCATGATCCTTAGTAACTTGCTAACTTAAAAGAACCAAGTTCTTAGTCATTAGTGGATGAAAGAAAAATCGTATTTTCATCTCAATTCACTCCCAAGCTAGATAAAAAATAAAACTGGCCCTAATAGGTAACCTTGCTTGCTTTACTTTGCTAAGCTTTCTCAGATGAATTTCATGAAAGCAAAATCAATCAATGTATAGCTGACGACGAATGGGTGTGTATACGAGTATGTCGTGGCCAGATATTAGAATTGATCATTTCATGATGTGTTCGACTATTTCATGAATGGTCATATTTTATGAAATAGCTAACTTAACTTACGATAAGAAGAGACGAGAAACCAACTTAAGTTGACCATATCGTTGAAACGTCAACGTTTAATAGTATTTCAATCAACGTTAGGCCATATCGTTAATGCAGGCGGTGTCCATGTTATGTGGTGTAATAAAAATGCGAATAGTCGATTAATTTCTTAGGTTCAAAATTATTTACCTAATCGATATGGAAAATTGTACAATCACATCGATTCTTTGATTATAGTATCAATCAAGGTTTAAATATAATCGACACCAGCGCCACTACTGGTGGATAATGTTACTAATTTTACAATATGATTACTTCATGATATGACCAAACGTTGGCTTTGGTCATATCATGAAGTAATCATGCATTTAGTTGCTCATATCGTTAAACGTTTGGTGTTCATTGATCTGGCCAAACTACATCATGATGTGGCCAACGAATGATATTCTATTTCGTGAAATGATCGAGCACATCATGAAATGATCAATTTTAAGATATGGCCACGACATATATATAAAAAAACCCCTTCGTGGATTCAGGCGTGATGCTATATACCTCTATGCTATGCATCATCGAAAAGCCACATTCCGGCGGGGTCGGTATCAGGGTCCTTAAATGGTTGTGGTCGCGAGCTAGATCTGCCGATAGCAACCTCTTAATTAAGCTTTTCAGCGTTTTTAAGGAACATGTGTAAATTTGTTGTTTATTATATGTACAGCAGTGGCGGTGCGGTGGCGGCAGCATGGACGACGCCGGCAGCAACAAGCAGCGGCAGGCCACCAGGGTCTTCAAGAAGAGCTCGCCCAATGGGAAGGTACGGTACAGTCATAAATTAAGCCTTAAAATTGATGTCACTGGTCCTGTGGTACAACGGCTTGCTTCTCAACCGGGGAGCGCCGGTTCCAACCCCGGTACAGAACTTAGCTTTCCGAAGTTATTAATTTATCTTTAGTGCAATTATAGACGCACCAACACCCATCACGTTCGTCTAACAGAAAGCTCGGTGTGTTGTGGGTACTTAGTTTATCTTGCGATGGATGTACCTCTGACTACCCTAATTGGGATATAGTTGTGAGCTTATAAATGTTAAATTGGATGTCAGTGACGGCGTCTACTATTTATTACCCCGCTTCCGCTGCCTTTATAGAATAAATAATACTACTACGTATAGAACGGTCACTCTCCGCCCCGCACCAATTCGCATCGGGCGCCGAACTAGATTTACCTCACCCCCTCTATAGGTCTTACTTCAGTCTAAATGGCCCTAAGCCGCTAAGTAGTAAGCCGGAACGCTCGCGGACTATCTGTCTCGCTCACATACGCAGTAAGGAGCCACACGGTAAGAATGTCATTTTTGTATGGAATGTCACTTCTACGGCTTTCGCGTCAGTATCAGACATCCAATTTGAGTGCTTCTATGTACGCTTATTAACAAGTTGTGTAACGAACACTCGCCGGCGATTACCTATACCTTCCCTATACCTATTTATCGCAGTAAAGGCCATCTGCTACATACAATAACACGTAATATCTGTAATAAATACAAATTGACAACTATTACTGACGCGCTAAAGATTATATATTCGACTATGTATAATTTTACAATTGATACAAAATTTACCCTCATAAAAATCATTATAAATTCATATGCACGAATACTTGATAGCAAAGTTTTCTCTGCAATAATAATATACGCGCAGCAATTAAAGACAATGTAACAATCTCAATTAGACAAAGGCCCCGATTCTTGCAGACATCTCCTAATTTTATTTCAAGTTATGCCCGTCATTTTCGTGTTCGCCGTAAAGGAAAGGTACGGATGATTGACAATTGTTAATTTTAAAATGAATGAATAACCCGGGCGAGTAAAATAGACATCTCGTTGGTTTGCAACCAGTTTGACGTGTGCTGTCAACTTAATTCTGTCGGGGCCAATATATAAATTTAGGAGAAAGTTGACGTGCGTTCCATAAATTTTATGTCTGACCATTATCCGTTCCTTTCCTTTTCGGCGGTTAAGAAAACGACAGGTGTAACGTAAAATAAAATTAGATAGTGTGTTCAGGAATCATAAGCATTATTAGACGTAGTGGACATAGCATAATGGTCGTCTACGATGTGTTACGAGATAAATTACGTATATATCTACTTTTCCCGCGCTAAAATACTTTTATGAGAAGGACACTTCATTTTTATTATTATATATTTTTCTTTTCTGCGTGTAACGTAACGTAATATAAACAGCCTAGCTTGCCAAAATACGACGCACTTAAGCTGGATGCGCAGATAGCTCCGATAGAGTAGGACAAACTGGTTAGTAAAAGTATTGTGAACCGGCGAGCAGGCATGAAGACTCAGGAATTCTGTGGATTGGGGATTCTGTGGTCTCTGCTTTTTTTTACCTTTGATGGGTTTGCTCTTGGCCCCAGACTTGCCCGAAGGCATTGGTGCCTGTTTACTCTGGCCTTGAAAGCACCCGGGTTATATGCATTCGGAAATACAGAAGACGGCAGAGAATTCCGCTTCTTCTGTCTACTTTAAGAGGAACCAAGCGTGATCTAATGAGGCGGTGGAGCAATGGGACTCTGTTAGGCACAAGCTTCTCATCGTAGTGGAGTGTGTATGGAGCGTTCTCCATTACGCTGTTCGATTCCTGGGAGTTAAGGTGACCGGCTATTCCGCTTGAAAAGGTCAAGGGCGAAAATAAAAACTTACAATGTACCTCATACGAGTACTATGCAGCTTATCAACTTAAACACGCAGTATAAATTGGCGAGTAAAAACTTAACTATGCAAAAGTGACCGCAAAAAGATTTTCTTATGACTACGGTACTGACCTCGCATGGTATTACGTAATTACGGACACAAGTTTATGTAAAATATCTAAGGAATCTAAAATGATAAAAAATGTAAGAATTTAATTTAATATTCGATGTTGATAAACATTTTGATTACCAAACATTAACTTTTTTGATACATTGACACAAATTATCTCTAATTGTCAAATATGTTGAGGCGGTGTTCTAATCGTATATTAACGTAAAACATATCTATACATATATGGTATATATGTTACATGACCCATGTCAGGGGCCTTTGGCGGCTTATTAGTAACCCTGACACCAGGGTTGATGGTTGGTAATCCACCTCACAACCCACACGATAGAAAATGTTTAGATATGTCTTTCTTCTATACTCGGATTTAGATTTATTCAATTCAATTTGATAAGTTCGCTTAAGTCTGTCGAGTTGTTTCTGGTACCTAGATGATATTCGTAGAATAAGTAAAGTAATTTCCATTACTGTAATTGTTACTTATTAGTATGCTGTGTAGATTAAAGTCAATACTTTTATACCCCAGGCGACCTCGTGATCTAATTGTGATTGGCAATTAATTGAAAACGCCAATTAAAGGGTAGTAGAGTGAAGGAGTAATTATTATACCCTCGGGTTGATTGAGAGGATACCAATATCCGTTCAAAAATCGTGTCCAGAAGTATTGCGATTCAGCTGGAATGTCGCCAACGGGAATCGAACCAAGACCCCATGATCGCCTATCACTCTAACCACTAGACAACGGAAGCTTTTCAGTGTTCTAGTTAACGAAAAAGTAAGATTTATTTATTTATTTATAAAGTACAACCACATCACATACATTAAAACATTAAGATGATTCCGTGCTTCGGAAGGCACGTTGAGCCGTTGCTCTCGAGCGCTAATAGTCCAAACGCTGGAAGCGCAGCACTGGAGCAACATGGTGAAGTATGCCGATTGATTGAGGAAAGGCTGCCCAGCAGTGGGACGTATATAGGCTATTTATGTATTATGTTAGGATATAGCATCACGCCTGTATCCCCGAACGGTGCGCAGAGGTGTATAAGTAGATATCACACACTTCGCCAGCTAAGTTTCAGACCCATTTAATAGGGGGCGAGATTATTGCCATTAACAGGCTACAAATTCTAAATATACAGGGTGTTAGTGACATTGTAACGAAAACTTTGAGGAATGATTTAAGCCATGATTCTGAGTTGATATCAAGTGGAATTTTTCCGTCGAAAAAGTATGAAACTGAAATTAATTTCAAAAACACTAAAATTTTCATGAATTTTCTGACAGGAAAGTCCACTTGATATGAACTCAGAATCATAGTCTGAATCATTCCCCTAAGTATTTGTTACGGTGTCACTAACACCCACATCTACTTGTATGGCTACCTGTATGTACTTGTACGGGGTGTACCTAAGTGATATCGTAACGAATACTGTGAGGGATGATTCAGCTCATTTTTTTGAAGTTAATATCAAATGGAGTTTTCCATCGCAAAAGTATAGAATTGAAAATAATTTAAAAGAACTAAAAAAAATCATGAATTTTGTGACGGAAAATTCTACTTGATATTAACTCAGAATCATCCCCCTCAGTATTCGTTACGATGTCACTAACACCCTGTGTTATGTAGGTATTTCAATAAAATAAAGCATATTTTCTAAACGTAGTTTTATTGAGTCACTGTGCGTATAATATTAAAAAAGGAGATTTATAACATCAGAAGATCAGTGGAGGGAGAAATATATGGAAATGTTGCGACCTTTCTTCCGCATGATGAAATAGTGTTGGGGCGTATTGACCAAGCCGTGTTCCGCTCGATGGGTTCTTATGGATATTTCAATTCTCAATGAGGCACTTAGGCTACGTCGTATGGATGGATAGGAAGGTCGGGCCTTAAACCATCACGCGGGCCCAGTGCGGATTGGTGGTTATTAACGACTGCTAATGCAGCCGGGACCAAAGGCTTAACGTGCCTTCCGAAGCACGGAGGAACTCGAGATGAAAACTTTTTTTTTGTGGTCACCCATCCTATGACCGGCCTTTGCGAAAGTTGCTTAACTTCAACAATCGCAGACCGAGCGCGTTAACCGCTGCGCCACCAAGCTCCTCTCGACGAACATACTTTTTGCTATTTTGTAATTTTTTTATGAAAATTGTAAGTGAGGATTGATTTGTTTTTGTGTGTGGCGTCCATTTCTAATTAACAATTTATATTCTGTTCTGCTCGTAGCTCGTACATTTCATAATACTAGTAAAAATAGGTATAAGTACGAAAACCGTGTGAGCTACTGATATTTCCCCTTTCAACATTCATTTAACATTTTTTTCCGTAGAAAAAATATAAACAGCACACATATTTAACAATAAGTATCATTTTAAATATAAAAAAAAAGTTTTACTTTAGACGAAAAATACATACAATATACATAAATAAGTATACAGGGTGTTAGTGACATCGTAACGAATACTGAGTAGGATGATTCAGAACATGATTCTGAGTTAATATCAAGTGGAATTTTCCGTAGCAACTGTAAGATATCGCGTTATGTCGCTGGCCCATCGATCATTAGTTCTATAAGCAAAGTTTGGATCTCTTCGTAATAACTAAAATTGCTTGTTAGTGGTCGTCCATCTAGATGTCGGCGGAAGCGGAAGTTTGGTGGTCATTTAATTAGATTTTCTTCAATTACAAGAGGATCAAAGTTCCAGAGATAACTTGCGAAAAGAGAGGGATTCTATTCTAGTTAAGCTTGATAAATAAGAATAGATAACAAAACGATCAAGGAAGATAGATTCAGAATATTCCATACGAGTGATTATATATTTGTGATTCAATTGACTTGAATCACTAACGATAATAGTATCGCTGCATAACAATAGTATTGATGTGTAACGATGGTATTGATACTATCGATAGCCTGCTGATACTATTGCTTTTTTACCGATAGGCAACACTAATTATAATCAAAATGAAAAATCAAGCCGGTCCAGGGTTCAGCCGGGGATTAAAAAGCCCGCCTTTGCCCACTTTTAGGTTTGAGTTTTTTTTTGTGTTTGTGCGCGCAATAAAGTGTTTATTCATTCATTTTTTCTTTATTTTATCGTGACATGCTCGACATAAACAGCTGAACGGATTATATTTATGTTTTTTTCTAAGTTAAATCTTTATTAAAAGCCTCCTTTGCCTCAGAATAAGTTTCTCTTGTTAATCTTGTAAATTTGTATGCAATAAAATGTTTTATTATTCTCATCAAAATAATACGAAGTTTAATGTCCCGTTAAAAAAAAATCCTTACTTTTGTAATAAAGGGAACCGAAGAAGTATAACTTCCAACGAAATACTTTACGTGAAAAGATTTCCCAAGTCGCAATCTAATCTCAAGTTTCTTTCTGATCTTGGAAATACCAAATATATTTGATATGGCAACAATTTGTAAGGAAAATCGTACTTTTTTCATCCGTTCACGGAATCTCATGTCAATGAGCGCATTCAGCCATCGGACTTTGATTTTCTGATGATAAGTTTACATTGTGAACAAACTTATCGAATTCGACAAAAATGATTGAATCGATCGACAATTTTATCACATTGCGCATGTTAGCCCTGCTGGTTTTGTTATACCATGAACTGAACTCTAGTTTCGTCATTTATCGCTATGAGAATTACATGAAACAAGTGTTCTTATTCAAAATACCGACGTTGACATATTGGGATGGATGGGACTATCGGGTAGATTGCGCTATGAATAGGAAGCGATCGGTCTTAGACGATTGATACGGTATGTAAAAGGGTCTCAAAACATAAACAATTGCCCCGATTCCTGCAGACACCTCCTAATTTCATTTTAAGTTATACGTGTCATTTTCTTATCCGCTGAAAAGGAAAGGGACGGAACTTCTTCTATCGTGTGGGATGTGAGGTGAATTACCCACCTCATCAACCCTGGTGTCAGGGTTATTATTGAGTCGCCAAAGGTCCTGACATGGCTCATGTAACGACTACGTATTAACATCAGTAAGTAGGAACCGGGACCTACGGCTTAACGTGTCTTCCTTTTCAGCGGATAAGAAAATGACAGGTATAACTTAAAATAAAATTAGATGGTGTCTACAGGAATTAGCATCAATATCGTTTACCACTAGACAAAACAAATGCCCCCATGCACGTGGTGCTGTAGCTGAGCACTGGGTCCACGATCCGGCGGTCCCAAGTTCGAATCCTTGTGGAGACACACCCTCAAAAATCGCTTTGTAATCCCTTATTAGGATAGGTTATTACAGGGTGACCACCAATTGGTCCCGTTTACTACTTACTGATGTAAATACGTAGTCGTTACATGAGCCGTGTCAGGAGCTTTGGCGACTCAATATTAAGCCTGACACCAGGGTCGATGAGCTTGGTCATCCACCTCACAATCTACACGATATAATAAGAGGAAGATTTGCAGAGCTTCTTATTTTTAATATCAACAACAGTAGAGTACTTAATAAACATTGTTAGCACAACGCAAGCGCAAATAAAGCCAAAGCAATTTGTTACTGAAGTATTTTTCATAGAGAAACTGTATTTTCTCTGCTCTGTGATTCAGTCGGGCGGTAAAGCAACTGCTAGTATGAAAGAGACCTGTCCGCTATAATAAAAGAATTCTGTGTTTGTTTTGCCGAGCAGTGCATTTTTATTACCAATGTCAGATGCAATATTCCTTTGCTCTAGAATTCCACGGAAATAACAAACAAATATGTTAAGTTTATTCCGAGGTTACGCGTTTTGCTGTTTTAAATTTTCAATGCTTCTTTCCTGAAATGGAAGTTTAAAATCGAGAAACTTCTCCTTCTATACTGTGGATTGTAAGGTGGATTACTAACCTCATCAACCCTGTTGTTAGGGTTATTATTGGACCTCCAAAAGCCCCTGACATGGCTCATGTAACGACTACGTACAAATAGAGAATTTAAAAACGCCGCATTGAAGCAATTCATCTAAAAATAATGATATATAATAAATAAATGGAAAAAAGTGCGATCAATAAAAGTCAAATAGCAATAATGCTTTTTTAGAAGAATTACCAATGTGACCTTCTTACTTAGCCTGTGCTGCTTGTCATTCCGGGCATATCGCTAAAAGATTAGCAACACGGGAGTAGTCGTGCGCAAGCGCTCCCCTCTGCCGAAGTAGTTGCCACTTCGACCAAGAGGGAGTTAATGACACCGTAACGAATACTGAGAGGGATGATTCAGACCATGATTCTGAGATGATATCAAGTGGAATTTCCTATAGGAAAATTTTTGTGTTTTTTAATTATTTTCAGTTTCATATTTTTGCGATGGAAATTCCACAAACTCAGAATTATACTTGGTCTGAATCAGCCCTCAGTTTTTGATACGATGTCACTAACACCCTGTATACAGCCATGGTTCTCTAAAAATATATAAAGGGGGTCCGACAGTTTGGCCTATGTGACCAATAAAGTTATGCGATATATCGTTAGAAAGGTTTTTTTATTTTCTACAACTTCCATTATGGCGGTAAGTTTCGAATCGCTGTGAGAAAAAAGTTATCCCAGCGTAAACACCACGAGTTTCGTAGATAAGCGGCGCGGGAGCAACGGGAGCGGGGAGGGGAGGGGGACGATAGGAATCTTCGTGCGAGACACTGGCTGTCGTCCGCAATCGTTATTTGATGTTATGGATATCATTATGGACAATCATCATCATCAGCCGTATGACGCCCACTGCTGGGCATAGTGTGTGTGCGGAGAGTTTCTGTGTTTTGATACGGCGGGTTCTAAAGTGTTTAGAACCTACCGTACGGACAGCATCCACCATCAGGTCGTTTATATCGTCCACGTCTGCGCAGTTCTCAAGGTACTCGAAGCTGTTTTGAAGCTCGAGCTGAAAGCGCTCGGGGTTTTGGATCTGGGCTGGCGACGGTCGGAGCGTGGATTTTATCAGTCGCGATCTTTCTAGCTTGATATTGATATTCAATGTGCCTCTTACCATGCGGTGATCGCTTCCCGTCTTAACGGCATTGATCACAGAGACATCATTGAATATGTGCTTTTTCGTCGACATGATAAAATCGATCTCGTTTTTATACTTGCCATTAGGACTTATCCAGGTCCATTTGCGGGTCGCGGGCTTCCTGAAGAAGGAGTTCATCATATAGAGGTTCTCCTTCTCCATAAAGTCCGCAAGCATCCGGCCTCTGGTGTTCCGGACCCCAAATCCAAATTGCCCCACTCTCAGCTCGTTACCGCAGCGCTTCCCCAACTGTGCATTAAAGTCCCCCATCACAATCGTGTAGTGGCTTTTATGGCTATGCATGGCTTTAGAAATCTCCTCATACATAGTCTCCACTTCGTCATCATGGTGTCCCGAGGTCGGAGCGTATACCTGGATGACAGTCAGCGAATATCGTGATGATATTCTGAGTACCAGGTACGCTACCCTGCTCGAAACACTACCGATGGTCAACACGTTGTTGACTAGGGACTTGTGGACGATAAACCCGACACCACCCATGGACAGTTGCTCGCCCTCCCGGAAGTACAGCAAGTTACCGGAGTCCAGAGTTATCGTGTCCTCGCCCTTTCTTCGGACTTCAGACAACCCTATGACATCCCAGTGTAACTTGCTGATAGCTTCTTACAACTCGGTAAGCTTCTCGTCGGTCCTCAGTGTGCACGTGTTATATGTTGCCAGGTACAGTCGTCGTTGGTGGTAGCCCAATCCAGCCCGGAGATTCTTCGCACCCCCTGCCCCGCCGTTACCGTAGCCGCTACCGTAGCCACGGACAGCGGGGCTGCCGGGGAGTGGGGGCCGTTTTTTATGTGTTGAGGTCACATTGGGGGGGTTTGGACCATAAGCCCACCGCGCTGGTCCAGTGCGTGTTGGTGGGTCGCCAGAGCCTCTTTCGTTGACCAACAGGATGTACCGCGTGCAGGCGAGGTTGGCTTGGGCTCCGAAAGGTGTCATTTGGAGCCCCTTACACCCCCACTAATTGAATTATGAATATGAATTATGGACAATACTATGCATTAATATATAAATAACACGTTTAAAATCCTTTATAACAACTTATTATAATCAATAAAAGCTGTAAAGATATTGAGATGAAGTTTCATTTTATTTGCTCATAACGTTTTTCCCACAGCGATTCGAGACTTGCCGCCATAGTAAAAGTTGTAGAAAATAAAAAAACCTTTCCAACAACATATCGCTTAACGTTATTGGTCCATAGGCCAAGGTCCATGTAATTTTGCCGGTCCTCCTTTTATATTAAGTTATTTCGTTGAAGTTATAATTAGTCCTGTATTCATTATATCACCTTTGTTATCGTATGTCAACCCTAATTCCTTAAACAAAATGCTTGTATTGGCAATTGGTACAACCTCAAAGCGACTGTATTTAAATAAAGGATTTAATATTTATTTTTTACGGATTTAAATAAAGTTAACATTGCATGTTTTTCTGTTTCAGATCACAGTATACTTAGGGAAGAGAGATTTCGTGGACCACATCACACATGTAGACCCGATTGGTAAGTGCATTAATCCTCTTATTCTCGTGTGGTTTGAATAGGCTAGTTTCGAACTAGTCAAAACAGTTACTTTTTATTAAACGTCAAAACACGAAATTACTGTGGAATTTGTATAAAAAAGCACACTGTGACGTCATAGAAATGTGTGATAAAATGTCGGACTTATTACGTTTTTCTTGATTAAAAGTCATAAATAAGTTAAATAGAAAAAAGAAAATGCTTTTCGTTAGTTCTAGATCTGTCTTTATTTAGTAATCAGAATTTCATAATTTATGTTGAACCTAGTACACAACCCAATAGTTAACATATTTCCAGCCAAGGGGGAGGAATAGACAATGGCACTAATTCCTGCAGCCACCTCCAAATTTTATTTTAAGTTATACCCGTCATTTTCTTATCCGTCGAAATGGAAAGGGACGGATGATTGACAACTGTTAATTTTAAAATGAATGAACACGGGCGAATGAAATAGGCATCTCGCTGATATGCAGACCCGTTTGACGTGTGCTGTCCATAGTTCTGTCGGGTTATTGGCCAATATAAAAATTTGGGAGGGGATTTTAATTTCTGCCTAAAATTTACGTGTGTTTCATAAATTTTATGCCTGTCGATTACCCGTCCCTTTCCTTTTCTACGGATAAGAAAATGACAGGTATAACTTGTAATAAAATTAGATAGTGTGTATTGGAAACAGTGCCAATGGGATGTCATCCATGTCGTAGGGAAATCTGCGATAAATTACAAGTTTAGGGTTATTCTCGGGTTAGTCTCGTCGTAAGAGACAGTCAGTCTCTCTCTATTTAAGAGCTGCGCTCTTGTCGGTGGAGTAATCGCCATTCCTCTCTTCTTCCCGCCAAAACCTTCACCTCCCGATACGACACGACCTGCACCTTCTCTTTTATTTGTTTCATAAATGTTATCCTAGGTCTACACCTTCCTCTCTTCCCTTCATTTTTTTCAGTCAGTAAGGGTTATTCTTTATCTGCCTCGCAAGACCTCCCTATACTGAAGATATTTTGAATATTGTTTATATCAATATAAAACGACAGTAGTTTAAGCGTAGCCGTGGTTGACACAAATTGCTCGTGATTGATCGATGGCAGTACACTTCATGTGCAAACTTTGTATTGAACGTGAGAGAATGTTGCGAATGATTGAACGGACCCAAATACTTTTACACGTTCGAGAATTTCTTTTTTAAAGAGTAAAACTGTTTGGTGCCATTTTATTAGGGTATTTTGTACACTTAAGCCAGAAATGAATAATATATACTGGTTATAATGTTAGCGCAAAAATATCATGAATTTTGCGACGGAAAATTCCACTTGATAACTACTCAAAATCATGGTCTGAATTATCCCTCAAAGTTTTCGTTGCGATGTCAGTAATACCCTGTATATTAATTACTTTCGTTGTCTTTGGAATTAATTTTATTATTTCATTTTCTCTTTATTAACACTAGTTGCAAATTCAAATCTCGAGTCCGCAACGTGGTAACTAGAATCTTTAATATACAAATGATGTACCTATATCCAGGTAGGTATGCTCAAAAGTGACAGCTAATATTTCAAGGTTAGCCCAGCTGACGTCATCCCGCCCTGCGTTGCCATTTCTTAAAAAAATAATTTCCCCACAACCACTGCTTTTATATTTACTTGGCAAGGAAATTTTAACTTTTACTAAATGATTTACGTACAGTTTTAATTATTTTTATATACTTAAGTGACAAATAATAGTAATAAAATACATTTATCAGTAATTCACTTAATTTTCAATAATAAAAACGTCCTTGGAATGTTGGTGATTCCAATTGGAAGTGTTACTTACGTCATCAATGGGCTAGCAATGGCGGCTTGTTATAGGAATGAGCAGACCAGGTTTTCTTATACCATGAAACTAGTTACGTTTCGATGCAGACCGAATCCAGTTAGTTACAAGCCTTGAAACGACCCTCGATTTACTACCAGAGTCAGTCGCAACGTCAATATTACGACCTCGTTAGTAGTTAGTAGATTTCCCTAAAGCTCAGTACACGCGGAGTGATACCAGGGGGATTAAAAAGGTCACACTGAAACACGTCATCTAAGAAAGCAACATTGCTATTTGATATTGTTGACATTGGGCTTATTTTTATATGCGCAAAAATAATAATATTATATATTTAATAATATTATTTAATATTATATTTGTCTAATTGCAATATTGCTTTATCGGGAGGATTCTGCTCATTATTCTGAGTCATTATCCAGTCGGAAAATTCATGAAACTTCAGTGATTTGAAAAATTCCACTTGTTGTCAACTCAGAATTATGGTCTGAATCATGCCTCAAGGTTTTAGTTACGATGTCACTAACACTCTGTATACTTGAAATGCTGGACTAGTGTTCATCCATTTTTTTTTATTATTTAAAAGTATATTAAATTTATTGATAAAGTAAATACATTACTCATCCATTTATGGGCAAACACAACATGCTAATTTCTATTCATTCTATGTACAGTAATGAGCAATATAATGTATCCACTTTAAGACTCTGTCGCACTAACATATTTGACATTTAGTGAGACTTGCAGTTCGATTTGTCAAAAAAGTTAATGTGACATGGTACCAAAGTATATACATATTAATGCTCGTGACGAATAAATAAATAATACTAAAAATAATAAAACAACACATAAGACAATTAAAAGGTTAAACGTTACCTTGCCAAAAGAAAATTCAAAAAAAAATTAAAACTTATTGTTGATTTGCCGCATTATGACATTTACTACATGGCCAGAGAGGCGATACACCACACACAGTGTTTGTTACACATGTAAACCCAGCTTTAAGATCATTCACTCACGGAACAAAACTTCTACATGAACTTTTATTACAGCCATAACTTCTATGAACACATAGTCCTGAGTTCAAAGACTAAAACTAGCTAATAGGATCGGTCACAGCGTCTATTAAATTTGCATGCATACTGCGACTTATATATAGATATACAGGGTGCTAGTGATATCGTAACGCATACTGAGATTCTGATTTGAGGAACTCAAGAATCATCATTCAAGCATATAATAACGGGTTCTTACCGCGTTTAAATCAAGAATCATCGTCTGGATCACCCCCCTCAGTATTCGTTACGATGTCACTAACACCCTGTATGTTGTGTTTCACGTAACGCATGCACACTCGTTTATTTACGTGTCACAGAACCACACAGCGGACACTTCATACAAATAACCCGGTTTTACACATACATTACTCATTGACGTTAGTTAGAGTATTCAATATAGTACAGTCATAAGCAATATAATGTACCCACTTTAGGACTCTGTCGCACTAACATATTTGACATTTAGTGAGACTTACAGTTCAATTTGTCAAAAAAGTTAATGTGACATGGTACCTTTTTTTTTTTTGACGTGACTTATTGTAGATTTGCCGCAGATGGCATTAACTACTTGGCCGGACAAATGGGGAGCGCTGAAGGCTCTCACCCGGTACAACGTTTAAGACAACAGGCCTGAGGGTGCCCAGTTGGGCGCGAACCTCGGCTCAGGGCGTCGTCTGAGAGGAAAAATATTTGAAAGAATTAATCGACCCTAGTGGGTCGATAGCGATAAGCGCTGAATGAGGGAAATCGTCGACCACGCCGGCGAGGTCGGTATCGGGGCTCTGAAGTGTTTGGTGTCGCGAGCTGATTGGCTGCCTCTATGGCTAGAGTAATCGGGTCGTCGGGATCGTACATTACGTCCTTCGGACGCCGATAATTTTCAGTGCCGTCCCTAAGCGGAATGTACTCGGAAGCCGCAACTACCAGGGGATTTGGGTGGTGCGGAGCAGAATCGAAAAAACGTTTGGAAGCTAATTTGAGCCATTGGGCAATGGTTGGCAGACCTAGGTCAATGTGCAGATTTTCATTGCGTAGGAACCACGGAGCTCCCGTGGCTTTCCGCATGAAACGATTTTGTATTACCTGTAGACGGTGAATTACCTGTAGACGGTGAAGACATGGTACCAAAGTGTATACATATTAATGCTCGTGAACGTACACGCGCATCTGTGTGTGTGTGTGTGACGTCTGACGCCCATAACAATATTCAATCAATCAATCAATAATACTTTATTGCACAACAACATATGCAAAGGACATAAACATACGAATAAAAATAAGCGCAATAGGCGAGCTTATTGCTAAACAGCAATTTCTGCCAGGCAAACTTAGGGTGAAAGAAGTTTATGCATATGTTTATGTGTTTCATATATGCATATGTTTGTGTGTTGTATATCTAGGTATGTGTGTGTGTGTGTGTGTGTGTGTGTATATACTGGGTGTTAGTGACATCGTAACGAATACTGAGAGGGATGATTCAGACCATGATTCTGAGTTAATATCTAGTGGAATTTTCCGTCGCAAAATTCATGAAATTTTGAGTTTTGTTTTTAATTATTTTCAATTCCATATTGTGCTTTTAGCTGCATAGAACCCAAATTTCAATAAAAAAAACAATAATGACAAATTATCGAAAATTTTCGATGTAATTGAGACAACAGCTGCTCGAACGGGTCAACGGCCACACGCACCGCGCCGCGCGCCCCGCTCTGCGCGCCCCGCGCCGCTCGCCGGCGGCGCGGCGGCGGCGCGGCGGCGGCGCGGCGGCGGCGCGGCCTACAAAGTAGGCACTACGAACCGATCCTATTTCTTTCTCTGTCTATCGTAAATTATAAATTTATTTTATTCTTATTCTTAAATGGACGGATAATCAACAGGCATAAAATTTATGGAATACACGTCAATTTTAAGCAGAAATCTAAAACAACCGACAGAATTAAGTTACCAGCGAGATACCTTTTTGATTCGACCGGGTTATTCATTCATTTACTCATAGGAATCAGGGCCATTATCTACCTAAAACAGTTGAAACAGTAAATAATTGTATTCTTTGTTGTCATTAGAATAACTAACAACCAACTAACACAACCACCACAGATTAGATAATTAGTTACCTACTATGTCAACCATCCACCAACTTAGTATGTAAGTACCTACGCAAAACCTCGCTACACAAAAATCGAGCGAGATCGCGTCTAGAATTGGGCGGACACTCCGCCAGAGTGTTGCCTATCGATATTCTATCGATACCTAGTTAAAAAAAAAACAATAGTAGGTACCTATCGATAGATCTTTTAGATCAATACCCATTATTGTTACAAAGCAAGACCTATCGGTACTATCGCTAGTATCAATCTAAATGTACTATCACTACTTTCGATAGTTTAGACAATTTTCAAGTTCAACAATTGATAATCTACCTATCGATAGTTCGGCAACTCCGCCGCGTAGGCAATGTCGGCATGTTCAAAGAAAAAAATTGTCCGAGAGGAGTGATCTTATTTTTCTTGTTACATGTTGGTACCGTACCGAGGTACTAAGTACTAAGTTATTCGTGGTTTTAAATCTCATTGTTAAATCATCAGTAAAGAACTAATTAAACCTATCCTGTTCTGTGTACAATATTCATGTAACGGCTACGTGCTTACATAAGTACCTAGTAGACGGGAGCAACGACTTAACGTACCTTCCGAAGCACGGATCATTTTACTTTCGGACAATCAGGTGATCAGCCTGTAACGTCCCAACCAAAGGCCTTATAAACAGATTTTTGTGATATGTCCCCACCGAAATACGAACCCGGACCCTCCGCATCCCATCGCTCAACCACTGGACCACATAGGCCAAGAAGGTTCTAAGACATAATTAAAGGATCCTGGGACGCAAGACCTCCGAGTTAGGGCTTGTTTGATCTGTCTTGATGGATACTCGGACGTGAATAGCCTCACGGATCAAGGGCAACGCGCGCCAATAAAGTAGGCATTACGAACAGATACTAGGTATTTCTTTGAGTTGATAGGTATCAAGTGAAGTTTCCTGTTGCCAAATTCATAAAAAAATTAGATTTTTTTCAGTCCCATATTGTGTTTTAAGCTGCATAGAACGCACATTTAAAATAAACAAATAAAAATTACTAATTATTAAATTTTATCAATGTCATCAATAATAATAATAACGTATCTACAACTTCAGCTATGCGCAGGTGAATAGCCGGCGCACGGGTCAAGGGCAACGCTCGCCAATAAAGTAGGCATACGAACAGATACTATTTCTTTCTCTGTCACTTGCACCATAAACATACTTCTCTCTCTCTCTCTAGTCGTCGGCTCGACTCGGCCGCGGCCGGTGCGTCGTCGGCGCCCTTAGTCGGCGCCTTTGATGCTTTGCGCTAACGCCGCCGCCGCGCGCTTCCGCTCAGTCGAATACTGAGCTTGACACGAATCGCGTGATGTTTTTCGAGGATATTTTTTTCGTGTTTGTGAGTGTTTGTTTCATTCTGTAAATGAGTAGTGTCGACTATGATGATAGATCATAGACCATTTACTGCGCAAAAGTATGGAATATTGTTGATGTTTATTAAAGAACAAGGTGTTGTGTTTGTGAGTGCGTGTGATACCTACCTACCGCGGAGGAAACGCGATGTTGCATACCTACGTGACGTGACATGTTCTAGGGTACCTACCTAGGTACTTCATCCGAAGGAATAACAATTAAGGTAAGGCAAGAGTAGGGTTTTTATTGTTAATAAGTTAGGAACGTTTTAATAACTGGTAGGTAGGTACCGTGCGTGAAAAATCGTGGCAGTAGGTGTTCTACTTCAACAAACAACATTTTTAAACGTTGAACCACTAAGCATCTAAATACAAGAGAATGAAAACTCCTACCTAGATATCAACATCGTATCACGCACGCGTAACGTAGCCGCGCGTAAGTTTAGCGTCTGTGTGGCGCGTTGTTCGACTTACATTGCGGCACAGTAAAAATTGAAAATCTTAATTAAACATTTGCGACAAGAAAAACACCCACCATCGTTTTTAGTACAATAAAATAGGCGTTCCATTTTTTTTTTCGTTACGATGTCACTAACACCCTGTATATATGTATGTATGTTGTGTGTGTTTATGTAATGTATGTGTTTTGTGTTGTTTAATTTAGTTTGTTTATGATATTCTTCGCAGTAGTAGTACTAATATAACTGTCTACCAATATATACTTTCAAACTGAAGACTCCATAAGCTTATTAGCTCATCGGAAACTCAGCATTTTACATCGCCCGTTATAAAATATTAGCTGGAACTACATTTCAAATGAGATGGAGCTAATGGAAGGAATGAAACGAGATTTTGCAACGTAGCATTTACATGAATGTAGGAATTGAATGTGTAATGAAATCGAATGAAAAAGTGTTAGGTATAATAACAGCGTATACACTGTTATTGTTAATGGATGAATTGTATAAAAGGTTAGCCGTAGCATAGAATAAAGAATAATACTACGTATCATCATCATCAGCCCATTTACGTCCCCACTGCTGGGGCACGGGCTTTTCCTATGGATGGATAGGGAGATCGGACCTTAAACGATCACGCGGGCCCAGTGCGGATTGATGGTTATTAACGACTGCTAATGCAACCGGGACCAACGGCTTAACGTGCCTTCCGAAGCAGGGAGGAGCTCGTGCTGAAAACTTTTTTTTTGTGGTCACCCATCCCATGATCAGCCTTTGCGAAAGTTGCTTAACTTCAACACTCGCAGACCGAGCGCGTTTACCGCTGCGCCACCGAGCTCCTCTTGATGATGATGATGACTACGTATAGAACGGTAACTCTCCGCCCCGCACCAATCGTTTCGGGCGCCGACCTCACACCCTCTGGGCCTTACTTTATTCTTATGTAAGCCACTAAGGAGTAAGGGGGAGAGCGTGCGGACTGCGTCTCGCTCGCACTTACGCGTTAAGCGGCACACGGTAAAAAGTGATATTTTTGTATGGAGTATCCGGTGTGTACCCGTAGGTCATAAACTAAGGTGAACTGCTACAATCCTGGCATCTTCTCTTCTTTGCGAGTCGATGGCGATCGAAGCTAAATTTTTGCTGACCAATAATTGGCCACGCTTACGGCATAATAACATTAAAGCGATCGTGATAAGGTTCGATCAGTAATAATGACCGTGATAAACAATTGGTGATTGGTGAAAGTAGTAACTTTAACATAGATAAACTCACGCCTATTTCCCACCGGGGTAAGCAGAGACTATAGAAGTCCATTTGCTTCGATTCTGTCCCACTTCTCTTGCTTTCTCAACCTTCATCAATTGCTTCATACACGCAAGCCGGTTCAGAGTAGATCGTACTAAACCTTTTCTAAGGACATATCCAATTTGGTCAATGTAAGTTCTTCTAGGTCTTTCTCTGCCAGCCCTACCATCAACTTTCGCTTTATATACCGCTTTCGCAATTCTATTATCCTCAGTAATACGTTTTCGGAGGTATGTGACCTAACCTGTGTTGGGCTAGTTTTCCATTTGCGGGTTGGAAGGTCAGACAGGCAGGCGCTTCTGTAAAAAACCGGACCTGTAAAATCTTCAGGTTAGGTAAGCGAACTCTGTGAGAAACGGGATAATGCTAGGGGGATGATGAAGTGACAAGACAACAGTACAAAAATACAAATAATCTTAATTGAAATATATGTCACATATGCGTCGTAATACGTCCACTTTAAGCCAGGAAACACATTATGAAACCTCCATTAATATGAATGTTGTGAAATGTTTCAGACGGGGTGGTGCTAATCGACCCGGAATACGTGAAAGACCGGAAGGTCTTCGGGCACGTGTTGGCCGCGTTCCGGTATGGACGGGAGGACCTCGACGTGCTGGGACTGACCTTTAGGAAGGACCTCTATCTCGCTGCTGAACAGGTAACACTCATTCAGTAGCTACTTGGCCCTGCGGTGTCAATGTGGTGTTGGAAGCCGTGGTAGTCTCAAATAGGTTCTTCCAACTGCCTGCCAAACAACCGCCCCAACAAGGCCTAAACCAATCATTTTAAAAACGTACGCCCACATTGTGGGCACGTCAGCACACCGCCTACGTAATTATAGATGAATGCCGCAGGTGGTCGGGCTTTCAGATCATCACGTTTTCTGTCCAGATCTGGCCGAGCAAGTGAGCCGTGGTAGCCCAGTTGGTAGAACGCTTGCCTCTCACTATAAGGTCGCAGGTTCGAATCCAGCACAGGCCTAAACCAACGATTGTCGAATTTGTTTTCGAATTCATGTTTGAATCATAAATAATTACCACGTGCGCAGCGGCGAAGGAAAACTTCGTGAGGAAACCCACCCTCCCGAGAAATGAGTTTCGGAGGTATGTGACCTGTGTTGGGTTGGTTTTCCCTCCGCGAGTTGACAGGTCAGACAGGCAGTCGCTTCTATAAAAAACCGGAATGTTAGGACCATTGGATGCGACCCTTGTGAAACAGTCAAATGTTCATGTTACACAAAGTTCAAGGAAGCCTGAGATCCCGACACAAATTTTGTACCGGGTGAGAGCCCTCAGCGCTCCCCAATAGTCCGGCCAAGTAGTTGCGACGCGGCAAATCTACAAGAAGGTCAAAAAAATGGGCTTCAAGTCTTTGAAATATTTTACGTTCTTTATTCAAAGAAACTCAATAAGTTCTAGAAAATAATCAAATAAACGAAGCCTACCCTTATAGGTATTATTAGCGGCAAAATTTTTTGATCAACTTTGTTCAAATTAAATTGAACACGAATTGGCAACCGGACAAAATTTGATTTTCAACAAATAACTGGCACATGTAAAATCAACGTTATCCTTGTTGCCTGTAGGAAACCATTTGTGTGGTGTGTTTTTGTTTTTTTCTCAATGTAATTGGAAGCAAATTGGTACCTGGTAACAGGTAAACGCGTGGAAAAGTCTTAAATTTCCATTAACGAAGCCGTTGTGCTTCGATGAGATAGACTGAGTCGCTGAGTGAATAATATCATAGAATAAAGATCAATATCGGCCTCCGTGGTCCAGTTGAGCGTTGTGCTCACGATCCGGAGGTCCCGGGTTCGAATCCCGGTGGGGACAAATCACAAAAAGCACTTTGTGATCCCTAGTTTGATTAGGATATTATAGGCTGATCATGATCACTTGATTGTCCAAAGAGTAAAAAGATCCGTGCTTCGGTAGGCACGTTAAGCCGTTGGTCCCGGTTCTTACTTACTGATGTGAGTACGTAGTCGTTACCATGAGTCATGTCAGGGGCTCAGTAATAACCCTGACACCAGGTTTGATGGGGTTGGTAATTCACCTCACAATCCACACTATAGAAGAAGAAGAAGAACAATACTACGTATATAACGGCAACTCTCCCCCCCCCACTAATTTGTATCGAGGGCCGACCTCACTTCTGGATCTTACTTTAGTCTATGTCTCGCTCGCACTTACGCGTTAGGCAGCACACGGTAAGAATGAGATTTTTGTACAGAGTGTCCGGTCTGTGCCTCTAACGCAACATAGCATCACTGTGATTACTCTTGTATCCTCGAAGGGATAGGCAGAAGTGTATTATTATACCCCTCTATAAAAGCCTCTCGATTCAAAAGTAACCCTGACCATAGAATAAGGAATAATACTACGTATAGAACGGCACCTCTCTGCTCCCCACCAGCGTCTGAGCTAGATTCAAACCCACCGCCTCTTATTATCTTATCTTATGCTGCGTTTCTATTGTGCGGAGATGTGCAGGAATCGACCAATCACCGTGCGGGAGAGAGTAACAGAGCGTCTTCGTTTTTCGCTCTCTCGAACGCTGTGATTGGTTAAATCCGCACATCTCCGCGTCAATGGAAACCCGGCCTTACTTTAGTCTTCAATCGTATGGTGTCAGACATCACACACACAGATGCGCGTATACTATAACGTCAATGTGTAGTCTTTTTTTGCCTTTGATAGGTTTGCTCTTGGCTCCAGACTTGCCCGAAGGCATTGACGAGGCCTATTGTCTGTGTAAAACGAGGTTTTTTATATGAAGTGTCCGGGGTGTGGTGGTATGTTAAACTGCGTTGCCGGAAACACGACGTTATTATATAATTTAATTTCCCTTTATGTCGTTCCGCTTGGTGTGAGAGGATACGTTATGTATGTATTATATATATTATTCACTTAATAGAATCTCAATCGTTACCTTACGGAGATATATTATCTGTATTTACCTGTATTTCAATATTATTCAGGGTGTTAGTGACATCGTAACGATTACTGAGGGGGATATTTCAGCTCATGATTCTGAGTTAATATCAAATGGAATTTTCCGTCGCAAAAGTATGGAACTGAAAATAATTAAAAAAGACACCAAAATTTACATGATTTTTCCGACAGGAAATTCAACACACGGGAATATAACCTAGAAACCACGTGATACCAATTATCTATAATCCAAACATGAACTCAAAGTCTCAAACTCATAAAGTCGAATTTAGTGGCTAATTATGTATAATCCAAACATGAACTCAAAGTCTCGAAACTCATAAAGTCGAATTCAGTGCCTAATTATGTATAATCTAAACATGAACTCAAAGTCTCGAAACTCATAAAGTCGAATTCAGTGGCTAATTATGTACAATCCACATGAACTCAAAGTCTCGAAACTCATAAAGTCGTATTCAGTGGCTAATTATGTATAATCCAAACATGAACTCAAAGTCTCGAAACTCATAAAGTCGAATTTAGTGGCTAATTATGTATAATCTAAACATGAACTCAAAGTCTCTAAACTCATAAAGTCGAATTCAGTGGCTAATTATGTACAATCCACATGAACTCAAAGTCTCGAAACTCATAAAGTCGTATTCAGTGGCTAATTATGTATAATCCAAACATGAACTCAAAGTCTCGAAACTCATAAAGTCGAATTTAGTGGCTAATTATGTATAATCTAAACATGAACTCAAAGTCTCTAAACTCATAAAGTCGAATTCAGTGCCTAATTATGTATAATCAAAACATGAACTCAAAGTCTCGAAACTCATAAAGTCGAATTCAGTGCCTAATTATGTATAATCAAAACATGAACTCAAAGTCTCGAAACTCATAAAGTCGAATTCAGTGGCTTAAAGCCCGAGCCGTGATTCGAACCTGTGACACATTGACGTACGACAGGCGTTTTGTTATCACGCAAATTAAGTATTTTTAATATATTTATTCAACTACAAACCCGATGTCGATAATAAAAACGAATGGAACCCAGAGGGCGAATAACATAAAAAATAAAAATTCGAGTTTGAATTTGTAAACTTTGATTAAAGGTAGCGAGTGACACGTTAACACGAATTTTGGGGATTCACAGATACTTTTTTAATGGGACAACTTTCTGGAAATGTTAAAAAGTTGAGGCCAACTTTTTTGTTACCGCAATCCCAGTTATGGATAATGTTTCCTGAAGCTCGGCGACGTTCGCCAGCTGTATCGTCGCTTCACAGTGAAAACCAAAGACCTTTTTCAAAAATCACATCAGAATGTGATTCTAATTCTTTCATTTCATTTCAATCCGGGTTAAAATTGAGACAACAAAATGTTACCTGGATTTTAAGTGGATTTTGACACCATATTTATGTTTGTGATATGATCCCCACCGGGATCAGAACCAAGCACCACCAAATCGCGACCCCAACGCTCAACCACGGAGGGACTCAACCCAGGTGTCAGGGCCCTGGACACTTCATACAAAAAAACTTCGTTTTAACACGCGCGTTTGTGTGAGGTCTGACGCCCCGCCCGACACGATTGAAGACTACAGTAAGACCGGGTTAAACCTAGCTCCGCCGCTGGTGGGGAGCGGAGAGTTGCCGTTCTATATGTAGTATTATTCCTTATTCTATGGTCAGGGTTACTTTTCAATCGAGAGGCTTCTGATATAATAACGACTACCAATTTACTTAAAGACCTTTCGAAGCACTGAATCATCTTACATTCACAGGTAAACACTCCGAGTCTATTTCTATATTAGTTTTTTGTATTATGTGGTGCAAATGGGTGAATATAGTCAAAAGTGAGATGATGCGGGCTGATTGATGATTTTGAAAATGATCTTTGACCAACTCTCATTTATCTGTCCAGTTTTAATTCTTACGTCTGTTCCGTTGATCTTATTTGCTGCTGGATCATTTCAGATATACCCACCAACGAGCACACCCAAACGGCCTCTGACTCGGCTACAGGAGCGCCTGGTCCGCAAGTTGGGTCCCGCCGCGCACCCCTTCTACTTCGAACTGCCCCCGCACTGTCCCGCGTCGGTGACACTGCAACCTGCCCCGGGTGACACGGGCAAACCTTGCGGGGTAGACTACGAGCTGAAGGCTTTCGTTGCAGATTCCCAGGATGACAAGCCGCATAAACGGTAATATAACACTGGCTTTTCTTCTTTACAATATGATGATGATGAATTCCGACCGATTTCGGCCATGGCGACCACTTCGACTCCTAGTCGGCACGACGCTGATGCGCCCGAAGATGGCTTATGTAGCCTATCATTACAGTGAACTCCCGCGCACAGTGAGGGCACGTGAGCACACCGTTTTGGTATTTATAATGAATAGCGGCAGGGGGACGGGCCTTCAACTCATCACGTTTAGCGTCGAGGTCTGCCGTGCTCTGTTGCTCGAACTCGTGTACTCGCCTCATCACCAGCCTGCGCCATTCTGGGCGCTGTGCTGCCAAACCCTCGCATTGAGAAGGCTCAATATTGCAATACAATACAAAAACGCTTTATTGCATATATAAACACAACACCAAAAACAATTACAAATGTGACAGGGGAAGTACAATCGGCGGCCTTGCTAAATAGCAATTTCTTCCAGATAAACTTTATTTCTTCTTTATGCCACTGTAGTCCTGTACACTGACTTGCTTCTCAAACGGGGAGCGCCGGTTCGCACCCCGTGACTGGACTTGCACCAATGAGTTATTTACCTTACGTGAAGTGTCACAACATTGTTGTGAATTGGGCCGTGTTCTAGGTTGAACATTAATTATGAAATTCTGATAACTGAATAAAGACAGATATAAAAGTAACGAAAAGCTTCCTCCTTTTTCCTATTTAACTTATTTATGAATTTTAATCAAGAAAAACTTAATAAGTCCGACATTTTATCACATTTATCTATGACGTCACAGTGTGCTTTTTCATACAAATTCCATAGTAATTTCGTGTTTTGACGTTTAATAAAAAGTAACTGATTTGACTAGTTGGAAACTAGCCTATTTTCATGATTGCAATTGAATGGATTTGAAAAAGAAAATGATGTCTGAATTCCAGGAACTCAGTCCGGTTAGCGATCCGCAAGATAATGTACGCGCCGAGCAAACAGGGCGAGCAGCCGTCGGTGGAGGTGTCCAAGGAGTTCATGATGAGCCCCAACAAGCTGTATCTAGAAGCTTCGCTCGACAAGGTATGCGAAGCATCTCTACATAACAAAAGATACATTCAGTGCTGGGCATAGGCCTCCCCTCAATCAACCGGAGGGGTATAGAGCATACTCCACCATGCTGCTCCACTGCGGATTGGCGGAAGTGTTTGGGCTAGTTAAGGCACGTTAAGCTGTTGGTCCCTGTTACTACTTACTGATGTAAGTAAGTAGTCGTTACATGAGTCATGTCAGGGGACTTTGGCGGCTCAATAGTAACCCTGACACCAGGGTTGATGAGGTTGGTAATCCACCTCACAACACACACGAGAGAAGAAGTATACCAATTATGTGTAATTTATGATGACTTAAAAATAACTTAATTTAAAAAAAATGGTAATATCTTCGGCCTATTTCCATTCCAGGAGCTCTACCACCACGGCGAGAACATAGCGGTGAACGTGCACATAGCGAACAACTCGAACCGCTCCGTCAAGCGCATCAAGGTGTCAGTGCGCCAGTTCGCCGACATCTGTCTCTTTTCAACCGCCCAATACAAGTGCACCGTCGCCGAGGCCGAGAGCGAGTTAGTACCATTCCATATACCTAACATAACATTAGTACATTGATAATAAGTACCGTAGTCCCGTCACACGACATCATACAAATACAAATACAAAAATATTTATTCGTGAATGTTGCGCGTTACAAGATATTACAGGGTGCTGACAACACTATATGTTGTCATCGGTCTCAGCACATTCAGCCAAGAATTGGCATACGAATTTAAAATTCATTCCATGATATAAGAAGACCAGCCGGGTCTGCATGACAACCGCGCCGCGCGCGGCGCGAATTATATTGAGCGCTTCGACCAATAGCCGTTTGACGTCCATCTACGTAGATAGCATTCGTATCGTTCATTGGTCCAAGCGCTCAATATAGTTCGCGCCGCGCGCGGCGCGGTTGTCATGCAGACCCGGCAGGTATCAAAACTGACAGCTAGCGTTTCAAGGTTAGCCCAGCTGACGTCATCCCACCCTATGTTGCCATTTTGTAAAAAATAAATGGCCCACGTCCAATGTTTTTAATTTACTTTGCAAGGAAATTTTGCACCTTTAGTAAAAGATTTACGTACAGTTGTAATGATTTTTATATATGTGCCAAGTAATAGTAATTAAATATTTTAGTCAGTAATTCCCTTAACTTTCAATAATAAAATTTACGTCCTTGGAATGTTGGAGATACCAATTGAATGGTAACACTTACGTCATCAATGGGCTCGTTAGAAGAATAGGTTAGCAGTGGCGGCTTGTCATAGGATTGAGCATACCTGGTCTTCTTATACCATGGTTCATTCATCATCATCGCGTCGTCATTTTCTGTATGTGACTTACCTGTAAGGGCTGGTTTTCCCTTCGCGAATTGGAAGGTCGGCCAGACAGTCTCTTCTGTGAAAAACCGGACCTGTCAAAACTTCAGGTTTGGTAAGCGGACCCTGTGAATAACAGGATAATGCTAGAGTCCAGTCCCGTCACACGACGAAAACTTAATACTAACGTAGGTGTAAATTCATACGCAGGACCGTCAAAAATTACGAAGGTACGGTCGTCTTAGCATTTATAGCGAGTGAATAAAATGAACGAATAAACCGGGCGAATTATATAGGCATCACTATGCAACCCGTTTTACATATGCTGTCAACTTAAGTCTGTCGGGTTATTGGCTAAAATAAATTTTTACTAAGGTTCTTTTTAAATTCCTCCCTAAAATTGACGTGTGTTCCATAAATTTTATGCCTGTCGATTACCCGTCCCTTTCCTATTCGGCGGGTAAGAAAATGACAGGTATAACTTAAAATAAACTTAGATGGTATGTACCTACGGAATCAGCACTATTATGATGCTTAGTGCATGCTATCAATATATTTAACTTAAAAAGCTTTGTATGTGTGTATATTGTTGTCGTCGCTTATTTCTAGTTATATTTTTCTGTGTTTATTTTTACCCGACAGAGAAAAAAGGAAGGATTATGATATGTTATGCCTACCTATTGTATTTAAGTAATATTATGATATACTTAATGTCCTGTCGATTCTAAAGAATGGAACGAACATAATTTTAGTTTGACAGTAAGCTTTTCCACCATAACATAGCATCGCGCCTGTAACCCCGAAGGGGTAGGCAGAGATGTATAGTATACTCCCAATTCTCGCCAGCTATGTTTAAAGGCTGACACGCACCGGATACGTCTGCAGCACGACGCGTTGCGTTTGCAGCACGTTGCGTTTTGTGATCTATGTACTTATATGGGTCGTTCTTCTTTTTTTCGACAATAAAAATACATTTTCTCGATATATCGGATTTAACATCTTTTAAATTATAACGGCAATAAATATTTCGAAACATCATAATATATTAAGACACCTTGGTAACATACTTATCTTTGCAGGGGCATTCCAAAAAAATATTGTGACAGAGTGGCCCTTTTCGTCGGAGACAGCATTTCGATTTACCACTGTCACAGAATTTTGTGAAAGACAATCAAGCTACGTTAATCGAAGAACCGATTAGTATTTTGCTAGTATTTTGAGATGGAAAGAAAACATATAACTTATCAGAACAAAGGACATATCAATGTTGATAAAAAAGAAAAACGACCCATATACGATCGTTCACACCAAAAGTGTCGTAGCAGCGATGCGTTGAGTTTGCGTGCGCCAGTCGGACAACAGTCCGCAAGATACAAACCAAAATGGCGCGCGCAACAGACGCAACGCGTCGTGATGCAAACATAGCTGGTATGTGGCAGCCTTTAGTCCCATGCAATAGAGAACAAGCCTATTGCCATTAACCAGATACAAACCAGATACAAATCCTGGAAACAACGTGATTTCAATTATATGATACCAACATTAATTCAAATTCATAAAGTAAAAGTAGTTTACTCGAGCCAGGATTCGAACCCGTTACATTACGATGTGATTTTTAAGGGCTGTCAAACTATGATTTTGTCCGTAAGAATGGACAGTAACACACGCACACATAACTTAGTTATTATGAATTAATCCAGGGAGCCCAAAATTAAGGCGAAGGGGGCGTTTAGTTTCCCATTCTGGAGGATGTTCAGTAAGAAATTACAAGTACAGTCTCTGTGAGTAAGTGTTTGCGTGTGAGTGCATGCCCTCCTATCCCTTCTCCCTGTCGACCTCCCTTATACTACTTCGCTCTAGTATGGCGCGTGTGAAAACAGAACAGAAATACAGGCTGTTAGTGACATCGTAACGAAAACTTTGAGGGACGATTCAGGCCATGATTCTGAGTTGATATCAAGTGCAATTTTCCGTTGCAAAAGTATGGAACGGAAAATAATAAAAAAACCACTTTCATGAATTTTCCGACAGGACATTCCACTTGATATCAACTCAGAATCATGGTCTGAATCATCCCCCTTAGTATTCGTTTCGTTGTCACTAACACCCATACCTACTTGTATGGCTACTGTATGTACTTGTACGGGGTGTGAGTAACATCTTAACGAATACTGAGGGGGATGATTTAGCTGATTATTCTGATTATTAATATCAATTGGAATTTTCCATTGCAAAAGTATAGAATTGAATATAATTTAAAAAATCTAAAAAAAAAATACGAATTTTGCGACGAAAAATTCCACTTGATATTAACTCTGAATCATGGTCTGAATCATCGATCTGAGTATTCGTTACGATGTCACTAACACCCTGTACAGAGTACCGACTAGTGCGAACGAGACCAAGAATATGTACTTGTCTCAGGGTCAACCGCACTATGCTAGAGTGCAAATAGTATAGTATCGGGTTTGATATATTTTTATTTTTCTTTTGGGCTGGTGTTGATAATACCTATATCTGTATATTTATATATATCAAGATTTTTGTATGTAATTTGGTTGTGTTTTGGATAGTTCTTACATCGCTTGTGAAAGAAAATCACGTGTCTCATGGTTGAAGGTTTGTTAAAATTAACAAGAGTTCAGATGGTATCAAAGGCCACATTGAAGCGATTAATCTAAAAAGAAATATTGCAATTTGACGTTTGCGCATATCGACGGTAAAAAGCAATCCTGCTGTAACCCACAAAATGCAAAATGTTCACCAGAGCCCAAAAACTTTTGAAAAATTTGAAAAAAAATCATATCTCCTAAACTATTACGCCTATAAATGTGATTTTTAGAACCAAAATGTATTTTTTGTTTATCTATCAAGTCAAATACCTAAAACTTACTAGAAGTTAATTTAAGCCTATGTTTGTGTGGGTTACAGCAATCACACTTTTTTTTCTGTTACACAAAGTTGCTGTAAATGAAGCAGGTAAATGTATGGGCCACTCAAAATCAAGTACTTTATTTATACGCAAAATTGCTGTAATTCACTTATGATAACTATTCCTATATAGCAATTTTGATGTAAAAGTCGTAAGTCTGTGTTAGCTGGTGCAATTAATTGTCTTAACTAACAGAAGTTGTGAAATGATAATAAAATTAAAATGATGTAAGTATGGAATGACATTTATATGAAGTCATTTTAAAATGTTAAAGTACATAAACCCACTAATAAATAGCTAAATTATGAAATTAAAAATTACCATCTTGCATACACCTAAGCAACAATAGTGTACTCCGACCGCTTATAGCACGGGGAATACTACCTGTAGCGTGCTATACTATTTAACAGGTAAATTGTGAGATCAAAAACATTATACACTACTCCTACCTATGTATCTATTGAAGAAAATACTTTTGTAGATTTGCCGCAAATGGCATTATTTACTTGGCTAGACAAATGGGGGGCGCTGAGGGCTCGTACCCGGTACAAAATATAAGACAACAGGCCTGAGGGAGCCCAGTTAGGCAGATTAGCCACTGTACTTAAAGCTTTGAAGGTACTCGGAAGCCAACCTTTTTCTGCGGCTACCCACTCTGCGACCTGAGGAGTAAAGTAGGAGGTGTATTTTAAAGTACACTCTTGCGCGGTGACAAACGATACCACCGTTACCGCTCCTAAACCAGCGAGTCTCACCGGGAAGGGAGTGGTAGCTAGTGCTCTGTGAGACGGCCCGCTAGGCTTCGTACCGGTGCAGTCCTGCCACGCCTAGGCCGTTAAGATCGAAGCATGGCTCTCCCAATGGCAGGCGTGACAAAGGAACGAACGCGCCCATTTGTTCGCTCGCGCATCCCTATAGCGCCAGCCGCTGCCTCGAGCCGCAACTCGCCGCATACCAAATACGACGCCCACGCCATACTTCGCTGGCGGAGATCTTCGGCCATCCCCTTTTCCAATGCCCCTACCCCAACTCTCTAGATAAGAACATGTCGGGAATAAGAGGATAACAACACCGCCAGAACGGCAGTCAACGCACCAAAACCTATACCGATCTGCGGTTTCTCCATGCCCTCCTTGAACATGGAGACGACACCACCGCGCTCATGCGCGGCGGTTTACACTACCCCTGGCTCACCTCCACATGCGCCTCCATGTCCATCCCTGCGGATGACGCCCACGCCTGCGCCCGCTCTCGCTCCGGTGGTGGATCATCTGCTCAATTGGACGCACCACTTCCGACAGATGTGGGATAAGTTAGGCCATGTTCCCCACGCGCGTCCGTACGGCAAAAGAGCACGCTTCCTGGCGAAAACCGAGGAGGAGTTCAGGCTTTACCAGCGTTACGTCACCAACCTGGAGAAAGACACTGGACTCTTTTGGTTCACGTACACACCCCCGATGGAACATTCGCTGAAACTGGCGACCCGCGGATTACCGGTGGATACCGACATCGCAAAACTCGAGGAGGAGCTGAAGAACCGAGGCTACGTACAGGAGTATATCCGCCCCATCCAGGCCCGCACAGGCAAGCCTGGTTGCATCTTCTTCGTGGAGATCCGGCAAAGCCTGGGGTTCCAAAAGATCTACGAAACCTCCGAACTCCTATGCATGCCCGGTATAAAAGTCAAAGCATGGAGAAGACCCAAGCGCCACAGTGCCACCACTGCCAATAATTCCGGCACAGCAGCCTCAACTGTCATCGTCCCATAGCCTGCGTGCGATGCGGTGAGAGCCTTGTGGCGAAAGACTGCATGCCTCCCCGTGAGGAACCGGCTACCTGTTGCAACTGCAGGGGACTTCACCCGGCTAACAGCTCATCCTGCCCGGTAAAGGTGCGCGAGCTGCGCAACATGAAGGGGGGCACTACGCCATCAACGAGTGCAAGAGCCTCGAAACCCACAGCAGCAGCTACCGTCACGAAGCATCCCAGCGAACTGACAGCCCAGAATTCGCACATGGCAGCGGCAACCGGTTCAGATGGGCATAAACCGCACAGGTCGAAGCACTCACGCAAGAAGGCAAAACCCGCCCTGTCTGCCGCTGTGGATTCCGAACCACCAAGATCAACACCAACCGCAACAACAACAGGTCGCCGCCCCTCCATAGGAGAAGAAGGCCAAGCGGAGACATTACTTCGTACAGTGAATAAGCTGGAGATGCTGGAGCAGACTATCCAGCTACTCTACGATATCCTGGACGCCATCCGAAGCAAGATAGACCCGGTGCCCATTATAGTGAGAAGCTTGGCCTCACTACTAATCCAGTTCAGTGGCGGTACTGACCATCTCCATTGGACTGCTAACGACTGGAACGAGGCTGTCCACATCTACTACTCCTCGCTGAATAGTTAGTATTGTGGTTACCTTCGAGGGTGAGTGACGTTTCCAAGTGGTAGTTAACAGTCGTCGCCCCAAAACGTCCACCTTCTTCAGACCGAGCAAGATGACGGAGCAGCCCTCCAACACCGGACTCGACCATCGCCACAAGCTGACGTGCGCTCACCGGGCCTCTCCCAACGGGTAACCACCCGGTGGGCTTGACCTCGCTAGTGGCAGAAATAAGGATTAGACCAACTCCAATGGACAATCCCGTGACCCACTCGTATAAGTAATAATAAATAATTAAAAAAATGACTCCATATTGGTAGCGAAACATAGTTACAGCAAATATGTCACTCCTTCCCGACTGTCGCGGAGTAACTGAGCGACGCGGTAACCCGCGGTCATATACGCGCGAGCGTGTATTATAATGGCGGTAAATGCGCATGACCAGTAAATAACGATATTTTTAAATTGGCGTAAGTTGTCATTGTCTGTAATATTATACTTGTTTAAAATGTAGTAAATAACGCCGATCAACAGATTATTGTCTAATAAATGTAGTAAACACAGTACGTTACTTAAATGTGTTATGCAATTATGCAGTAACCCGCACTGTTCAACATTAAATAGTGCTGTAACTACAAAGATCAAATTATTTGCAAAAGCAAAATTGGTGTAAAAGACATATCACAGAAAAATGCTGTTTTAAATGCTATTTACAGCAAATATTCAGTTGACTTTTTGGAAAAATAAGCAAAATCCCAACGCTGTACAGAAATTTCTAGAAGTCGTAGAGCCATGGGAATAGGACCATTCGACGCAGGATTTTTTTCTGATTCCGAATCAAAAATAAAAAAAAATTGGCCAAGGTGTGGTTTACAGCAGGATTGCTTTTTACCGTCGATATACTACAATACATGCCAGCTGGAAGAAATATCTTTGTTTAGAGAAAAACTTATCAGTATTATCTTTTTTCTTTGTATGTTCCTTGTGTCTGTTTTATTTTGTACAAATAAGTAAATAATAATAAAAGAAAGGGCGCACTGTCAACATATCAAACAGCAATATTGCATAGCATTGCTACAATGTAACCTTTTTAAAACCCAGTAGGCTCTGCACGGTAACCGCGCCGCGCGCAGCGCGAATTATATCGAGGCCTTCGTCCAATAGCCGTTTGACGTCCATCTACGTAGATAGCATTCGTATCGTTTATTGGTCGAAGCGCTCGATATAATTCGCGGCGCGGTTGTCATGTAGACCCGGCCGGAATTGATAAATGATTAAAAAAGGTATTCTTGATTGCCGTGAAGATTTTGTGTGCGTTAGCATGTAGTTAAATTAACTGGAAGCTGTCTTCAATATTTCATGTTACGGTGTTAATGTGTGATCTTTAGTTTTATTTAGTCCAGTTTGAACTCCTTTGAGTGTTACGCATAAAAACTATTTGGGAACCGCTGGTTTACATACTCTTTCATAATAATAGACAAACACAGGGTTTAATAACAATCCTGACACCGGGTTGGCAGGTAGGGTTGCCACCCGTACTATAATAATATTATATTTAAGAAAAGCAGCTTAGTATGTAAAAGTGCTGTAATTTTATTTCCTTTTCTCTTTTTCTTTTAAAAACATTTTCATTGAATATGCCTAAACGAAAAATTGACGATAATTGTTAACAAAAATATGTCATTTTTATTTGTCTGCATTTTCGGAAAATACTATACTTTAAAAAATATACTAAGTCCCCTTAAAAAAAAGGTGTCAACCCTATTGGCACGTCATATCCGTAGTGTGTGAAACCCACAATACTAAGTTCCTCTAAAAAAGGTGGCAACCCTAATGCACCTTAATTTACGTCAGATTGGCAGTGTGTAAAAACGGACCTTGTGACAAAGGAATAACGATTTGTTGTCAATTAAATTCTTGCTGAATGGCTTGTGTGTGATCACAATTCTGACAGTGTCACGTTTGAAGATTTATTACGATAGCGCCATACGTGTTGCCAAGTTTTGGGCCGATACTATTTAGTTTGCCATCGACACGATAAGAAGAAGATACAAAGATGATGATGACGTTTAACACTTGCTCGTGTACTTGCAGAGAGGGCTGCCCAGTGGGTCCAGGGTTTACTCTGAGCAAGGTGTTCACGTTGACGCCGCTGCTAGCCAACAACAAGGACAAGTGGGGGCTCGCGCTCGACGGGCAGCTCAAGCACGAGGACACCAACCTTGCCTCCAGCACGCTGTAAGCATATTTATTTCTTTGAAAAAGGCAACGGTTGCAGCTGATGCAGCCTGAAAAGGCCTCTGTGACCTTGCCAGATCTGTTCTGACCAAGGCCTCCTCTAGACAGATCCGGGAGTAAGCTCCACGACTTCCTGGGTTACATTATATTACCCCCCCAGTGTTCGGCTTCTACAGTACATGAAAGTCTCACATCTGCACAGCAGGTGCAATGGCGTCTCATCGTCCTTTAAACAGGACTCAGTTAGCTCCATTCTATATAGGTGCTTATTAAGTCTGAATGAAGAATTACCCGTGAGGGAGATTCTTACCTTCTCCCTAGTAGGAGTAAGAACCTCCGATGAGAAAAAGTCTAATCAGTTGCCTCGAATGAGCTAAGCCAACTGAAAACATGCAATAAGCAATAATACTGCGTATATGACAACCTCCCCCCACCGGTCCTAGTTTCCTCACTTCACCCCCGATTTTATTAAGCAATAAGGCCGCCCAAATTGTACTGTATTCATGTGTTATGTCTGATTGTTGTAATTTAATTCTTTGCAATAAAGTATATTTGATTTGATTTGATTTTTGTTACTGCGAGAGTCAATAAAACGAAGATCGCTCGCGCTAATGCTATTTATAAACCTAACCTGCAATAAGTCACATAAAAAAAACCGAATTTGCCCTGGTGGCTGCACAGTAAGTTTTAAAATGAATTTAATATAAATTTCGAAATGTGTATTCTTTTATATTACAGAATCGCAGATCCGTCGCAGCGTGAGAACTTAGGTATCATAGTGCAATACAAAGTCAAGGTGAAGCTATGTCTCGGACCACTAGGCGGGTGAGTCGGCAAATATTCTTAGAACAACCAGAATGATAGTGTTAAATCAGCTGTTGCATTCAATGGGACGGACAACCTGCCGCCTGCGCACGCGGGTGACGCACGGTACTCAATACTAATATATCCAACTTAATCAAACAAGCTTGAGATTGAGGAGCTCGGTGGCGCAGCGGTTAATGTGTTCGGTCTGCGATTGTTTGAAGTTAAGCAACTTTCGCAAAGGCCCGTCATAGGATGGTTGACCACAAAAAAAAAGTTTTCATCTCGAGCTCCTCCGTGCTTCGGAAGGCACGTTAAGCCAGTAACTATCAATCCGCACTGGGCCCGCGTGATGGTTTAAGGCCCGATCTCCCTATCCATCCATAGGGAAGGTCCGTGCCCCAGCAGTGGGGACGTTAATGGGCTGATGATGATGAATCAAACATAAACTCACGACTGTATCCGAATTGGGGTAGTCAGAGGTACATCCATCACAAGATGAAACAAGTACCCACACCTCACCGAGCTTTCTGATAGACCAACGTGGATAAGTGGTGTATCGCCGTCCAACTGTGCTAGTGAAACTGCACTTTGGATAAATTAATAACTCATTGATGTAAGACCGGTACCGGGATACAAGCTGGTGAACCACAATACCACAGTGACAATGAGATTTGTGCTAATGAGATATGTTTGTCAGTGACCTGAGCGCGGAGCTGCCGTTCATCCTGATGCACCCGAAACCCGAGGAGGAGCCCGCGAGGCCGGCGCGCGAGCCCGAGCCCCGCGACAACGACCACGACCTCATACAGCTCGACCCGCAGCCGTATGTACCGCCATTTTGTTTTTTTTTATTTATTTATTTAAGGATAGGCAAGGGTGTCGTGGTACCCAGTTGGTAGAACGCTTGACTCTCACTTTGAGGTCGCAGGTTCAAATTAATTGAAATGAAATATTTTTATTAAGATTTTGGCCTTTCACCCTTGCTGTAAGCTATTGGAATATAATAAGATACATTAATCAATAATCAGTACATAAAAATAATGTTTTTCCCCTGCCATTTTATGAAGCACGTAGCACAAATTGAAACCACAGACTATAACGATATCTATGAAACAATCAGATATCTCGACGAAGACATCGATTCATCAATTGGAGATAAATCATTAAATTCTGATTACTAAATTAAAACAGATGTACGTATAACTGACGAAATATTTTTATTTTTCTATTCAACCTACGTCTTTATGAATTTTAGTCTAGAAAAGCGTATTAATAAGTCCGACATTTTATCACGTTTTTCTATGACGCCAGTGTCCTTTTTCATAAAAAATCCATAATAATTTTGTGTTTTGACGTTTAGTAAAAAGTAACTGGTTTGGCTAGTTGGAAACTAGCCTATTTAAATCTCGTACGTATGGCGGGATAAAATCCGATTCAATAAAGATGGTATATTAGGGCCGCTGAGAATTCTCGTGCAATCTCGAAGTTCCCCGCAACAAGCGAGGCGGGGGCGGGATTACCAACCCCATCAACCCTGGTGTCAGGGTTATTACTGAGCCGCCATAGATCCCTGACATGACTCGTGTAACGACTACATACTTACATCAGACTGAAGCAAGATCGAGAAGCAATTCATCTGAGAAAGCAATATTGCAATTTGACATTTCGGCATATAAAAGTAGACGAGTAGAGAGCAGAGAGAGAGAGAGAGAGTGAGAGTGGAGTGGAGTAGAGTAGTAGAGGAGTGGTAGTGTGCTTCGATGTGGCCATTTTAACCCCCCTGTTTTTACTGATTTGTCTAGTTCACGTGTATGATTTTTCTCTTTCTCTTTCCCCCTTGCAGCGATGAGAACGGCCAAGAGCAGGACGACGATATAATCTTCGAGGACTTCGCGCGGCTCCGGCTGAAGGGCGCGGAGGCGGACGCCTGAACGCGCGCCCACACGCACTCCCTGCGCGAGACTCAGCTCACGAGGGGGCAGTAGACGCCCGCCACTTGCCCTACTGCTTGAACTATCAATACACATACATATTTGTACACGCACTGTTTGAGGCTCGTGACTAGTCGCCGTGATCATGGCACTTGCAACAGTGTTGAAATATCGAAAGTCTCATAACACTGACTTTAACGCGGTAAGAACCCGGTATTCAGTGTTTTAATTGATGTAAACGCACGCCACAGCAACAAAAGATAAAATCTTGTCTAAGTCGACTCGGTTTCTATAACGTAACGAAGAAAGTACATCAAGATGAATTAAGTACCTACATCTCACCGAGCTTTCTGTTAGCCCGACGTGATAGGTGGTGCCGTATCGCCGCCTATAATGGTCGAGCCAACTGTGTTAGTGAAAACTGCAACTGAGGTAAATTAATAACTCATTGGCGTAAGTCTGGTACCGGGGTTCGAGTCGGCGTTCCCTCGGTTTTTATCTAGATATGATAGAGAAATGTGTACCAATAAAGATAACAACTTGAAAGACGCAATGTAGTGACTGTCAATGCTATGAATGCTACAAAGTAGTGCCAAGTTGCTAAAAAAAAACATAATATTTTCAAGAGTAATTGAAGATAAGGTAGATTCAATAAGCAGATTCCAATTTTGAAATTTACTCAACTTGTAAGTTGAGAGTCAAGTTAGTTGGGCAAGTAGCTGGCCTCGTGTAAATGAGCACAGACCGTTGCGTGAGGGGCCGTCCGAACATTGTACAGTGTAAAATGTGTTGAAAAGGATTTGACTATACGCTATCGATATCGCGCTGTGCTGCGTATACTTAGCCATTTATTTAAGCTTGTATAAATATTATGGTTATTATTTCTTGTAAATGTAAATGCATTATGAACTTAAGGACGTGCGCAGTTTGTACGCGTTTCTGTACGAATTTCAAATTTGTATCGTGTTCGTAGAACTCAGTTTTTATCGTGATATACAGAAATCCTATTCTCTGATTGGCTAATATTTCAAGAAATTGACAAGGATTTGCTTTCAACCAATCAAAATCTGAAGCATCAAAAACTATACGTAACGTCAACTATAAATTGGGTCGTGTACTAGGTTCAAGATAAATTATAAAATTCTGATTATTAAATAAAGACAGACCTAAAACTAACGAAAAACATTTTCTTTTTCATGTTTAAGTTAGAGAAACTTAATAAAATGTCCTACATTTTATCACGTCTTTCTAAGACGTCACAGTGTGATTTTTCATGCAAATTCCATAGTAATTTCGTGTTTTGACGTTTAGTAAAAAGTAAATGATTTGTAGACTAGTACTACCAACAGTCAATACAATCAATAGACTAGTTGGAAACTGGCCTATTGATAACCAAATGTGAGAACAATCGAAATTCGTTGAAAAGTTAAATAGTACAGCCATCCGAGATTAAGGAGTGAGAGATTAAGAAATGACAAGCTAGTAATCAAGCACTCCTACAGTACTTCGGATTGTTCAGAACAATCACAGAAGAACAATTTGTTCCAGCGTCTTCGGACGCACGAGACGGATCCGAGGGAGGATTCCCCCCCCTCCCCTCCCAATGGGGTTCATGACCTCCTCCCCCTGGGCGACAGGTTGGGTCATGAGTCAATTTTAATTCTCATTTATAAAAGCTGGCTCCGCTCTTGGACGGAACGTCCAAAAACATCTCGTACGAAAACGTGTCCAAAGTGCGATCGGTCGAAGTCCTGAAAAAAGATGAAACTCAGGAATGCCACGAGGTTGAATATCTGTCTCATAACTTACTGATAAGTGCCTGACAACGTGTCCATAACTTATTTGACAGATAGTATAGTAGCACTACACTCTGTAAAGTGTAACATTATTGTAATGATGTATCTTTCGTCTCTCGCGTCCTAAGCTGTATACCATTGGTGCAAAAGAGACATAATTATTACTCGTCTCTTTATATCTCTATCTTGCTGTAATTCTAATCATGATACGTTGTACAGGCTATACTATCAGTCACTTATCTGATATATAGGTTATCAGACAGTTTATCAGCAAGTTGTAAATTAGGCCCTAACGCTTGCAAGGTGAAAATTCTTCTATATTAGTCTATCTTATGCTAACGTACGATTGTTAAGAGTTATAATGGTTTCTCCCTCGCACTCACGGGAATCTTATGATGAACTATTATAGTATCTTCATCGTCTTTTATAGGCTTAATTATTTATCAAACTCATTTATGTTAGCATTTGGAAAGTGTTACGTCAATTAATTTATGCACAAATTATCTATTAAGTCTTAGCTTTTATCTATTTTGACTATCTATTTCTTGCTATTTAATTTTTAGTGTCCTTTTATAATTAACCTAACCAGCCCCCGTAGCATGCTGCACGCATATCGCGCTCATTTCGATATACGAAGCAACGCTATTGGTTAGACGATTAATAAAGCAATTCTATTGGTACAAATACCGCGCAACCACTGAATTAGACTTTCTGAGTTTGAATTTGTGTTTGAATCGTAGATAATTGATATCACGAGTTTTTGGGATTTGTGTCCGATTAATGGCAATTGGGTCCGCCCACATGGGACTTAAATGACCAGCTATGCGAGGGGTAGGTGTATATACTATATAACTATACACCTCTGCCTACCCCTTCGGGGATACAGGCGTGATGCTTTATGTGCTATGGCAAATATCGCGTCCCACGCGTGATACAGGCTTCGCCTAGTGTGGAAACCTCTGTTAATTTGGATATATTTTTAATACAAGTACCCATCCTACTTTATGTGACTCATTGTATTGTTTTCTGGTAATAAAAACATTTTCATTTCATTCATACGGTTGCCATATTACGGCTTGTGACCTTAAATGCCTTTTTTCTACTCTAGAATTTGCTTCATACTGTAAATAGAGAAATAGTTTGAACCTATAGTTTAAAACCAGTGACATATTTGGGTTGCATCGTATACAGGGTCTCAATGAACAAAAGCACCGTATATCAAATATAAGTTATAATGCAATATAATTCATAAGCCTAAGTAATTAAGGCACGTTATCCGCTAAGTGAATACGCAGCACAGATGTAATGATAATTTTATATTATATTCGATGTATATTGTATGTGAAAATTAATTTTAATAGTTGTCTAATGATCAAATATTCGAGTACAAGTTTATTTTAGCGTATTATTATTCATCAGGAATCATTGGCCATCGACCTTTAGTGTAACTCGACGACTTTAAATCGAGCTTGAAGACAGTAGCAATATTATAACTTATCTACTTTTATATTTATATCCACAACATAACATTGCCGTGAAAGGTAATATTCGATCGATAATATTGTAATAAAAAATTGCCTACTTGACAGTTTTCAGATAAGTATTACTTTTTTAAAATTACATACGCGCATTTTATACCTCATAAAATATTTTATTTTCTCGAAAAAGTTTTATATAATAGAAGAAAAAATATATTTTTCATCATTAATTTCAAATTTCGCGCGAAAACGGTTGATCGCGTGACATTTTTCCTAAAGACGTCACATTTCAATAAACAAAGAAACTGTCAAACTACATGTCACTTCAAGTGACTTGAAACCTGCCAGCGGGCTTAGCACCGTAAGCACGCGACTCTTTCTCGCCGCGACAGAGATCATCTGTCTTTTTCTGTGCAGTACTGTGAGAGAGTGACGTGTGACGTATGTCGAGGCGGGAAAGAGTCGCGCGCTTACGGTGCTGAACCCGCTGATAGCTTTTGCTTATTTTGTGATATGTGACGTTACACGAAGCTCAATCACAGATAAAAAATCGCGTTCAAAATGATCTTAATAAAAAAAAACTATTATCGATATAGATAAACTACCATATCCGCCATATTTCATATTTTATTGTTACAACTGCCAAGTAGTCAATTCCATTGAAAGCTCGCTTTATAGTTGCCAAGTCATAAGAATAGTACAATACGAGTATGTATGGTATCATGCATTTAATAGATTAAAACGTTTTATACCCTTAATGTAATTGTTTCCAGCGGTAGTGACGTCATGTTGATGTTGGAAGTATACTAATAGGGCTACGGTCATTTGATAAACGATGTTTTATTGAACTTGTTGGATATTTATAATTTGTATAATGGTAGGATTAGCCTAGTATACGGATAGGGGTTTGTGGGTAAAGAGTCGATTATTACAAAAGAAACACGGGAATCTAATGACGTTTCAATAAGGGTTGAACAAAATCTTCTATCCTTTTCTGGCACTCGGTACCGTCACTCGGTAGTGCGAGATAAAAAGTGGGAGTGGGAGAGAGCCTCGTGGATTCCGCCGTGTGCGGTCGCATTATCTCACCCTAGCAAGTGACGTTTTTGAGGGACAGAAAAGGATAACGCGGTTTCGTGCTGTCAGATGAATTTCAAACCTAATGATGGCGAGTGCCGCGCATACATTTTAATATTTTTTATTATTTATAGGGTTTAAATCGCGATAGTTTAAATCTATAAAATATTTTAAAAATAGCGTGGAAATCTGCAGTAGCTAAGAGAGTTCACAATTAGATTTTTTGTACAGGAATAGAGCTGTTATAAGAGTAAGATATATTAACCGAATGAGTCTTGTTACTTGAATAATTATTTTTGCTTGAAAAATTACAGACTGAAGCAGATTTTATGAAGAGTCAAGCATGTTTCCGCGAGGTTCGGATTTTCTCGTGATGACGTCACAAACATGTATTTGCTCGTAAATCGTCGTTTGTCAAGTGACCGGGTCGAGTAGTCGGTGTTAGTCGCGAGGGTAGGCCTGCGGCTTGGGCCCGAGAGCCCTTCTGTGGCCTTCGAAACAGAATTTAAATGACTTGCTTGTCACACCACTCAGTACAACTAAAATAGAAAAGTTAGGTTATTTTTCCATCGGAGCGAGGAAGAGAAGGAATACCTCTCGTGCTCGTGCGTACCCTTCTTGTACAGAAATAGCCAAGATAAAACATGCTAGGGTACATGCCACGAAAGAAGTCCCGCGGATTTCAATGGAACTAAATGACAAGTCATATTAATTCTATGCGGATACTGCGACGCTAGCGCCGCGGCCGCGGGACTTCGTTCGTGGCGCGGACTCTCCGTACAAGAGTAGCGTATGAGAATAAATATTCAAAAATAGAATGCCGTTATTTTTAAATTAAAACTGGAAAACAGTTGACAATCTGAGTGGTGGGAACGGTAAAGCCAACCTTTAGATGAATTATTATTGTCATGATTAGAAAGTTATTTGTTGAATGTACTTTCAAACGTGAATGCTTCAGGATAACATATCTCCGAACTTTCTTATACAACGCATGTGTTACCAGGCTGATCAGAAAGATTCTTCTTCCTTTTAACTTTCTGATAAATTAATAGAAAATTTTATGAAGAAAATTGCAGAATTTGTAATGTTTTTTTCTTTTCGAACGCTTGGTCGCTGACTTAAAACATCGCACATTTTTTCATAAATATCTACATCTTAAGACCAATCAGCGGACCACTGGATCCAGACGATGTACGACAGAACTACGTCGATGCAAATTTTGATTATCCCGTGATCTTTCGGGTTGTACCTTGTCTTTGTAAAGTACAAATTAAATGTTAAATTATCACGTGGTCCATACACTGAGTCCGTCTCTGTACTAAGTCTTTTAGGTCTCGTGTTAAACAGGCAAAAGACGCGAGGCCCGAGAGACCAGGGGGCTTAAAAAGAACAAACTAATTCAATTCACCTATAAAAGCAATATTGCTATTTCACATAATTACGTTGACATTGCGCAAATGTCAAAAAGCAATATTGCTTTTTAGATTAATTGTTTGATGTGGCCTTTTTAACCCCCTTATTGCTGAATCTTATGATATCTGTTCTGTAAAATTTTACTACGAAACTCTGGTCACATCAGAAATGTTCCAAAAATGTCGTTATCTCATTCTAACTTGGGTCTTCTTCATAAGAGCGAGTGAGATAGTGATATGTTTAGAATGTCTCGACGTGAACACCGTATTGTACATTTGTTTCGCTGTACAGTTATTATCGTGTAAGTTACGCATGTTTATTGTATACTACGCTTTGTAATGCACAAATGTTTCTACCCAATGAAACCTCGGTTTTAAAGTGAATTTACATTTTAAAACTTTTTTATATGCGTGCGATGAGTTTTGGGACTTTTTATTAGCACATTGGTGTCGATTCGAGCAACCACCAACTTAATAACTTAATTTGACAGGACTAAAACTAGCTCCATCTCTTTCCTGCACGTATTGTTAGTGAAGGGGACAGCACTAATCTAAGAGCTGTCCAACTAAAATTAGGTTGTGTGTACGGCCGAATATGCACCATTGCCGATTAAAAATGAAATTTATTATCTAAAATAATTAAATATATAAATAAACAATAATAATAAAATTTATAATTATTTAAAAAGCCAGTAACATTTCAAAACTACCAACATGTTTTGACAAATGAACTTAAAATCGAGGTTTCAACTTAATGATAAAATTTTACAAATGAGGCAACTTAAATGGTTTCTTCTATCAATGCATTATTTCGTAGTTAAATGTTTATGTTGCTGTAAAGTTGTATTATTTATGTATTTCGATAAGTATTAAACGGAAAAGAACATATAATGGTCACAGTGGGTACAGTTTATGTTTTATGCAGATTATTTACATATTTTTTTTCGTAACTTTATGAACTTTTAGTAGTTTATAAAATACCTGCTGCAAAAATACCTGCTATAAAATATCGACTGTAGTCCACTGCTTAGGAAGAAAGTGTGAAAAGGAACATTTACAGCCAATAGGTATTCGCCAAGGCCTATATTCGAAGTACAACTTCAGCGGCCATTTTGTATAAATAAGTACCATGAGGCTATCTTCAATTCGCATGTTGCACAATACTCAATATTTTATTTGCACAAAGTTGTAATATTGCTAAAAGACTAGAACCCAAAGCTGTCAACAGTGTTGCCAACAGAAACCGTTATTGGCTGTAAAAAAATGTGCAGTAAATAGTTATATTTTTTAATAGATTATCCATTGTAAAGCGACTCGTGCATATTTTGTTACTTAACACCGGCTTGGGGAATTGAAACGTGGATGAGGTTCAGTTTTAAATAGAAAATCTTTTCGAGATGATATAACCAATAAACGACATGCTTGTTGTTTAACTTATAATTATGCTGAAATACTCTGAATGAAGAATTGTCTGTTAATTTGTCAAGCCAAGGTACATATATTTACAATAGGTATCAAACATGTGCACGATCGCTAAAAAGACATCCACAGCAAAAAACGCACTATATTATTTTTTAATTTTACATCGAAAACTTTTTGATGTATACTTTTTCAATAAATTATGTAACCACAATGTTTGTATTTTTTTTAATCCGTTTATTCGTCGAAGGTTTATTTCATTTTACAAAACTACCATATTTTTCTTTTGAAAAGACCCAAAGTTAACTATTGATATTAATAGAGGCTGAGTGACCTATATGCATACATAAATCATATTTATTTCCGACCGGGGTTAGCAGAGAATTGCATTTGCTTCGATCCTGATATACTTCTCTTGCTTAATCCACATTCCTTCATCAATCGTTTCATACACGCCCGCCGATTTCGAGTAAATCGTACTAAATGCTTTTAAAGACAATCACCATGGGATAGACGCCGTCAATGACAAGCACTTATTACACTTGCCAATCCAATTTCACCATACATTTTTGACAAGTCTTCATTTCTTCTTCTTCTATCGTGTGAGGTGGAGTACCAACATCATCAACCCTGGTGTCAGGGTTACTATTGAGCCGCCAAAGGCGCCTGACGTGGCTCATGTAACGACTACTAACTTGCATCAGTAAGTAGTAACCGGGACCAACGGCTTAACGTGCCTTCTGAAGCACGGATCATCTTACTTTCGGATAATCAGGTTATCAGCCTGTAATGTCCTTACCAAACTAGGGATCACAAAGTGATTTTTGTGATAAGTCCCCACCGGGATTCGAACCCGGGACTTCCGGATCGTGAGCCCAACGCTCAACCACTGGACCACGGAGGGCATTGGCAAGTGTAAAAAGGGTTTAAATTATTTTTATTGTTTTTTCTTCCGCGGTTAGCGATGCGCCAATGACAAATCTAGAGCTTGCGAAAATTAGTGACTTCGGGCTTCAAAAATCTTTCTCACGAGGAACATTTTAGGCTACGTTCTCCAAAAAATTATAAATTGAAGAAACAAAGCTAAGATGCATTATGTCTGTTACCCATGAAATTAGAAGGTTTAAACGAAGGCAAATACAGATTTGCCTTATCTTTGTTTTTAGTTATAAATAATGACTCTTGTTATTACACCCAGGCACAAGACATCTTCCACCCATTATTATTCTGATCAAAATAGAGAATTATTATTCTGATCAAAATAGAGAATTATTATTCTGATCAATATAGAACATAATTCTGTACTAAAAATAAACATTTGAAGATAAAAGGCTGGATAGGTAGGTGTCCAGTTCGCTTGGCAGTTGGGGATTTTGACAGAATGACATTGGCAACCCTGCTTTGACATAAATCAAAAAAGGCTTAAAAGACTACTCAGCCAGAGCCCTAAACTAATAAAAAAAAAACAAAAAATATTGAGGTTAGATTGATTTGATTATAATTTATTATTTTTCCAAAAGATAGATTTACTGTATTATCAGTAATTTGTAACACAATTTTCATGCAAAATGAAGGTTTGTGTTTAACATGTGACTGTGGAATTGATTTCACGCATGATATTTGTTGCAGCATTTAGTTACAAGTGCTACGTGTATTGCTTGTTTGTTTCGTATGATAATACATTAAAACTACTAGAAGTTTTAGTGCAAAATAAATATCTAAGTTACCACAGTTTGTGCAAAGATGATACGATTGTGTTAGTATTTCGTTTTCCCCAACTATTATAGCATATTTGAACGTGGAAGTTACGTTTTATCGTAGAAGATACCTGATCAGAAACTGGCGGCATTTTCCACCGGTCTGATGGGGACCCGCGGGCTTTCCAAGAAGGAGCTCGAGGAACTGAAGAAGAAGGAGGAAGAGGAAGCCGCTGCACACGTAAGCTACTCTTAAAAGTTTCTAATATTCAATTTCTAAGACTCAGTTTTCCAGATATAATAGTAAAACAGTGGACTTTCAAAGGATATAGGTACAGTGATTGGAAAACCTTCCTCTAAAAATCTCGGATTGGAATTTCCCTTTTTATTCAAATTCCAAAATATCCATACTCAGTAGGTAACATAGTTGCACTTTTAATTGTTATTTTTTACATAACAAACATACAATAAGAAAATTTACAAAATAGGTACGTACTGTACAAAAGTATAAAAGCAATAAGAACAAAGTTGTATTCCTTATTTGCTGCAGCTACTAGTGTAGAAACTGTGAAGTTATATTATAAAAAGTTAAACAAATTTTTTTTCCTGGCTAAATTTGAAATCAGTATCTTTTTTTTTCTTTTTACTATGAGTAGATTTGTTATGAGCAAAGTGTCAGGTAGAATGTGTCCTCCAGTGAAAATAGCTACTCATAATTAGCTAAGCTATGACCACTGATTTTTCTGAATGCTGTAGTGTCTTTTCAGTCTAAACAAAGTTAAACAAATATGAAAATAATGTACGCCAATTTACCCTGTCTGCATTTCTGCAACACTTAGTACGCTTTTACATGTGATATTTAAGTATTTTTTGTGAGAAGAGTTTAAAAAATGTTCTACTGTGTACCAGTCATCATCACCAGCCCATTAACGTCCCCACTGCTGGGGCACGGGCCTTCCCTATGGATGGATAGGGAGATCGGGCCTTAAACCACCACGCGGGCCCAATGCGGATTGGTGGTTATTAACGACTGCTAATGCAGCCGGGACCAACGGCTTAACGTGCCTTCCGAAGCACGGAGGAGCTCGAGATGAAAACATTTTTTTTGTGGTCACCCATCCTATGACCGGCCTTTGCGAAAGTTGCTTAACTTCAACAATCGCAGACCGAGCGCGTTTACCGCTGCGCCACCGAGCTCCTCAACCTGTCCTCCTGGCTTAATATGCTCCTCCAGGCCTGTGTACCAGTAAATAATAATAATAGAAAAGTTATAATTTCATTCTTGCATATTTTTTTAGGTGTTCAAAGAGTTTGTGGAGACTTTCCAAGAGGTCCCGAGTACAACTTCCAAGGTTTGGGTGAAAGCCGGCACTTACGATGCAGGTGCCAGAAGTAAGTTTGGTGAAAGGAGTTTTTATTTTATTTTAATATTTCATATTGCTGCTTTTAACATTACTAAAGGTAATACCGACATATCAGATGCATTTGGAACAAGTGAAAGTTGCCTATATCTGTTGTCTGTTATAAAGCAAATTTTCTGTACTTAAGTTGGGTGATTATCACACTTCATACCCTCTCCAGTTGATTGAGGGGAGGTGTGTGCCCAGCAGTGGGACATATACATATAGGCTATTTGGGTTATGTAATTATCATGTTATTCATGGTCAGAGCTCGCGACACGGATTTAACATCGCGCATGGCGCAAAGTTCATCGAAGAATTTGAGCAAAAGCTGTACGAGTACTAACATGTATACACTTTGAAACCATGTCACATTAACTTCTGTGACAATTAAACTGTAAGTCTCATTAACCTCTCATCTGCCGAGATACCAGACACAATAGATTTTACATTGTGTCTGGTCGAGATCCGCGTTCCGGCAGATGAGAGGTTAAGTGTCAAATATGATAGTGCAACAGGGTCCTAAAGTGGGTACCTACATGTTATTGCTAATGACTGTACATACCATTTATTATTATCTATAAGGTCTTAAGGCCCAAAGTCCTTTTAAAATCCAAATCCCATTGTTTAACTATTGTGTCTGGAAATCCGGGCCTTACGAGGATATAGATAGCATTTACTGTGTCTATTGGTGGATGGTGTCGATGCTTTCGATATACTTGGGTCTGGTTTATAGAGACATGGAAAGTCAAGGAACCGATACTAAATACTATGATCATTTAAAATTTTCAACCCTACGACATCTATCTGCTGTAGATAGTATTTGCTGCGTCTATTGGTCGAAGCCCTCATTATTATTCGCGCACTTCGCGGCGCGGTCCCTGTGCAGACCTCTGCTATTTCTACTTATAAATAGCACAACATAACACAAGCTCACGACTATAGTCTTTTTTTTACCTTAATGTTACCTATTTGACATATATAACTTTCTAATGTTTGAATTGAAAAGACATTTTATTCCAATATATTGTTAATTTTCTATTTTTATTATATTGAATGCTATTGTAATTTATTTATTCATTTTATTTGTAATTTAATAATCTATTATGTTTTAAATTCGTATACCGAAAGGTGCGACATAGTGCGACATTATATTATATTGTAACAACCCTTTTACCTATCTTGAAGAATAAATGAATTTGAATTAGTCCAATTGGGGTAGTCGAAGGTACCATCGCAAAACAAACTACGTATAGGTCCCGGCAAACTTCTTGAGCATCGACCTTGACTGCGCACAACCGAATTTTAGATCACTTTGGTGGTGCGGTACGGGGCGCGGGGGTGGGTGAGTCCCGCATTGACCGGCTATTGGTAGATCAGTCGATACTTCCCCCGCGCACAGTGTCTTCGTCCCTTTGACTCCTGAATACACTTGCATGCAGTGAAACTGTCACATTTTTGTGATTGCTCTTTTGTTGGATTTTTTTGTTATTGCTCATTTTTTTAAGTTTAAGAATTAGTTACTAGCACGAGGTCTATGTCTACAGATCCAAAACCTAGCACTAGCTCTGGTATTGCTGGTTTCAACCTCATGGAAGGAATATTATACTTACCTGACGATTAGTTTTTTATTAAATATAATAATATAATATAAGTTTTAATAAACTATAATAATATAAGTTTAGTTTTATTTACATAATTAAATAATATAATAATTAGTTTTTTTTTAATGAAGTTAAGAAAATAATCAAAAGTTCATTTTTTTTGCTCGGAAGTGTACGTGCGCGAACTTTCCCCACTACGACACTCGATGCTCAAGAAGTTTGCCGGGAGTTATACCTACACCTCTCCGATCTTTCTGTTAGACCAATGTGATAGCTGGTGAGCCATATAGCGTTTAAGATAAATTAATAACTCATTGCTCCAAGTCCGGTACCGCGGTTTGAGTCGGTGCTCCCCGTTAGAGAAGCAAGCCAGTGATAAAAAATAAAAAACAATTTCACTCTTTTTACAGAGGAAGACACCTCAGAAAGAGGTAAACTGTACAAGCCTATATCCAAACTGGATGACAAGCGAGGCATCACTGAGGCGGAGGTGGTCCGCAGCCTGGCTCAGAAGTCGGAGCCCTCGCTGCGGCCTGGTGCTCGTAACAAGCTCACCAAAGACAAGAAGAAAAGTAACCTGGAGTTGTTTAAGGAGGAGCTGAGACAGTAAGTCAATTGTCACAGTTGATTGTCAAAAAGATAACATACCGGGTCACACAAGATAACATATCGACGGGGAAGAAGCAAATACTCCTATCTTACACAGACCTAACTGTAAGATAGGAGTATTTGCTTCTTCCCCGTCGATATGTGAAATATTCCTATTTTAATTTTGCATAACAGTATCTGCATTACTATAAATCTGCATAACTTTGATTCGAATAACATATAACATACATAACCAAATAGCAATATCATACATCAATGTACATAACAATTAAAAAGTAAATGAGGCTTAGATACTAACCTTACTATTCAATTTGTTGTTGAATGACATTGACGAAATTGGAGATGTCCTTAGAAAAGGTTTAGGACAATCTACTCTGAACCAGCGTACGAAACGATTGATGAATGTGGAGAAAGCAAGAGAAGTGTGCCAGGATCGTAGCAAATGGAATTCCATATTCCGGTGGGAAATAGGCGAGTTTTCACGTATGTATTGTATATTGTCAGGCCTTATATACATTGCTACTTTCCAGGATCCAAGAAGAGCGTTCTGAGCGTCATAAGTACAAGAATGTGCTCCGCGAGCGAGGTACTGTAGGCGTGGAGTTGGCCTTGGACGTCATCCCGGACATCGGCTCGTACGACACCGGGGACCCTAACACCACCAACCTGTACCTTGGCAACCTTAATCCTAAGGTATTACTGTCATCAAAATTTTTTGATTCTGCTCCGCACCCCCCAATCCCCTGGTAGTTGCGGCTTCCGAATACATTCCGCTTAGGGACGGTACTGAAACGTATCGGCGTCCGAAAGACGTAATATACGATCCCGACGACCCTATTACTCTAGCCATAGAGGCAGCCAATCAGCTCGCGACACCAAACACTTCAGGACCCCGATACCGACCCCGCCGCCGTGGTCGACGATTTCCGTCATTCAGCGCTTATCGCTAGCGCGACCCACTAGGGTCGATTGATTCTTTCAAATATTTTTCCTCGCAGACGACGCCCTGAGCCGAGGTTCGCGCCCAACTGGGCACCCTCAGGCCTGTTGTCTTAAACACACTGGCGAGCAGGAGAATGAAACGCCATCAAACCGACAACAATCCACCAGTCGGAGACTTCTCCTGCAGAGTGTGTGGTAGAGTTTGCCGCTCTAGGATTGGCTTGCACAGCCATGAAAGAAAGTGCATTTCTTCGAGGCAATGACGTCATAAATCGTCTGAAACAGGCGTATACGCCAATGATGATGACCGAATACTGAGAGGGTGAATCAGCTCATGATTCTGAGTTAATATCAAGTGGAATTATCTGTACAGAGTACGAAATTGAAAGTAATCTGACTGGACCTGTCAAATCTTCAGGTTAGGTAAATGGACCCTGTAAAATCGGGATAAAGCTAGGGAGATGAGTACGGAATTGACAGTAATCTAACTCAAAAAAAGCATTCAATTTTGCGACGGAAAATTCTACTTGCTATGAACTTAGAATCCCTCCGGACTCGTGGTCACACCAGGTTGTCACACCAGTATGACAAACAGGAATTTTATTCTTGTTTGTCACACCGCTAACAATACAACACCTTTTATCACACCATTGTTAGTGCGGAGAATATCCCTATGATAAAAAATATATCGATATTTGCCATAAGGCATTAATGCATTATATTTGTGCAAAGAGATTAATTATGTTTAATAGCGCATTCTTTTTGTTTATTCCTATCTTCTATCACTGGCGATCTAATGGATTTTTCCATAATTACCAGATTTTTTTTTGTTTTGATAATAAGTTATATTATCGCATTAACTACTTAGCCGGACAAATGGGGAGCGCTGAAGGCTCTAACCCGGTACAACATTTAAGACAACAGGCCTGAGGGTGCCCAATTGGGCGCGAACCTCGGCTCAAGGCGTCGTCTGAGAGGAAAAATGTTTGAAAGAATTAATCGACCGTAGTGGGTCGATAATAATAAGTGGAGTGGGTAAATAAAATCAATTTTAATTTATACGCCGATAAACACAGCACTACTTATAATGTCAAGTCAGGATAAAAGGTGTTGTATTGTTAGCGGTGTGACAAACAAGAAAAAAATTCCTGTTTGTCATACTGGTGTGACAACCTGGTGTGACCACGAGTCCGGAGGGCTTAGAATCATGAACTGAATGATCCCCTTAGTAATCAGTACGGTGTCACGAACACTATGTATTAAATTTAGTTTTACAGTTGTAAAACAAGCTCATCTGTTTCCTTCACTTATCGTATGTGAAGGAGGGCGCTATTTTCAGTTGAGAAGTCATATCATAACATCACTAAAGCGATGGGGCTTAGTTCATTCTCATTACTTAGTTTTATTTCAGTGATTCCGGCTAATGCCATGTGCGGCCTATTTAGAATAAATCACTTAAAAAAATAAATTCGCGGTTGCTCAATTTGACGTTGGTCTAACAGAAAGCTCTGTGAGCAGTGGGTACTTAGTTCATCTTGCGATGATGTACCTTTGTCATGAGTTTATGTCATGTTATGCTCATATTTTTTTCTTAACGCAGTCACTATCGCCAGCTTCTTATAGCACTTGTAACTTTCGCAGATAACAGAACAACAGCTGATGGAGATATTCGGTCGTTACGGTCCGCTGGCAAGTATCAAGATCATGTGGCCGCGGTCGGACGAGGAAAAGGCGCGCGGGCGCAACTGCGGCTTCGTGGCTTTTATGTCGCGGAAGGATGGGGAACGAGCATTGAGGTGTATCAATGGTATGACACTCTATATGGCTATAATTAAAAATAAAATAAAATAATGAGTGTTACTTACATCTAAGTATTATGGGTTCCATTTTTGAACTTTTTTTTTACTTTGAATTCATATTTGGATCATAGAAAATTGATGGTAATAGGCTCGTTCCACGCTCGTCCCCTATTACATGAGACTTAAATAGACTATAATTACTTTTTAAATTTTTTATTTGACCTGAGGGCTTAAAATAGTCATATCCAAGCAATTCATCTAAAACGGCATATTGATATTTGACATTCGCTTATAACAAAAGTAACTGTGCAATGTCAACAAATGTCAAATAGCAATATTAATACTTCACGGCAAATTAAAAAAAAACGGTTTCTCTATAACGATAGTGTACCGCCAAATCTGATGTTGCAACATGTAATATTTTCCCGTAGGCAAGGAGATAATGAACTACGAGATGAAGCTGGGGTGGGGTAAGGCGGTGGTGATCCCGCCGGTGCCCATCTACATCCCCCCGGCGCTGCAGCAGCCGTGCCAGCCGCCGCCGCACACCGGCCTGCCCTTCAACGCGCAGCCGCCCAAACACCTCGCCAACAAGGTCACGAGATAATATAAATCCCTACATAATTACTCAACCTTGGGGGTATTTGGAGCTGAACTCCACCACGAAATAGAGATGAATAGACCGATCCCGGAGTCGGCGCGCCGATCACGTGGTCGCACCCCAGACACTCCGCACTGTGGACATTGACCAGTCATTATTCAGAATGACCCATGGAGAATGACCGGTCACTACCGACATTGACCAGTCATTCTGCATAATGACCGGTCCCTATAGAGAATGACCGGTCACTATGGACATTGTCCAGTCATTATGCAGAATGACCGGTCATTATGCAGAGTGACAGGCCATTGTGGAGAATGACCGGTCACTACCGACATTGACCGGTCATAGTGGAGAATAATCGCTCATTACCGAGATTGACCAGTCATTATGCAGAATGACCGGTCATTGTGGAGAATAATCGCTCATTACCGACATTGTCTAGTCATTATGCAGAATGACCGGTCATTGTGGAGAATGACCGTTCCCTATAGAGAATGACCGGTCACTACCGACATTGACCGGCGATACAGAATGACCGGTCACTACTTACATTGACCAGTCATTAAACAGAATGACCGGTCAATACGGACATAGACCAGTCACTAAGGCCATTGACCAGTCACTTTCGGTCGGGTTATATGCCTATTGTAACAGTTTGAGTCGAAGAACTTGAGTCGATGTTTTCTCCACCAGTGTGTAATATATCTATAATATTTTGGTTTCAGATTCCTCGAGTTAGACCTGGAGAATACTATCCAAGTGATCCTGATGACAAAAAGGCTTACGAACAGGTTTGTTATGAGACCTCAAACAAGTTTTCGGAATGTGCTTTCTTTTTTTAAAAAAAGGGACAGGAAAATCCATTACCCGCGTGCTGAGTTCGGGAAGAAAAAATGTATTGAAATCTATAAGCCTAGTATTTACTTTTAATTTTTTCGAGAACATCGGTAGAAACTTAATTTCATCATCCCCCTAGCATTATGTCGTTTTTCATAGGGTCCGCTTACCTAACCTGAAGCTTTGACAGGTTCGGTTTTTTACAGAACTCGGTAGATTTAAAAATACAAAATGCCAAATGTCTAAAAGATTTTATATCCAAGTTCGCAAAATGTTACTGGTGTGGCATGGCTTTTTCCAGCTAGTTACATAATATGTAATTTAAATTTTTGACGTTCAAAAAGCGCTAACTTTGTAAGCCAATTTTGAAAAATAAATATTTTGGAATTTTTGAATTTTTTGTGACAGAAAATTCCACTCTATATTAACTTAGAATAATGGGCCCAAGCATCCCCCTCAGTATTGTTACGATGTCACTAACACCTGTATGTTTAGACAAATGTTTGTTTAAAAGATTTCATTCTTATCCTTTCAGATTCTATCACAATCAATCGTCAAAGTCGTGGTGCCTACAGAAAGGTAAGTCAGCCATAACATATAAAAACACACATACATCACATAAGAATCTAGTGGATACGTCAATCGATACATAATATAAAGAGAAGAGGCTGATCTCGAGACATACCCACCGGGGTAAGCAGAGACCAGATATAGGCATAAGCCCTTGCATTATTGTAGTACCAACGGCCTCCGGTGTCCAGTGGTTGAGCGTTGTGCTCATGATACAGAGGATTCGAATCCCGGTGGGGACATATCACAAAAATCACTTTGTGATCCCTAGTTTGATTAGGACATTACAGGCTGATCACCTGATTGTCCGAAAGTAAGATGATCCGTCTTCGGAAGGCACGTTAAACTGTTGGTCCCAGTTACTACTAGTTAGTAGTCGTTACATGAGCCATGTCAGGGGCCTTTGGCGGCTGAATAGTAACCCTGAAACCAGGGTTGATGGGGTTGGTAATCCAGTTCACAACCCACATGATTGCAGTACCAATGCTGCCTTAGTTTGCTCTGATAAAAAAGGGAAATTTGTTTATTAACTCTTTTGAGGGCATTGGCCACGCGTTACCTCTCATTTATCTCTCGTCGGATTTATCTAGGATCGGGACAACGGCTATAAAAGTTCTCTCCATCATGTTGTACTGTAAACTATTATGCTACTATGCTATTCCCAGGAACATACTAATGCTGATCCACCGCATGGTTGAGTTCGTGATCCGCGAGGGTCCTATGTTCGAAGCCATCATCATGAACAAGGAGATGAACAACCCCTTCTTCCGGTTCCTGTTCGAGAACCAGTCGCCCGCGCATATATACTACAGGTACATGCAAAACATAAATAACCTATATACGCCCTGCTGCTGGGCACAGGCCTCCCCTCAACCAACCGGATCTGGTCGCTCTCGCACTGGATTATACAGGGTGTTAGTGACATCGTAACAAAAACTTTGGGGAATGATTCAGATCATGATTCTGAGCTGATATCAAGTGGATTTTTCCGTCATAAAAAATATGGAACTGAAAATAATTAAAAAAGAAACAATTAAATTTTTGTTTATTTTCACGGAAAATTCCACTTGATTTGAGTCAGAATCGTGGTCTAAATCATCTCTCTCAGTATTCGTTACGATGCCACTGACAAACACCCTGTATAGTCATGAAGAAAAGTACTTCCTAGGCACTGTATAAATCATCTAGAAAAGATGTATGAAACTTGATGAATATTTTGTATTTTTTCAGATGGAAATTATTCTCGATGCTACAAGGTGACTCTCCAAAGCAATGGCAGCTGAACGACTTCCGCATGTTTACTGGTGGGTCCGTGTGGCGGCCGCCGGTCATGAACCTGTATACCGCCGGCATGCCTGACGAGCTGGTGGACGAGGATGACACCAAGGACAACATTCGAGGGACGCTGTCTAACAAGTCAGTTTTTTTTATATCCTGGATTGTCTGCCGGGCAAAGGCCTGCCCTTTTGAGCTTCCACTTTTCCCTGTCCTGGGCGATCTCTCTTCATTCCCTATCAAACGCGCCTTGGGGAGTTAAAAAGGCCACATGGTAGCAATTCATCCAAAAAGCAATATTGCTATTTAGTGACAATAAATGTCAAAAAGCAATATCGCTTCTTTAAATGAATATCTTCGATGTGGTCGTTTTACCCCCTCAGGTCGTATCCCCGTTGCTTCCTGGGTTTGCAAGTTTAGCACATATCAGGACGGGGCCTGGAGGGCCTCGCCCTTGCATAGCATTGTTACTCCGACTCGTCCCAGCGAGTTTCCAACTGCTCATGCAACATGCTTCTTCTGGAGTAAAGTTCCGTTGGTTATGTTGTTCTCTTGATCAGATGTCCTGTATGAGATAAAATTGCAATCGCTAACCATGATCCCCTCCCCTCTTAGCCCCCCTTCCCGATCCGTCTATGCCATGATGGCTACCGATTTGAATTTGGAATCGACGTTAGGAATACTCTGCGTGGCGACATATACGTGTTTATTTCGTATTGTATACCAGTGTACATTTCATTTACAGCCAACGCGACCGGCTAGAGGAGCTGATCCGTGGCCTGACACCGTCGAGAACAAGCGTCGGCGAGGTGATGGCGTGGTGTTTGGAGCACGCCGAGGCGGCAGGAGAGGTACGTTGTGTATATCTATTTTTTTATAATAGTACACATTTCACCGTAATCTCATCTGAACATGTGGTCTGAAAGTTGCATTACCGTAGCACGCTACAGCCGACAAAGGCACATTGAAGGAATTCACCTAAAAAGCAATACTCTTTGACATTTGTTGACATTGCGCACTTACTTTTGTATGCGCTGTCAACCACGCTGCTCCACTGCAAGTTCGTGGAGGAGTTTTTTACCACTTACTAACTACACCTGTAGATTTGACAGGTCCGGTTTTTTACAGAAACGACGGTCAAACAGCCATGAACTTCCAACCCGCGAAGGGAAAATCAGCCCAATACAAGTCACATATCTCCGAAACGCATTTCTCGGGAATGTGGGTTTCCGCACGATGTTTTCCTTCACCGCTGAACACGTGATAAACGTTTAAGATCCAATTATGAATTCGAAAAGGGATTCGAAAATCATTGGGTTAGGCCCGTGTTGGGATTGTAACCCTAAATAAAAAAATGCGAAAATCTAAAGATCCTGCTGAAAAGTCTGCTGTAAATAATCGATGAGTATTGCGTGGGTGCAGGTGGCCGCGTGCCTGACGGAGGCGCTGACGGGCGCGGACACGGCGCCGGCGCGGCGCGTGGCGCGGCTCTACCTGCTGTCCGACATCCTGCACAACGCCGGCGCCAAGCTCACCAACGCCAGCGCCTACCGCAGCGCGTGAGACACTTTTTACTACACCCCGCACACCCCGGACTCTTCATACAAAACACCTCGTTTTACACATACACTAAATATTGATGATTTCGCACGCGCTCATTTGTGTGTGTGACGTCTGACGCCCATACGATTCAAGACTAAAGAAAGACCGAGGGGGTGAGGTAGACGTAGCTCACCCGCTGGTGGGGAGCGGAGAGTTGTCGTTCTATACGTAATAGTATTCCTTATTCTATGATACTAGATAAATAGCCTATATACGTACCAATGCTGGGCACAGACCTCCCCTCGATCAACTGGACAGAATCAAGCTGCGGCTCGGTGGAGGTGTTTGGGCTAGTAGCTTGGGACCAACGACTTCCGAAACACGGAATCATCTTATATTTTCGGACAATAAGGTGATTCAGCCTCAATGTTCTATCCATCAAAGATCAGTCTCAGAAAGTGATTTCCACAATGTCCCCATCGGGAATCAAATTTGGATCTGCAAATCGTGAGTCCAACGCTCCGACCATGAAGGAAGTCACGTGAAACTACGTACCTACATACATAAACTCATCTGCTTCGTTCTGGGCACATTCTTGCTTCCTACGCATTGATCAATCGCTTCATATACGCGTGCACTACAATTAATATGCTACTTGACTAAATTATTTTTTTATGAAACCTCAATAGGGTTAATGAGTTACAACATTACCAAAGAGTATGGTCAAACGTCTTACTCATTGTTACGCAATTCTTAATTTCAATATATTAAAAAAAACTAAGTATAAAATATGGTAAAATCTGTCTACTATATTAGATAAATAATCTCAATTTTCTTATAATATCGCCATAACCCTCAATACCATTTCATATCAGGTTCCAAAGCCGCCTGGTGGAGATAATGAAGCACTCCCGTCTAGCGTGGACGCGGATGTCGTCACGCCTGCAGCAGGAAGGCTTCCGAGCACGAGTCACCCGCATCCTCCAAGCTTGGGCCGACTGGGCTGTCTACCCCACCGACTTCCTCCACCGGATCAACCATGTCTTCTTAGGACAGGAGACGGTTAGTCATGGTTTTGAGCTTATTACTTCTATTTGCTATCCTATTATATTGTTCGAAACGGGCCTCAATTGTCTTACCAAAACTTACCAAAGTTACCAAGAACCAACACCTCAAAACTTACCAAGAGCTTCAAAAACGTTTGGTAATTGATAACCTAACCTAATCAAAGTTGTGTTCGCTTGTCGGCCTGCCGTACTTTGAATCATATACATATATCTTTGAGCTACAAACGCATACGAAGCTTTGCTTTCCTTGAGTTTTTGGACCGTCTACTTCCTCCACCGGATGTACCATGTCATCTTGGATTACTCCATTGGGATTATCTGTTAAATGTCAGTACCAAGAAATCATCCGCCTGGTGGAGATAATGAAGCACAAACCGTCTGCAGCAAGAAGGCTCCCGAGCACGATTGCCTAGCAGCATACTATAAACATGGGCCGATTGGGCTTTCTACCCCACCGACTTCCTCCACCGCATCAACCACTTCGCATGGTCCTTCATTATGCGCACTGCTAGGGAGTACAATTCTTTGCCGTCTTCTGTATTTCCGAATGCATATAACCCGGGTGCTTTCAAGGCCAGAGTGAACAGGCACATTCTGGGCGAGTTCGCTCCATCTTAGGCTTCGTCAATGTCTTCGGGCAAGTCTGGGGCCAAGAGCAAACCCATCAAAGGTAAAAAAAAAACCTTTTGTCGTAGGACAGGAGACGATTACTTATGTTTTTAAGTTTATTGCTTCTTGGTTCAAATGGCAACAGGTTTATGGACCACATGTGACCTGCGTGTGCCCCTGCAGCTGAAAGGGAGGATTTATAATACGGCCATAAGATCTGTCGTGCTGTATGGTTCCGAATGTTGGGCGAAAAAGGTGACAGATGAAAAAAGAGTACATGTGGCAGAGATGCAAATGTTAAGATGGATGTTTGGTGTGACCAGAATGGACAAGATTAGTAATGAATATATAAGAGGAAGTCTGAAAGTAGCTCTAGTCACTGAGAAATTAAGGAGCAGGTTAGCATGGGCTTGTAATGAGAAGATTACAAATACAAGCGCCGTGTTAGCGCCTCGTCACGCCATGTCGAAGGCTCAATTCCCTTGGCGGGCGTTTTCTTTAATAGTGTAAAACAACTGAATGCTTCATTATTTCCTCCACAGGAGTCCCCACCACATGCTCCCCTAGGCGGGTCCCGACCTGCGTCCCCCGCAGGGTCCACCGCATCATCCGGCTCGTGGGAGGGCGGAGGTGCCGCCGGCCCACTCGACGGGGCCGCGCTGCGGAGATTGGCTGCTAGCAGACATGTCGAGGACGACATTGATGGCGTACCTAGTGAGTATATACCCCTTTAAAGTATCCGTACTCTCAGGCCTTCCTTTTCCAACTGAACCGCTTATACCGCATAAAAATAAATAAAAAAAGATGTATGGCGAGAGATTGCTCAGGATAGGAAGAAGGGGGAGTTCAGAGGGAAGGCATTTACCCAAGAGAGGTACAACCCAGGCTAGTAAAAAAATACTAATCACAATGCTTTGTATTTCAGTGGAAGAAGACATAGACGGCATCCCGATGGAGGCCTCGGCGGAGGCGGAGGCGGGCCCGGCGGGCGCGGGGGCCGGGGCGGGGGCGGGGGCGGCGGGCCCCGCGGCCGCGGGCTTCGTGCCGTCCCGCTGGGAGCGCGTGGAGGCGGGCGCCGCGCCGCCGCCGCGCGCGCCCACGCCGCCGCCGCCGCCGCGCCCCGACCTCGACACCAGGTAAGACGCTGCTGGTGGACTTTCATACTTCCTGACCAATACCATACAATAAGGAATAATAACTACGTACAAAATGGCAACTCTTCGCTCCCCACCAGCGACTGAGTTTACCACACCCCCAACTGGCTGCTTTTCTTTTTCGTAACTCATCCTTCAGACGGGATACTCCACGTTCCTCCACATTTTATAGTAATTTATCACGAATTTTAGCTGGACAGTGTGGAGAACTGTCAAAATTTAGGAACTCGCAGCAGTGCTGCCGCCTACATTTGAGCTTAGTCCAGATGGCCGTAAGCCGTCAAGAGAGCGAGAGAGCCACTCGGGCTCTTAAATGAATGACGCTGCCATTGTTCCAGCAGCGAGGAGCAGTCCCTGAAGCGCTCCGTGCTGCGCGACATCGAGGTGCGCGTGCTGAAGTACGCGGACGAGCTGGAGGCGGGCGTGCGCGCGCGCAGGCCCGGCCTGCAGCCCGCGCAGCAGATACACCACTACCGCAGGAAGCTCATCAAGAAGGTGCGCGCTGGAGACACCTGCAATCTGTTATTGAAATTCGCTTTGTATTGTCATTTTCACATAACGCACATCTCATTCGCTTAAAACTGAGAAGCTGCAGTTCTCACAACCTTCTGCAGCTTCTCATCCTGTGTCAGGGATATTAATATGGCTATGTGTTTTCCCGACTACGACGAAGCAAAAGGGAGGGTTATGTGTGTTTATACGTCTGTTCCCTCCTAACTTCTAAACCACTTATCAGAATTTAACAAATGAGGCGTCACTAGAAGCGTCTTGATTGTCCTATGGTTATAGGCTATGTGACGTCACGCTAAATTCAATGTGGCGCCCTCTGGAAGACATAAACGGAAGTTTTTTTTTTCTATGGTATTGTGTTAGGTATCAAATCAAAGGGCTTAATTTGCACGTTCCAAATATGAACATATTATTAGCTTTGGTCCGCGGGTTTGCTTGTTCCTTAGTATTGTAGTCATAGTACGAGACTAAAAAGTAACAAACCCTACGCCTTTGACCGATGGGGGGCCATTTGGGGTTATAATTGTCACGGATTTAATAGGCCTTCAATACCTTATGTTACAGGCGGTCAAAGAAGCTAAGGAGGCGGCAGTGGAAGCGCGGGAATCTCCCGACCTGCGCCGGCGCACGCCGGAGAACGACGACGAATACTCCACGTAAGTTTAGCGTTTTTAACATTGTGTGTTATTGATTAATACTATCTCAATCTACACATACTTATGTATTTAAAATATATAGATCTTAACCGTATGTATATTTATTGAGGTATATATTAAAAACTTGTATTCTAAGATGTTCTCTCGACTCGACTCTTCTTCCACTCGACTCGGCCTGAGCGGAGTTTTTTTGGTATATTAAGTTGGCATTACTCACTGGAGTCTAGCATGTCATACTGCCAACAAAATAATACGAAAATAATGACGTCATGTCCCACTGGAGTAAACTAGAGTTAAGGTTGAGGCGACGTGTAAGATTACCAATTTTCAGCTGAGTTGGAGGTCTTTCGTCTTTAAGGTCGCCTTAACTGAGAACAGAGTCGAGGATGATTCCAATTCCAAGTAACATTCTAGAATACGAGTTGTTTTCTCAATAGTCAGATAGCGTCTATTCGTAAGTAAAATTATGCTATAATATAATTTATATAAATTATCCCTAAGAGTAATTAAATAATGATTCTGTCTGATATACAAATTTGGTTCACAACTTCATCTTCGTCTTGGCGTCATAAACGTTATTTTTAATTTGTTTTCTTGTAATTGGATATGTTTTTTCTTATCATCAATCGTGAAAGCTAAAGAGTGTCGACATCACTTTTTTATTTTTTATCATTTTTTATATTATTTTCTAACTCATATAAATTTTAATGCACATCCTACTATAATTATAAGTAGCGATTAAGATTATTAGGATATGCGAAAGCGTTATGCGTATAACTCTATTCCAAGGTATATTATAGTTAACATAGAAGCATAATTTATTGTAGATCATCATCAAAGAAGTCAAAGAAATCCCGAGAGCCGTCCCTGTCACCGCCACCGAAAAGATCTCGACATAGGTAAGATTTAACAGGGTGTCCACTGTTCGAGACTGAATAAAGGGTGTTAGTCACACCGTGCCAAAAAAGAACGTCCACCTGATTGTACTAAAAACAATGGCGGGTGTTTTTCTTTGTTGGAAATGGTTAACCTTTTATGTGCCGAGGTACCAGACACAATAATTTTTATATAAATAAATAAACAATACAATAAATTGTATATTGTGTCTGGTCGAGATTTGCGCTCCGGCATTCGAAAGGTAATTAGAATTTTGAGTATTTTCTGCGCCGCAATTGGGTCGTGTTTTGATTAGGTACTAAATCAAGACTAACGATAAACATTTTCTTTTTACTAATTAACTTATTTATGAATTGTAATTAAGAAAAACTTAATAATAAGTCCGACATTTTATCACGTTTTTCTACGACGTCACTGTGTGGTTTTTTATACAGATTCAATAGTAATTTCATGTTTTGAAGTTTTTAGTAAAAAGTAACTGATTTGACTAGTTAGAAACTAGCCTATTTAAATCGAACAACGCGAAAAGTCGTTACACTACGTATACGTAGCGCCTATTCGTGTTGCTCGATTTATATTGATGGGTTTAATAAATAAATAAAATAAATTTTATCGAGGGAGGCCTATGCCCAGCAGTGTTCGTCGTACGGATGATGATGATGATGAAATTTTATTACGGGTAACTTGGACCCAGGATGTTGGTAACAATGATTTCTTACTCGCTAATATTAGTATTACACAGATACACAATAAAAATATGACATTTATTTACTGCTCCTGTACAAGCGACTCATGGAACAATGAGTCATTTACAGACAGTCCAGCCTACTTACAATCATGCTCAGGATACTGTTGGGGCTGGCGCTGATCCTACGAGTCAGTGATGTGCATCGTTTACGCATTGTGGTGTAGAAGAAGTTAATAATTTAATTTTATCATTTTATATTTTTGTAATTTATACCGATTGACACTAGCGAGGTTTTGTTATCAAAAATTACATCCGAGTGTAGTTTTACATAAAAGGCGCTTACACAGCTTTTACTTTAAGGCGACGATTTTGAGCTTCTTTTACTTTCCAGAATGTGGACACCCTATTTATAATATTCACTAACATTCGCATACATGTGTTTAATGTAAACGCTGTAAAATTAATTACTAACATTTCTGTACTTTCGGTTAAATCTGACCTTTGTCGACTGTTGATAAAATCGTACGGTATTAAGGTTTAGATATAAAATACCCTTTAAAGCCGAGCATGATTAAAAGCGAGATAGCTCTCGTCACTCTTGTACAGTTGTCGTAGTTATGTCCTAATCTTTCTTCTCAGCGAACGCAAATCGAGATCGCGATCCCGATCGCGCGAGAGAGAAAGGGAACGCGAGAGATCGCGGGAACGTGAGAGGGAAAGAGAGAGGGAGAGGGAGCGCGAAAGAGAAAGAGACAGGAGACGCCGCTCGCCCGCCACCCCGCCGCACCATCACCGCAAACACAAGCACGCCAAATACAAGTACTGATTGTCTAGTTGTAATTAATATATAAGGAGTAAATTAAACGCTTTTTTTGTATATAAAACCTGTTTTATTTTATTATATTAATCCCATGCTCATGGAAATACCGTTTCCTGGTATACTGAGACAGCAAAGAGAAATTGAAAAGAATTTTTCTGTATCCTACTATTCAGCTTCACCCACGTATCCAATTGTGCGAATTATTCCCAGTAGTCCTCTCACTAGTGTTTTATTTAACCTAACCGTTTTTAAATCTAACCTAATCCTTTTTAAATCTAACCTAATCCTTTTTAAATCTAACCTAATCCTTTTTAAATCTAACCTAATCCTTTTTAAATCTAACCTAATCATTTTTAAGTCTAACCTAACCCTTTTTAAATCTAACCTAACCCTTTTTAAATCTAACCTAACCCTTTTTAAATCTAACCTAACCCTTTTTAAATCTAACCTAACCCTTTTTAAATATAACCTAACCCTTTTTAAATCTAACCTAACCCTTTTTGAATCTAACCTAACCGTTTTTAAATATAACCTACCCCTTTTTAAATCTAACATAACCGATTTAAAATCTAACCTAACCCTTTTTTATCTAACCCACACTTTTTGGATCTAACCTAACCTTTTTTATCAAGCCTAACCCATAAATCTATCTAAGGTAAAGGGTTAGGTTAGATCAAGAAATGGGTTAGGTTAGATTTAAAAAGGGTCAGTTTAGATTTAAAAAAGGTTAGGTTAGATTAAAAAACGGTTAGGTTAGATTAAAAAACGGTTAGGTTAGATAAAAAACGGTTAGGTTAGATTCAAAGACGGTTAGGTTAGATTCAAAAACGGTTAGGTTAGATTAAAAAACGGTTAGGTTGGATTCAAAAACGGTTAGGTTAGATTAAAAAACGGTTAGGTTGGATTCAAAAACGGTTAGGTTAGATTCAAAAACGGTTAGGTTAGATTAAAAAACGGTTAGGTTGGATTCAAAAACGGTTAGGTTAGATTAAAAAACGGTTAGGTTGGATTCAAAAACGGTTAGGTTAGATTCAAAAACGGTTAGGTAAGATTCCAAAACGGTTAGGTTAGATTAAAAAAACGGTTAGGTTAGATTCAAAAACTGTTAGGTTAGATAAAAAACGGTTAGGTTAGATTAAAAAAGGGTTAGGTTAGATTAAAAAAGGGTTAGGTTAGATTAAAAAAGGGTTAGGTTAGATTAAAAAAGGGTTAGGTTAGATTAAAAAGGGTTAGGTTAGATTAAAAAGGGTTAGGTTAGATTAAAAAGGGTTAGGTTAGATTCAAAAAGGGTAAGGTTAGATTCAAAAAGGGTAAGGTTAGATTCAAAAAGGGTAAGGTTAGATTCAAAAAAGGTAAGGTTAGATTAAAAAAGGGTAAGGTTAGATAAAAAAGGGTTAAGTTAGATTAAAAAGGGTTAGGTTAGATTCAAAAAGGGTAAGGTTAGATTCAAAAAGGGTAAGGTTAGATTCAAAAAAGGTAAGGTTAGATTCAAAAAGGGTAAGGTTAGATAAAAAAGGGTTAAGTTAGATTATAAAAGAGTTGGGTTAGATAAAAAATGGTTAGGTTTAACAAAAAAGGGTTGGGTTAGATAAAAAAGGGTTAGTTTCTATTAATTATATTTTTGTTCGAAACAGCATTTCATAAATTGAAATGAAACAATATATTCAGTTGTAAATTCATATTTATTAAACAATTCCACAAGAAATCAGTGTAAAAATATTAAAATACTTAAAATTCAATACTAGAGAAAAATAAATTCATTCCTATAGAAATTGAAAGCAATAAAACAATAATTCTGATTTTAATTCAAATAATAAATTTTGAAATAAAACGTTAATCTCATTAATTAGACATTTAAAGAAAAAAGTCTTAGGACAAGCCTTCAAACGCCCTTGTTACATTCGTTCCTACAACCTTTCGTCTTTTAGTACGTTAAAATTGATTAAAAATCTTATTGTAAAGTTATAAGGGATAGTTTACGGTAAACAAAATTGAGTGTCACTAAGGCTTCCTTCACAACGAAAGAGCGTTCACCACAATCTACCCTAAATCTAAGTTCTTCAAATATTTTCCAAACTATTCAGTTTAGCGAGTTAGTAACATGTCTCCCTTTAACTTTACCCTATACAATAAGAAAATCTCCACATAACGACTTTCCTCAAATTCGATCATCATTCAGTATACAGATCTAAGACCCACGGTCTTTATTTAAAATACTAAGAGAGCTACTACCCTTGTTAGAAGTGATTATATTAGTAATTTTCGGTATGAATTTTCACTTTAAATAATGCTGTTTGCAATGCTGTACAAAAATAATTCGCTGTGTAATTTTTGCAAACGTAAATACACTGAAGTAGCATTACTAAAACTTGAAAATGATGACCTAAAGGGTTTTTTTTATCTGTTTGAATGACATTATATAATCAAGAAAATTCATACTCCGTAAAATTACTATTCATTGTGACTTCTACGATACATAAAACTACGACATATGACTAGTTGCTAGGCGTGTTCCCTTACTATAAATGACTTCCCTAGTCCAATACTGGGCAGCTAAGCAAAACATTATTAATAATAACATTTAATAAACATCTGTTAACAAAGCTCTAGCATAGCCTCGTAAGCTTCAAATTAGTATACATTAAAAACCTTGATATATAGAAAAAAATTTCAAAATGAAATGTGGCTCAATTAGCTGCTAACTAAAGCTGAAATAAAAATAAAACTCGTAACATTTCAAGTTGAATGAAAACTATGGTTGCCATTGACAACATTATAAAATTTATTAACACATTAAAATAATTGTTTCACTGATAAAATAATACTGAAGGGGAACACAACACACTCAAAACCATATCGATTAAAACTACAAAAATATACAGAAAAAAAAAAATCAATGCAATTAAATAAAATTAACCATAATTTTACATTTATATTCGACTAAAATTCATAGCCTTAATGTAATTTCTAAAAGTTTTGGGAGACCTACGTGAGAAGATTATAAAATGCTGCCTATTATTTATAATAAAAAAAGAATAAAATACTTCAAACAAAATAAATGTCAAAAGTTACTATTTACGTCCGATTGGCATATTTTGGAAGGGATTTTGGCGCCACAATTACACTTTACCGTAGTTTATTATTTATGGATTTTATTTCCATTTCTTTTATCTAGTTCGTTATTATTTTAGATTATTTTTTTATTTATAATCCTCTCACGTTACGTTGAAATACTTAATGTTATCATAATATTTGGACATAATTTTTAACGTTAAACATTTACACCTATATAAAATCTGCCGACATTAAATATAATGTGATTGATTAATGATTACACCTCTATTCTGCTCGTACCTACCCGTAGTACAGGAATGTACAAAAATATAATTGTTCATTAATCACAGTTTATAATAATAATTATAATTGATGAAATATCCTATTTATGACAAATGTTTTTGGCAGTTATTTTTATAAATAACATAATATAATTTAGTTTCCTAATGGGAGAAAGCCACTTTAGAAAAATATATCAAAGCTGCATTATGATGAGCTATTAGTACGTTGACAGAGATCAGTTCATCGATACAATGACCTATACAATCTGTTTTTTGTAGTTATACCAAAAGATGTATGAGAATCATTAAAAAACGAAACATTACATAATTCCACTACGACTATAAAAAAGGCTAATTAACAACTTAAGTATTTTATATTCAACTGATTGTCCGAAAGTAAGACGATCCCTGTTTCAGTTACTACTTACTGATCTAAGTACGTAGTCGTTAAATGAGTCATGTCAGGGGCTTTTGGCGGCTTAATAGTAACCCTGACACCAGGGTTGATGGGATTGGTAATCAACCTCACAACCCACACGATAGAAGAAGAGTATTTTATATTTAATTTATATGGAAATACTGTCCGAGTGACGTCTGTGCTCTTTCTAAGACCAAAAACATTTGTCATATTTCCCTACGACTCTAAACTGGATAAAAACTGTAAAAATAAGCAAGTTTGTGATGTGGCCACTAACGGACAAAGTGGTTCCATGGTGAACTACGTATTTGTGCGTAAAATTTGGCAATAAGGCATTGGCTTCCGAAGGTAATACATTTTATTCTATCTAAGATGAAATGTTTATAACCAGACACGAGGGAAAACGTCAAAGTTCTAAAATATAGATAGTAAGGGTGGCTAGAGTGGTAGTACTATTAATACAAAACAAAGACTGAAAAAGTATCTAAATTCCACACAAAAATATGGCTCAACGACATAGATCACCATTATATTCGAATTTGGGTCCCAGTCAGAGGTACTAACATCACAAGATGAACTAAGTACCCACATCTCACCGAGCTTTGTTAGGCCAAGGTATCGCCGTCTATAATGGTCGAGCCAAGTGTTAGTGAAAACTGCTCTTAAGATAAATTGATAACTTATTAGTGCAAGTCCGGTAGAGATATAAAAAAGACAATATAAATAAGTATTAAAAATTTACAATAAATCAATAGTAGGTGTGCCTTGCAAGGCGTCACATGTACGATAAGCTGCAAAAGTCCAATCAGTTTCTTGCAAAGTAATAAATTAACTGGTTGCACTTAAGACCTCCTGGTAATAGACGAAAAACACCTACAAAAACATAAATTTTATAATTATGAGAACTAATCATAATAATAATAATCATAATTTCGCTACTGTTTACAAATAATTCGCTGGGCTCAGTGACTGAACTTTAGCTCTTTGATTGTACCTACTAACTAAGTACCACCTTATCTCTGTATTTTGTGTCCATTGTGCTCAATAAAGTATTTTATCTATCTATCTATCACCTTCTGTTTTTGTGGCTTGCAATAATAGAGGAGAGAAAATAAAGCACTAAGTATTAAATTTACGTTTTCTCATAATTTAGTTTAGCCAATCTAAAGCCCTTTTCCCTTGTATCTGAAATTCTAAACAACAACGCGGATTTGAAGCCTAAGCTAAGGCCACCCTCTACTACTTAATACCGTTAATAATACCTACTTTCTGTTCCTTTCATAATTAACAATTATTATCTTTTAAAAGGCCATACTGTTATATCGTACAGTGTTCTTTCTATAAAGTGATAAACTGATATTAGTTCTTATCATCATCATCACTAATTTAAGAGCCACGCTCTTGTCGGTGTAGCATTCTCCATGCTACTTTTTAGAGAAAAATAAGACAGTGGTTTCCCTCTTGCCTTCCGCAGTATCTGACGCGAATGGGACGGCGCCCAGAGTAGTTTATTTCAAAGCCGTACTAGGACTCCTATCCTCCGCCTCTGAATAGTTCTTTTTAGTTCTTATATTAGAGTAATATTGAAGCAGATTTCGTAAACACTCAAATCGCATCAATAGTTTCTTTTCAATTTTCATTTAATATAATAAGTATAGTCTTTACCCTACTAGAAATACAATCGGAAAGAGGATTTAGTCCTTATATTCATAAATTGATTAATATACTCCGCTTTATTATAAAACAAAGACTAACAAGATAAAAAAAGAACAACTCTTTTTTTTTAATACAGAAAAAAGATTACTATGTGTAGTGCCGTTTCTTTCAGCCTCCGGATTAGTTACAGGGGATCCGTTTTATAGCTTTTTTGTGTAGTATTGAACACAGCGCCATCTCGCCTTGATCGATGGAAGGTCCGTGAGCATCGACTTGCTATCGTTGGGCTCCGCAGTCGACGACTTTCCACCAGTAACCGGAAGATGGCGTGTGCCGATATTATACGGAAGGCTATATCTTGGAGTCCCTTGTCAAGTAGCTGCTGAAGAATGTTGGTGTCAATATTTAATACACATCGGGAATTTTCGGTCAGTCTCCTGTCCTTGGATTTGTTAATAAGTTGCATTTTGGGTGTGCGACGGTGGCGTCATCTAACGGACGATTGAGGTTGTACTGGCTTTGTCCGTGACGTAGGCGTTGAATTGGGCGACTTATATAGTCCTGCGCCTGCGAGCTGCCGCATTCCCCAGACAGCGCTCCGCCGAGCGGGTGTGTCCACACCTTCGATTTTTAGTGTGAATTTCGGGTGAGAATTTGTCTTTATAATGCGTTATAGCATTTTAATCGTAATTATCAGTGTCGATATATGTTGTCATTGTTTTTCTTTTAGGCGGTTTATAAGCGTGTGACCGGTGGCCCGCAACTCCGTCGCACGCGCCGCCAAATCTTCGTAAATTTTTATTCTGGTAAGTAAGTTATACATTTCTGTCATCTGTCGTGACTCGTGAGTGTTAGTGTTTGCGGTCAGGATTCTAATGTGCGATTTGTTCCGAATAGGTGTGGTTTTGGTGTCCGTGGCGTGGACACGTTGCTCCGCCATTTTGTCCCAGCGTCGTGGCATCGACGTCATCGTACGTTGGCCGCATACGTGGCTTCTCGACCTCCGACAGGTGAGTCTTTTCATATGATTTTGGGGAGTTAGTTAGGTTGTGCCTCCGCCCCTAGAGGTTTAATTTACCCCTGTGCGTTTTGTCCGCAGGAGGTGTTTTGCGAAGGTGTTTTGTGACGGCTGTTTTACGAAGGCTGTTCTGTTCTATGACGGGTGTTTTGTACAGCTGTTCTGCTACAGCTTATTGGTAGCTGCTCCTAGTCGGCTCGGCTTCCTTCCCGCCGCCGAGGGCAAACGAGCTAGGGAGGTTTTTATAATACCTTTCTTATTTTTTTTTAATAATGCTTAACGAATGACCAGTGGCCTTGAATACCTGGAATGTACCCTTAGGATTTAAAAGTTCCAAATACCTATTTATGTTTTTGTGTAACTTTGGTTCTCTTAGTAATTAATAAATTTAAGTACTTAAACCCATGTCTTACATTTTATTTCTTCATACATCCATTTTTCATCTTCATCATCATCTCTTCATTAAATTTTAAACATTACATGGCGCCCGATTACTGAGGTCTATAGGTTCAGGGTACGCCCCCGGTCTTCGGTCTTTCGCTCGAGGATCGGCTGGTCATTCGTTGTGTATTTTTTTTTTTTGTAACGTGTAAAAAGAACAAATTGTGTGGTGGTGGTGTTTCTTCATTTACCCCCTAGTGAATAAGATTTATCGTATTCATATTGATGTGTGCTTTAAACGAAACAAGTTAATTTACATTTACCTACAAACTATTTTGTATAACTGTGTTTTTAAATTTACATTTGCATTATATATTTCTTTTGCTTTGCATACTTTTAAAGTTTGGACTTTGAACTCGTATAGCATTTAATAACATCACATTGTTAAAAAAAAATTTATACTGCGTTGCAGCTATTTTTCTGTATTATTAAACTTCTTTAATTGTTTCTTAAAATTTTGAGCTTACTTTTTTGTTTTTATCACAAATTTGCTTTTATAAAACAAAACATTATATACCCTACAAAGGTTTTATTTTAATGTAACTTTAAATTTTTAACATTCTTGAGTAAAATTATTATTGTTGCTAGTTTACTGCTTAGCTTTGCTATACAGCTTTTTTCTTCAAAATTTTATGAAACTTGGCGTGAGTTTAGAATTATATTTTTGTTTTATACCCTCAAGGTTTATTTACAATTTGTAAATTCTTTCAAATTATGCAACAATTCATAAAATCATTTCGGCCTAATTTAAATTAAACATTTAACTTGCTGTCTAGTAAAATTATAGTTCTTGGTTGTATAACCACGGCTATACATAAGTACCTACATGCTTGTTATCTGTCTTGCATTCCTTTTGAGCTTATAGCAAATAAACTGGTTTTGTTTTTTTATACGCTCGTTAGTATTACGTGGTACAATCTTTTATTGTTGAGCTATTGTTTGCTAAATAGTTTTGTATTCTATTACCGGATAATTTCTAATCTTTTCAATTGGATTAAATACGATATATAAATAACATTTATACATTGTTAGTTTTACAAATAACTTACTTTTTTACATTTGCATTTTGTTTATTTGCATTTATTTTTACTTTTCACGTAGGTATTTAGTTAATGAAAATATACTTTGATTATTTTTTCTTTAAAACTTAGTACTTAGTTAAATCTTTGTTAAAGTACATTGGTCATTCATTTTTTTTAAACATGGCATTGGAAGAACGTTCAATTAAATTGCATCTATTACGTAAAGATGAAATAGTTTACGAGGTATTATTTCGTGGTGCAGGGCCACCACTTGTACTATACATCTTCACATTTTGAAGGTGTGGGTACACCGGCAGCGTTGGGGAATCACTTAGGTTAGGTTGTCTTTTAGGTTACTTGTTGTAGGAGCCGATTTACTGGTGGACGCGCGGCCGCTGTGGGGCTCGCCGCGTCGCCACTGGCGAATTGTGGCCTATTATATTGTTGACGGTGAACGTGTGGGTATTCCCTAGGTTCCCCACACTGCCACTGTCGACATATCCAGTTATTATTATTATTTTTTTTTATTTTTTTTTCTTCTTTATAACTTTATTCCCGAGCAGCTTGCGGGTGGACGCGCGGCCACACCGGCGGCACGCCGCGCCGCCATCAACAAGTTGGGTCGATTTTTTTATATTTTTTTTTTTTCTCTTTTTTTTGTTTCGCGTTAGGTAGGGATTAGTACCTAATCGTGTGGTTTGTTGATGGTTGGGGTCGAGCACTCACCAATAGTAAGGTGAGGTCACTTCCCCGCCGTTTTAGGATGTTGAGGGAGTGGTAGTTGTGACTGATGGCTGTTGAAGTCATTAGTGTTTATTGATGGTTGGGGTCGAGCACTCGCCAATTGTAAGGTGAGGTCACTTCTCCACCATTTTGAGATGTTGAGGGAGTGGTAGTTGTGACTGATGGCTGTTGAGTCATTAGTGTTTATTGATGGTTGGGTTCGAGCACTCGCCAATTGTAAGGTGAGGTCACTTCTCCACCATTTTGAGATGTCGAGAGAGTGGTAGTTGTGAGTGATGGCTGTTGAAGTCATTAGTGTTTATTGATGGTTGGGGTCGAGCACTCGCCAATTATAAGGTGAGGTCACTTCCCCACCATTTTAAGATGTTGAGGGAGTGGTGGTTGTGACTGATGGCTTTTGAAGTCGTTAGTGTTCGTTGGTGGACGTAGTTATTGCTACGGACACGTATTGTTGTTGTAATGAGTCATTGCGACTTGCTTACCGACATGTTTTTGGTGCTCGTGTGCGCGCTATTGATGCGATTTCTTGGATGCGAACTATTTCTTGGATGCGAAGAATTTCTTGGATGCTATCTGATGTTGTTGTGCTCATGGTGAGCACAGGTGGTTTATGTGCCGTCTCGGCAAGTTTTTAAGTTGTGCGGCCTCTGCCGGCAATGGCATTTTTGCCTTTATTTTTTTTTCTATTCTTTTTAAGTTTTTTTTGTATTTCTAGGATTTTCTTTTTTACTGTTTTTACTGAATGGCATTTTTTGCCTTTATTTATTTTCATTGCTATAGTTTTACTTTTTTATTTTTTTGGATTATTTTTTTTCTTCGACTTTATCTTGAATAGCATTTGTGTCTGTTTTTTTTTTAATTTTTAAAGTTATTTCTCTTTCAAGTTAAACTTGAATATTTTTGTTGAAGTTTGAGTTTTGGTTTGTTTGAGGGATCAGCTGGAGGGCCAGCTGGGATTTCCTCGTTTGTTTTATTTTTTTTAATTATTTTTTTTTTTCACTCGGAAATCCTTTTGGGTGGGGAGGTATTGTAGTGCCGTTTCTTTCAGCCTCCGGATTAGTTACAGGGGATCCGTTTTATAGCTTTTTTGTGTAGTATTGAACACAGCGCCATCTCGCCTTGATCGATGGAAGGTCCGTGAGCATCGACTTGCTATCGTTGGGCTCCGCAGTCGACGACTTTCCACCAGTAACCGGAAGATGGCGTGTGCCGATATTATACGGAAGGCTATATCTTGGAGTCCCTTGTCAAGTAGCTGCTGAAGAATGTTGGTGTCAATATTTAATACACATCGGGAATTTTCGGTCAGTCTCCTGTCCTTGGATTTGTTAATAAGTTGCATTTTGGGTGTGCGACGGTGGCGTCATCTAACGGACGATTGAGGTTGTACTGGCTTTGTCCGTGACGTAGGCGTTGAATTGGGCGACTTATATAGTCCTGCGCCTGCGAGCTGCCGCATTCCCCAGACAGCGCTCCGCCGAGCGGGTGTGTCCACACCTTCGATTTTTAGTGTGAATTTCGGGTGAGAATTTGTCTTTATAATGCGTTATAGCATTTTAATCGTAATTATCAGTGTCGATATATGTTGTCATTGTTTTTCTTTTAGGCGGTTTATAAGCGTGTGACCGGTGGCCCGCAACTCCGTCGCACGCGCCGCCAAATCTTCGTAAATTTTTATTCTGGTAAGTAAGTTATACATTTCTGTCATCTGTCGTGACTCGTGAGTGTTAGTGTTTGCGGTCAGGATTCTAATGTGCGATTTGTTCCGAATAGGTGTGGTTTTGGTGTCCGTGGCGTGGACACGTTGCTCCGCCATTTTGTCCCAGCGTCGTGGCATCGACGTCATCGTACGTTGGCCGCATACGTGGCTTCTCGACCTCCGACAGGTGAGTCTTTTCATATGATTTTGGGGAGTTAGTTAGGTTGTGCCTCCGCCCCTAGAGGTTTAATTTACCCCTGTGCGTTTTGTCCGCAGGAGGTGTTTTGCGAAGGTGTTTTGTGACGGCTGTTTTACGAAGGCTGTTCTGTTCTATGACGGGTGTTTTGTACAGCTGTTCTGCTACAGCTTATTGGTAGCTGCTCCTAGTCGGCTCGGCTTCCTTCCCGCCGCCGAGGGCAAACGAGCTAGGGAGGTTTTTATAATACCTTTCTTATTTTTTTTTAATAATGCTTAACGAATGACCAGTGGCCTTGAATACCTGGAATGTACCCTTAGGATTTAAAAGTTCCAAATACCTATTTATATTTTTGTGTAACTTTGGTTCTCTTAGTAATTAATAAATTTAAGTACTTAAACCCATGTCTTACATTTTATTTCTTCATACATCCATTTTTCATCTTCATCATCATCTCTTCATTAAATTTTAAACATTACATATGATATTATGATACTACGTTCAAAATATAGTCCGCGCCACAATAGAAGTCTACGGATTTTAATGGAACTAATTGACTATGCAGAATTTGCGACACTAGCGCTACTTATATTTTAAATCTGGCATTGGCGCTGATTCTATATTTTAAGCTATACCTGTCATTTTCTTATTCGCCGAAAAGGAAAGGGACGGGTAATCGTCAGGCATAAAATTTCACACTTCAATTTTGGGCAAAAGTTTAAAAAGCCCTCCCAAGATTTTATTTTGGCCAATAACCCGACTTAAGTTGACAGCACGCCAAACGGGTTGCATATCAGTGAGGTGCTTGTAATTCGCTCGGGTTATTGATTCACTCACTCATTTCAGTTGCGAATCGTCCTTTTCCTTTTCGGCGGATAAGAAAATGACGGGTATAACTTAAAATTCTCTTCGAAATCTTAAGTCTTCGTTTTATAATACGGCGGGCTGTGTCTAGGCGCATTTAAACATCGTTAACGATTAAATAGTTTTAAAACAACAGGACACTTATCACTATTTGTTCAATTACTTGTTTTTTTTTCTATATGTGTTCAAAATAATAAATGAATTGATATATTTCTTAACTACAATGTTTAAATTTGGAATGTATACTTGTTTACTTTTTATTTTTTGTTAATAAATTTTATTTTATATAAATAGATGTTACGCGTTGGAATATACGTAACGAAAATATGTATTCTTATTATTTTTAAAATATTAGAGCCAATTACATTTTATTAGGACGTTGCATTGTACATTAGTGAGAACTTAATTTTTTTTTTCTAATTACATGTCTGACATTTATAAGTTGTTTGATACATTGAAATATATTTTAGTACATAACATGTGCCAATTTATTCACTACGTCAAAGTGACATTTGTTTCGCTTATTCTACAACGCAAAAATACCTACCTACATATGCCATACTTAAGTATACCCTGTAAAACGTAACACGGCTAGAATAATCACGTCTCTTTCTTACTAAGCTGTATACCGTTAGTGCAAAAGAGATGTCTTACGTCTCTCGGTTACGTTTTACAGGGTATGCTTGAGTTTTTGTCACTGATCTTCCTTTGCGTATTCAGCATTATATTTCATCTTACTTGGCATTACTGAGTTATATGCGGGCAGTCATCTCCACGCTCGCCGCGGAGGCCGGGGCTTCGCTGGCGCGGAGCAAGGCCCCGGTCACCGCTTGCGGAGCCTCCAGCACCGGACACGCCCGTCACTAGATAAATAAAAACTAGTTAAACACTAAAATTGTGAGATGTGCGCTTAAAAGTGATACTGATAATGGAGCTATGATATTTACGATATGGCATGGTATAAGAAGAACAGGGGGGTTAAAAAGGCCATAATTACAATTTGACATTTGCGCATATAGAAGTAAGTGCGCAATGCAAACAAATGTCAAATTGCAATATTGCTTTTTTAGATGAATTGCTTCGATATTGCCTTTTTAACCTCCCAGGTATGCTGAATCCTATGACAAACCGCCATTGCTAGCCCTTTGATGACGTAAGTGTTACCACTGTGTTACCATTAAATTGATAGAAACATTTCAAGGACAGAATTTTATTGTTGAAAATTAAGTGAATTACTGACTGATGTATTTAATTACTATTACTTGTCACATGTATAAAATTGATTAAAACTGTAAGTAAATCTTTTACTAAAACCAACATTTCCTTGCAAAGTAAAAACATTGGTCGTGGGTAATTTATTTTTTACAAAATGGAAACGCAGGGTGGGATGACGTCAGCTGGGATAACCTTGAAATGTTAGCTGTCACTTTTGAGCATACCTGGTTTTCTTATACCATGCGATACGGTTCGAAAAACAAAGTCATGAAGTGAAACAGGAATGGTGATCAAATTTATTAGGGGTTGAACTTTGCATCGGTTTCTCTTCCTTAAGTCACCGACATAATCAGTCAAGCAGCTAGGAATATCAGGTGGACATCCCGCTAGGAGTTCCGCTGGAAGCGATAACTATCGCTTCGCATCACACTTTACTATACCTCTATCCTTTTCTGTCACTAATAACTATAATTTGCAAGAGCGAGGCGGCGGAATCGACGAGGCGGTCGAAGTGCGGGTGCTCTCTCACTCTAACTCGTTCTAGCAAATGACGATTTTGAGTGACAGAAAGGATAGAAGCATACGAAAGTGTGATGTATGAAGTTGTAAATAGGTGCTGTTAAACACAGACATAAGGCGAAAACAGTGTTAGTGTATACAACATCAAAAGCTTAGAGAAAAGTTAGGTGTGTCGCTCGAATAGTTCGCTGTTACCTCTTAAAACGTAGCATGATTAGTTACATTTCTTTCTCTGTCGTATTAAGCAGCAAACCCTTAGTGCGAAAGGGACAAGAGATATGTCTACTAGGCGATGTACTATATCTCTGTCCTGTTATTCTAATCATATAAGGGATGTAACTACTGTCGAACTACATTGTCGAAACATACAAACATGAATGTTGTTAATATGATGAATGATCATTAAAGTATACCGTCGTATTTTAATGGAAACTTCGTAAGCGCCATTTTGAAAAATTGGGCCACATCAAAGCAATTCATCTACAAAAGCAATATTGCTATTTGATATTTATTATTATTATTTATTTTATGTCAAGTAACAATGACTCATATTAGGGTTAGTAATAATCTTTACACACTAAGTTTAGTATACTAGACTACGGGAACAGTTCTTTAATCGGTGGAGCGGAGTTATATCGGCGTGGCGCGTCGGCCGGTCCGTCGATACATTGTATGAACGCGTTACCGGTGCGCACATTCGTTGGTACAGCTTTCGTGATAGCTACGCGTGTGTGTAGCGCGCGCCTTGAGGTTCCAAATGCTCATATTTGTCACATGGGTCTAGCAGCTAGTGTTGAAACTTAAAGTTGCTTTTTATAAGTAATTTGGCTCACTGCCCCATAATTGGGGAGTCATATCTGCACGCGACAGTCTTCAGGATGGAGTTGGAGCTCCTCGCCCTGCAGAGCAACGAGGCAGCTTTTTAGCGCATAATCGTGAAAAAATCGTCAGTGCGCGTCAGCGCAAACATACCCAACATACTTGTTTGCATTGTGCAGCGCACTTACTTTTATGAGCAAATATCAAATTGCAATATTGCTTTTTAGATGAATTGCATTGATGTGGTCTTTTTAACCACCCTGATGTGATTTTTTTTTCAAAGACACCTTGATTCCAGATAATAACTGAGCCTAGAATCTTTTACTTTGGGACAAGCGTGTATGTTGCGAGGTATTGTTAACAAAAATCACAACAGAACGTTTTTCATAACAACGCTTACGAAGCGACGGTATACAAGTCCTATTATATAGTATAAGGTCTACACAACTGAATTTTTAGTCTGACAGCTCCAAAAATAGCGCCGTCCTTCACTTACGATGAGTGCAAGACAGAGATAGAATTAGTTTCAGAACTGTCAAACTAGAATAAGATTGCGTGTGCCTGCCTGAATCGGCACCATTGTCTGGTTGCTCGTAAGGATTGCCGATAAGGAAGAGAGATGTGCCGAATTAACCATAGCGAGACAAAAGACGCTCTGTCTCTCTCCCACGCGGTAACTAGTCGATTCGTGCACGGCTCTGCTTGTCTACTCCTCTCGGCTTTGGTGAAAAACTATTCTCGCTCTAGTCTAATGATGATGAGGCGATGAAGCGGCGGCGGACGGTGCAGTAAGCTGGGTTTTACACAGCTGTCAGCTAGTGGGGTCACTGACCCACAGCCATTGAATAAGCTAAGGCTACGAATGTGTAAAGTCTTAGTCGATGTTTGCGTTGAAAAAGCACTTGTTATGATGATCTTAAGTGCTGCATTCCCCTCATTCTGATTTCGTTTCAAGTTCGTATTGACGACATAATAATTTAAATTGTGTATTAATTTACATACTACACTGGAGCAGTCTGGTGGAGTGCGCTCCATACCCCCTCCGGTTGATTGTGGGGATACCTGTGCCTAGCAGTGATGTATGGGCCATTTATATAGTGTACCTACAACAGCCAGCTTTCATTACGACGACAAGCTTTATAATACTAAATATTCGGCGTGATTTCAAAATGATCGGATTTGAAATTTTCTATTGTACAGTCATGAGAAATATTGTGTATCCACTTTAGAATCCTGTCGCATTAACATATTTGACATTTAATAAGACTTACATTAAAATTTATCGACCAAGTAAATGTGACATGGTCGCAAAGTGCATATGATTGCCAGCCAAAGAGGCACACTATAGATGATGTAGTAATAGTAACATAAGACCTATTTTTATTAATAATAATAAATGTATTTGATTTTATGTACATCGGCGCATTGTATAGCTTGCTCAACACGTTGAATAAGCTATTTGATTTTATCGTTTTTTATAATGAAACTTCACACATTTGATATCCTTGTCATCATCAGCTGGAAATTGTCCTGCGGCTACCTTCCTCAAGACTCGCCATAATGACCGACATTCCGCGACATTGTGGTGAGCCTTGAAGGTGGCAGCAGCAGTGGTGGTGGTAGACCAATGTCTACTAACATTGCGCTGTTTTGATCATAAAGATTTTTCCCATTTTCGCGTAGAAATAACGGCAATAGGATAGGGTCCATCACCAAACATGCTGTGCTAAGGGTTTGATATTCCGTCTTGTCTACTATGCCTTAAAGGCGTCGAATCGCCCTCGAAGCGGAAAGCGGAATAAGGGGTATAGTGTAGGCTAAGTCTCAGAACAAATAAAAAATAAAGACGTACAGACATTCAATACGATGCAGGTTGTTAGTGAGACAACTTCATTTATTAACTTGGAACGCACAGATGTGTTGTGTTGATGTGTTGACAAAAGCAAACACGATGTTATTTACGTGATAAAACCGCGTGGTTTCCATCGTGTCTAAATGAAGTGTAAAGGTCATACACGACTAGACGACTACACGACTTTGCCCCAACACTGCCCTAAAACGACTGCTGGCGGTCAACTACCGAGCAGTCTGATGACGGGAAACATGCTGACACCTAACTGTCTGCGGATTTATATTGTCAATATAAACTATATCGCAAGGCCACGCCATGAAGGCCATATTTGAATGATATTTTATTAGTTGGGTGGTAGCAGACTCGTGTAAGTAAGCTCCTTTGGCGTCCAGGACTGCAAAACAGTATAGGACCACTAAAATAAATATTTCGGAACGTTTAGATATCGGGAACATTTCAAAACATTTCGAATACAAATCCAAATTAACCGTTGAAGAATATTTATGAATATTCCTCAAGACAAAATAATCTTCAGCGACAAACCAAATTGAAAATGTCTCCAATTATCTCAACCACCAATGTGAAAGCACATCAGAGTTAGTTTTGTTTACGCATAAGCGTTTTGCGTCTAAACAAAGCTGTTTCACATCAACCTGCTTCTATTGTTTATATTGAAAGCCTACGATTTGACTTTTAAATTGATCTGAGGGCTAAGTATGAGTGTCGTTTGCGCATACGACGGTTGTAAGCACCTGGTTATTGCTCGGTGGAGACGCGCCACGCACGAACCTCGCCGCCGCTGCAACACACTCACATCTTAACAACAGTACACGGTAGCACAGTTTACAATAGTCGAGTCTAGATGTAAAGATTGGTAACGTCTTATACAATTTTGAGCACATTGGCAAAGGTGCCTGCTTAAAAAAGTCTGCTTTACAGGTCGACAGTTGTGACCCTGGGCCCTATGTAGGTGATAACTTTTGGGGGAAGGGTCACCAGGTAAAACCTAACGAATAAATATTGTAAAGGTGTTTTGTTCTGGGAAGACGGTGGATACTTTAAGCACACCCAGCAGAGAACCAGCGTTCTCTGGGTCCACATCAGGTTTGTAAACTTGAATGTAAACCATAGCCTGATAAAATCTGTGAAGGTATGAATTGGTAATTTAGCAATTCTTTTTGATGGTTACTAGGCATCTTTGTCTCATATGGACTAGCTATTTGTTATAAGTAGATATATAGGGCGCGCATGTACAATAACCTGTGCGAACGGAACTGCCTTGACGAGGAGTTTTTTGAGTTCATACGGGTTATATAGTTTGTCTATATAAAGCATACGCCAGCGTTACTCACTTCCCAGCAGTGTACAGCATGTTCAATGCGGACGCTGGGTGTGCGGCGAGCGCATGCGTGGCGTCGGGCAGCGTGGCGGGCGGCGCGGCTGGTCGCAGCTGGCGTGTCCACACACGCAGCGACGCGTCACGACCGCACGACGCCACTAAGTCCGAGTCCACGCCCAGCGTGCACACGCCGGTGACCCAGCCTTTGTGGGCGTTCATTACGCTCTGAGGAGAATAACAGGTATGTAATATTAGCGTAAGGCCACGCCAGGGCTGGCTCCCTGCTGGCGGGATTTCCCTCATTCTTATATTTATTATTATATTTTTTTCAAATCCTCTCAGACGACGCCTTGAGCCGAGGTTCGCGCCCAACTGGGTACCCTCAGATCCGTTCTCTTAAACTATGTACCAGGTGAAAGCCCTCAGCGCTCGTCATTTGTCCGGCCAAGTAGTTAATGCGGCAAATCTACAATAAGTCAGGCAACAACTTACGTGTGTGAGCGTGTTGTCAGCAAGGTTCCACCGCTTGAGGCTGGTGTCCCTGGAGGCGCTATACAGCACGTCGTCGCTCAGAGCCAGCGCCTGCACTCCGTCGTAGTGCGGCGGTTCCAACAGCCTGCGGTTGTTGGCTTCCCAGCCACCTGGGTAAAAGGTAACACATGCATAAGCTATACAACACCAACCCAATCCCAGCACTACTCCCAATTGGACTATATATTGGAACTATAATGGGACTATATCCCAATTGGGGTAGTCAGAAATACATCCATCGGAAGATCAACTTAATACCCACACTTCAACGAGCTTTCTGTTCCAACCAACGTAATGGGTGGTGAGCCGTGTATTAGTGAAAACAGAACTTACATAAGCAGCCATACATAGACATATGTATATATATATGAGACAGATTCAACCGGATTAGGACCCGAATCGGTGTCCTCGATGTCGGCCATGTTGTCTATTTGAAAAGTCAGTGCGCACAACCGGCGCGGGTGACGATTCACGTAGATGTTAGACGTATAAATTTTCTCAAAGCAATGACAAAATATCAAACAGGATTTTCGTCGAAATGATCATAAGGTGGTGGTGGACGTCCTGGAATACATATGAACATAAACGTACCTGAATCGAGCGTGGTAAGGTCCAAAGTCCTGACGTAGTGATCCTTGCTGCCTGATACGACGAGGTCCCCGCTCTCCCCTCTCCCGATGGCGAGGCACATCACTGCCGCCGCGTGACCTGACCACAGCTTGCAGACGCACTCCAACCTGTCAACATAACAAATACAGGGTGTAATGAGTCAAAAGTAAGGAATGATTAAAAAGCAACAAAAATACCATAAATTTTACGCCAGAAAGGACCATGACCCTAACTGTATGAGACCCGTCCCCCTTCCAACAGGTAATTTATTGTATTTTCTTTTAGTATCTTTAAAAATATTACCAATTAGATCTAACTTCAAATTTCATGGAGTTTAGAAATAAAATGAAAAAAAGGTTTGTCGAAAATCAAAATTGATTGAAACAATGCTGTACGGTACACAAAATCGTACTTAAAATCGCGAATTCCGGCTAAACCCCGCGTATTTGGAGAAAGGCGCCATGGAACAAAAATATCAACTCACTCAGATGCTTAGAATAAGATATGTCTGGAATCTGTTGATGGAGGAGAACGTATTGACTCATCGTCCTTTACACTTGGTTTGGGGTTGGTGTTAAAAGGGTCTCATATATTTACGATCATGGTCCTTTAAAAAATATTCCTTCAGCTCCATTACCTGCATGCGCAAGAGAGATAGCTAGTGTTAGAGTTACTCACATTCTCAAGTCCCACAGCCGCAACTTGTCCCCAGCGGCGGTGTACAGTCGGTGTGAGTGAGACAGCGCTAGCGCCGTCACAGCTACCTCGCCTGGTACCGGGCCACTGCCCCGGGTCGATGGACACGCTCCTGTTGCTCCAGATGACCTGAAGGACAAGAGAATTGTGTTACAGTAGTCTATGTAATTTTACTACTATGAAAGGCTAGCTCGCCGGTGTGTTAAAAGTGTTTGCTAATAAGGACCAGGACCATCAGGACCTCCGCGATACAGGGTTTCCCTAGTGCGGAGTCAACCAGTAATGTTTACATGTATAAGTTTTTGATAAATAAATATATTCTATTCTATGTTGTTTATTGCGAAAAAAACAATGTGACGAAAGAAACAAATGATATTAAAACAATATATAATATGGCTATAATATTAAAAAAAAACAAAAGCGCCTAAAACCAGTGTAAAACATTAACGTATTTTGATCGATTGACTAACAAGGATCTTTTGGTACGTCGACAAGAATTTATTTCTTTGACAAGCGATCAAAATGATTGGGGTTGCCCTTATTAAAATTAAGAACAACCGTTTCAAAAGTTGCGATCTCCAGCAAATTACCAATTTACGATTTTGGAAAACTAATTTTGGACAATTGATCTTATTTAGAGTGATTAATCAGCATCGTTAAAAGGCAAGAGAAAGCATACAGTCAAGATTTCGAAGAAAGACTTTGAGGTTCAAGTTACGTACCAGAGTGTAGTGAGCGGTGTCCGGCTCCTAGTATCAAACAGCCTGACGGCAGCCTGCGCGGCGGCCAGCAGCAGGCGGCCATCGCTGGTGTCGGCGGCCGCCAACGCCGACACGCCGCCGCCGCACCAGCCGCGCCACGACTCCGTGCCCGCTGTCAGATCCCAGCCGCGGACTGTGCGGTCTGTGGAAGGTGACATTAGAGTTTAAGCGCTACCATAGACTAAAGTATAGAACGGTTACTCCCCGCTCCGCACCAATTCGTATCGGGCACCGATCTCACCTCTAAATGGCCGTAAGTCATCAACATCATCATCAGCCCATTAACGTCCCCACTGCTGGGGCACGGGCCTTCCCTATGGATGGATAGGGAGATCGGGCCTTAAACCATCACGCGGGCCCAGTGCGGATTGATGGTTATTAACGACTGCTAATGCAGCCGGGACCAACGGCTTAACGTGCCTTCCGAAGCACGGAGGAGCTCGAGATGAAAACTTTTTTTTTGTGGTCACCCATCCTATGACCGGCCTATGCGAAAGTTGCTTAACTTCAACAATTGCAGACCGAGCGCGTTGACCGCTGCGCCACCGAGCTCCTCGGCCGTAAGTCACTAAGGAATAAAGGCGAGCGAGCGGGCAGTCTCATTTTGGGAACCAAGACTAAATTCATCCACTCACCAACACCCCCGCTGTACAGCGTCTGCGAGGTCGCCGCAAGTGCCAGGGCTGCACCCGCGTGGCCCTCCGCCACATGCGTACATTGTAGCCACGTTCCCATACTAGAAGCTCCACCCATACGCTGAAACATGGTGTTGTATTGATGAGTCAAATGTCTGATTTTCAATGTCCTGGGGGGTGAAAACGCCCACATCGAAGCATCATCATCTAAGAAAGCAATATTGCTATTTGACATTTGATTGCATTGCGCACTTATTTTTTATATGCGCACATGTCAAAATCCAATATTGCTTTTTTAGATGAATTTCTTCGATGTGGCCATTTTGACCCCCCACAATTGAGCGATACGTTTCTTTGAATAAATGATTTTGATCCGCATTGAATGTAATTATAGACGGATCTTTGGATGTGAACTTGGAACATAAACAGACAAATTGATTGTTTATAATTTGCTGAACAGTGAAGTAACAAGTCATCGTCATGGCACCCGGAGACGCAGGCGGCATATCCTAGGGACATTGGGGACTTTAGGCGTGAGTTCATGAATGTGTGACTAACCTTCAAAGCCACCTCTTTCACGACCCCTTGCGGCGAGTTGTCGTGTCCTGCTCCAGCGAGCCTCAGAAACACGTCATCATCTCTAGCTCGTCTCGTTGCTCCAGGCGACGCAGGCGGCGTCTCGCGTGATGCGCCGGCGTCTCTGCGTTAGTCACAAGCGTTAGCAAGCCGTCCGCCGATGGGCCTCGACTGATTGTGGCTTAAATGGCTGAGATATGGGGGTTTCAGTTTTGTTTGAGGAATTGGGATGTCTTTGATTTTTGCTACTACAGCAAAAATGAAATTTTGTATGGAAATGTTTTGATTGGCGTTTTAAGAGTGTTTAAAACAGGAAGAGATGTTTGAGTGTTGTAAAAATGAGGTTGACGGTGTGTTGAAATGGGGTATCAGTTCGAGTTGATTGTGATTTGGGATGTTTTGGCGTATTAGAGCGTTTAAAACTGGAATTTTCGATTCTATAAAAGTGAGTCGATCCCAGACATAGCTGTGCAGATGTGCTTTACATTTATAATATCATAACCAGAAATATTTAAAAAATGAACAGTGTTTCCTGTTTTAAATGCTCTAAAATGTAGTTTTAATTTGATTCTGTCTTTACCGAAGCAAAATAATGCAATCGATTGATAGTGGTAAAAAATTATATGAATGTTTTTTTAACAATAGTATGATCGAATGTTTCCAATGTTCTTATTATTTAGTCGATGAAATAATTTGGAATGAAATCGGCGGACATATTATACATTGACAGCGCAACGAATATCACTCCAAAACTCAAAGGTTAAACGTCAGGCGATCACAACAACTATATATAAACTTCATCACAACTACTTACCTGCTCCGTTTCAAAATGCTTTTTCTTTTGACGTGACTTATTGTAGATTTGCCGAAAAATAGTATTAACTACTTGGCCGGACAAATGGGGAATGTATCCGCTGAGGGCTCTCACCCAGCGTTTCGAACACCCTACTAGGCTGTGTGCTAGGCTTTTCTTTTAATACATTTGCCGAGAACAGGGTAGTTTAAAAACGCCACATTGATTCAATTCGTCTAAAATAACAATATTGCTATTTGACATTTGTTGACAGTGCGCACCTTTCTGTGCGCAAATGTCAAATTGAAATGTTCAATGTAGCATTTTAAACCCCCGGGTGTCTAAATATTCACTGTCAAAGGGCTTGTCAAACTGTTGACTTGAAAGACTATTGTGATGATAATTCCCCTCAATTCTCAGGACGTTCTCAATGAGGGACTTTCCAGAGTACATTCCCAAAAAAAAAATATAGATGGCGCTGTTCATAGTTGCCTCCGTTTAACCTTCTAATTTCATGGATAACAGACATACTCGTATGCATCATTTAACTCTGTTTTTGGAGTATAAATGATGACCCTTGTTATTACACCCAGGCCCAATACATCTTTCACCCATAATGATTCTGATCAAAATAAAGAAATGCCATACAGGTAGCAACATAATTTATACGATATACATACATACATACATAAACTCACGCCCGTAATCCCTAATGGGGTGGGCAGAGCCACAAGTAATCAAAGACAACTTGCAGCCACTGTTGATACGAAGCCAAGCACTGCACGAGCACTGTTATACGATATCTGATCCAAATATTAAGCAACAATTATTTTTATATATGCCTCTGCCAGGACATTATATTTTCAAAAAAAAAAAATACGGTCGAATTGAGAACTCCTTTTTTGAAGTCGGTAATAATTATGTACCCGAGCAATGAGAAAGTAGGTAATTATCACGATAAATCTATACAACGCCATCTATTTATTTTTTAGGGAACGAAGCCTGGAAAGTACCTCAAGGTTTCCATTTTAGATCAGCACGAGTACTTAATTAACACCGCGCGGACAATGTGCGGATATTAAAAAAAAAATGCGCATTAATCTAAGTATGTACGGTCACGAGTACTAATATGTATACACTTTGAAACCATGTCACATTAACTTTTTTGACAAATAAAACCGTAAGTCTCCTTAAATGTCAAATACGATAGTGCGACAGAGTTCTAACATGATATTGCTCATGACTGTACTAGCTAACATTTTTTTTAAACACACGTGTGGCATAAATAACGAAATATCAAAAACTACAAAACATTTTTGCATACAGTTAGGACACATTCTAATCTTATACAAGTACAATACAAAATATGCATTAAAAAATCAAATTTCAATACAAACGCATGCGTTAACACAAGTGGGGTGCCATGCAAACAAACACTATAGCTTACTTAAAATGTTTATTCAGCTAATATACATAGTACATACGGGTTAAAGCTTACAGTATACCTTTAAATACATTGTGACTTACATAATTTACTGTGGATACATCCACTTTGGTTATTGACTCCCGAAAATTGTAGGAAATGTGTTAAAAACCGGTTAAAAAGCTATGAAATTCCGATGTTGCAATAGGGTATTTGACTGGGTGAAAGATAAATTATAAAATGCTAATCTCGAAGTAGAAGCCAGTGATGATCAAAAATCAATCTCATTTTACTTTTCAATTTGTTTTCGAATTTTATTTCTGAATTAAGTAACAATGAATACGACGTTTGACCGCGTTCATTGATGACGTCACAGGACAGTATTTCCATACAAATTCCAAAGATAACATTCGTTTTGACGTTTCGTAAAAAGTATCTCATTTGAGTAGGTTGTCAAGTAGCCTATACGTATAATTAAATAAATCGACTTTTCTTGTCTACCTTCAACATTATATGAATCCTACTGAATAAACCTGTTACAATTAAAACTACATAAAGAAAGCTCAGTGAGGTGTGAGTACTTAGTTCATATTGCCATGGATTTACCTCTGACTACCCTATTGGGATATAGGCGTGAGCTTATAACGTTGAACAAAATCAAATCGTGACTGCTTTAATCATTATTAATTAATTATTTAAAGGACTTGGAAAAGCCACATTATTTTTAAGGAAATAGGGATAATATTCGGACAGAGATTCAACCTGACTTTGACAGATCATGCGGTCCTTCACTTACAATAAGTATAAGAAAGAGACAGTTAATTTCACTCCTGTCAAATTAAGTTGGTGGTTGTACGATTCGCTACCATTGAGTAAAAATATTTTCCAAAATAAAATCGATTAGTAAAAGCACATTTTACATTTCCGTACAATTCACGGGATATGTTGTACTTAATGTCTTTATACAAATTAAAGTTTGCTTCAAGCTACACAATTAAATTCTCATTAGTATTATTAATAAATGCCCACATTTCTGCACGAATAATATATTTTTCGATGCTATTTTAAATAAGTCATAATGCCGATTACAGGCCAGTTGCTGGTTAGCTAAGCTAAGCTTGCATAGCTGACTCAGCTTTGAATAATAAATAATACGGGTAGTATGGTAAGTCTGCGCCCCGCACCAATTTGTACCAGGCGTCGATCTTACCCCTACTTTAGCCTTATATGGCCGTAAGCCGCTAAAGAGTAAGGGGGAACGCGCCTACCATCTGTCTCGTTCGCACTTGTGCGGTAGGCGGCAAACAGTAAGAGATTTTTGTACGGACTGTCCAGGGTGTGGTTGTGTACAGATTTTGCAAACTTAGCCAACCAAACATAGCTTAGCTCTTGGTCTGCAACCGGCATAATTATTAACGCGACTTATTTAACACGTCACGTACCGAGTTTCAAGCAATATTGATGCTTTACAATAAAAAAGGCAAAAGCGATAGCTCGCATGCAGAAACGTGTTAAGTACTAGTGTTAAACACATTATATACATTGTTCTATGACGAGGCGTCGTTGTCGGGTCGCTTCTTATAGGTGCGTGTACTAGGGGTCTCTGTTGACTGGGCGGTCCAGTAGTTGTCAATCCTCGACTATGGAGAGGTCAGTCAGCAGGCTGGAAGCAACCAGCACGTGTGAGCCCCGCCCGCATACCATCGCGTTGCCTCTCACCCACATTACGACAAATTAACAGAAAATGTGCGATTTGATTTCAAATACCATTTAACAAAGTATGGTTTTTAGCATGGTATAATAAAACCAGGTAAGCTCAATCTTATGGAAAACCGCCATTGCTAGCCATTTGATGACGTAAGTGTTAACTGTCTTACCATTAAATTGGTATCTACAACATTCCAAGGACGTAAATTTCATTATTGAAAATTAAGTGAAATACTGTTAAAGTATTTAATTACTATTACTTGTCGCATATATAAAAACATTAAAACTGTAAGTAAATCTTTAACTAAAAGTTCAAAATTGCCTTGCAATTTGAGTTTTACAAAATGGCAACGCATGGTGGGATGACGTCAGCTGGGCTAACCTTGAAATGTTACCTGTCACTTTTGAGCATACCTGGTTTTCTTATACCATGGTTTCTAGTAGTGAATTGGACAGATAGAACTTAGTGGAATGAGTCTGAAGTGAAATCAGAATATCATATCGTCGTCAAATAGTGAAAACCTCCAAAGTACATTTTTGAATCACACCAGAATGTGATATTTAATAACAAATCCTCGCAATAAACACGCTAGTTTTAATCCAATCAGTTTAATTTTTATCTGGAATGAAACAAGTGTATTTCGAGGTTTTCTTGAAGAAATTCACATCTGAATATGACCTATCAAAAATGCGCTTACGAGGTTTTCACTTTAAGGCAACGATATGCGAATCCGAAAATATTTGTGAGATTCGTTAGGACATATAACTTCTAATATTCGATTAGAATTCGTCAGTCTTAAGAAGAAAGATATGTTCGCAACGTAAATAGATTGCCAAATAATAATTCATGATTTACCATGAAAAAAGGTCAAAGACAATAAGTCAGACTTGTTTATCGAACCATACATTTTCTGTTAACTTTCTTACTGACATGTAATACCTTGAGTAAAAAAAAAATAAGGCCATACCTGCACCGTTATTGAGTGCATAGAAAAAAAACCCATAATATGTTTTCTCTACGTGAAATACGGCGTAGACACAAAGACCAAAAAACAGACACCAGTCCTTGTACCACTAAGAACTTTTCCACGTCTAAATACTTTAAGAAATGTACTTACAAACTTAAATTCATTATAATGAAGCTTAGAGAAATATGAATAAGAAAAGTTGAGAATTTCTCAGCGTTGTCGACAGCTATTAAGCTAGCTTGGTGACAGGAAAATTGCACATTTTAAAGGATAAATTTAAGATTTGTAAGTACATTTCCACCATTCCATCTACCTACACATAGCACGTATACCCAAGCTTAGTGTACCATGCACTTTGGAGACCATAGAGAGATAGAGTACTAACTACACAGGCATATTGTACGTATAGAGTCCTCTGTGAAAAGTTCTGTTATGTGCTTTAGAATTACTAGATATTTACTTTTCGTTCAGAAGGATGCTATGAAAAGAAGAATTAAAATCGTTTAGATTACGCTCGAGAAATAATGGTCCTGACTCCTGCAGACACTTCTTAATTTTATTTTAAGTTATACCTGTCATTTTCTTATCCACCAAAAAGGAAAGAGACGCATAATTGACAGCTGCTAACTTTAAAATGAATAATGAATAACCAAGGCGAATCAAATAGGCATCTCGCTGATATGCAACCAGTTCGACGTGTGCTGTCAACTTAATTCTGTCGAGTTATATAGGTTAAAATTGAAGCGTGCTTCATAATTTTTTGCCTGTCAATTACACGTCCTTTTTTCTTTTGGGGGATAAGAGAATGACAGTTATAACTTAAAATAAAATTAAGTGGCGTGTACTGGATTCAGCACCACTATAAAGTTATGAATAGATATTTTCGTTGGCAGAGGACAATATATTAAGATTAAACTTGAAAGTTTTCGTCACTGTAACTTAATACTTATAAAAAATGCTTAAATAATACTAACAATATTAGTTAATTAGTTGGTTATTTTTAAGTTTTGTCTACAACAAATTGCAACTAACTTTTTAATAATAACACACTAATAGGGCCAATACTGCAGACACCAACTTCATTTTAATTTAGTTTGATAATTCCAAAACTAGCTTTATCTCTGTCTTTCACTTGGCGTAAGTGAAGGACGGCAGTATTTTTAGAGCTATCAGACTAAACTAAAATTATGTTTTGTCTCAGAATCGGCATCATTATAATAATACATTAACTTGTAGGAAATTACTTCATAGAAAAAATGAACCATAAATATAAGTAATTCAGTGACATTAAACTTTCGAGTTTCACAAAGCGTTTAGGCCGTCCGTTGTTGCACTAGTTTCACCTACTTCCCGTCATCATCATCAATTTAAGAGCCACGCTCTTGTCGGTGCAGCATTTTCCATGCTACTTTTTAGGGAAAAATAGAGCAGTGGTTTCCCTCTTGCCTTCCGCCCCGCAGTACTCTGTCTGACGCAAGTGGGATGTCGCCCAGAGTAGTAGTGGAGTCTACTTCCCGTATATACATATATAAATATTATATTATGAAACGCAAAAAAATATACCAGTTACTCAAGCTGTTTACTTGTGTTATAAAATCGTATATACGCTCCAGCGGGCTTAGCAACGTAAGCGTGCGACTCTTTCTCTCCTCGACATACGTCACCCGTCACTCTCTCACAGTACTGCACTGTCAGATTATTGGACAATGTAAAATTTTTAGACGGTTGTTTTAGATTTGTGCTTAAAATTGACGAGTGTTCCATAAATTTTATGCTTGCGATTACCCGTCCCTTTCCTTTTCGGCGGATAAGAAAATGACAGATATAACTTAAAATAAAATTAGATGGTGTTTACAGGAATTAGCACCACTGTCTATATGCCTATGGCGAATAACAGTCCACGCTTAGTATATACATATATAGTTCGTTTATGTATGTCACTTTCAAACCACTTAAAAAGTACGGGTAACAGATGAAACTAGGCAACAGCCAGGCCTTATAAGAGGTAACACAGGGGTACGTACAATGATGCTGGTTTGGGCACGCTGTATTGCCGTCTAATTGGTCGCGGGCTCTCTGGAGGCGCGCGGCGCGAAGTCTGCGGCGAGGATAGGACCCCGCTGTACCCCACTGGTTGTAGACCTCTGTGGAGGGTGTGGGACATAGTGAGACATAGTGGGACATAGTGAGACAGGGGTACGGCCACGAGCACTAATATGTATATATTTTGATACCATGTCACATTAACTTTTTTGACAAATTAAACCGTTAGTCTCATTAAATGTCAAATATGATACTGCGACAGGGTTCTAAAGTGGGTACATGATATTACTCATGACTGGTTAGTGGGGTATTGTGAGTGCTGGCGTAGGGATTGGCGATAACAACGCCATCTGTAGGGCTAACATGCGCAACGTGATAAAATTATCGATCGATTCAACAAATTTTGTTTTTTCTCTAACATGCGTATTTTGACAGAACGACATGACTTATTCGGGTTCACATATTAGCACCAATCGACAAACATCGATAGAATGATTAGATAAAATGACCGTGATAAAATTTTATCATGTCACGAGTGTTGCAGACATTAATTTAATGCAGACATTATACAGACATTTATTTAATGCAGACATTATATATACGTAAATGTGGGTGTGAAACATAGTGAGGCATACATAGACATAGTGAGGTGTATTGAGTGAGTGCTGTCATCGATATTAATTGGTTTTGGCGCCTTTTATAACGTTATAATCTACAATAAATATCATTAATTTTACACAGACACATTGGCGTTTTCGTACACGCGCATCTGTGTGTTTGACGTTGACGCTCATACAATTGAAGACTAAAGTAAAACTAAGACTAGGGGGGTGAGGTAAACTTAGCTCAGCCGCTAGTCTTCTTCTATCGTGTGGGTTGTGAGGTGGATTACCAACCCCATCACCCCTGGTGTCAAGGTTACTATTGAGCCGCCAATGGACCCTGACATGGCTCATGTAACGACTACTAACTTACATCAGTAAGTAGTAACCGGGACCAACGGCTTAACGTGCCTTCCGAAGCACGGGTCAGCCGCTGGTGGGCAGCACAGAGTTGCCGTTCTATACGTAGTATTATTCCTTATTCTATGTTTTAACAAAAACTTTGAGGGACGATTCAGACCATGATTCTGAGTTGATATCAAGTGGAATTATCCATCGCAAATGTATGGTAAATAATTTTATAAAACCCCCTCAGTATTCGATACGGTGTCACTAACACCATGTATATCATCGCCTTATAGTGATAATCACGTAAGCGCCTTTTAGAAACATCACTGTCGGAAGTTATTTGTTTACAAAACCTTTCATTAGACATCCGAGTTTCATACTAGGTAAAAAAATTGGGTCGCAATTTGTACCCGGAATTAAATTAATTGAATGTTATCAAAGTTTGTGTTGAAGATATTAGAATGTGATTTTCCAAATAGGCGCTAACACATTTTTCACTATAGGGCTCGGCATGATGACACCGCCGAAGACATCGTCCCACTATGTCCCGCTGTTTGTAGACCTCCGATGGCGTTGTGAGACATATTATCTCGTGCACCTTGGCGTCTTCTTAATGTTCCTTGACCTTCAATACCAGTTAAAAAAAAATCACTCTAACACTTCGCCTTAGTTCATAGTAACACTCGCTACTCGATGGTAATCTTGGCTCGTAAGTCATCCGGCATGTTCACTATGGCGAATTGGTCCCAACACTCGAAACTAACCTTAGACTGCCCGGCGCGCTGGGCACCCTGCTTAGCGGCACGGGGCGCGGTGATGACGGCTCCACCAGCGACTGCGTCATCGGGTCTTCTTCACGCCCATACACGCCCAGGTCGCGCAGGCGCACTGAGCCGCGGCGACCGCTGTATGGAGAGTTAAATGTAAATTAATAAACAAAAAGTAAATGAAAGAATTTCCAGGTTATATTGACCTATGGACTAGGTTTAAGATAAATTATGAAATTCTGATTACTAAAAACAGACCTAAAACTAACGAAAAACATTTTCTCTTTTTTTCTATTAACTGAGACAAGAAAAACGTAATAATAAGTCCGACATTTTATCACGTTTTTCTATGTCGTCACAGTGTGCTTTTTCATAATAAAAATTCCATAGTAATTTCGTGTTTTGATGTTTAGTAAAAAGAAACTGATTTGACAATTTGGAAACTAGTTTATTCGAAGCGTTTCGATTATTTTTAAGGGAAGTATTATAATGATTGTTATATCTACTTATTAACTATTACTTTACTTTGTAACTACTCTGTGTAAAATAGTAAATAAATTACACTTACGTATTCCGATGGAAAGGCGAGGACCCGTTACTGTTGTCATCCGGCGGCGACGTGGGTGCTGTGCTTGACTCGCGGACTATCGTAGGCCGCTCGAGGGCACTAGGAGATAAATAATAGTTTCTACATTAACACCATTGCTTCTTTGACGGACGGAGATTCAAATTCAAAAATCTCTTTATTCAGTAGGTAACAAAGCTACACTTTGAATCGTCGTTTTTTACATAACGAAATCAGAAATCATTTATTCGCTTAGGATAGGTAGGTACAGAGTCACAATATGGTATAAAGTAGTGTTACAGCATCTCTATCCTGCTAATTATTATTAGCATGCAAATGTCGAAAATTCAAAAATTCTATAATACTATAAAACTATTAGTAATTAGCCATTCGCGTAATTTAAAAGTCATAACTTTAGTGGGTCCGTTTTTAAATTTATCAGGTATCTTATTGTATACTTTTATGCACATGTTATGAGGACTTTCTAAACAAAGTGTAGTTTTTGGACAGTAGTCCCTTGCTAGTTCGTGTGGTACGTCGTTCGTGAACGTCTCATCCGCCTAAACCTACTGCAACTACTCACAACCTGTATAGCAGAGTATTAAGAGACACTTTACAGATATGAACCGATTGTGGCGGATCCACTAGTTCCGCACACAAAACATAGATGGCGCTTATCGCGGCCTGAAACGCGCTAACGAAATTTTCACAGCGCGACGTATATACACTATTTCCAATGTAACACAGTTGGATGTGCGATCCCATGTCACACACTCCAACTAGAGATTATTGATTCTGAAGTGAACTTGCTACCGTTTGTGGTATTTGTGCGTCACTGGTATTGAATATGAATAAAAACACATGCTTGAATATTTAGAATGGACTGTATTTAATTAAAATTTACAAAAGATGGAAAATGCAACACCCATCGCCATCATGGTCAAAGGGTAGAAGAAAGAATAGAATGCGGTGTTGCCATAATATAAAATAAATTTTAGTGTGTACTACACAGTATTGAAATGAAATTGTATGGTGTCAGGCGACCATTTCCCTATAAATAAATCTTCACTATTTAATGCAAGTCACAAGCACTGTGGATCTAAAAGAGGAGAACATCATTTACAATAATTCAACATTTAATTAACATCATACAGCATTTGTATGCAGTAGCATAGAATAAAGATTAATACTACGCAAAGAACGGACTCTTTCCGCTCTACAGCAATTCAACTAGATTTACCTTCCAGATGGTTGTGGATTTGTTTCCACGAATTTTACTGTCTAATGAGTAATATCGTGTGTTTTAGTTTACTAGAAACGACAAGAGCAAGAGGGTCAAAATGGCCGCAATGAAGCAATTTACCTAATAAGGAGCTCGGTGGCGCAGCGGTAAACGCGCTCGGTCTGCGATTGTTGAAGTTAAGCAACTTTCGCAAAGGCCGGTCACAGGATGGGTGACCACGAAAAAAGTTTTCATCTCGAGCTCCTCCGTGCTTCGGAAGGCGCGGTAAGCCGTTGGTCCCGGCTGCATTAGCAGTCGCTAATAACCATCAATCCGCACTAGGCCCGCGTGATGGTTTAAGGCCCGATCTCCCTATCCATCTATAGGGAAGGCCCGTGCCCCAGCAAGTGGGGACGTTAATGGGCTGATGGTGGTGATGACATATAAAGACCCATAGAAATTGCGCACTTATTTTTATATGCGCAAACGTCAAATAGTGATATTGTTTTTTAGATGAATCGGTTTGATACGGCCTTTTTTCGTATCTGCTAAATTAAAAAATGTGTTACCTGTCAGATGGCGACACAGATCTAGTGGAAGTCCCGGAGGAGACGTGCGCCAGCAGCGCGGCGAGCGCAGGCGGCGGCCCCCACGGGTTGAGGTTGTGGTCGCCGGCCGCGCGCAGGGCGCTCGCTGTGCGCTCTGTCGTCTCTTCCAGCTGGAATGCGGATAGCTAATGACAATCTTTTTCTAATATGTCATTCATTAGACTACTAACGGATTCCGTGGTTTAGTGGTTGAAGTGGTGGTGTTTTGATATGGAGGTCTCAGGTTCAATTTCCGATGGGGAAATATTACAAAAATCACTTTGCGACACCCAGTTTGATTAGGGCATTATTTCCGACTAAATAGTTATTATCCGAAACCTACCCTCCACGTATCATGTTGGCGTAACAGAAAGCTCGGTGAGGTGAGGGTATTTAGTTCATCTTGCGATGGATGTACCTCTGACTACCTCAATTGTGATATAGTCGTGACCTTATGTTATATTACAAGATATTATATTTTTTATATTCTGTAAAAAAACCGGTCCTGTCAAATCTTCAGGTTAGGTAAGCGGACCCTGTGAAAAACGGGATAATGCTAGGGAGTTGATGATTTCTTATGTAAGTGACTGTAAGTGTTTAATAAGAAATAAATGAGCTGATAGAGTGCCACTGAAAATGCTGTCCGGGTCGCAAAATACTGGGAAAAAATCTGAATGCCATCGAAACGACAAGAAGAAGACAAGAAATAAAGATTGTATAAACTTAAAGGTATATTCCAGGTTACCTCTCGCAGATGCGCCCGCGTGTCGTTGAGCAGGCGCTGGTTCCGCGCGGCGTCCTGCGCGTGCAGCAGCGTCTGCGCCGCCAGCCGCTCCAGCGCGTAGCGCGCCGCCTCCACGCTGTCCAGCTGCTCCAGCAGCCGCGGCAGCTCGCTCTCGTCATTTTCTTCCTGTTAATAGGGCAGTTGAAAAGTATAACAACTTTTATTCCTTGTAGTTGCAAAATATACATAAATTGATAGATATTGTGTGAATAGAATCGGAATTCGTTGTGATCCCTAGTTTGGTTAGGACATTACAGGCTGATCACCTGATTGTCCGAAAGTAAGATGATCCGTGCTTCGGAAGGCACGTTAAGCCGTTGGTCCCGGTTACTATTTACTGATGTAAGTGAGTAATCGTTACGTGAGCCATGTCAGGGGCCTTTGGCGGCTCAATTATAACCCTGACACCAGGGTTGATGAGGTTGGTATTCTACCTCACACCCCACACGTTAAGAAGAAGAAGACCGTGTGTAATAACTTACTTCTATCTGCATGATCTGCTGTTGGGTGTCGGCGATGGCCTCCTTGAGGTACAGCAGCAGCGGGCCGCAGTCGGGGTCGGGCGGGCGGTCCCTTGGCCCCCGCGCCTGCTCCCGCTGCCGCAGCTGCCGCTCCAGCGCCGCCTCCAGCTCGCCCAGCGTGCTGCGCGCTGCGCACGTGCGCGACAGCCAGCACTCCAGCTTGGACCACGTCTCGCGGTAGTTGCGGGTGCGGGCTCGCGACCGATCTACAGGTTAAAACAGATATTGGTGCTGATTGCTGTACACACCATCAGTACAATAAATTATACTTACAAAAATTTTATCCAAAATTAATGAATTAACGTCTATATGCACATGCGCCATGTCCAAATAATCCACCTCGTGTCATTCCCGACGCAAAGGAGCCCATCAAACCAGCCGCGTTTCCACGCTGGATAGCGATGGACAACCGTTGCACAAGGTATGAACCGGAGCGGGCGTCGCACACCATCTAATTCTTTTTTAAGTTATACCTGTCCTTTTCTTATTCGCCGAAAAAAAAGAAAATTCCACTCACAACTAACTAAACTAATTAACACCAACACACATTACATTAATAACTAAACTAATTAACTCAGAATCATGGTCTGAATCATCCCCCTCAGTATTCGTTACGATGACTTTTTCTTTTGACGTGACTTATAGTAGATTTGCCGCAGATGGCTTGGCCGGACAGATGGGGAGCGTTAAAGGCTCTCACCCGGTACAACGTTTAAGACAACAGGCCTGAGGGTGCCCAATATTTGAAAGAATTAACCGACCCTAGGGGGTCGAAGCGATAAGCGCCGAGTTACACCTGTCATTTTCTTATCCGCCAAAAAAAGAAAGAAAATTCCACGTAATATTAACTCAGAATCGTGGTCTGAATCAGTATTCGTTGCGATGTAACTATCACCCTTTATAAATATAAAATCAACTGATTTTGTGCCTTACCATGTAACCTGCCGGCGGCGCGACTGCTTAACTTATCCCGGTGACCCCGCCTTAGGAGCGAGACTTCTTCTTGCTTGCGTTTTAATACCTAAACAGTCAGATTAACTTAAAACACATTTACGCAAATTAATATGCGCATTATTTGAGAGTCAAGGGGACCGATATGCGAATTACTTGAGAGTAAAAAAGGGGGTTTTTTCCACGTTAAGCAGTACGTCAAGGGCAGTAGCTCGATCAGGTGGAGTATATTTCATACTCCGATTGCTTGAGAGGTCTGTGTCCAGCATTGGGACGTATATTGGGTATATATCTACGTTTCATGTCATGTAATATAGGAATAAAGTACCTGCTCTTTAAGCTTCGTTTCTGCTTCTAGAGAACGGATAAGGTTTGCGTTCTTCCTAGATTCTTTCTTTAATTGGGCCACCTGTAATAGACACATTTTATTTGTTTGTTATATGAATTGAAAAAAAAAATAAAAAAATGATGAATCTATATGGGCGATAGGCTGATCCCCTATCACCATACGGTTCATCATTATCCACCTTGGGACTCTGTATCAAAAGTGGCTGCAAATAGTCTTCTAATTATTTGCGGCTCTGCCCACCCCTTCGGGGAATATGGGCGTGAGTTTATGTATGTATGTATGTATGTTATATGACTTCTCAATAAATTCTCTATAAAAATTATGTATTCATCAAAAAATCAAAACATTCCCCAATTTTTGTTCAACAAAACAAGAGAATAAATTTAAAATTTAAATTTGGAACAGTAACAATAAGAATTAACAGCCATATAATACGAGTACACACTGGAAAATCACATTGGTTTTTTTATTCTTACTTATCAGTAAAAATGAAATATTATTTTTCTAATTTACTGCATCTTAATGTTTCGTCTCATAGTGTTTTGTAAGGATTATGCTTTCGAAACATACAGTTTCGAGGTGTTTCATTTTTTTTTTATTAGAAGTGTGTGTAAATGTATTTGAATGTACCTCTTTAGCTCTCGCAGCTTCGGCTTGTGCATGTCGTTTCGCTTCTGTTCGCATTCGTTGTACTAATTTCACCTAAAAACCAAAACATTTTAGGCGTTACAGTTTTTTACCGTCAGCACTTTCAAAAATATAAGTGCCTAAATAAAAACTACGAATACTAATTGTAACTAAAAACGCAAAAACATAACTTTGTTATTTAAACAAAACAAAAACATACAGATGAATTTATCATGTTGCAGCTGTTAACTAAACAAAAATCTTTCGACTGATTAATGCTAATTTTCATTCGAGTGAATTATTTCGGCCAAAAACATTCGGATAGCGAATCATAATTCGAATGTCAAATATTCGAATTATTATTCAAATAACGAATGTTCTTTTGAATAGTGTGCGCAATGTGAACAAATGTTAAATAGCAATATTTCTTTTTAGATGAAATACTATAGGGTCGTTTTAAACCCCCCCTTGAAGTATACGAAAGATCAATCGTCTTTTGAATGAAGCTTTGAGATTCGAATAATGAAAATTAAACCCCCTGATCTTTCTTTTCTTCTTGATCTTTCTTTTGTGGAAGCATTCGAATAATTCGAATGTTTCTTTTGTTGCCTACCTTGTCTCGCTTCATATTTTGCAGGTCGTTCCTCATGGTGGCTAGTTGTTGCGCGGTTTGTTGCTGCGAGCGTTGCAGCCGCGTGTGTTCTCGTTGCGCGGCCTGGAGTCTCTTCAGTTCTCGAGACATGGTCGACACTCGCCGCTCGTATTCTTCTTTCACTCGCTTCAGCTTTTCACTTGGAGGTGATGGTTGGGTAGCTGAGAAGAATACAGGGTATACCAGTTAGTACGATTCCAGGAATCTGTTTCGTCTAGAAACAATAGGCTATTTTACAACTTAGTCAAACACAACACAACGGATAACGTGGTAATGCGGCGAGTGTAATGGGGATTTTTGCGACTAGACGCGTACGGTCTGAAATCGTCAATTTTACATAATTTAAATTTATATTTCTTTTTTGTATAGAATTGTAATAAATAATCATAAATACATTTTTACTTAGTCAAATGAGATACTTTTTACGAAACGTCAAAACGAGTTGCCTCCAGAGTCCAGAGCTAGTCTTCTCTGAGACATTTCTAGTTTTCCTATGAGACGGTCCTATGGGACTTCGTATGCTCTCTTCTTTATAGTCAGTTGTGTCTACAAAATGACTAAAACCATTCTTTTTAGGGCGTGATTGTCCGGACAAATAGGGAGCGCTGACGGCACTCTCCCGGTGGAACGGTTTAAGATAACAGGGTTGAGGGTGCTCAGTCGGGCGCATTTGACTCAGGGCGTCGTCTGAGAGGAAATGACTAAGCATGCGTCCGGCTTAGAATGATATAGTAGTAGAGTAAAACACCCACCTAATGAAGCTAGAACCTTGTCCCTCTCGTCGCTGGTGGCTTTGATCTGATGATGCAGCGTGTCCAGACGTTGCTCGTAGTGCGTCCTCAGAGCCGCCAGTCTTCGCTGGGACACTTCCAGTTGTTCTATGAGACGGGCTTTTGTGTCTATGTCCTCGCTTAGAGCTGCCAGCTGGGCCGTCAGGAGTTGTTGACCTGGAGCAGCATTTAGCAGGTTAGTATACTCCGTGATCCGCGTCACGATCCGGATGTCCCAGGTTCGAATCCCGGGGAAACATAAACACAAAAATGACTTTATGATCCCTTCCTAACCATGCCCCTCAAGGTTTGATTCATCCCCTCAGTATTCATTACTATGTCACTTGCACCCCGTTCAAAGTACGTACAGGTAGCCTTCCTGACCCAACTTGTATTGGGCTGGTTTCCCTTCGGGTGGGAAGGTCAGACAGGCAGTCGCTTTTGTAAAATACCGAATCTGTCAAACCTTCAGGTTAGGTAAGTGAAAACGGGATAACGCTAGGGAGATGATGATGAGTTTGTGTTCCCTAGATTGGTTAGTACGCTGCAGGCTGATCACCAGATTGTTCGAAAGTAAGATGACCTGTGTCGAAGGGCATGTTATGCAGTCAGTTCCGGCTATTTACGTTTTTTTTTTTGACGTGACTTATTGTAGATTTGCCAACTTATTAACAACCCAACGTTGAGTGAGGACACTTCATACAAAAAACCTCGTTTTACGATATTACACATTGATAATAATAATAAAAAAGTTTATTTAGGTAAAATCTACGACACACATATACATTTACAACATAAATATTTAGTTGGAAAATATAAAGGTTGGGTGCTGCAGCCTGCAGCCCACTAAAAAAGGCCAGGGTTCAGTGAAAATTTACCCAGAGGGCAACACTGATTTTCAACCCACGCCGATCGGTGAAACGCGAGTACCCGCACCGCAATTAATTTAAAAAATAAAATAAAGGGTACAAAAAAACGACTAACGATGATTGTGATTGATGTTATCTTACACGCGCAACTGTGTGCGAGGTTGTTCTATACGTAGTATTAATCCTTATTCTACGCCAACGTGGCACCAACCTTTAGCCTCAGAGTTCTCGTCCTCATCAGAGTCGCTGCTATCGTCCGAAGGCTCGGAGTCGTCTGCACTCTCGCCTTCAGCGCGCTCCCTCTCTCCTATAGGCCTGTCGCCCGCTGCACTCGTCATGCTATCCGACATATTCAGCTTACGCTGGAACTCTAACTCGCCCATGCTACGTGCCAGAAGTTCTTTTTCCTGTTTAAAAAGATATATTTTTTTAACGGGCTCCGTGGTCCATTGGTTGAGCGTTGGGCTCACGATCCGGAGGCCTCGGGTTCGAATCCCGGTGGGGACATATCACAAAAATCACTTTGTGATCCCTAGTTTGGTTAGGACATTACTGATCACCTGATCGTCCGAAAGTAAGATGATCCGTGGTTCGGAAGGCACGTTAAGCCGTTGGTCCCGGTTACTACTTACCGATGTAAGTATGTAGTCGTTACGTGAGCCATGGCAGGGGCCTTTGGTGGGTATTCCACCTCACCACCCACACGATAAGAAGAAGAAGAGATTTTTTTACACTTTATTAATTCACTCACAAGGTACAGAATAATGACAATAGCAATGTGTTGGAGTTCAGAGTCTATAATTGGCTACTTGACAATAAAATATGAAATATGTCGGATATGGTAGTTTATCGTTTAACGATCATTATCCAGTAGTTATTTTATTTTTATTTTTACAAAATAAGAATGCGTTTTTTATCTGCGTATTAATAGAAAAAGCTCTTGATCGGGTTAACGTTATGGAGATGACATAAAACTATACCTTATACAGCTCTCGTTTGGCATCATCCAATATAGAGGAGGCGTCGTGCACAGATTCGTGTCTCGTTCTCGCAGCTATTGCTCCGCGCTTGCGTGTTGCCTCGTACATAGCGTTCGCTTCCATCAGTTGTGCTCGGAGGTCTTCTATTTCACTTACGTAACCCTAGAATAGGGAAAAAATATCTAATTGGAAAGTCAGGAAAATCGTAGCTTCTACGCTGGGTAACGACACATGTGTGGGGGGAGGGAAAGAGAAAGTATGATTTCGGATAATGCACTCGCGAGACAGAGACAAAAAGAGTGCAGGCTGCCCCGCCCTCAAATGAGCGTGAGTAAAGATTGTAATATACAATACTGGTTCACCCTGGGCACTTCATAAAAAATCTCATACTTACCGGAAACCGCCTAACGCGTAAGTGTGAGGGAGACAGACGCTCCGCGCGCTTAATCTTACTCCTTAATGGCTTACGGCCATTTAATATTAAAGTAAGACCCAGAGGGGGTGAGGTCGTCTCTCGATACCAAATGGTGCGGAGCGGAGAGTTACCGTTCTATCCGTAGTATCATTCATTATGCTGTCCTACTGATATCTTACCTGAACTAAAGTTGTTAGAGAACAGTCATTGGTCTCAGGACTTCCATCCTTCGGTGCCCAGGTTCCTAAGGCCTTCTCAGCTAACAATTCGCTGTTTCTAGCTGATGGCTGATCAATAGCAACTACTGGTAACATTATCTTACCTGAACTAAGGCAGTGAGAGAACAATCATTGGTCTCAGGACTTCCATCCTTCGGTGCCCAGGTTCCTAAGGCCTTTTCAGCTAACAACTCGCTGTTCCTAGCTGACAGCTGATCGATAGTTCCTTGCATGGCCTTCACTCGTCTCCTGAGGGACTCGACCTCGCCTGTCAGGATTGCATTCTCTTGGACAACATCGCTCCAACCCTCTTCACCGTTCTCTGAGATAACGCGTTTGCCCTGTTATGAAGAAAAAGCATTTATGTTAAAAACCAATGCTTTAGCTGCGAGAAATCGGTTGTGAAAGAAGCTACAACGATGGATGTCAGTGCTGATTGGCTGACAACAGACATAGTTGTCTGTTAGTACAATCTCTATCTCATTGTAAGTCTTACTTTTACATGGTTTCAAAAACAGAAGAGTAACATTCCCAAAAAGCACGCGATCTTTTTAAGAGATTGGTCACAAATGTGCAGAGGCTAAAAAAACCACATTACAACAATAGGCTAGTTTTCAACTAGTCAAATCAGTTACTTTTTACCAAATGTCAAAACACGAAATGACAATGGAATTTGTTTGAAAAAGCACACTGTGACGTCATAGAAAAACGTGATAAAATGTGTGACTTATTATTATGGTTTTCTTGTTTAAAATTCATAAGTTAAATAGAAATAGGAAATGTTTTTCATTCGTTTTAGATGTGTCTTTATTTAGTAATCAGAATATCATAATTCATCTTGAAAACTAGTACACGAGTTCATCTAGAAACATAATATTGATATTTAAACTCAACAAAAAATAGAAGGAAAACTACAAGGAAAGAGAGGAAGGGGAAGACCAAGAAGAGCTTACATGGAACAGATTAAAGAAAAGGTGAACGTCGTGTCTTATAAGGAAGTGAAGGAATTGGCCTTTAATAGACAAGAATGGAGAATGCTACACTGACAAGAGCGTGGCTCTTTAATTAGTGATGATGACCAACCTGTTTAAACTCAGCAATCTCCAGCTGTAGCCTGGCAACCTCTTGTCTGAGTTGGTGGATGGTTCTGGAAGTGAGGTCCTGGTTGACGACGCAACGGTTCTTGATGTTCCTCGCTCGGTTGGCGTATTTGAGCGTGTTGAGGGTCTCCATGAAGTCGCGGTCGCTTGGAGATACGCAGGCTATCATCACTGTGTTGCTATTGCCTGGAATTTGACGGTTGAAGTTGGTTAACACTTCTAAATGGTTTCATAATTTTAAGGGTTACATTAGAAGAAAGAACATTAGTAACTGTGCGATGAGGCTGGTATGGCTGGCACACGATAAGAAGAAGTAACTGAATTGTAAATAAGTAAATAAATATTAACTGATGATTATAAAAGCTTCTTTCGTAAGTAGTACTACCTACCTATGTAATGACGGTTAAAATAAATTAGGTATTGTAATTGGCAGCCATCAGACGTCACACACACAGTTGCGCGTGTACGATAACGTCAATGTGTAGTGTCAGCGTAAAACACGGTTGTTTGTATTGAAGTGTCCGGGGTGCGACTACGGTAAACATATAAATGTAGAAAATTTGGGTTGTGAGGGAAACTTAAAACTGCAACCCTGAATGATTATTTTAAGATTTTTTTTCTTCTAGTTATCTGCTATTAGTTGCTAGACTATTATCTGGGGGGTTAAAAAGGCGACATCAAAAGAATACATCTAAAACATCAATATTGCAATTTGACATTTGCGCATATAAAAATAAGTGTAAACAAATGTTAAATTGCAGTATTGCTTTTTTTAGATGAATTGCTTCGATGTGGCCTTTTTACCCCCCAGAGCATCAGATTTTTTATCAATTTAATACCAGTAATATAAGGCAAAACGTGAAGGCGATAGATATCTCAAATCAAATACCTAACATATCTACCTATATACAGGGTGTTAGTGACATCGTAACGAAAACTTTGAGGGATGATTCAGACCATGATTCTGAGTTGATATAAAGTGGAATTTTCCGTCGCAAAAGTATGGACAGGAAAATAATTAAAAAAAAAACACAAAAAATTCATGAATTTTTTGACAGGAAATTCCACTTGATATCTACTCAGAATCATGGTCTGAATCATCCCCCTCAATATTCGTTACGGTGTCACTAACACCCATACCTACTTGTATGGCTACCGTATGTACTTGTACGGGGTGTAAGTGACATCGTAACGAATACTGAGAGGGATGATTCAGCTGATTATTCTGAGTTAATATCAAGTGGAATATTCCATCGCAAAAGTATAGAATTGAAAATAATTTAAAAAAACTAAAAAAAATACATGATTTTTGCGACGGAAAAATCCACTTGATATCGACTCAGAATCATGGTCTGAATCATCCCTCAAAGTTTTCGTTACGATGTCACTAACACCCTGTATATTTTCCTTATAGGATAATGGCACGATATAAATGTCTCTTCACAATACAGTCTTCAAGATTTTAATACAGTCTACAGGGGGGCCTCTTCCGTTATTATGGCACACTATCAATATTCAATATCAGCTCAGAAGAACATGTAAAACTGTAGGATACTGATCTTACCTCCAAGCGAGTCCTGTAACAACCTCGTCAGTTTAGAGTCTCTATATGGGACATGTAGAACTCTCCGTGACTTGTCTCCCAGCGCTGATATCACATTGCCCAGAGCGAGTAACCCGCAGTTTATTGATATCCCTTCCTTTGCTCGCTCGCCCGTTGCGCCTGCAAAGGGAATTTGATCGGTATTATATTGCTTGTGATAATTATCATATTTTGGGTGATCAAGATGATTTAATTTTAGTTCCTTCAGTAAATTAAGTAAGTTGTCCATAATAAATAAATAAATAAATAAATAAATAAATAAATAAATAAATCAATGAAATTGAACGGATTATGGGTGAAGTGGATAAGGCCTACAGTGAATCAATAACATCTTTATCATTATAGGCTTGTATATTGAGTATTCATTGTTAGCTGTTAGGTAATGAATAAGGTCTGCAAAGAAGACAGGCACTGGCATTACAGACATTTTCATTCCATAATTCTTGCAGTACAGAGCATACTCCATCACACTCTACTACCTTTTTTTTTGACGTGACTTATTGTAGCTTTGCCGCAGATGGCATTAACTACTTGGCCGGACAAATGGGGAGCGCTGAAGGCTCTCACCCGGTACAACATTTAAGACAACAGGCCTGAGGGTGCCCAGTTGGGCGCGAACCTCGGCTCAGGGCGTCGTCTGAGAGGAAAAATATTTGAGAGAATTAATCGACCCTAGTGGGTCGATAGCGATAAGCGCTGATTGAGGGAAATCGTCGACCACGCCGGCGGGGTCGGTATCGGGGTCCTGAAGTGTTTGGTGTCGTGAGCTGATTGGCTGCCTCTATGGCTAGAGTAATCGGGTCGTCGGGATCGTATACTCTACTATCGCCTACTGCTTTTGTTTATTTATTGGTGTTTTCTGGTTCTGACCCCGCCCGCGTGGTTGACGTTTTCCCTTATTCAGCGCTTATGGCTATCGGCACACTAGACACAATTAATTCCTTCCGATATAATCCTCTCAGACGACGCCCTGAGCCAAGGTTCGCGCCCAACTGGGCACCCTCAGGCAGTTGCCTTAAATTTTGTACCGGGTGCGAGCCCTCATTGCTCCCCATTTGTTCGGCCAAGTAATCAATGCCATATGCGGCAAATCTACAATACGTCACGTCAAAAACTGATTTGACTGGAAACCGACTTCGGAATCGAATTATTTTGATAAAAGACACAAATCATACCTGTCCGCTTCAACCTCTCCGAGCCAGCGAGATCAACGAAATGAAACTTCGCCGTCAGGGTCTCATACTGCTCTGGGGGCTCCGCATCACCGTCTCTGACGTCTCTCTCGCCATCCTGATCCGGGGCCAGCCTCCTCTGCCTCATCAGCAGAGTGAACACAGCATGGGACCTTGATGATGAAGAGTTCATGTTCGTGGCCGCTGTGGTTCTTGCTAGGGCGCCAGCTCGTAGGGCTCCAAGGGCTTCCTTGACGCCTCGCACCGCGCGCATAGACGCGCCGACTATGCGCACGCCGCCGCAACCGTCTTCTGTTATCCTCAGCGCGCCCTGGTTAGGAAATAAAACGTTATAGATTCATTATGATTGGCTTTTTTAATTAAACGATATATTCAACATTTATTTAAGAGCCACACACGTGTTGGCGTTGGGTATCTAGAGTGTTATTAATTTTTTAATATATACAAGTAATTTTGTCGACTTTCTATTGCCCAGGATTATAAGTAACTGGGGGCTAAAAGTCACATTGTGGGAAATTATCTAAAAAGCAATATTGAAATTTGACATTTACCTATATAAAACTAAGTGCGCAATGTCTACAAAATGTCAAATAGCGATATTGTTTCTTAAGATGAATCGCTTCAATGAGGCGTTTTTTTACTCCCCCCCCCCCCATTATTCGAACGTTGTTTGTTTGTCTTACTATGTTTTCTTTACTCCCAGTTCAGTAAAGAAGACAAAGTTCTTTACTATTCAATCTCTAATACCCAAATCCACCCCTTGAGTAATAACTAGAGTAAGTTTAATGTACTTTTTCAAGTGTAACCAGAAGCTACCTCTTTCGGTCTATGTGGTCCAATGGTTGAGCGTTGTGCTCACGATCCGGAGGTCCCGGGTTCGAATCCCAGTAGGGACAAATCCTAAAAATTACTTTGTGATACCTAGTTTGGTTAGGACATTACGTACAGGCTGATCACCTGATTGTTCAAAAGTAAGATGATCCGTGCTTCGGAAGGCACGTTCAGTCGTTGGTCCCGGTTACTACTTACTGATGTAAGTACGTAGTCGTTACAGGAGTCATGTCAGGGTCCTATGGCGGTTCAATAGTAACCCTGACACCAGGGTTGATGGGGTTGGTAATAGATAGAAGAAGCTACCTTATCTAAGGCTGACGGAAATACCAAATACGTTTGTATTTCAAAAAGAAACATAACACACAGAAACACATTACTAAAGCGACAAAATTCTTTGGTCAAGTTTCTTGGACAAACATTGTAATATAAAGGAAACCAAGGTATGCTGAAAGAACTTGTAGTTTTATTTTATAAAGATCCGAGACACAACAACACTCCTTGTAACCATTGATAATTTATAGCCACTAGTGTTGTCCATAGATTCTTCTTCTATCGTGTGGGTTGTGAGGTGGATTATCTAATATACGATCCCGACGACCCGATTACTCTAGCCATAGAGGCAGCCAATCAGCTCGCGACACATAACACTTCAGGACCCCGATACCGACCCCGCCGGCGTGGTCGACGACATCCCTCAATCAGCGGTTATCGCTATCGACCCGCTAGGGTCGATTAATTCTTTCAAATATTTTTCCTCTCAGACGACGCCCTGAGCCGAGGGTCGAGCCCAACTGGGGCACCCTCAGGCCTGTTGTCTTAAACGTTGTACCGGGTGAGAGCCTTCAGCGCTCCCCATTTGTCCGGCCAAGTAGTTAATGCCATCTGCGGCAAATCTACAATAAGTCACGTCAAAAAAAAAGAAGTGGATTACCATACATTATAAACTCAATAGTATTGTATGTAACTAGTATATCACAAACATCATAATAAGATTCAGTTTCAAATCCACTTGCGCCACAGATTAAATAACGCAACAATTTGGGTCACCGGTACAAAAACAAACACTCGGTAATCCGCGGTCAGTAAGTGTTAGGCAGCATGATGAGGGTAGCACGGTTCAATGAATTCTCAGTACTGAAGTTACTTAACTACTCTGTTACGTTACTACTCTCGTGTGGGTTGTGAGAGCAATGACCGTACTCATCAACCTTGGTGCCAAGGTTACTATTGAACCGCCAAAGGCTCCTTACATGGCTGATGAAACGACCACATACTTACTATAGTAAGCAGTATATCTATCTTAGTACTTCAATATCAAGAGTAGCCGCACGCACACACTAGACACTCCATACAAAAATCTCATTTTTACCGTGTGCCTAACGCGTAAGTGCGAGCGAGACACAGTCCACGCGCGCTCTCTCCCTTACTCCTTAGCGGCTTACGGACATTTGAGACAAAAGTAAGACCGTTCTGCACTTAGTCACACCCCGGACACTTCATACAAACAACCTCGTTTTACTCAGACACTACACATTAACATTATCAACACGTGCAGCTGTGTGTGTGAAGTCTGAGGGCTGTCAATTACAATACCTAATTTAAGCGTTATTAGTTACTTAGGTAGGTAGTACAACTTGCGCACAGTAAACGAGATAGCCGAGAGAGTGGATCTGTTTTCGTGTTCCAAGAGTGAATTCGCAAAAATAGCTATCAGTGTGATCTGTTATACTTAATTAAGGAAATCGTATATTGTGCTAGTTAAAAATAATTAATGATTAATTTATAATTATAAAAATGTCGAAAGTTTTTAATAAAATTTTACCTTCGACAAATTTATTATTTAAGTGATATTATGTATTATTATAATCATCAGTCAAGAATATATAATTGATAATAAAATATTAATTCAAAAAGATTTTAAAATATGATTAATTTTAAATATATGTATAAATAAGTCCCCAACTCTGTCGCATTAGGTAATCCTGTAAGGATAGTTGTTGTGAGTGAAATAAATAAATAAACAAACTTAGGATGATGCTTTTATAATAATCAGTTTATATTTATTTATTTACTACACATATCACTCACAACTTTACACTTGACTTAAAAAATCACTGAACTAATTAATTGCATTCACATTATTTTTACATTAAGCTAGGTTCAATTTTATTGCAAATTATTGATGAAAAATCTAAACCTCTATGTTCGAGAGGGGGTGAGGTAAACCTAGCTCAGACTCTGGTGGGGGGCGGAGAGTTGCCGTTCTATACGTAGTATTATTCTTTATTCTGTCAGTGGGCATGTTGTCTTCTGACTCTGCCCAATTTGTTAGGGTTGGCAAGCGTGAGTTATGTCCAACCACGGTTCAGTGCCGACGAGGCAATGTTACGCTAGGCGGCTACGATAATTAAATAATAAAGATAGTACCGCCAGCACCGTCGAGTGGATGTGAAATCAGTGTTGTTTTTGTTATCGTGAATAATCTGCGCTTGATTTTGTAAGGCATTACCGTCTGGATCTGGATCATGCAAGTTTAGTAGGTACATCATCCAGATAACTTTTGTGTGTACTATTTATATACTATGCCCGGCTTGGCAAGAGTCGTGGGTTCCAATGGCGTTTGAGATTTTTTCAATCAATTCTATCTATCTTCTTCTTCATCTATCATGTGGGTTATAAGGTGGAAGGCCAACCTCATCAACCGTGGTGTCAGCCTTGAGCTGCCAAAGGTCCCCGACATAATTCATGTAACGACTACGTATATACGTCTGTAAGTAGTAACCGCGTCCAACGGCTTAACGTGCCTTCTGAAGCACGGGTCATCTTCTGTCGGAGCCCAATGTTCAACCACTGGTCCGCGGATGCCGTTATTCTGTCTATGAATACTTACTTTAGCAAAAGGATCTTTGGCAGGGTCGAGCAGATCAACAATGTCTTCATTATAGAGCTCAATAAACTGCGCCTGCACAGAGAACTCCGGTGGGAGCTGTCCCTGCGCGCGCGCCGCGTCGGCCCTGGCGTCTGCGCCGGCGAACAAGTCCCGTATGGCGCGGGGGATGATCCCGCGGCGGTCCTCGTCGCCATCACCCTCGCCTTCCCAGCCGCTGCCCATCGTGTACGTCTTGCCGGAGCCAGTCTGGAATTAAAGAGGAATTAGGGTCAATTTGGTATTCAAAAAGAACAAAAATAATGTCGTTGTTGCGTCACTATCAGTTATATACTGTGTTGGGTTTCTGTGATGCCTGTTAGACTTGGGGGGCTAAATAGGCCACATCGATGCAATACATCTAAAAAATAAATATTGCAATTTGACATTTGCGCATATAAAAGTAAGTGCGCAATGAAAACAAATTCTTGCTGCTTGCTTTTTTAGATGAATTGCTACGATGTGGCCTTTTTACCCCCCAGAGCTTCAGATTTTTTATCAATTTAATACCAGTCATCTTACGCAAAACGTGAAGGCGATAGATAGGTACCTCAAATCAAATACATAACATATCTACCTATATATTTTCCTTATAGGAAAATGGCGCGATATAATGTCTATTTACAATACAGTCTTCAAGATTTTAAGACTATAATGATGGGGATATACTAATGATTGGTCCCTCATTCAGCGCTTATCGCTATCGACCCACTAGGGTCGATTAATTCTTTCAAATATTTTTCCTCTCAGACGACGCCCTGAGCCGAGGTTCGCGCCCAACTGGGCACCCTCAGGCCTGTTGTCTTAAACGTTGTACCGGGTGAGAGCCTTCAGCGCTCCCCATTTGTCCGGCCAAGTAGTTAATGCCATCTGCGGCAAATCTACCATAAGTCACGTAAAAAAAAAACTAATGATTGGAAAAGTATATTATTATAACGTCTTATAGTGAAAACCATGTCAGCTCCTTTTTTGTAAATTCATATTCGGAAGTGATTCACAAAACCTCGCAATAAATTTATGGTATCATCGCTGACGTTTTGCTAAAATAATTTGTATCTTATTGACAATTGCAAATGGCGCAAATCAGATTCGCCAAAAATTTCAGATATGTCTGTTTGCGACGTCAGCGACGAATTTTTACCTGGATTGAAACGAATTGAAAGAAAACGAGGAAATAACGTTACGATGACTTTCCCAGGATTACAATGTTGATTTTCAGCTGTGCCCAAAAAATGGAACAATACGTACAAATAGTCTTCACAGAACGGCTAAGAAAGAAGAAAAATGCTACAGGGAAAAATCAAGAATGTTGATTTTCAGCTGTGCCCAAAAAAATTTAAATAAAACCTACCAAGATCTACACAGAACAAATAGTTGAGAACGGATAAGGAAAAATGGCAGAGGATGGAGTTTGATATTAGAAAGACAACGTAACATAATCTCACGAATATATCCCGATGGGGTAGTCAGAGGTACATCCGTTGCAAGATATTAAGTACCCACCGAGCATTTTGTTAAGCCTTATATAATGGTAGAGCCAACTGAAAGAACTTAAACAAATTCTTTGATTTCCAAGACACCCTTGAAGACATAATAGTGAAAGCCTCGAGACACGTTCCTTCAGACCAAAGTAAACATATTTGCAATAATCATTGCTATTGTAATATTTGTAATGATGCAGACGTTCATATTTGCTTAATAAATTTCATGTTTATTCAAGTGATTACACCAACACTTGCATACGAATCTTAACTTTCAATGTCAACACTTATGTGAATATTTCAAGTGAAGTTGTTTGCACGTTCTTCTAAGTAGTGCGTTACCAAATTAGGTAACTTGGGACCGGCGTGCGTGTAGGAAACGACTGATGAATGTGGACGAAGCAAGAGACGTGTGGCAGGATCGAAGCAAATGTAATACCTTATAGTCTCTACTTACTCCGGTGGGAAATATTCGTGAGTTTATTTATGTATGTGAATGTACAGTCATGAGTAATATAAATGGAATGAAATGAAATTTATTGTCATAAATGTGGTAAGTATATCGATGTAAGTAAATCTTGTAGCGCTCAGCACATTTAGTCATGTTGTGACATACAATAATAACTACTAAAAAATATTACAAAAACACTTATCTATATAAAAAAAGAAAGAAAAGGAAAAAAAAAACCTATTTATAAACTGAAAAACTCACTTATGCTATAAAACTGCTTCCCCTTTAACCACTTTTTGAGTTGGGATCTAAACTTTAGATGGGGTAGCTCTTTAATATAGGACGGAATGGCGTTATATGTTCTCACACACATAGAATGACAATTTTTATAATAAACTGTAGTTCTAGGAGTAAACTCCTGTCTTAGTTTATTTGGATTTCTAAGATTTAGCCCATGGATCTCCCCTGATGTCTTAAACAAATCTTTGTGTGTGTGTGCAAAGAGAGCCAGTTCATATATGTACATTGAAGGAAGCGTCAGGATTCCTAATTTAGCAAAGAGAGGCCGACAGGGTTCATCTGGTGCTACACCACACATGGCTCTAATACATTTCTTTTGTTCTACAAACGCTTTACAAGAATCAGTACTGTTCCCCCAAATTAATAGTCCGTATTTTAGTGTAGAGTTTACATATCCGTAGTATGCAGTGAGCAAAGTTTCAGTTGAAGCTACTTTACGAAGTTTACTTAAGACATATCTATAGCTGTTTACTTTACTACACACCTTATCTATATGAGCTTTCCAGTTACAATATTGATCAATGTTATTGATCAATGTATCCACTTTAGGACTCTGTCGCACTGACATATTTGACATTTAGTGAGACTTACAGTTCAATTAGTTAAAAAAGTTAATGTGACATGGTACCAAAGTGTATACATATTAATGCTCGTGACCGTACCAGGTAAATAGTCACTAAATGTAATGAATGAATTAATGTAGAGATTTTCATCCCGTGATCACCAATACAAAAATTTTATCATTATAAATAGTTTCAACCATTTACTTCCCGAGTTCTACATACCAAATCCCAGCACAGACCTAAACCAATGTATGCGTCGAATTTGTTTTCGAATTCATGTTTGGATCATAAATGATTATCACGTGCTCAGCGGTGAAGAAAAACATCGTGAGTAAACCCACATTCTCGAGAAATGCATTTTCGGAGGTATGTGACCTAACCTGTATTGGGCTGGTTTTCCCTTCGAGGGTTAGAAGGCAGTGGCTTCTATAAAAACTGGTCCTGTCGAATCTTCAGGTTAGGTAAGCCCGAAAAACGAGACAATGCTAGGGAGATAATGATGACTTCCAGAGTTCTTCATTGACTTATGCGATCAATAATACTCTACTTGACAGCCTAGTCAAATGAGATACGTTTTGCGAAACGATAAAACGAAAGTTTTCTTTGGAAATACTGTCCTGTGACGTCATCAATAAAAGCGGTCAAACGTCGTGCTCATTGTTACTTAAAATAAATAAAATTCGAAAATAAGTTGAAAAGTAAAATGAGATTGATATTTGATTGGTTTCTGTTTCTAGTTAAGCATTTTATAATTTACCTTTGACCCATTCAAATACCCTATTGCTATAGATAGCTCTTGACAGACACGCTGCTACAATACCTACTTTCTTTTTCTTTTTATCCGCGTCAAAGACAATGCGTGAAACGAACAATACAAGAATTCCATTTATCAACACTTCCTTAAATACTCTGCCTCTACGACTATAAGATCCAATTATCCACTGGGGGCGTGAAGCTAATTCTCACGGATGCGGACAGTGAACACCAAAATTCACTTTCTAAACTAACAATATTACGTTACGTATGTGATATCACCGTAACTGCTACTTGACCAAATACTTGAAAAATACTCATATATGTATGTACGAGTAGTATGTATGTAGTATGAACTTGTAATGAAAGTGAAGACTCAATTTTTCACAGTTCGATGTTTACGAAAGATTGCTGTTCATAGAGTAATGTAAAAATGTTAAAAGTTCCAAGCCACGCTTCATCAAACCGAAGAGGGCATAGTTTTATTTTTTAGATGTGACTTATTGTAAATTTACAATAACTTACTTGACTTATTGTAAATTTACAATAAGTTACGTCATATAAGATATCTTATATTGGTGCTTGGTTTTATATCAATACTTATTTAGATGGTTACGAATTCATGTTTGAGTCATGAACAATTATTAACTAACTTTAAGAGACCCATTGCCATAACCTAAAAAAAAATAGGTACCTACCTAAGTCTTGATAAAATTTGACAATACGACCATTCCTTAGGTGTACGTACAAACCCTTTCAAAATGTCAAACACTTAGGTGTTCGCCATGACATTTCCGTATGGCGATCACGCGCGCACTTTGAGACGGTCAGACCGACCGACGCCTGCGCCGGGACATTTATATTTAACACGCGACCAATTGCATTACTGTAACGTAATGTCAGATGCGATGACCTCGTATTGCAGTATAGTTCATTTATTTATTTGCCTGGGTTTTAGCGGTTTATTCTTAAAGGACGCTAAGCCGTTGGTCCCGGGCTACTAGCCCAAACACCTTCACCAACCCGCAGTGGAGCAGCGTGGTGGAGTATGCTCCATACACCCTCCGGTTGTGAGTGTTGTGTGGCTTTTGCCCAGCAGTGGGACGTGAATAGGCTGCTTATGTATTCCGTTTAAATATTCTTTATTCTCAACAAATACATAACAGCCAATTATATGAGAAAAACTTGTAATTAGACTTTAAATATTTAAACAGTATCGTTCGCACGGACCACTCTAATGAGGATAAAAACTAGAAGCTCAAATGTAGGTGGCAGCACTGTTTGTTGAGTGTTCCTAATTTTTGACAGTTCTCCATACTGTCCAGCAGAGCTAACATGCGCAACGTAATAAATAATCGATCGATTCAATACATTTTGTCGAAATCGATAAATTTGATCGTATTTTGACAGAACAACATGACTTATTTAGGTTCACATATTAGCACCAATCGAAAAAACGACATAACTATATCGTCAGAATCGATGAAATGACCGTGATAAAATTATCGATCGAGTTTGTTATTTTCCCCTAACATGCGTGGCACGTGATTTTGTTCGTATTTTGACAGAACGACATGACTTAAATGAGTTCACATATTAGCATCAATCGACAAATCGACATAATTATATCGTCAGAATCAATAAAATGAATGTGAAAAAAAAATATCACGTTGCGCAAGGTAGCCATACAGGTAAAATTCGTGATAAATTGCTGTAAAATGTGGAGCAACGGGGAGTGTATCCCGTGAAGGATGAGTTAAGATAAAGAAAATTGATGGCTTTAGGATTTGATGAAAAATAAACTTTTTGGCACTAATACCTATTATCGACGTAGCATTGAAATCAGAAATCAGAATCATTATTTAACGTAATTATAATGAATAAACTTGTTGAAAAAATGTAAAATTTTTGAATTTACGTCATTTCGCAAGGTGTTATGGCTGAGGAGAAGAAATGACAAGAAACTGCAACAGCAACACATCTTTTAAATCAATGAGGATATACATTACAAGTTATTTAATAACTAATTAATAACCTTATAATAAGATTTTTTACATAAAGTAAGCTTCACATGAGCTTTAAATTTATTTTCTGACAAATTTAAAATATTATCTGCTATTTTATTGTAAAAACGTATATATAACTTTTGAACTTTTAATGTACGACCAGCCCCCCGCGCTGCAAATTGCTTAGTATGCACACGTCCTCGGTATTAAGTTCATGCCGTCTGAATTATGCAATCGAAGGACAGTTCACACGAATAACAGAGTACCGATCAGCATTATGCAATGTTAAGGAAGAACGCTCCGGTCGTGCTTCTGATACGATCTATAGTGCGGCGAAAGCTGATGCAGTGGAGCAGAACTAATCACGGACCAACATGGAATATGCGATAGTCTACTTATTAATTCCATATCGTCGCTTTAAGCAGGTAAGCGCCTTTTTAGATAATCACATTCTGATATGTTTTTTTCGTTTCTTGTTGTTTTTGTGTTTTTCTTATCAACAGTGGCTGCAAGTTGTCTTTGATTACTTGTGGCTCTGCCCACCTCATTAGGGATTACGGGCGTGAGTTTATGATATGTTTATTTAAAATTCCTATGATAAATAATAATAATAGTCCTACACGAACCGGGGATTGCCATTGGGTGCACTCCATTAGATTAAAATGTTTTAAAGGGCGTCTACGTGTTGGCTTCGAGTTCGGCACTACGCCTTCCAAAAGTCCGGGACTTCATAGACCCGAGATATGGGGAGAACGTTACAAATAATAATAATAAAATAATATAATGTTTGATTTTCATCAACAAAACTCAATTTCATTTTCAAATAATTTACACTAGTGTTTCAAAAGTGAACAAAAGGTTCACTAATCCCCATTGATGGGGATTTCTAATGGGGATTTGTGGAATAATCTAGTGTCAGCAGCCTCCGTGGTCTAGTGGTTAGAGCGTTAGACTCACGATCTGGAGGTCCGGGTTTGATTCCCGATCGTAATAAAATTTCTCAAAATTAATTAACCTCTATATATCACTATTGCTCGCCATAAATTGTGACAATACATTGTTACAACTCTTATTAATTGGTTACCTACATAAGTTTTAACAAAATAATAATATAATCTTAAGAGATACTTAAACAAAAATATACTACTTAACTTGTAAAAGACAAAAGATATTAAATACAAAAAAGTTAGCCATTATTTTAAAATACTATTCACTTCACTATCACTAGAACTATCTTCTAAATTACTTGTGTCTATAAATTCTATATCAGATTCAAGCGGATAATGCAGCAAAAGCTCTCTGGCTTCGGAAGAAAGAATCATTCCCTTTTGCTTTGTCATTCGAGGTCTAAGACTCGTTATCACTGGATCAGAAGACAATAGAAGATTATGCAAAATGTCTTCATTTGTCGCTGTCCTACTTATTTTTCTGGAATGGTTCTCTCTGTGTTTCCGGAAGTCTTTGTTACGAGCTTCTGCTGCTTCTTCAGATAGTTTTACTATGGGCGACCCAATGTGCGCGAGTGGGATGGCGCCCAGAGTAGTCTATTACAAAGCCATACTAGGAGTCCATCATCTCTTTGAAGGATGAAAAAGAGAAAAAAAATACAAAAATAAGAGAGCGCGCGAACAGTCTGTCTCGCTCGCACTTACACGTTAGGCGGCACACAGTACTGGAACGAGATTATTACATCTCCATACAAAAATCTCCTTCTTACCATGGCTGGGTTAATGCCCCGGACACTTCATACAAACAACCTCGTATTACACAGACACCACACATTGACGTTATCGTACACGCGCGTCTGTGTGTGTGACGTCTGACGCCATACGATTCAGGTCTAAACTGTGTTCGAGGGGGGATGAGGTAAACCTAGCTCAGCCTCTGGTGGGGAGCGGAGAGTTGCCGTTCTATACGTAGTATTATTCCTTATTCTATATGCTATAGGTTAAAAATTGTACCAATGCGCCGTTACATTACGTTTATTCAAGTACCTATACAAATATAAGTAAATTATCTGCAATTTACTTTATATTTGCATGCTGCCACTAGGCGATTCTCACACTGCCCCGCATGATGCAGCGTAGCGCGTGGATGCGTGTTCTTCCGTTGCTTGTAAGTATATAAACACGCACAGTCTAACACACAGAAAATGCATCCGCATGAACACGCGTGGATGTATTTTCTGTGTGTTAGACCGTGCGTGTTTTCTATACAAACGAAGATACTTACAATCAACGGAAGAACACGCATCCACGCGCTACGCTGCATTATGCGGGGCAGTGTGAGAATCGCCTTACAGCATCATAAACCCTGACCTATTTATTTTCAAATGCCCTTTTTTACCAACGATTTTAAAACGTGTCACCCTATGAACTCCACCACATCGTATACCGTTTAGGAATTTCCCGCTAATTACCGTGGCAATTAAAGCAATAATTTATGTAAATGTTTCAAATTAAAGGTCCGTAAATGGTCAAGGTTGAGTAAATAATATAACATATTAGCATTCCGGACGCGACGCCGACCGCGCGATGTTAGATTATCGCGTGCGGCACTTTTTTCCATCCCCCTTTCGTCCCCTTAATGAGTGATTACTGGGATAAAAAGTATCCTATGTTTTTCCCTGGTTCTCAAACTATCTCCATAGCATATCTTCTAAATCATTTCAACAGTTACAGCGTGAAAAGTTAACAGACTGACAGACAAATAGAGTTACTTACGTATTTATGTGTGTTTCAAAGTGTCCATACAATTCCATAGTCTCTACTTACCCTGGTGGTAATTCTGGAGTTTATGTATATATGTGTGATATGTTCCTGGAGTTTATATAGGTATATATGTGAAAGAAAAAGCCTCTTTACCAGTCATAATATACTTTATCAAAGTCACTCTTGTACTCTCGTCACACAATAATCTCCGTTGAACTCCCTTGTTGTAATTATTTTTTCTCCATCGCGCCTTTCTCCGTTAAATAACAACTGCTTAATGCTCTTAAGCCGGGGGATGGAGCCACCGTCGCACCATTTTTTTTTAAATACGATCAGATTTTTTAAGCAATCAGATATCGGTTTAATGTGTTTGCTGTTTAGCCTCGTTACACAGTTTAATTATAGTGTCATCCTACGCATCCGTGGATTCTCAGTAGGAGGTATAATGCGTAATTAAATATACTTAATTGAATCCTTATTGGTTTCCGCATGATTTACATTTAGTTACCTGCAACACAGAGATCAGTCCCGAAGCATAATATGACGAGATCCCTTTCGAAATTGACGGGATTGGGCGAATCTCCTTGAGTTATACTCTATGTTTTGATTATGCTGATTTCCAATAAAAACTTAATTATTTAGTTAGTAATATTGAAGAATGAAGGTTTTTGTTTTTCACAAAATATCCAACCATCCTAACTTTACACTTTTTATGAAAAAGACGAGATCCCGAAAATTTCGGGATCTCACGGGATTGATATTTTCAATCCCGCGGTTTCTCGAAGTTGCGATCTCGAGTCAGGATTGCATTCCCAAGAACTTAAGAAGAGCTTTATTGCTTAACCTTTAGGCAGATAAAACTAGAGTAGCACAAAAAGAACAAATTGAAAAAGAAAAGCAGCCAATGTTTTTACTTCTTCTTCTATCGTGTGGGTTGTGAAGTGGATTACCAACCCCATCAACCCTGGTGTCAGGGTTATTATTGAGCCGCCATAGGCCCCTGACATGACTTATGTAACGACTACGTACTTACATCAGTAAATAGTAACCGGGACCAATGGCTTAACGTGCCTTCCGAAGCACGGATCATCTTACTTTTGGACAATCAGGTGATTAGCCTGTAATGTCCTAACCAAACTAGGGATCACAAAGTGATGTTTGGGATCCCACCGGGATTCCGACCCGGGACCTCCGGATCGTGAGTACAACGCTCAACCACTGGTCCGCGGAGGCCGTTGTTTTTACTATAAAAGAGTTTTTACAACGGGATCATTCCCATTTTGGGAACATTCTCGGGAATCACCACTGGGGGGTTAAAATGGCCACATCTGAGCAATTCATCTAAGAAAGCAATATTGCTATTTGACATTTGTTTGCATTGCGCACTTACTTTTATATGCGCAAATGTCAAATTACAATATTGCTTTTTTAGATGAATTGCTCCGATGTGGCCATTTTAACCCCCCTGTTGGGCAATGGCCGCACCTTTATTTCTCAATACAAACAAAATCGCTAATCATTTAATATTATCTATGCTAATACATTCTAATAAGTAATACATCTCCTGTATCTCGCTTGACATCTTGTATAACGAGTACGGTCACGAGCATTAATATGTATACAGATAGGTACCGTGTCACATTAACTTTTTTGACAAATTGAACTGTAAGTCTCACTAAATGTCAAATATGTTAGTGCGACAGAGTCCTAAAGTGGGTACATGATATTGCTTATGACTGTACCTTGATCAGTGTTGACTCTGATGTAGTGATGGGCAGGGAAAGAAAAAATTGGGTGGGAAAGAAAAAATATCGGGAAAATATGGGAAAATAAAATAAACACCCGAAAAATTCCCGAATCATGGGAAAATATTTTTTATTTAATTATTTTTAATCTTATTATTATTTGTATGTCGTTTCCATGTCTCGGGTCGGGTCTGTCATGGAGTCCCGGACTTTTGGAAGGCGTGCGTGGGGCCGAAGCCAACACGTGGAGTCCCCTTAAGACAATTTACTCTAAATGTGTTGTGACATCAACCGGCGATTATCCCTGTATGCACTATGGGAGTGCACCCAAAGACAATCCCTGCTTCGTGTAGGACTATTGCAGATTATGGGAACAAAAGGAACGGGGCTATTGGGTTGGGGGTTAGTGAACCGGGATACTGGGGCTATGGGGGACTATGGCGCCTGCTCGACCAATTTTAATAACAGAGACACATTGGGCAGGCGGTGACTCGTCACTAACTGGTTGGGTCACCTATCTAGCCGACGCGACTGGACGGCAAGGCAACAACATGGTTGTGAGCATCTCAGGATGTCAAGAGGTGTACACCGCTTTCTGCGAGGCGGTTTACCCGCCTTACCAACTCGCGACTTATGCATCTTTCACTTCCACCCTGCGAGCGTATAGCTCTAACGCCCCACTCTGGCTGGCCAATGAAGGCAAGCCAGAGGTGAGAGTCCTGCGGCCCCCGCTAAGGTCCACTCCGGCCAGCCAGTACTGTCACCATCTTTGTTGCTCTTCTTTGGACTCTCTCGAGTAAAGAGAGATCTCTCTCTAGTAGAGTCCTTCCGATAGTAAAGTCTCCATATTTGAAACCCATGTTCTAACAGCGGTCTGACGTAAGTAAGTTTTGTAAAGCCTAAGAAACAATTCCGTATCTATATGATAAAAAGCTTTTCTAATTATGTATAAGAGGGAGTTATCCTTATTAGTGATTCCAATAATGTGTTCGTCCCACTTTAGATTATGTGTTATCGTTATTATCTGAACATTTTTTACTATGACACCAGAGGTGTATGACCATTAATTTGGCTTTTAGTGTATTTTAAAAATCTTGATTTCTTATTTATTTTGTATGAAAATAAAGTGCTTTGGGTAAAAAATGCGGTACGGCGGATTACAAAGGACCTTTAGAACATTTAATAATCCGGCGCAAAACATTTTTGACCGTTATGTTGACTTTTTATTCATCTCTCTTTCCGTTTTGGTTCAAATGGGAAAATGTCAGCCAGCGAAACAAATAAGTCAAATCTTTTGGTAAACGACTTGAAACGTATTTTTACGATACTACCAAATGTCGACTTTGGCTTTTATTTGACTTTAAAAAAAACTTGTTTTATACATTTTAACAATGACAACAAGCAGAGCTTTCCCAATGACTAGTTATTAGTCAGATAAATACTTTGTGTTTTTGTTTTGTGTGTTGTTAGGTGAACTTCTATATTAATACTATCTGATTTTAGATATGACGTTGACTGTAGTTTTTGCATTCGACTCAACGTTACGGCCTAAGTTTAGGTTGAATTATGGTATTGATTCACCTTGACCGTAAATGGTTACCACCCTCCAAAGATAAGCTTGCCATCTAGTGACGAAACTCGTATTTTGGCATGACGCCTGAAGTATCTGTTAGGGAAAACAGGAGTCGGGTAGTTGTACTTATAATAAACTTTTTCTATTCTATTCTACTTTGCAAGTATGCCTATCACAATGTCCTGGTGCTACTCGGCCGATAACATAGTACTTACCTCTATCACCCCGCTGTTTATTCCTTGTATACACTTTTCTTTAAAAAAGTAGCTTCTTAAGCGTGTATCACCATCAGGTAAGGTAGTGGTCAAACGTAAACCTATTTTTCAAAAGACGACCACCATATTACGCCTTTAGCAAGATAGTTCTATTATCACTAGATAAAACTTTTTTTTGATTTTTGAAAAATCGAATTAAGTTCAAAATATTGGTCATAGTCGTTTAATGCCATAGTAATAAACATTCTGACGATCCTTTAAATAACACGCCTGTTGTATTTTATTTTTATACAAAATGAATCAAAAATCAAGTTTTTTTTAAATCCCACAAAAGCCAAACTAATTAATGGTCATACACGTTTTTGTCATAGTTAATAATGTCTCGATAGCTTTGACATGTGTTTTTTGCTGACCGGCACTTTTCACATAGAAACTATAACGTAAAGTCCTACAAAAGTCAAAATAATGGTCATAGACGTTTGGTGCCCTAATAATAAATGGTCAAATGGATAAGTTCTAACGGGATATACAAATATTGTTTCATGGCCGGCACTTCACATTTTCACCAAAAATGTATGAAAATTCAGTTTTTTTAATTCGAATAAAACCGAAAATATTGACCCTACAGCTTTGGTGCCATAGTAATAAATGCTCAGACAGATAAGTTCTAAGAATAATACCATTATTGTTACTTGGCCGGCACTTTACATTTTCACCAAAAATGTATGAAAAATACAGTTTTTTAAAATCGAATAAAACCGAAGATATTGACCCTACAGCTTTGGTGCCATAGTAATAAATGCTCATACGGATAAGATCTAACGGAATATAGCAAAATTATTTTTTGGCCGGCACTTTGACTTCTGGGCCGAAATCCGATGATCTCCTTTAGATAAGTTTTTTAAGAGTTCATACGACACTACGACAGAAAATAAATTGGGCATAAGTAGGCATACATTATATTTAAATGGTCTTTGTTGGAAATCCTTACTTTTAATACAAATATATGCGATAAAAAATATTTTCCCTTGAAATGGGAATTTTTCGGGTTTTTTCCCTCAGAATTGGGAAAATTCCCAAAACGCGGGAATTTTCCGGGTAAGAACCCAACACTACGTCTGATGTCATCATCGCGAAATCATCCGCCATACTCGAGAACCAATTTACATAAAACTTAGTTCCTATATGCTGTTGCTGGTTTTCATTTCCGCAATTCAAGTAGGTATGAATTTCATGTTTGTCTTTGGGTGTTGTAATTACCATGGATAAATTTGTTGAACGTCAATGTAACATTTTTGAATTTACGTCATTTCGCAAGGTGTTATGGCTGAGGAGAAGAAATGACAAGAAACTGCAACAGCAACACATCTTTTAAATCAATGAGACACATTAAATACCAGACATTTTTATCATTTAGGTAATCATTAATCTTATAATAAGCTTTTTTACATAAAGTAAGCTTTACGTGAGCTTTAAATTTATTTTCTGCCAAATTAAAAATATTATCAGGTATTTTATAGTAAAAACTCCAAAAAAGATGAATTTAATTTACTTAATCTAGAATTTTGAATAGCAATTTAATTTTTATTCCTTGTATTGTAACTATGCCTTTCACAGTTTCTCGGAAGGAGAGATATATTTTTGTACCTATTAAATTCAACGGGTCTGGAAAAAAAAGAAACCTTATTAATTACGTATGCCTTAGTTAGCAAATTTTTAGGACAAATTGGCATACGATCACGGTTATCTTCTAAACCTCACTATATCTATTCTATAATTAAAATAAAATAGGTACTTGTAGAAAATCATCATCTCCCTAGCATTATCCCGTTTCTCACAGGGTCTGCTTACCTAACCTGAAGTTTTGACAGGTCCAGTTTTTTACAGAAGCAACTGACTGTCTGACCTTCCAACCCGCGAAGGGAAAACCAGCCCAATACAGGTTAGGTCACATACCTCCGAAACGTATTTCTCGCGTATGTGAGTTTCCGCGCTATGTTTTCCTTCACCGTTGAGCACGTGATAATCATTTATGATGCAGACATGAATTCGAAAACAAATTCGGCAATCATTGGTTACTGCTGTGCTGGATTAGAACCTGCAACCTCAAGGTGAGAGGCAAGCGTTCTAACAACTGGGCTACCACGGCTCGCGATAAGTACATACTCATAATAAACGTAAGACTATACAATATAACTTGTTCATTTAAACTGTCGATTTCCTATCAATTTTACAACATATAATGTGTAAGTTTATGAGTCATAAAATAACCAAGTATAAACGTTTACACAGTAAATTATCGTCTGTTACGATAGGTATATACTTGTCTTTGAATTGTCTAACAGTGTACTAGCTGAGGCCCTTCATATTTACAGACTCCTTTATATGACATAAGCTCACGTCTATATCCCAATAGGGTAGTCAGAGGTGCATCCATCGCTAAATGAATTATCCTGTTTCTTTATCTCCGTGCACCCCTTTAGATATTACACGAGTTACTTTATCTAAGTGTAAAACTCTCGCCAAATTTGTGCGTTGTCACCTTTAGTTACTATTTACTAACCATTTAAAGACTTTTCAAACAAGAATTGACTCTATGCGTATACGCATAATTAAACGTCTTAATGAACCTAGAACTACAATAACATTATTGAATACATCTACATATACCGTAAACCACTCTAATTGACCATCAAACATAAGATGTTTACTTATCTTGACTCATTTCAAAGTCCCTACTCCCAATGGTGCCTCAAACTCAAACTATATTTGTACGTATTATGTTAAGTGATCAGTCTGTGAACAGTCTCCGTGGTCTAGTGATTACAGCGTTAGGCTTACGATCTGGAGGTCTGGGTTCGATTCCCGATGGGGATGTTGAAATCACTTTGTGAGACTGTCCTGTGTTTGGTAAGGACTTTTCAGGCTTGAGTCACCTGATTATCCGAAAAAGTAAGATGATTCCGTGCTTCGGAGGGCACGTTAAGCCGTTGGCCCCGGCTATTAGCCGCATTGGAGCAGCGTAGTGGAGTATGCTCCATACCCCCTCCGGTTGATTGAGGGAAGGCCTGTGCCCGGCAGTGGGACGTATATAGGCTGTTGATGATGATGATGATGTTAAGTGATAAAAAAGATAATGTTATGTAGTCGAGATCGCCGGTTCGAACCCTGGTACCAGGTTTGCACCAATGAGTTATAAATTTATCTTAAGTGCAGTTTTCACTGACACAGTTGGCTCGACCATTATAGACGGCGATTCGGCTCACCTCTTATCTGGTCTAATAAAAAGCTGAGACGTCGGTATTTAGTTCATTTTGCGATGGATGTACCTCTGACTACCCCAATTGGGATATGGTCGTGAGTTTAAGTTATGTTAAGATAATACTGTTATAGCTAATCCACTGCCGGCGTTACCGCGTGTCTTATCTGTGGCGTCATCTTAGCTAATCTTTGTGTGATTTATCTACATAGTGTAGGGCAATGGATCGCATAGATTTTCCTGCGAAAATCTATGAAAATATATAAGAAATATATGATAATGGGGAAGTCAACAGCCTCCGTGGTCTAGTTAGAGCGTTAGGCTCTGGAGGTCCGGGTTCGATTCCTGATGGGGACATTGTCGGAATCACTTTGTGCGACTGTCCTTTGTTTGCTAAGGGGTTTTCAGGCTTGAATCCCCTGATTGTCCGAAAAAGTAAGATAATTCCGTGCTTCAGAGGCACATTAAGCCGTTGGTCCCGGCTATTAGCCGTAAAAACACCTCCACCAACCCGCCAACCCACCAATTGGAGCAGCGTGGTGGAGTATGCTCCATATCCCCTCCGGTTGATTGAGGGTAGACCTGTGCCCAGCAGTGGGACGTATATAGGTTGTTTATGTATGTATGTATGTAATGGGGAAGTCGCGTGAATGACCCCAAGATAGATGTTTGGAATGCTACGTACCTACCTCCTATTTCATGTTTAAAGAGAGAATAAAGAATAATACTACGTATAGAACGGTAACACTCCGCCCCGCACCGAATCGCATCGGGCGCCGACTTCACCCCCTCTGGGTCTAACTTATTCTTATATGGCCGTAAGCCGTTAAGGAGTAAGGGAGAGAGCGCGCTGACTGTGTCTCGTTTGCACTTACATGGTAAGAATATTTTTTTATATGAAGTCACCGGGGTGTGTTTAAATAACAATGTTGGTCTCTGTAATAGCATTCTAGCTTTCCCAACGTCTGTGGAAGCTAGAGGTCTATTCAGAGTCGTTCAGAAGGGCGTAGGACGTAGATCATAAGTAGATTTTTTTTGGTTCAACAGTTTTTTTTTATATACATTATATATATATACAATTTGCACCATTATGAGGGTGACATTTTCTTTTAGACAAAACCCTTTTCAAAATAAAGAAAAAAAAGTCCCAAAAACATTACCCTCTCTGGTCGGCAAATCATCATCATCACTTATTTAAGAAGTACGCTCTTGTCGGTGTAGCATTCTCCATGCTACTTTTTTAGGGAAAAATAGGGCAGTGGTTTCCCTCTCGCCTTCCCTTCCCTTCCCTTCCGCCGCTCTGGTCGGCAGTTGCGTAAAAATAAAAAAGGTTTTTTAAATACAAAGTTATCCGCTGTGACATCCATACCGTCTATACAAAGTAGGTAAACAGATAAGTGATTACTGATAACGGACTAAACATGGTGATGTAGGCATATATTTACATACGACGACGTTTTCACGGTCAGACAAGATCGTCATACAAAAACACTGGTTTTTTTCTTAGGAAAACATAAGTTTAACCTTCTAAGAAAACAAGTTACATCACTAGAACTTGATAGAAAAAGCCGGAGATGGGAAATATCTATACTGAATATAATAAATGCGAAAGTATCTGTCTGTCTGTTAAATTTTCATGACTAAAATCCTGAACCGATTTGGATGAAATTCGGTACAGGATTGGCTATGTATATACGACAGTTTTTTGTTTTTTTATTATCAAATTTACATACAGCGGAAGTGTAAAAATAGCATTTATGTCGACATTTACATAAGTAAAATATCGGTTGATGAATGTGGAAGCAAGAGAAGTGTGTCAGGATCGAAGCAAATGGAATTACATTCGTTTTACCTTACCCCGGGGGGAAAAAGGCGTGAGTTTATGAATGTCAAATAATAATAGTAGTGTAATTGACTTATGTAAGAGACAAATTCTGCTGTAGTTTTTTTTATTTAAGCTATTGGTGTATTTTTTTATAAATTATTAAATAAAGTGCAATTTATTAATTAAAAAATTGTAGGAACAGCAAAGCAGTTTTGACAGTAGGTGTTTGTCTTTCTTCTTTTAATTCTTTTCTTCTTTTTTTGTACGCCTGCATGCAGGCCGAACACATCACAACATTGTTATTTAAATTATTTTACCACCTTTATTGTATCTATGTGTTCTCGCAAATAAATTGATTTGATTTGATCACCAGAGCATTTATCTTAATAATCTCGACAGAAGCATATGCATACTTCAATATATGTTTTAGTCATTCTTATCTTTAAATTAATATATTGATAAAAAACTTTTTGCGTGTTAATCCAATACATACATACATACATACATAAACTCACGCCCGTAATCCCTAGTGGGGTGGGCAGAGCCACAAGTAATCAAAAGACAACTTGCAGCCACTGTTGATACGATGTCGTAAGCTGGATATGATGAACCTTATGGTGATAAGGGATCAGCCTATCGCCCATAACATTAGTCCATCATGTTAGAGGACACAATCCCTCTGTCGGTTTTTACGACATGCCCGGGAAGACAAGCAGCTGAACGTTTTCTATGTTTTTTATTTGCTCCCAGAACAGCATAGAAGCACTCTATGCTGTTAATCCAATCCGCATAATAAACGAATATCGATTTAATGTTTATATTTGGATTTGTTTGATGATCCATCTTAGGACTTCGTATCAACAGTGGCTGCAAGTTGTCTTTGATTACTTGTGGCTCTGCCCACCCCATTTGGGATTACGGGCGTGAGTTTATGTATGTGTGTGTGTATGTTGTTTGATGATCGATGAGACATTTTGGACATAGCAAGTTGTTTACAGATATGGTTATTACGACCTTGAAAACAATTTTTATAGGTTTTTGTTTTATGTTTAAATACAATTAAAACGAAAAATAAATAATAATAGGTAATATATTAATATATTTGAGAAGTATAGTACCTACTGTAAATCCAGCACAGGCCTAAACCAATGATTGTCGAATTTGTTTTCGAATTCATGTTTGGATCATAAATGATTATCACTTGCTCAGCGGTGAAGACATCGTGAGGAAACCCACATTCCCGGGAAATGCATTTTCGGAGGTATGTTACCTAACCTGTATTGGGCTGGTTTTCCCTTCGCAGGTTGGAAGGTCAGACAAGCAATCGCTTCTGTCAAAAACCGGACCTGTCAAATCTTCAGGTTAGGTAAGCGGACCCTGTGAAAAACGGGATAATGATAGGGAGATGATAAGTACCTACTGTAAACATTTATATAATAAACTATATGTCTAAGTTACCGCCTTGGGTATGTGTCTGTATAGTAAATTATAGTTGTAATTATTATATAAATAAATAAATATTTAAGCTAAAATCGACATAGATAGACACAAGAAGGAAATAAGTATTGCAAGAATTCTAATGACAGGTTCATAGTCCAACCACCAGAACAAATAGGTAGATTACATCATTTCGACAAAAAACAACACATTTTCTATTTTACCTTATCTTATTTAGCGTATTCGATCCCACTGCTGGGCAAAGGCCTCCCCTTGATTTTTCCACTCCTCTCGACTTCGCGCGATCTCCGGCCAATCCCTCCGATAAGTATTGAGGTGGTCACACCATCTTTTACGCGTCTTTATTTTATATATACGTAACTAATATTTAGACAAAATCAATTTATTAGTAGGCTAAAATTATCCCATAAACAACCGTACTAATTATTAAACTAAACTAGATATTTCAATTCAAGTTTAATCTCAGTTTATACAAGTATGTAAGACAAAATGATCCCACTCATCAGTATGCGCGGAAACACCGCGGTATGCGTATGCGCCAGTATGCGCACAGAAACAGAGCGCTGCCCGCCTTATACGGCGCACGCGTCGCCTGTGGCCTTACTGTTTACCTATACAGTCATTACTCTGTTATGATTAGCTTTATGGTGCTCGGAATAGGGACTTATGAGTCAAGTCAGGACTCACAAAGTTTATATTTAGAATGTGCTTTAAGGCAATATGCTTAGATTTCCGACTGTAGATAACGTGACTGGTAAAATTAAGTACGCGACAAAAGGCATTTTTTTTTGTTTTTAATCTTAACTTTTTTTAAATAAATTTTACTTATCCCATTTATTCAATTTAGTTAACGTAAGAGTACTTAATATTGTTTTTTTTTTCTAATTTTCTGTGTCTGGCAAGACACATGGTAATATGGACCGCTATCATAACATATTTTGGCGTAATAGTGATTTTTAGGAGATAGCCGTGGTCGTATGCCAATATGTCCTAAGGGTTTGCTTACTGGAAAACGACCACGGCTATTTACTAAATGTTATTCGGAAGAATTTCTAAAAAATATTTTTGTTTCTTACTTTTAATACCGCGCGATCTTTCCGTAGTCAAGTATTAGTTTTCTTTATTTTTTTTTCTATCCAATAAATTATTTTATCAAACAAAATAATACAAAAAAAAAAATATCAGGTAGGACCCGGAGCGAGCATCACATCCCCTCTCTCGTAAGCTCATAACCGACGACGCCCAATCTCCTTGACAGTGTTGCCGACAGTAATTTGCTAAAATCCCCAAACGCATTGTCGAAATTCCCCACGTTTGGGGAAAGAAAAATGATAATTCCCCACATATTCCCCACAGAAATAAAACAACCAAAAATGTAGGTAAAGTTCGGTCTCTGTGAGAATGCATTTCTGACGTATGTCAGATATCACTAGTGTCACATTCACTGTAAAGTTCTTTTTAATATCTATATTTTCTAATTATATTTTTCGTTACGTTGAAGAGCAAATACCATCATTTTTTTATTTTTTACAGAAATTAAAAAATGTATTTTTTCCCGCTAGGTAGAGCTACTTGAAAGCTAAATTCTGCCGGTAGGTCGCGACATATTCCATGTGATTTTTATTTCTGCCACTAGGCGGCGATAATAGATAATACTTAACGTTAAATTCACCGCAAGTTTCCGTCAAATTTTACTCTCCAGATTCTGCTGTAAACTTGACGTCAAAATACGGCAGTAGTTGGACGGCAACTTGACCATTATTCTGACGTCAACTTACGGAATAAAAGGCTATCAGGGAAATCAATCAAGACTAGCAGAAATTTGATGTTAAATATCGCGTATTTGTGTTCATACTTAAAATCCCCGCATTTTCCCCGAATTGAAGCTCTCCCCACACATTCCCCAATCAGCTTTGCTTTCCCCGCAGTTTGGGGAATTCCCCACAGATCGGCAACACTGCTCCTTGACAAAATCTTTATTACTTCTCTTTAAAAAAAAAAAAAAAAAATACCCCTAGCTACAAAAAGGTAGCGAGAGGTTCAAAAATTGGTCAAAATTGTTATGATCGTCTAGTATATAAAATAAATTATTTGAGGGCGGCCTCCTATATCCGTCGTAGCGAACATTCTTCCATAGCGCGTTTTAATTTTGGTCAGCGACATCTAGTGGTACAATACATTAGTGTAAAGTAAAACTCCTCACAGGGATCACAGCCCCTGTTACATTACGCTATTGATCGGGCGTTGTCAATAGGTATATTAAATGTATCGTGAAATCATTGTTGTTGCAATAGATGCTGAACTCTGACTAGGCCAATGGGGGATTTTCCAGGCCACATTCTCCAAAAAATTATAGATGGTGCTAAAAATGTAATTTGTTATTACACACATCCTTTTGCGACGGAAAATTCTACTTGATATCAAATCAAAATCATGGTGTGAATCATCCCTCAAAGTTTTCGTTACGATGTCACTAACACCCTGTATAGTATGATGTATCGTAAGTAGCAACATAATTCTATACATATCTGATCTAAAAATCAAGCGACAATTATTTTATATCATATGCCTCTGCCATTAATTATATTTTTGAATAAATACCCGAGCAATGAGAAAATAAGTAATTATCACGTTAAAAGTACACATCTGCATCAAATTTTTTTTGGGAACGTGGCCTGGAAAGGAGTGATGAGGCATTCCCGGGAATTTTCCCAAAGTAGGAATGTTCCCGTTGTAAAAACTCTTAAACAGTAAAGACATTGGCTGCTTTTTAACCCCTGACGCAAAAAATGACGGGGTGTCAATGTGTATGTGTCTGTCTGTGGCATCATAGTTCCCAAACGGTTGATCCGATTTCATTGCGGTTTGTTTTTGTTTGAAAGGTATATCAGTCGAGAGTGTTCTTAGCTATGTTTGGTGGAAATCGGTTCAGGTCTTCAAGGTCATCAGGTCGTTTGTTAAGTGTGATAGGAATGTTACACGCTCAGTTTGCTTGCAAGCATATTATTATGTGGGATAAGTTATATTTGCTTTTTATAGAGTTTAGCATTTTTAAACTTATTTTGTCATAATAATTGAGTACTTTATTTTTGGTCGGGAATTTTTTTTTATTTTTAATTTAATTTTCTTTTTCAAATTGTTTTCTTATACTCTGGTCGTATCTGCCTAAAGATTAGGTTCCTATTAAAGCTCTTTTTACATAAGTTTTGCGCGTATTTCTGCCGGGAACGTTCCCAAAATCGGAAATATAGCAGTGAGTTTATAATCGTGGCTGACGTCACTAACTTACGTATCTGAAATTTTTGGCGAATCTGATTTGGACGTTTTGCTATTGTCAATACGTTACAAATTAATTTAGCACAAAAATGCAGATACGTCACTTTGCTAAGTCAGCCATTATGTGTTGCTGTAAATTAAATATTAAGCAGGCACAGATCAACTCTTAAAACCATCGATGTATGTATTAGAACCGCCTTGCTGTGTTTACTAATTATAATTTACATTATTATTAGTCCACGAAGGCTATACAAACGAGTTTCCTTAACGAGTTTACTATAAAAACCGTTGCAAAGACGTTAACGTTTATAGTCAGAAATCATTGATTAAATTATATTTGATTAGTTTAAAAAATGCGAACTTTTTGAAGTCAAATCGGTGACCTTTACTTTTTATTATTAAACGGGTTCTATTTAATGGACATTCTTATCCTGTCGGAACTAACGACATTTTAAAAGGTTCTCAAGTTAAAAAGGGCAATAGTTTTATAAAGGAAAATTGTATGGAGTGTCCGTAAGGCATGTTACGTACAGTCATGAGCAATATAATGTACCCACTTTAGGACTCTGTCGCACTAACATATTTGACATTTAGTGAGACTTACAGTTCAATTTGTCAAAAAAGTTAATGTGACATGGTACCAAAGTGTATACATATTAATGCTCGTGACCGTACCTATACAGTATTACATATTAGTAACATCGTTACGAAAACTTTGAGAGATGATTCAGACAATCATTTTGAGTTGATATCAAGTGGAATTTTGCGTCACAAAAGTATCGAACTTAAAAAAAACTAAAATTCTCATGATTTTTCCGACAGGAAATCCCACTTGATATCAACTCAGAATCGTGGTCTGAATCATCCCACTCAGTATTAGTTAAGGTGTCTCGAACACCCATACGTACTTGTATGGCTACCTGTACGTACTTGTTCAGGGTTTATGTGACATCGTAACGAATACTGAGGGGGATGATGCAGCTCATTATTTTGAGTTAATATATCAAGTGGAATTTTTCATCGCAAAAGTGTACAATTGAAAATAATTAAAAAATCACCAAAAAAATAACCTTGGATTTTCGAAGAAACTTACTTTTTCATGTGCAGAATCATCCCCATCAGTATTCAATATCATGTGTCTAACACCCTGTATCTATCTATTATCAAGTATTTATAGACTACACTGTTACAAATCTCTTTCATTCAGCGCTTATCGCTATCGACCCAGTAGAGTCGATTAATTGTTTCAAATATCATCCTCTCAGACGTTCACTCCAAACTGGTCATCCAGTTGTATTAATTTTTGTACTGAGTGAGAGCCCTCAGCGTTCTCTATTTGTCCGGGCAAGTAATTAATACCATTTGCGTCAAATCTACAATAAGTCACGTCAAAAAAGGCTGTTACAAAACATACCTCTAGGTACGCTTCTCAAATAGTATAGGTATCAGTAAGTATTTAGGTAAGTCAAAGAAGTTAGTTATGTATTTCTGCAGAGCGACACTTTTGAGAAAAACCAGAACCAGAGTTTTCTTGGGTAGAAGGCAAGAGGGAAACCACTGCTCTATTTTTCCCTAATAAGTAGCATGAAGAATGCTACACCGACAAGAGCGTGGCTCTCAAATGTACGTGGTATGGCGTGGACACTCAGAACAAATCCTTGAAAGCCATATTAGGATCCGACAATCACACTTCTGCGAAACCTAAATCATTTGGTGACACATTTATGAGTATTAGAAGGCTTAGCTTCCTTATAAAGATAACACAAAAAATGTGTTACTGATGGTAGCTCAGCTCAAGATATCATTTTTATTTACGATAATAAATATATCTGTACCTATTTTAAAATGTGGTTCGGTTATGAAACCCTTACATTCTTCGTTCAGAGTGCAGACCGTGGTCTAGTGGTCAAAGCGTTAGGTCACGATCTGGAAGTCCAAGTTCGATTCTCGATGGGGACATTGTCGAAATAACTTTGTGAGACTGTCTTTTGCTTGGTAAGGACATGCATTCACATTTGCAGGCTTGAATCAATTGATTTTCCGAAAAAGTAAGATGTTTGATTCCGTGCTTCGGAGGGCAAGTAAAGCCGTTGGTCCCGGCTATTAGCCGTAAAACACCAACAACCCGCAGTGGAGCAGCGTGGTGGAGTACGCTTCATATCCTTCCGGTTGATTGAGGGGAGGCCTGTACCCAACAGTGGGACGTATGTACGTTGTTTATGAGCAGGCTACAAAAATATAAAGCTACTTTCGACCTAACCCAATACACTTAAGTACTAATAGCGGAATGGGCTTGTCAAATCGATTGCAACATGTCATAGGCAAGTACTTATAGATACAATTGCATGAAGGGCTAAGTATTGCGCCGGATATCCGCCGATAACTATGCTATTGCGCTATTGTTTCCTATCCGTTTCAAATGGAGTCTTAGAATGATGAAGTACAATGCTGAATGCTTGACAGATCGTAAGATATACGTGTAATCTTATCTTCTGTTTTTATGAGTTAATGGTCCACTTCCTTAGGTATAAAAAATAATAATAAAAAAGTGAAAAATAAAAATAAAAAGAATAAACACAAAACACAAATATTACATTTGTATAATTTAGTTATCTACTAAACGATTACGTTGTCCTACTTTGCAGATGTTGTGTGCACCTATAATTGGCTTATGTAACAGTCTAATTCCTGATGTACCTAACTTTTATTTTATTTAATGTTTTATTATATAAGCTTTTGGTGTACTTTTTTTTATAAAATAAAAAAAAAATAAGAAAAAAAAGAGGAATAGGTATGAAGTAAAATAAAATAATTATTCAGAAAGGGATAGCGACTAATAATGATTTCTGTTGGTACGTTAATGGCACGTTAATTCGTCGGTCCCGGTTACTTGCCGATGTAAGTATGTAGCAGAGTAAAAACTCTGCACATACTGGCCTTTTGTTCGGACCATCATCATTTTAAATTACGAAATTCTCATTCCATTCCATTCGCATTTCCTTTCATTTTACTCACTTTTGACTGACTGAATCCCCGACCTTCATAAAAACAACAAGTGTGTTAAACCGTTTAGGGCCGTGCCCTCTAATTTCTAAGTCCTGATTCTTTTATGAAATGTGTATATTGTGAACTATTATTTTTGTGACTATGTTACTAAGTTTGTGAAGTGTTTTTAATAAACTGTATATACTCCTGTTGCTGTTGCTTCTAATTTATCCCCGTCATCACCCATCATTCCCCTACTCTGCCGGCACGTCGGGATACCATATCATAGGTTATATGAGTCATGTCACATGAGGCCTTTGGCGGCTCAATAATAACTTTAACATCAGGGTTGATGAGGTTGGTAATCCACCTCACAGCCCACACGATAAAAGAAGAAGAATGGTGTCTGAAGTAAAGTAGAGAATCTTGAAAAAGCCACGAAATGGTCCATATCTCCTAAACCGTAAATAATCGCTGAATATACATGATGTTTCTGGTAGTCAATTAGCCGCTCTATCTATTTTTTATTTTGAATCTCTGGGCCACCCTGTATATGGCCCCTGATATAGCTCATGCATTTACATAAGTAAATAGTAGCCAGGACCGATTACTTAACGTCCCCTCCGAAGTACTGACGATCATAAACAGCATTAGAGGGTATGGAGTATACCCCACCACGATGCTCTACTGCGGGTTGGTGGAGGTACCAGAGGAGGGACTAACGACTTAACGTGCCCACCGAAGCACGGAATCTTCTTACATTTTCGGACAATCAGGCGATACAACTCTGCAATGACCAAACAAACAAATAACAGTCTCACATACTGATTTCGACAATGTCCCCATCGGGAATCGAATCCGGACCTCCAGATTGTGAGCCCAACGTTTTAACCACTACACCACACTGTTGCATGAATAAACATTACTCACTTTTAACACTATAGCACGCTCAATTCCCATAATCAGACCAAGTTCTAGTCACCGACCTCCAGGTTATATTCTAATTACTTGAAGGCATATCGCAATGCGAGCGTGGGCGCAAGGCCTGCGCCCGCGCATATGCCACTATTTCGACCGGCGACATGCAAATCTATCTTGTCATTGACTTTTTTGATGTAATTAGCGAACGTGGGCGGGGTTTGGTAAGCCACGAGTGATTAAGGGATTTGTATTATAATGAGCGGTTTGGCGACTGAAGGGAAGTAGCTTTCCTTCCTTGCATGTTATCTCGTATGGGTCCTGAGGTCAATAACCGTCCTTATCACCTTGGTGTCGGCGTTACTATTAACCCAAAGTTACAATTAGCCCTTGACATGGCTGATGTAACGAGTACATAGTCACTAACTTTGCCATGGAGTAACTAGATAGCGAAATAGAGTTACAATATAGTACGGTCACGAGTACTAATATGAAACCATGTCACATTAACTTTTTTGACAAATTAAACAGTAAGTCTCATTAAATGTCAAATATCATAGTGCGACAGGGTTCTAAAGTGGGTACATGATATTGCTTATGACTGTACAGTTTCTATCCAAACTACAAAAAGTATTTTAAAAAACCTGACTTCATAATTTGTCTAATAAAACAAAGTACAAACACACTAGCTTTTCGCTACTCGCCTACAGTCGGTAACGTCGGATTGTATTGTTAAACAAATAATAGTTGTGGGTATGTCTTATTATGTGTTGTTATTCGATTGAAAAAGACACGACTCTTGTATTCAATGTGAAATAATAATAGGTTCAACACTGACTCCTACGTATATAAAGGTATAAAGGTTTATAATGATGTACGGTAACGAGCACTAATATGTATATGTCACCGTAAAATTGTAAATAACGTTAGATTATAATCTATCTCGCGAGATTGTGAACTGTCGAAAAATTGTGAAACGTAATATACTGCTTACAATGATTGATGAAATGCTCTTCAAGATTGTGAAATCAAGTACGTATTTATTAATTATTTAGTAAGTAATCAATAATTCTGACATCACATGGTAAGAAAAAATGTATCAAAATTAAAAAATCTGAAACGTATCATTCAGTATACTTTTCGTGTGTAAGATAAACATGCTGGCGGCATAGGGGTGGCCCAAGGGCCACCCCCGCCGCACCCTAACCTACTGTTATGCCTTGTAAAAATTATGACAAAACACTATTATTCTAAAAAAGAATTATGGATATCTATTTATTAATCCCAAAATAAGTTATACCTAACAAACCAGTATTCCTAGATGTTATTATGGGAAAGTAAAACTATTATGCTAAAAAACGTTATGCAAAAAGGATTATGATAATTAAAATTATGACAAAAACATTTATGCATTTTAAGAGAATCCCAAATTAACATTATGCTCACTCTAATAGTTTTGTAACTCTATGGTATAGCACGCGAGGTGCGTTTCGTATCACAATTTGACGGTTTCACTTCAATAAATTATAATCTACCGAAAAATAATACGTTAAATTGTAAGCAATATGATACGATTCATAATTATTCGACAGTTCACAATCTCGCGAGATTAACTAACGATAGATTATAATCTAACGTTATTTACAATTTTACGGTGACATATACACTTTGAAACCATGTCATATTAACTTTTTTGACAAATGAAACCGTAAGTCTCATTAAATGTCAAATATAATAGTGCGACAAGGTTCTAAAGTGGGTATATGATATTGCTTATGACTGTAGAAGTTACCTATATATGTATTATTCTTTTAACGTTTCTAAAGAAATGTTTATTTTCGAAACATAGGTACTTGATTTTATGTAATTAAAATCCCACCGAAACATTTTCATTTAAAATGTAGCCAATACGATATCAGATCTGATTTAGAGCCAAGCTTCTAATTTCACACGCCCTAAGTATATAAACCTTAAGTTCACAAACCTGAGCTTCCGTCACTTGAGCGTAAGGTTTTATTAACTGTTCATTGCTATTCTGTTATAGGTACAGGGTGATAGTGACATCGTAACAAATACTCAGAATCATGGCCTGAATCATCCCTCAAAGTTTTCGTTACTATGTCACTAACACCCGTATAATTCTTGTAGCAACGAAAAGTGCAAGCCTCAAGCTAGTATCCTCTATACGTAGCATTATACATACATTATAGGTACATGACACTATGTTGTATCCTGTGATTCTAAACATAAGTGTTACATTACATTAGTCTGCCTTACTTCTATGATCAAGTGAAGGCGAATAACAAAACATTTTTTTATGCGACTGTAACGAGCCACCTGATGCGGCACCCGGGGTATTGCCTATGTGTTGCCTTGAACAGCTTTTTTGACTCCTATTTTTGAAGGACCCCATATCACAGCGCAGTGGAAAAACCTCGGAGGGAAGCTCATTCAACATTTTACATGTACAGTCATGAGCAATATTACGTACCTGCCTTAGAACCCTGTCGCACTGTAATATTTGACATTATATGAGACTTGCGGTTTAATTGGTCAAAAAAGTTAATGTGACATGGTTTCAAAGTGTATGCATATTAGTTCCCGTGGCCGTACGCGGCAGAAAGAAGCGCGTGAATCGTGACATAGACCGCATACAGCTATACTTTCACAGTATTACTATTTATTCTATGGTTCTGTCTTTCGCGAAGGCCGCAAGCGCACCCTGTTGACATTTCGAAAGTCATCGGCGCTCTATATTTTTATGAAAATTGCTATAACATTATACAGTATGATACAATCGCATTCAACGCATGCAGTGGGCGACTATTTGCATGTGCGACACTTTAAACCCACCCAAATAAGGCTTTAGCATAAATTTGCCAACACTGACAACGCTCCTAAGATTATGTCGTTAAAATTCGCGATAGACACGAGAGTGCCAGGGTTATTCCAATCTATATGATTTTCGCTCCAGATACCATACCTGATGCAAAGGTTGTCTATAGCCATTCAATATGGCAACGTGGTGAGTATCATGGGCACCTTTGCGCCGCACGTACGTACTTGACTAACGCTGTTATTACATTGCCCTGTCCACCAGGATAGATGCGTCAAGGTCACGGGTTTGCCGATCAGATCGAGTAGTCTAATAGCAAATCGGTGGCGGCGCGCGGCGGAACCATGGCAACCACGCTCGAGCGAGTTGGTGGGGGAGTAACCATGGTAACCGTGATTCCGAGCTAGTGTAACAGCGTCGATTTTCCGAATGATCTTGACGCATCGCTCTGGATGGACAGGGTAATGTAATACCCGCTTAAGCCCCTGCTTAAAGGATCCCTGCTACTAATTTTTAAATTAAGATTTTTTTTTATTTTTTGACACAATAATGTAATATTCATAATAGGCTAGTTTCCCACAAGTCAAATCAGTTACTATTTACAAATCAGTTACTATTTTTAAGTGTCGAAACACGAAATAACTATGGAATTTGTATGAAAAAGCACACAGTGACGTCATAGAAAAACGTGATAAAATGTCGGACTTATTATTACGTTTTTCTTGATTACAATTCATAAATAAGTTAAAAAGAAAAAATAACATGGATTTCATTAGTTTTATTTACAGTAATCTTTATATACAGTAATCAGAATTATGATAATTTATCTTGAACCTAGTCATCATCATCACTAATTCAAGAGCCACGCTCTTGTCGGTGTAGCATTCTCCATGCTACTTTTTTAGGGAAAAACAGGACAGTGGTTTCCCTCTTGCCTTAACGTCCCCACTGCTGGGGCACGGGCCTTCCCTATGGATGGATAGGGAGATCGGGCCTTAAACCACCACGCGGGCCCACTGCGGATTGGTGGTTATTAATGAATGCTGATGCAGCCGGGACCAACGACTTAACGTGCTTTTCGAAGCACGGAGGAACTCGAGATGAAAACTTTTTTTTTTGCCTTGACACATCACGTCCCAATTTATGACATTATAAATCAATACAGTATCTATCATTGTTGTTATTAAACTAAAATGAAACTGAAATGGACACAAGTGGGCGGAATGATTTACTGTAGGCCGTATGGTGTATTGTATAGCCCTACGTAAAAGGTAAAGGATTTGTCAACATAAACGTTGTGGCCGACATTAAAATTGACATAACATTTTTTAGTGGCTGCCAGGTACATAGATGGTACAGTCATGAGCAATATAATGTACCCACTTTAGGACTCTGTCGCACTAACACATTTGACATTTAGTGAGACTTACAGTTCAATTTGTCAAAAAAGTTAATGTGACATGGAACCAAAGTGTATACATATTAATGCTCGTGACCGTACATAATCAGATCGTAAGCTATGGCTATATTCGCTTGTTATAATGATTTATAAAAAAAAATCTAAAAGAAGAAGAGGAATACCTACTTCTTCTATCGTGTGGGTTGTGAGGTGGAGTACCGACCTCGTCAACCCTGGTGTCAGGGTTACTAATGACCCGCCAAAGGCCTCTGACATGGCATAGTGACGACTACTTACTTACATCAGTAAGTAATAACCGGGACCAACGGCTTAACGTGCTTTCCGAATCACGGATCATTTTACTTTCTGACGATCAGGTAATCAGTTTGTAATATCCTAACCAAACTAGTGATCACAAAGTAATTAAATTAAATTAAATATGTATTTATTTGCAGCAGCGATTACATTATTTTAGGTGCAGGTGTCCCCTGTTAAGTTAATATAAACCTGTGTTAGGAGCAATCTTTGTGGTATGTCCCCACCGGGAATTGAACCCGGGACCCAACGCCCAATCATTGGACCACGGAGGTCGTTAGGAATACCTAGATAGGAGATATTGACCAAATTAGATTGTCCTTAGAAAAGATTTAGTACAGTCTGCTTCGAACCGGCGTGCGTGTATGAAACGATCGATGAATGTGTAGGAAGCAAGAGAAATGTGTCAGGATCGAAGCAAATCCAATTCCAAGTTTGCTTACCCTGATGAGCAAAAGGCGAGTTCATGTATGTGATTACCTATGACCTTCCAAAATGTAAATGCCGCAGATGCATTTTTATTATGTTATTAATATCACCCACGACTTCCGTTGTTTACAACGAGAATGCTAAGGTCAGACGCGCCCAATTTAATGGAAATCGCAGAGAAATGGCGCAGCCTTCATAATAAATTGCACGGATGAAATAATTTGCGTAAAATATGCGCTTTCATATTTAATTAGCTTCCAGACTTTTGGGCACTTTGCCTCGGTGTGATGTTTTGGAGGAGTTTTTCTATTTGTAAAGAATTTGTCGTCTACCAGGTCCAAGATAAATTATGAACATCTGATTACTAAATAAAGACAGATCTAAAACTAACGAAAAACTTTTTCTTTTTTCTATTCAACTTATTTATGAATTTTAATCAAGAAAACGTAATAGTAAGTACGACATTTTATCACGTTTTTCGATGACGTCACAGTGTGCTATTTCATACAAATTCCATAGTAATTTCGTGTATTGATGTTTAGTAAATAGTAACTAATTTGACTAGTAGGAAACTATCCTATTTAAGGGCCACGCTCATGTCGGTGTAGCATGCTATTTTTCTAGGGAAAAATAGGGCATTGGTTTCCCTGTTGCCTTCCGCCCCGCAGTACTCTGTCTGACGCGAGTGGGATGGCCCAAAGTAGAAAAAACCTTATAACTAAATAAAATAAGACGATTTATATCAAGTCACACTTCGATACAAAGTTTTCTCTAAAATTACAGTTTATTTTTAGCAAAATTTCGATACGATCTTCGTCATTGACAGTATTGACCGTGTCCTGTAGTGATGTAACACTATTCGCATGTACACGCTGATTGCGCATTTTCGCACTCTCGCTTTTTAAAGCGGAAAGATAATTTGGTAGCTTTTGTGAATTTCATTTTTACTCGTGACTATGTTTAAACTTTGTAACTTTATGGACAGACAGAAAGAGACAAAAAAGGGGAAGTAGGTATGTAATTTAAAGAGAATGCGTTCTGGTTATTATTCCAAGCATGCCACATAAGTCAACTTAAGTATCGTGTTCCCTCTTGCATTACCTAAATAGGGGACGGTATAGTCCATTTCCACTATACAATCATCATTATACATTTTAGAACTTCGTATCAAAAGTGGCTGCAAACCTGAAACTTTTGTGCCTCTGACCAACCCATCAGTCCAACCAAGCATCCAAGTTCAGTAAATGTTTGTTTCCTCGTAGTGGTTGCCTGTACGAAATTGCTCTAGAGCAATAAGGCCGCCCAAATTGTACTGTGCACATGTGCTATGTCTGATTGTTAAAAATAAGTCCTGTGCTATAAAGTATATTTGATTGGATTAGTGATAACGGGAGTTATGATGGCCATCTAAAATTTTTTAATTTTCATGATATTTAATGTCAAAGCTACATCACTAAGCGGAACTGTAGATATAAACGTAGCTATACTTGTATGAAGTTTTCAAAAGTTTTTAAGTATGCAATTAGGTAATTGTGGCCCGGCCAAGTGGCGTTCGTCACGCGAGCGGAGCCAATGCGAATATTACAGGCTGAGTCAGCGCACTGACCAGTGCTTCTATATTCGCGTAGAAAAAGCGAAATGGGAGATTTATTACTTTCAATTCTATGCATGTAATTTTAAATCTAGTCTATTGTGTTTTTCGGAGAACATAAAAACCAAATAATTAAATTGTTAAAATCATAATACTGTCTAAAAATGATATTTATTTGAATTGAATTGTTATATTTACGATATAATTCCATAGAGGTTGCGTGAATTATCTGTGTAAACTGTTTTGTTGTTAAGCTACTTATATGTACTTATTTAAATCTGTTATGAAACACAGCTGCTTGTTTATAAAATAACGTTTACATAGGCTGTTAAACTCACGCCTATTTCCCGCCGGGGTAAGTAGAGACTATTGAATTTCATTAGCTTCGATCCCGTGTACTGCTCTACATTCATCCTTACGACTACATTCATCGATTGGGTAGTTTCCTAGGTCAAAGATAAATTATGAAATTCTGATTACTAAATAACGACAGATTTGAAGCTTACAAAAAACGTTTTCTTTTTTGTATATTCAACTTATTCATTACGACTACTACTTATTCATGAATTTTGATAAAGATTTAATATTAATAATAAGCGCGACATTTTGTCACTCTTACTATGACGTCCCAGGTTGCCTTTTCATACAAATTCCATAGTAATATCGTGTTTTGACGTTTATTAAAAAGTAACTGATTTGACCAGTTGGAAACTAGGCTATTGTTTCCATTCTATCTATTACTTAAAACAAAAATCTATCATTTTTTTTACTTTACTTTTTTATCATCACAAATCTACAGTTTAGTATAAGGTCGTACTAGGTACCTAATGTCATATGGCACGACCTTCGCGGTACCTTAGCTATGACGTACTTGTAATATAATACTAGTGTAGCATTACAAGTGTAATATTACACCATTGTCTTGTTGTGCGCGCACTTTGGTTTACTTTGTATATGATTATTAATGGCCCCGACTCCTGCAGACACCTCCTAATTTTACTTTAAGTTATACCTGTCATTTTCTTATCCGCCGAAAAGGAAAGGGACGGATGATTGACAGCTCTTAACTTTAGGAAGAATGAGTAAATGAATGAATAACCCGGGCGAATCAAAAAGGTATCTCGCTGGTATGCGAACCGTTTGACGTGTGCTGTCAACTTAATTCTGTCGGGTTATTGGCCAATGTAAAATTTTTAGACGGTTGTTTTAGATTTGTGCTTAAAATTGACGTGTGTTCCATAAATTTTATGCTTGTCGATTACCCGTCCCTTTCCTTTTCGGCGGATAAGAAAATGACAGATATAACTTAAAATAAAATTAGATGGTATTTACAGGAATTAGCACCAATGTAATTTAATTTTTAACCTTTTATTGTACACACAAAGAAATAGAGAAACAAATGACAGAGAAGTAAAAATAGTCAGCTGTGTTAGCTCAATAGATCATACATAATATAAACTCACGACTATCCCAATTGGGGTAGTCATCCATCACTAGATGAACTAAGTACCCACACCTCACCGAGCTTACTGTTAAACCAACGTGATAGAGAATAAACTGGAATTCCGCCCGCATAAGTCATAGGGCAGCCACCACTTACAACCTCTTCAAAACTTTACAAAGAAACTGCAGCGAAATAGGGCTAGGCGTGGCTCAGTCTAGACCTAGGCTTTGCATAGTGTCGTTCTAGACACTTTCAGGCTGTTGACCTGTCTTAATTGTAGCGGGCTTCGAACGTTAAAATCGTGGCTAGGTGTAATTTTAGCATTTGGGTCAGTGTCTGCTGTAGTCAAGCTGAATTACGTGTGTTTGTCAGGCGATTTACTTTTGTAATGCACTCGAGGACTTGAGTTGTGTAAAGGCGTAGAATAAGGTATCTAGCGTGGTCAACATGGAAGTCCTTAAATAGGCTCCGGACACAGGTTGGCCGCTGTAAGGTTGATGAATGCGTTGAATGCGAGTGTGGAGTATCACCACAAACTATGGCTCACCTTTTGTGTTGTCCTATGTGCCCTAACACCTGCACTATAAAGACCTTCACGAAGCCACTGACAATGCCGTAAGCGTGGCCAATTATTGGTCAGCAAAAATTTAGTATCGATCGCCATCGACTTGCAAAGAAGACTGCGTATTGATTATAGAACGGTAACTCTCCGCCTCGCACCAATTCGTATATAGATTTACTTCACCTCCTCTGGGTCTTTTTTTTAATCTTAAATGGCTGTAAGCCGCTAAGGAACAAGGGAGACTGTGTTTCGCGCTTGCGTGTTAGGAAGCACACGGTAAGAATAAAATCACGTTAGAATCCCTAGTTTGGTTAGAACACTGCAGGTTGATCACCTGATCGGATATAAGTAAGATGATTCATGTTTCGGAGGGAACCAGTTCGTCCCGGCCACTATTTGCCTAAGTATGTAGTCTTTCCATACTGACACCAGGGTTGATCAGATAGGTCGCCTTCATAATCCACACGAGAGCAGAGAACTCTGAAAAGCCGAAACTAAGGCTTTAGTTTAAGAAATTAGGAACGGACCTTGAGAAAGAGAAACTACAGAAATAGGTAGATAGATACTTGTGTAATAGCATGTTTTCTCGAGGTCTGAAGTTTTAAACTATAAATTACTTTTTATGACCTCTACAGGCTAACATGCGCAACGTGACAAACTTTTGTCACTGCCGTTTTATCGATTCTGACGATATAATTATGTCGTTTTGTGGATTGGTGCTGATATGTGAACCGAAATGGGTCATGTCGTTCTGTCAAAATACGAACAAAATTGGGGCCTATAACGCTCTGCGTATCCAGTACAATAATGTATTTGGGGCTCTGTTTAGGCTCCCTCGTTACTGCAGCGCCTCAGGCATGTTTGCCGATGCTGGAGTCGACGACTTTTACGCGGTAATTCGCAAAAAAGTTGGCTCATTAGTACGCAGAGCGCGAGGGAGCACGAACAGCGTCCTTAGGATGGTGGGAGACCGGCTGGACTCCGCGCTGCTGGGCCGGTTCACCGAGCTGCACGTGTTGCGCCCGAGCGCACGGTAAGGTTGCCCATCTGCTTATTATATTATCCACATTACTTGTTACTAACATAGCATGTAAGTTAGTCATACTAACATATCTATGGACTGTAGTCTGAAAATAAATGATTTTTTTTTATTATATATTTTTTTTTAAATTACGTGTGAAGCCGCCATTTGCCATGTACCTAGTTAAGTCATTTGTAATTATTTATTTTTATTTACGTGCAATAAAGTATATTTGTATTTTTGTTTCACGCATGTTAGGGAAAAAACCAAACTTATCAATTTCGACATGTATTTATTGAATCGATTGATAATTTTATCACGTTGCACAAGTTATTTATGTTACTGTATTTGTTGATTGGTAAATAAATTAACAGACTGGCTTGAATTGCCTTCGATATGAGCTTTTATAGGCTCTGGGTTTAAAGTTGATAACTGTGGAGTGTTGTTTGTTTGAGTTATGTGTAGTAAAGTGTGATGTTTTCCTTTACAGGTTCGACAGTGTGTGGCTTTGCAGTTTGGCAGTATATGCTGATTTATGTTACTTGTTTATTTGAGTAATATAATCTTTATGTAGGTATTTATGTACAGGGGCGGGGGGGTGGGGGTTTAAAATGGCCACATCGAAGCAGTTCATCTAAGAAAGCAATATTGCTATTTGACATTTTGTTTGCATTGCGCACTTACTTTTATATGCGCAAATGTCAAATTGCAATATTGCTTTCTTAGATGAATTGCTTCGATGTGGTTATTTTAACCCAGTTTGCTATGCGCTGTACAGTGAGCACGAACTTGTGTCATTTACTTTATTACACGACACCAGATCACTTTTTTAATTTAGATTATTTACATATTTTCTAGATCAAATAAACCAAGGTAAGTGAAACCCGTCAAAGTTTTAAACAAATGATGTGATTCACTTTGCCGGGCAATTTGTTTATTCATGAAAAGATTTTATGAAATGTAAATACGAGCAAGAAGGTTTGTTTGTTCGTTGTATTGCTTATCGTTGCTTGTAGCGAAAACCACACAAACATCTTTTTTTGTTACTAAAAATCAAATCCAAATATGATATTTGTTAACGAATCAATGATACTTGTGACTTGTTTGTTGTTTGATGATGTTATGATATTTGTTATGTTGCCTGGAAGAAATTGCTATTTAGCAATAAGGCCCCCGATTGTACTTCTCTTGTCACATTTGTAATTGTTTTTAGTGTTGTATTTATATGTTAAAGTTCATCATATCCAGCTTACGACAACGTATCAACAGTGGCTGCAAGTTGTCTTTGATTACTTGTGGCTCTGCCCACCCCATTAGGGATTACGGGCGTGAGTTTATGTATGTATGTATGTATGTATTTATATGTACAATAAATAAAGCGTTTTTGTATTGTATAGTAAATCCTACTAATTTTTACCCGAATTTAAATTAATTTAAAGAAATCGACGTTTTGTTGTTAAAAATCACTATGAGGCGTCGTTTTATAATATTTCATCAACCCCTAGCATTATCCCGTTTTTACACAGGGTCCGCTTACCTAACCTGAAGATTTTGACAGGTCCTGTTTTTACAGAAGCGACTGCCTGTCTGACCTTCCAACCTGCGTAGGGAAAACTAGCCCAACACAAATTAGGTTACATACCTCCGAAAATGTATTTCTCGGGAATGTGGGTTTCCTCGCATACTTATGTACTTATGTTCACTAACTTCTTGTACAAGTGATGACCACGAGTTTTACTACACATATTTACTGTACTACACGGATGACGCATAATAAAAAAATATATAAATATAACCTCACATACACACACATCGAAAGGCAACCCACTAGTAAAGTAATCCACTTGGGTTAAATCGCTAGAATGGTGACCCAGAGTGAACACGCGGGAAAGAAGCGGATCTCCCCAAGACGATGGGTCGCTGACACCCAGAGATATGCAGGCCACGATTGGGTGTAGAGGACGCAACTGGATCAAAGTGGAGAAGAGGCATACAACATTGTTACTTAAATTATTCTACCACCTTTTTGTATTTTATGTGTTCTCATAAATAAATTGATTTGAGTTGATTTTTACATCCAAAGCTGGTCAAATGACCCACAATGATGATGATGATTGTATACAATAATATTATGTCATATCACTCACCTGCCCATAAGCCAGCACAGTAGCATTATAGCCATCAAGGGCCGCTTCAACCAGCTTTTTGACGCAGGTATCATACACTTCTTGTTGGTTGACGCTGGGCTCGAAGGCGAAGTCGAAGGTGAACGCCCTCTCGGCCCCCAGCGCGACCCCACCCTCGCCGGCGGGCCCCCCTGCGCGGGCGCATATGCCGCAACCCTCGACTATTTCGCCCGGGGTTTGTGGGCGGATTCTGTGGACAATAATTGCAAGGGTTTAAACAGTGTTCTATAAAAAAGCAACTTTACAAGGATGAAAACTAGGAAAAGAAATGGCGGACCTTGAAGCTGTAAGCTCAATGCCATCTATATTGTTTTTGGTGAATGTAGTCTGGGACCCGCTGTTCAAAGTACATTTATTAAGTGAAATGAATCCTATCCTATTTAATTAATAAGACGAGAAGTTTCTTTATTTACCATACCTGATCCTAAGGTATTCTTATCAGTTGAACACCAATACGTTCTACATAACATTAAATTAGAAAAAAAAAAAACCCCGACTACAAAAAAGTACTCAATTATTATGACAAAATGTTAAAAATGCTAAACCCTATAAAAAGCAAAAATAACTTATCCCACATACCTATGCTTGCAAGCAAACTGAGCGTGTAACATTCCTATCACACTTAACAAACGACCTGATGACCTTGAAGACCTGAACCGATTTCCACTAAACATAGCTAACAACACTCTCGACTGATATACCTTTCAAACAAAAAAAACCGCAATGAAATCCGATCATCCGTTTGGAAGCTACGATGCCACAGACAGACACATACACATTTACACAGACACGTCAAACTTATAACACCCCGTCGTTTTTGCGTCGGGGGTTAAAAACCAATTCACGGAAAGCTATTGAACGGAACACTTATCAGTTGAATGAACTAAACAAATCACAGGTCTGCAATAGTGCATTGTTTTACATCATTACATGTGCTCGACGACACGCCGTTCAATGGAGCAGCGGAAGTTACAATTACTGACCCCTACAGCAACACGGGCTATGGACAAGTATCGGTTACTACGAGGAATTGTACATGTTGGTATTCCTTGTCATGTCCTCTCCTCAGCCACAACACCTTGCGAAATGACGTAGATTCAAAAATGTTAAATTGATCTTCAGCAAGTTTATCTATGATAATTCATCATCACCAGCCCATTACCGTCCCCACTGCTGGGACACGGGCCTTCCCTATTGATGGATAGGGAGATCGGGCCTTAAACCACCACACTGGCTCAGTGCGGATTGGTGGTTATTAACAACTGCTAATGCAGCCGGGACCAACGGCTTAACGTGCCTTCCGAAGCACGGATGAGCTCGAGATGAAAACTTTTTTCTTTTTGTGGTCACCCATCCTATTACCGGCCTTTGCGAAAGTTGCTAACTTCAACAATAGCAGACCGAGCGCGTTTACCGCTGCGCCACCGAGCTCCTCCTATGATAATTACTTTCAATAAATGATTCTCATTCTAATCCTGATAAATGTTGGTGCAAGTCCGGTACCTGGGCTCGAACGCTCCTCGTTTGAGAAGTAAGCTGGTGACCACAGTAACTTCTTTTTCTATCGTGTGGGTTGTGAGGTGGATTACCAACCTCATCAACCCTGGTGTCAGGGTTACTATTGAACCGCCAATGACCCCTGCCATGACTCATGTAACGACTTCGTACTTACATCAGTAAGTAGTGACCGGGACCAACGGCTTACCGTGCCTTCCGAAGCACGGATCGTCTTACTTTCGGACAAACAGGTCAGCCTGTAATGTCCTCCAGATCGTGACACACTTTAACGGACCACGAACCACGACCACGGAGGCTGTTAAACACATACCCACATAACCCTATATTATACTTATCACATAGCAACATGCGAGCATCGGAAGGTCGGAGAAAGACCGCGATACTGACCCCGCCGGCGTGGTCGACGATTTCCCTCAATCAGCGCTTATCGCTATCGACCCACTACAGCCGATTCATTCTTTCAAATATTTTTCCTCTCAGACGACGCCCTGAGCCGAGGTTCGCGCCCAACTGGGCAGCCTCAGACCTGTTGTCTTAAACGTTGTACCGAGTGAGAGCCTTCAGCGCTCCCCATTTGTAAGTAGTTAATGCCATCTGCGGCAAATCTACAATAAGTCACGTCAAAAAAAAGGAAGGTCGGAGTTGAAGTAGTGACCGTAGCCGACACCGGCTGGATCACATCACACCATCATAACTGCTGCAGTACTGACGGAAGCTCCAATTATAGATGATCCGGCTTCATTGACCAAACACTTCTCGTACAAAACATAAATATTAGTCAATGTCGGGCATTGTATGCGAATCTGCATTTGTAGTGTAAGGTCAGGGATATATCTATTGATAAATGAATAACGATGATTGATGACTGAATACTGGCATAAATCTGTCAGCGACAGAGTGACAGATGTAAGTAGTACGGTCACGAGCATTAATATGTATACACTTTGGTACCATGTCACATTAACTTGTTTGTCAAATTGAACTGTAAGTCTCACTAAATGTCAAATATGTTAGTGCGACAGAGTCCTAAAGTGGGTACATTATATTGCTCATGAGTCATGACTGTACAAGTGTCAGAGACAAGAAAATTATGTTCTACAACTTGTTATCATTTGAACTTCATACTTACTTTTAACTACAAAGGCATGCTATTGTAAATGTAGAATGCGTGATTTTTATTGCGAGTTTTAGACCACATCTCCCTTCGAAAAGATAACAAAATATCTCTTGAAATATATAATTTCTTGTTTACGTTCAGTTGTGTGTTTTAGGCTATGGCAACGGGTCGTTTAATCTATCTACATTTCGAATAAATTATAACAAGATGCACAATTATTTGCCTTTTTGGTCTTCTCTTTAATTTGTTTAAGCTCTTCTCGGTCTTTCCCTTTCTGTCTTTCCTATATTCCCTTCTTGTTAACACTATATAATTCACGTACATAATAGCAATTTTCATTAACACCTGACCTGGGCGCTGTCTTGACCTTTATAGATTTTACTCATCTTGCGATAGATGAACCTTTGACCACTCCAATTGGGAATTAAAGTCGTGAACTTATGTGTATACCGTGCACATCATATGCGAAACTTTAGGACAACCACGGAATAACGTTAGACCACCATGAAGTAGCTAACATTTCGGACACGCATTGAACAATTGGTCTACAATGACCACGCATAACTCTTTCTACTCTATTAGTTTTACAAGTGTCTAAACTGTTATTGTCAATAGTGTTTGTGTGTAGAGCCCTTTTGTAACAGCTTTGTAGTTTTGACAAGTCACTTTGCGTTGTTCAATTTGTATTGACGATTTGATACACATATTATGTTGATTATTCAATAATAGGTATTATGATGTCAATACAAAAATAACAACAGTCAAAGATAGCAGTGGCTGCAAGTTGTCTTTGATTACTTGTGGCTCTGCTCACCCCGTTAGGGATAATGGGCGTGAGTTTATGTATGTATGTATGTAATACAAAAATAACTGCTTCACGTAGGTAGAGCCTTGACAGACAAGTATAAGAAGATTCCATAGCATTTTAAACATGAAAAAATCTTTTTTTTTTAATTTTTGATGATACTTTGAACCTGGTACATGGGACTTAAGCATAGCCACACCGCGGATACTTCATACAAAACACCTCGTTTTACATAGACACTACACATTCATGTTATCATACACGCGCATCTGTGTGTGACGTCTGACGCCCATACAATTGAAGTCTAAAGTAAGACCGAGGGGGTGAGGTAAACCTAGCTTAGCCGCTGGTGGGGAGCGGAGAGTTGCCGTTCGATACGTGGTACTATTCCTCATTTTATGGCATAGCTGGCGAAGAGTGGGTGTATACTATACGCCATTGCATACCTTCTTCGGTTTTAGAATTAAGTAGGCATTACAAGATCCCTCTTGTAATCTTGTACAGCAGAGTAGATTTAATTATTACTGTTCATAGGCACCTGCCACAACGGGCAATTGTATTGCACTAGGTACTTTCACGAAAAGTGACAAGTGAAAACGTGGTCCAAGTGAAAACTCTTGGTCCTATAGTAAAATGCTATAAACGACATTTGAATAGGAAACAAAGTTGTCAGTTAACGACTGTACGAGACAGGTTAAGTTGTGTGCATGAAAGTCTACACAATGGTAGTAAATACCGGCGCTGGAAGCGGGGACTTTGTATGAGTAAGTAAAATGTATAATTTCATAAGGACACAAAAAATATTATTACAATAAAACCGCACCGGGTAACATCTGGATTTCTATTATCTACTTTTTTTTTTATAAAAAATAAAAAAAACGCTTAAAAATAACAGCGCCGGTTCGAACCCCGGTACCGACTTGCACCAATGAGTTATTAATTTATCTTAAGTCCAGTTTTCACTAACACAGTTGGCTCATATAGTCGGCGATATGGCTCACAATGCACACTAAGGAATTCAATCCTGATTCGAGATCGTAAATTCGAGATCTCGAGGGATTAGAAAAATCAATCTCGTGAGATCCCGAAATTTTTGGTTTTCGTCTAGTTATAAAAAAAAATTAAGTTAGGATAGCTGAAAAGGATACGAAACGACCTTTTGTGTGATAGTGAGGTTAATTAAAAAAAATATATTCTTCAATATTACTAACTAAATAATTAAGTTTTCTTTGGAAATTAGCACAATCAAAACAAAAAGTATAACTCAAGGAGATTCGCCCAATCCCGTCAATCTCGAATGGGATTTCGTCATATTATGCTTCGGGATTGATCCCGAAAAAATAGACGAGATCTCGCGAGATCGGGATTGCGTTCCCTACTCACCACCTAACGCGTTGGTCTAAAAAAGCTCGGTGAGGTGTGGGTGCTTAGTTCCTTTTGCGATGAACCCCAATCGGGATTTAGTCATAGTCGTGAGCTTATCTTATAAAAAAATAAAAAGTACTTTCTCCACACTCGAATATTACAACAAGTCACGCGGGAACACCATCTAGGCCATCACTATTTCCCTAGAGATATACAGTTTTTTCGCTGTCCGCTTACTTTGACAGGTCCAAAAGGGAACCAACTCAATTGTAGGTTAGGTCAATAAACATATATCTCCGAAAATTCCACCAACCCGCATTGGAGCAGCGTGGTGGAGTATGCTCCATAAACCTCCGGTTTATTGAGGGGAGGCCTGAGCCCAGCAGTGGGACGTATATAGGCTGTTTATGTCTCCGAAAATACATTATCTTCGTCTTGAAAACTCTGTAAGCGTTTTTTTGAAAAATCACGCGGTTGTATTTTTTGTTAAGAAAACTTTGCAATAGACAAGCTACTTTCAATCTGGGTAGAAAATTGTGGTCTGAATTTTTATCCGGATTGAGTTTAATAGAAATAATTCCAGGTTTTATTAGAGAAGTCACTTTCGATATCCGATACAAAATCTCAATATGCCATGCCTATAGTGGAAATCACGTAAGCACAGTTTTGAAATACACATTCCGATATTATTTTCTTAAACAAAACCTCGATTTTATATCAATTATATTTTGCATGCACTTAGTCTATTGCATGGTTTTGTTAACAGAAATTACATCATGATGTGAATGGCGTTTATTTATTTTATGCTATGAGGCGACGTTATGGGTTTCCTTACGATGTTTTCCGTCAATTACTCTGATTGTAAGGAGCATAAAGTATTATATTATGCAAAGAATAACATGCAGGCATTGACGGCAGCTGTCCGAAGTGTTTATACTATGGAGTGCTATTGTACTGTTGTTACACAATACTGCACGGGGACGTTTGCCCACACAGGGATGTAATAAGGCAGACATGAACGCTCCCTGTATGATAGACATAAAATAACATCACGACTGTATCCCCTAAGGGGTAGACAGAGATGTATAATATTTTTTACACTACCACTCGCCAGCTATGTTTCAGAGCCATTTAATATAGATTTGGAATTGAATAGGAATTGAACCCGTGACATCACATAAGAATGACATAAGAACACGCCTAGTTTTTGTAGGAGTAGGCAAAAATCTCATTAAAAACCCTGAATACTCTGCGAATATAAACTACTAACCAAACAGGGCGGACTATTATGGATTTCGTAAAGTAACAAATATTACTTGAAACATGCTAGGGCTTGACCACGTTACTTAAAGTCATGGGGTTATGGAGTTAAGGGGTTATTGTACTGGACGCGTTGCACTGCACATGCATAATATCGCACGCGACCACAAACGTTCCCAATGCAGGGATGGATTTGGAAGTTACAGCGCCCATAAGTGAATATACTAGACTCGGGGTGCGGCGTACACGGTAGTCACCTACTAACGCAAACAGACTTCACAATAATCATCATCAATTTAAGAGCCACGCTCTTGTCGGTGCAGCATTTTCCGTGCTACTTTTTAGGGAAAAATAGGGCAGTGGTTTCCCTCTTGCCAATACACATTCATAATATAATATCCTACCAGGTATATAATGTACCTGACAGAGGGCGGCAGTAACTGTCAGTACTATTCAGAGGCGGCGGACAGGAGTCCTAGTACGGCTTTGAAATAGACTACTCTGGGCGCCATCCTACTTGCGTCAGACAGAGTACTGCGGGGCGGAAAGCAAGAGGGAAACCACTGCCCTATTTTTCCCTAAAAAAGTAGCATGGACAGTTATTAGAATACTACACCGACAAGAGCGTGGCTCCTAAATTAGTGATGATGAGTATATAATAAGTATATTAGTATATTATTGGGTATTTATTAGGTACTTATAGATCCTTGGGGGAGGCCTATGCCCAGCAGTGGGCGTCGTACGGCTGATAATGATGTGGTACCTATACCTACATTAATAAATAATAATCACTATAAGTTGAATTGGTATGTGACCTAACCTGTATTAGGCTGGTCCCTTCGCGGGTTGGAAGTTGAGACAGGCACTCGCTTCTGTAAAAAATCGGACCTGTCAAATCTTCTGGTTAGGTAAGCGGACCCTGTGAAAAACGGGATAATGCTAGGGGGATGATGACCCTTTTCCAGAAGAATTATGGATCATTCTCTACACTCCGTTGTTTGTAGTACTTAGAGAGTAGTTGAGTCGTGAGCCAGGTGAAATAGGCGACAAAAAATGGGGTTTGTAACTTTAGTTCGAATGTCAGTAGTTCGATGAATGCTTATTCGACTGAAATATTTTTCGAAACCCTTTTTAACGAATGATCATTCTTCCGAGTCAACTTTGTATCGAACCGCTCTTTTACCGACGAACGGTTGACCGAAGCATTCATCGAACAAGAAATGTGAGTTGTTAAAGTTACAGACCCCAAAAAGTGTACCTAAATATGTCCCTGACTAAGGAAACACGCGAGCCACCATGCATGATTCGCCAACGCTCCGGTTCGGCCTAGAATAACTTAGAATAATGAGCTTTACTTAGCTAATTATAGCAGCCTTTGAACAAACATGAAAGAAGATTGATGAATGCAACTGTTGACAGGAGTTATATTTGTATCGGAGAAAACTGCTTCCACAGGAAATTAGTGGCTTATTTATTGCGGGGAGGAGTGGTTAGGAATAACATATTAGTGTTCCTTGGGTTGGTGATGGTATTTTTACGGCTAATTGCCGGCACCAACAGAATTCATGTTTGGATCATAAATGATTATCACGTGCTCAGCGGTGAAGGAACATATCGTGAGGAAACCCATAATCCCGAGAAATGCATTTTTGGAGGTACGAGTATGTGACCTAACCTGTATTGGGCTGGTCAGACAGGCAGTCGCTTCTGTAATAACCGGACCTGCGAAATCTTCAGGTTAGGTAAGCAGACCCTGTGAGTATCGGAATAATGCTAGAGATGATAACATGATAATGATGTTGAATATAATCTTATAGTAACAACTTTTACGCAGCCTAATTCGGAAGATAGCCGCAACATGAATTTGCGCTTTCATGCGCCGACGAATTACGTCGCGGTACCATCATAAATCCATGTTGTCGCTGCAATGGCGGTTCGTTCCGGGAACCCGGGTGGGGTGTGAAACGTAAGTACAACAACCGACTACGGAAATTAGTGGGAAAATACATACATGAACTAACTAATTAGTTACTGTGACCACACACCACTAGGGACCACAAAGTAATTTTTGAGACATATCACAGGTGACTGGTGTCAGGGTTATCATTGAGCCGCCAAAGGCCCCTGACATGACTCATGTACCGACTACGCACTTACATCAGTAAGTAGCAACCGGGACCAACGGCTTAACGTGCCTTCCGAAGCACGGATCATCTTACTTTCGGACAATCAGGTAATGTCCTAACCAAACTAGGGATTTCAAAGTAATTTTTGTGGTACAAGATTCTGGGATTCGAACCCGGGGCCTCCGGGTTGTGAGTCCAACGCTCAACCACTGGACCACAGAGGCCGTTATTATGATTGATTACACGTTATGATTTACAGTTAAACACATAACCAAAACAATAATATGTTTGTTTACTCTTACTAATAGTATGGGGGACTGTCAAAATTTAATAACACTTAACAGTAGCGACACCTGACGGGAGAAATACGTAGTTTTCATCCCGATTAATTATGGGTACGGAAGTATGGTACAAATACGGTAAATGGTTTTAGAACAGTACCATCCCCACGTATATACTGAAGACTGAAATGGAACAGAAACTCATTTGAAAAACGTTTGAATAAACACGGAACCTTGTGCAATTATTATGAGTGATGTGCGCAGTACGAAGGGATACGACCGTTATAAATCGATGTTGAAACTTGACGACGGGAGGTGAAGGGAAAGGTGAGGGACTGAGAGACAAGGTAAGAGAGAGGATCCTTTCACTTACAATCACGCAACTACGGGATTTTGATGGTTTGTCAACGTTTGTGTTGTAAATTTAAACCTTTGTTCAAATACTATTTTCAGGGAAACAGACCAGAGGTCATTGACTTTTCATTAGAATCTTATTTATTTATTCGGCACGCCAACAGTTACTACAATATATTCATGCATGGCATCATCATCATCGCCAGCCCATTAACGTCCCCACTGCTGGGGCACGGGCCTTCCCTATGGATGGATAGGGAGATCGGGCCTTAAACCACCACGCGGGCCCAGTGCGGATTGGTGGTTATTAACGATTGCTAATGCAGCAGGGAACGTGCCTTCCGAAGCACGGAGGAGCTCGAGATGAAAACTTTTTTTTGTGGTCACCCATCCTATGACCGACCTTTGCGAAAGTTGCTTAACTTCAACAATCGCAGACCGAGCGCGTTTACCGCTGCGCCACCGAGCTCCTTCGCATGGCATATACATTTAAATTATTTAGTCTATTTTTTTTGCTTTTGGTTTCATACAAGACCATTACCCGGCCCCTGGGGGGAAAGAGTCATCTTCTCTGCCCTCCACTGGGACAATTCCTGTACGGCGCGTCCTTACCGCTGGGGTGGGCGCCTCTTGCTTCAGTAGGCCGGAATGAGATGCTGGCTGAGTTCGGATAGGGACCCAGACATACGGGGTATGACGTAGAACCATTACCCATGGATACCGGTGATGACTTCAACGATTGGAGAGGCGGAGCATTGCGCACGGTAATGGGACGTAAGGGGCAAGTCGCCGGGACCGTAACCTAGAACCTGACAGAGGGCAGCAATAACTGTCTGTACTATTCAGAGGCGGAAGACAGGAGTCCTAGTACGGCTTTGAAATAGACTACTTTGGGCGCCATCCCAATCGCGTCTGACAGAGTAATAAGTAAGTAAATAGTAAGTAAGTAAAATCTTTATTTCCTCTACAAAAACACATGGATACATAAATACATACAAAAATACAATATTTGTAGAGGCTGGAGCCTAAACTAGGATACCCTGTGTTTTAGGACTCCAGGCCTCCACCGCCAGAAAGTCATGGTCATGAGAAAATAACAAATTGGAAAAAGAAAAAATAAAAATAGTTAACTTGAATTAAACAGACTAAATCAAAATACTGCGGGGCGGTAGGCAAGAGGGAAACCACTGCCCTATTTTTCCCTAAAAAAGTGACATTGAGAATGCTACACCGACAAGACCGTTATTTTACAGCGGTTTTCTAAAATCAAATATAAATTTTAAACTCGTGCTTTGTTCCTCAAATGGAAAATAGAACCCTTATAGGATAAAAAAGAAATGCAAAAAAAATTGTTTTTTCGATTACAAACTTTTTGCAGTTGGTAAACTAATCGCGACCTATTTTGATGTACGGAGACAATAGTCAATAGCAAAGGCTTTTTGGTTTTTTTAACTAGAAGCATACTGACAGAGAAACAGTTGCGAAACTTCGCTATATCATGAAACCTAACCGTTTTTTTTTTAATAGTACAGGCTCGCGTTTGTTCTCAATCTCCTGATGGTAAGTGACGATGTGGTCTAGGGTGGATCACGCTTGCCTAGCAAATCAGTTTAGCCATGAAGACTCTCTGATTATATCGAGTTGGAAAAACAGACGATTTTTGTACAATAAGACTAATATAGCATTGCAGTAAGTTTCTGCGCCGGTGGAAAGCGTGGCCAAAACATTTGTAGGTACTTCCAAGTTAGCTCAAGGTCTGTGACGAAACAAATAGCTGATGACATTGGAACTACCACTTCAAGCAAAAAAGTGCGATTGAATTATTGTTGTCTTTGATTACATGTGCCTCTGCCCACCCCATTTGGGATTACGGGCGTGAGTTCTTTTTTAATATTTAGTAAATTGTTAGTTTTGACGATATCGACAGCCCCCGTGGTCTAGTGGTTAGAGCGTTAGGCTCACGATCTGGAGGTCCGGGTCCGATTCCCGATAGAGATATTGTCGAAATCACTTTGTGAGACTGTCCTTTGTTTGGTAAGGACTTTTCAGGCTTGAATCACCTGATTGTCCGAAAAAGTAAGATGATTCCGTGCTTCGGAGGGCACGTTAAGCCGTTGGTCTCGGTTATTAGCCGTAAAAACACCTCCACCAACCTGCATTGGAGCAGCGTGGTGGAGTATGCTCCATGCCCCCACCGGTTGATTGAGGGGAGGCCTGTGCCCAGCAGTGGACGCATATTATGTATGTGGGTTGTTCTTCTTTTTTATCGACAATGATCTGTCCTTCGTTCTGCTTCTGATAAGTTATGTTTTAGAATTTTATTTCATGTTTTGATTGTCCAAAAATATAGTTATCTTATTATACTCAAAATACAAGCAAAATACTAATCGGTTCCTCAATTAGTTATTAACGTAGCTTGATCATTTTTTACAAAATTATGTGACAGAGTGGTAAATTGAAATGCTGTCTCCGATGAAAAGGGCCACTCTGTCACAATATTTTTTGGAATGCGCCTGCAAAGAAAAGTATGTTACCAAGATAAAGAGAACCACTAAATAGTCCTCTACAGACACATCTTTATATGATGTTTTAAAATATTTATTGCCGTTATAATTTTAAAGATGTTAAATCCGATAAATCGAGAAAATGTCTTTTTATTGTCGATAAAAAAGAAGAACGACCCACGTATGTCATGAAATTTATCTATATTGTCTGTATTACACGGGACTTAAAAATAACTGGCGAGAAATGGATACCTACACCTCTGCCAGTGGCGCCCCTCAAAATACAGTTTTTTTTTCTATTAGCTTACAAAAATAACTAATTAAATCTTTTAAAAATATCGTTTACGACAACCCATTAAATGTGTGAGTTTTATGTGGCCGCTAAGAGGTCTAATTCACAGAGCAGGTGTGCCCAATCCAGTTACTCCCCTGTAGATCCGGGGCTGCCAGTCAGGGTGGTCCTGTCTTGGTGGAGTTCTTCCCCCCCCTCCTAAAACGGCGCCCGGGGGCCGCTACTGCCCCTGCCTACCCCTCCGGGGATACAGGCGTGATGCTTTGTTATGCGACATAACCGATACGAAAGTGAAGACGCATTATAAGTTTGCTTTCAAAAACTATTGCCTATTTAACTGTATTTAAGGAAATATCCGGTAGTTACAGTAACAATGGCATTGTCTGGCAAACAGTGTAGTAAATGTACAGTCATTTCCTCGCGATGTGAATTTGTTTTAAAGCAAATATTCATTATTTACGATGAGAATACGACTCATCACCACCTATCACGTTGGTCTAACAGAAAGCTCGGTGAGGTGTGGGTATTTAATTCATATTGCTGTGGATGTACCTCTGACTACCTCAATTCTGATATTGTAGTGTCTGATATGTGTGTACGTGTGTGAAATTTAGTAATTAATCAATCGACAGAAACAATATGTGTATGCCGTGCACAGCATATGCGAAAACGGCCTCCGTGGTCCAGTGGTTGAGCGTTGGGCTCACGATCCGGAGGCCCCGGGTTCGAATCCCAGTGGGGACAAATCGCAAAAATCACTTTGTGATCCCTTAATTGGTTAGGACATTACAGGCTGATCACCTGATTGTCCGAAAGTAAGATGATCCGTGCTTCGGAAGGGACGTTATGCCGTTAGTCCCGGCTACTACTTACTGATGTAAGTATGTAGTCGTTACATGAGCCATGTCAGAGGCCTTTGGCGGCTCAGTTATAACCCTGACACCAGGGTTGATGAGGTTGGTATTCGACCTCACAACCCACACGATAAGAAGAAGAATCATCAGGAAAATCTTGCAAAATCAAAACACTTTCAGAATCTATAGATATGCAACAATCTGTAACCTAAACAATCCAAAGTTACGAATCTGGTATCGAATATGATTAGATATTGCAATAAGTCGGAACAGGTAAGGCTATGTGGAACATGCGTGGGCGCAAACATTTCGCCCATCGCCCACCAGCGGCCCACGGCGGTAGCCTCGGAAATGACTGACACTATAGCAAGTGGAAGTAACTAGTGGCAAAGAATAAGGAATACTACTTACTACTAGGGGCAATAACTGTAAGGTCAAATATTCGAATCAGACGAAAGAACGTCGGCGTCCAATTTCAAATTTCGAACATATAAACTAATCCGATAAACAATAAAAATAACGGTCCGCGCGCTGCCTTCACGATTCAAGTCTAAATATGCGAGGGGGGTGAGGTAAACCTAGCTCAAACGCTGGTGAGGGGAGAGTTGCCGTTCTATAATATGTAGTATTTTTCTTTATTCTATGGTTTTGCACTGAATCCGCTATACGTACGCTAGACTAGGGTGCCTACACCATTTAATGGAAATTCGCGTCAGAAGACATTCTTCTTCTATCGTGTGAGTTGCGAGGTGGATTACCAACCCCATCAACGCTGGTGTCACGGTTACTATTGAACCGCCAAACGCCCCTGACTTGGCTCACGTAACGACTACTTACTTACATCAGTAAGTAGTAACCGGGTCCAACGGCTTAACGTGCCTTCCACTTCTTACTTTCGGACAATCAGGTGATCAACCTGTAATGTCCTAACCAAACTAGGGACATTAGACATTATTAACAGACGAGACCAATAGCTTTTTTGGCGAGGAGTGGGTATTATATACACATCTACCTACTCTTTCAGTCTGAGGAGGTCGCACGGCACGACTTGTGGAAAGAAATGGGGGAGGCATGGGCATATGCCCAGCAGTGGGATCAAGTGGGTTAGAAACAAAGAAAAAAATCGGTCGAACAATCGCGCGAACGGGAATCACCCGCCTTTGTACGACTACTAATTTGAAGACATTATTACAATTGTTATGCATAACAAACAATACCAAAACTAAACAAGGATGGTTACACAATGATATCTAGTGCCAATTGCGGGGAAGGGTGTACCTAACCGCGTTGATCTAGTTATTACAATACAATACAGCGTACCACACAGATATTGTTAGCTCAAACGGTAGCAACATTCCGGTAACGTTAAGTAATTGGCAACTGTATTGCATAGAATGCGTAATGTGTGTCACATGATGTCCCGGGTCCCGGGTTCGAATCCCGGTGGGGAAAAATCGCAAAAACCACTTTGTGATCCCTAGTTTGGTTAGGACATTACAGGCTGAACACCTGATTGTCCAAAACTAAGATGTACCGTGCTTCGGAAGGCACGTTAAGCCATTGGTCCCGGTTGCTACTTACTGATGTAAGAACGTAGTTGTTACATGAGTCATGTCAGGGGCCTTTGGCGGCTCAGTAATAACCTTGACACCAGCGTTGATGGGGTTGGTAATCCACTTCACAATACACACGATAGAAGAAGACTAGCTATTTGATGACGCGCCTCTTTATAAAACGGCTTTGTTTTTTAAAACGCCTAGCCGTATTGTAACACGGCAGAATACTATCCAGCTGCGACGTAGACTTTTACATTCACTAAAAGTCACTTCATGGATTGGTTTCATTCATCACACTAGAACTTCTGACTTTAACAACTCAAATCAGCTAAAAAGGTTCAATTTGATATACATATACATATAATATGTACATTTAAAACAGCAGCGGTAATGGGCGGGAAAATAAAAAAAAACACCGACGCGTATTTAACGCCAACACGCATGCGCAACACGAACAATGAGCGGACATGCGCTCGCGCAGCGGATACCAATTAATCGTTTTCGGCACCTAATCTGTTAACCAATGTCCGACAAGCCCTTTGATCGCCTTATACAAGCATAGTTATCAACTGATTTAAAAACAAAAGCAGGTTATGGTTTCGTTTTGATGATTTTATTCAGATGTTACATTTGGGAAAGTGATTTTTGTGATGTTTTTTTAATAGTTTTGTATTTTGAAGTTATGAAAGAATGGTAAAATCATAAAACAACTTAGCATCACGCCTATGTAGGTAGGCAGAGGGGTTTAGTACACCCTCGCCTAGCCTATGTCACACCTTGTACAGTCATGAGCAATATAATGTACCCACTTTAGGACTCTGTCGCACTAACATATTTGACATTTAGTGAGACTTACAGTTCAATTTGTCAAAAAAGTTAATGTGACATGGTACCAAAGTGTATACATATTAATGCTCGTGACCGTACACACTTCATACAAAACACTTTACACGGACACTACACATTGACATTATCGTACACGTGTATCTGTGTGTGTATAGTTTGTGTAAAACGAGGTTTTTTGTATGAAGTGTCCGGGGTATGCTAGCGGCACCAACTCCAAGCCAGTTTAATTCCTTCGTGCCTTACATGGCATATAGGGCGAGCACGCTGTTCTGTTGAACTAACTGTACGTCTCTGGGTGTTGAGGCTTTTGTGGCTTAAAGGTAATCTTTTAAACGGGAAACATATACGTGAGCCAGGTCCCGGTCACTACTTACTGATGTAAGTACGAAGTCGTTACATGAGTCATGGCAGGGGTCTTTGGCGGCTCAATAGTAACCCTGACACCAAGTTTGATGGGGTCGGTAATCCACCTCTCAACCCAGACGATAGAAGAGAAGACAATTTAAAGTTAGTATAGTTTGTTTAGTTAATAGACTACTCTGGGCGCCATCCCACTCGCATCAGACGGAGTATTGCGGGGAAACCACTGCCCTATTTTTCTCTAAAACAGTAGCATGGAGAATGCTACACCCACAAGAGCGTGGCTCTTAAATTAGTGATGGTCTTCTTCTATCGTGTGGGTTGTGAGGTGGAGTACCAACCTCATCAACCCTGGTGTCAGGGTTACTATTGAGCCGCCAGAGGCCCCTGACATGGCTCATGTAACGACTACTTACTTACATCAGTAAGTAGTAACCGGGACCAACGGCTTAACGTGCCTTCCGAAGCACGGATCATCTTACTTTTTGGTCAATCAGGTGATCAACCTGTAATGTCCTAACCAAACTAGGGATCACAAAGTGATTTTTGTGATATGTCCCCACCGGGATTCGAACCCGGGACCTCCGGATCGTGAGCCCAACGCTCAACCACTAGACCACGGAGGCCGTTTGTGGCTTAAATTTGTGGCTTAAATTAGTGATATCAGTTTATATCTATCTTGGAAATATAATGAAAGACATATAATTTTTGTTACGTTACAGCTTCCTGTAGATTCTACCATGAATACAATAACATTCTCTATGATTACCTACTCTCTCTCTCTTTATTGAAGAGCTGCGCTCTTGTCGGTGGAGTAATCGCCATTCCTCTCTTCTTCCCGCCAAATCCTTCACCTCCTGATACGACACGACCTGTCGTTCAATCAGCTTGCCGAACTTCATGTGACGTCACGAATCGGGGATCGCCATCTTGGCTGCTTACGCGGTACGACAGAATCAAATCGATGTTCGATTTGCTCCAATCTGAATCGGCTTCGTCTTAGCCGGTAGCCTCCCTGCACCTTCTTTTTTATTTTTTTCAAAAATGTTCTCCTAGGTCGCCCACCACTACCAACCCGTATTGGAGTGTAGACCCACTCCTCGTGGTGGAGTATGCTCCATACCCCCTCCGGTTGGTTGAGGGGAGGCCTGTGCCCAGCAGTGGGACGTATATAGGCTGTTTATGTTATGTTATGTTCTCCTAGGTCTACCCCTTCCTCTCTTTTCTTAAAATTTTCCTTGTATGATGTTTTATTTTTATAAACGAAGCGTCATTTTGCCTACTACACATCCTCAATAAATAAGGAATCGATAAAGGCACGGCATTGTCCAAAAACTAGTCCATTTTAATATTTCAGCAGGCGTTGTCTAGGTCGACAATAGTACTTATTAATATTTTGTCTCCCGATCGATATGACCGTATGTCGGTTCACACCCACCTTAATGTTTAAGATCTATGAAAAAAAACATAAGTAGGTACCTGTCTATGAAACTGGAACTATAAGTCAGATAACACATAATGAAACGGATAATGCTCAAAATGTATGGACGAAATACCCAAAATCTAGCTAGTCTGCCATCATCAGACCCTGACTTCCTTATCATGGGACCACCTTGGGAACATCTCCTTTCGAACAAAAAAATAATTATCAAAATCGGGTCATAAACGACGAAGTTATCCCCGAACAAACATAAACAAATATTCAGTCGAATTGAGAACCTCCTCCTTTTTTGAAGTCGGTAAAATGTATTCATTAATCGGCACTAATTTCAGGTTGATCAATTAACAGTACGTTTCTGGGTCTTTTTTGAGCATTGTGCTTTATTTTTTTTGTTAAAAAGCATCAACAGAACACTTTCAATTATTTATTTTCTTTATATGTCGTAAAAACCAAAGACAGAGGGATTGTGTCCTTTCTAACGTGATGGACAATTGTTATTTATCATATCCATCTTAGCGCTTCGTGTCAAAAGTGGCTTCAAGTTGTCTTTGATTACTTGTGGCTCTGCCCACGCCTTTAGGGATTACGGGCGTGAGTTTATATATGTAGTATGTATAAATATAATAAGTATCTATGACAGTTGATCTATATATGGAGATGCAATGATAAAGATTAATTTGTTTTGTTAAGGATTTTCCGCATCCCGCTAAGGAAACGCTAAGTGTACTAGTATATTAATCTTTGCCATTAAGTTGTGCCTGCCGTGTATTTAGTAGATAAAATATTATGGTGTATAATAGATTATAAATGGCTCCAAATGGTTCGTTTAATATTACGCACGGTGCTGCTCGCCAGTTCTGTTAATTGCTGAACTTGGCTTGACACGCTCCTGCGTGTCTAGATACTTACGTGTTCATAGAATGATTTTAAGTTAGCGAATAATAAAGCAGGTACACTGACTCAGGGCCTCTGACTCCGTCTTAACCGAAGTATTAACCGGGTAGTAACGGCTTAAGTACCGCGCCTATCGAAGCGCAGATCATCTTACTTTTGGACAATCGTGTGATCACTGATCAACCTGCGATGTCCTAATCAAACCAGGACTTCGCTCCGGATCGCGGGCTCAACGCTCAACCAGTGGACCACCGAGGAGTGTTAACTGATGATCATTTAGGTTCATCGTACCCAGCTGATCGATCAGCTGACTAGTCTACAACACAAATAAAGCCATCAGCCACCAGTTCCAAAAATAAACACGATCCACTGGATGTTTCGACTTGGCATCCAGTTACGTCCGTTTCCGTCGCTGACCTTTCGTAGAGGCGTGTCTTTACGCCGTCATAGAATAAATAACAATGGCACGTGTAGAAGGGACACTCCGCCTTGCACCAAGATGAGTTTGGAACGAGCTTAATTTACCTAATACTTCCGACGGGGAACACTTTAGTATATTTAAGCCGTTAATGAGTAAGGGAGCGCGCAGACTGTCTCGCTCGCACGCACGGTGTTACAAACTAAGAACAATATATTTGTATGGAATGTCCGGTTTTCCTTGGAGGCACACCCAGGACATTCCATACAAAAAAGTCATTTTCACCGTGTTCCGCCTAATCCCTAAGTGCGAGCGAGACACAGTCCGCGCGCTCTCTCCCTTACACCTTAGCAGTTTACGGCCATTTAAGACAAAATGAAGAACCAGGGGGAGTGAGGTCGGCGCCCGATACGTATTGGTGCGGGTCGGAGCGTTACCGTTCTTAACTGCAACTTAAAGTGCAACGCTCTTGTCGGTGTACATCGTGAGGAAACCCAGATCCCCGAGAAATGCATTTTCGGAGGTAACCTGTATTGGGTTGGTTTTCCCTTTGCGGGTTGGAAAGTCAGACAGGCAGTCGCTTTTGTAAAAACCGGACCTGTAAAACCTTCAGGATAGTTAAGCGGACCCTGTGAAAAACGATATAATGCTAGGGTTATGCTCTTGTCGGTGTAGCATTCTTCACCATGCTACTTTTTAGGGATAAATAGTGGTTTCCCTCTTGCCTTCAGTCCTCACCGTTCTAAGTTATCGTTCTATACGTAGTGTTATCATTTATTCTATGGCAGAGGCGTGTCTTTACACCTTTTAAATCGAAAGAAGAGAAAATAAATCTGATAAATGACCGTTGTGTAAGGAAGTTCTAATGAGGTAATTATGTAAAACTGTTCGGTAGTTCACTGGCCACATGTGTCGCTAGTTGCGTGACTGTCTGTTGGACTTGTACACTTGTTGCATTGTATGCGACAAATTGAATAAGTAAGAAGTTTGTAATAGTTTTTCAGTTGCTTAAGTTAATACCTCATCATCACTAATTTAAGAGCCACGTCGGTGTAGCATTCTCCATGCTACTTTTTTATCTTTTTCTTTCTCTCCATACAAACTTTCGCCCTCATTTATTAAATATGGATTTATTAATCTGGAATAAATGAATTTATTTATTTATTTAGGGAAGTGCGGCTTTAGATTAGAAACAGACAAAAAGTAGCCTATGTCGCACTCTGTCCCTTCGAATATCTCCACTTAAAAAATCACGGTAATTCGTCTCTCCGTTTTGTCGTGAAAGTCGGACAATACACTTTCCCATTTATAATATTACTATGGATATGATATAGACACATAATCAAAGTTACTCCCGTAATTCCTACCGGGGTAAACAGAGCCACAAGTCACACAAGTCAAGTCAGAGTCAAGTCGTATTAGTAAGACGAATCGCAGCTACTCCTGACATTCGTCCAAAGACGGTCATCCAATAAAAGCCAAAGTAACGGTCATTAATCTAGTGCCCCAGTAAAAAGTGTTCATGACTCACCTGCCCGACAGGCTTTACCTACTCATTTTTTTCACACCCGGCACTTTTTACTGTGAGCCCAAAATTATGTCCATACCATAAATACCTATACAAACTATAACATGGTTTTACATTTAGTATCAACGTGATTAGTCTATGTATTATATTTCGTCGCTTCATTCTTCAGATATAATATAAATCAATACAAGGCAGTCCCTTTAACCTACAGGCAACATTTATATCTTCGAATGAAGCGACTCATATAATAATATGATCGACCTTCACTTCAGAAGTTCGTTTGATCATCTATTATCGTAGCAAGAATAAGAAGTAAACCACTAGGCCAGAGTTTCTCAAACTATCGCGACCCACTGTCACAGACAAACACAGACACTACACTAGGGAATGAGAATGACATCCCGCGGGGTTGGAAATATAAATTTTCGGGATCTCGTCTAGTCCATAAAAAAATGTAAAGTTAAGATGGCTGAAAACGATGAAAACTGCTTGTTTGTGATAGTGAGGTTAACTAAAACAAAATATTTTTAAAGACTAATTAAATGACGTATTTTTTATAATTTATTTTAAACTTTTTTTTTTTAAATTAACGGTAACAAATTTGGAAAGTACTTTATTCATATTGCTAACGGTTTTTCCTAGAGTTGAGTTCCGAGTTTGTAAACACGTATTAGATGGGTCGTAGCCAAACAAGTTTGGGAACCACTGCACTAGGCAAAAGTAGTTTTATTCTTGGTCGAGCGAGCAATGCGGTTGGTACAATTACTTACATTCTTCTAAACAATTAACAAAGAAATCGCAAAAACTAAGACCGCCATTGTTATCGATGGAGAGAAACTCGATTTGTGCATTACTAGCTAAGGTAATTTAATAAATATATATAAGTATAAAACTATTGAAGCGCCGGTATCAGACTTTAAAAGAAAGAAAGAAACATTTATTACTTCACCAATGAATTATTAGCTTTCCCTAACACAGTTGGCTCGACCGTTGTAGACGGCGATACGGCTCACCACCTATCACGTTGGTCTAACAGAAACCTCGGTGAGGCGTGGGTACTTAGTTCATCCTGCGATGGAGGTACCTCTGACTGCCCCAATTGGGATATTTTGTAATAAAAAGTTCATCGTCATCATCTACCCAGCATTATCCCGTTTTTCACAGGGTCCGCTTACTTAACCTGAAGATTTGACAGGTCCGGGATTTTACAGAAGCGACTGCCTGTCTGACCTTCCAAGTACTTCCAACTCGCGAAGAGAAAACCAGCCCAACACAGGTTAGGTTAGAAATAAATAAATTTTCATTTAAATAAATATATAATTACGGTATATAGCATCTTAAAAAAATAGAATTCAACAGCTTTATGTGAATTATAGCTTACAAACTGATGAAATTAAGGCCTTCTAAAACTATGAAATCATCTAGTCGGGTCATCTCACGTTAGATGGGAGATAGAGCAATATAAAAGCTATCCGGGTAACAAATTGCCGCTGCAAAATTAAATTAACCTTGGGAAACAATATCGTAATGCAAATAGGTGTTTGACTTAGCGGCTAGACTAGACACGTGGGTCTTTTACCTAAATGAAGAAGATAGTCGAGATCTGGATAAGGTGTAAGTAGCACGCATTTAATATTCCAAATAATAATTATTTAATATTTTTTTCCATTTTTTTTTAATATTTTGTTATATTCGCATTTATTATTTATTTTATATTTATCTATTGCCAGCAACAAAAATATACAATCAACAAGCATCGTTAAACCCAAAAAGAATAAAAAAGAGGTAAAAGGAGAAAAGAAGGAAAATAATTGAATAGAAATTGTTTATTATAAGGGTGAATATCAAAATGTGCCGAGTAACTTGTTCCTCGTAGCTAGAACTATCCTTTTTCATGCCGGAGCCCAATTTTTATATGAAAGATAATATGAAAGTTCGCCACCAAACTTGGCATATTTTATACATTGTTTTAAGTTTACGCGGTTAATATCATAATAACGGGTTCTTACCGCGTTTAAATGGGGATATGAGACTCCCGATATTTCCCCACATTATTTTTTTTTCTTATATCCCCATTTAAACGCGGTAAGAACCCGTTATTATGTGCTTTGGCACATTTTGATATTCACCCATAAAAAGACCATAACATCACTTAAAATTTTCACACTACAATTACAAAAAAGAATAAAATGTTTGTCGAAATGATCATAAGGTGGTGGTGGACGTCCTGAGATAAAAGGGTCTCACTCAGCACAAGACTAGAGTACTCTAAGACGGCGAGAATGCATCAAAACTTTGATGACAGTGGAAGAAGCGAAAGACTAAAAATTTATTTACACCATAAACAAAACAGTACAGAAATAAACTAAACAAAGAAAACAAAAATAAAATAAATAAAACTAAAAAATAACTAAACCTTACTTAAAAAGCCCGCCAACTGTACCTGGCGCAAATATACCCATAATGATGGCTGCATTTCCGCGATGGATAGTCAGCGATATGCGTTGCGCTAGGTACGATTCTGAGCCCACTATTCCTTAGATGCCGCCCCAATTCGCACACAAAGCTCCTGGCTTCAGTGCAGCATACCGCACTCAACTCCACCGCGAAAAGCGAAAGTGGTGTGTCAGGATCGTACCTAGTAAGTGGAATTCCGTGGTCTTTGCCCAGCCCAACGGGAGTTAGGCGATCTCATGTATGTACGTGAATCCCGGGTGTCGATGCTAGGGATCTACGATGTCTATCTTATTAACTTATTTTAACATTCTTTCGTGTGGGCTGTGACGTCATCAACATCTTACTGATTGGGTTGACTTATATTAATGAAAAATATAAAAAAATGTGGGTAATAAGAACGTCTGCGTCTTTGTGAGACTGTCCTTTGTTTGGACATTGCAGGCTTGAATCACCTGAATGTCCGAAAAAGTAAGATGATTCCGTGCTTCGGCGGGCACGTTAAGCTGTTGATCCCGGCTTTTAGCCGTAAAACACCTCCACCAACCCGCAGTGGAGCAGCGTGATGGCGTATGGTCCATACCCTCTCCGGTTGATTGAGGGGAGGCCTGTGCTCAGCAGCGTTAAGAACTTCTGCTACGGCGTCGACTCTGACGTACACTTCATAAAGGACTTTTCTTTCGCCTTTAACGAGATGATTTTCCCACCTACTGTACTAACAGTTACAGATTTAGCGCTCGATCTTATTTGTCGTCTAACAGCAGTCAATATGTCTCGGAGGACATGGGAACTAGATCTGTGAGGATAAAAAAGTTACAACCAAAGCAAACTGTGACAAGGCCAGAAGTCAGCTGTTGCCAGCCATAGATTTGAGGGCCGTTTGACAGAGACAGATGTGGGTACGTTGGTAATAGGTACGAGCATCTGTCGGTGAGAATGTTGGAATTTTGATTGGAATACCATTAATGCTAGTGTTGTTAACGTGTGTATATTTATTTATCTGTTCTTCTATCATGTGGGTTATTAGGTGTATCAGAGACAATATTGAGCCACCAAATGTATGTGTTATTTTGTTATTTATTTTTTGCGCCGTCTGTCCTGCCGGGTCTGCATGACAACCACGGCGCGCGCGGCGCGAATTATATTTAGCGCTTCGACCAATAAACGATACATATGCTATCTACGTAGATAGAAGTCAAACGGCTATTGGTCGAAGGCCTCGATATAATTCGCGCCGCGCCGTTGTCATGCAGACCCTACACTACAGGTATGCTTTTATACTGAAATCATATCCTATATATAGGATGCCTCAAAGAAATTTGTACCTTAGCAAAATATGGCTGCCTATTGTACTTAGTTACCGCTTTTTGGAAATTATTTACTTTTTAGTATTTCCTTTTTAAGTGAATTTGCTAGTAATGATTTACGTTATAATATGTTCCTTTTGTATGTAATGAAGACTTTTTTTATTGTACTGTATAATTTTCGATAAGGGTAGGTTAGCTGTTGCGTTTTGCGATGTCCTTTTTTCGTAAGTTTTGTTCTTATTAACTACTAACCATAGTATGGAAGTCTATTACTAGCCTAATTAGTCATTGTTACCTGAAATAAATGTATATTTTTTTTATTTATTTGATGCCACGTGGCTCCTGATAAGTTGTCCTAGCCTTAGTAGACCATTGCAACGAAATAAGAACTCTTTTTATGATTCCGAAGAAGCTTTTATTGCTTGATAAATGGCGTTCAAAGACGAGTCATACAAGGTAATTGTTATTAGCGTCGACAACAAATGACATCTTAGGCAAATTGCTGTTCAATGATTGTAAAGAAGATGATATTCAAATAACTGTCATCAATGTTTTTATGGATATAATTGGGTCATGTACTATGTTCAAGATAAATTATGAGATTCTGATTACTACTTAAAGACAGATCTAAGACTAACGAAAAACGTTTTCTGTTTCTATTTAACTTCATCATCATCAGCCCATTAACGTCCCCACTGCTGGAGCACGGGCCTTCCCTATGGATGGATAGGGAGATCGGGCCTTAAACCATCACGCGGGCCCAGTGCGGAATGATGGTTATTAACGACTTCTAATGCAGCCGGGACCAACAGCTTAATGTGCCTTCCGAAGCACGAGATGAAAACTTTTTTTTTGTGGTCACCCATCCTATGACCGGCCTTTGCGAAAGTTGCTTAACTTCAACAATCGCAGACGGAGCGCGTTTACCGCTGCGCCACCGAGCTCATATTTAACTTATTCATGGATTTTAATCAAGAAAACGTAATAATAAGTCCGACATTTTATCACGTTTTTCTATGACGTCACAGTGTGCTTTTTCATACAAATTCCGTGGTAATTTCGTCTTTGACGTTTAGTAAAAAGTAATTGATTTCACTAGTTGGAAACTAGCCTATGGTCATTACATACATACATACATACATAAACTCACGCCCGTAATCCCTAATGGGGTGGGCAGAGCCACAAGTAATCAAAGACAACTTGCAGCCACTGTTGATACGAATTCCAAAGATGGATATGATGAACCTTATGGTGATAAGGGATCAGCCTATCGCCCATAACATTAGTCCATCATGTTAGAGGACACAGTACATAGTAGTATGGTCATTACAGTAAACAAGATGTGATTATTACTATCTGTGAATAGATTGAATGAGTCTAAGAAAGTTTGATTTGTGAAGCCGAGGTAGCCCAGTTGGTAGAACGCTTGACTCTCACGTTGAAGTCGCCGGTTCAAATCCCAGCACAGGCCTCAACCAATGATTTTCGAACTTGTTTTCGAATTCATGTTTGGGTCATTAATGATTATCACGTGCTCAACGGTGAAGGAAAACATCTTGAGGACACCCATATTCTCGAGAAATGCGTTTCAGGGGTATGTAACCTAACCTGTATTGGGCTGGTATTTCCTTCGGGTTGGAAGGTCAGACATGCAGTCGCTTCTGTAAAAAACTGGACCTGTCAAATCTGCAGGTTAGTTAAGCGGACCCTGTGAAAAACGGGATAATGATAGGGAGATGATGATTTCAAGACACTTATACATACTCTTCTTACCTACACACAAAATGTACGTACATTAAGTACATGTGCACTCTTTGTCCTAAAGGCTGCGTTTCCATTGACGCGGAGGTGTGCGGAGAGGAGCGGAGATGTGCAGGAATCGACCAATCACCGTGAGGGAGCGAGTGACAGAGCGTCTTCGTTGTTCGCTCTCTCGAACGCTGTGATTGGTCAAATCCGCACATCTCCGCGTCAGTGGAAACTCGGCCTAAGACCCGTAACAAAAAGATAATTATACCGTAAGGGTGGTTGAGTAACGATTGTGACGAGTGAACAAAGACATGAATCACCTTATACTTATACAGTTATTATGATATGATATAAGCTTTACATTGATGCAGTTTTCCTCAAATTGTTGTTATGACAAAGCGTTAACGTTTATATTTGATGTTCAGGTTAATAGCCCTTTAGTATGACAAAGATGAGACGCAAAATTGCTTAGTTTGATTATTTAAATGTTCCCCTCAGGGCTTCAAGTGATGAATTGTCTTCAGCCTCTGCGGGACGGGTTCCGACCAATAGTACATCACAAGTACTCTATGTTAACTAACTATAAAAAAGTACTTTGTAATTGTTTACCCCTCCGGTTGCTTGAGGGGAGGCCTGTCTGTTATGTATTTATGTAAATAAATAATAAAAAAAGTATATAGAAAGCTGTTTAAAAGCGCGAACGACAATTTTATTTCGAATTATTTCATGATATATTTATAACATAACATAACATAACAAATACTTTATTGCACAAACAGGAAAAAACAAAATACAAAACAAAAGAGAAATAGAATTAGTACAATAGGCGGCCTTATTGCTAAGTAGCAATCTCTTCCAGGCAACCTTTAAGTATAGGAGATATTGAATATTAGGTAATATAGCGGGATAGTGCAGCATGGGAATACTTGTGCATATAAAAATAAATACACTTTTGACTACATAAACTACATAATAATAATACACATAATTATAATTGTTATAATAAATAAATATCACTACTTAAACTACTACATATACTATGGAAGAAAAGGAGTAGATAGATTATGAAGATGAAGAGGAAATAGCATATATTTATTCAATATATAATATAATATATTTATTCATAAGTTCATAACACAAAGTATGCACAAAAACGTCGTTGCTTGATTTGCGTATAAGTTGTTTCTCGGTAATAAAATAATGGTAAACATCAAATTAAAACACACGTAGTAACTAGAAGTGACAAAATACATTTATTACCTTAAGCTTACATCACTAGCCGCACCTTCGACTATAACTTTACATATTTATACTTCTTAATACATATGATCATTTGTTATGTTGCGATCATAGCCACGTTTTCTGCATAAATGATGACCTTGAATGATTTGACTGTCTATTGCGTTGCATGAGTTGGTATTAGTATTCGTCTCCAGTTATTGCGATAATTTTTTGTTGCCTCATAGATTTATTACTGCTGTAGATTGAACATCAGCGCTCAAAAAGCGCTGATGCAAAGCGCTATGAGTCAAAGTTACTGTTAATATAGCGACGTTGACAGTACTTTACCTCAGTGCGCGATTAGGCGCCGAACTGGCAACACGGCGAAGTGCTTGGTAAAAACTTGCTCGATAGAAAAAAAAATAGAAGCTCAAAGCGAAAAAAGAAGGATGGAACATCATATTTCTAATAAGTAATTACATTGTGCATGTTATCATAGTTTAAACATTTTAATTTTCGCAGTATAACCGACCAAAATTATTATTTAAGTTTAAAATAGAGTCGTTGTATAACCCGACTGCGTTACGAAGCATCACGCGCTAATATACCTAACAAGACGATGCGTAGTTTCTTAATTTGACACGATTTTATTGACTGTATACATGTATACCACTGTGTACGAATGTATAGCTAAACAAGCGCCAAGTTTTCGCCGAATTTTTGTATCAATCGTTGTATCTACGGTAGTGGTAAATCAATGTATTGCCGAGACAATCTGAGACCAACCCGTACCTACTCATAAAATTAATAACCAAAGTTGTTTAAGAAAAGAATATGAGATTTCTCTTAATGTATCAATCGTGAGTATCGTGACCTGGTTAGGTATGAACGGTATAATAGCATAGAGTGTACCGGTTTGTGTTCTGTACTTTAGCATGAGAGGTAAAAGGTAAGGCTAAAGTTTGACATGTGTTTTTTGATGAGAAGTTATTAGCCTTTATAGGGTAAGCTGTTTTTTATATAATTAATATATTAATCTAATCGTGTGAAGACGCTGAAGATCTAAAATCCGTTTTTCAATATCTCATTCAACACCAGAGTTATCAATGGGTAAATTCACTGATAGGGGAAACCTGCATTGCGTTAGTTCTTTCAGAAAAAAAATCATTTCTCGAATTTTCCTTTTTTCTTTATATAATAGAAAAAAAGTATTTTTCTTTTATTTTCTATAATATTGCGCGAAAACGATTGGTCACGTTATTCTTCCGAATACATCCCGCTTAGGGACGGTACTGAAAAATATCGGCGTCCGAAGGACGTAATATACGATCCCGACGACCCGATTACTCTAGCCATAGAGGCAGCCAATCAGCTCGCGACACCAAACACTTCAGAACCCCGATACCGACCCCGCCGGCGTGGTCGACGATTTCCCTCATTCAGCGCTTATCGCTATCGACCCACTAGGGTCGATTAATCCGTTCAAATATTCTTTCTCTCAGACGACGCCCTGAGCCGAGGTTCGCGCCCAACAGGACACCCTCAGGCCTGTTGTCTTAATCGTTGTACCGGGTGAGAGCCTTCAGCGCTCCCCATTTGTCCGGCCAAGTAGTTAATGCCATCTGCGGCAAATCTACAATAATTCACGTAAAAAAAATATTGGTCACGTGACATTTCGCCCAGTGACGTCACATTTCAACAAACAAAGAAACTGTCAAACAGTTATAACGTGAAACCTGACAGATAGATTTTGTTTATTTTGTGAAATGTGAAGTCACACGTAACTCAATCATGGCCGCCCGTGTTTGAGTCCTGTAATACACAGATTAAAAACGCATTCTTATTTTGTAAAAAAAATATATTAAAAAACATCTTTATAAAAAAACTATTGGATAATTATGGTCAAATGATAAACTACCATATCCGACATATTTCATATTTTATTGTTACAATTGTCAACTAGCCAATTGCGTGGTATCCTCCAACCGACCCTGGATTAAAGATCACATACAAACACGCGTATAATCAAGATATTTGCAGCTCCCCATACAAAACTCCGACACGACAACAACGCCTTATGAGGCGCTAATGCATGTCGTTTGAGCATCAAATAGAATTATGCAAAGTAGGTAACTATGTATCACTCGAAGCGAATCATTTTCGCTTGGCGAGTCGGAAAGTAACAGCCTCCGTGGTCTAGTGGTTAGAGCTTTAGGCTCACGATCTGAAGGTCCGGGTTCGATCCCGATGGGGACATTGTCGAAATCACTTTGTGAGACTGTCCTTTATTTGGTAAGGACTTTTCAGACTTGAATCACCTGATTGTCCCAAAAAGTTAGATGATTCCGTGCTTCGGAGGGCACGTTAAGCCGTTGGTCCCGGCTATTAGCCGTAAAAACACCTCCACCAACTCGCATTGGAGCAGCGAGGTGGAGTATGCTCCATACCCCCTACAGTTAATTGAGGGGAGGCCTGTGCCCAGCAGTGGGACGTATACCTATAGGCTGTCTATGTACGTATGTATGTTATGTGAGTCTTTCCGACTGAGTATTCCGATCTTTATGTTTATATTTCATATCGATTTAAGGACAATGCCATTTCGAACATTGAATTATGTAATATATTTAAAGTTACCCAGCGCAGGCCTAAACCAATGATTGTCGAATTTGTTTTCGAATTCATGTTTGGATCATAAATGATTATCACGTGCTCAGCGGCGAAGGAAAACATCGTGAGGAAACCCACATTCCCGAGAAATGCACGTTCGGAGGTATGTGACCTAACCTGCATTGGGATAAAAAACCGGACCTGTCAAATCTTCAGGTTAGGTCAGCGGACCCTGTGAAAAACGGGATAATGCTAAGAGAGATGCGATGATGATGAATTTTATATATTTAAAGTTAGTGAGGGTTCCGTGGAAGATGTCGATGTCCTTTGTACATTGTTCGTTATACGTTGAAGTTTTTATAACGCACTTTGCAGATGGCATTCGCAATTTCCGTCAAATTGAAACGTGCTTAAATAAAAAAGGAGACGTCGCGACTTTCAGTCTGTGCGTGATGTCTACAGTGGGGGTGATAGAGGGTGCATATTGAGGTACATGCCCTTATACAGGGTGTTAGTGGCACCGTGCCGAACACTGTAGGGCTCAGCTTCCTTTCTTCTATCGAGTCATCAACCCTGGTGTCACGGTTATTATTGAGCCGCTAAAGGCTAACTAAAATGACTTGCGAAGCACGGACCATCTTACTTCATACTTCTATAACTCAGTCTGAAAATTAATGTATTTTTTGTGTTATTTTTAATACTTTTCGGTTATATTCCTACCTCAGAATCATGTCCTGAATCATCCCTCAAAGTTTTCGTTACGGTGTCACTAGCATAACCTGTATATCATGTAAATTGAAGGACCACTTGCTGAAATTATGCAGTAGGAACCGGGGAAGAAGTAGGGGAATTGTAATGAGGTTGCAGTGTCTGAAGTGAATAGGGGCTGAATTACAACTGGCAGCACCGCATCGCACTTTCCTATGCTTTTATCCTTTTCTATCGCGGTCGCTCTCCCGCTCTTTACCTCTCGCTCTAGCAAATGACGGTTCTCAGTGACGACCCTAACATCCGTACATAAACATACATAAACAGCCTATATACGTCCCACTGCTGGGCACAGGCCTTCCCTCAATCAACCGGAGGGGGTTTGGAGCATAATCCACCACGCTGCTCCAATGCGGGTTGGTAGAGGTGTTTTTACGGCTAATAGCCGGGACCAACGGCTTAACGTGCCCTCCGAAACACGGAATCATCTTACTTTTCCGGACAATCAGGTGATTCAAGCCTGAAAGTCCTTACCAGACAAAGGACAGTCTCACAAAGTGATTTCGACAACGTCTCCATCGGGAATCGAACCCGGACCTCCAGATCGTGAGCCTAACGCTCTAACCACTAGACCACGGAGGCTGCCCAACACCCGTACTCTAAGATAACTCCAAACTTCCTTGACTCCGTCCTCAGTTGAGGCGACCTCAAGGTCTTTCTCGAACACAGCTCAAAATCGGTATTCTTAGACGGCGTCTCAAACTGAACTCGATCTTACTCCACTAAAGCATGACGTCATTATTTTCGTACTATTATGTTGGCAGTATGATATGCTCGACTCCAGTGAGTAAAGTCCTCAACTCGAGGACGTAAATGCCAACTTAATATACCAAAAACTCAGCTCAGGCCGAGTCGAGTGGCAGAAGAGTCGAGTAGAAAGAACATCTTAGAATACAGTCTAAGGGTGGTACTAATAAACTAATCTCAGCTTCGAGACTGCCCTCAAGATCATGTCATTGTGACAGTTCTCATATAAAAACTGAGACTTGAGCATGATCTTCAGGGCAGTCTCAGCTGAGATTCGTTTATTAATACCACTCTTAGTCTATATAACAGTGGTGTAAAATGATCATTCGGTAAAACCAAATTTTTTGTACTTATAAAGAAAATAAGTTTGCTTAAAGGAATCTAAGTTAGCGGTTTACTATATTGATAAACACAAATTCCTTTGTTATTACATCCTATAGTACCACATGTATTTTATGTAAATTACGAATTAGGTAAGCTGTAGTTACCAAATATTTACAAATACATGCAAATACACAGTAATATTACAACAATATTTAGTAAACAAAGAGTTTTATCTGACGCCTTTTGGGTCTTTAGGTCAACACTTGCACGCTTCATTTGAATTTGAAATTGTTATTATGTAATTCACATGTTATTCATAACTTTGTAATGTAACAAATGTAACTGTTATTTTGTTATGTTTCGTTATTATGTTGGAATTATTAATTCATGTTTTGTTATGGTAAGAATATGTTGTGAAGTTGTGCCTAATTATTTGTACTTTTTATTATAAAGTTGTAGGGTTTTGTTACTGGATTATATAAATATCAAGTAAAGCTTTTTAGAAGCTGCAATAGACATCAATCTTTTTCTATCATGTTGGTTGTGTGGTCAATGATCAACCTCATCAACCCTGGTGTAAGGGTTATAAAAGACATTCTTCATCTATCATGTGTGTTGTGAGGTGGAGTACCAACCTCATCAAAACTAGTGTCAGGGTTACTATTGAGCCACCAAAGGCCCCTGACTGACTGTTTAGAAAGAAACAAAAACACGCACAAAAACACTCTCCATTCTTTCAACTATGTCCACTTAAAAAATCACGTCAATTTGTAAAGAAAGAAAGAAAGAAACGGACAAACAGACAGACAGACACACACATACACTTTCCCATTTATAATACTCTCTCTCTTAAGAGCTACGCTCTTTTCGGTGGAGTAATCGCCATTCCTCTCTTTTCCCACCAAATTCTTCACTTCCTGATACGACACAACCTGCACCTTCTCTTTTATTTGTTTCATAAATGTTCTCCTAGGTCTACCCCTTCCACTCTTACCTTCAATTTCTCCTTCTATGTTTTTTTTTATAAACGAATAGCGTAGTATCAGGTGGCCAAATCATATTTCCTCTCCGGTTCTCTATAGTCTTTATTGTGGTTCTTTTTTGGTTTTTTTTTATTATGCTTTCTTATTTATAATATTAGTATGGATTTATCCTCTGTTTTACTTCTAGTATCATTAGTAGGATATCATGTTTTTCACTATCCAAATAAGTTCATAAATAAATAAAGATATGCCACTGACCTGACCGCCACACGAACACTGGACTCGTCACTGGACATGCTGTATTTGCCCACCTGTGGACAAGAAATTTGAACTAAATGAGGCCCATACATTTTTAAAGTTCTTGAAATGTTTTTTAATCTTTTTAAAACAACATCTGCATCATCTAGTATCAACACAATTATTTATCAATGCACCTCAAATCAAATTCTATTAATCTACACTCCAATTTCAATCTTACAGAGTTAAATATCTAGTTAGCTTGTAAGGTAAATCTAATCTATAGGTATTTGAGATAATATTCGTAAATAAATATGGCTCCTATTCTTGTTGTTTGTTCTTATAATTTTCAGTACCTAGTTTGCTTACAATAGGTGTTACAAAAACGATGTTTTAAACTAAGACTAGTAAGAATTTGCACATTTCACTTACAGACAAGAGAATGGGGGCAAATAGCTTAGGTAAACGATAAAAACTGCGACGTCTCGGCGATGTCGTGAGAATGTTCTAAATGGACGGCTATTTTTCATAGAACGCATTAAAATAGTCAACTCGAGGCTTCAGCTATTTAGCACATACTTCTAATAGCATTCTCTTTGAGTGCTTCCTTTCAAGCGAAAGATAATAACAAGCTGTCTGTGAATAGATTGTTTCTATCTGTCTAGATACGAAGTAGGTACCTACTATCGAAGTTAATAACCGGTGAATATTGATAAGAATTACATTGTTTTTCATACTTACTTGGGCGAGTTAATCCTTGTTTTCAATAATACTAGTTCACATTTCACAAAACGACAATGTTGCGACGACACGGTACATCAACAACGGACCAATTTCTGTACATCTTTCACCATAGCACTGATTTTTCTTTTTATGGCCGTTTCCACAGAATGGCTTTAATGATTTCGATATCGGTTAACCGCGATTTGACCGAGTTATCATCATAAGTACGTGAATTAGACGTGTTATGTTTGTGAATAGCGATAAACAACCGGATTTATAAATCGCTAGTCGTTCACGACTACACAGCGAATACGCGAAATTGACACTGACAGCGAAACGAATTGACAGAACACTGACCACCGCGTTGCGTTTTTATTTTGACAGTTCTGTGTTGCTATAATTCGGCAGAATTTCCTGCAAAAACATGTAGTAGATATAATAGATACAAATGGATTGTTTAAATAGAGGTTTATTTTTGTATTGTTAGTAAAATGTTTATACCTGATAGGATAAGTGACCGTAGCTTAGCACCCTTATTTTACGCGACAAGTAAAACAATAAATTTGGTTAATTTATCTCGCAGCACATATTATAGTTAATTTAATTGGGGGTTTTTAAGCTACGTTCCTCCAAAAAAATATAGATGGCGATGTACAGATTTAATGTGATGCATCTTTTATCTTTATTTATGGGTATAAATGATAATTACATCCAGGCACAAACCATATTCCACCCATCTATTTAAAAAAAAACTTATTTGCAAAATAGTCATGTTCGATACATTATTATTTATAATGATCTAATAAAGCGTGCCATGACGTAACTTACTCACAATGAGGAACATTACAGGCTACGTTCCCCAATAAAAATATAGATGGTGACGACCCTGGCACCCGTACAACCCGTAGTTGTTTTATGGTGTTGTACAGATTTAACGTGATAATTACCTATTTTCTCATTGCTTGGGTACATAATTATGCAAACGTATTATGTAATGGCATAGGTAAAAGTAAATTAATAAAAAAAGGAGATCATCGGCTCTCCATACTTTGGCCGGCCCAAATTTGAAAGTGCCGGCCAGAGAAAAAAAATGTGTCGTACCTTTCGAGTAGATTGCTCTGAACATTTTTTACTATGATACCGAACGTGTATAACCATTAGTTTGGCTTTAATTGGATTTTAAAAATCACGATTTTTCATACATTTTGAAAAAAAAAAAAATATTATGTCCGTTGGGAAAAAAAGGGATACAGGCCTATTACAAAGGACCGTTAGAACATTTATTAGTATGGCGCCAAACTTCTATGACCATTATTTTGACTTTTATTGGACTTTCCGTTTTGGTTAATATGTTAAAATGCCGGCAATCGAAAAAAATACGTCGAATCTGTCTAATAGTTGCTTCTCAATATTTTTTAATATGACACCGAACATCTATGACCATTATTTTGACTTGTATTGGAATTTACGTTTTAGTTCAAATGTGAAAAGTGTCGACCAGGAAAAGTACCATGTAGAGAGTATCGAGTAGATGCCTATTAACATTTTTTTCTATAGCACCAAACGTGTACAATCATTAGTTTGGCTTTTAGTTTATTTTAAAAATCTTGATTTCTTATTTATTTTGTTTAAAAATAAAGTGCTTTGGGCAAAAAATGCGGTACGGCGGATTACAAAGGACCTTTAGAACATTTAATAATCTGGCGCGAAACATTTTTGACCATTATTATGACTTTTATTCGTCTCTCTTTCCGTTTTGGTTCAATTGGAAAATGTCAGCCAGCGAAACAAAATAAGTCAAATCTTTTGGTAAATTACTTGAAACGTATTTTTTTTACTATATTACCTATAGACTTTGGCGTTTATTGGACTTTTAAAAAAATCTTTTTTTTATATACATTTTAACAATGACAACAAGCAGAGCTTTCCCAATGACTAGTTATTAGTCAGATAAATACTTTGTGTTATTGTTTTGTGTGTTGTTAGGTGAACTTCTATATTAATACTATCTGATTTTAGATACGACGTTGGCTGTAGTTTTTGCATTCGACTCAACGTTACGGCCTAAGTTTAGGTTGAATTATGGTATTGATTCATCTTGATCGTAGATGGTTACCACCCTCCAAAGATAAGCTTGCCATCTAGTGACGAAACTCGTATTTTGGCATGACGTCTGAAGAAGCTGTTAGGGAAGACAGGAGTCGGGCAGTTATACTTTGCATGTATGCCGATCACAATGTCCTGGTGCTACTCGGCCGATATAGCACAGTACCTCACATTTCTTAGAAAAAAAAAGCTTCTAAAGCGTGTATCACCATCAGGTGAGATAGTGGTCAAACGAAAACCTATTTTTGATTTATAAAAATGTGTCCAATGACGACCACGATATTACGCCTTTACCTGCATTATCGCCAGATAAAACTTTTTTCGACAAAGTGTAGGTATCTATGAAAACTCCAGATTTTGGAGAAATCTAATTGAGTTCAAAATAGTGGTCATACACGTTTATTCTCATAGTGAACAATGTTTACAGGTATCTTCTCGATAGTTTTGACATGTGTTTTTGCTGACCGGCACTTTTCACATAGAATAAAACGTAAAGTCCAATACAAGCCAAAATAATGGTCATAGACGTTTGGTGCCATAATAATAAATGGTCAAATGGATAAGTTTTAACGTGATATATCAATATTGTTTCTTGGCCGGCACTTCACATTTTCGCCAAAATGTATGAAAAATACAAGTTTTTTTTTTAATTCGAATAAAACCGAAAATATTGACGCTACAGCTTTGGTGCCATAGTAATAAATGCTCAGACGGATAAGTTCTAAGGATATATACCATTTTTGTTAATTGGCCGGCACTTTACATTTTCACCAAAAATGTATGAAAAATACAGTTCTTTTAATTCGAATAAAACCGAAGATATTGACCCTACAGCTTTGCTGCCATAGTAATAAATACTCAGACGGATAAGATCTAACGGAATATAGCAAAATTATTTTTTGGCCGGCACTTTGACTTCTGGGCCGAAATCCGATGATCTCCTTTGCTTGATTTTTGAATCAGATAATGTTATAGAATTATGTATATTGCTATCTATATTGTTTCTCTTTATTTTGATCAGAATAATAATGGGTGAAAAATGGAAGGTGAGTCTGTTGTGCTTGGTTGGGTGTTATAACAAGGGTGATCATTTATACCCAAAAATAAAGAAAAATAAATGGGAAAATTGTTTTGGATTACAAATACAAAAAATTATATTATTAATATTTTTCCTTACCTCTGAAGCACATACCTGTCATTACAGAGAGAGAGTAATTTACTTTCTTTTCTTGGAGTCGATTAAACTAATTATGTATATATTTTACAAAAACCTTGTTACATTATGATAAAAAATAAAACTGACTTTGAAGAAATTTCTTTCGACTGGCAACATTTATTTATTCTACACTAGCGCCAAAAGAAACATATGTCTACAGGATTTAAGTGAACTAACACACCTAAATAATTACAATCAGAAACCAAAGATGGCGCTGTATGAGCATTTCTTCACTGTAATGCTTTGTAGTTGTTAAAGTTATTCATAGATGGCGTAAGCTTGCGTATAAGTGTAACTAAAAGAACTATTTCAATCACAGATCATATAATATAAAATATTCCTACAATTACAAAAGAAAAATATTCCTTCGCTAATGAAGAAAATACAAATAATGCGTTTTATCCCGTGCCCTGTGCATGTGCTTTTAATCTTATAGGTACTATCTAGGTATAACTGTACTTGGGAATAACTTTATAGTCGATCATTAAAATAGTGCAATTTCTTGTTGCTTCGCATAGATAGGTACCTAGGCATATTCGCATGATCGCACGATGCTATAAATATTTGTCTTTTTTATACTTCAGGCTTGTAACGTAGAACCTTTGCCCGGGAATACGGGTGAAGACTTCGACGGTTGCAGAGGCGGAGATGGGAGCCATCGGTATGGCAATGCAGGACGGAAGGGGCAAGTCACAGGGTCTGTAACTTGGAATCCAACAGAGAGCAGCAGTAACTGTTAGTAGGTACTATTCAGAGGCAGACGAGTACTGCTTTACTGTACTGTTTTGAGATGATTCAGGGCACCATCTCACTCACGTCAGACAGAGTACTGCGGGGCGGAATGCAAGACGGAAACCTATTTTTCCCTAAAATAAAGCATGGAAAATGCTTCACCGACAAGAGCGAGGCTCTTAAATTTATGATGATGCTTAGTATAGGTAATTATTTTTTTTTTAATATGTATATTTATATGTCTCTTTCGCACTAACACTGCGCACACGTCACAGTGTCATTTAAGTGAATCCTATGAGATTTATTAAATTATTTTTAATTAACTGACTTCGAACAGTTGGTATTAACTACACCAACAAGTCTTCAGTCAGTCTTCAGTTCTCGAGGATGTTCAGTCCACAATGCCCATTACAAGTCCACAAACAGCTAAACATTCATTCCCAGGCCAAACCGCACACAGGGCCTCGGCAGGCGCAGAAAATTTTCCATATCGCTAAACAAAACAGCAATTGTGTAGAACCCATAAACCCATTCTCCCGTCAACTTCGAATGCGATTTGCTATGAATGACGCAAGGGTCACACGCAAACCGTCCACGCGTACAGGCCGTCGCCCGCGGGTTAAGGTCAGTGCACACACAGGCGGCAGCGGGAGTGTTTTGGGGGCGCGAATTTTTATAACTAAATAAAAAAATATATGTTTGAGTTGACCTAGGAAACTACCCAATTCTATATCCCACACATACATCCATCACTAGGTAAACTAAGTACCCACACTTTACCGAGTTTTCTGATAGACCAACGGATCGGAACGGATTTTTATTATCGAATTTTTAACACTCACTTGTCCGAAAAGTTTTGGCTTCCGAAGGACGTAATATACGATTCCCACGACCCGATTCCTCCAGCCATAGATGCGGCCAATCAGCTAGCGACAACAAACACTTCAGAACCCCGACACCGATTCACTAGGGTCGAATAGTTCTTTATAATGTTATTATCCTCTCAGACGACGTTCTGAGCCGAGGTTCGCGCCCAACAGTGCACCCTCAGGCCTGTTGTCTTAAATTTTGTAGCGAGGAGAGTCCTCAGTGGGGGAGCTATTTGTCCGGTCAAATAGTTAATGCCAGTTGCGGTAAATCTACGATAAGTCACGTCAATAAAAAGCTCGCTTCCTCGCTTCTTCTTCTATCGTGTGGGTTGTTAGGTGGATTACCAACCCCATCAACCCTGTTGTCAGGGTTATTACTGAGCCGCCATAGGCCCCTGACATGGCTCATGTAACGACTACTAACTTACATCAGTGAGTAGTAACCGGGACCAACGGCTTAACGTGCCCGAAGCACGGATCATCTTGGACAATCAGGTGATCAGTCTGTAATGTCCTAACTCAACTAGGGATCACAAAGTGATTTTTGTGATTTGTCCCCTCCGGGATTAGAACCCGGGTCCTCCGGATCGTGAGCACAACGCTCAACCACTGGACCACGGAGGCCGTTACACGCCCCCGCTTACGCGCCCGCTCGTTAACATAAGTGGGGCCTGTATGGGGCCTTAGAACAATGCTCTAGGTTTATTATTTATTGTTTGGGCTTAGCTGGAGGCAACGGCCTGGGGCTAGAGTTAGATATGTGCATTTTGACGGAGAGGGTTAAGGGTGAGGGTTTTGTGTGACTTTACATCTGTAACACTGCCTGAATTTGGGCGATCATGAAACCGTTCGAAAATAAATTCATACATACACATACATAAACTCACGCCCGTAATCTCTAATGGGTTGGGCAGAGCCACAAGTAATCAAAGACAACTTGCAGCCACTGTTGATACGATGTCGTAAGCTGGATAAATAAAATATATATCGTATATATGTAATTTTTTGGGTAAATTAAGCTCGCTTGTTCACACGTCACGTCACGGCACCATTTTTGTTGGCACATTCAATTCTACATATTTATTACCAATTGATAAGCGTAATAATGAAAAAATAATGCTGTTCTGGGGGCAAATAAAAAACATAGAACACGTTCAGCTGCTTGTCTTCCCGGGCATGTCGTAAAAACCAACAGATTGAAAATCCGAGACGGATTGTGTCCTCTAACATGATGGACTAATGTTATGGGCGATAGGCTGATCCTTTATCACCATGAGGTTCGTCACATCCAGCTTACGACATCGTATCAACAGTAGCTGCAAGTTATCTTTGATTACTTGTGGCTCTGCCCATCCCATTAGGGATTACGGGCGTGAGTTTATGTATGTGTGATAAGTGTAACTTGGGTACTGGCAGAATATCAGTGGTGGTGAAGGGTGGGTACTCGTACCATACTCTTGGCAACAATATGCTGAGTCAGTGCTTAGCTTTAGAGGCGGCCAATCAGCTCGCGACACCAAACACTTCAGGACCCCGATACCGACCCCGCCGGCGTGGTCGACGATTTCCTTTAATCAGCGCGTATCGCTATCGACCCACTAGAGTCGATTAATTCTTTCAAATATTTTTCCTCTCAGACGACGCCCTGAGCCGAAGTTCGCGCCAAACTGGGCACCCTCAGACCTGTTGTTTTAAACGTTGTACCGGGTGACAGCCTTCAGCGCTCTTCATTTCTCCGGCCAAGTAGTTAATGCCATCTGCGGCAAATCTACAATAAGTCACGTCAAAAAATAAATAAAGCTGAGTCAGTCCCATTTCCCTGGACAGTGTTAGCTACTAGTCATAAATTGTTAATCTTAATTTATGTAAGTAATTTTGTAACCTTCACTGTTCTGGGAATAAAGTTATTCTATGCAATGCAGCCAGTATTATGAGCACTTTTGTACAGGGGTCACTGAGAGGTGGGTTGTTTGAATAGATTTTGTATATTTTTCCATAATTATTATTATTTTTTATTTATTGTGTCTTTTTGCATTAGGAATATTTTCACAAATTTTAACAAAATAAAATAGATAAGAATAAAGTTGTTTATATATGTTTGACAAGACAAAAAACATTTTTCACAAAACAATTACAAAAAGCATAGAAGGATGTTCATTAGAATGATCATAAGGTGGTGGTGGACGTCCTGAGATAAAAGGGCCTCACTCAGCGCAAGTCGCGGTGTGAACCACGACGCTGGTATTATGTGGACCCTGTTGGGTGAGGCACGAACATCGTGTTCCATAAATATGCGTTAATATTCGTACATAGATTAAATATTACCAAATTAATAAAAAATACGGTACTTCACACCTGTATATTACACAGTCGTGCCGCGCGCAATGCAAACAGACTTAGAATTGCTGAGATGACAGAATTGTGGATGCTGTTCCGAACACTATTTACATAGGAGAGTGCGAATTTGCGAGTTGCTCCAATAACTCAGGGGGAATGGAAATTTTCCAACAGTTTTCTAGTGGCTCGGTGATATCTAAGTGTTGTATAGTCATGAGCAATATAATGTACCCACTTTAGAACCCTGTCGGACTATCATAATATGACATGTAATGAGACTTACGGTTTAATTTGTCAAAAAATTAATGTGACATGGTTTCAAAGTGTATACATGACCGTACTGAGAGGTTAAAATTCCACATTACGGCAATTCACCTATAAAAGCAATATTGCTATTCGACATTTATTGACAAAGCGCACTTACTTTTATACGCTAATATCGAATAGCAATATTGCTTTTTGGACGAATTGCTTTTATGTGGACTTTTTAATCTGTCGGGAAATGGACGATGGGAAAAGTAAGTAGTAAGTACCTACAAGTAGTTCCGTGCTACCGAGGGCACGTTAAGTAGTTGGTCCCGGCTAGTACTTACCTACTTAGTAAGTATGATGTACTCGATTCCGGCCAAGTAGTTAATCCAGCCAAGTAGTTAATGCCATCTGCGGCAAATCTACAATAAGTCACGTCAAAAAAAAAAGTATCGTTACACATACCACGTCAGGGCAGCTCAAGACCTGTTGTGGTCGATTATTGACCTAACAACCCAAACGACAGGAAAATAACCTACAAAGTAAGCGACGAAAAGAAAATTTGCCAAAAAGTAAATGTTTCTTGCTCGTCATTCCGGTATGTCGTAGAAACCGACAAAGAGACCACTGCACCCTAAAATAATGCGAGAATTACATACCTACACAAGCTCACGTCCGTAATGCCTACTGGGGTGGGCTGAGCCACGAGTATTCAAAGACAACAGCAAGCACTGTTGATACGAAGTATTAAAATGAATATGGTTATAAAGGATAAGCTTTTCAATTATAACAATTGTTCATCATGTTAGAAATGACATGATCTCTGTCGGATTTGACGACACGCCTAGCTTTCTATAGGCTGCCACAACAGCATAGAAGCGAAAGGTAATTTACGGTATTATCACATTTATGTAGGATTTTAATATTCCATTAAACGAATGTATACGTATACTTGAAGAAAGAGGTCTAGATGATCAATCTCAGAACAATAACTAAAGCATAGAAGGAAGGCTAAAATAAGAATTCAGAAACTATAAACCGGCTCTCTTCTAGCTTACGACACAAACTATGAGTGAGAAAAGGACAAATGATTCGCTCTTTGCTTCATTTTTTCCGAGGTTGTCACAACATGAAATGTCATTTGGACCTATTGGACTCATTTTAACTCGGCCAAATACATAGTAACATACATAAGAAGATTTTACTTATATTTACCGAACTATTTGACACGGTCGCGTCAACTGTGTTTACGAGTGTCTTGTGTTCAGATTGTTTTAAGTGATAATTTAACAATATTTTTCCAAATAAATGGAAAGAAACTTTTATTTATATCAAATAATTGAGTGTCTCGACTGTGTGACATTATGTCTTGTGTGGTATGGGGCTGCAGCTCACATTCAGGAAGAAAAGAAAATAGCCAACAACTTCTGTCGTTTCATCGGTAAGTTTTTTGTAATTTTCTAGTGAAATGTGAACTGCTGAACAATTTTAGGAAAGTAATATGTTTTGCTGAATAGATTTGTAGCATAAAATATTTGAGATATCCATTATATTATACGTTTCATCGATTAATACGGAATTGATTTGAGGTTATGTTGATTGTCCATAGTGATGTACTAAAATTATCGATACTTTTAATTTTTAGATTTCCTGTAGACGATAACAAAGAGAAAGAATGGATAATTCGCATTAATAGACGAAATTGGATTCCAAATAAGTACAGCCGTATTTGCTCGAAACATTTTACTGCGGATTCATTTATGTGTGTTCCTAATTCAAAGTGGAGGCGTCTTCGAGACGATGCTATTCCTACATTGAACATTATAGATCAGACAGATGAAATGGTGTTTAAATTTAAATTTCAGCCTAGCCTGCATCATCTCACTGCTGGATAGATAGATAAGATATTTGTATCATGTTATCACAACACGTTTATACTATCTATCATTCAACTACATATTATTATGTACTTAATAAACTTAGTATATACTAAGTCTGTAGTTGTTTTATGTCTAAACAATTATGAGTTGTACACGTTTTATATAAGTAAATTATTATTATCTTTGATTTCAGATATTAAATCCAAAAGTGTCGACTGGATTTACATGAAAAGGTATATCAAATAATTTTCTTTTTTTATATTTTTAACATGATATACATATATAGAGTGTATAATTCAACCAGCTGCACAATGCACTTAAATCAGATATATTTTACTTTTATTTTTATAGATTATTTTGTACATATACTATTTTAACATTATTATTAAACTTTATTTCAGTCAGTTCAAGAAGACGAGATGAAAAATTTAAAAGAAAAGCTGAACAAGTCCCGCCTCAAGATCAAACGACTTAATGAAAAAAAAAAAAACAATGTGACAGGGTGTCACAAAGACAGTTTCTAAGCAAATTGACACTGTTTAGAAATTAATAAATTTGTATTTATTGTAAATATAATGTACATAATTAATAACGTGTGAAATAAATACTTGCTAATGAAAATGAACAGATTTACGATCTAATTTATATTTCATTTTACCTCCTGTTCTTATTTACTCCTACTCCAACACTCCAGGTTGATACGAACTGCGCCCAATAAAGAATGTAATGAATGTTATAGATTTGTGTAAGCGACTTAGATAAATCTTGACTAAACCTTCCTTTACAAATACAAATATACTTTATTGCACACAACATACAATACTTACAAGTTTTACACGAAAGATACAGTACACCACCTACCTACCTTTTACTTTCCCTTTCTGTTCTCTTATGAATACTTGTATGCCGTATTTTTTTAAGTATAATGCTATATCTAGTAGGTACGAGTATGGTAATCCTAGTATTGAAACAGCTTGTAGCCCTAGTAAAGACCGCCATTTTATGTTTACAGAGTGGCACGTTTTTTCTGTAGGTATTTCCAGTCCATACTCTTTTCTATGTCTATGGCGTGACCCCATCGGGCCTCTTACCGTCTGTGCGGCTTAGACCCGGCGGCGGCGGTTCCAATTTGCACGGCACGTCGATCGACACCAGTGCACGGCGGATGACATCATAAATAAATTCGAATATTACAAAATACTTACCGATGAAACGATAACAGTTGGCTATTTTCTTTCCTTCCTGAATGTGAGCTGCAGCTCCAAACTAATATAAACCAGACAATATAATCCAAAAATGGTTAGATACTTACCTATCAGAGACAGAGTCTCCTTTCATCAAGAAGAAGATAATTGCATCCTACAAAAAGAAATCTTGTAAAAAAAAATTATCGACATTAATTGTAAGTAAATTTAATTTTATCGACATATTACTAAAGTGAAACCCAACACTAGGCAATGAAAAACTTGTGACAACCTACGAAATTACGAATCAATTTTTGTATATGCGTCTTTGTCTAACATTACGCTGGTTCCGTAAGATAAAGTAGAGCAGAATTATAGAGTTCTGTTGCTATTTTAGCCTTCCTTCTATGCTTTAGTTATTGTTCTGAGTGATCAATTTTGTTTTGTCTATGACGGGCTTTTTGGCGGGAAACGGGAACGGGACAGTTGCTTTCTTCATTGAATAATCTAAATAATTAATACGAAGTGGTGTTTTGTGGTTAATGAACGCATTAAGTTAGTCGGAAGACATTCGCGAGTGTTATTACATCGGAGTATTCAATAAACAAAGTGTATCTGCCTATTTTCGCTTCGTGCCAGGAAGCCGCTTCATAACTCGAAAGTTTATGCGGACTTTTGAGTTAATTCGTTCGGGGTTCGGAGTAGGAGTCTACTCCGAGGGTGGGGGCTTAGGTTTCATCATCATCACCTTTCATCATTTCATTAATCATCAAGAAAAAGAATACGTAAGACATGGCTGTATGGGCATAGTTCCCTTTGCCTTACCCTTCGGGGAAAACCAAAACAAAAAAAATGTCTATGACGATATTCTAGACTATAGACCATCTATAGTCGTTAGTTTTACTTTTTCCCATAATGGCGAAAGGCTTGCAGCTGCGGTGTAGTTAAAAATTAATAAACTGTCGGAGTTCAATTGGCATAATTTTATTTCTGTCCCATATTTGTTTTAAACTAGCAATATCAAAATAGCTTTTTAACGACTGCATTTCTGCCTACCCTGGATAACGGGCTTGAACATAAACATGTTCGGAAGTAGACTCCAACCATTTCGCAGAATCGTTTTCGTTTTACAATCAACAGTTTCTACCAACCACAAGCGATTCCTTTGTCTTAGCCGCCAGTCGCCACTGATGACTTTGCATCTTCAGTATTTTATGATTTTAACCAACCATATATAAATTCTTTTATTTATTATTTATTTACATCTCACGACTTTACAGTGCAGAAGCGCCAATGCGCTGTGAAACTTTCATAATAATTATAATTAGACATAAGGTAACAGAAAACAATATAAAAAAATTATAAACATCTCTAATATGTAAACTTTGTGATCCCCTAGTCTGGTTAGGACATTGCAGGCTGATCATCTGATTGTCCGAAAGTAAGCCGTTGGTCCCGGTTACTACTTAGTGATTTAAGATGACTGACTTACTGGTGATGTACTTCTTCTATCGTATGGGTTGTAAAGTCGATTACCAACCCCATCAACCCTAGTTTCAGGGTTATTATTGAGCCGCCAAAAGCCCCTGACATGACTCATGTAACGACTACGTGCTTACATCTTAAACAAACTAGGGATCACAAAGTGATTTATCTGATATGTCCCCACCGGGACTAAAACCCGGGGCCTCCGGATCGTGAGCACAACGCTCAACCACTGGACCACGGAAGCCGTTACGATTAGTTTTTTTTTTTTGACGTGTTTTATTGTAGATTTGCCGCAGATGGCATTAACTACTTGGCCGGACAAAATTACGATTAGTGACGTTTAGTAAAAAGTACCTAAACCTAACTCATTTGGTTGAATGGAAACTACCCATTCGCCGGAGAAGTATTAAAATTAAACCAGCGTTAAAAATACCTACCAATCCGCTGCCCCAGAAAGCCAGATCGCCCTCAATGTCATTGCCAGTTGATACCGCAGCGAAAGAGGACGTGTTGCCATTTCTATAATAAAATAAATATATCGTAGCGGTAAATGTTTTATAGATGCTTGTGGTGGGCGAGGGGCGTTGACCTTGCATCGGGTTTATGAGTGCATTTGCACAGTGACACCCCGCCCCGCGCCCCGCTCCCTGCGCGCACGCATCAGCGTCTCGAAATCGCAAAATCCAGCCAATTATGATTGATACGGCCAGTACGGCCACTGCCGAGAATTGACCGAAAAACAAGCAGATTGCCAGACGGTCGATTGTTGATTCGCAATTTCTTGATCGGTTGTTTAATATCGGTTATTTTATTGGTTTTTGTAGACTTTAAGGGTTAGATTCATTTGCTTTATTACTTTGATGTATTACTATGTTTGCACTGTAGCATATATATCAGGAATAGAACGACTACTCTCCACTCGCCACCAGCGTCTGAGCTAGGTTTACTTCGCTCCCCTCGAATATAGTTTAGTCTTCAATCGATGGCGCTAACGCCATCTAACGTCATCATGTGACGTCTAAACGTCACACAAACAAATGCGCGTGGACGATAACGTCAATGTGTAGTGTATGTGTAAAACGAGGTGTTTTGTATGAAGGGTGACTGTAGTTTGTTAGTTGTTGCTATATTTAAAGTGAACATTTTTATAGACGGCGATACCGCTCACCACCACATAGTCCAATAGAAAGCTCGGTGAAGCGTGGGTTCTTAGTTTTTTCTTGCGATGGATGTACCTGTGACTACCCCAATTGTGATATAGTCCTGAGCTTATGTTAGGTATTGTTATTTTTTAGTGAAAAGCAGTATTTTGACTTGCTACAATCTCTCTAAAGATAAATGGTTCACACCATCTAATATTAAGTTATACCTGTCATTTTGTTATCCACTGAAAAAGAAAGGGACGGGTAATCGACAGGCATAAAATTTATGGAATACACGTCAATTTTAGAGACATTTAAAAACGTTTGAAATTTAAAATACTTTATATTGGCCAATAATCCGGCAGAATTAAGTTGACAGCACACGTCACGTGCCTATTTTATTCGCCTGGGTTATTCATTCATTTTAAAATTAACAGTTGTCAATCAAGAGAATGACGGGTATAACTTAAAATAAAATTAGGATATGTGTAGGAAACGGGGCCAGTTTATACATTGCTGTTAACTCCAGAAAGACGTCTCCCATATTGCTTCTATGGTGTTCTGGAAGCGAATATAAAACATAGAACACGTTCAGCTGCTTGTCTTCCCGGGAATGTCGTAAAATCCGACAGATTGAAAATCCAAGACGGATTGTGTTCTCTAACATGATGGACTAATGTTATGGGCGATTGGCTGATTCCTTATCACCATAAGGTTCATCATATCCAGCTTACATCGTATCAGTAGTGGTTGCAAGTTGTCTTTGATTACTTGTGGCTCTGCCCACCCCATTAGGGATTACGGGCGTGAGTTTGTGTATATATGTATGTACATCTCCTTATTTTATTTTTTATTAAGTAATAGAAGAAAAATATTCTTGAGCAGCTAATAGTAAAATGTATCTTTGTCATCCTATCGCTACGTCGCTGGCAAACACATTAATGTAAGTTTATTGTCTTTCTGCGTATTTCCAAGATATTATTTACATAATAGTATTCAGCCAACAATAGGGAAGTAAGGTTTGCTGCAACATAAGTGTCGGGACCCACTGTTGGACCACACGCGTTGAAAATGCTAAATATGTATGATGCTTATCTCTAACAGAAAATTCTAATGAAAGACGCTTTACTTGATAATAAAACACACTGGAGAACTTCCAAGTTTTATTTCATCAAATCGCACAGAAATCGGGCATAGGTTTCACTAGCCTAGTGGTCGTATCAGACTGAACCGTTCTGGGTCGGACACCTGCCTTTTATCAACTTGCCCCTTCCAGCTAGTCACCCTTTCTCACCAGTTACATTTAGTGTTGCCAATATTAATTACACTTTACCCGATGTTTGTGGGTAAAAATGATAGGGTAACTGCTATATAGTTGGGATTATTGTTACACTAAATTTCATGTTTTATCATGTGGGTTATAAGGATCACCAACCTCTTCAACCCTGGTGTCAGGGTTATTATTGAGCCGCCAAGGGCCCTTGGAATGTAACGACATGTAACTGGGACCAACGGCTTCACGTACCTTCCGAAGTACGGATCATCTTACTTTCGGACAATCAGGTGATCAGCTTGTAATGTCCTAACCAAACTAGGGATCACAGAGTAATTTTTGTGATATTTCCCCGCCGGGATTTGAACCTGGGACCTCGGCTCATGAGCTCAACGCTCAACTACTGGACCACGCAGGCCATTGGTCAAAAATAGTTTAGTGGCTAGAGAGGCAGTTACGGTTGGTCTCACAAAAGCTCGGTGAAGAGTGGGTACTTAGTTCATCTTGCGATGGATGTACCTCTGATTAGCCCAATTGGGATATCGTCTTGAGCTGAGACATGCTACTTTTTTTTCAAGTTCTATGCACGCAGTTCTCACATTCACAGGCGATCGTAAAAATAATAATTTCCTATTTTGTAGTGTTTATTAACAGTTAAAAGTTTCACAGGAGTATTAAGCTTTACGCCCACAGAGTTGGAAAAGCGGAACTTAGTATGTAGTAGAGTAGGGTTTTTTTGACCTGACTTTTTGTAGTTTTGGTTCACATGGTACCTAATAGGCACTGGTATCTGACCTAACCTGTATTGGGATGGTTTTCTCTTCGCAGGTTGGAAGGTCAGACAGGCAGTCGCTTCTGTAAAAAACCGGACCTGTCAAATCTTCAGGTTAAGTAAGTAGACCCTGTGAAAAACGGGATAATGATAGGGAGATGATAATGGTAACTAATAGGCATTCTAAGACCTGTTTTTTTTATTTTTGTACTAGCTTTTGCCCGCGACTTCGTCCGCGTGGCGTCTTATATAAGAGAGAGATCTTTGTGTGTGTGGGAGTGCATACTTATGCAGTTTAGATTTTTTCATACAATTTTTTTCCCAATACCTCCCATTTTTCAAAATACAGCCAAAAATAAACTTTATATTTACTAAGGTATGCATGCATGCTAGATTGAATCAATTGATTGAATTGATTTTTTTTAAATTGATTGTTCATTGAGTTTTAATTTTAATACACACTTCCTCTCTTCCCTTCAACGTTGCTGTGCCCTACAGGGTCCATGTTTTAGTTCCTATGCCTATGTAACACCCCATTGTACTACATGGAATCAGTGGCGGATTTACAAATTTGCCGCCAGTAGGCTATTCAAATTTTGCCGCCCCTACTGACCTCTGAAATTCGATACTAATTATAGTCGAGTGCACAGCGCTACCAAAACACGGCGCAAAGTTAGCAAAATATGTTCGGTTGAAGCCCGGACGTAAGAATGTTCAGTATACTGTGCATTACTAAAATGTTATAACTCTTGTCACTTGTTTCTTTGTGTATAGGTATAATATCTATTATTTTAGTTCTGTAAGACAAAAAAAAATTTGGGCCAAATTTGCCGCCCCCTAAAATCTGCCGCCCTAGGCTTCAGCCTACTCAGCCTACTGGTAAATCCGCCACTGCATGGAATGCAATAAATAATTTAATTGAATTGAATTGAAAACATCTATCTTACGCGGTTTAGATTTTTTCATACAAATGTTTTTTTCCCGCTTACTCCCGTGTCCGTGGGAATTTTGCAATATCCTGTTGCAACTAAGCTTTAAGTTTACTAAAGTATGTTTTTTTCCCGCTTACTCCCGTGTCCGTGGGAATTTTGCAATATCCTGTTGCAACTAAGCTTTAAGTTTACAAATTTCAAACGTCTAACTTGAGTGGTTTAGATTTTTCATACAAAAGGATTTTCCCACTAATTCCCGTTCCCGTGGGAATTTCGGGAATTCCTTTCTTAGTGCACCTCTACGGTATCTAAGGTACCTGCGAGCCAAATTTCAAACATCTAACTTGAATGGTTTAGATTTTTCATACAAAAGGATTTTCCCGTTAATTCCCGTTCCCGTGGGAATTTCGGGAATTCCTTTCTTAGTGTACGTCCACGGTACCTAAGGTACCTGCATGACAAATTTCAAACGTCTAACTTGATTGGTTTAGATTTTTCATACAAAAGAATTTTCCCGCTAATTCTTGTTCCCGTGGGAATTTCGGAAATTCCTTTCTTAGTACACCTCTACAGTATCTAAGGTACATGCGAGCCAAATTTCAAACATCTAACTTGAATGGTTTAGATTTTTCATACAAAAGGATTTTCCCGTTAATTCCCGTTCCCGTGAGAATTTCGGGAATTCCTTTCTTAGTGCACCTTCACGGTACCTAAGGTACCTGCATGACAAATTTCAAACGTCTAACTTGAGTGGTTTAGATTTTTCATACAAAAGGATTTTCCCGCTAATTCCCGTTCTCGTGGGAATTTCGGGAATTCCTTTCTTAGTACACCTCTACGGTATCTAAGGTACCTGCATGACAAATTTCAAATATCTAACTTGAGTGGTTTAGATTTTTCATACAAAAGGATTTTCCCGCTAATTCCCGTTCTCGTGGGAATTTCGGGAATTTCTTTCTTAATGCACCTCTACGGTACCTAAGGTACCTGCATGACAAATTTCAAACGTCTAACTTGAGTGGTTTAGATTTTTCATACAAAAGGATTTTCCCGCTAATTCCCGTTCCCGTGGGAATTTCGGGAATTCCTTTCTTAGTGTACCTCTACGGTATCTAAGGTACCTGCATGCCAAATTTCAAACGTCTAACTTGAGTGGTTTAGATTTTTCATACAAAAGGATTTTCCCGCTAATTCCCGTTGTAACGCCTGCCGCGTTTTACTACTGAGTGTAATTGCTCTTGTTTTTCTGTTAGGAACTATCAAAAAGTTATCATTGAAAACACTTAAAAACTACTGCTTAAAACTAAAATATTATTACATAAATAAACTTATACTAATTAATTTAACAAAACATAGCTATTTACAAAATAATTCCGTTAATATTGTACGACTTTAATAATTATCACATTGCGTAGGTAGCCGTACCTACATTCCACAGCCGAGCCGTTACTCTTCCGGTCGGATGTTCGACACAATCCTTCTGCCTTTGTAGCGAGAACACCTCGATTACTCGTATATTTTTTAAATACGTTTTTTTACTAATTTTGTCTACGATATAATAATTTATAGTGTTGTGTTATCCCCATTAATTGGGTAAGTGTAGCAATTACTATTTTTATTAGTTTAAATATCAACGTAGACTAGTACATGCTTTCTTTGTTCATTGCATGACTGTCATTTTTCATAATCATCGTGTAAATGTATTTTCACGCTTTAGTGCTTATTTTATATCATAATTAGCAATCTTTTATGTTCAAAACAACATTTAAATTGTCAATTTTTCTAAATTAATTCTACTTAACCAACTTAAAGTTATCTTTGTACCTAAGTACTTTCCTTGTTTAAATAATTCTTAAATGGAACAATATTAATGTACAAAATACGTTTAATATCGTTGCTATTAAAATTATTCAGCTTAAAATATTCAATTTTACTATTTTTTTAGATAGTTTTTTAAAACAACTACCTACCATAAATTTATCTTGTTCTTTGTTCTTTTTCTAAATTTATTTTGCTAAATTCACTTTTATTGTGTGTAATTTGCTGACAGCCACATCTTAGATTGCTAAGCTTGCTTGCTATCCACTTCCCATCTTCAATCAAGCTAAGGAATCGGCATGTGGCAGTCAGACGGGGAATTCGGACAATTCTTGAAATGACTAATTCCGGGTTCCAGGGTTCACCCTTCGAGTTCTACAACCGCAGGACCCACTACCGGTCCTGTACTTACCTCTACCGCTTCACCTTTCGGGTTCTACAACCCGCTGGATCCACTTTCGGTCCTGTACTTACCCCACCGTTTCTGCTGCCCTGCTGCGCGCGCCGGTGTACCCCGTGTCGTCGTGGGAAGAGTTACAGGGAAGTGGTAGTTTTCCTACTGCACCAAGGGTGCTCAGCCAGTATCAAATTACCTGCGACCCAGAGATCCGATCTATGTACTTGCTAGGGATTTAATGTCAATAAACTTGGTTTTATTTCTATATACCGTTTTATTTACCCTAGTAAGTACAACCTATTTGATTCGCGTGATAAGAACGTGACACCGTTCCCGTAGGAATTTCGGGAATTCCTTTCTTAGTGCACCTCTACGGTATCTAAGGTACCTGCGTGCCAAATTTCAAACGTCTAACTTGAGTGGTTTAGATTTTTCATAAGGATTTCCTTTCACTACTCTGCTCCTATTGATTGTAGCGTGATGAAAAGTATACTATAACCTGTCCAGGAGTGTGAAGAATAATTGTACCAAGTTTCATTAAAATCCGTCCAGTAGTTTTTGTTTCTATAAGGAACATACAGACAGACAGACAGACAGACAGACAAAAATTTTACTGATTGCATTTTTGGCATCAGTATCGACCACTTATCACCCCCTGATAGTTATTTTGAAAAAATATTTAATGTACAGAATTGACCTCTCTACAGATTTATTATAAGTATAGATTACGTGAAAGCCCTCAGTGCTCCACATTTATTACCCGACCAAGTAGTAATGTCATATGACGCAGATCTAGAATAAGTCACGTTAAAAAAATAAACAATTAAGTAGTTTCAATTGGCTATTGTTTAAATTAAAGCACATAATAACGGGTTCTTACCGCGTTTAAATGGGGATATGAGACTCCCGATATTAACCGCGTAAACTTAAAACAATGTATCGTTTAAATTGTTTTGTACCGGGTGAGAGCCGTCAGCGCTCCCCATTTGTCCGGCCAAGTAGTTAATGCCATATACCACAGGTCTATAACGAGTTACAGCAAATTAATTTTATTGTTGTTGTGTAGTTTTATTAAAATCGTGGTGCGTACCCATTTCGCGTTCTAACTGCAAATAAAGTCCAGACCAGTGCCGAAACTTACAAGCCCTGTATTACAAGAAATTCACTTGTAAAAAAAACATTACTACAAGAATGTGTTTATCAAAACTACACATATAAGTTACATGTTAAAAGTGTCAATATTTATTTCACAAGTATATTTTACAATCCCTTTATTTTTTATGTTAAAAGTAATTTACACGTACTTGTGAGTAACTTGTAGCTTGTGAACGTGTAGACTTGTAAGTTTTGATAAACACGACACACGTAATAATAATAATAAAATAGTTTACTTAGGTAAAACCTTCGACACACATATACATTTACAACATTAAAATTTACACACATTAATATTTAGTTGGAAAACATAAAGGCACATGGTACACGCACGTTTCGCTTATTCCTCTTTCCTACCTCTGTGTGAATCAGTCAACAATCATGAGATAATAAATATGGTGTAGAGTACAGATGAGGAGATAGATAAAGCACATTATCGTATTAAAAACAGAATTGAATAGAAATACTGTTATTATAAATGTTCACAGACCTTAAAAAATCTGATCAAATAGATGACTGTTTTAGGAAATATAATTTGAAAGAAATTGCATTTATTGAACGTTTTACTAAGCTTGATGTGATGTAGATAATTAATTACCATAATTATACTGTTTTTTTTAATTTATGCACTCATATATGTATTTTTTAAGTAGTTTACTAACTTCATCATGTTATTAACATTTGTTTTATGCTAATGAATCAGAATTATATTTTTCAAATTGTATGGGGAGAATCAACCTGCAGTGGATCAGCGTGGTGGAGTATGCTCCATACCCCTTCCAGTTGATTGAATGGCGGCCTGTGCCCAGCAGTGGGACGTATACAGGGTGCTAGTGACACCGTAACGAATACTGAGGGGGATGATTCCTCTTGATATCAAATCAGAATCATGGTCTGAATTATCCCTCAAAGTTTTCGTTACGATGTCGCTAACACCTTGTATAGGCTATTTATGTTACGTTATGTACAGGGATTTTTACCGATTACTATATTTTTACTATTTTTACCAATCACCTTTCGCTTAAATGTATGATGCATATAGTTTATGATGTAGGCCTAAACCACATCACAGCGAACTAAAAAAAGTAGTAAGTAGTTAGTGATACCATTCTCTTACACGGACACTTGTTACAACCTCCACCATGCCAGGCTAGTGTAAACACTCGCAGGACGACAGGTTAAGTGCACTATTTGGTTCGAGTTGTGTGGTTCCGTAGTATTTATTATTTATACAATTTTAATTATATTTAAAAAGTAGCTTTTTTAAGAATAAGAAAGAAAAGAAATATTATTTATTGCAATACTTAACTAAGTATGTATACTTTATATTATTCTATTTATACTATTTTGTCTTTGTTAAAACATACATTTAAAAGAAAAAAGAAAGGAAAGAAGGAGGAAGAGAAGAAAAGGGAAATAATATTGATGACGATGTATTTATTTAATATTTATAATTTCCCGTATATTTTTTAAACCTGTCAAAGATCCTGAACATAGAGGTATTATATGGAATATAAACTAAATTATTAGATAATAAAAAAAACTTTTTTTTAGTACCTTGAATAGATTCTAAAGTAATGTACTTACTCCTCAATTTCTTTCTCTACTCTCAGCCCTGTGGACATTTCAGACATGTTGCCTATCTGTCTGTCCAAGTCATCGTAGCTCCAGACGGATGGTCCGGTTTGGTTACGGTTTTTTAACGTTTAGATGGGGAACCCCAAGAAATAAAAGACTGCGGGTGTCTAGTAGTGGGTTGTGTGCGCAGGAGTAGTTTGTTTGGCAAACAGCCGCGACGCCATTGTTAGTAGCGCTGTGCTCTGGCTTTCGAGGAGAGTCGAGTGTGGTCGACGGCATCGTGTATAAGACTACTTGGAAACTAAACTCAAGTCCGCATTCCCTAACAGGGTGGGCTGAGCTACAAGCGACCAGAACACAACTTGTAGTCACATACATATGATACTTTATTTATTTATGTTTATTTGGGATAACAAGAGCTTCTGTTAATTGTTTTATAATGATACTTACTAATCAATAGCCTATAATAACAGATATCCTCTAAATCAGTGGTTCCCAAAGTACTGCTGCTCGCTTCCTTGCATGCTAGAGAAAGTGAGAGATTAGATACCTAAAGGGAAGGAAATTCTCAATAGTACTGGTAAAACTTCTCTGGTAAAACTACTGGGAATAGGGGAATAATTATCGTTAATAATTATCATGTATGGCTACCCATATACCCACATGCACAACCAAAATATCAATAGAGATTGTTGGTTATTCTATTTTTAGTTATTTCTGAAAATTAGGCATTATGATCGTTCTGAATATAAAAATTGTGTGACATATAGAGTATGTAATTTAAAATTATATATTATGAAGATTATGCCCTTTGATTAGCAGTTCTTTTGATTAAGACAAATACATTATTATGTTGAAATGAAATTACAACAAATGAAATTATCATCACAAATTTAAGAGCCACGCTCTTGTCGGTGTAGCATTCTCCACTCTACTTTTTAGGGAAAAATAGGGCAGGGGTTTTCCTCTTGCCTTCCGCCCCGCAGTACTCTATCTGACGTGAGTGGGTTGGCGCCCAGAGTAGCCTAATTCAAAGCCGTATTAGGACTCCTGTCCTCCGCCTCTGAATAGTACTGACAGTTACTGCTGCCCTCTGTCAGGTTCCAGGCTACAGTCCTGCATTGCCGTAAATGAAATTATAGCAAAATAAATTATGTCAAACATAAGTAAACCGTGTTTTATGCATAAAAGCATCCCAGCTTCATAATCTTCCATCTGGTATTAGCAGAGTTCAGTTGCGGGACAACATTAGAACCAGCATTGCTTAAGTGCCGTCTAACGTCTGAGGAAACCGCTTATGTAAGTATTTAGCAAACGGTAGCCAACGATATTTACCGCGATTCCTGTTCTTATTGCTGTATTTACATTCGCCGACCGTAGTACTCTTTTAAAATAAGTATTATAATTTTTATTATGACCGTGGTGGCCCAGTTGGTAGAACGCTTGCCTCTCACTTTAGGGTCGCAGCTTCGAATCCAGCACAGACCTAAACCAATAATTGTCGAATTTGTTTTCGAATTCATGTTTCGATCATCACGTAATCATTATTATCACGTGCTCACCGATGAAGGAAAACATCGTAAGGAAACTCACATTCCCGAGAAATGTGGCTGGTTTTCCCTTCGCAGGTTGGATGGTCAGACAGACAGAGATTTACGGAAGCCACTGCGGCTTCCGTAAAAAAACGGACCTGTCAATTCTTCAGGTTAGGTAAGCGGACCCTGTGAAAAACGGGATAATGCTAGGTAGATGATGTTTTTTTATTATAAACATCCTAATTGGGCAGTCAGAGGTACATCAATCGCAAGATGAACTAAGTACCCACGCCTCACCGGGGCTTTCTGTTAGCCCAACGTGATAGGTGGTCAGCCATATGGCCGTCTATAGTGGTTGAGTCAACGGTGTTAGTGAAAACTAATAAGTCATTGGTGCAAGTCCGATACCAGTGCTCTCCATTTTATTTTTTTACTGTTATTACATAGTATTTGAGGAGCTCGGTGGCGCAGCGGTAAACGCGCTCGGTCTGCGATTGTTAGAGGTTAAGCAACTTTCGCAAAGGCTGGTCACAAAAAAAAGTTTTCATCTCGAGCTCCTCCGTGCTTCGGAAGGCACGTTAAGCCGTTGGTCCCGGCTGCATTAGCAGTCGTTAATAACCATCAATCCGCACTGGGCCCGCGTGATGGTTTAAGGCCCGATCTCCCTATCCATCCATAGGGAAGGCCCGTGCCCCAGCAGTGGGGACGTTAATAGGCTGATGATGATGATGACATAGTATTTAATAGGTAGTCACTGTGTTCCTGTGGTACACTGGCTTGCTCTTCAATAGGGGAGCGCCGGTTCGAATCTCGGTACCGGAATTGAATCTATTTTCACAAGTAAGTATGCAAAAAATGCGTGGAATAATATAGCAATTACCATCTTCAATTTCTAGCCATAGAGGCGGTCAATCAGCTCGCGACAACAAACACTTCAGAACCTTTAGACCGACCTCGCCAGCGTGGTGACGAGTTCCGTCATTCAGCGCTTATCGCTATCGACCCACTAGGGCCGATTCAATCTTTCAATTAAAACTTTGTTAGGCAACGCCCTGACCCGTGGTTCACATCGAACTGGGCACCTTTAGGCCTGTTGTGTTAAATTTTGTACCTGGTGAGAGCCCTCGACAAGTATTTAATGCTATTTGCGGTAAATATACAATAGTCGCGTAAAATAAATCCCATCTTCAATCTTCTCGCAATTATTTTCTAAGTTATCGTGCATTATGCACCTATTGTTCCACGGTCTCCTTCTCACCGTTCAGTTATAGAGCAGTCATTATTCAAGTCAAAGACATTATCGGGTCGGTATCACTTGGTGTGAAGGCGGGTAAAGACAATCAGTAAACGCAAATCTCCCGCAAAACCATAATATTACTTACGGTATAATAGAGATAGAAATACGAGGAGATAACATTCAGTTACTCAGATAATAAGGCTTCATATCAGATCTATGTGGAAACATTTGGAAGCTAAACTGCGTGCATAAAATAACATAATTTAAGTTTATACCGTGTACTTGGGTATAAACGGGAAAATTACCAAGATAATTTACGTGATTTTAGCTAGATTATCATGCTAGTTGGTTTGTGATGCTCCCCTGGTAGTTGCGGCTTCCGAATACATCCCGCTTAGGGACGGTACTGAAAGTATCGGCGTCCGAAGGACGTAATATACGATCCCGACGACCCGATTACTCTAGCCATAGGTGCAGCCAATCAGCTCGCGACACCAAACACTTCAGGACCCCGATACCGACCCCGCCGGCGTGGTCGACGATTTCCCTCATTCAGCGCTTATCGCTATCGACCCACTAGGGTCGATTAATTCTTTCAAATATTTTTCCTCTCAGACGACGCCCTGAGCCGAGGTTCGCGCCCAACTGGGCACCCTCAGGCCTGTTGTCTTAAACGTTGTACCGGGTGAGAGCCTTCAGCGCTCCCCATTTGTCCGGCCAAGTAGTTAATGCCATCTGCGGCAAATCTACAATAAGTCAAGTAAAAAAATAATAATAAAAAAAAAGGTTTGTGATGACTTGAGAATGATGCGAATCCTTCATCATCCTGCCCTTATTCCGTCCTATATGGGGTCGACATAATATTCTTTTTCCATTCATATTTTGTCAGTTGTTATTTTATATATTTTATTCTTTCAAATATGATCTCCGCTGACGACGCCCTGAGCCGAGGTTCGCGCCCAACTGGTCACCCTCAGGCTAGGTGAGAGCCCTCAACGCCATATGATCGGCCAAGTAGTTAATGCCATCTGTGGCCATTGTACAATAAGTCACGTCAAAAAAAAAACGACTTTCAGACTAGGAAGTCTAAGTGTCTAGTATAAGAGGACTTATATACTGATTCCTACTATTCAATCTTGTCAATTTTGCTCACACCATACATCCATCAAATACATGCTCTACTCTATAGAAATTAAAGAAATGTTTGCACTACTTAGCAGCGTGGCCGTATGATCGCAGTGGGCAAATTAACAAAAAAAAATATTGAATACATTTTTTCTTCACTACCTTCACCTTACCGTATCTTCACCTTCACCTTACTTTACCTTCACTAATATATTATTATATTTTAATTATAAAAACCTGTTGCCTCGAATAGTAGGTGTTCACAGCTTGGCTGAACAAATATTAAATAGAGCTAGGAACATGTCTAGGTTACGTTTAGTGTGCCTACGACTATTTAAACCTACAGTAGAATTAAGCGAAATTCGCATTGGGAAATTGACCACCGAACTGAATGAGAACTAAGCGCTAAGCAGACTGAGTGTGGATGCAATTATGCAGATTGCTCTCCATCATGTGGTGAGCAGGACACGTTCGTTGTTCATTGCCAGTTTGACACGTGCTGTGACCAGATATGTGACGTTACAGGGAATGTTCCCGTTGAAAAAACTCTTTAACAGTAAGGACATTGGCTGCTTTTCTTCTGCAAATTGTTCTATCTTGTACTCTTGTCTTATCTGCCTTAAGGTTGTGCAATAAACCTCTCTTTATATAAGTTTTGCGCCTTTTTACTGGCGGGAACACATTCCCGGGAACGGCACATCACATCACACACTAGGGAATGCAATCCTGACTCGAGATCAAATTCGAGATCCCGCGGGATTGGAAATATCAATCCCGTGAGATCCCGAAATTTCCGGTATCTCGTCTAGTTCATAAAAAAAGGTAGGATGGCTGAAAACGATGAAAACTGCTTGTTCGTGATAGTGAGGTTAATTAGAACAATTTTTTTTGAAAGAAAGCAAAAGCCTTAAAAAACAATAACTTTCTTTGGAAATTAGCATAATAAAAAGAAAAAGTGTAATTCAAGGAGATCCGCCCAAGCCCGCCAATCTCAAACGGGATCTCTTCCCGATTGATCTCGAAAAATTAGACGAGATCTCGCGAGATCGGATACTTTCAAAATCCAAAATAATGTATGTCTTGAGTTACAAGCACTCAGAAAGATGCTGTATTTTGTAACACATGTATTGTATGGCGGATAGGGATAACGACCGACCCGAACCCGAAACAAAGCGTATGACCTTACCCTTTCACTCCACCTGTATGTAAAAATGGAATAAAGGGCGAAACGGAAAGTGATCGGCACAGTATGGAGTGCCGTCGAAATTGCAAGTAGATTGGTCTCGGATAATCTTGCACTTACCCGGTCGAAGTTGCAAACTCATTATGGCCTTTGCCCACCTTAGAATAAGTTTTTACTGAAATGTCTTGTGTACGGTCACGAGCATTAATATGTATACACTTTGGTACCATGTCACATTAGCTTTTTTGACAAATTGAACTGTAAGTCTCACTAAATGTCAAACATGATAGTGCGACAGAGTCCTAAAGTGGGCACATTACATTGCTCATGACTGTACAGACTTGCACCAATGAGTTATTAACTTAAGTGCAGTTTACTAACTCTGGCTCGACCATTATAGACAGCGATATAACTGTGTAGTTTCCTAGGTCAAAGATAAATTATGAAATTCTGATTAAGTACTAAATAAAAACAGATCTAAAGGTGACAAAAACGTTTTCTTTTTCTATTTGACTTTTATGAATTGGAATGTGCGACATTTATTCACGTTTTTCTATGACGTCACATGTTGCTTTTTCATACAAATTCCATAGTAATTTCATGTTTCGTCGTTTAGTAAAAAGTAACTGATTTCACTAGTTGGAAACAGTCCTACTCAACATTACACGGTGGGAGTCAGGGTGATAAGTTTCTTTCTCTTCTTTCTTCTTCACTCCCAGTTCATTTGCACAAAAAAACTCCATACAAAAATTACAGTATGTCTTTACGCGTAAGTGCGTGCGACACAGCACTACACGTGCGTACGGCCATTTGTAAAGTGAAACCCAGCGGGGGTGAGGTAAATCTAGCTCGGCGCCGTAACGAATTGGCGCGGGGCGGGGAATGTCCGTCTCCGTTCTATATTATTCTATGCCGCCAGTAAAGGATGTAAGGAAGTTGTATGACGTTAAATGAACGTGCACGTGCGCTGTGCACTTTGGAGTACCTACCGAAGATTCAACATTAGAATGTGACCTGGTCCGGGCATACCTACGAAGGGGACAAGCAATCGTACAAGTCACAAGGGATTTGAAAATTTATCAATTATTATTTAATTTTTGTATCTTACTTTGCATTTATATTGACATTGCTGTTTAGCAATAAGGATGCCTATTGTGCTTATTTTATCCGTTTGCAATGTCCTATTATATGTGCAATGAAGAATTATCAATTGACTGATTTATCTAAGAACAAATATTTAAAAGCAGTATGGTAATTTAAACATCGTTGATGGAAACGCACAGCATTGCGCGAAGCTATCAATCAAACACGCGTGGTATGCTTCTGAACGCCTACATATATTGCTATACGTTTGAATTCACCGCGCGATGTGCAACGCTTCGCATCCCATCTACTCGCTATAATAATAATAACCATTATTGTATTTAAATTCAATTGTCTTAAGGGGAAGCAATGGATTTGCACAAGACCAGAAAAGAGAGGAGGCCTGCTGAGCAGTGGGTGGACACAGACTGAGTAGATAGATAGATAGTCATAGGGTGTTTCTATGTGTTTGCAAAAGTCCAGGAATCCATAGTTCTGAGATATGACAACGACATAAAAATAATAATAAATAATTTGTTTCATGATCGGAAAGCCCATACAGTAAGTATACGTACTTACACACAAGTAAACATAACCAACTTAAGTAGAAAACCATATAAAGATTTTCTTTGTTTAGGTATATTTAAGAACAAATTCGGTACAATCCTACTGCTTATAATTAATTAGGATATGCGATACTACATAAGGCGGTCACTATCTTTCCATCTTGGAACACACAAAGTCATCCATTATTCCCGGCAACAGTACGTCCGTCTAGAGGCGGCATCATGAATATTCCAAAAAAAATACTCTGCACAATATTGGAACAAGTGCACGGAAATAGTAAAGCTTTCTAAACAACTTTAAATATTTCCAATAACATCTTATAAATTTAAGTAATGAGTCTTTGTTTAGGCCGTATGCATTCGTAATACAATTCCTTATTTTATGTAAGTACGTGCTAATACAATTTAATTTGTGTTTGTTAATAAGTAGTTATTGGCATGCCCACGAATATTTTTGAGTGGATTCCACGCAGAGTCGCAGAGAAGAGTTAGGTTAATAGTAACTTAGTATACTTACCAAGGAAATTAATATTTTCATTTGGTATGTAGGCGTGATGGTATAATATGTTATCCGAAAACAGGATAAGTAAGGATTAGTCCATTTCTTATTATTCATAGCTCCTGAAAATAGACAAATATTGATGATGATGATGTGATCCAGCCGATTTCGGCTACGGCGACTGCTTCAACTCCGACGTTCATGTGCTCGCATGTGGCTTATATAGCCAATCTTATTGGAAAAGATCCTCGCACATAGTTTATTATAATAATGACATATTAATAGTTGAGCATAGCTATTAGACACATCAATGTAAAATAATAATAATGTAAATTTGTTTTGTATGTTGTGTGCAATAAAGTATATTTGATTTGATTTGATCAATCGAGTAAAATTTGATCTGATCTGTTTACCTGTTTATATGAGCTTGAATTAAACATCTAATGCTTATGAACGTGCCCTATTTATCCAACTCAGTGAATCTATCGTATTAATATTCAATGAATAAACATCACAGTTATTATTCAAGACAGATTGATTATAATATATTGGTTTGAAGAAAATCTAATAATTACTTCGGATGAATACATAAATTCACCCTGATAATGCCTGCTGGGACAATTAGGGCCTAGTCACAATTACAAAAGTTGGACTTGCAAATAAAAAAAAATACATTTAAGTACTTACGCTCACAACTGTATTCCAATTGGGGTTGTCAAAGGTACATCCATCGCAGGTTGAACTAAGTACCCACGCCTCACTGAGCTTTCTGTTGACCAACGTGTAAGTGAAAATAAAGTTATTTTCTTCAAAACGATACGATTTTTCTTTAAGACGATTTCAGCTCGCCTCATCGAGGCAACTTCCGACCCTAGAGCAGGCAGTTATTTTGCCCAAAGGGTCAGTTTGGCGGTGCAGAGGGGCAACGTGGCCAGTATTCTGGGGACTTTGCCTCGATGTGGTGAGCTGGAGGACATTTTTTATTTATAGCTAATTATCCCTTTTTTATGTTTTGTTTTTAATAATATGTGTGTTGTTACAATTGTAGTTGGATGGAATGTACTTGTTTATGTATTTTTATTTAATAAATAATTAAAACTCTTTTTCTTTATTTTTGTTATGTATTTGAGGGTATATGTCGCGGTTGCGTCTCAACCGGTGGTGGGTATGGGTAATTCATAATGAATAAAGCAGTATGCAACTTACCAGCGTGTTTGTTGGTCCCCTTCCGTTATACCCCACACATATTATAAGTAAAAGCATATACTTACTACAATTTTAACTCTCCTTATCGTGTGGGTTGTGATGTGGAATCCAGCCTTATTACAAAGGCCCCTAACATGGCTCATGTAACGACTACTTACTTACGTCAGTAAGTAGTAACCGGAACCAACGGCTTAACGTGCCTTCCTAAGCACGGGACATCTTACTTAACAGAATTTTAACTCATTAAATGTAAAGTAATTGAATATTTGCAAAAAAAAAAACAGAAGATTCTATTTGTTGCGTTAACGCGACTGATATTGATTTCCTGATGTTCTAAGAATCACAAAATACAACAGTACTTATTTTGAAATGTAGCACTAATGAGCATGACAGATAAGACTAATAAGTCTAGAGTCTAGACTTAGTAATGACAAAAAAAAACTAAATTGATCGTTCTAGAGTCTAGAGGAGAGATTACATTTAAAACTAGTTAGTAGCTAACAAAGTTATTCCTAGTATTTGCCTTTTTAAAATAAGATTTTAAAAAAATATGTAAGTATGATAAACAGCCTCTGTGGTCTAGTGATTAGAGCGTTAGGCTCACGATCTCGATTCCCGAGGTCCGGGTTCGATTCCCGATGGGGACATTCTCGAAATCACTTTTTGAGACTGTCCTTTGTTTGGTAAGGACTTTGCTGGCTCGAGTCACCTGATTGTCCGAAAAAGTAAGATGGTTACCTGCTTCGGAGGGCACGTTAAGCCGTTTGGTCCCGGCTATTAGCCGTAAAAACACCTCCACCAATCCGCAGTGAAGCGGCGCGGCGTGGTGGAGTTTCTCCGTACCCCCTCCGGTTGATAAGGGGAGACCTGTGCCCAGCAGTGGGACGTATATATAGGCTGTTATGTTTTATGCACTTAAGTATGATAAATAATTTACATGCTCGTGTTTGATAACCTAGTATCTAATTTTGTTTTAACGATTAGTATACGACTTAAATGATACAGAAAACATATTCAGTATGTATTATTTTATTGAGAGCCCTCAGCGCTCCCCATTTGTCTGGCCAAGCAGTTAATGCCATATGCGGCAAATCTACAATTCGACAGACGAAAAAAGGTATTGTTTTGATAGAAAACTTGTAAACCTACTTAGTTGCGTAGAAAACTAAATATTTCGCAGGTACTTAGCGACTAAAAATGCATATTACGTCACGACTGTAAATTAACAAATTCCTTTCCAATCTTTCACAGTATTATTAGTACTGTTTCACATTAAGCTCGGCAGAAGTGGTTTATCATGTACCAGGGCCAATTAAAGTGACATTTTCGGCAAGTCCCACAACGTCGCAAAAAGCCCATCAGTCCAAGCCGAAATTGCTGCAGTGGCCAAACACAATTACTACTTTTTACTTATAAGTAATATTGTACTGCGTTTTGGCTCGACATTTTTTCGTGAAGCGCGCCTTAATTTGAAGTTTCTTAATTCAACGCGAAGCGTATTCGATTATTTTTCGGAGGGATGTGTACGATCGGCGACGTTTTTTTTTTCGCTCATGCGATAATTTCGTGCTAGCGCTCAGTCTCGTCTGTTTTAAGTGGAAAATTACATAATACACGCGCGTATCGAAGCTTGAAATCTAAAAGTAAGAGGATTTTCATGGTATTTATTTTAGATCTATTTATAATACAGTACATGCACGAACTCGTCATGTAAGATCACAAAATAGAGTGGGCAGAGCCACTAACGCGTAACCACTCTTTTATAAGCGTTCTAAGTTTGAATATTTTTATATGTGTGTCTGTCTGTTTATTTGTCCGTCTTTCACGGAAAAAGAGAGGGTCAAATTGGCGTGTTTCTTTAAGTTGAGATAGTTGAAGGAATGGAGAGCGACGTAGACTACTTTTTGTCTCTTTTTAGCCCCCATTTCCCTAAAATGGGGGGTGGAAGTGTGTATGGAGCTTTCCGCAATAATATCGTGTCAAAAAAAATAATAATGCAACTTTTTTTTTGAAATCTGCCCCCAACCCCTTTAAAAAGGGGGTGAAATTTTATATGGGATTTTTGGCAATTTTCAAGGTGAGAAGCTAAAAATTGGTACATTATGAAAGGGGAACCGTGACTGTATTTAACGCAAGCGAAACCGCGGGAAAAGCTAGTCATCCAATAATTATTTATACATTCTTTTTTTTATTTCTAACCAAACTTAAAATCCAAAAATCTGTTCGAACTAAATGCTATTTAATTACTTATTACTACTATTAGGTATTGCAATGTTATAAAATACCAGTTGTGGGTGTGACCAGATTCGAAATTGGAATGATATAAAAGTTTATGTGTAAATTATCAGCTGTTAGATCTCAGTAATGTTGTGTCATGGAGCTTATCTGATCTATCAACTGATCAGATTTTTTTTATGTACTCTTTATAGACTTTATAAAATATATTAATTATTGTGATTGTAATACGATCAAGGTAGTTTTTGTGATTAATTAGAACTGAAACCGCATGCACACAACCTTCGGCTGCTTTTTGCTCTTTTCTCTTTGTATTTTTTTATGTCACCCGTATGTTTTTGTAATACGTGTAGCATATCATAGGTAACCGTATCGCTTTTTTACTGCTGGAATAAAATTGGGAATAACTACATAAAGAAAAAAAAGCTAGAATACATGCGTTCAGCTGTGCCACGTCCAGAACATATTATACTATCCAGCACATCACTACATAGTATAAAACAAAGTCACTTTTTCTGTCCTATGTACGCTTAAATCTTTAAAACTACGCAACGGATTTTGATGCGGTTTATTTTAATAAGTAGATAGAGTGATTCAAGAGTTTTATTTATGTATAATAATAATAGCCATTAAATAGTGGAGAAATACTGTTATTTTTGAGGTTTTTAATGTGATATCGTAATTAATTTCATTTTTTCCTTAGCATTGCACCCGAGCGAAGCCGGGGCGGGTCGCTAGTATTATAATATTTAATTAGAATAGGAAGCGGAGAGGCTTACCAAATAATGGCTAACCATTCATGTGTAATATCTGTGGTAAGTTGAGTTTAGCACATCAGGATTTTGTGAATTGTACGAGCTGTTAGAATTTTCAGTTTTGTAAGGAATTGGGTAGTTTCCTACGTCAAAGATAAATTATGAAATTATATGACGAGACCATGACGTCCCACGTTGCTTTTTTACACAAACTTCCACAGTGATTTCGTGTTTTGCCGTTTAGTCTAAAGTAATTGATTTGACTAGTTAGAAACTACCGTTTTATAAGTAATTACTAAGACAAAAATGATTTACAGGTTGAAAAACTGTATGTACATTATGTGATACAGAAAGTGCCGGTGATGCTCCATCGTGTTAGGAAGGAACAATCACTTTGTCGGTTGTAACGACACGTTCAGGAACATGAACGTTTTCTCCGATTGTTTTTCGCTGTTAGAATTTTCAGTTTTGTAAGGAATTGGGTAGTTTCCGCGCCATTGACAAAATGTATACAGTTGTATACATATACGCTAAGTACCTCACCTGTGCCGTGTTTATCAAAAGTTACAAGTCTATACGTTTACAAGCTACAAGTTATTCACAACTACGTGTAAATTACGTTTATCAAGGGATTGTAAAATATACTTGTGAAATAAATATTGTCACTTGTAACATGTAATTTACATGTGTAGTTTTGATAAATACATTCTTGTAACAATGAAAATTTTTACATGATTTCTTGTAATACAGGGCTTGTAAGTTGGCGCTGAGTCAACCGTCGTGGCGTCACCATGGCGTCCTAGTAAGATAGGACCCTTAGTGAAAATCTTTACATTTTCTAAAAACCTTTTCTTAAAAATATCATATCTCTTACCCCCACATCCATCAGCAATATTATCACCACCACTCAAATTGCAAAACACCCATACACAGCCCCGCTTACATAATACAACCCCACAAAAAGAACACCCATACATACATACAAAATAAACATATAGGTATATTCGAATTAGGAACGCAGGGCGACCTCGGCAGACGGCATCGTTATCGTCGATAGTCGTCAAATTAGCATTATTCGGGTCATTGGCCGTCTCGATTCGGCGTTGTGCGGCTTGTGCGCGTACGCAGCCGTGGGAGCGAGCGCGGTTTTTGCAACGACAGGTAGCCACCGCCGCCTTAACATTCGCACATTATACTGCTAAATTAGAGCCGGTTGTGTCCATCGACTGGAGTGAAGTGAGCTGCTTACCGGGATAGGCTTGCTAAGGCGATGAATCGCGAATTACTTGCGCATATGTCTAGACATGTTTAATGGGAGCATAGATAAAAGTTTACAGGGTGTTTTCGTAACTGTCGTGACTTGTTACTTTCGTATCTGACGATAAAATAATATTTAGGTATCTACAATATACTTATAGATAGATAGATATTATGATAGATTAATGAACGAAAGGCTTGTAGGTATATACTTTAAAAAGTAATAAAATTTCTCACCTACTTATTTATTTATAGGTTTGCTGTCCATCTAGATGTCCACTAGATTATTAATCACCGGCGAATAAAATGAAAATAAACAATATAATTTTCAAAAATAGTCGGTAAGTAAATAAAAACAAAACTTCCCTTCTCTTTGTACTAACAGAGATGCTATAAAACAAAAGCTAACTTTTATGCAATTCTAAATTTAAATTTTGTTTTTTCTACCTTTTTCAATCACAATGTTCGACAAAGCTCTTAAAAAAAGTATATAAAACAAAAACAGCTTCAAAGAGGTTGCATATCGATACTTTTACAACTATATAGAGTCTCTTTGCTCGGATATTTTTTTCTGGACCTCGAATAAAATGGTGTCTGATGATGGGTCGGTGACCGGGTACGTCGCATTTCGGGTGGCTGCCACCGTGGGACCAACTTTACTGGGTTTTTGTAAGGGTCCGCCGAATGTAACTACTTACTGGGAGTAAGGTATGGGTACTTATACGACCATGTACGTTGGTATGAGTATGATAAATTGTGATATAAAATGCGCTTGGTAGGTTTTTTATAGGGCAATTTTCAGCAGTGTTTTACAGAGACAAAATATAGCCCAGTCATTTTAGGGGTTTCACCTCGGAATGAGAGATAATAAGCTATAAATTGGTATGGACCTTTGTTTTGTCGTTTTAAATGTTATCTCAAAAGTCACAAATGATACCGTGTCCGCGTCTTAAGATATTGAAGGTCAAAGGTCATAAAAATTGTTTTTTTGTGAATATCTCGCTTCCTATTGCTTAAATGATATTTTTACCTATAATAAAAGTTGTAGAGTATAACATTTTCTACAATTTTCGTTTCATGTTTTTTTTGATACGATCAACCGTTTTTGAGGTAGAGCGCGAAGAGTGCGCAGCGCACAGTTATAAATGGTCCAATGCAAGGTCAAGCGTGAGTTACGCTTATCAGTACGTGATATAAAGTCTATTATTTATTAAATTATTATAATTATTAAACAATGGCCATTATTTATATTTTTGTTGATATTTTATTAAAATCAGTAACTTAATTATTTATATTTAACTATTCAACTATAATATATTATTAATTCTGGAATATATATTTTCAGTTAAAACGTCATTACATACGTTTTCTTCAAAACGTGTAATTTTTTCAATGCTTATATACCTGGATATACTTGTCCCTACCCTATGACCTTCTCTATTGACCTTCTCATCATCGAGACAGCTATTGCATTATCAGAACATCAAAAGACTGCCGTCATCATAGGAGAAGATATTGATTTGCTCGTAATTTTAATTGGGCGTACTCAATCACATCAACAGGAAATTTTCTTTAAAAAAGTTGGGAAAGGCAATGTTAAGACACAAATATACTCTTCCAAAAGTTTTGACCAATATCCGCGTACTAAAAAACACATTCTATTTTTACACGCATTTAGTGGCTGTGACACGACTTCTGCGCTGTTTAAAAAAGGAAAAAAAACTGTTACCAGAGCATTGGAGAAAATTCCCAATTTGGATAAACTGGTGGAAGTATTTCAACAAGAAAACTGCCCGGTACAAACATTTTTTGAAAATGGAGTACGCATCTTGTTGGCATTATATAATGCTCCAAAATCTGAGGACAACATTGATCATTTTCGCTACACGCAATTCATTAAGTTAACGAAACTAAATAAACCTGTACAATTGTCAACACTTCCACCAACAAGTGTAGCATCAATATATAAATCGCGTCTACTACCAGATTCAAACGTGGTTAGGGAATGACTTAGAACCTCAAGAATGGGGCTGGATGCTTGAAAATGGAATCCTGGAGCCCATAAGAACGTTATTACCTCCAGCACCAACCGAACTACTAAATACAATATTTTGCAATTGCAAAAATGGTTGTGGTTCCCGCTGTGGATGTCGAAAATCAGAGCTACTATGTTCTTTAGCTTGTGGCCAGTGCAATGGACAAGCTTGCCTGAACGCTGCACAATATCCAAGTAATCCCGATGAAGAAAACGCATACGATCCTGAAATTCTGGAGGGTTTGGAGATGAATATGACCGATAATGAGGATGATGACAATGAATTGAACGTTTTCGAGCGACAACAAGAAGAAGACGACGAAGAAGATGAAGATAACTAGCTTCTATTCACAATTTTATTATAATTAAAACCAATAAAAATTCTTATGATATTTAAACTGACATTTCAACAAATGTATAGTATGGCATATTTAATGATAAATAAAGATATACATAAAATATATCCCCTTATTGCCTTTTTAACTGAAAATATATATTCCAGAATTAATAATATATTATAGTTGAATAGTTAAATATAAATAATTAAGTTACTGACTTTAATAAAATATCAACAATTAATAATTAGCACATAAATAATGGCCATTGTTTAATAATTATAATAATTTAATAAATAATAGACTTTATATCACGTACTGATAAGCGTAACTCACGCTTGACCTTGCATTGGACCATTTATAACTGTGCGCTGCGCACTCTTCGCGCTCTACCTCAAAAACGGTTGATCGTATCAAAAAAAACATGAAACGAAAATTGTAGAAAATTTTATACTCTACAACTTTTATTATAGGTAAAAATATCATTTAAGCAATAGGAAGCGAGATATTCACAAAAAACCAAATTTTATGACCTTTGACCTTCAATATCTTAAGACGCGGACACGGTATCATTTGTGACTTTTGAGACAACATTTAAAACGACAAAACAAAGGTCCATACCAATTTATAGCTTATTATCTCTCATTCCGAGGTTGACCCCTTTTTTTACCTAATATGACTGGGCTAATAGGTCATGTTTTGCCAACTTACTACATCGACCACATACTCCAACTAACATGCATTAAAAAAATGCACCAAATATGTGCATTGAATTATATAACAATTCGCCCAATGAAATAAAAATACTGACTGGAAACAAGTTCAAAATTAACCTAACGAAATGGCTTGTGAATAAATGTTACTATATTTTAAATTCAAAAATAGTTAAATATTTGGAATAAGTAAGTATAATAAGTATATTTTTGTATAATTTTCCATAACAATAAGTATGTTCTTTTCAATGTACTTACCTGCTTGTATGCAGGCAGATGTGTACACATTACAAAATTTATGTAAATTAGTTTACCACCTTCTTGTATTTTTATGTGTACTTGTAAATAAATTGATTTGATTTACGTTGGCGTTATGTGGTGGTTTAGAGCATCTGGATTAAATGTAGCGAGATTAAGGTAAAATTGTGCACTTTCAAGACGAACTACGTAATTCGGATGATTAGTTTGCTAAATTGTAACTATGTATACATTCATTTCATACATTCAGATCATAACATAACCACTTTTTTCATAACCACTGGATCACGGAGGCCGTTGAAAAAACCTTTATTCTTCAATATTACTAACAAAATTTTCTTTGCAAATCCGCATAATCAAAACAAAAAGTACAACTCAAGGAGATTCGCCCAATCCCGTCAATCGCGAATCGTCATAATGTGCTTCGGGATTGCTCCCGAAAACTTAAACGAGATCTCGCGAGATCGGGACTGCATTTCTACTTGTCTATTCTTGTCTTGTCTGGTCAATTCTTTCACTTCCTTATAAGACACGACGTTCGCCTTCTCTTTAAATCTGTTCCATGTAAGCTCTTTTTGGTTTTCCCTTTCCTTCTTTTCCTCATAGCTTCCCTTCTATGTTTTGTTTTGATGACTGAACACTTAATAAGACACGACTAATTTAATACGCAAATCACAATGCTTTTAAACATATTCTCTATAAAGTCATCAGTTTCACTTGACAGCTAATCATTAGTCACAAACTCAGCACAAATCTCTCAAATTGAATAATCATCACAAAATGAGTCATAAGTCATTAATAATACATGAACGAAATATAAGTGAGATGAAACGTAAACGTGAAAGTTAACGTTACAGATTGCGCAAAAAAATATCCATTATCTACATCGATTATCTATAATTGTCTACTTGTGTATGTATGATTATACAGGCTGTTGGTGATATCGTAACGAAAACTTTGAGGGATGATTCAGAACATGATTCTAAGTTGATATCAAGTGGAATTTTCCTTCGACACACAACAATACTATCGAAATCATTGCTAGCCCTTGTAATAGGGTTCATTTGTAACAGGGTCCACATAATATGAGCGTCGTGGTTCACGCCGCGACTTGTGCTGAGTGAGGCCTTTTTATCTCAGGATGTCCCCCACCACCTAATGATCATTTCGACAAACATCTGTCAGCTTTTTTGTAATTGTTTTAGTGGAAATTTGATATGTAGTTGTTGTCTTTTTTTTGTGTGTGGCGCCCTTTTATAATAAACTATTTCTATTCTATTCTATAGTGGGTGTACTAATACACCCCTGCTTACCCCCTCGGGAATAGTTCCTGTTTAGTTTAGTTGTTGTGTGTTGTGTTTATCCATGTTTTAGTTTCTGTGCCTATGTAACACCCCATTGTACTACATGGAATGCAATAAATATTTGAATTTGAATTTTGAATTTGAATAAAGGCGTGATGCTATGTTGTTGTTGTTGTAATGTCAAAATGTAATGTAGTATTTACTTAGTTATACATAGATTCATCATGATTTCTTCTCGTTATTACTCATCTATAAGTATAATTAGTGACATCGTAACGAATACTGAGGGGGATCATTCAGACCACGAATCTGACTTAATATCAAGTGGAATTTCCCGTCGCAAAATTCATGTTTTATTTTTTATTTTTTTAAATTATTTTTAATTCTATACGATGTCATGTACACCCCGTACAAGTACGTACAGGTAGCCATACAAGTACACATGGGTGTTAGTGACACCGTAACGAATGCTGACTGGGATGATTCAGAACATGATTCTCGAGTCGACATCGAGTGAAATTCCCTGTCGGATTTTTTTGTATCTTTCTTTATTACTTTCAGTTTCATACTTTTGTGACGGAAAATACAAGTTAATATCAATTCAGAATCATGGTCTAAATTATCCCTCAAGGTTTTCGTTACGATGTCACAAACTCGCCATCCTTTCGGGGTACATAACTATGTTCTTTGGTTTATTACGTTGTTTTAAAGCTAGTAGTGTGTCTGACTTTATACTAAAACTTATGTTATAAACAGAGACACGACTAGTTTTCTAGGAACAGTCAACTTCAGTAGTTAAACTAAACCATACCCCGGACACTTCACACAAAAACCTAGTTTTACACAGACACTACACATTGACGTTATCGTACACGCGCAACTATGTGTGATGTCTGAAGTCCATACGATTGAAGTTTAAAGTAAGTTCGAGAGGGGGTGAGGTAAACCTAGCTCAGCCGCTGGTGGGGAGCGGAGAGTTGCCGTTCTATATGTAGTGTTATTCTTTATTCATATCAAATTTCTTTGTAATACTAATTCAATGACTCGAAAAGCAGTTAAAAAATATTAGGTATAAAACAACGCGCGGAGTGTATTTCGCTCGCAAATGGCAAGAATGTCATTTTTGTATGAAACTAGCTTTTGCCCGCGACTTCGTCCGCGTGGCGTGTTATAAAAGAGAGATCTTTGTGTGTGAGGGAGTGCATATCAAATTTCAAGCATCTAACTTATGCAGTTTAGATTTTTTCATACAAATGTTTCTTCCCGCTTACTCCCGTTTCCGTGGGAATTTTTGAAATATCCTGTTACAACTAAGCTTTAAGTTAACTAAGGTACCTGCATGCCAAATTTCAAGCGTCTAACTTAAGCGGTTTAGAATTTTCATACAAAAGGATTTTCCCGCTAATTCCCGTTCCCGTGGGAATTCCGGGAATTCCTTTCTTAGTGCACCTCTGCGGTACCTAAGCTACGTCCCTTCCAAATTTCAAGTGCCTACGTTTAGCCGTTTAGGCTGTGCGTTGATATGTCAGTCAGTCAGTTTCTCCTTTTATAATTTAGAAGATAAAACAACGCGCGGAGTGTATTTATGTAGAATGTCATTTTTGTATGAAATGTCCGGTGCTTGCTTATGTAAGGTAAAGCTCGGCGTCAGATACCAAATGGTGCGAGGTGAAGAGTTATCTTTCTCATCGTTCTATATGTAACATAAATAGCCTATATACGTCTCACTGCTGGGCACAGGCCTCCCCTCAATCACCCGGAGTGGGTGTGGAGCATACTCCACTGCGGGTTGGTGGTGAACCGCCTTTCTATATGTACGGTCACGAGCATTAATATGTATACACTTTAGTACCATGTCACATTAACTTTTTTGACAAATTGAACTGTAAGTCTCACTAAATGTCAAATATGTTAGTGCGACAGAGTCCTAAAGTGGGTACATTATATTGCTCATGACTGTACTTAGCATTATTCTTTATTCTATGCCTTAAGTCCCACGTTCACTAATGACTAAGGTACAAGGTAGTTATGTCTCCACTCTCCCATATCGCCGGAGGGGCGGGTAGAGAGGGGGGACACGTGTCAATATTGTGAGCCGCGTGCGCCGGCGCACCTGATCACACACCTGCAGTACAGGGCCGTTTGTAGGGACCGCGGGGTCCTATGATTGTTATGGTCTTATGAATATTAATTACCTGTGTAGTTTCTACCAGTTCGCTCTTTAGTAATTTTAAGATTAAATTTTTGGACGTAACAACTACTTAGTAAGTTTTTTTTTCATTTAGAACCTGATCCATAGAGATATACTGTCGCATATTGAACAACTGTACTATACGATCTGTCTTGCTCCGCGTGTTACCGCAAATAAAAGTGTTCTTTCAAGTACCAAGGTGTATACTTCGTAGTGAAAACTGTTCCAAACCTACAAGCAACCCATACAGTCCACATGCTCCAGCTGACAAAAGCTATCGACCCACTAGGGTCGATTAATTCTTTCAAATATTCTTCCTCTCGGACGACGCCCTGAGCCGATGTTCGCGGCCAACTGGGCACCCTCACGCCTGTTGTCTTATATTTTGTACCGGGTGAGAGCCTTCAGCGCTGTCCGGCCAAGCAGTTAATGTCTAAATCTAGAATAAGTTACGTCCAAAAAAAAAAATACCTGCTGACAATCACATGGTTTCCAGGATTTTTTTTAATTACATTAGACTCGCCTCCTATTACACGCGAGGAATGAGTGTGTATATTATATCGCCTACCCCTTCGCCTACCCTTCTGGGAAACAGGCGTGACGCAATGTTATGACAAAATCGTTCGACAAGATCGTTCAGACAAAATTTTGGGGGGTAAAAAAGGCCAAATAAAAAGCTTGCTATTTGACATTTCCTTGCATTGCGCACTTACTTTTATATGCTAAAATGTCAAATTGCAATATTGCTTTTTAGATGAATTGCTTCGACATGGGCTTTCTAACCCTCTGTACTGTCGAAACTGTCGAGTAGATAAGTGATTTTTAAAATCTATATATTAACCTTAGAATTATACAACTTTGTCTACCCCTTAGGAAATATAGTTGTGATGATATTATGTTATCATATTACTTAACAATCCACGACTCTACCATAAACTCATAAGTCTCTGCTTACTCCGTTAGGAAATATGCGTGAGTTTATGTATGTATGTGTGTATGTGTATGTGTCTACGACTCTACGTACGAGCATTAATATGTATACACTTTGGTACCATGTCACATTAACTTTTTTGACAAATTGAACTGTAAGTGTCAATAAATGTCAAATATGTTAGTGCGACAGAGTCCTAAAGTGGGTACATTATATTGCTCATGACTGTACACACCACTTCGGAACGGGTTATGACTGTCGAGAAGAAACGGCGTAAGGGACTCATTAACAAGGACCCGCATTCTTCTCTCGTGTGGGTTGTGAGGTGCATTATCAACTTCATCAACCCTGGCGTCAGGGTTACCATTGAGTCGCCAAAGGCCCCTGACATGGCTCATGTAACCACTACGTACTTACATCAGTAAGTAGCAACCGGGACCAATGGCTTAACGTGCCTTCCAAAGCACGGATCATCTTACTTTCGGACAATCAGGTGATCAGCCTGTAATGTGTTAACCAAACTAGGGATCAGAAAGTATTTTTTGTGGTACGTTCCCACCGGGATTTGAAGGAGTCAACGGTTGCAGATCCTTTTGACCGCTTACATATGTGAGGGGCCTGCTATTAATTACCGCCTCGCAATCTCAAAGTACCGTCTGCAGTTCTGTCAGTGTGATTGATGCTCTTCCTAAAACTCTTCGTAGGATTTGTTTTAACAATCCGATCATCCGCTCATAAAGCGCATCCGGGACCTCCGGATCTTGAGCCCAACGATCAACCACTGGACCACCGAGGTTGTTAGGGCCCACATAAGGGACACAACTCTTGAATGATACAACACGCGATGCAGCGCGTTGACGTGTCACCGCGCCGCGCTCGCTACCGGCAAGGCAGACGAGACAAGGGCCACACAGCCAATATTTACTCGCACTCCACTCCGCTTTGTGGACTTGACTCGCGACCACCGAGACATGACTGTAATTCTTATTGGAAGTACTTACGTAGATTCGTAGAGTTGCCTACGTCTCATCCGGTCTGTCACATTTAGCGATGAAAATTCATGGTTTAGATTATAAACGGAATGTAATAAGATTGACTTCGATGAAAAACGTATTGACGGTTCTCATATTTATACCCACTTTATACCCTCATACCAAAAACTTTTTTTTATTTGCCCATTCGGGTAGGCAAAGGGAACTTAGCCCATTCTGCCTAGTCTTTGGTTATCTTAATCTTTTTTGGAGAAGCACCCAGAAAATGTCTTCAGTCTTCACTCTTCAGGTAACAGTTCTCATATCTTTGCCAGATGTTCACGCCGTCAAAATTGAGCGAAAACTTCGAAATAGGCTATTTGACAACCTCTTGACAACCTAGTCAAATGACATACTTTTCACGAAACGTCAAAACGAAAGTTGCCCTTGGAGTTTGTATGGAAATACCGTCCTGTGACGTCATCAATAAAAGTGGTCAAACGTGGTACTCATTATATGTAATTCATAAATAAAAAATCGAAAATAAGTCGAAAAGTAACATAAGATTGATTTTTGATCATTTTAGACTGGCTTCTATTTCTAGATTAGCATTTTATACCTGTAATTTATCTTTGACCCAGTCAAATACCCTATTTTAAAGGGATTTATATTTTGATACTTTTATAGTAAATCAGCGTCACGTGCCCCGTAATAATAAACGTTTATTGCATCAATTCAGGTTAGGTACATTGCAGATTACAGTGCATAAAAATAGTAAGTATCTCCAAATTCTACTTTTTCAAGCATACACAATGAAAGAGCGGACGGTACAAGTTACATTACGTTAACTACTGCCTATATAATAAAATAACAATTAATAAAATATCTTAAGCTACCCATATTCATAAAATATTAAAACTAAAATAACAAAACACCAAAATAAAAAAATCGAAATCTAAATTAAACATCAAAATTTACAATCTAAATATTCTTTAACGCTGCCGTCGTTCATGGCTATGTTTATTCTTATAAACTATTCAGTATAGTCTCGCTAGCATTATCCCGTTTTTTTCACAGAGTTCGCTTACCTAACCTGAAGATTTGACAGGTCCGGTTTTTTATAGAAGCGACTAGCCCAATACAGGTCAGGTCACATACCTCCGAAAATGCATTTCTCGGGAATGTGGGTTTCCTCTCGATGTTTTCTTTCACCGCTGAGCACGTGATAATTATTTATGATCCGAACATGAATTCGAAAACAAATTCGACAATCATTGCTGGATTCGAACCTGCGATCTCAAAGTGAGAGGCAAGCGTTCTACCAACTGGGCTACCACGGCTCCCTAGTTGGCCATAGGGCAAGTGGAAACCACATACATCCGTGACGTGATTTTTATTAACAAAACCACGTGATAGAAATTAAAAGTTTAGAAAAAAAGAAATAGTAGTTTTTTCTTGTACCTATTCTTCTTTTTTTTATGTTGTTGTAATGTTGCCTGGCTGTAACTTTTCATACCTTTTGTTATTCCGTTATTTTTTTTAAAAAACAAATTCTACATACATGTTAATTACATAAGTTGTGCACGTCTGTAGTTTTATTAATTGTTGTGTGTTTGTACTGTTGATGTGCCTAATAAAAAATAAAAAGTTTCTAAAACGGGGAGCGCCGGTTCGAAACCCGATACCGGACTTGCACCAATGAGTCATTAATTCTTAAGTGCAGTTTTCACTAACATGGCGCGACCATTATAGACGGCGATACGGCTCACCACCTATCAAGTTGGCTTAACAGAAACGTGTGGGTACTTAGTTCATGTACCTCTGGCTACCCCAAATGGGATGTGGTTGTGAGTTTCTGTCGATTACAGAATAATTTAGACCTACGCACGTAAATGAAGGGATAAATTAATCCGGTTCGAATATCTACACATCTGCGTGCTAAGCGCAAGGAGTCGTAATTAATGAAGACGGATTTCTTCAGATAGAGGTACTTAATGCCAAATAGTCACGGCATGCGATGGTGCGACGGGATTGCATATATGCATTACATACATACATAAACTTATGCCTATTTCCCACCGGGGTAAGCAGAGACTATGGAATTCCATTTGCTTCGATCCTGACATACTTCTCTTGCTTCCTCTACGTTCATTAATCGTTTCCTACACGCACACCGGTTCTTAGTAGATCGTACTGAACCTTTTCTAAGGATATCTCAAATGTGGTCAAAGCACGTCCTTCTAGGTCTTCCTCTGCCAGCCCTACCACCAACTTTCGCTTTATATATTGTTTTCGTAATTCAGGTTACTACTTACTGATGTAAGTTGGTAGTCCTTACATGAGTCATGTCGGCTCAACAATAACCCCAGGGTTGATAAGGTTGAATTCACATCACAACCCACATGATAGAGGAAGAAGAAGAATGAATAATTGAACAAACTTAATAAAATGAGATTAATTACATTATATTACAGTTGTGAGTGGGATATTCCTTTTAAAGAAAAGTTATGTGTAAAGTAATTGAAACAAAAACATATTGTTAAAAACTAATTTATTTATCTTAGGAATTCATAATATCAACTAACAAGAAAAGTAAACATAATGCAAGTATTGACTTCTACTCTACATTTTCTACGACTCTCAAAGGGATACAGATTATAGAAGAAGCCACTAAGGGAACAAATTTAGATGACATATTAAAAAAAAGTATAATCTCTTAAAACAAGTGAGCCTAAAGCGAGCTACCAACAACCCGATAAATACAACCCGATTAACGAAAAACCGCACTTTGCACGCAAAAACAAAAACCAAAAAAAATGCAAAACAGATTGTACTTATCGGGAGATATTTTTTAACAACTCGCTTAATTCAGTCTCATTGTAAACCAATACTACCTAAACACAAGTAAAACATCTTAATTTATAATTTATTGACTCAAGAAGTCACAACCAATACATACAATTTTAATAACTATGTACATTGATGCGGTTATCCGCGCGACACACTATTCACACTGTAAGAATTCCAATACTTTTCCTTGTTCGTACTGAACTATATCGCAAATTTTATCGCGATCCCGCGACAAATTTAGGCCTCGATGTCGCGCGGTTAACAGTAGCAACGCACAAGTTCAGACTCACGTGTTTAGAGACAGAAACATACTGGCAATCTACAGAAGATGCGTCATCAGAGCGAGGGCAAGGAAACTGGAACTTAAGGGCTTATAATACGAACTATAGTTAAATAACGCGTGAGATCACTGTTGCTGGGGCGGCTGGAGGCGCGCCGCCAGTTGCAGGATGTCGCGTTTCTCCTGCAACAAACATAATTGTCAACACTTCACAACAATCTATCGAAAACCAGCTTTAAATAGAATACTTACATTAAGATATCCTTTTCCATTAGTCTTCAGTTTTTACCGATTACCTACTCAGATATTTCGTACATATCTCTCGCAGAATAGACACCGATCCGAAAATACTTATTAGGAAATTGAATGTAAGTAAAAGAAGATAAATAAGTGAGAATTTCAAAGACACAAACGGAGTTGGTAGTGCCTTACATAGGCTGTTTCAAAAGTGACTTCTCTGATGAGTTGTCATTTCTATCTAATACTATATAAATAAAGATGCTCGCCCATATTACCTTAGGAAAACGCAGCTCTCTCGCGGCTAGTCGGGCAGCCCGGAGCTCTCTCTCTGCGCGCGCAAGCTCGGCCCGTAGCACGCCGCCGCCACTCACCGCGGCCTCGCGTTCGCGCGCCGCCCACTCGCGCGCCATCTGTTCGCGCATCGCGTCATCTAGCGCGCGCGCCGAGTAGTGTGCCACCACCTTTATGGTAGGTAATGTTTATTTTATATCAGTACTTGAGTACAACGTACAATTATATAAAATGTTTTCATACAATGTTTAGGTTCATTAAAATTGTGAATAATATTAAAAAATAATATTAAATTATGAAATCAGTAAAAGACGAAATACGCAATTATCTGGGTGCTAAAGAGAAAAAAAATGACGATCAAATCGATCTGGTATCATTACTAGTAAGTTAGAAAACAAAACTCTTTATCATATTTTCATGTCATGTTTTTGGCAGCTCAATAGTAACCCTGACACTAGAGCTGATGAGATCGGCCATTGATCTTACATCCAGGGAAGTCCCGATGCCTAATGTAGGTACTACGAATGGTATTGATACAACGCGCCAATACAACAACGCGTTCAGGGTCCTGATGGGGCTGCCGCGGCGTTGTAGTGCGTGGGAAATGTTCGCGGAAGCGCATATTGACGGCTTTGCAGCCATTATTAGAAAGCGATGAGCTTCCTTTCTAGCGAGGACGCGCGACAGCCCTAACGGCATCCTGAGGGCGTTGGTGGACCGGTGGGACTCGCCTTTTCTTAAGGTGTGGATAGGCCGCCATACCACATAGAACCACTTCGTTTTTATTTATTGATTTTTAATTTTAAATTGTTTATTTTGTAATCTGAATTTGATTTTTACTATTTTAATTGTTTGTGGTATCTTTTTTAATGTATGGATTTTTAAATCTGAAATAAACGATATATTATTATTATTATTATCCTGGAGTAACTGTTATCTATTATAAGTCAATGTTTTATAAAGTGTGAAGTGGAATGTTATGTTTTTATAACGTACCTCTTGCCGGGAGCACTGTCTCTCGCGCATGGCTCGCAGCGAGCCGTTCCAGTGCAGCAGCTGGAACACCGTCATTAGCTCCTGGAACTCCAACATCGTCCGGCCCTTATTCGCTTCCAGCATAAACCTGCACCAACAGCCACTTTAGAGGATTCTCACACGACGCAGATTTTGTTGCACATATGGTTATGTGTTGTTTTAAGTTTACGCGGTTATTATCATAATTAAAGCACATAGTAACGGGTTCTACACTTCTGTTGCAAGTGCCATGATCACGGGATGTCATCCCGTGGTCATGGTCGAAATATCGGGAGTCTCATGTCTCCATTTAAACGCGGTAAGAACCCGTTACTATGTGCTTTAATTATGGTTATGTGGTTGCCAGTAGGGCTAACATGCGCATCATGATAATATTTTATCACGTTTATTCACACAAATTTTATCGATTCTGACGATATAATTATGTCGTTTTGTCGATTGGTGTGAATATGAACCCAAATAAGTCATGTTCTGACAAAATACGAACAAAATCACGTGCCAGTTAGGGAAAGAAACAAACTTACCGATTTCGACAAAATTTATTGAATTGCATGTTAGCCCTGCTGGATGTGTGCCCGGTTAATAGCAATAGACTCGCCCCCTTGCACCCCCTATTTCATGGGACTTTAATATTTTTTTAACTGCCAAGGAGTGGATGTGTATACAATTATCCCATACCATCGGGGACGCCGGCAAGACGTTATGTTATGTTTTGTTTATAAGGCAGCAGCCTTAAAAAGTATCTCATTTGACTAGGTTGTAATACTTCTGTTTTTTTTTCTTGGTTTAAACTACAACAGTCCTCTAGACTATAAGTAGTTTCGTTGAGTGGATAGATGACGTGTTAGGAGCTACAACCAGTGTCACAGCTTCCCACTTTATACAACATGGCTTCTCTTCAGTCGTTTCAACACATTTACGAGGTCTATAAGCTTTGATGCGAGGGGATTCGGATGATGATGTAGATTTGCCGCAGATGGTATTAACTACTTGGCTGGACAAATGGGGAGCGCTGAAGGCTCTCACCAACGTTTAAGACAACAGGCCTGAGGGTGCCCAGTTGGGCGAGTCATACTTCACCAACTGATACTTTTTATGGATGGTCTAACAGAAAGCTTAGTGAGTGGGTACTTAGATCATCTTGTGATGGATGTACCGCTGACTACCCAAATTGGGATATAGTCGTGAACTTATTAAAATAAACAAAGACGCTTTTGACTCAACGCAGATTTAGTTGCACATTCATTTCATTTAATCATACCCATTAACTATTAAGAAAGAAAGAATAAGTTGGACAGAAAGGGTTACTTATGAAGAAGTGCTAGCAAGAGTAAGAGAAAGGAGACAAAATATTGAGAGTTATTGAAGACAGAAGAGGCAAGATGATTGGACACATAATAAGACACAACGAATTTATTAAAAACATCATAGATGGGAAGATAGAACAAATTAAAGAGAAGGCGAACGTCGTATCTTATAAGGAAGTCAAAGAATTGGCCCTTGATAAACAAGAACGGAGAATGCTACACCGACAAGAGCGTGGCTCTTAAATTAATAATGACGAATAATGTTACATTGTCTCAAAAAATAAATTATAAACGAATAAATAAACGACTTATGGACTTAATATGATTGATTTTCATTTTTTACTTTTTAAATTATTATTATTTTAAATACACATTTCTACTGATATTCACATGCCTATTGTGGTTTAACATTTAGGTAGTTTTTTTATTATTTTAAAAAGTAATGATATCAATACTTCCGCAAAATTTCCGCAAATAAATGATGATTGATTGAATAACTGATCTGACTAGTAATAAACAGACCTGAAGGCAGCGATACCAGCGCTGGGGTCTTGGTGGTGAGCGGCGGCATCTCCTGCGAAGGATGCGCGGGCCTCCGCCACGGCCTTCTCGATGAAGTGGTCTGAGATTCGCCGGGATTCGTGCTCGTTGAACACGCTGTTCATGAGCGCTATCTTAGCAGCGCTGCGGCGGGCCTCCGCTTTCGTCGGGCAATTCTGTGTGGGTGAGAACTAAGTTCAGCAAAAGGTGACGACGAGGATCGAAGGACGAGCTGCGGAGAAATTACACAGAGAAGCGAGTGACCGCGCGAATTACATCGAGAGATTCAACCAGTAGTCGCAGCGATTGTTATTTACGCAGAAAAACGTCCAAAATACTACGTATTAGGTGACTCAGCTCCCTAGCATTATCCCGTTTTTCACAGGGTCCGCTTACCTAACTTGAAAATTTGACAGGTCCGCTTTTTTACAGATGCGCCAACCCAATATAGATTAGGTCACATACCTCCGAAATACATTTCTCGGGAATGTGGGTTTCCTCACGATGTTTTCCTTTACCGCTGAGCACGTGATAATCAATTTGGAAAAAATTTAGGCCTATGCTAGGATTCGAACCTGCGACCTCAAATTGAGAGCCAAGCGTTCTACCAACTGGGCTACCACTGATTTTTTATCAGGGTTATGTTATGACCAGGTAAAAAATAAAGTGTCCTTTAAAGAAGCGTTGACTGCATGTATCTGATAAATGACTAGAGCTCCCTCACCGCCCCTCCCATCATCCTCTAGCCACTCTCTTTACACGAACGTACCTGAAAGCTACCGAAGCAGGCACCCCCGGGCAGCGTGACATAGCACACATAGGGCGGGTGCGCGGCTGGCACGGACTCGTAGATGACTAGCGCCCCCGCCGCGCCGCCTCCTCTTGCCGCCTTCACTTGCCAGAACTCCTGCAGAGCTTCCACCACGTTTACCGTCGACAGCACGCCGTCCGCTGCGGAGAAATATATCCTTTAATATGGCGATTAACACAAACATAACGTAAGCTCACGATTACATCTAAATTGGGGTAGGTAGAGGTACATCCATGAAATAAGGACCCACGCCTCACCGAGCTTTCTGTTATACTGAACGAGCCAACTGTGTTAGTGAAAACTGCACTTTAGATAAATTAATTAGCTTTAGGGAGGTGTTTTTCTATCGGGTGGGTTGTGAGGTGGAGTACCAACATCATCAACCTTGGTGTCAGGGTTACTATAGACACGCCAAAGGCCCCTGACATGCTTACATCAGTAAGCAGTAACCGGGACCAACGGCTTAACGTGCCTTCCGAAGCACGGATAATTTTACTTTCGGACAATCAGGTGATCAGCCTGTCATGTCCTAACCAAACTAGTGACCACAAAGTATTTTTTGTGATTTGTCCCCACTAGGAATCGAACCCGGGACCTCCGGATCGTGAGCCCAACGTTCAACCACTGGACCACGGAGGTCATTAAGGGAGGTGAACACGAGCAATAAATTCCCTAAATAGTTTATTTTAATTATAATTATAATTTTATATGTATTTTTAGGTTAAGGTTTATATTGTGTGGGCTTTAGTTGCCTGGATCAAATAAAAAAATAAATAACTCATTGGTGCTTCGAACAGGCGCTGCGTTTGAGAAGTAAGCCCATGAACTACAGGACCACAGTTACTATATACGAGAACACATCAAGAAATGCCATAAAGATTGGATATCTTGCATAGTATTATATCCTAAGTTGCGGTAACAAGAAGATCCACAAACAGATAGGGTTCACTAGCGTGACATTTGCGAGGATCAGCTGATTTAGCTTTGACCTGTTAGCGTATAGCAAACGTTTGCAAATGTAATTACTTGGTATTCAACATAATATAGGACCTATATAACTACATATCGTCTCCTTATAGTCTTCTATCGTCTGGGTTATAACGTGGATTACCAACCTCATCAACCCTGGTTATTATTACTATTGCGTATGGCAGACAAATATCCTGCTTGGATCAAATATCTAGGTTAAGCTCCCTTAACCAAGTCTCTGCTGCATCCGTCACACAATGCAGCTCGGCTATACCACCTGGGAACCGGTGCAGAGGGCACTCGTTCACTATGTAAATGGGGCTTAAAGGAGTCACCATAATGTGAATGTGGTCACCCGGACCAAACCATATCTCACATAGTGAACCCTGGTTATTATTGAGCCGCCAAAGGCCCCCCTGACATGGCTCATATAACTACTTACATCGTAGTAACCGAAACCAACGGGTTAACGAGCCACTACGACCTATATTTTTCTCTGCTATAACAAGTCATCTTCTTTTTCTATCGTGTGGGTTGTGAGGAGTACCAACCTCATCAACCCTGGTGTCAGGGTTACTATTGAGCAGCCAAAGGCCCCTGACATGGCTTATGTAACGACTACTTATTTACATCAGTAATTAGTAACCGGGACCAACGGGTTAACGTGCCTTGAGCACGGATCATCTTACTTTCGGACAATCAGGTGATCAGCCTGTAATGTCCTAACCAAACCAGGGCTTACAAAGTGCTTTTTGTGGTATATCTCCACCGGGATTCGAACCCGGGTCCTCTGGATCGTGGACCTAACGCTCAACCACTGGACCTCAGAGGAGTGGTAACTGAAGATCATTTAGGTTCATCGTACCCGTTGTAAGTAGGTACATTATGTAACAAAATATACCTGTATCATAATCAGTGAAGGCAGTGATGGTAGAGAACAATTCTGAGTACATTATGGTGTCCACAGACGCGTAGGCAGTATACATATAGCACGGAGCTAGCTGGAGACCCTCCACAAATGGTAGAACCACATAATTTGTCCGGCCAAGTAATGAACGCCTTACAAGGCTTATACGTCACGTCAAAAAGATAAATATTTATGTAATAATTTCAGATTTAGAAACTTTATACTTAAAAGAATTTAACAAATATTCACTTAGATGAGAACTGAACAAAGAAATAAGTACTTAAGTTAATTTAAATCATAAATACGAGTAATTATTGAAAAATAGTACTTATCAAAAATTCAGTTCTCACTACTCACTCACTACTCAGTAAGTAGATAGTATACTCGTACAAGTTTCTTTCATAATTCAAAAAAGTAGTAACAACTAATAAAATTAAACACCATCATAGAAAAAAGAAACTTAATTAGATACAAAATACTAATTCACAACACTGTTATTGTTATTTGCCTAACAAGTATTATGTATTTATTATATTGAGCTGTTGTAATCCCGAATAAATATATAAATTAATTAATTATACAGTTTAACCTCATTGGCACGATTTTTCGCAAATAAATTTACAACTAGTAGACATAAAGCCCTAGACACACTGACACGGTTCCGCACGGGGTATTTTTCCGCACACACTTAATACAATTCCGCATTAATAGTCGTTAACCCCCACACGCACTGACGCGATATTCGCGCAGGGTATTGAACGACGCGATTCTCCCGCACACTACACACACTACTTCTGTTGACTGATGAGTTGTGACTTCCCGCGCACCATAACTGAAATCTCATTAAGGAAACTTGTCTTTCTTTTTTTTGTCCCGTGCGAAATTTTCTTCTGTGTCGCTCGGATCACGCGAGCCGCACCTGTTTGACGCGTCCATATGAGTTGGTTGACGATCGTTCAAAGATCTCGAGTGGTTTTCACATCAATATAAAAATGAGCTTGAATTTTCTGAGTTTATTTTATGCTTAGTTTGAGTATTTAGTACTATGCTGGATTTGGAACGAAAAAAGTATTTATTTAAACACAGAACGCGTTTAGCTGCTAATCTTTCTGAAATTAAATTAGAGGAAACGTGTGAATATCAAAATTTCAAGTTTGGTGGCGAAATTTCATATTACTTTTCGTGAAAAATTGGGTTCCGACATAAAAAAGATCCAAAAGGATCCTCGGTGGAATTTTTCACGAAAAAATTATATGACAGTTCGCCACCAAACTTGGCACATTTTGATATTCACCCAAATAGAGAAAGCAGAATAATTCTAATTTTATAAATACTACTTCTCAAAGACACGTGAGACATCCTAGCATTTTCATTTTCTTCAAGTCTTTTATGACTGTAACAACAAATAACCTCAACTATATTCCTAATTGGAGTAGTCACAGATACATTCAGTGCATGATGAATTAACTACCAATTTTCTCTCTTTTCGTCGTCCTTTAAGTAGCGGTAAAGTTATTCAATTCTACTTTTGAATTCCATCTAATACTTAAGTACTTATTCATAATGCGAAAAAACACACAAATACAGTGAGGTACGTATTTTTTCTTATACAATTAGGTACTTAGTTAAATATTAAAGTTGAGAGAACTCATCATTAGTACAATTATTTTCTTTAACTTATTTTTATGTAAGTAATTGGTTGTTTGCCTGCCATATTAGTTGTAGTGATTTTGCAACTTCTATAGAGAATCTCAGTGATATTTACAGTAAGTCATTATCGATCTTGTTTGAATTGACCTTTAAGGAGGTGTGGGCAATTTAATGTTTTCGCCATTTGCATTTGATACGCAGGGTTACTTATATTTTTAATAGTTGCGGTGTTAGAGTAGGAAAAATGTGACAAACGAGCGAATAATGTGTAAATTTTCAAAAAGTAAGTAATGGGAGGTTTTCTTTTTAAGAATTAAAAAAAAATAGTTCTAAAGAACTCGTTAGATGGCGCTTAACCAACTACGTAACTGGACTATTAGGTGTCAAGGAAAGAAAAAAAAAAAACTTTCATTGAAGAAAGCAATATCCAGCAGCTAGGATAAAAAAAAAAAAAAATAAATCTCTTATTATTTTTTGACGTTACCTTTTTTCAGTTGGTTCATTATTTTCAGCTGAATTTGTAATAATAACTAATCAAGATTTATGCAATACGAAAAATATAACATCTGAAGTATTAAACGGACTATTTGTATATTTTTTTATTAATTTTAAGCGAAAAATATATTTCATTGAGGCACTGTGAACTGTAATCGCTCGCTTGAGTTAGTTTAAATTGTACTTTGTCGGATTAATAAAGAATTTTACTATTATTAAGTACAAAATACACACAATATTTTACGACGAGGTAATGCAATTCGTTCACACGGTAACTCGATACGCGTTACACAAATTGTATGAAGCTAGAAAGTATAAAGACAATCGAGCGACAATTGATCCCACAAGATGTTCGTAACAATGATCCGGGTATAGAAAGCTTAAGAACGGGAAAATATTGTACGTAGTGTAATCAGATCATCTTGATATTTGATTACTTTAGAGTAAGTGCGGAAACGGGAGAAAGGCGGAAAAGAATTCGAATTTGGAATCTGGAAGTGGAATCCGCGTACACATTCAAAAACTAAACCACCATCACTTTTTAAATGTGTACGCGGTATATGCTTACCGAGCCATCGTATAGCAGTGTCTACTGTAGCTAAGCATATAATAAGACTCAATTACTATTAGTGTGCGATAATTTATTAATAATAAAACAAACACGAGCACTTTATAACCCACCCAGGCATTTAATTACTAAAGATCTTCGTTTTGGGGACAAAAAAATAAGTATCGTAATATATTTCACGTCAATAAATTAAGATATTTCGAATGCAAAAAGCAGAGCGTTTGAACAGCCGACGAAAGTGAGGAACATTTGCATTGATTCTGACCGCGCGAGGTGATCGGCCTTAATTACGCGGCCCACGGCGCCTGCGCCGGTGGGAATCCGACTGGTACACTTTATAACATATTAAACACAAATATAATAATAAAAACGTCATATAATTCGCAGTTTATAGTAACGTCAAAATTACGTTGAAAGTTGTCAGGATATGTGTCAACGGTCAAGACTTGTTTGACGTTGTCACAGAGTAGTACCAAGTTCAAAATTACGCAGAATCGCCAAATATGTGCGTTGTCAATTTGCATAATAAATTATGGTTGATTTTTTTTTATTTTTCCGTGGATTTATTGGTATTTTTACCAATTACGCTTATGAAATTAAGTATATGGCTTGTTGGGGAACTTTCCAAGTTACGTTCCCCAAATAATAATAGGTGGGGCTGTACATATTTAACGTGATAATTACCTATTTTCTCATTGCTCGGGTGCATAATTATTCAAAAATATAATGTAACGGCATAGGCATATATTTGGATCAGATACGTATAGAATTATGTTGCCACCTATATTGCTTCTCTTTATTTTGAACAGAATAATAATGGGTGGAAAATGTGTTTTGCATGGGTGTAACGGTCATCATTTATACCTAAAAGCAAAGATAAAAGATGCATGTCTGTTATCCATGAAATTGGAAGGTTAAACGAGGTCAACATGTGTGCCATCTATAGTTTTTTTTTTGGAACGTAGCCTGGAAAGCCCCTCATTAGAGGTTGGAGTGTGGACCGCCTACACGAACGGTGGCGACTACCTACCTCCTTATAAGGCAAGAGCGAACAAGAAAAGTTTGCTATCACAAATCGTTTAATCTCCTTGCTTAGTTTTCAATTAGTGATAAACCGTATATCTAATCGACTGTAATAATTAGTAATAAAACCGTAGTTTAATACTCATTAAAACTGGAATTAACGGTTTAGGTAGAACGTTAGATAAATTTGAATTTCGCAGATAATTATCAATTTAAGTGTTTAAGAGTCAATTCATGTTCATCATCACCAGCCCATTAACGTCCCCACTGCTGGGGAACGGGCCTTCCCTATGGATGGATAGGGAGATCGGGCCTTAAACCACCACGCGGGCCCAATGCGGATTGGTGGTTATTAACGACTGCTAATGTAGCCGGGACCAACGGCTTAACGTGCCTTCCGAAGCACGGAGGAGCTCGAGATGAAAACATTTTTTTTTGTGGTCACCCATCCTATGACCGGCCTTCGCGAGTGTTGCTTAACTTCAACAATCGCAGACCGAGCGCGTTTACCGTTGCGCCACCGAGCTCCTCAATTAATGTTAGAGCTTTTATACTAATTTTGGTGTCCGTCAGAAACGACAGTCACTCGCATTTTGTCGGTGTATTTTAAGTTGGAATGGTGCTCAATAATTGGTGCCCATTTAGTGCCGTCTAGTGCCTATCACTAGAGAACTGCTTCTAACGTATTTTAGCAATAAAATAACATCTAAAGGTGACCGGCGGTCCTGACGTCAGGATGGCCGGTCACTCGGCGTGTTTATGGCTATAGAGGCCAAAAGACGATAATAAGTCGAAAAGAAAAATGAGACTGAATTTTGATTATTTTAGAGTAGCTTTTATTTTTAAGATTAGCATTTCAAAATATATATTTTACCCCGTCAAATACTTTACTAAAGTAAACGTATCGACAGTCCAATGACAGTAAGTATATAAAAAATACATAAGAGTCGGTACAGTCATGGGCAAAAAAATAAATACGCTTTCGGCTCCAGTCGGACTTGTTTAGTGGGTCAACAGCCACCATCGTCTGAGCGTGCATAATGTCCATGACTCACATGACGGAATAGAAGGAAGAGGTTTTTAGCTTTTTGTGATAAGGAGGGATCTCTTTGCATGATAGTCGACATGGTATAAGAAAACCAGGTATGCTCAATCCTATGACAAGCCGCCATTGCTATACCATTGATGACGTAAGTGTTACCATTCGGTTGGCAACATTCCGAGGACGAAAATGTTATTATTGAAAATTAGGCGAATTACTGACTAATGTATTTAATTACAAATTAAAAATCATTAAAACTGTACGTAAATATTTTACTAAAAGTTTAAAATTTCCTTGTAAAGTAAATTAAAAACGTTGGACGTGGGTAATTTATTTTTTACGCAATGGCAACGCAGGATCGGATGACGTCAGCTGTGCTAACCTTGAAATGCTAGCTGTCAGTTTTGAGCATACCTGGTCTTCTTATACCATGATAGTCGATATTTGACATTTGGCCCTGCAGGTTACAATGTACAAGACGACCTTTTAATACACTATCGCGGCGTTTCGCTATCTTCTAAACATCACTATTCGGAAGAATTCAGTGAAAAATCAGAGCAATGTACGTACCTATTTTCTTGTTTCATACTTTTTAGATCGTGATTTTTCCGTAGTCGGGTTTTAGTTTTTAAACTTTTGTTTCCTTATTTAGATTCCTAATATAATCATATTATATTAAGTATTTACATAACATACAGGTAACATGTAAGTTCGAATCCAGCACAGGCTAAAACCAATGATTGTCGAATTTGTTTTCGAATTCATGTTTGAATCATAAATGATTATCACGTGCTCAGCGGTGAAGGAAAACATCGTGAGGAAACCCACATTTCCGAGAAATGCATTTTCGGAGTTTTGTAACCTAACCTGTATTAGGCTGGTTTTCCCTTCGCGCGTTGGAAGGTCAGACAGGCAGTCGCTTCTGTAAAAAAACCAGACCTGTCATATATCTATATTAGGATAGGTTAGGTAAGCGGACTCTGTGAAAAACGGGATAATGCCAGGGAGATGATGATTTAGATAACATAAATATATAACATTAGTACTTACCTACTTATATATATATATATATATATATATATATATATATATATATATATATATATATATATATATATATATTTACTAGTTACAAATATTAAATTCAAATTAGAGGACTCGATTTTTTTTTCGATTTGGCTAATGGACGTGAAATTGGATAAGAGCGAGATCCGCGTATATATTAGATGAAGGACCTGTCCATTGGGTCAACAGCCAACACGTCTGCCCGTATGTCTGTGCAGTGAGTCAGCCCAGAGGTACCTATGCTAAATATAGCTCGTTGTGGACTTGAGAACATCTCCCTAGTGTTTACAAGCGCCTTGAGAATATTGATTCATAATAGAGATATTCAGTTTTTAAAAAGTAATGGCTGAATAATAATATTTTTCCAGCTATAATCCTGGTATAATCAAGGAGTAATAGTTTTTTTTTTAATTTGTAAAAGGGAAGGATAAAATTCAGGGATTTCAAAAATTATTTGTTCCATGAAAACGCACTTGATTTATTTCGATTTTAAATCATTTAGTTACATCGTGAATGACTAATACCGAAAGAAAGACTGTATACTTTAAAAAACTAATGTTTTTAATTATTTTTTTAACACTTCATACAAAATAGATTTATTTGCTGCATTAAAAAAAATACTTGAAAGTCACTTATAATATATTATGTTACTATAGTGTTATTAAAAGTACCGGCCAAGTAGTTAAATGCATTTGCAGCAAATCTACAATACATAACATAACATAAACATTAAACAGCCTATATACGTCCCACTGCTGGGCAAATCTACAATAAGTCAGTAAAAAAAATGAAAGCATATTTAAAATTCTCCCGCATCGTACGTGCTGTTTAAGTTTTCAGTTTCCACATCACTATCACAGAATAGAGAAGATCGTTACTTTGTTTTAATAATTTGAAAATTCGAATGTCGTCCATTGAAATATAGCATCGAATTAGTGTGATGACGTCATCGTATTTTTAAAATTTAAATTTTTGAAAAGAATTCGATTTGCTGGCTGAGCTCTCTACTTACAAAGAAAACCTACTGTTCCGTAAAAAAAGACGAACGGTGAGCTAAATAAACAGGACGACCGGCTAAACTTTAAAACCAACTTGTGCAGCGGGGTTCGTTGTATGTTTTGTGCACTGCATTATTTATTCTCCCGTCGACAGCCGAGTGGGGCCGACTTGGACATTTTTTTATGCTAATGAAGGTAAAGGTAGGACCTTTGCGGAGGTGCGATGACACCAGTATAAAAGGCCAATTCTTCTTGTGATTCACAGATAAAACAAGGAGCAGGAAAGTGTTTGGTTTTCGGAGTGTTCTAGTTTGCTTTGGTACCTAATAATATGTGCGATAGGTATTATAAAACAGATCGTCTAGTTTAGTACAATTAGTGATATATTTATTTATTCAGATTTAGTAACACTTACTTACACTAAAACATTATAAGGGTAATTTAAACTCTTTATTGTACACATGAATACATAAATAATTCCAAAAAAAGAAAATTAGGTACAACGGTGGAATTCACCAAATTTTAAAAGTTTTCAGTTGGTCGTTTTTATAATTTTGACTAATTTTGACATTGGTATCCGGGGATATGGGTGAAGACCTCAACGGTAAAGGCGGAGATGAGAGCCATCTGTACGGTAATGCAGAATGGAAGGGGTAAATCACAGGGACTGTAAGCTGGAACCTGACAGAAGGCAGCAGTAACTGTCAGTACTATTCAGAGGCAGAGGATAGGAATCCTAGTACGGCTTTGAAATAGACTACCCTGGGCGCCATCCCACTCGCGTCAGACAGAGTACTGCGGGATGGAAGGCAAGAGGGAAACCACTGCCCTATTTTTCCCTAAAAAAGTAGAATGCTACAAAGATAGAATAGTTAAATATTGGAGACAATAGGACATTGGGTCTTATGACCTTAAAAACAAGTGTTACGACCGCGCGGTAGACCTTAACCACAACAACTGCACACGAGCAGTTATCACAGGTTCTTTAACATTAAACTGTCAAAATGTACTTTCATAGTATAATTTCGCTAAAAACCTGTCTCAATTCAATTTTTATTAATCCATAATTATAGAGTGGAGTTTACCACACGGTAACCTGTTGTATTTTTCTTTACCATATTTCAAATATGATTGCTGTAATGAAATATGTCAAGAAATAAGATTAAGCCCCAGTTTTATAGCCTGGACATGTTTGAGCCAAGTTGGACACGTTCGAGCAAGTCTGGACATTGACCAGGTGCAACTTGAACCAGCTCTTAACGGTTATAAATGTACACCTCACTTTCTATCCGTCAAAGATAATATTTGAATATGGAATTGGATATAAAAATGAAGATATGTGCTGCCGATTCTGGCGGGCAAAACTTTATTTTCCGTTCTTTATTTGCGACTAATGCAAGATAGAGATGCAACTACTATTAGAATTGGCAAACTACATTAAGCAATCGGCCCCATTCTATTATGTGGGTTGTGAGGTGGATTACCAACGCCATCAACACTGGTGTCAGGGTTACCATTGAACCGCCAAAGGCCCCTGACGTGGCTTCTGTAACTACTACTAACTTACATCAGTAAGTAGTAACCGGGACCAACGGTCTAACGTGCCTTCCGAAGCACGGAGCATCTTTCTTTCGGATCAGGTGATCAGCCTGTAATGTCCTATGACCAAACTAGGGATCACTTTTCGTGATGTGTCCCCACCGGGATTTGAACGCTGAAACCACTGAACCTCGGAGGCCGTTAGGCACATTTATTGCTTAGATTTTGAAGTGTTGAGAAATAAAACGAAACTCTACCCCAATCAAATACATTTTTATGTAAAAAGCTCAGCGATAACTTTTATATTTGTTTCCTTTTCAATATTTCACTCTAGTTTTTATTCGCCTGCCTCCCTGTTCAGAAAATCGGATGAAAAACTCGTTTGGTCTGGAGATTTTCCGCTGTAAAACATAGCGACGTACTTACCTTACTAGTTGGTACTTAATAGTGTCTATGGCAACAGAAATTGTGCAGTTAATCAATAAAACTTTGCAAGTTGACCATTTTATAGAGTTGTTTTATGCTTGCCTGCAAACTTGTGGATATTACCTCCTGAAACTATCGGGTTAATAGACAAGGACCGTAATCTTTTATAGGGTGGGAGAGCCACAAGTAATTAGAAGACAATTTGCAGTCACTTTTGAAGCAGCCACATCACCGCCCGATTTCACGGCGTCCGCTTAATTAACCTGAAGATTAGACATGTCCGGTTTTTTTCCTAGCCCAATACAGGTTAGGTTAGGTTAGGTCATATACCTCCGCAACGAATTTCTTGGGAATGTGGATTTTCTCACGATGTTTTCCTCCACCGTTGAGCTGATTATCACGTGATAATCATTTATGATCCAAATATGAATTCGAAACAAAGTAGAAAATCATTAGTTTAGGCTCGTGCTGGGATTGAAATCTGTGACGTCACACTGAGAGTCAAGCGTTTTCCCAACTGAGTTACCACGCCTTCAAGCAGCCTTATAAGACTCCAAAATAGGGAACTTACGCAGAAAGCTGAAGGCAAAAACCTTTTTCTGCGCATCAATTAAGTTCCATAGATGTTGTATACTGAGAATTATTGAGGACAGAAGAGGCAAGATGATTGGACATCTACGAGTAATAAGACACATTTTTTTAAAAAACATCGTGGAAGGAAAGCTAGAAGGAAAGAGAGGAAGGGGAAGATCAAGAAGAGCTTAAATGGAACAGATTAAAGAAAAGGTTAACGTCGTGTCTTATAGGGAAGTCAAGGAAAGAATAAGCCTTTGATAGACTGAAATGGGAAAATGCTACACCGACAAGAGTGTGGCTCTTAAATTGATGATGATGAGTAGTACAAGAAAGCGAGGGCGGTCCAAAGAGACCTGACAACGTTCGGTTGACCGAGAGTTAAAAACTCTCGGCATATCATGGGAACAAGCTACAGAGGCTGCAAAAGATAGCGTGGAGTGGAAATCTGTTATTCGAGCCCTAAATCCCAACAGGGGATAAAAGAATTAGAAGAAGAAAATAAAGTTGTACAATAAAACACCCGTTAGGCCTTAAACCGGGGGACAATTAGGTACAAGTGGTACAACTGTGCGATTGCATGTTTGTACTGACTCTACTGACACTTTGATACCGCCGGTTTTAGGATCTATACTCTTGTTTAGTGACTCGCCACGATTGTACTTGTAACCAACTGTACATCAACGTGTACCCTGACAAAGGCTTTTTTTATACAGGGTTTTAGCGACATCGTAACGCAAACTTTGAGGGATGGTTCAGACCGTGATTCTGAGTTGATATCAAGTGGAATTTTCCGTCGCAAAAGTATGGAACTGTAAAAGACGAGTCTCTGTTTGGAACCAACGAACACTCAACTGTTTTGCTGTTGAAAGAGAGAGCCTTATAACAATGGCTTAGGCCATTTTATAATTAAAAAAGTATAATCTTAGAATGTAAAAAATCACCATTTTTTTTACAAAAAAGTATAATCTAGACATAGAAACTGTACTTCCAGTTGACATTATATTCATGAGAGCTTTGCTACGACTAAACACAATGCTCTAATAAGCTCGAATTATAAACATCGGAATAACCAACAAAAACAGATAAAGCTCATAGGTATAGAGTGGGGGAATCAGCTGATCATGAGGCAACATACATCGTCTAACTACGGGTCTACAGACTTCAGAATCCAGTTAGATCGAAATAATTACTAGTCTGCCTGCGTGTCCCGTATTCATAGTCGATGGCACAGTTTGAAGCAAATCCACGAGCTTTATATCTATAAACTTTTGAATTTAAAACGGCAGTTAGTGAAAGTCGTTCACTAAACTAGATGATTTAATAAATTGTATATATTACTTTTTAACCACTTTGATTTTCTTTTTAAACTTTCACTGTTTTAACTTTAATATTTTTATAGATATGGTAGGTAAGTACTTACTGTTGCGCCGGTAATTGTTTAGCATTGATTTTGTTGCAAAATAATTGGTACAATGAAAACTTGAATAAGCAGTTTAGTAAGTAAAATAAAACTTTCTAAATAAACCTGGGTTTGTTAGTAGGAACTAAGCTGAAACTTTTAAATTGTTTTTTGTTGTTACAAAGTTGCGCAAATTATTTGCCAAGTTTTCAAAACATTGTCTTTTGACTTTTGAAGCTGAATGAAGAAGTTAGTGAGTATAAGTAGGTACTAGATTAGAACAAAAACTGAAGATGTGAAACTTTAGAGGTTAGTACGATAATTCAAGGAGGATCAGTTCACTATGGGTAAGGCTTAAGGCAACAGCGGCACAAAGGAGCGGGGCGTTTGTAAACAGAGCTTTGCAAATATTGAGTGTGGGTTTGGGAGACAAAGGGAGTCGCTTAGCGGGGGATCAGCTGACCTCTGTAGACGTCATCGTAGAGGGGCGCGAGCGCAGGGTCGGGCGCGCCCCAGCGGGTAGGCTCGGGGTACACCATACTAGCGCGGCATGCAGCGGCCGTGCGCACGAGCGGCGGCGCCGGCGGCTGAGCGCGGACTGGGCGCCCGCGCAAGTCCCGCCCCCCCGCGCGCCGCGCTGCAACCACAGACGGAAAATTGCAGACGGGATGTCACTGCCCTACTGGGTTGTTTTGGATTTTGTGTAGCTTTTTAGTTAGATTGGTTAAGGGTTATTTGAAAGTTATTGTTTGTGTCTTATATCATTCTAATTGGAAGACTAGGATCACCTATTGAATTAACTTATATTCTAATAAGCATTTAATTCAGGTTTTAGTTTACTTCTTCTCATTACCCTGTTAATGAGGATTCCACTAGATAAAGTTTGGATTATGTCTTTGACATAATGTTTTCTGATTTCCATGATTCATAAATATTCCTTTTATTATCTGTTCACCGAGATAAATATCTCATCAGGTTATCGTATAGAAATTAAAAAAAGTGTTTTATTATAATTATTGAATTCTAAATTGGTCTGATCTAAAATTTTACACAACAACCACGAATCATAAAAAATCTTACCTCTATCAACCAACCTATCTGCACATGCGTATTCTCTGATAACCACTCGCTTCACTTTCGCACGGCGCGGCGTGGAGCGACACTAGTTTAATTGCAACTCGCTGCAAAACCGGATTTATTGTCTCCTCCCGACCCGCATAGTGCGGGGACCACCGACTGATATTCTGCATCTATACCTACTCACTGGTTGCCATTAGGGTAGCTCAGGTAGTTGCTCGATATTCCGCATCTACTCACTGGTTGCTGATGAGGTAGGTGGTTGATCCTCAGGCAGGGTCGCGGATGTGTGCGAGAGCGTACCCGTAACCCTGCTACTTTGCGGAGAGAAGGAACACCGTTGGATTTTAGTGGATCTACCGGGTGCCTACGACTTGCGGACTGAATTTCGACAGTACATTACTTCGACACGTAGCGAACTCCGAAAACATATAGATCGACAAGTCATTGCTTCGACAGACAATGCTTAAAAACCTCTACTTCGACAGGTTTTTTTAACAGAATATCGTACCGTAACCGGAACAATAATCCCCTGAACTGTATAGATAATAAAATTTACCTAATAGTGTCCTACACCCGGAAAGTCCTACATAACGAGGTAAAAGTTATGCGTAGCGCACTTCCCAACGTTAAAAAAAGGTGGTTGGTTGGTGGTGGGTGGTTGATCCTAGTGGTATCACTCCGGCCACTCATAATGTTACTCGTATTTATTGTCTTCTCGACCAGTGCGAGGACCAACAGATATGCTTGCATTCTTACTCATTGGTTGCCGTTAGGATAGGTGGTTGTTCTTCTTTCATACTCTATGTTGTCTATGTTTTAATGCGAGCGTTTCTCTACGAACCACTTATATGGCAGTGAGGTTAGATCGAACTATATATATATTGACTAATGTCCATAAGCAGCCGCTCATTAGGCTCAAGATCTGGAGATCCGGGGTCGATTCCCGATGGGGACATTGTCGAAATCACTTTGTGAGACTGTCCTTTGTTTGGTAAGGACTTTTCAGGCTTGAATCACCTGATTGTCCGAAAAAGTAAGATGATTCCGTGCTTCGGAATGCACGTTGCCGTTGGTCCCGGCTATTAGCCGTAAAAACACCTCCACCAACCCGCAATGGAGCAGCGTGGTGGAGTATGCTCCATACCCCTCCCGTTGATTGAGGGGAAGCCTGTGCCCAGCAGTGGGACGTATATAGGCAGTTTATGTAATGTCCATAAGGTTCATCATGCAGTTTAGGACCTCGTATCACAACAGTGGCTGCAAGTTGTTTTTGATTACTTGTGGCTCTGCCCAACCTATTAGAGATTACGGTCGTGATTTTAAGTATGTATGTGTATGTATTCTATGTCATCTATCCATATAATATATAAGAATCGTCAGTTAAATTAGTACCGTAAAAGTATAAAATAAAATAGAGGGCTCGGTGAAGCGTAGATAGTTAGTTCACCTTGATTTGGTTCTGTTTCTGACTAGCCCAGTTGGATATATAGTTGTGAGCTTATGTTACGTCAAATAGAGTCAATTGAATGAATCTCTATTTTAATGAGAGATTTTTCTAGGCTAAGTTCACTAAAAACAAAATAGATCGCGTTGTACAGCTTTCACGTGATAATTACCTATGTTATCATTACTCGGGTACATAGTTATTCCAAAATAAAATGTTATGGTTGAAGCATACTTATATAAAAATAATTGTTGCTTGATATTTGGATCATATTATGTATAGAATTATGTTGCTGCATATATAGTTTCTCTTCATTTTGATCAGAATAATAATGGGTGGAAGATGTAACTGTGCCTGGGTGTAATAAAAAAGAGTGATTATTTACACCCAAAAACAAATATAGAAGATGCATATATCTGTTATCCTTGAAATTAGAAAGTAAACCGAAGGAAAGTCTGTACAGCGCCATCTATACTATTTTCGAAGAACGTAGCCTGGAAAACCCCTCATTGAATTCGTCACGCCATATATAGCGATTGAGACATTTAACCAATACAAAAGTCGCCAACTCACCACCACCTATGAGAACTAGCCCAGATTTCCCTGAAACCTGCGCGTGCGCCGGCCAGTCTGCGACCGGTTCCTCTTTGACACTTTCTAGGAAGCGATCGCTTTGGAAAGCTCAGCTGATCAAAGTCTGTTTTCTAGGAATATGACGTTATATACGGTTGAGAAGTAAGTCAATAATGCGACTTATTTGCCAGCTGAATGCTTGCTGTCGTTAAATATATATTTACATTTTTATATACCTAATAACAGCCTCCGTGGTCTAGTGGTTTGCGAGTTAGGCTCACGATTTGGAGGTCCAGGTTCGATTCATGATGGGGACAATGTCGAAATCACTTTGTGAGACTGTCTTTTTGGAAGGACTTTTCAGGCTTGAATCACCTGATTGTCTGAAAATGTAATATGATTCCGTGCTTCAGAGGGTACGTTATGCTGTTGGTCCCGGCTATTAGCTGTAAAATTACCTCTACCAACCCGCAGTGGCAGCGTGGTGGAGTATGCTCCATAACCCCTCCGGCTGATTAAGGGGAGGCCTATGTCGAGCAGTGGGCCATATACGCGTATAGGCTGTTTATGATGCCTAATAGTTTATTTTAAAGTGACTTATAGTAGATTTGCCGCAAAAGGCATTAACTACTTGGCCGGAGTAGGCTTTATGTTTTTATAGCACTTACTTGCTTAGGGAAATTCACAATGAGAAAATTAAATCGAATAAAATGTTTATTATCAGTATAGGCCTTATTAAGAAATATAAAATTTAAATTTTTGATAATAAAAATGTCGTAGCGAAATAATTAACGCCTATTCGAACGATTTAAAAAAATAGTGAAGAATAATACACACTTCTCTATACAAAAGACATCAACGAGTTCAATTAAAAATATTTTTTATTCATTTGTTATGAAAAACAAAAAACCATACAAATTTGAGATTGTTGGTAAAAGTCTTTACCGGGTGAGAGCCTTCAGCGCTACCCATTTATCCGGCCAAGTGGCTAATGCCATCTGCTTCAATCTACTATAATTCACGTTAAAAAAAAAAGGTAAAAATCTATTAATAAATAAAAAAAAACTATTTTTGAGAAATTATTTTAGATTAATGTCAATATGCAAATCTATTATTTTGCATAAATTCCTAAAATGCCTAGGTTTTAGTCTTTATTTATTGGTTTTCTAAGAATTTCTACTGCTCTCACCTAGGGAGGCTACTAAGCTACTAACATCCAGTATTTAGTATTTAGCATATTTCCATATTCATCGGTAAAAGCTATAAATACGTGTTTACTACAACGACGTGACAACTCTATCGAACAGATCGTAAATTAAAACATTAATTTGTTGATTTTATTGTTATTTTATTAGTCAAGATTCTTCGAAATTAAATCTTCTTTCGTGTGGGTTGAGAGGTGGATTACCAACCTCATCAACCCTGGTGTCAGGGTTACTATTGAGTCGCCAAAGGCCCCTTACACAACTTAAGTGCATCAGTAAGCAGTAACCGGGACCAACGGCTTAACGTACCTTCCGAAGCACGGATCATCTTACTTTCGGACAATCAGGTCATCAGCCTGTAATGTCCTAACCAAACTAGGAATCACAAAGTAATTTTTGTGATATTTTTGTGATTCGAACCCAAGATCTCCGGATCGTGAGCCTAACGCTCAACTACAGAGGCTGTTAGTTAAATTAAACACACACACTCACGCGCGTAATCCCTAACGGGGTGGGCAGAGCCCCAAGTAATTATAAACAACTGCAGCTTCTGTTGATATGAAGTCCTAAGATATGATGAACATTATGGTGATAAAGGCATTACGGCTATGCAGGTTGTGTGAAGCTGCAGTAGTTTTAGGCGGATGAGACGTTCGTTATGTAAAAAATGACGATTCAAAGTGTAACTATGTTACCTATTGAATAAAGATATTTTTAAAATTTGAAAGGATCAGCCTATCGCCCGTAACAATTCATGTTAGATATGACATTAAAATTAAAGAATTATAGCATAATATATAACATAAGAGAATTCATTCTTCTGTTTACCGGCCTGGGGCCTTAGCCAAGTTGTTCAACGATTACGAAAAACAACTGTTTTTTTTTTTTGGCTTATTGTAACTACTAGGCCGGACAAATGGGGAGCGCTGATGGCTCAGACCCGGTAGAAAATAAAAGTGCTGATAATCGATGTCAATGATATGTGACCAATGAAAGAGACATCATACCAAGAGAAAAAGTACACATGTTTAATTTGGTGTTTACATAATTAATAGAGAAAGCCAATACACGAACTATTGGCCTTTTTATTTGAAAAAATATAATAAATCAATTTATATTTTGACAGAGGTTAAACGTGCATTATGATTACGTGCTGTGAAACTGAATGAGCGACTTTCCAGGCTACGGTTCTCAAACATAATATAGATGGCACTGTAAAAAATTGCCTTTGTTTAACCTTCTAATTTCATGGATAGCAGATATATGTAACTTTTATCTTTGTTTTTGGGTATAAATGATGACCCTTGTTATTACAAACAACTGGCCAAATAAGGAGGAGCAATATAGGTAGCAACATATTTTATATAATCTTCTTCTATCGTGTAGGTTGTGAGGTCGATTACCAACACCATCAACCCTGGTGTCAGGGTTATTATTGAGCCGCTAAAGGCCCCTGACATGGCTTAAGTAACGACGATAGAAGAAGATATATAATATTCTTAGATATTAATATATAAGTACCTACACCTCACCGAGCTTTCTATTAGACCAACGTGATAGGTGGTGAGCCGTATCGCCGTCTATAATGTTCAGGCCAACTTGTTAGTGAAATCTGCACTTAAATAAATTAATAACTCATAGGTGCAAGCTGTTTAAAAAGGCAGACTTGTTTTCGCTTAATTCTTAAAATTAATTTTAAATGCACTTTACATTACGCCAAACTTAAAATAGGAGACCTTAAGTATTAAGTCCCATATATCCGGCTTAAGCCGATTCTCGTCGAGAATTTACTAGCACCCTTGAAGTCGTGACTATTAATGTTAATACCACTCATAGACATAATGGAGAAGAGTGACCAGTTCTCGCCGATGTCGCTAAAGCTAGTAGGCACGTAATGTCATCGATTTGCATATAATCAGGATGCTGCGTGATCACTGGAGCAACACCTGCACTTATAAAGTCAAAGTCAAATATAACCAGCCCAATACAGGTTAGGTCACCTCCGAAAATGCATTTTTCGGGAATGTGGGTTTCTTCACGATGTTTTTATTATTATTATTTATTTTATTTTCAGACATTTGTCCATAGTTTGTTAGTAACAATTTTCTTACTCTCTAATATTAGTAACTAAAAATAATGCACAAATCAGTCCTGTCAGTCAGTCGGTATGGAGCTTCATCCACCTGCGCAGTAGTGGAGAGTCCCACCTGTCTGCGAACACACTCAAATTGGTGCTGGTGGTGCCTCGGACGCGCGCTAGTAGGGACGCGCACCGCTTCCTGATAATGGCGGCGAAACCATCGACCCGCGCATCCGCGAACATCCCCGACGCGCTGCAGCTTTTCCTTCAGTTTTCCTTCACCGCTGACCACGTGATAATCATTTCTGACCCAAACAAGAATTTAAAAAGCAAATTCGACAATCATTGGTATAGGCCTGTACTGAAACCGAACCTGCGACCTCAGTGAGCTACCACGGCTTCCATTTTTGCGAAGACTGCAGCCTTAATATTAGGATGGCAGGAACAGTGGTTCTACGACAGAATACTACTTTTTTTTTCAAAAGATTGGTATATTTCTGCGCACTAAGGCACTCAAGTACCTGTAACGAAAAACATGATCATTTTTTCTGTTCTCACCATTAAATCCATCAAGACCATCGCTTTTACAAAAAAAAAAAAAACATAAGTAGTCAAGTAATTTGAGTAGGTAGTGTGACATTTTAGAGCACAAAAATTCTCGTTTTAGCGCTTACAGTTAAATACCTAGATATTATTTTTTACGATCAACAACCACTTACCTGTCATCGACTAAGCCTTGCGCCTACGCATTGGCAACTTTGTCCCACGCTGCTTACTTTGTTCGAAACAATTATCATTTCAATAATGACATCAAGAGTGAGTTTTATGAGAAAATTATCTGTTGGACTGGGCCTTAACATAGTATGCGTTTAAATAGGTACTCAGGTATTATCCCGGACATGTCATTGAACTCGACTACAGGAGTTCCGGCCAAATAGTTAATGCCATATGCGACAAAACTATAATAATAAATCATCATCACCAGCCCATTAACATCCCCACTGCTGGGGCACGGGTCTTCCCTATGGATGGATACGGAGATCGGGCCTTAAACCACCACGCGGGCCCAGTGCGGATTGGCGGTTATTAACGACTGCTAATGCAGCCGGGACCAACGGCTTAACGTGCCTTCCGAAGCACGGAGGAGCTCGAGGTGAAAACTTTTTTTTTGTAGTCACCCATTTATGACCGGCCTTTTCGAAAATTGCTTAACTTCAACAATCGCAGGCCGAGCGCGTTTACCGCTGCGCCACCGAGCTCCAATTCTTCCAATCCTCCAATAATAAATAAATTTCCAAAAAATAACTGTTACAATGAAGTTTAAAATTTTTTTATTTTTTTTTTGACGTGATTTATTGTACATACATACATACATACATAAACTCACGCCCGTAATCCCTAATGGGGTGGGCAGAGCCACAAGTAATCAAAGACAACGTGATTTATTGTAGATTTGCCGCAGATGGCATTAACTACTTGGCCGGACAAATGGGGAGCGCTGAAGGCTCTCACCCGGTACAACGTTTAAGACAACAGGCCTGAGGGTGCCCAGTTGGGCGCGAACCTCGGCTCAGGGCGTCGTCTGAGAGGAAAAATATTTGAAAGAATTAATCGACCCTAGTGGGTCGATAGCGATAAGCGCTGAATGAGGGAAATCGTCGACCACGCCGGCGGGGTCGGTATCGGGGTCCTGAAGTGTTTGGTGTCGCGAGCTGATTGGCTGCCTCTATGGCTAGGGTAATCGGGTCGTCGGGATCGTATATTACGTCCTTCGGACGCCGATACTTTTCAGTACCGTCCCTAAGCGGGATGTATTCGGAAGCCGCAACTACCAGGGGATTTGGGTGGTGCGGAGCAGAATCGAAAAAACGTTTGGAAGCTAATTTGAGCCATTGGGCAATGGTTGGCAGACCTAGGTCAATGTGCAGATTTTCATTGCGAAGGAACCACGGAGCTCCCGTGGCTTTCCGCATGAAACGATTTTGTATTACCTGTAGACGGTGAATTTGAGAGGGGATCGCGTGAGCGAAAACTACCCCTGCATAGGTCATGATCGGACGGATGCAAGTCGTGTAGATTTTCACCTTATTCCTAAGGGAGAGAAGTTTACAATGGTTGTACTTAAAATACAAGGAAGTGATTCGCTGTCCCCTAAACTAGGTAAAATCCTACTAAGATACACTTAGGGGTCAAACTAATTACTCAAAATAAGTAGATAATAAGTCACATAATGAGGACCTTTCCACGCTACGTTCATCAAAAACAATATAGATGGCTTTGTACAAATTTAACGAGATAATTACATATTTTCTCATCATCATCAGCCCGTTAACGTCCCCACTGCTGGGGCACGGACCTTCCCTATTGGGCGTATTTTCTCATTGCCCCATTATTAATAAATATAATAGGACAGGTTTGGGTAATTTTGGTTAGGACATTGTAAGCTGATCACCTGATTGACCAGAAGTAAGATGATCCGTGCTTCGGCAGGCGCGTTACGACCTTGATCCCGGTTACTACTTACTGATGTAAGTACGTAGTCGTTTCTTGAGTCACGTCAGGAGTTTTTGGTGGCTCAGTTATAATCCTGACACCAGGGTTGATGAGGTTGGTCATCCATCTCACAATTCACGCGATAGAAGAAGAAATATACTTACTTAATGTAATTATTTCCAAAATAATTATCTCAGACGACGCCCTGGGCCGAAGTTCGCGGAGAACTAGGCACCCTCAGGCCTGTTGTCGTAAATTTTGTACCGGGTGAGAGCCCAGCGCTCCCCATTCGTCCGGCCAAGTAGTTAATGCCGTCTGTGGCAAATTTACAATAAGTCACGTCAAAAAAAGCATAAAATAATAAAAAAATAACAATGTAAAAAACATATACGATTTATTTCCAGACGTTAAGAATGCGCCTGACATCTTAATCCGTTTCTGGCCTCAAAACCTAAAAATGTTTCGAATTATCCGGATGAGTTCTGAGTTGGAAGTGTCATGTAAATTTATACCGCAATAATTTAAGTTACTTACTTACTTATTCTGCTTTAAAGAAATGCATTCCATATATAAACATAAGTAAGTAAGTAGTTCATTTATTATAGGATTAGATAGAAGGTGATATAAAGTTCATTTATGATATAACGGGGGTTAAAATTGCCACATCGAAATTTGACATTTGTTTGCATTGCGGACTTACCTTTATATGCGCAAATGTCAAATTGCAACATTGCTTTCTCAGATGAATTGCTTCGATGTGGCCATTTTAACCCCTAAGGTGCAAAATAAACTCTCCTACACATCTTAAGACCTCTTCTTACCTACTTATCTAGAGCGGTTGCAAGTTGTTTTATTATCACTTGTATCAACTCGCCCTAGAACAAGCACGGATGTCTACATTTTTCTATGTATAATTAAACATAGCCATTTGCATAATAAAAGCGGCATTTCCTATGCGCATCAGCTCTGAGCTGCTAGTGTACATAAACAAATATAATAATAATAATAATATAAAATCTTTGCGTTTAATTGTCAATTCACTGGAATAGCATCGCCTTCCTTACTGCATATAATCAGTGATGCGCTGTTCTCTGGAATGTTCTCACTTTGGGAACGTTCCCGCCAGTAAAAAGGAGCAAGACTTATATTAAAAGAGCTTTATTACCTAACCTTTAGGCAGATATGACCAAAGTACTAGAAATAACAATTTGAAAAAGAGAAGCAAGAAGTTTTTGAGAGAAGCTTCTATGCTGTTCTGGGAGCAAATAAAAAACATAGAACATGTTCAGCTGCTTGTCTTCCCGGGCATGTCGTAAAAACCGACAGAGGGATTGTGTCCTCTAACATGATGGACTAATATTATGGGCGATAGGCTGATCCCTTATCACCATAAGGTTCATCATATCCAGCTTACGACATCGTATCAACAGTGGCTGCAAGTTGTCTTTGATTACTTGTGGCTCTGCCCACCCCATTAGGGATTGCGGGCGTGAGTTTATGTATGTATGTATGAAAAAGAGAAGCAGCCAATGTTCTAAGTTATTATCACGGAATAGAAGAAAGCGAATGGAAAGGCCCTAATGCGCATTTTGCATGAGAACCGCTGTCGCAGGTTCAACCCCACTCTCTTTTACTACTACTCCTGCAGACAGATAACTACGATACCTAGCTCTACTGCTTCTCTAATTCCACAGCCACTTTACCGGCAAAGTATATTATGTGTTTTAGGCTGCAATTTTATCATTACTTTTCGTAAGATACTGCAAACAAAAGCAAAATGTTGATAAATAGCCGATCATACTATGGTTTTTAGCGTTCCTGTGATAAGGAGAGATCTCCTTGTATGATAGTCGATAATAGATTTTTTGACCTGCAGATCATAATGCACAAGGCAACCTTTTAATATACTATTGTGGAGCTCCGTGTGATAATATACTAATGCAAAGCTGAAGTTCGAACTATTTGATCGTACTTGTATGGCGCGCGTTTCGCGCCCACTGTTCCGTGGTTAAGTATTAAAAAGTTTTTACAACAGTTACTTTTTCGCTTTGGGAATATTCTCGGGGACGGCACTTGACTGCATATAATTCGTTTTATATCCATAATTACCTTCTTATTAATCTAATAGTGTAATGAAATGGAAACAGGAAGCGTATAACGAGTGGTGGTATTATTAGGAAAATTGCGTTCACTGGCGTCAGTAGCTGTTTCCTTTACGACGGGTTAGATGGTGAGGATACAGAACGAAAATTATACCAATAAAGTAAGTTTATAAAACCCACATTCCCGAGAAATGCATTTTCGGAGGTATGTGACCTAAACTGTATCGGGATGGTTTTCCCTTCGCGGGTTGGAAAGTCAGACAGGCAGTCGCTTCTGTAAAAAACCGGACCTGTCAAATCTTCAGGTTAGGTAAGCGGACCCTGTAAAAAACGGGATAATGCTAGGGGATGATGATAAAAGTAAGTTTATAAAAAAAAAGGTTTAGTACGATACGGGTGAAAACCTCAACGGTTACAAAAGCGTAGACGAGATCCATCGATATGGCACTGCAGGACGGAAGGAGCAAGTCACAGGGACTGTAACCTGGCACCTGACAGAGGGCAACAGTAATTGTCAGTACTATTTAGAGGCGGAGGAGAGGAGTTCTAGTACGGCTTCGAAATAGACTACTCTGGGCGCCATCCCACTCGTGTCAGACAAGAGTATTGCGGGCGGAAGGCAAGAGGGAAACCACTGTCTTATTTTTCCGTATAAAAGTAGCATGGAGAATGCTACACCGCCAAGAACGGGGGTCCTAAATTAATTAATGATGACGACGGTCTACTCTGAACCAGCAAGCGTGAATGAAACGATTGATGAATGTGAAGGAAGCAAGAAAAGTGTGTCAGGATCGATGCAAATGTCTCCGCTTATTCAGTGGGAAATAGCCGTGAGTTTAGGTAGGTATTTATGTAGTCCGCCCTGTAGTTCCGGGCGCAAGAATAGGGCTACGGCACCCCCTGCCTGTCGTAAGAGGCGACTGAAAGGGGACACTGGGGATCGTGAGTGGTAAGGGCGGGGGCCCGAACCACTCAACACACGATCTCCGGGATGGACGGCAATGCGATATTGCCTCGCATCGCCGTAAAACTGGGATGGCGTAGGGGTGGGGATCTACCCCGGGACGCGCTTTAGTGAAAGCAAGTGCGAGGGGAGCACCGGTGCGTTCGACAGAGACCCCGGAGCTCCCCGACATGCACAGCAGAGGGCCATCGGAGGGGTTTTAGTCGGTAGGAGTCCGATATAACCTCGTCGCTCCCCCGGGTGGCGAGGTATCCCATGAGGATTTCCCCTTCGTTATTAAAAAAAAAGTATGTATGTAGTAAATATTATCCTCAGACGACTCCCTGGGACGAGGTTCCCGCCCAATTGGGTACCTTCAGGCATGTTGTCTTAAATGTTTCACCGGGTGAGAGCCCTCAGCGCTCCCCATTTGTCCAGCCACACGGTGCCACATCGAGCTCTTACGCTGGGAGGCGCAAGCAGGCCAGCGTCCGGAATGGAAACGCCTTGTCCAATAAAAGGTGTCTGACTTCCAAGAAGAAATAAGGTCAAGTCTGGACAGAAAACACGATAATCTGAAAGCCCGACCAGCTGCGACAATCACCTATAATAGTCACATAGCATGGCATTGCTTCCGACTATTACTATCGATAGTTCGTGCAGTAGTCCTATCGACAATTTTGACGTATCGATACTATCCGTATAGCGAAACTATCGATAGCCTATGATTACTATTGATTTATTTTCAACTATAGGTTTAAATAAACTAACGCTACTGGTGTCTTGTTGGTTGCGGAACCAACATGTATTTTTTTGTCGTATTATAAACACCTACGAACTTATATTATTATTCTAATTAATAAAACGACAATATATTTATTTAGTAGGTATATTTTTTAATCACATTGATAAGTTTATTTACATTTAGTTCTTAATCGTTAAGAATGTTAAAAAGCTGTAACTTTAGTGACTAGAAAGCAAAAACTGAAAAACTATTAAATATATATCATAAAATCTTTAAATTTTCTACCTACATATTTCCTCGCCTTATGGTTGTCTGGAAGAAATCGCTTTAAGCGATAAGGCCGCCACTTGCCTTGTACCTAGTTAAGTCTTTTGTAAATAATTTCATTTATTTTGGTGTAATAAAGTATATTTGTATTGTATTGTAAAATTGTTAATTAAAATAGTAAATTTTAATTCACATAAAATTGTCAGTAAGCAGTTAAATAAAATAGTATATTTAAATGCCTAACTTGCCTTGAAGCTTTGCATAAAGACTAAAACTAACTACAATTAAAAAATAACTATTTGACAACTTAGTAAAATGAGATATTTTTCACGAAACATTTAAACGAAAATTTCTACGGAATTTGTATGGAAATCTGTTTTGTGACATCATCAATAAAAGCAGTCAGAACTCGTACTTATTGTTATTTAATTGAAAGTTAAATTTCGAAAAGAAGCCAAGCAGAATAATGATATTGATTTTAGACCATGTTAGCCTGGCTTCTATTTCTAGATTAGCATTTTATAATTTATCTTTGACCCTTCATTATTACTGTCATCATTACAGTCCTACAGTTTAGTGAAATCCGAGGCAGAAAGTGTCTCTTACTTATTAATCATAATTAAAAAAAAAATTAAGCAGAAGAATAGTAGAATCCAAACCATAGCACAAAATTAAAAAACAAATATTTTAAAAGTATAATGTGTCACGAGGAGTGGAAATCGGTTGTTGGAGCCTTACATCACAACAGGGGATAATATGATTAGAAGAAACACAACATAAGCTGATAATTATTTTCCGAACTGTTAGTCAGAGGTACATCCATCGCAAGATGAACTGAGTACCCATGTTAACATGGAGGTTTCTTTTAAAAAAAAGTTATTAAAAAATTCTATACAAATTATCACGTTTCAGCTTCTAGTTACTACAATTACAGCTCAAACACCTACAATAAAACAGTCAATAAATATCAATAATTTCATACACATATCTATCAGCAGTCAGCAAACTTAATATCATAAGCTTTAAACAGTAACTCTGAGAGATAAATATAATTATAATTCGTGTTCATCTTACAAATCAACAGGTAGGCACAGATAGATAACTCTTCGATAGATATGATAGGTTGATTTTAAAACATAACTCCTAAAGAAAGACAGTTTAAATAGGTTAGGAGAAAACAAGATATTTGCTACCTATTTCTGTGCAACTAACATTTACCATTAAAATGACATTCAGATTTTGAATACATCGATGAAACTACTAAAACCTATTATTTTTTTGTTATTTTTCTTTGCAGATTATATTCCATACGGCTAATGCAACATGTAACACCGATAAGCCGATTATTTTGTGTAACATTTCAAGACATTTAAGTAGCTATTACGTTGAATAATGTTTATTTAAAAATAACCTAACCTAAAAGCAAACAAAAAACAATTCGCTTTACAGTTCGTTGTCGTGTACCACTGCACTCTTGTTGCATTTGGAGAAGATGACACGCAAGAAAGAGTGGAAGATCGTGATTGCAAATTGGAATATGATCATTGTAGCGCCAAAGGTCGTGTAGTCAAAAGAGAGGATGTTGTTTTGTCATTTGGCGGGTGCGGGGGCAGTTGGGGCAGACGCTACTCGCTGTTGTGCGGCTGACAGCTGTGGGGTATCAGTGGCCAGGGACCGGAGCTGCTTCTCGGCTGCTGCGTTCACCATCTTGGTAACGTTAGCTTTCATCTTGTTCCTTTCAACTGCAGGAGCTGTAACATAGAAAAGGATACGAATTAGTGCTACTTGAACTTATTTTATGGACTAAAAGGCTGTCACAAAAACCTTAATTGGTTAAAAATGTGATGGATGATTATCAAAACCCTATATTTAAATGACAGCAGCAATAATGCACCTTTTGAAAGGAGCACTTTATGAGATGGCTACAAGTTGCTATAGTACACTGCCTAGTTAGAAAGGGATGATAAATATGTAAAACTAATCATGTTATATATTTAACATATATATGTTTAATAGGATACATAAGTATAACCTAGAAATAGGAAAAACATCATTACAAGATAATATTTTTGATTAAAGTCAGTTACAATAGTATGAATCAAAGTCAGTTCTCCAGAATTTTACTGACAAAATTCAAAGTAGTTATTGTGTAATTGGCTTACACATTAGTACTTGGCTTTAACTAATGTTATAATGTTTCAGCAGGAAATAAATAAATAAGAATCCCTACATACATTTCAGCTAAAATTATTAGTTGCCAAACATAACCAAAGAAAAGTCAGTAATAAAAACTGCGCAAAGAGACGCCGATTACAATCAACAATTTATAACGTGGCTGACTCAAAACTATTCAAATGTTGCTCACTATAATAACGATAGAAGTCTCCGCCTATATCGAATACTTCGTTCCTACTATTAATTACTCAATAACTACTGACAAATTTGCGAAACATTTGAAGGGGCGAGAATATGAAAACAAAAGACAATCTTTACCTATACCCCTCTAGTTTCATCCACACTTGTGCAATCGTCAACTAAGTGCGTTGTTTTACAAGTGAATAATGCACCTTTTGAAAGGAGCACTTTATGAAATGGGTACAAGTTGTTATAGTACTACAATTTTGTAGCCTCCATAATGTAACATCGCATGAAAAATGGCCTACTCACCTTTGCTTTTCGCCGGGGCGTTGCTTCGCTTAGTGATGGCCTTTCCTTTGCCTTTCTTCTGTTTAGCGCCTGAAGGGAGCTTGCTTTTCACCTTTAGTTTACCCTGGGCCATTTTTATGCCGAAATAAAAAGAACAGTCACAATGATTTCTTCGACAATGGCCTGCGTAGAAGATCCTTGTGAGCAAGCGCGTGGTTTTGTTTTGACGTTTTGTGACTGTCACTGTCAGTCAGCTGTCCGATTGTCATCGTGACATTGACGTTTTCGTTCAGAAATCAGAATGAAACTTTTATAATAATTAAAAATCCAAAACCTCTTTGTATTAAAATTTTATTTTATATTACACTTTGTCAGAATTCTATTTGTTTGTTTCCTATCTTCTACATGAGTGACTGTCACAGGCTCCTGAGTTTTTTTATGATGATAGTTTATATGTATACAAAGTATTAGGAGCATTCTGAGTCCGGGGTCTAGTGCCGGGTAAAGGTCCAAAGGCCCCTGTGATGAGTCATGCAACGACTTTAGCTTACTACTTAACGTGCCTAACATTTTACTTTTCGAACAATCGAGTCAGCTTGCAATGTTATAAGTCTAATAAGGGATCATAAAGTGATTTTTGTGATAATCCCTACCGGGATTCGAACCCGGGAAAGAGCGCAACGCTCAACCACTGGACTGCGGAGGTGTGATGCTCTGTCGCGGGGCCACCACCTCCAATTCAATTGAAAACGATATAGATTACTGTACGTACCATGTACATAGTGTACGTGAAAAGATTTTATGTGTACGTGCTATAATTAGAAAGAAAACAACAAATTAAAGTGGCTTCGCTGGAGAGCATACTCCCCAGCGGAGCCACTCAGTTTGCATACTTCGAGATGTTTTCTTCCTGTAAATTGTAGTATAGTTTGATGTACGTACTACGTACATAGTGTACGTGAAAAGATTTTATGTGTACGTGCTATAATTAGAAAGAAAACAACAAATTAAAGTGTATATGACGGCATGAACAAAACGTGAAGCGCTGAAGATTTTAAGAAACAATCTCCTTGCGAGAACTTTTTATCTATGCACAAACTACTAAGAGAACCTATTTCAGACGAACGTCTCTCATACAAAACAAAGAGCCTCAGAATTTAGAGTATGACACTTGATTTGACATATAAAATTATATTGCCACACGCAAAAATAATTGTGGGGTTGCCATAGTAATGATATGGCACGGCGTGGCAGTAGTGATAGCTTTAAATTATTTAGATTACTTTAAATTTTGATGACAAGGTTTATTAAAAAAAGACTGCATTTTACTTGTATAACATTTTATTTTTTAATTTTGTTTTATATTTTATGGTTTTTTTTTTCTGAAATAGAGCTTTATTATTATTATTTTAAATATGCCTTTTTGCATTAATGGCAAACTTTCCTCTAAACTCTCTAATCTAGAGACATCTGTACCGTACCCTTTAATATTTTGTTTATAATAACACTGCTAATCTTGAGAGACCCGGAAAGTTTTTAATAAAAATGTCTTTGTGCAATCCGCATGGCAAACACAATTGTTCCCAGTAGTCCTAAGCCTTCGCAAATTGTCATCACACAAACACTTTAACTTCTGCACTTCTAGAGTTCTTCCTAGCTCACTTTTAGGAAACTGGTGAAATATAGCGTCTTTTCGTCTTTTCGCTTACTTATCTTACACTCATACTGTATGGATATCACAGTTTTCTAGTTGAGAGGCTAACTACGGAATTTATTCAACGCAAATTTCACTCGATCACTTACATTTATAAAACTACTTACAATGAAACAATGATTGATTTTGGATTTTGTTTGGTTAGGACGCCGGGCGGGCAGCGCTTGCCCTTGTGTCTATGTTTATATCCTAACCTAAGATTGTCCCAAGATGGCGGAAGATCGCAGAGGGGTGAAATGAAGTAGGAGAGGGGTGAAGTAGCTGTCATTTTCTAAACTCGGTACATTTGCGCTATGGTACAATTTTTTTGTATGAACATTTCCGGCCGTGTATCTATGACAGATTTGACATAAATTGCCAGTGCCATACCGATCCGTCACCAAACCTTGTCATCAAAATTTAAAGTAATCTAAATAATTTAAAGCTATCACTACTGCCACGCCGTGCCATATCATTACTATGGCAACCCCACAATTATTTTTGCGTGTGGCAATATAATTTTATATGTCAAATCAAGTGTCATACTCTAAATTCTGAGGCTCTTTGTTTTGTATGAGAGACGTTCGTCTGAAATAGGTTCTCTTAGTAGTTTGTGCATAGATAAAAAGTTCTCGCAAGGAGATTGTTTCTTAAAATCTTCAGCGCTTCACGTTTTGTTCATGCCGTCATATACACTTTAATTTGTTGTTTTCTTTCTAATTATAGCACGTACACATAAAATCTTTTCACGTACACTATTTACGTAGTACGTACATCAAACTATACTACAATTTACAGGAAGAAAACATCTCGAAGTATGCAAACTGAGTGGCTCCGCTGGGGAGTATACTCTCCAGCGAAGCCACTTTAATTTGTTGCTTTCTTTCTAATTATAGCACGTACATATAAAATCTTTTCACGTACACTATGTACGTAGTACGTACATCAAACTATACTTCAATTTACAGGAAGAAAACATCTCGAAGTATGCAAACTGAGTGGCTCCGCTGGGGAGTATGCTCTCCAGCGAAGCCACTTTAATTTGTTGTTTTCTTTCTAATTATAGCACGTACACATAAAATCTTTTCACGTACACTATGTACATGGTACGTACAGTAATCTATATCGTTTTCAACTGAATTGGAGGTGGTGGCTCCGCGACAGAGCATCACACCTGCGGAGGCTATTCTATAGGCATACATTATCCAGCTTAAGACAACCTCTTTACACCTTGTAGATAAGCATCTTACTACTATTTATTTTATATTTTTATTTGTAAGATGATTTTTCTGTTGGTATTAGTCATACTTACCGCTTACCATAACTGTATAATTATAACATCGTGATAAACTTTCTTTACGTTCGCTTTTATCGCATCTTCGTCGTTTTACTCCCCCAACACTTGACTCTGGCGGTGCCGCCGCTTCCATTCTTATTGCGAATCCGCCAGAACTTCCCCCGTTCAATAAAACCATCTTATTGACACATCTCTCCCTACTGACTCCACTTATGAGTGCTCATTCGCATAAGAACTCTTCCAGTTCTTTTGTCTTCGCGATGCACTGGCAAACACTTCTTAAGAGCGGGAAATAAAACACAAAAACCAAAGTTTATGGACTTTTATTCATAAATCGACTGTTGCAGTATATGAATTCGAGTTTCAAGTTAAGAAATATACATAATATATAATATCTAAATATATTTTATGTACAGACGAATAGAAAAGTAGTCGAGTATAATAATCGGCTATCGATAGAGTCGAGCGGCGAGAGTGCAGGCGACCGGCGGGAAGCGGTGCGGACGAGGCGCACCTCGCCATAAAACGTCTAGAAAAATAGATAAATCGCTCAAAAACGTCAGAGTCAGTCGAAAAGATAGAAGAGGGCGCGAGCGAGCACGCGAGAGAGAGAGAGCGAGACTCGCGCATGCGCGCCTTGGGGGTGCAAACTCTATGACAGCGGACAGAAGTTGTGGCGACCATGGAACCGCCAGCAAGGGCTATAAAGATTATGTTTCATAATCCGCTACCCGCCGCCCGCTGTCATCATCATTTTGTGGCCCCAGGCGGCGTTGGGAGCGCGGACTGCGCAGACGCTTTACGCGTATTCCGTGTCAGTGGAGAGGCTGCGCTCTGCCGGGGAGCGCCGCCCGCCGGCCTCCGCCGCCGGCTCGCCCGCCTGCGCCTGCGCGTATGCCAGGCTCTTCTGGTAGCTGAACAGCTGTCGCTCCAGCGCATAGTTTTCCGACTGCAACGCTGCGATCTCTCGCCTGAAACCACGTTATGGTAATGAGAATTAGTTATCATGATTGGAATTTTAATAGAATGTAAATCAATTCATATAAAAAAACAAATCAATTCAATTTGATATCCGTCTGGCTATTATAAATTTTTGACGCTACTAGCTTTGGCGACAGATTTCATTATGATACAGAGATTTTTCAGGCAAGTCTGTTTATTAACACGTCTGTCTGTCTGTCTGTTTACTTCCATTTATCTAGAAATTCTTTTATATCTGAAAATCTTATTACTCCTAAGTTGCAAACGATTATAATCGTAGGCAACTTGGTTAACCCCCTGGTCACCTTTACAATTTCCTTAAACCGAACTAAAGCTACAAACAATAATAAATTCACGTACCTCATCTGATGCGCATGCAATCGGATCAAGTCATCATAGACGTGGTAAGTGGCCTGGAAGAGTAGGTAAGTGTCGCCCCATTCGAGGCGTACGCGCAACTCTCCGCCCGGGTGCAAGAAGGGCCCCGGACGGGATACGTCCTCCACGCGAAGAGAAGTCTCCATCATCAAACCTTCATCTGCGCTGTCCTGTTGAGAAACGAGATTCAATGAGAAATTTATTATTTACTAAGACACGCAATCATCGATTTTGTTGGCCGTCGATACTATCGACATAGATGATTTTCAAGGTCAGCAATCGTTAGAACCAGGTATCGATAGTTCGGCAACGTCTTCTATAACGTGTCTCCCTCAATCAGCGCTTATCGCTATCGACCCAGTAGGGTCGATTAATTCTTTCAAATATTTTTCCTCTCAGACGACGCCCTGAGCCGAAGTTCGCGCCCAACTGGGCACTCTCAGGCCTGTTGTCTTAAATGTTGTACCGGGTAAGAGCTTCAGCGCTTTCCGGCCAAGTAGTTAATGCCATCTGCGGCAAATCTACAATAAGTTACGTCAAAAAAATATATGTAACGTGTCACGTACCTGCGCATAGTAATGCTCGAAGGGTGCTCCAGGCAGCTCCTCAGCATCAGGCTCGCCAGGCGCCGCGTTGGAGCGTACGAGCCACGCCGACCAGCTGACGTACCGCAGGTGGTTGCGCGGCACGTGGTGCACGTCGCGGTATAGCATGTGCAGGCGCACCGTTTCGGAGTGCGTGTCGCAGCGCAGGGCCCAGGCCTGGGGACGTAAGGGGTTATACAATAGAATAGTGTGTGCATTTACAGGATATACAAACAAAACATTTTGATGTAGGATTAATGTCATGTTAGTAAATGTTAGGAATTTAGGAACAATAGAGGATTGACGAGAGGTGTTATAATATTACCTTCTGGTGTCTGGAATAGTAGATGTAGGTACTGGCAATTCTGACGGACACTCAAGTAGTAGTATCTGCTTGTTTTCTTCTGTGTTTACCTTCACAGTTGAATCTGCCTATCTCTCTGTACAATATCCTTCCTTACCTGTTTATCCCGATCGTAGCAGGTAGCAGCTCTCCCGGCAGCAGAGACCGCCAGCTCAGCGACCGCCCTCGCCCACAGCAGCTCGATGGTCAGCCGCATACCCTTGTGCGACAAACGTGCAGCTGGCCTGGGCGTCCACGGCGGAGTGCGCCCGTCGGCGTCGCACACGCACTCCAGCGGCCCAGAGTGAACTCGTCGCTCGCCTTCGCCGAGAGCGAGCGCATATCTCACGCGGCAGCGTTGGCCCTCGCCCGAGAGACGAGCGAGGCGAAGAGTTAGGGGCTCCTGGTGGCAAAATTAAGGGTTGAATAATATTTAAAGTTATCGGGGATAAAAGAGACAAGATGATTCGACACTTAATAAGACACGATAAATTTGCGAAACTCATCATGGCAGACAAGATAGGAGAAAAGAGAGGAAAAGGAAGACCGAGAAGAGATAACATGGAACAAATTAAAGAGAATGTGATCGTCGTGTCTTATAAAGAAGTCAGAAATATGCTTTTTCTAATTTTCTTTTATTTTGGTACAATAAAGACCAATATTCGAATTTAAATGAAGAATACTACGTATACCGACAAGAGCTAATGTTATTGTTACGATAAGGAAATAGCTAATAAAAAGACGATATTAAACTTGTCTACCCAAAAGCTTGTTACGCTGCTATGCATGATTTAGGGGAAAAAATAAAAGCATAAATAGCCTAAGTAATAAAAAACAAAAACAAGAAAACAATAATGGCGTTGCCAATCGACAGGGAATTGGCCAATATTACAGAACCATTCACCGTTTTACTCCATCTAGCCCAAGGTATGCTACACTACGTTTTCCGCCTTTAGTCTGATAGCTGTCAGGTGCGTCTGAGTACTTGCCTTGCCAGCACCTCCAGTAGCCGACACGGACCAGTCGAACCCTGCGAAGGCGATGGGTGGCGTGTCAAGCCGAGGCGCGCGCAACTCGCACGAGTACAGCGTGCGCACGCGCGACATCGTCAACTCCAGCTGGAACTCGCCGCGCGAGTCCGCGAACTTGGTGCTGGAATGTCAAGAAATATTAGACCGACAAGGAATCTTATTTCCAATTCGCATGCGTGATATCTACCTATGTCATCTTCCAAATGACAAGTTCCGATGTGATGCGTGAGATGGGTAGACTTATATATTTTCGAACGTGAGTTGAAAGCGAGCGATCCAAAAATAAGGCCTAAGGATCTTGTGGTACTTGGAGGACATTGATAGAGGGCGCTGAGGTGCATCGCCTAACCAACAACTGTCTTAGAATGACTTTCATAGAAATGCTGTACGCGCTGCTGAAATTGGATCGTGTACTAGGTTCAAGATAAATTATGAAATTCTGATTACTAAATAAAGACAGATCTAAAACTAACGAAAAATCTTTTTTCTCTTTAATCGATTAATCGATTTATGAATTTTAATTAAGAAAAACGCCCGACATTTCATCACATATTTCTATGACGACACAGTGTGCTTTTTCATACGAATTCCATAGTAATTTCGTGTTTTGACGTTTAGTAAAAAGTGACTGAATTGACTAGTTGGAAACTAGCCTATAGATTCTCCAACTGACATTACTATTGACGAATCGTAACTCGCCAGATAAATCGTTCTTTTCACGGAGTATTATAAAGCCTCCGTCACACGGGTGTCACTATTTAATGGAAAGGGAGTTCTGCCGAAAAAGTTTCCTACTGCCGTCGCTAACGCTATTGGCGATTCTCGTAGCGACGCCTGCTGGGCTTACACGAGCAACGTGATAAAATTATCGATCGATTCAATAAATTTTGTTGAAATCGATAAGTTTGTTTGGTAATCATCTAACATGGGAGTTACATGATTTTATTGTAAGTCGTTCGTGATAAGTCATGTTGTTCTGTTTTATTTGGGTTCACTTATTAACACCAATCGACACAAAATGACATAATTATAGTTAGAATCGATAAAATGACCGTGATAAAATTTTATCTACATACTGGAAATGGTTTCGTCTCACGGATTAAAAAAAAAACACGCAAACACGCGTGCGGATTATAAAGCCTCCATCACAATGACGTTTCCTAGGAAGGCATTAATTCTGCTTTTGACCATCGCCGAAAGATCTTTGTTACTCTTATAATAGGCTAGATCTGACTTTATTAGCGAGGATCTATATTTGACTTTCTTTGTGTTTTTGGAAGTTGTTTATGTAAGTGACAGCTGTTCCTCGAAACATTAGTGACAGTTATTTACCTCAGTTCAGCGAGCGAGACACACCGGCCGCGGCCCTGCGCCGCGCAGCCCGCGTTGAAGCGGACCTGTTTCCCGGAGAACCCCTCATTTGCCGTGAAGTGGTCGCGACTGAGCAGCGTGAACGTGAAGTCCACGTACACGCGCATGCCCTCGCAAGCGCCGCGCCATACGAGGTATACTCCTGTTGAAGACAAGACAAGTGGTTAACGCTTTCATTTCCTTACTCTTACTAGGGGACGGGTAGGGATCTTAATAACACTGTAGACTCAACAAGCACCTACATAGAATGGAGCTGACCGAGTCCCCTTTATGCAGATTCTGTTTTTCTTTTCACCTGCCATTACACCTGCTGTGCAGCTGTGACGCTCTCATATACAGTAGAAGCCGAGCACTGGGGGGCCAAATGATGGATCCCCAGGAGATCATGGAGCCTGCTCCCAAAAAGACGCTCGATCTAATCGAACGGATTGGTCTACAGGAGTTTTAAATATGTGTAGGGATTTGGCTACAATAGATCTAGCTAGGTCGCAGTGGCCATTCGGGCTACATTAGTTCGAATCCTCTCAAACCCAAATAATAAATAAATAATAAGCGCTTTCATTTTCTTTCCTCTAAATGTATTAATTATACTCAATAAAGTAAATAGTGGTAGTTATAAGTACTGCTAGCTGTTTCCACTGATTCTAATCCTAATGATTGAAATGTTTTGGTGTTGGGTGGAGGGACTTCCAGATCCAAGTAAAATGGCCCAAATTGGCCCGACGATCGAACCTGGACCCTTCGCGCGAAACGGAAGTATGAATGGAGACAATCTGTATGTATGTCAATTGTCATACATAATGTATAAGTAACATTTTTTCAAAAAAAAGGCTCTATGACTTGCTTCTCAAACGGGGTGCACCGTTTCGTACCCCGGTACCAGACTTGCACCAATGAGTTATTAATTTACTTATCTTAAGTGCAGTTGTCAGTTGACTCGACCTAGACGGCGATATAGCTCACTACCATAACGTTGGTTTAACAGAAACTCGGTGAGGTGTGGGTACTTAGTTCATGTTGCGATGGATGTACCTTTAACTCCAATTGAGACATAGTCGAGAGCTTATATTACGTTCTGAATTAAAGCAGAAACAAACCGAGCGAGGTATCGGAGCGGCTGAACGCGACGGCCCAGCGCTGGTGCGCGCAGCAGAAGTCCTTGGAGGTGACATCGCGGTCGGGCTCGCGCGTGGCGGAGCGCGTGACCACGAAGGTGAACACGTGCGTGTCGACGCGGTCCTTGAGCCGCGTGGCGCGGTACAGCAGCGCCATGCGCCTGCGCCGCGCCCGCCCGCGCCGCCGCACGCCCCGCGCCGCGCACGCGCCCCACGCGCTCTCTACTCTGCACTGCAACAATAGATACATTATACATGTTAACTGAGTTGTTAATTAGAGAAAGAAGAGAGAGGATAATCCATCAACACTGCAGCGCAAAGGTTACGAGTATACCAGCCCTCGCGGCACAGCAACCGCGCCGCGCGCGCTGCGGTTTATATCGAGGGCTTCAACCAGTAGCCGTACGACATCTGTCTACCGTAGATAGCATTTGCTGTGTTTATTGGACAAAGCCCTCGATGTTTGCTGTACAGAGTCCGCTGGTACACTATAAATGTAGCTACAGTGTAAGTAGCTTCGTGTATGTAAATATTTATACGAGACATCAGGCATCTATGATCATCTTTCTTCTCGTAATCATGTACCTACCTACTTACTTATTATTTTGCTATTTTATTTAATTATGTCATTTTTACAACTCAGTTTTTATCTTCTTTAATCGTGTGGGTTGTGAGGTGGATTACCAACTTCATCAACCCCGGTTTTAGGGATATTATTGAGCTGCTAAAGGCCCCTGACATGGCTCAAGTAACGACTACTCACTCATTATTTTTCTGTAAGAAAACTTTAAACAGTGACGAAACAAATTTTGACTAAGTATTAGTTTCACGAAAAATATTTAAGTAAGTATTGCCAAAGCAGCACGTATAAGATCAGGTATAAGTTGTGACATTTCATTATGAAAACTTAACGTATTTCTACAAAACGTCTAGTGTGCCTCGTAAATGGCATCGTATGCTTATGCAAAACCTCCGATGTAAACTTTCCAGTAACGAAACAGGAAATTTCTTGGTTCCGCCACTAAAATGGGACATTTCAAGAGTACTACAAATTCTCGTAGCTTATACGAAGTACAGACAGCAGCTAACGCCTCTAATGGGCAACTCCGTCGTATCTCAACTCAACATGTTTTGTTGACTATTGTTTCGCAGGAAACATCTTTCTGGCTGTGACTTCTTCCGCGTGTTTCATTTTAAGAATAGTGTCATAATTTTCTAGCTAGAGTTTATTGTATATATTTTGTGTATATACTTTATATGTTTTCAATATTAATATTTTTATGCATTACACCATAAACGACTTCCTTATAAGACACGACGTTCGCCTTCTCTTTAATCTGTTCCATGTAATCTCTTCTTGGTCTTCCCCTACATCTCTTTCCTCTCTTTTTTGTAGCTTTCCTTCTATGATGTTTTTAATAAATTCGTTGTATCTTATTAAGTATCCTTGCCCCTTCAGTCTCGTCCCATAACGGCATCGAAATTATTGCAGATAGCGCCATACTTGTTGCCAAGTTTTGGGCCGATACTATTTAGTTTGCCATCGACACGATAAGAAGAAGAAATAACTCTCAATATAAGGAATTGGCCTTTGATAGATAAGAATGGAGAATGCTACACCGACAAGAGCATGGCTCTTAAATTAGAGATAACCACCATCTCGCATCTTCAAACATTTCTTTCACCCTGGTAGAAAATTTCTTAGCAGTAAGGCCGTCTATTATGCTTATTTTTTCTTTCAAGGGCTCAATCCGTTTTTGTTTTTCACGTGACTTATTATAGATTTGCCGCAAATAGCATTAATTACTTGGCCGGACAAATGGGGAGCGCTGAGGGCTCTCACCCGGTACACAATTGATTTCGTTTTTGTGAAAGCGGTAGGTAATTAAGTGTTAGTTATTGCACATATGATTATGTGTGTTTCTTGCGATGAATGTACCTCTGACTACCCTATTTGGGATAATGTCGTGAGCTCGTGTTTATGTATATTACTGTAGCTGTCAGTCAAGGTAGACGTTACTAATTACTTGTACGAATAACAACAACACTAACAGTAACAGTGCACAACTTGCAACAGTGTCGAAATATCGGGAGTCTCATATCCCTGCTTTAAACGCGGTATGAACCCGTTATTATGTGTTTTAATTGTGCAAATAAGATTGTGCGTGTAACCACAGCTTAAGCCGAGCTTACGGTTTGAAAGTCGCGCCTACGCAATAGGCTTAGTTTATTTATGGGGGCTGTAAACGTGCCTGCTAAAACGAACGGTATTTCTGAAAGGTGTGTTAGTGTTTTTTTTTCTTCACGTTAACACGTTACGGGACAAAATGTCTACATAACCACAATCATCCACTATCCGCCTAGCCTTATCCCGTTCTACACAGGGTCCGCTTACCTATCCTGAAGATTTGACAGGTACACCACGAGATTCCCCAACACACGCGGTAAAACATAAACAGCCTATATAATACATCCCATGCTCGGGACAGGCCTCGCCTCAATCAACCGGAGGGGTATGGAGTTGTTTGTTTTTTTTTATTTGTTCAAAACACTTTTACAAATTATTTTTTTACACAGTATAAGACGCTTAAAATCTAAAAGCCTGAATAAGGCTTATGCGAGAAGCGAATGAAAATTGCTCCCTCGTTACAATAATATCATAACATTACGTTACATCTTTAGAACCCAAGTATAAATTCTTTAAAGTACGTTTACATGTTTTTATGTTAGTAAGTATGTCAGTTTGTTTGTCTTTAGGTAACTTATTCAATATATCGGGTAATATGTATTTCCACGTCCTCATGCCATGTGCGTTATTAGTTTTAGGTAGTTTGTAGGTAGGCAGGTTGCATAAGTTACGAAGCCTATCGTGTCTAGAAGTTTTAGTTAAAGAATGAATGCGGTAATGATTCTCAAGGACAATAGACATGTTATAATTAGACAATGTATAGATTAACAAGGATCTTTTCTCCATTCAATTCCTTGTCTACATTGCAAATTGAAACTTACTTAAGTCCATATTAAATTGCTATCGGTACGGAGTACTCATCGCCGCCGCCTATTACCAGATCCAATTACGAACCATCTTATCTTCACCGAACGATACTTACTGGGATATAAACTTGGAAAAACTATTTAGTGTCAAAATGTAATATTATAACGTACATCAGGGAAAGTAGATAGATAAAATCTTTATTTAGGTTTAAGACATTACATTAACTTATTAATGTTAAAGGAGATCGACCAAAAGTGGTTTAGAAATCTAGTTTTTACATTTAGCCATAACTTTTTATTGACAGCATATTTTTAAATGCGGTCTGAGTATTAATTACTGAGTATTTAATGAGCTATTTAGTTAAATATGGGTCTTGTTAGTAGTGGTTATTTGGACTAAGCTCCATACAACTTTGGTCAATCTCCTTTGAACATTTTTGAAATATAAGATGATGAAGATGATTGTGTTTGATTTGTCTAGGTATACTTATATTGTTCAACTTTTTATTTTGCACTATCTATCCCGCTACACTTTTTATTAAATGCATTTCCTATACCTAAATGTTGCATGGAAGAGATTGCTACCTTAGCAATAAGGCCGCCTGTTGTACTACCTATCTAATTATAATACCTAATGTAAGTTATCGGTACGGCAATGCAGGACGGAAGAGGCGGGTCACAGGAACTAACCTGGAAACTGACAGCAGCAGAGGAGGAGCGGAGAGGAGGAGGGCAGCAGTAACTGTCAGTACTATACGTACAGAGGCGGAGGACAGGAGTCCTAGTACGGCTTTGAAATAGACTACTCTGGGCGCCATCCCACTCGCGTCAGACAGAGTACTGCGGGGCAGAAGGCGAGAGGGAAACCACTGCTCTATTTTTCCCTAAGCAGTATCATGGAGGATGCTACACCGACAAGAGCGTGGTTCTTAAATTAGTGATGTTGAATGTATTTTAAAAACTTTAATAACAACAAGCAACATACTCGGTACTATTAAAATAAAAACATTATGCGCACTGTACATATGCGTAAATTCGAGTTGTTTGTTTGCCGATAGATGTGTGCCTAAGAGTGTTGAGTGTGCATGTTATGTGTGTGTAAGTGTAATGTCAGAAAATATCAAACACTAACATTGCTTTTATGTGGCCTTTTTAATCCCTTGATGTACATTAAGTACCTTAACTTACGCATTGGGATAGACAGAGCCACAGGTAATAACTTACGACCAATTTTAATACAACGTCCTAAGATGGATTGTCATGAACATAAATAAATAAATAAAAAATACTATAGAGGGTGTTAGTGACATCGCAACGAATACTAAGGGGGATGATTCAGACCATGATTCTGATTTGATATCAAGTGGAATTTCTTGTCCGAAAAATCATGAAATTTTAGTGTTTTTTTAATGTTTTCAGTTCTATAGTTTTGCGATGGAAAATTCCACTTGGTATAAACTCGGAATCATCCGTAAAAGATTTCGTTACGATGTCACTAACACTTTGTATAGTGACAGGCAATGTTCGAAAAGATAATTATCAATGATAATTACCGCGATAATTATGATATTACCTTCATATCATGATCATAAATTGTCCAAATTGTACTGTATTCATGTTATGTCTGATTGTTGAAATTTATTTCTGTGCAATAAAGTATATTTGATTTGATTTGATCATTATGATAATATCATTAACTCTGGTGACAGGTGATTAGTTCACCGTCGACGTAATTTAAACGAATTAAAACACATAATACCAGGTTCTTACCGCGTTACGCGACGATAAATTCCACTTGTTATTAACTCAGAATCATGGTCTGAATCATCTCCATGGTCTAAATTCATTACGATAAATTCGTTCGCCCCGTAAAATACCCATCTATTTTTATTTCAAAACATATCTACAAAGTCCCCGAACCTTTCACATTTTCAGTAAAATACCTTAAGACCCAATTAAAACTGGAAGCGATAAAATTTACCTTTTCTGAACGTAAGACGATAATAAAATAAAATGGATAACTTTTCGCAGACACTTCCCAAATCCCTGAAGAGACAAAAATTGATTTTACTTTTTCCTTCTTTATAGCACTGGGCACCCTGAAGCCTGTTGGCTTTAAGTTTTGTACCGGGTGAGAGCCCTCAGCGGTCCCCATTTGCCCGGCGTTACTGCTATTTGCGGGAAATCTTCAAGAAGTTATGTCAGAAAAAATATGAAAATCTACATAGGACAAGCGCTTGTTATCTTTACTGGGGTGAGCAGAGCCAGTAGCCATCAGAAAACAACTTGCAGCCACTTTTGATACAAAGTCCTAAAGGTCCTTTACGTTAGCAAATTCTTTCGGATCGTACGCAGCTAGCTTTTCGCCTGTGAATTTGTCCGCTTTTTTATCCCCTTTTCATTCTCTGAAAGTGTGATTTCCGGGATAAAAACTATCCTATATTTTTCCCTACGTCTGAAACTCCATACCACACATCTAAATTCCTTCATCGGTTTAGTGGTAACTGACAGAATGACAGGTTACTTTCGCATTATGGATTTTCTTTCTTTAATCTCAGTCAAAAAAAAAACTGTCATTCTTTTAAATTATCACAAGAAAATATCAGAAGACTGAATAAAGCTGCTTTCACCTTCAAGATTAAAATGGCAATGGAAATCTAATTTAAAAGGTTCGAGGCTACCTCAGGTGATAAATGACGCTTATCTCGGATAATGCTAAATGAAATAATGTTTAGAGTTCCCTAGGGTGAATAATTTCTTTTTTTAATTAAAAAGGTTTGATTGCGTTTGACCACGATCCAGCCGGGTCTTAAGCAGCGAAGACGAAGCACAAAAAAAGAAGAAGATGGAAGAAGGTGGAGCACGCAAACTCAAATAGTGCCTCTTCACTCTTGCCTTGAAAATCCCCAAATTATATGTACCGGGGAACAATTAACACGTAAGTTTTTATTGTATACTCTACCTGTCGACAGGTTCCGGATATTTTAGTTTTAATCGTATCCTTAGAGAACTACAAATCATAATAGGCTCTGTCTCGGTCTGGATGGCCTTCGTGGAACGATATATTATCACGTTTTTCTGTGACGTCATAGTGTGCTTTTTCATACAATTCATTCTTAGTAATTTCGTGACATTTAGTAAAAAGTAACTGATTTGACTAGTTGGAAACAAAGTTGCATACATTTTGTTGGTGGCGCGACTGTAGTGTCCTAATGATATGGTCCCAAGTCTACGTTTTTCTTTCGACGTGACTTATTGTAGATTTGCGCAGATGGCATTAACTACTTGGCCGGACAAATGGGGAACGCCGAGGGCTCTCACCCGGTACAAAATTTAAGACAAAAGGTCTGAGGGTGCCCAGATGGGCGCGTACCTCGGCTGAGACCGTCGTGTGAGAGGAAGAATATTTGAAAGAATTTTAATCGACCCTAGTGGGTCAATAGCGATAAGCAAATGAATGAAGGGAATCGTCCACGTCGGCGCGGTCGGTATCGGGGTTCTGAAGTGTTTGGTGTCGCGAGCTGATTAGCCGCCTCTATGGCTAGAGTAATCGGATCGTCAGGATCGTATATTACGTCTTTCGGACGCCGATACTTTTCAGTATCGTCCAGGAGCGGAATGTATTCGGAACCCTTTAGTCTACCAAAGTCAGAGTGTTACTGAGTTATCGCTCATCTTTTATTAAAATCAATCTTGGATATCGATAGAATATATAAAGCTTAACTTTTAATTAAATGTGCCTCAGGCAGTGTCCTCAAAATATTGAGGGAACCAAAATCTATTAACTTACCTTTTGTAAAGGATACAGGTAGGTATCTGACCTATTTAACTTAATGCGAATGAAAAATTAAATCTTCTTCTATCGTGTGGGTTGTGCGGTGAATTACTAACCTCATCAATCTGGTGATCAGCCAGTAATACATACATACATAAACAGCCTATATACGTCCCACTGCTGGGCACAGGCCTCCCCTCAATCAACCGGATAAGCCAGTAATGTCCTAACCAAACTAGGGACCAAAAAGTAATTTTTGTGATATGTCCTCATCGGGAATCGAACCCGGGACCTCCGGATCTTGAGCCCAACCCTCAACCACTGGATCAGAACACTTACGGTTGATTGAGGATTATGTTACTTATATGAATTAGGTATATAATTGGAGAGTGTAAAAGTTTTATAGTTTCTAGTAAAGCTATTTGGGCTCGCCAATAAAAGGAGGCCAAAAATATATTTTTGGCTATACCACGCGTTCTTTCTTAACACCACACAAAAACATTCCTAAACGTCCCGAATAAATAGAAGTTATCGCAAGGAAGAAGCCGAATCAATATAGGGTGCATCTCCTATCATAAAAGCTATGAGTTATGGGCGAACTAACCACGCAATGTATTATGAAATACCTTACGATTTCAGTCACGTTTCCTTTCGGCTTCATTGTGTACTCTGAATACCGTATTTGACGGGATAGATACACACCTAAATTGTTATATTGCTTATACATATTCATAACGTTGGTTTTGTTATGAATGTATGTAACACGTGTACATACGTTAGTGTGTAAGCGCCTGTCATTTGTGGTTGACGGTGTTGAACGTTTCCGCTGTGCGCTTTTGCTAATGTTATGTAGCAGGCGTTTCTAGAATGAACGCTAAATGATCTGTTTATCGTGCAGTTATGAGTATAGAATAAGGCAACTTGTTGCCCGTTTTGGCGTTGATTTCCAAAGATGAAATGTTTCTATACTTTTTGTAGAGATACTTTATCGTGCTCTCTATGTATCAGGTTAGACAGAAGGTAAGTCAAGGCGCGAGGAGCATGTTGTACGGTCACGAGCATTAATAATTTAATATACATACACTTTTGGTACCATGTCACATTAACTTTTTTGACAAATTGAACTGTAAGTCTCACTAAATGTCAAATATTTTAGTGCGACAGAGTCCTAAAGTGGGTACATTATATTGCTCATGACTGTACTACTGTTTTCAACAAAAAAAAAGTAGCGTAGATACTTAGACTTTATTGATAAGCATACTGAATATTTCATTGTTGTTTGTCTTCACGACGAAAATTGCTTACTAAGTAAATACTTTATAAAAAAAGCAGATTAGATACACGTTGACGACATTCGACATGACAGGACCCGAATTTATATGAATGCAATAACAAATGAATACCGACAGTTTGGGTATTGAAATTCCGGGAACATGTCGAAAAGGTTTCCTAAGAACATCATTCTAGGAAAATATTGGACTACTGCCATAAGCCAGCCAATTTTGTAATTTTCCTTTAAGTAAATATTTATTAACAATAACGAGACCTCCGTGGTCCAGTGGTTGAGCGCTGGGCTCACGATCCGGAGGTCCCGGGTTCGATTCCCGGTGGGGAAATATCACAAAAATTACTTTGTGGTCCTTAGTTTGGTTAGAATATACTGGCTGATCACCAGATTGTTCGAAAGTAAGATGATATAATTATGATATATGATGATGATATGTGTATGATGATGATGATGTGTATCTATCATCATTTGTGTAAATTTGTTTTGTATGTTGTGTGCAATAAAGTATATTTGTATTGTATTGTATGATCCGTGCTTCGGAAGGCACGTTAAGCCGTTGGTCCCGGTTACTACTTACTGATGTAATGTTAGGGGCCTTTGGCGGCTCAATAGACACTAGGGTTGATGAGGTTAGTACTCTACCTCACAACCCATACGAGACAAAAAGAAAAAGAAGAAGAAGATTAACAATATATTGAAGATTGTTTTTTTCGAAACGTAAACATTTCCTAGCTTTTTTGTTTGACGGCTTAATAATTTTCCTGGATCTATTATTAAAATTATCGGCCAAAAATTGTGGGTAAGCTACTTTATTTCGTTTAAATGAAAATATTGCCAGATAAAAACTTTTCATAGGCTTAATGAACAATAATTCACATCAGAATTAAACTCGAAGCGTTCTGAATAACCAGCCTATTATACTTTTCCGTTTTTGTCCGTTCCTCTCTTGTATTGTATTTTTTGAATGCGCAATAAAATGTGTTATGCTTACCAGTATTCGTCACTAATTTAAGAGCCACGCTCTTGTCGGTGTAGCACTCTCCATTCTTGTCTTCTATGCTACTTTTATATAAGTATACCAGTTTTATTTTTGACTAATGCAAAAAAACTTGATTGTTGTCTCCGTTAAAAGTGCGTACTATAATACCTAACGGCCGATGCAAGAACGGTAGAGATGGCGCCAGAGCAGTCTATTTCAATGTCCTCCGCCTCTGAATAGTACCAGTATGCAGCCAACCAGTATTACCTCATGATAATATTAATTACTAGTAAATCAAGATAGTCAGAGATACATCCATCGCAAGATGAACTAAGTACCCACGCCTCACCGAGCTTTCAGTTAGACCAAAACGTGATAGGTGGCGAGCCGTATCGCCGTCTATAACGGTCGAGCCAACTGTTCTCTATTGGCTCTACATCACTAGTATTAAACAGAAGGAATAGTTCAGTACAATTAGTACTGATATTTCAATTTACATAACATTTTACAATAGCTTCGATGCGCGGTAAGATTTATATCTGTCAAAGTACAGAAGTCAGTGTTGTGACGTTCATTATTACAGCGATGTATCAGTCGACATTAGGCCGATCGTTATTTCCTATCTAAAAGCAGCCATACGGTGCGGACTCTATAGCAAATAAATTACTTGCACTGATACGACTAGAACCTTCGACTGAAAGGAAAAGATACGAGATAATAAAGCCAAGTAACACACAATTACTTCCGCCCCGTATCTTTGATCCGGAATCTAAAGGAAAAATCACGAGAGGGGAAACCCTGTGTTAATTTGGCTTTATTTGGCAAGTAAATAAACTATTTTTCCTTTTTTTTTTTACTTTAGTGATAAGATTTTATTTTCAATACTGGCTTCCGTTTACTATGAACATACCCTGACACTTTACAAAAAAAATATCTATTAGAGCTTTATCACTTCACTAATTTAAGAGCCACTCTCTTGTCGGTGTAGCATTCTCCATGCTACTTTTTAGGGAAAAATAGGGCAGTGTTTTCCCTCTTGCCTTCCGCCCCGCAGTACTCTGTCTGATGCGAGTAGGATGGCGCCCAGAGTAGTCTATTACAAAGCCACTAGGAATCCTGTTGTCCGCCTCTGAATAGCACTGACAGTTACTACTGCCCTGTGTCGTTTGAGCTTAAAAATCGGTAAAAGTATGGCAAATAGAATAAAAAAAGTTCAGTAGAGACTCCGAATAGTGAAAAATTATTTTGAAAATCGGTAAAACGTAGTTCGGTAAAATGATAATTATGTGAAATGATATTGCGATTGTGTAAAAATCTGACAAACGTTACATGAAGCAAAAAGGGCATTGGTGAACAGTTTTGAGTTTTGTTTTAAGTGTCGAATTCTAACAAGTTTTCGGACAAGTAATTCGTTACCGGGCAGAACCACAAGAAAACAAAAGCAAGGTTTTCACCTATGACTATATATTCTTTTGAGCAAAATATGGAAGCCTCAATGTTATACATTACCAATCCTCCTGAGGTTTCCGTTACTTCCCGAAATTTCTTTACCACATGTGCACTCGCCCATAAATAAGAAGCACCCTAAAAGCCTTTCACATAGTGACAATATACTTTATATACAGGGTGTTAGTGACATCGTAACGAATACTTTGAGGGATGATTCAGACCATGATTCTGAGTTGATTTAAATTGGAATTTTCCGGGCATCGTGTCGTTTAAGAGGTTTATATTTGAAATAATTAATCGACCTTAGTGGCCCGATAGCGATAAGTTGAATGAGAGAAATCATCGATAACGCCGACGGAGTCGGTATCTGGATTTACCTCACCCGAATATTAAGGTACCAGTACGGTTTAAGAAATTTATTTCCCCAAAAGAATACAATTGACGCGGAAATGCTATTAGTGATAAATAATTATTAAGGTTAAAGTAACTCAGAAAATCAAAATGTGCTATAATAAAAAAAAAAAAATCAAAAATCATTTATTTCAGACATGATGGTCCATATTACATTAATTACTTACAAAAAATAATAAATAAATAAATAAAATTAAGTTAAATTAAAATCAAAATTAAAACCAAAATAAAAATTAAAATACAATAAAATTAAAAACAAACAAAATAATAATAAATAAAAAAATAATAATAAATAAATAATTTAATATAATAAACCCAACATCAAACCACTAACAGAACAAAACCAACGTATCAAAACGAAATCAGAACGATATTTTCTCTTCATTTCCACATTTTTTACAGATTCTTTTCTTAGGGTTGTCTGTCCATTAAACATAAACCTATTTATGTATAAGAAAAGATATAAGTATAAGAAAAGAGTTCGATCAATTTTAAGTCTTTCATTTTAATGCTAAGACGGCTCTATTGCGAGGAAACTGCGAGTATAACTCACGCGTTTAATATGAATTTAACTTTTGTCATAATTATCAACTTGGGACGATTAGATTATGACTCAGATTAAAAGTTACGAAGAATAAGGGTTACCAGTTAGAGTTTATAATTAGGTACTAGCTGAGATAGTCGCTTAGATTTAAACTCTTTTTAATTGCTAGCTGAAGTTTGAGTAACTTTTTAAAAAGTTAAAATTTTGTCACGTGTTAACTTAACGTTTACAATATTTTATAGTAGTTTAGGTTAAATATAACAATTGCTTAAAACCTTGTAGGGTAGAATGTAATAATATAAAAAATATATATATTTAAGTATAGGATTATTTAAAAAATAAATACGAGGTTCAATGCTACAGAGAATCATTGTCACTAATTTAATAGTCTCGCTCTTGTCGGTGTAGCATTCTCCATTCTTGAAAAAATAAAAAAGAGAGAAAGGAGAAGACCAAGAAGAGCTTACATGGAACAAATTAAAGTGATAGATATACACCTACATAAAATGTTCTATAAAACAAAATATAGTATTGCTCATTCAGTGCCCATAGAAAAAAGTGCCGGCCAGTAAAAATCACAAAAAAAAAAACAAATCCTCTCAACCAATTTTGTCGCCAGTCGTGTTCATTCTTTACCTATCCTTTATTCGTAACGCCTGATCGCTTCCTATTGTTCGGCACCTTCCAAGTCCTCAAGAATACCGTAATAGAAGGTCATTATACCATCTTCGTAAACATTTATCACCCTCTGAACACCTATTATACTTACTCTACACTAACTAATGGTGTGGACTATCAAATTTCAGCCATTAATTCTAAGGGTCTCTCATCAACATTTCAATTTTCGCCACACAATGTAGGATATCGATAGGGGTGTGTAAGTTGTGACGTAGTGACGTATGACGGTGAGTGACTCCCCGTGCGGCATCGGGGTGTCACCCCAATAATATAAAAAATACACTTTTGAAATGAATGAAATGAAATATATATCCCTAAACGTTGAAGAATGTATACTATACATAAAAACCTTCAACTTATTCCGCTTAAACTTCTTCTTATCGTGTGGGTTGTGAGGAATACTAGGGTTATTATTGAGCCGCCAAAAGCCCCTGACATGACTCACTCATGTAACGACTATGTACTTACATCAGTAAGTAGTAACCGAGACCAACGGCTTAACATGCCTTCTGAAGCACGGATCATTTTACCTTCGGACAATCGGGTGATCAGCCTGGAATGTCATAACCTCTCAACCACTGGACTACGGAGGCAGTGATAACTCAACGTCATATTTTACGGTTTTACCGTCACCCTGAAACGGGTGGCGCCTGACCACCTGAAATACGTCACTATGTTATGATTATGACTACAGATGGAAGAGGACGTACAATAGGGCTTTGTACTTCAGGGTACCCTGTCAATGTAACATGGGTTCGTATTCCATAACCATAGTACAATACATCAGGGTCTATCTACTTACACATTCTGTGTAAAATTAGAGGGTTTGCGTAATGTTTACATTTACAAAGACTTCTAAAAGAAGATTTATGTATTTGTAGGTTACTTTTGATATCAAATCTTTTTACAACCTTTTTTTGTATAAAATCTTTTTATTTAGAATATTTTTACTTTTTTATACGATATTGTTTTTCAATCTGTCTTTTTTGACTTCTGACAGGCTTTTTGGCGGGAAACGGGAACGGGACAGTTGCTTTCTTCATTGAATAATCTAAATAATTAATACGAAGTGGTGTTTTGTGGTTAATGATCGCATTAAGTTAGTCGGAAGACATTCGCGAGTGTTATTATATCGGAGTATTCAATAAACAAAGTGTATCTGCCTATTTTCGCTTCGTGGCAGGAAGCCGCTTCATAACTCGAAAGTTTATGCGGACTTTTGAGTTAATTCGTTCGGGGTTCGGAGTAGGAGTCTACTCCGAGGGTGGGGGCTTAGGTTTCATCATCATCATCTTTCATCATTTCATCAATCATCAAGAAAAAAAAATACGTAAGACATGGCTGTATGGGCATAGTTCCCTTTGCCTTACCCTTCGGGGAAAACCAAAACAGAAAAAAAATGACTTCTGACATACTTATGTAAGATTGGAATTACATGCATAAACCGAAATTGCTGAATTATTTCTCAAAATAATAATAATAAATAATAATAAAAATGTTTATTTCTCCACTTAAAACACAAAACAAAACAAATTTTTTTTTTAGTTGGCTAACATTGTGATACAAGTGTATCTTAAGGGAGCTGGTGCTTGTAAAAGGATTTCCCTTGTACTACAGGTCACCAGGCCCCAACCATTGGTAATTATCCATACTAATATTATAAATGCGAAAGTAACTCTGTCTGTCTGTCTGTCTGTCTGTCTGTCTGTCTGTCTGTCTGTCTGTCTGTCTGTCTGTTACTCTTTCACGCCTAAACGGCTCAACGGATTTTGATGAAATTTGGTATGGTGATAGATGATAACCTAGAAATGGTCATAGGCTATAAATAATCACGCCATCGTTCTTAGGGGGTAGGCAGTTGGCAGATAACTAAATTGATTTAGTGATTTGTAGTCGTTTTTGTTGGGACTTTTGCTCTTTCACGTCTAAACGGCTGAACGGATTTTAATGAAATTTAGTAAGGTAATAGTTGGTTATCTAAAAACGGTTGTACGAGCAAATTGATCACGTCATCGTACTTAGGGGGTAGGAAGTAGGCAGAAAACTGAATTGAGTTAGTGATTTTTTTATAGTTTTTGCTGGGAGTTTTGTCTATCATGCCTAAACGGCTCAACGGATTTTGATGAAATTTAGTTAGCTAATCTAAAAAAAAACCTAATCTAAAAAAAAAAATAAAAAAAAATAATCTAAATCTAATCTAATAGTCTAAAGTAATCTAGAAAAGGATATGGCCTATTAATATTTATGCTATCGTACTTAAGGCGTAGGCAGTAGACAGAAAACTAGGTTAGTGATTTTTAATTGTTTGTTTTAAAAGTTTGCCTCATTCACGCCTTAACGTCTGAACGGAATTTTATAAGACTTGGTTAATTTAAAGATAGGATCTTAGGCACGGACACGGACTTTTTATGGCGGGAAAATACCTCATTCCCGCGGAAATCTAGATTTCGTGATCGTGTCAAGAAGCGCATGACGCCATAGCTACTGGAATGATTTCGATGTTTTTTTTTTTAAACTGAGTGACCTCAAGTTAGTATTTGATCACTTTTCTAACTTAGAGGGTAGGTAGGCGCCATAATTTAGGGAATTTATGATAAAATTTTGATGCAACTGTCTTTATTAAACAGTTATATCTCATTCCTACAGGAACCTACACATAGCTATAGCTAGCTATCTATTAACATTAAAACTCTTTCTAGAATCACATTACGCCAATTAATTGATCTGATTTGTATAAGTTTTTTTATTCAACTGACTGTTACATTACATACAGATAAAATCTAATTACTTACACCACATAATTAATATAGTACTACATGACTAGCTACGCTTTAAACTTGAGGAGGTAATTCGATAGACATTTATACGAACTTTAAGCCCAATCAATCAATCAATCAATCATAGTAATAAGGTAATACTCATTTTAGACAAAGAAACGGATAGGTAATCAGTTCGTCAACGAAATTATAACACCTACACTTAGTTTGTTTACTATTTAACGAGGGAAAATAATCCTTACTAATATTATAAATGCGAAAGTAACTCTGTCTGTCTGTCTGTCTGTTACGCTTTCCCGCTTAAACCTCTCAACCGATTTTGATTAAATTTGGCACAGACAATCTTTAGACCCTGAGAAAGGACATAGGATACCTTTTATTGCGAAAAGAAGGGACGAAGAGATTGAAATAGGGGTTGAAAGTTTGTATGGGATATTTTAATTTTAAAATATAAATCCATGAAACTTTATATTTAAGCACTTGATAAAAAATAATTAAACATTTGTTCTAGCGTTGCTGAAATTTCGACCAGTGAGGGGGTGAAATGAGGGTTGAAAGTTTGTATGGGAGTTCGTCATTTTTGGGGATAAAACCACGAAACTTTATATTTAGGTACTTGATAAGAAATAAAAAAACAATTTGTTAAAGCGTTTTTGAAAATTCGATCTTTGAGGGGATGAAATAGGTGTTGAAATTTTTTATGAGGTTCGTCATTTTTCAAGATAAAAATATTAAATTTTGTGTTTAGGCACTAAATAACAAACAAAAAATCGTTTGTTCAAGCATTTTGAAATTTTTACCAGTATGGGGGTGAAATACGGGTTGAATGTTTGTATGGGTATTCGTCATTTTTGAAGATAAAACCATGAAACTTGGTACGTAGGTCTCTTAGGATGTGCAGAGTTTTTCCGGATACAAACGGATTTTCCGAAATTCGAACGGAACGGAACGGATTCGGAACGGGAACTACGAAGCCAAACTTTTTGTATACAAAATATTAACCACTGAACCTAGGAACATGATATTTAGTAGTTTTGGGTGTATCAAGTTAAAAAAATTTGGCTTTTGTAGATAAAGTTCCTTTTAACGAATACTCTGCATCGCCGCCACTGCCGTCGGTCGTCGTTCGTCGTCGCGCACATTCGCCGAAGTGTGGCGGCAGTCAACGGCGCTGTCTTGTGGTGGGGGAGCGCACGTGGTGTATACGTGGCCTGCTCGCGAGTGTCGAGTTCGAACAATTTCTACATTTTAACAAATAATAACAAAATAGCAAACGTTGTGTACAAAAAAGTTTTAAATTAGGTCATTTTAAAATATTTTTGTACACAACGTGACGCTGACCCCTGTAAGTGTCTTGGACATAAGGGACCGATAAATATTCCTAGGTAATTTCTGCCACTCAATGGAATACATAGGTACTTTATAACGACTGTAAACAGATATTTTTTATTTTTTTTAAATATACCTACTTACTCTCTTTTAATCACATGCTATACCGTTCCTTTTATATAATCCTTAATATTCAAATTATAAGTACGCAGACGAAGTCGCGGGTACCAGCTAGTTTAATATATTCTAATGTGTTACTAAGTAGCTACAAATATTAGAGAAATGTATAATTATATAATCCAAAAAATATATAAAAAAAATAAAAAATAAAAAAAAATAACACACTTTAGTTCCACATATTTATTTCATAGGCACATATAAACATTAATCAATAAAGATGAGATAATGAGGTTCTTTCCAGGCTACGTTCACCAGAAACAACATAGATGGCGTTGTACAGCTTTAACGTGATAATTACCTATTTTCTCATAATTATTCCAAAATACAATGTAATGGCAGAAGTATATATAAAAACAATTGTTGCTCGATATTTGGATCACATTATGTATAGAATTACGTTGCTACCTATATTGATTCTTTTTTATTTTGATCAGAATAATGATGGGTGGAAGATGTAATTGTGCCTGCAGTAGTTTTAGGCGGATGAGACGTTCGTTATGTAAAAATTGTCGATGCAAAGTGTAACTATGTTACCTACTGAATAAAGATATATTTGAATTTGATTTTGTAATAAAAAGGGTAGGTAAGATAAAAGATGTAAAATGTTACACGAAGAAAAATCTGCACTTCCGAAACACGGATCATCTTACTTTCGGACAATCAGGTGATGAGCCTGTAATGTCCTACTAACTAATGGAACTAAGTAATTTTTGTGATATTTCTCAATCGGGATTGGAACCCGGGACCTCCGGATCGTGAGCCTAACGCTCAACCACTGGACCACGGAGGCTGTTAAAAAGGCGTTGAGGTCCTTTCAATTGGGTATTTTACTGGGTCAAAGATAAATTATAAAATGCTTATCTAGAAATAGAAGCCAGTCTATAATAATCAAAAAATAATTTTATTAAGGTTATATTTGCAAAGTCACAAGCAGTTAGTTATCCTTATTTTAGAATTTGTATTACGAATCAAGTAATAATGAGTACGACGTTTGAGCGTTTTTATTCGTCACTGTATTCGTCGTTTGACGTCACAGGATAGTATTTCCATACAAACTCCAAAGAAATCTTCCATTTTGACGTTTCGTATAAAGTATCTCATTTGACTAGGTTGTCAAGTAGCCTATTGAGAACGGAGTCATGGAAGGTTGGAGTTAACATCTTAAAATACAGGTGTTAGATTTTTTCACGCTTACTAAAACCTCCTCTGCTGGACTGGGAGTAAAGACAAAACATAGAATGCGTTCAGCTGCCTATCTTCCCGTGAATGTCGTAAAAGGCGACAAAGGGACAGTGTCCTGTAGAACATGATGGATCATCTGTAAGAGCGATAGGCTGATCCCCTATCATCATACGGTTTTGTCATTATCCACCTTAGAACTACGTATCAAAAGTGGGTGCAAATAGTTTCTCGATTATTTGTAGTTCTGCCCACCCCTTCGGGGAATACGGGCGTGAGTTTATGTATGTATGTGTTGTTGAGGAGCTCGGTGGCGCAGCGGTAAACGCGCTCGGCTGCGATTGTTGAAGTTAAGCAACTTTCGCAAAGGCCGGTCATAGGATGGGTGACCACAGAAAAAAAAGTTTCCGTCTCGAGCTCCTCCGTGCTTCGGAAGGCACGTTAAGCCGTTGGTCCCAGCTGCATTAGCAGTGTTAATAACCATCAATCCGCACTGGGCCCGCGTGGTGGTTTAAGGCCCGAGCTCCCTATCCATTCATAGGGAAGGCCCGTGCCCCAGCAGTGGGGTTGTTAATGGGCTGGTGATGATGTATGTATGTACTAAATCAATGGTTATATTGTACAAGCCAAAGTACAAGTCATGAAGATCTGACAAGTTGAGGCAATTAGTAAAGTTAGGTGTTAGTGGGGTTTGTTGGACCCTTGTCACGTCAAACGTCACGGCAGGTGCTAAACAGTTTACTGTTGATTATTATTTATAGTGCCATTAAACTTGTTTCTATCAAATAATAATTAAATTTCCATAGACAATAAGTTGCTTTTTAAAACACATAATACCGGGTTCTTACCGCGCTTAAATCAGGGATATGAGACTCCCGATATTTCGACACTGTTGCAAGAAAAAAACGCGGTAAGAACCCGTTATTATGTGTTTTAATTATGATAAATAACCGCGTAAACCTAAAACAATGTATAAGTAGCTTTTTGTTTCGAGTTAACGTCAATATGAAAAAAATAAATAAAAAAAAAACAAAAAAAATATATTTAGAATAATATGCAGGACTTCCCCATATTGACGTTTGATTTATTGATAGATAGATAGATAAAATACTTTATTGAGCACAATGGACACAAAATACAGAGATAAGGACAACATATACAGAAAAGCACAACAGGCGGCCTTATTGCTCATGCAGCAATTTCTTCCAGGCAACCTTTGGGTACAGGAAAATTTTGTACAAGTATAATAATAGCGGGTTAGTGCATTCTAACAAAAATAAATAATTAAAAGAACAACCTACATAAAACAATATAAATAAATATATATATATATATATATATATATATATATATATATATATATATATGACTATTATACATAACTAAATAATTATACATACATATAATAACACTATGGAAAAAGGAAGGATGGTTTACATAAAAGAGGAGGAGCCAGAGTTCACAAAGTGCGCCTTTACTCCAAAAAAGATCCCCACGAACAAGAACGTAGGATGGTTAAAAAGGCCACATGGAAGCAATTCGTCTAAAAAAGCAATATTGCTATTTGACATATGCGCATATAAAAGTAAGTGTGCAATGCTAACAATAATGCGCATAGATATAAAAGTAAGAGCGCCATGCAAACGAATGTCAAATAGCAATATTGCTTTTTTAATGAATTGCTGCGATGTGAACTTTTTAACCCCCAAGCTCTTAAAAATGAATGAACATACTTTATTACGACAGATTACCAACATATCCCATTAAGTCCTGCTGCAGATAATACGGACGACAACAATACTACAGGTTGCCTACGTTCTTTTACGTTGTCTACGTTCTATACAACGTAGTAATATATGTGACAGAATGTTCCGAGTTACGTGACACCCCGTACGAGTAGTCTAGTTACAAGCAATATCGAACTCACTACGTGCTTGTAACTTGTTTATAGCGCGTAAATTGATATATATCTTGCAACCGTAGCATGGTATGCACGATAAACTTGTTTATCCACGTCCATATAATACGCTTAATGTGCCACGTGATTGGGATGGCGGGCGGATTTAAATCCGAATATCGTCCACCTTATTTTGTAAACTGACTTAGTAAGTTTTTTGTTACTAGCCCTATGGATCTTATGTTGTCCGAATAAATAATTTTTGATTTGATTTGATTTATATGTCGCAATGAGGGACTTTCCAGACTTAGGTTAAAAAAAAATGGCGGTATCTAGATTTAACGTGATAATTACCTACTTTCTCATTACTCGGGTGCATAATTATTCAAAATACAATGTAACGGCAGAAGCAAATATAAAAATAATTGTTACTTAATATTTGGATCACATTATTATAGAATTATGTTGCTGCCTATAATTATTGCTTCTCTTTATTTTGATCAGAATAATATAGGGTATCTGGGTGTAATAAAAAGGGTCACAATTTATACCCAACAACAAAAATAAAAAATTTGGGAAAAAACAAACTTAACGATTTCGACAAAATGTATTGAATCGATCGATAATTTTATCACTATATATAAATTTATCGAAATTACTTACCTACTTATACATTTGAATTTTATAAAATAATAAAGAGCACATTAATTCAATAAACATCACAAGACAAACAAGAAATTGTTTAGGTACTTGTTGTGGAAAATATAAATTTAATTATGTTAAAACGTATCGTATGCTAATGTAACAACCTATTCAGGTATATTTCAACGGAGATAACAGCTTCATTTTATAAAATGAAAGTACTTACTTCTTTAGGTACCTAAATAATATCACGTGTAATATTACAAATAATAACGACATGAAAACAAAGTTGTGAATCAGCCCTTGCGGCACGGTATCGAGGGCTTCGACAAATGACCGTACAGTCATGAGCAATATCATGTACCCACTTTAGAACCCTGTCGCACTATCATATTTGGCATTTAATGAGACGTACGTTTTAATTTGTCCAAAAAGTTAATGTGACACGGTTTCAAAGTGTATACATATTAGTACTCGTGACCGTACGACGTCCTATCTACGTAGATAGAATTCGCTGCATTTATTGGTCAAAGCGTTCGATATAATTCGCGGCGCGCGCGGCGCGGCAGTCATGCAGACCCTGTTGGACGTAACAAGAAGTACTTATATGTCACTTGTGTCACAGTTGGTTACTTTTCAGAGGCATAAATAATATGGATATGATGGAGATATTACAGACCTACGTGTATTTATTTATTTATTTATTTAATCGTTTATTGCAAACTTTATAGCTTATAATAATCTTAATTAAAGTTGCGATGTTAAAAATCTTATACTAGCCAATTACAAAGTTTGACAAATTAAATTTTATAAAGCGGAAAGTGAAATATAAAGATTAATTAGAATAATTATAATAATAACTAGCAATTAACTGCAAAGAAAGAAAGAAACAAACCTGCTGCAAATTGGTGAGTGTGAATGTTTGTGTGAATATGTGTAATCATTGTGTAATTGTTTGAAGTAAGAAACCAACGAAGACGCTACAAGCGATGACGTCGTTGACGTCAAGTGTGATAATTGTGGAGCAACAACTTCGTCACTCAAAACACGCGCGTCGTCATAAAAACACTCTTGAAATTTATATATAGTTAGGTAAAGGTAGGTAATAGACTAGCTTCCAACTAGTCAAATGAGTTACTTTTTACTAAACGTCAAAACACAAAATTACTATGGAACTTGCATGAAAATGTACACTGTGACGTAATAGAACACGTGAAAACGCTTTCTTGATTAAAATTTAGTTTATTTAATTTATTTATTAAAATAAGTTAAATAGAAAAAAAAAATGTTTTTCGTCAGTTTTAGATCTGTCTTTATTTAGTAATCAAATAAGGTATTTGACTGGATCAAAAATATAAATTATAAAATGCAAATGTAGAAACCAGTCTAAGACGATCAAAAATCAATATCATTATACTTTTCGATTTATTTATGAATTGATTAACAATGAGTACGACGTTTGACCGCTTTTATTGAGTACGTCACAGGACAGTATTTCCATACGAACTCCAAAGAGTTTCGTATCTAAAGAGTATCTCATTTGAGTTGGTCGTCAAGTATTTGACTGGGTCAATAAAAAATTATAAAATGCTGATTAGCATTTGATTAGATTAGAAATAGAAGTCAGTCTAAGATGTTCAAAACTCAATCTCATTTTACTTTTCGACTTATTTTCGAATTTTATTTAAGAATTAAGCAACAATAAGTACGACGTTTGACAGCTTTTATTGATGACGTCACAGGACAGTATTTCCATACATACTGCGAAGAAAACTTTCGTTTTGACGTGTCTTTAAAAGTATGTAATTTGAGTAGGTCGTCAAGTAGGCTATTGTAATAGGTAACCTCTATAAGAGCTGCCATTGAGAGCACGTTTCCTCTCCTCTATTTCCGCACCTACTTACACGTTCATTAGAAGAGCTTACATGCCCGCTTTCCTCTAACAACGCGTAACGAAGTTTTATTATTGTCGAGGAGTCCATATTGGTTAACATTAAGGCGATTCTCACACTGCCCCGCATGATGCAGCGCAGCGCGTGGATGCGTGTTCTTCCGTTGCTTGTGAGTATCTCCGTTTGTATAGAAAAAAAATAAACTTACAAAGTTAATTGTAAATAAATAGACATACATCATCATCACTAATTTAAGAGCCACGCTCTTGACGGTGTCATCCTTCATACTACAAAAAAAATAGATCAGTGCTTTCCTTCTTGCCTTCTACCCACACATACATATGCGGGTGTAGACATCCATATGCGTACTAATTAATACATTGCTTATTAACCTAACCTATTGATTTTTCTGAGGAGCTCGGTGACGCAGCGGTTAACGCGCTCGGTCTGCGATTGGTGAAGTAAAGCAACTTTCGCAAAGGCCGGTCATTGGATGGGTGACCACAAAAAAAAAGTTTTTCATCTCGACCTCCTCCATGCTTCGGAAGGCACGTTAAGCCGTTGGTCCCGGCTGCATTAGCAGTCATTAATAACCATCAATCCGCACTGGGCCCGCGTGGTGGTTTAAGGCCCGATCTCCCTACCCATCCATAGGGAAGGCACGTGCCCCAGCAGTGCGGACGTTAATAGGCTGATGATGATGATCGATTTTTCATAACTTTATGAACAGGAAAGTGTATGAGAATAGTATGAAGTAGATTTATTGAATTTATCGATAAATGCCCCTAAAAATGTCGCGACGTGACACAAGTCCCCCCCAATTTTATTTTTCCCGCTTTAAATAGGCGCAATTTAAGACCCCCAGAGGTACATAGATTTTATCCTTTACTAACTTTAACTTCACGTTCATAAAGTAAAAGCAACAACACGTTCAAAAATTCAAAAGGCTTTAGTAAACTAAACGTGACATATTTTACAAGAGACTAGATAAAATATCTTAAGCTACTCTTTACTTAGATAAAACGCTTCTCAAGTCTTTTGAGGGTTTCAAAGAGAAATGGGCTCTATTTGATTTATAATATAACGTATTTTTCAAGGGATATACTTAAAGCTTATGCGCATAGAGCCTTGATACCGGAAGAAGTGGACAATATTTTGTGAGTACTTATAACAAAAAAAAAAGTGTGAACTTATAGAGGATTATACGTGTATAAATATTTCGAGGTATATGCTTTTAGCGTTCCACATTTGAAAAGGAAAAACGGAACCCTAATAGAATAATTAAATTTGGAAAAGAATACCAAAAATTTTAAATTTTTAGTTCCATTAAAAGAAATATATATTATTTTCGATTACAATCTTATTTGCAGTAAAATAATTGCAACCTATGTCGATGTACGGAGACAAATAGTTTTTCAACGGCAAAGTCTTGAGATGAATATTAATTAATATTTCTTAGGTCATTTACGGCAATTTTTACGGAACCCTCGGTGCGCGAGTCCGACACGCTTGACCGGCTTTTCTTTTTAAATATAATAATTGCTTTGTACGGGTCATAGAAAGACGATACATAAATTAGCCAATATACGTCCCACTGCTGTGCGCAGACCTCCCCTCAATCAACCGGAGGGGTTATGGAGCATACTCCACCACGCTGCTCCACGGCGGGTTGGTGAAGAAATATGGTATAAGTAACAAATGCAGAGAGAATACATGTTACGAACCGACAGCATGCATTGTGTTGTATGCTAAGAGGACATTAGGCTTTGTTCACACAGGCACGCCGCGATAACGATGCGCGATGTCGTGTTGATGGCATTCAAAATGTTATGAACGCCACTTTACACGTCGACGGAGAGAATAAAATACTTCTTTTTTTATTCTGTGCATCCAAGGCAAACATTTCACCTATGCGATTCTCTAAAAAGCAATTTTAAGAGGTAAACTGAAATTCAAAAATATCTTTAGTCAGTTGGTAACATGGATACAGTTTGAATCGTATTTTTTTATCTAACGAACGTCTTATCCGACCAAAACTACTGTAGCTTCTCATAACCTGTATAGCTGGGGTTATTCCCATGCATTCATATCTTCTAGATAATCACGTAATCATGTAGTAGGCTGAGCTGTAGGCCATCTACGGGGTCCACAGGTGGCGGATAGTGGAACGGCCATCAGATATGATGGTTGGCTGCGAATATAAAAATAAGCAGTCCTCGACCAAACAGCGACAGGATTAGCAGAACGTAGTGGGTAGCTCACTGGGACGGGCTAACCTATAAAATGCTACTTAGGTTCTATGACGATCTTGTGACGTAGCGAGTAGGCGCCGCTACTTTAAAAGCGCACCCCTGATGCCGGGCAGCAGCGGTATCAGTACTGCTTGGAAGCCGAGGAAAGGGAATCTGGTAGGGCTCTAGCTAGAACATCGGTCGGTGTACTGCGGAACGGAAGGCGATTGGGGCAACCACCGTTCTACACGCCCTATCTATGGAGTAATGGCGATTACTCCACCGACAAGAGCGCAGCTCTTAAATAAAGAGAGAATCACGTAAACGTGACGTAACGTGACATACGTACGTGTGTGTTATACGTAATACTTCCCAATGGATGTTTCCCAACATCAACCACAGGTATATGCGTCAATATTATTATACTCCAGTAAATAACGGGAAAAAAGACATATGACTTCCAAGACATATTTGAGTGCATAAGTGCAGAAACCGTAGAGTGTGAACGTCAATAGAGACGAGACGACGACTACAAGTAAGCTTTGAAGATCAAGTATGCAGAATGCAGTGCAAAGGCTAGACGGTAGACGCTTTACCTTTTAAGTATATTACTTCTTTTTATTACTTTTTTTCGAGTTCAAAAGCACATTATTACATACGCAAAGATAAAAATAGGACACAACAAATAGGACAAATACATAAGAGATAGAAGAGGTACAATCTTTTTATTTTCTTGTATATTCTACCATAAACAAAACAGTTACGGAACAAAAATATTTGAACAATATGAAACAAAACAAAAATAAAATTAAAATAAAACAAATAAACAGAACACAAAATAACATATTTTTTTAATAATTAAATATTCTTGTTTTCGAAGATGCGAAAAATAGACACTAAAATAATCTTGTATTATTTCTTTTTATAAATAAACGTAAAATGTTTGAGTGAATAAATGAAAATTGATTTTATAATTTACTTTAGAAAAATGATTAGAAGAGTATTTATTATGTTTTACTTTCTTACCAATTTCAGCCATTTCCTTTCATTTGAATTCTCATTTCAACTCGCACAAGAATGCCTGTTAACAGCAATAATGTTCCTAATAAGGCCCGCGAGGTCAAAACTAAATGTACATTATTATAGTACCTATTTGTGGACCCGGGCCGTATTATAAGCTCCTTTAGAAGTTTAAAGCCCCCAGAGGACATAGCGAAGCCTTTCCTTGCCTTCACGAATACAATTTAAGCACGCACACAGACACTAGTATCTCTATCATTATCCCGTTTCCACAGGGTCTGCTTACCTAACCTAAAGATTTGACAGTTCCGATTTATACAGAAGCGACTGCATGTCTAATCTTCCAACACGCGAAGGGACAACCAGCCCAATACAGGTCATACCTTCCTCATACCTTCGAAAATGCGTTTCCCGGGAATGTGGTTTCTTCATGTTTTCCTTCACCGCCCAGCATGTGATAATCATTTATGATCCAAACATGGATTCGAAAACAAATTCGACATAGCGAAGCCACATTACATCATTCCGACCTCAAAGTGAGAAGCAAGCGTTCTACCAACTGGGCTACCACGGCTCGCACACAGACACTGACATACATAATTCAACTTAAAGTGCCTAAATGATAATAATCGTTTTTTACAGAAATTTTAATACTTTATAATATATCAATGGCACAAAATTCATAGAACCTAAAGTATTATGTTATATATTTTATTAACATTGTATTTAGTAATAGCAATTTTACTCTAAGATTATAATTAATTCTACTTGCTTTGAATAAAATATTTTAGTGTAATATGATACTTATACTTACTAGACACTGTCTACCTGTCCTTCTAACCCGGGTAAAACCAGCCCACTAACAAGTTAGGTCACTTACCTCCGAAAACACATTTCCTGTTGTTTTTCTTGTTTTTTCTGTACTAATGACTACTTAAACATTTTCTTATCGATACGAGAAACTGGCCTAAGATAGTCTACATACTCTCCAGTTTTGAGTTCAACGAAATTCTAAAAAGATTCTTTATATTTTATCTTTATCATCTATTACATAGAACTTACATAAAGCTGGCGAGGAGTGGGTACCCCATAGGAGATACAGGCGTGATGCTATGAGTGTTTTTTGTATAGACCTTTCTCACATTATGTATGTAAAGAAATTCCGGTAACTTGTAACTATTGTGGGAATAGGCTCACCCCTACTACATGGGACTTAAATATAGTTGGCGATGAGCGTGTGTATATACTATAGACCTCTGCCTACCCCATCGGGGAAATAGGCGTGATGTTGTGTATATTTTTTAAAGAACTTTTTCATATTAGGTATGTAAAGAAAATCCGCTTATGTGTTTAGTAAACTTGTAACTCTTCTGGGAATAGAATAAAATAGAATATATACCTATCGTACACAATTTTAGCTCCTAAGGTGTCTGAGAAAATTGCCTAGCAACGCATTTTCGCTCCTTATTTCCCTTTCACTCATAAGGGTGAGAATAACCTTTTTTTTCTCGTGGTTCGATTTTGATTTATTCTTTAGCTTTTTTTTTGTAAGTAATTCTACGGGGTGATACGATGCTTTATGCGACATTTGCTCTGCGCGCTCTTTTTGATAGCAGGTACATTTATATGTTAAAACACAGACAGGTTATCAAGTTTCTTATTTCGCTATCGACACTTCTCATCCTAAATTAACAAAAAAATAGTTCTTGTTTGTATTTTATCTAATATTAATTAAAAATCTATTAATTTTGAATATGAATATATCCATCGTTTCGTGTCATTTTAAACGTGGAAGTTCCAGTTATAAAATTATTTATAATACGTGTGAATGTGGTGTGAATATATCTATACTTATTAAAATATATCAATGTATAAAATAAAATAATAAGAAAGAGGAAAAATTAACATTCTTAAATTAGTGATGTGAATTAAAAAAAAACTCTCGCCATGTCATGGGAGCAAGCTAAGAGTGGAAATCTGTTATTCGAGCCCTACGAATTAAAAAAACAATACGACCAGAGCTTTCATTGCGAAAATAGGTCAAAAATTGTATGGATGAAAAACATTTCTATAGCAAGAGAGAAGGCGTCGCAAATTTAATTTTAGAATAATATAAAAAAAATGCTGTTCATTTTATACGGAGAACGGGAACAATATCGAGCTTGCATCTTAAAGAATGTTTAATGAAATTTTGAAGCAAGCTTTTGTTTCAGGTTGCAGTGAGCGTGACGAAGACAATAGGCTTTGCTATTATATAAACGTGCGGTTCCTATTATATAAAGCGCAGCGTGGGCAGGGTGGCCCGATGACCTTCTGGAGTTCGTGGGAAAACGCTGGATGCGGGCAGCAGAGTATCAGTCATTGTGGCGAATCTTGAGAGGCCTATGTCCAACATTGGGCGATTTCTGGCTGGACATCTTTATTTTCCCGTTTTTCACAGGGTCCGCTACCCAACCTGAAGATTTGACAGGTCCGGTTTTTTACAGAAGCGACTGCCTGTCTGACCTTCCAACCCGCGAAATACAGGTTAGATGACATACCTCCGAAAACGCATTTCTCGGGAATGTGGGTTTCCTCACGATGGTTTCTTTTACCGTGATAATCATTTATGATCCAAACATGAATTCGAAAATAAATTCGACAATTATTGGTTTAGGCCTGTGCTGGATTCGAAACTGCGACCTCAAAGTGAGAGGCTCACGACGACGATTCCTGGCTGATGATGATGATTATATAAACACTTCGAGTTTATTGATATGTGCGGTTTGTAAAAGACTGTCTATTTCTAAGTATAATGCTATACACTTCTACCTACCTGTAGATACAGAAGTGATGCTATATTATGAAATATAAAACACATAATATCGGATTCTTACCGCGTTAAAATCAGAGATATGAGACTCCCGTTTAGAATTGGATATGGAGAGTCTCATATCCCTGATTTGAACGCGGTAAGAACCCAGTATTATGTGTTTTAATTATGATAGTAACCGTGTAAACATGAAACAATTATATGAAATATGTAAACATAAAGACCCTATCGCACTAGGACACCATGACTGTACCTATAAACGCGTCCCCATCTGGTGTCTTTGATGCGCCTACAAGACACCAGGTGTTAACCATTTAGAATTTCGAATTTTCTTTTTTTTTTTGTAAGCTTTTTTACACTATTGTGTATAAACCCTACAAACCTGACTGAATAGAAAATGGGTTATTTTATGTGTGCAAATACGATTACTTATATATTATGTAAAAAATTTCCTGATTTATGCAAAGGTTTTTTTTAATACAGTAATAGAATATCACCATCGCATAATCCGTATATAGGTAGGTAAATTGTATAAAGTAGATAACTAGAGCGACAATTTATCTAGTTTAAGAGTAGATCCTTCAAAGTGAACCCTCAAATATCCGATTTGTGGTTAACAGGCTCTACAAAATGGTCCTCGATTGTGTCGACTTAGGGAAGCCATACGCAACGATCCAACCGTTGATGGTTAGATCAAAGAGGCTCGGTAACTTGTCACACTCGGCAGATTATCAGAGACTGATCGGTGAGAAGTGTGAACACTTACTACACACACACTCACACCAACACACACAATACACTAGACACACATACACACTACCCTACACACACATACACACTTATACACACTACACTACACACACTCACACTTCACTACACATACACTTACAATACACTACACACACACTACACCCATACACAAACACACTCCCACTCTTGTAAGTACTTACTTACTTTGCGATTGTTTATAATAATTTGTATCTCATTAATTTGGAAAATTTTAATGGCACCGTAATGTCACTGGATTTTTTAAATTAACAAAATGAAAATCGGTTTTAAGAGTTCTGCAATAGTAATTATAATTCCACAATATTAGAGGTATAAAATTCTTGTGTCCTTTATAACATGATAGACAATTATTATAGGCGATAGGCTGATAACTTGTCAGCAAATGGTTCATCGTATCCATTTTAGAAGTTCATATCAATAGTGGCTGCAAGTTATCTTCAGTTACTTGTGGCTCTACCGACCCTATTAGGAATAACGGGCGTGATTTTATGTAATTTGATATATGTATGCGGTATATAGAAATAAAACGGGATATTTTAAATATCTTTACTCCTTCTATTTTAATTAATTTTAACATAACAAAAAAAACTTCTTCCCTTATCCTCTAACCCTGACCGACATCCCACATAGACTCCCTTTCTTACTTTTTAAAACTGCCTTACGTCCCATTCATTAACCATCCTCCATTCATACCATAAACAATCAAATTCCCATTTATTATCCATTCATTATCCTTCCATCCTTCCATATTCAAAAACCGCCTGTCAGGTTAATGTAAGCTTTTTTTTGACTTATTGTAGATTTGCCGCAGGTGGCATTAACTACTTGGCCGGAATTACTGTGAGCGCCGGCGCCCCGTAGTACTTTCATCAATCAGACGGGATCAGGATTGCGAAAGCCTGTTGGCAGAGTTGGTCCCTAACGTGCCGAATCCTAAACAAACTACTTACAGACTGGAACAGGCTAAACTACGTAATTTTCAGGAAAATCAACACAGGGCTGAGATATCGGATTAGATGGCTCAAGTTACGCCACAGCACCACGTATCTTACTACGTATAGAACAGTAACCGTTCACCCCGTACTACTTCGTATCAAGCGCCGACTTCACCCCTTCTAGGTCCCGGACACTTCACACAAAACACCTCATTTACACAGACATTACACATTGTCGTTATCGTACACGCGCATTTGTGTGTGTGACGTCTGAAGACTAAAGTAAGTCCGAAGGCGGGTGAGGTAAACTTAGCTCAGCCGCAGGTGGGGAGCGGAGAGTTCCCATTCTATGCGTAGTATTCTATCTATTATTTATTAAGTACACTCCTTATTCTATGAATTTAGTCTGAAATACCCGTACTTATGTCGCTATAGCAATCTTATTCTTACCGTGTGCCGCTTAATGCGCAAATGCGAGCGAGACACAGTCTGCGCGCGCTCCTACTCCTTAGCGGCTTACGGCCATTTATGACTAAAGCAAGACCTAGAGGGGGTGAGGTAAATCTAGCTCGGCGCCCGATACGTTTGGTGCGGGGCGGAGAATTATCGTTCCATACCTTGTATTATTCTTTGTTATAGAACATGGTCATAGGACCATAGTCAGAAGCGATTCTCCCAGAAAATTGAGTGAGCATTGAAAAAGCATTCGAATAAATAATCGAGGATATTATATATTTTTCAGCCACCCGCATTGGAGCAGCGTGGTGGAGTATGCTCCGTACCCCCTCCGGTTGATTGAGGGGAGGCCTGTGCCCAGCGGTGGGACGTATATAGGCAGTTTATGTATAATATTTTTATTCTTTGTTGAAGCCCTGGGCAACTTGTCAACGGATACAATTATCCCACTTCGAAGATAATTTTTATAACAGTCGAAAGATGTTCTGAACGACCCATTTACTCCGTATTGATTTGATTAACAAAATATTCATTTAAAGGGAATTCAGGTTGGAAAAGTTGAAAGATAAAAGACCTTGGGGGCTTTAAGACAATAAAGAGTTCTTCCTTAGGGGTTCCTTCTTTTAAATATCGTTAGGGAACTTTCAATGCTTCCTTAACAGAGACGACAGTCAACGTGCGTAAGGGATGGGTAAAGCCACAAATCACCCAAAAGCCATTAAGAAACAACTTGCAGTCACCGAGTTCTTACTATAGAGAAATGCCGCAGGAGCATAGGTAGGACGGAAATATGCACAAAACGATCATATTATATGAGGCAACGATCGTATTATTAAACTTTACACATCATTCATTGCTTCTTTTGTATCGCGCAACCGCAACAAACGCTTGCGTTACTACGCAACGAACGGCAGTCAAATCTATTTATTTCATCATCATCAGCCCTTTAACGTCCCCACTGCTGGGGCACGAGCCTTCCCTATGGATGGATAGGGAGATCGGGCCTTAAACCATCACGCGGGCCCAGTGCGAATTGATGGTTATTAACGACTGCTAATGCAGCCGGGACCAACGGCTTAACGTGCCTTCCGAAGCACAGAGGAGCTCGAGATGAAAACTTTTTTTTTGTTGTCACCCATCCTATGACCGGCCTTTGCGAAAGTTGCTTAACTTCAACAATCGCAGACCGAGCGCGTTTACCGCTGCGCCACCGAGTTCCTCTCTATTTATTTATTTATTATTTAAAGACTATAGATACTCCGCAAAAATTTAGCTTCGATCGCCATCGACTCGCAAAGAAGAAGAAGACTATAGATAGATAAAATACTTTATTGAACTATCTGTCAGGTTCCAAGTGATACTGTTTGACAGTTTCTTTGTTTCTTGAACTGTGACGTCACTGGGCAGAGTATGACGTGACCAACCGTTTTCGTGCGAAATTTAAACTAAAGAAGAAAAATGAATTTTATTCTATTATATAAAACTTTTTGGAGAAAATAGAATATTTAAAGAGGTATAAAATAAGCAATTGTATTTTTTTAATTTTTTCCTAAAACTCTCAAGTAGCCAATTCTGTGACAACGCTTTGATAAAGTACCTCATTACAGAGCATTCTGATTCCATCTTTCCATCTCAAACCTTTCAAACATCAATATAAAAATAAATAAAATATCGTAAAAGTTTCAATCTCAAGTGACTTTGAAATGCTTCCAAATAAAACAAATTTGAAATTCGTAGCAAACCCTCGATACGGAGCCCGTAGATCCGAACCCTTACTTATCGAAAGAGTCTATGTAAATGCAAGCTGAGTGCATTAGCATATTTTGCCTGCCCACCCTCCAGGCATGATACTTGAAATATATAAACAGTAATAGAGATCATCATCATCAATTTAAGAGCCACGCTCTTGTCGGTGTGGCATTTTCCATTCCAGTGTATCAAAGGCCAATTCCTTCCCTATACGACACGACGTTAACCTTTTCTTTAATCTGTTCCATGTAAGCTCTTCTTGGTCTTCCCCTTCCTCTCTTTCCTTGTAGCTTTCCTTCTATGATGTTTTAATAAATTCGTCGTGTCTTATTAGGTGTCTAATCATCTTGCCTCTTCTGTCCTCAATGGTTCTCGGTATTTGTCTCAGTAATAGAGATATGATTGATAAATACACAAACATAACATAACATACATACGCTCACTATGTCCCAATAGGTTAGTTTCCAACTAGTCAAATGAATTACTTTTTTCTAAACGTCAAAACACGAAATTACTATGGAATTTGTATGAAAAAGCACATTGTGACGTCATGGAATGTCTGAATTATTTTTCTTGATTAAAATTCATAAATAAATAAAATAGAAACAACAAAATGTTTTTCGTCAGTTTTAGATCTGTCTTTATTTAGTAATGAGAATTTCATAATTTATCTTGAACCTAATACCCTACCCAACTGGGACTGTCAGAGGTACAGCCATAGTAAAGTAAACTAAGTACCCACGCCTCAGCGAGTTTCCTGTTAGACTAACGTGATAGGTGGTGAGCCGTAACGCCGTCTATAATGGTCGAAACAAGTGTATTCCTGTAGTCTTCTTGGATAATTGCAGCTCGTGACCTTATCATACTACAGGGTAAAACTTAACATCTCTCTAATACACAATGTTCTTAGTTGCTACACAATAATATGTAACCTCGAAGCAGTTTCTCACAGGTGAGCGTGTCCCGAATGTCCCGCGGAGGATTTACTGCGTCTGTGGTTTAATTAACATCTCAGTCACACTTATGTATGTTCTCCTGGTACTCCCAATAGTTTATTGCATAGATATAACGATATAACTACAAGGCATCTAAAAATATAGCTATTTGACATATGGGAACATTGCGCACTTGATTTTATGCGCAAATGTCAAATTGTCAAAACCTTTTAATTTTTTTTAAATTGCTTTAATGTGGCCTGTTTAACCCGCCAGATCTCCGGAGCGAAGGTATCCTTTATGAAATATAAACTGCGAATTGATTCAGCAATCCCTTCTATCAGAGAAATTAAAATTGGACGAATCCCGAGCATTATTCTGATTAAATCCAATCTGTTGCGTATCCGGTGGAATTACAGAGCAACAGAGTACTATATAGGGTGCTAGTGACACCGTACCGAATACTGAGGGGGATTATTCAGGTCATAATTCTGAGTTAACACATTCCTCGCTCCCCACTCGGATCCGAGTGGGGCGGGGCTATTGTAGCGGCACCTACCGCTCGGATCCGAGCGCTAGGGATGGCAATTGGGGATCGCAATTCCGGACCAATTTTCAAACTCGGTATTTTCGTTATTGCCCCCAGAACAATATCGGTATACCGGGATTTGAAAAAAATGTGTTTTTTTATTGAAATAATAATAATAACAATATACATTTATCCATATTTACAAGCATGCATATGTACTTAATAAAAATTCACCTTAAAAAGTTTTGGTTTCCAGCTATGATTATTATTTATTTTCTAAACAGTGAATGTATTAATATCAAATGGAATTTTCCGTCGCAAAATATTTTCAATTCCATACTTTGCAACGGGAAATATCATACAGGCTGTTAGTGACACCCCGTACCGAATACTGAGGGGGATGATTCAGGTCATAATTCTGATATAAACTCTTGATACGAATCATTGCCCTCAGTATTCGATACGGTGTCACTAAGACCCTGTAGATGGACGAAGTAAAATTAAATATACAAAATATGACTAAGTACATTTCATTTTCGAGGCAAACAACAAATATTGACTTCGCTTTATTTTGAAATGGAATGTTTTCACAGAGTTTTTTATATTTTTTATAAGGAAGACAGGTATTTTGTTGCCAATGAAATATATTGTGATGACTATGAAAGGAGAATTTTAAATAAACGTGAAACAATTGGCACCGTAGAAAATTGTATTATGTTTTGAATGTACTTACCTACATAATAGGCTAGTTACCATCTAGTCCAATCATGTACTTTTTACTAAACGTCAAAACACGAAATTACTATGGAATTTGTACGTATGATAAACGCATACTGTGACGTCATATCAAACGTGATAAAAAAATCGAACTTATAATTGCGTTTTAAATAAAATAGAAAAAAAATTGCGATAGAATTTTATAATTTATCTTGAACACGACCCAATTATTTTTGTTATCAGTTTAGTTAGTGGTGTTGTACTGTCTGCCAATCATTGTCCAATGGCTCAAATTAGCTTCAAAACGTTTTTTCGATTCTGCTGGTTGCGGCTTCCGAATACATCCCGCTTAGGGACGGTAAAGTATCGGCGTCCGAAGGACGTAGATCCGATCGATACGATCCCGCGACCCGATTACTCTAGCCATAGAGGCAGCCAATCAGCTCGCGACACCAAACACTTCAGGACCCCGATACCGACCCCGCCGGCTTGGTCAACGATTTCCCTCATTCAGCGCTTATCGCTATCGACCCACTAGGATCGATTAATTCTTTCAAATATTTTTCCTCTCAGACGACGCCCTGAGCCGAGGTTCGCGCCCAACGGGATACCCTCAGGCCTGTTGTCTTAAACGTTGTACCAGGTGTGAGCCTTCAGCGCTCCCCATTTGTCCGGCCAAGTAGTTAATGCCATCTGCGGCAAATCTACAATAAGTCACGTCAAAAAAAAGGTGCTGTACTGTTTTGTTAAAACCCGCGATAGCCTTGTTCGAAGACCGCCTGACTTGCGTCACAGTGTCACGGGTTCGAATCACGGTACGGGCTCTAAACCATTAAAATCGACTTTTATCGTGTGACGAACTAAGCACATTTCCTCTGTCTGATCTGTAAGGATAGATGTTAGAGTTATCTTTGACGATTAGGTAATGGCGAAGGACGAAGCGATTGACAGCAAACGAGCTGGCGCATTAGGGTACATCCTCACTGATTGATGGCTTACTTAACTTCTAGTGCAGCCATACTCGACTCTTTTCACCGCGATCTTTAGTAGGGCCATAGATTAGTGGCGCCACCAACAAAATCTATTCTATGATAGATATCCGTGTATAAAGTGCCACATTGAATCCAAACTAACAATAATGCAATTTGACATTTGCGCATACATTTTGTGTACATGTAATCCAAATATCAAGCTACAATTATTTTTATAAATATGCTACTTCCATTCACCACCACAATACAATACAATACAAAAACACTTTATTGCACTTAAATCACATTAAAAATATATTAGTATAAACCACCATCATCAATTTAAGAGCCACGCTCTTGTCGGTGCAGCATTTTCCATGCTAATTTTTTAGGGAAAAATAGGGTAGTAGTTTCCCTCTTGCCTTCCGCCCCGCAGTACTCTGTCTGACGCAAGGCAAGGCTACTTCCGTCACATTGTATATTTGATTTATTGTGTACCCGAGTAATGATAAAATAGGTAATTATCACGGTAAGTCTCGACAGTGCCATCTATATTGTTTTGGGGAACGTAGCCTGGAAACTCCTTCATTGGGATATTCCAATTCACGACTATACAGGGTGTTAGTGACATCGTAACGAATACTAAGAGGAATGATTCAGCTCATTATTTTGAGTTAATATCAAGTGGAATTTTCGATCGCAAAAGTATAGAATTGAAAATAATTTTAAAAAACTAAAAATAATCATGAATTTTGCGACGGAAAATTCCACTTGATATTAACTCAGAATCATGGTCTGAATCATCCCCCTTAGTATTCGTTACGATGTCACTAACACCCTGTATATAGTCGTGAGCTTATAAACCCAACTTTTATACTCGCATTCGAGCCAGGAACTCTAAAACGAATCTACATTGGCCCCGATTCCTGCAGACACCGCCTAATTTTATTTTAAGTTATATCCGTCATTTTCATATCCGTCGAAAAGGAAAGGGACGGATGATTCACAGCTCTTAATTTTAGGAAGAATGAGTAAATTAATGTGTCGGGTTATTGACTGACGTAAAATTTTTAGACGGTTGGTTTAGATTTGTGCTTAAAATAGACGTGTGTTCCATAAATTTTATGCTTGTCGATTACCCGTCCCTTTCCTTTTCGGCGGATAAGAAAATGACAGATATAACTTAAAATAAAATTAGATGGTATTTACAGGAATTAGCACCTTTATGTATGTACGATAAGCTGCTAAAGTCCAATCAGTTTCGTACAAAGTAATAAATTAACTAGTTGCACTTAAGACCTCCTGGTTACATGTCGTTTCTGTAATATACTAAAACACCTACAAAAACTTAAATTTTATAATTAAGACAACTAATGGTTTATAATTTCATCACTGTTTACAAATAATTCGCTGGGCTCAGTGACTTTTGCTCTTTGATTGTACGTTAACGAAAGTACGACATAGAACGTATGTAAGTACCTACGTAAATAAATAACTTATCACAATTAATAATATCTTATTCAATCTGAATCGTTTTCATTCCAAATTCAAAAGGTTTTCGTTCGTCATTTCAATATTTTCACCCAATCGGAAATGTCATTGAGCACGTCGCGACTAACTTTCAATTAATTCAATGTTATTTGGAAGAGACGTCGACATTTCTATAAAAAAATGAAGGTCATATTTGCTGACGGAGTTATATACTATTTAAGAAATATACTTCATCATCATCTCCCTAGCATTATTCCTATTTTTCACAGGGTTCGCTTACCTAACCTGAAAATTTGACACGTGCGGTTTTTTACAGAAGCGACTCCCTGTCTGACCAGCCCAATACAGGTTAAGTCACATACCTCCAAAAATGCATTTGTCGGGAATGTGGATTTCCTCACGATGTTTTCCTTCGCGGCTGAGCACGTGATAATCATTTATCATCCAAACATGAATTCGAAAACTAATTCCACAATCACTGGATTAGATCTGTGCTGGATTCGAACCTGCGACCACAAGTACTAAAGTAATATACCTAAAAAACAAAACAAAATACTGAAGTAGTATATTAATTATACTTCAGTAGTATATTACGCCGTCAGATACAAAAAAAATGCATACAGTTTTTTACAGTCAGCATAACTGCATCGAAACTGAAAACCGACTATAAACCAACTGCAATAAAACATCATTATATTGCAGTTATTTAAAGGTCTTAGTCATTAGTCCACCATCGCCCATTTTAATGGTCAACATGTTAGAATGTCCACAATCCCTCTGTCGGTTTTACTATGATTTCATTCGTCTCTAGACCAGCAATAACGCTACAAGCTTTTCACTTGTGCAAATATCGCTTTCGGCCCATTGATTTTTTTTAAATCATCTCTGATGATGCCCTCGGCCGAGGTTCGCGCCCAATTGGGTAGTTTCCCAGGACAAACATAAATTATGAAATTCTGATTAATAAATAAAGACAGATCAAAAGGTGACTAAAACGTTTTCTTTTTTCTATTTAACTTTTTTAAGAATATTAATAAAGAAAAATGTAATAATAAGTGCCATATTTTGTCACGTTTTCCTGTGACGTCACAGTGTGCTTTTTCATTCAAATTCCATAGTAATTTCGTGTTTTGACATTTAGTAAAAAGTAACTGATTTGACTAGTTGGAAACTAACCTACTATACCGGGTGACAGCCCTTAGCGCTCGCAATTTATCCGGTCAGGTTAAAGTCATATACGGCAAATCTACAATAAGTCACGGCAAAAAAAAACTAATCTAAAATATAGTTATTTTCCTTTGTGCGCCTATCAGCGATCGTATACGAATCAGTGATCAAAAATAATTGATTGTTTGAGTTTGGTTCTGAATTCGAATTGCTTAATTGACGATCACGAATAATCACAATGTTTGAAATTTTATTTAAGAGAATAGACTCTCTATTAGAAGATACAGTAATTATTATAAAATGCTGCCTTATTTTATTACAAATTGAAGACTAAAGATAAAACTAAAATATTAATTTTACGAAAATGTAGACGGTTTTAATGAATAGTTTCATTAAAAATAATTATAAAATAATTCAATTCAGAATCTGCGACAGAAGCAGCGCGGCCACGGGATTAATTTCATGACACGGACTATATTTTAAACCTTGTTTATCTTTTATTTAGTCTTCGTTTTGTAAAGCTTAAGAAATTCAAAGGCAGAAAAATATCTAACTAATCATCACTCACAGGGTCCGCTTACCTAACCTGAAGATTTGACAGATCCGGTTTTTTACAAAAGCGACTGCCTGTCTCACCTTCCAACTCGCGAAGGGAAAACCACGCCAATATAAGTTAGGCCACATACCTTCGAAAATGCATTTCTCAGGAGTGTGGGTTTCCTCACGACGTTTTTCCTTCACCGCTGAGCACGTGATAATCATTTATGATTCAAACATGAATTCGAAAACAAATTCGACAATCAAGCAAGCGTTCTACCAACTAGGCTACTACGGCTCTCAAAATATCTAACTGATTAATACAAATACTTACGTAATTACTTATACGAAAATCGGTTCGTTGTTGGTCTCTGTAACTAGAGCACACCCCGGATTCTCCGTTCAAAAATGTAAGTCTTACTGTGTGGCGCCTTACCGTGTAAGTGCGAACGAGACTGACAGTCCGGGCTCTCTCCCTTTTACTCCTTAGTGACTTACGGCCACAGAGAGGGTGAGAAAATTTAGCTCGGCGCACGCAGAATTACCGTTCTATACGCATTCATTAGGTATTATTTTTCTATAGTTGCAACAAAAGCAGCGTAGCGCGGCGTAGCACAGTGTAACACTGTGTAGCGCAGTGTAGCACAGCGTAGCGAAGTGTAACGCAAAAAGGAAATGCGTAGCCAATGTTAACATCTCCGTAGATGGCCAATGTGGAAGTATGACAATTTCCAGATATAATCCGGCTGAAAGGAAAAGACGTAATAAAAACGTAGTAAAAAAATAATACGTCAGGTCAGGGCTCTACCAATATTTGTGCAGAGTTTATTGGTGTCAGTTGGTTTCTACAAATGTTACTGTTATTGTAGGGTTCACTCGTGTCTGCCTTTTATTGCCGACGGAATTACTCAGCGTTCTCAGATGGAACACACAGGCATGGATCTAGGGAAAGACGAGGGGTCTTACGCTTTGAGTGAGTTAGGGGTGTCCTTTAAAGAGGTTTAGTTCGATCTACTCTAAACCAGCGTGCGTGTATGAAACGTTAGATGAATGAGAAGGAAGCTGATATATTTATATACGTCAGGATCGAAGTAGATACATGTAAACCAGCTTGTGTATTTACTATATCTATTTTGAAACTTTACAAAAAAGGTTATTATAAAGTTAGTGATTATTTAGAAGATATGAATGCATGGGATTAACTGTCTGAGAACTGATATTAGGCAGTTAAATTACTCAATTGTATAACAATATTTTATATATTTTTTTAAAAGAACGTCTAGGCCCTTGTGAGAAGCTGCAGTAGTTTTAGGCGGATGAGACGTTCGTTGCGTAAAAATTGACGATTCAAAGTGTAACTATGTTACCTACTGAATAAAGATATTTTTGAATTTGAATTTGAATATTGATGAATGAGAAGGAAGCAAGAGAAGTATGTCAGGATCGAAGCAAATGGAATTCCATAGTCTCTGCTCATCCCGGCGGGAAATAGTCATGAGTTTATGTGTATAAATATACATCGTGTTCAAAGTTTGTTTCCGACGGCCTCCGTGGTCCAGTGGTTGAGCGTTAGGCTCACGATCCGGAGGTCCCGGGTTCGAATCCCGGTGGAGACATATCACAAAAATCACTTTGTGTTCCCTAGTTTGGTTAGGTTATTACAGGCTGATCATCTGATTGTCCGCAAGTAAGATCATCCGTGCTTCGGAAGGCACGTTAAGCCGTTGGTCCTGGTTACTACTTATTGATGTAAGTATGTAGTTGTTACATGAGCCGTGTCCGGGGCCTTTGGCGGCTTAATAATAACCCTGACACCAGGGTTGATGAAGTTGGTAATTCACCTCACAACCCACAAGATAGAAGAAGAGATTACTTATTGATGTAAGTATGTAGTCCGGTGTCTTTGGCGGCTCAGTAATAACCCTGACACCAGGGTTTAATGAGGTTGGTATTCCACCTTACAACCCACATGATAAGAAAAAAAGTTTGTTGGAAAAAGTATTTTAACTATATTTGTATAGTGGGAGAATATTTGCATCTTAACGAGGCCCTGTGTTTGAGGAAACAGATGTATGTTTTGTTTGTATTAATCATCTTGTTCTCTTACTTGGTTAGTAAGTTTGAAATGTACAATGCCACATGTTTATTTATTTATTTATTTCACGTATACATAGTCATTACAGATAAACCAAATCGACAATGCATGCAAACTTTTTACTAAAATACTTTAGACTGATATTAGTGAATTTCGCCAACGAACATGTATATAAATCTGTGTCCGGGTTTTCATGAGCTATTTCGTTAATCGCGCGAGTAGCCCGGGCAATAGGTGAATGCTTCCCGAGGTTGGTACGACCAATACCTACTGCGAACATTGTAGGAGGACGCGTAGCCGAATGTTCAATATTGGGTACAATCAACCTTAGCAATTTTTTATTACTTCCGACGTTGATAAACAATACGTGGAACTCTGTGGCTGCCCGTATAGCCCAGTTGGAAAAACGATTAACTCTCACTGTAACGTCACAGGTTCGAATGCCCGAGCGGATGTAAACCAATGATTGTCGAATTTATGTTCGAATTATAAATGATTATCATGTATCAGCTGTGAAAAAAATTTCGTAAAGAAACATACATTTTAAATAAATACGTTTCGAAGGTATCTGACATAACCTGTATCGGGCTTGTTTTCCCTTCACGGGTTCTGTATACAGAAGCGACTGTCTGTCTGTCTTCAGGTTAGGAAGACGAACCCTGTGAAAAAGGCAGCGTAAGTTGTCAGAAGGTAAGTTATCATTAAACGTTTTATAATAGTCACTAGCGATCCGCCCCGGCTTCGCTCGGGTGCAATGCTGAGAAAAAAATGAAATTATTTACGACATCACATTAAAAACCTTAAAAATAACAGTATTCTCCACTATTTCGTGGATTTTATTATACACATAAACCTACCTCTTGAATCACTCTATCTATTAAAAAAAACCGCATCAAAATCCGTTGCGTAGTTTTAAAGATTTAAGCGTACTTTGGGATATAGGGACAGAAAAAGCGACTTTGTCTTAAACTTTATAGTCATGTCGTATTTGTAGATATGTATACTGAATATTCTGCCCGCCCTGGTGGTAACAGCGGGCGTGAGTTATGTGAGCCTGCCTTCTCCATTTGTAATGGGTTTAATGTTGTCCCGTTTTATCGTAACAGTATTTTATATTTCCGTCCCGCTCACACTTCAGAGTCAATTTTAACTTCACTATTTCAATTACTTAAAGAATTTGTATTAAGAAAGTGTCTGCAATTTAATTCTAAGACTTTGTCAGTTACGAACTTTAACTAAGTTTACACGATTCATATAATGATAACTATACATACATCCACTCATGACTATTTCCCACCGGGGTAAGCAGACAGCCGAAAATATATACTATTTATTTATATACTGCTATTAACTTATTTACCACGGCTATCTACTAAACATCACCATTCGGAAGAATTTCCGACAAATATTTTCTGATTTCATACTTTTTAGAGCGCGTTTTTTCCGTTTTTGGGTTTTAGTTTTCCGCATCAGGGAGACACCCTACGGCCTGGCGAAATTATCGCACCTGAACCATTTTTTTTTCTCACAAAACCTATTTAATTCTTAGTCAAATTTAATCGCCGGTGAAATAAAAATCGAAATGGCGGAAATACAAGATGGCTGCCATACAAAATTTTGTTTTTCTAGAAAACGTCTCGGGGGTAAAATTGATGTATAAAACCCTTATATTTTTTGAGTGAAAGAGATAAAAGTAACCATGTCTATTTCTTACTCTGTCTATGGTAATAACGCGCCAATAATTCCCATTCTGTGCTACACTAACAAATACACGATCCTTTATTAGCCGTAACAGCGCCATAATAATTTGTCACTGCGACAAAATAAACGACAACCACGTCAAGAAACAGATGTGGCTGCTACAGCCAGTGTTATGAGAACTATGACAAATTGACTGTCATAATAGACCTTCGCTTCGTTAATGAGAAATGACGTTTCTTGCTAGTTAGTGGCAGGTCTTAGTAATTTGGGCGGTATGTTCTAATAGACTGGCTGATACCCGCGACTTCGCGTAGAAATTTAGATTTGTACTTATATGGGAAAATTACTAAGTATAGGAGTTTCATACAAACTATGCCCCCCTTCCGCCCCCTTTTTAGTCTTCAGAGGTTGAATGAAATTCGTAAAATTCGCCAATCATTGGTTTAGGCCTGTGCTGGATTCGAACCTGCGACCATAAAGTGAAAGCCAAGCGTTCTATCACGGCTTCCGAGCCCTTCCAGAAGTGATTTGAGAAAATGTTTTGGTAAATTTTAAAAGAAACAAAAAGTCTTATAATTTTAAATGTTCGCATATTAATCACAAGTAATGGAAGAAAGTTAGAGGGTAAGTACTTATTTTGCCATAATGCGGAGACATTGACATCGTTTGAAACTTTGCTCAGTTTTACGCCACACACAAACTCACAGACACACACACACACACACACACACACACACACAATGATATCTATTCCTTATAATTTTTCTATGAATTCGTATAAGTTTGTTTTCCTATTACTATTTCATTTAATTACCGAAAGCGTGTGCCCATACATGCCGTCACTTTGCGTGGGAGTCCCCCGTGAAGCCATAACACCATAACACATACACAAGCCATGTATGGCTACATAAGCCATCTTCGGTGGTCGCCACATTTCTATGAGAATTATATATATTTATTTTTATCTACGCCTGTATTATATTGGAGAAATCTTTGTATTTATTTATTTATTAATTTATAAAAAAGGTACACCAACAGCTTATATAATAAAACATTAAATAAAATAAAAGTTAGATCAGGAATTAGACTATTACGTAAGCCAATTATAGGTACACAACATCTGCAGTGTATTACAATCATTTTGGAACACGATGTTCGTGCCTCACTCAGAGTCCACATAGTACCAGCGTCTTCAAAGTTTCCGTTACGGTGTCACTAACACCCTAGACAAATTCTGTGGTTATTTTGTAATTTCCACACCAAAGGTGACCGCAAGTGACTTGAAGGTTTTAGCTTGAGGACTACTGACATGGGTATTGTCCGGTGTCCACTGAACGACAGCGGTCGAGCCGGGATCAACGACTTACGTGCATTTCTAACAACGAAATCGCTCTGAGCAATAAACAACACAGTAACTCTGTCTTTGTCATTATTGCAAGGACGGCCTCCGTGGTCCAGTGGTTGAGCGTTGAGCTCACGATCCGGAGGTCTAGGGTTCGAATCCCGGTGGGCACATACCACAAAAATCACTTTGTGATCCCTAGTTTAGTTAGGAAATTTTAGGCCGATCACCTGATTGTCTAAAAAGTAAGATGATCCGTGCCTCGGATGGCACGTTAAGCCGTTGGTCCCGGTTATTACTTACTGATGTAAGTACGTAGTCGTTACATGAGTCATGTCAGGGGCCTGTGGTAGCTCAATAATAACTCTGACACCAGGGTTGATAATCCACCTCACAACAAAAAAAAAAGAATTATAGCAATATACGTTGCTTTTACGAATGTTTTATCAAATATTTTAATTTCAGAATTCATGCCTCTTTTTTACCGACTTCAAAAAAGGAGGAGGTTTTCAATTCGACCGTATATTTTTTTTTTTTTACAAAATAATATCATCTCCCTAGCATTATCCTGTTGTCACAAGGTCCGCTTACTTAACCTGAACATTTGACAGGTCCGGTTTTTTACAGAAGCGACTGCCTGTCTGACCTTCCAACCCGCGAAGGGAAAACCAGTCCAATATAGGTTAGATCACATGCCTCCGAATAATTATGTATTTCTCGGGAATTTAGGTTTCATCACGATGTTTTCCTTCACCGCTGAGAATGATGATCCAAACATGAATTCGAAAACAAATTCGACAATCATTGGTTTATAGGCCTGTGCTGGATTCGCACCTGCGACCTCAAATTGAGAGGCAAGCGTTCTACCACCTGGGCTACCACGGCTATGGCCCAGTAGTCGCCCACATACGTCCCATTTTGGGCTATTTATGTTTTATGTTATGTATAGTTTAAGTAAATTAGCATTAAAATGTATTTGAGAGACGATTAAAACCTCTACAAACAAGCAGTAATCCTGACATTAAGCAAAACCGTAATTAAGCCAAACACGTATTTTCGCGGTAAATCAATATTAAAGCGGCGGAAACCCGTCTACAAATTGTTTATATTATTAATACTATGACGGCATCAAATTGTACAATATGTACAAACATGTGTTTGCTATTGTAAGACGTAAACATGAACTGCGCTTAAAATAACCTTACTACTTTTAAGAACAGAAAATATGAAAGAGAAGTATCAGGATCGAAGCAAATGGAATTCTATAGTTCTGCTTACTCTGGTAGGAAACAGGCGAGAGTATATACTGAATTTCCTGTTGGAAAATTTTAGTTCATCAATCTCATACTTTTCAGGAAATTTCACTTGATATCAACTCAGAATCATGGTCCGAATCACGCTTAAAAGGTTCTCTTTACGATGTCACTAACACCTGTATATGTATACTCTCGTCTATTTCCCACCGAGGTAAGCAGAACTATTGAATTCCATTTGCTTCGATCCTGATACTTCTCTTTCATATTTTCTCTTCTTAAAAGTTGATGAGTTGTTGTTGAGTTGAAGTTGTTGTTGTCTCCAAATTGGAGATGTCCTTAGAAAAGGTTTAATACGATCTACTCTGAACCGGCGTGCGTGTATGAAGCGATTGATGAATGTGGAGGAAGCAAGAGAAGTGTGTCAGGATCGAAGCAAATGGAATTCTATAGTCTCTGCTTACCCCGGTGGGAAATAGGCGTGAGTTTATGTATGTATGTGTATGTCTTCATAAAAGTAATAAGGTTATTTTAACCCTCACCACACTCCGGACACTTCATACAAACACCTCGTTTTACAAAGACACTACACATTGCCGTTATCGTACACGCGCATCTGTGTGACGTCTGACGCCTATATGATTGAACACTAAACTATGTTCGAGGGGGTGAGGTAAACCTAGCTCAGCCGCTGTTGGGAGCGGAAAGTTGTCGTTCTGTACGTAACATTATTCCTTATTCTATGCCCTGAGATGAATATTCATAAGCTTCGTACCTACAAGGTTAGTTTCGACCGCGTTGTCACTTCCATCAGGTAAGATGACGGTCAACCGAACCTTATCTACCATAAAACCCCCTGGGGAAGGCAGACAATATCCCTTTATGGCATTTCCATCTATCTTATCTCCGATTTATCCTTTCCGGGCTTAAAATGGGCAGGTAGGGCGCAAAATGATTCGCTATAAAATCCTCACTTAATGGAATTTGTATTTTTATGTCGTATAAAAGTTACATAGTCATATATTATGTGTTGTGTTTGATATATACAAAAATATACGTACTATATAAGATCACGTTTATTATATAGGCAGAAACAAGCAAATACAAAGGTCTTCTTATTACGATAGTGACACCACTTTCACTTCTTCTACTCTCATGAAAGTCATCGTCACTCGCTGATTTAAGAATCCTTATTCGTGATAGAAAAAGTTGTCAGTATATAAAGGGCTAGCTCAGAAAACAGGCACGCAATTATTGAGAGTAGGTGAATCTAAAAATATAACGACACAGCAAGGGAATGGACCATGGGTCATGGACCTATAAAGGGGTAGCTCCAAACAGGCACACAACTATTGAGAGTAGGTGAATCTAAAAATATAACCACACAGCAAGAGAATAGGTCATAGACCTATAAAGGGCTAGCTTTAAACTGGCTCGCAACTGTTGAGAGTAGGTGAATCTAAAAATATAACCACACAGCAAGAAAATATGTCATTTAACTATAAAGGGCTAGCTCCAAACAGGCACGCAACTATTGAGAGTAGGTGAATCTAAACATTTAACCACACAACAATACTATAGGCCATTTACCTATAAAGGGCTAGCTCCAAACAGGCACGCAACTATTGAGAGTAGGTGAATCTAAAAATATAACGACACAGCAAGGGAATGGACCATGGGTCACGGACCTATAAAGGGGTAGCTCCAAACAGGCACACAACTATTGAGAGTAGGTGAATCTAAAAATATAACCACACAGCAAGAGAATAGGTCATAGACCTATAAAGGGCTAGCTTTAAACTGGCTCGCAACTGTTGAGAGTAGGTGAATCTAAAAATATAACCACACAGCAAGAAAATATGTCATTTAACTATAAAGGGCTAGCTCCAAACAGGCACGCAACTATTGAGAGTAGGTGAATCTAAACATTTAACCACACAACAATACTATAGGCCATTTACCTATAAAGGGCTAGCGCCAAACAGGCACGCAACTATTGTGAGTAGGTGAATCCAAACATTTAACCACACAACAATACTATAGGCCATTTACCTATAAAGGGCTAGCGCCAAACAGGCACGCAACTATTGTGAGTAGGTGAATCTAAACATTTAACCACACAACAATACTATAGGCCATTTACCTATAAAGGGCTAGCGCCAAACAGGCACGCAACTATTGTGAGTAGGTGAATCTAAACATTTAACCACACAACAATACAATAGGCCATTTACCTATAAAGGGCTAGCGCCAAACAGGCACGCAACTATTGAGAGTAGGTGAATCTAAAAATATAACCACACAGCAAGAGAATTTCGTATCAACAGTGGCTGCAAGTTGTCTTTGATTGCTTGTGGCTCTGCCCACCCCGTTTGGGATTGCGGGCGTGAGTTTATGTATGTATGTTTATGTAGCAAGAGAATAGGTCGTTGACCTATTCACCTACTCTCAATAGTTGCGTCCCTGTTTGGCGTTAGCCCTTTATATACTGACATCTTTTTCTATCAAGAATAAACCACTCTTAAACCAGCGAGTATGCACGAAGACTGATGAGAGTGGAAGAAGCAAAAAAGGTGTCAGGATCGTAATAAGTAGGTATTGACCTATTCTCTTGCTGTGTGGTTATATTTTTAGATTCACCTTTATAAAAACACAGTTGCAAGGAGAGCCAAAGGTGAGACGTATAAAGGGCATGTTAAGACCACCCTCGTACTAAATTCATAATACTAGTATAATACTAGCATCGAAGATACGACCAAATAGACGCCTGATGATTGATTTTTGCGTGGGATTTATCCAGTCAACTAGCTGAGGTGAAAGAAGAGGGACTCTGCATACCAATTGAGTCACTCAAGATCCTAAACACGTCGAAAGATCACGTGGTCGCGATCGGTCGGGTGGTAGCTTATATCTGGGTGAATATCAAAATGTGCCAAGTTTGGTGGCGAACTTCATATTAATTTTTCGTGAAAAATTGGATTCCGACATGAAAAAGGATCCAAAAGGAAAGTTCGTCACCAAACTTGACATTTTGATATGCACCCATCTGTGAGTTTAAAAAGGCCAATTACTTTTATATGCGGAAACGTAAAATTGCAACATTCTTGTTTTAGATGAATTGCTTCAATGTGGCCTCTTTAACCCCTCTCCCGGCGGCTGGCCGGGTTCGAATCCCGGTGGGGAGATATCACAAAAATAACTTTGTTCCCTAGTTTGGTTAGGACATTACAGACTGATCACCTGATTGTCGGAAGGCACGTTAAGCCGTTAGTCCCGGTTACTATTTACTTATGTAAGTGAGTAATCGTTACATAAGCTATGTTAGGGCCTTTACAGGTTCAATCATAACCTTGACACCAGGGTTGATGAGGCTGGTATTCCGCCTCACAACCCACACGAAAAGAAGAAGAAGAACCTCACTGACCTATTACTCAGATAAGTTGACAGAACCCGTACGGTCACGAGCATTAATATGTATACACTTTGGTACCATGTCACATTAACTTTTTTGACAAATCGAACTGTGAGTCTCACTAAATGTCAAAAATGTTAGTACGACAGAGTCCTAAAGTGGGTACATTATATTGCTCATGACTGTACGTCTGTTGTGAGGGATCTAGAAATTGTGCCGTCGATGAATACTAAGTACCGTTGGTACAACCCTTAAAAGCCAAGAGCTTATGTATTTCGATTCCTAGCAAGACCTTAATAGGTTTTTCGACAAAGTGACATTTACAAATTCATCCCATCCCGTTAAATGTAAATGTATTTTAAGCACACTTTTACTCTATGGAGGCGCTGTCTCGATGTGATTAGTATTCTGAAATTATGTATGTTCTTCTTGAACACAATTTGCGTGTTATTCAGAAGTTATTTGGTGGGATTTCTGTACTTTTCATTATTAATATTCTCATTTTAGAGATATTTTCTATCTAAGTATATTATAAATTAATATAATATTATAATGAATACCTACAGTAAGTTATTGTTAATTTTATTTTATTTATTATTTCCTTTTTTATACACCGCATTAACCCGCTACCATATTTGTATATTCTTTTGTAAAACTTAAGTGGTTTTTTTATTATATTTTCAGTTCCATGGTTTTGCGAAGGAAAATTCACTTCATATCAACTCGGAATTATCATCTGAATCATCTCTGAAAGTTTTCCTTACGATTTCACTAACACGAACATAATGATAGGTATATGTTCTTTTCAAAAACAGTAACAATCAAACGCCTTAATTGTTCTACAATTATTATGTTTACTGTAAACAATACAAGGTTATAATTCAAGTTAACAGCGTAGACCACTTAAAATGTTTTTGTTCCAATTTTGAATGAATCTCCCGCCGAACATATATTTTTCTTTTTCCAACTTCTTTTTTTAAAATCCGGCCAGTGTTGACAACTTTTTTAAAATATTTTACTCGTTTAGAGTGAGACACTTTCCAGGCTATGGGTGGAAGATGTAATTGTGCCTGGGTGTAATAAAAAGGGTCATCATTTATACCCAAAAACAAAGATGAAAGATTCATGTCTGTTATCCATGAAATGAGAATGTTAAACGAAGAAAAAACTGTACCATCTATATTGATTTTGATGAATGTAGCCTGAAAAGACCCACGTTGACCTTATAGGTGGAAAGTTAGCCGTACTATTTTATAATCTAATACCTAATCAATCACCATACGGTTATTTATAGGTATAAGTTTTAGGTATGCTGTTTGTACATTAAATATACAGTGAGTTTGGATAAGGGTATGTTCAAATTGCTTTATGCCGTAGTGTGAGTGTAGGGTAATGGAAATAAATTGGTCTGAAGGGTTGGGTAGGTACAAATATTACTATACAGGATGTTTGCCTTTGATTTTGGTTTCATACAAGACCAGTAACCCGGCCCCAAGGGGGGACAGAGTCACCTTCTCTACCCTCCACTGGGGCAATTCCTGTTCGGCGCGTCCTTGCCGCGGGGGTGGGCGCCTCTTACTTCAGTAGCCCGGAGTGAGATGGTAGCTGAGTGAGGATAGGGACCCAGACCGGGGTATAACGTAGAACCCTTGCCCAGGTATACAGGTGAAGACCTCAACGGTTGCAGAGGCGGAGATGGGAGCCATAGGTACGGCAATGCAGAAAGGAAGGGGCAAGTCACAGGGACTGTAATTTGGAATCTGACAGAGGACAGCAGTAACTGTCAGTACTATTCAAAGGTGAAGGGCAGGAATCCTAGTACGGCTTTGAAATAAGACTCCGCTGGGCGCCATCCCAATCGCGTCCGAGTACTGCGGGGCGCAAGGCAAGAGGGAAACCACTGCCCTATTTTTCCCTAAAAAAGTAGCACGGAGAAAACACCAACAAGAGCGTGGCTCTTAAGTTAGCGATGATGAGGATGAAAAATCTGAGGTGATTCAGACCATGATTCTGAGTTGATATCAATTGGACTTTTTCATTGCAATATTACAGGATGTATATATTACAATATTGTATTTGTGGGAGACACGATTTCCGTGCCTCACTCAGCAGGGTCCGCAGAATACCAGCGTCCTGGGTCGCGCCGCGGCTTATGCTGAGTAAGGCCCTTTTATAAAGGACACCACCACAATTGGGTCGTGTAGTAGGTCCAAGACAAATTATGAAATTCTGATTACTAAATAAAGACAGATCTAAAACTAACGAAAAACATTTTATTTTTTCTATTTAACTTATTTATGAATTTTAATCAAGAAAAACATAATAATAATTTTATCACCTTTTCCATGAAGTCACTTAGTAATTTCGTGTTTTGACGTTTAGTAAAATGTATGTAGTTCGAAACTAGCCTGTTGATGACTATTCCATACACTCAATTAAAATTTGCCTTAATGTGTATTATTTATTTTGTACTCTATCGTTTAAGTTGTTTTTAATACATGTTTTAATTGTAAGATACTTGATGTGTTTTTTCGTGTTGTTTTATATTTATTCCTGTAGTGTCGTTTTATAATAATCGTTTCTTTCTTTCTTTCTGTATTAAGCTTCTTTTTTAGATTGGGAATGAAGGACATACATTGACCTAATGGGGAAAGTCCATAGAAAAGTTTAGTACGATTTACTCTGCACCGCTGCCCAGATGGGCGCAAACCTCAGCTCAAAGAGTCGTCTAAGAGGTCTTTTTTAAAAGAATCAATCAATGAAAGATGCAGAGTAGAGCGCTGATTGGAGTTAGTATTCCATTCTGTGTACCACCTACTTATTTCTAAAATAAATGTTTTTTATTTCTTTCTTTCTTTCTATTGGGATCCTGAAGTATTTGTTGTCGCGAGCTGATTGGTCGCCTCTTTGCTATGGTGTCGACGAGTCGTCAAGATCATAAATTACGTTCTTCGGGTGTGTGGACAACACCATACCAACCAAGTAGTAATGCCTGTCTGCTCAGGATAAGTAAGTTCCTTAATACATCAAAATCCGTCAAGCTACTGCAGTGTGAAATAGAAACCGCTGAAAGGCGTAATAACCCCTTTAGGCCGTCGGGTTAAAAAAAGAAAAAGTAGCACTATTTGAATGCAGTACTCTATACAGGAATGCCTGACTTAGCACCGGCGATGCAAACCGAAATGTACACATTCGTATGCGGAGCACGCGTTATGACGTCACAAAGGTCAGTGGAGCGCCAGCCAATCAGAACGACGGGCTTGCAACGCGCTAATGAAGTTTCCTAGTTCCGTCACATGAATATGTAGGTGAGTTCCGAAAGAGTATCTGGGGGTTTAAAATGGCCACATCGAAGCAATTCATCTAAGAAAGCAATATTGCTATTTGACATTTGTTTGCATTGCGCACTTGTTTACGTTTATATGCGCAAATGTCAAATGCAATATTGCTTTCTTAGATGAATTGCTTCGATTCGGCCATTGTAACCCCCCTGTAATTATATTAGAATAAAGGGATAGAATTAGTGTAAATTGCAAGTCACATATGTATCAAGTGAAAGTAATTAAGTACGTTAGCCCATAATTCGCTCAATTTTCAATAATAAAATATAAGTTCTTGAAAGATACTAAAATGGTAACACTAATGTAACACTTACATCTATCAATAGGCTGATCCCTTTCACCATAAGGTTCATCATATTCATCTTAGGACTTCGTATAAACAGTAACGGCCTCCGTGGTCCAGCGGTTGAGCGTCGGGTTTGAATCCCGGTGGGGACATGTCACAAAAATTACTTTGTAATCCCTAGTTTGGTTAGGACATTACAGGCTGATCACCTGATTCTCCGAAAGTAAGAAGATCCGTGCTTCTGAAGGCACGTTCACCATTGGTCCCGGTCATTACTTACTAATGTAAGTACATAGTCGTTACATGAGTCATGTCAGGGGCCTTTGGCAGCTCAATAATAACCCTGAGACCAGGTTTCATGAGGTTGGTGATCCACCTCACAACCCACACAATAGAAGAAGATCAACAGTAGCTGCGAGTTCTCCTATCCTTGGTTATTAGTATCTCTGCCCACCTCATTCGGTATTAGCGTGAGTTTATGTACGTATGTATGTTAAACTTATAATTATATCCATGTTTGAAGCCAGAGTAAACAGGCAATATAGAGCATTGTGGTCTGAACGCTGCGCTCGCTTGCAGCATGTTAGGAATGTTAACATGGCCCCATAATTCCGCGTATGTCGAGGAATGTTGTAACACTAGAGCCGAACCTTCTATCCCACTAGTGGGAATAAATAATTCGAACAAGTTGCAGAATGTAGATTATTATCAGCCAGGAAGGCACGTTAAGCCTTTGGTCCCGGTTACTACTTACTAATGTAAGTAAGTGAGTTTTGTGAGACTGTCCTTTGTTTGGTAAGGACTTTTCAGGCTTGAATCACCTGATTGTCCGAAAAAGTAAGACGATTCTCGAAAGTGAGACTCTGTCGCACTAACATTTTGACATTTAGTGAGACTTACAGTTCAATTTGTCAAAAAAGTTAATGTGACATGGTTTCAAAGTGTATACATATTAGTACTCGTGACCGTACTCCACCTCGCAACCCACACGATAGAAGAAGAAGTAATGTAAATAAGGTTCATATTGCCATATGACGGCTGTAGGGCTGCAGCACGCAACGGAGCCTTCAATCATACGTGATGTATGGGGTTTGATATGGGCATTGTAATTTTTATATTGCGCCCATAAATCTTTATTACGTTGACAACACTTTTTCACGGTGAATTGATTTTCTTTACAAAAGTCAAATGAGATCCTTTTTATGAAACGTCAAACCGTCAGTTTTCTTAGAAGTTTGTACGGAAATACTGTCCTGTGACGTCATCAATAAAAGCGGTCAAACGTCGTACTCATTATTACTGAATAAATAAATAAAATTCGAAAATAACTCGAAAAGTAAAATGAGATTGATTTTTGATCATCTTATACTGGCTTTTATTTCTAGATTATCATTTTATAATTTATCTTTGAACCAGTCAAATGCCCTATTGGATAGGTGCGAAAAGAGTAACTGTTATGCTGCACACAGTGCCGAAACATAACCCTCCTTTTTCGCCGCAGTCGGATAAAAAGAGGGTCGTGAGGTGGGTTTTCCCCGGTTTCATGAGTCTGTGCACATCAAACTTTGAAAAAACTCTATTACAAAACTAAAAAATCTTACTACGCTAACATTACCTTGTTTTGATATACCCTCACCGGGATTCGAACGCGTGATTTCCTGATCGTGGGCCCAACGCTTAATCACTGGATCATAGAGGCCTTGTAGGTAACATACATACATAAACTCACGCCCGTGTTCCCCGAAGGGGTGAGCAGAGCCACAAATAATCAGTAGACTATTTGCAGCCATTTTTGATACATAGTCCTAAGATGGATAATGATGAACCGTATAGTGATAGGGGATCAGCCTATCGCCCATATAGATAGGCCTTGTAGGTAAATAATTATACGTATAATAAGAAAATAAAAAAGAAACACCCCAAATAAACAAAATAAAAACAAGAGACACCCCTAACTACACTGTAGCAAATTTTAACACCTCAAAGACAGACGAGCGCCATAACATCACGGTTGTAAACTTTCGTGTATGTTCAGAGATTAAAATGCATTATATGAAGATACAGGAGCGTATAACGACCGTGAGCGTGTAATACAAGTGATGACGCGGATACAGTGGCAAATAACTGAGAACATATATATATATATATTATAATATATATATATATATATATATATATATATATATATATATTCAATTAAAGATGCTCCCTTTTATCACCTCTCGACCGAATATATATATATGTGTATATGTTATATATATCATCCAAACCGTGTCCAGCGACGGCGACTCCTAAATGTCTATCCCAGGTCGATGTATGATAGGCTCTAATGTGGCCAGCAAAACCGAACTTCGATTTGAAGGTTTGTCTACATGGCGTACAAAATAACTGGCCAGCAGAATTAAACGTATAGTATAGAACATACGAGTAAAACAAACGAACTTACTGAGGGGTGAAATGGCCTCTGAACTGTAGGTCAAACGTCTTATTCTTACTGCGTAAGTGCGAGTGAGGCAGATAGTGCGCGCGCGCTCTCCTTTACTTACCTACTTCTAAAGTCTACATGGTCCTAAGCAGCTGCTTCAAATGAAAGCAGTTTTGATTGAAAATAAGTTTTTCTAAGTTTACTTCTTTCCTATCTTCAGGGAATAAATATAACACTACGATTTTACAATTAAACGCTGCGCAAAGGGTTATAGTGTTAAAATATAACCAAAATAATAAGTTTGTTTACTCCAATAGTATCGGAAACTGACAAAAACACTCAACAGTAGCGACACCTGTTGGGAGAAATAGGCAGTTTTTATCCTCGTTCGTGTAACATGACAAGTGGCGATCTGTTTAAGACCCATTTATGTCTAGTTTATCCTGCTCGTAATAAGTTAAGACCACTGTTACAGAATTATGGACCTCTAGTACAAAATTAGGACCTCTTTTGGGAGCAGGGAAACAAGAATTTAGGAAGTTTGCTAAAATTAGAAGAGGAAAATTATTATTTACAAGAATCACAGTATTCATAAGTTAGATAAGTTAGAAAAAATTGGCTTATTTATTTAAATTAAGAATTGTTGTTTTGTTAATAAAGCTATTTATTTATTTATAACGATACACACAGCATTACAGTGTAACCTAATGCGCTGTGTGACGAGAAACCAATTAAAAACTAATATACAAAATAAACAATTACTAAAAAAAGAAAAATAAGACCATAAATAAAATTAAAAACACGAAAAATTACAATCATAAAATTAAAAGGTAAGCTAACTACACAAAAAAAAATCTTACTAAAGTCGAATTAAGTACTTAAGTAAAGTTTACTTTAGCAAATCGTCTCTCTCTCATCTTAAGAATATTAAAATGAATAGCAGCTATATTTTTGTAGCGTTTTATAAGGCGAAGGTTGTTATAAGGGCTGACATTGCTGGCTAGAAGGACGTACATTGACCAAATTTAGGATACCGTTTAGGGAAACGTTTAGTACGATACTCTGTGTATGAAACGATTGATGAATGTGGAAAAAGTAAAACAAGTAACCATATCAAGATCGAAGCAAATGGAATTCCGTAGTTTCTGCTTACCCCAGTTGGTAATAGATATCTGGATGAGAGCCCTCAGCGCTGCCCATTTGTCCAACCGAGTAGTTAATGCCATCTGTGGCAAATCTACAATAAGTTACGTAAAAAAAACAAAAATAAAGGTGGGATGAGGGTTATGTACCGAGGCACTGCGCAGGATTACATACAAGATACAAGTCAATGCAACCGTTTACAACAGCCTCTGTGGTCTAGTGGTTGAGCGTTGGACTCACGATCCGGAGGTCCCGCGTCCAAAACCCAGTGAGGACGTATCACAAAAATCACTTTGTGATTCCTAATTTGGTTAGGACATTACATGCTGATGATCCGTGCTTCGGATGTCATGTTAAGCCATTGGTCCCGGGTACTACTTACTGATGTAAGTGAGTAATCGTTACATGAGCCATGTCAGGGGCCTTTCGCGGATCAATAATAACCCTGACACCAGGGTTGATGAGGTTGGTAATTCACCTCAAAACCCACACGATAAAAAAGAGAAGAATGCTACTATTTTGCCGCCAGCCGCGTCAGTGTGCGGTGACTTGCGAGAATCTCCTTAATATGTTTACATTTTAGTAATTCATATATTACCTATATTAGTTGTCTTTGATTACCTGTGGCTCTGCCCACCCCATTAGGGATTACGGGCGTGAGTTTATGTATGTATTACTTACAGGTTTTACGATGAGGTATTTCTAAGCTGTCTTGGTCCATTAATTTGTTAGGCCGTTTTGACTTAGTTCTAAATTAGACCACAAATATATTTGTCTTCCCGTTGAAACGATCTGTCTTTTTACTGAAGAAAAATTTCGTTCCAACTTTTGTACATTAGTGAAATTCGATTTAAATTCATTCCCTTATTTCTACGTGACTAGATTACAGATACATACGAAATTGTTTCTATAATGATACTTTTTCCCGTAGCTTTTATGTTTTACGGCAGGCGCCATGTTTAGAATATTTTATATTGAAATCAGGGTTTTATTTTTATGTTTTACTAGCTGGTACCCGCGACTTCGTCTGCGTACTTATAATTTGAATATTAAGGATTATATAAAAGGAACGGTATAGCATGTGATTAAAAGAGAGTAAGTAGGTATATTTAAAAAAAATAAAAAATATCTGTTTACAGTCGTTATAAAGTACCTATGTATTCCATTGAGTGGCAGAAATTACCTAGGAATATTTATCGGTCCCTTATGTCCAAGACACTTACAGGGGTCAGCGTCACGTTGTGTACAAAAATATTTTAAAATGACCTAATTTAAAACTTTTTTGTACACAACGTTTGCTATTTTGTTATTATTTGTTAAAATGTAGAAATTGTTCGAACTCGACACTCGCGAGCAGGCCACGTATACACCACGTGCGCTCCCCCACCACAAGACAGCGCCGTTGACTGCCGCCACACTTCGGCGAATGTGCGCGACGACGAACGACGACCGACGGCAGTGGCGGCGATGCAGAGTATTCGTTAAAAGGAACTTTATCTACAAAAGCCAAATTTTTTTAACTTGATACACCCAAAACTACTAAATATCATGTTCCTAGGTTCAGTGGTTAATATTTTGTATACAAAAAGTTTGGCTTCGTAGTTCCCGTTCCGAATCCGTTCCGTTCCGTTCGAATTTCGGAAAATCCGTTTGTATCCGGAAAAACTCTGCACATCCTAAGAGACCTACGTACCAAGTTTCATGGTTTTATCTTCAAAAATGACGAATACCCATACAAACATTCAACCCGTATTTCACCCCCATACTGGTAAAAATTTCAAAATGCTTGAACAAACGATTTTTTGTTTGTTATTTAGTGCCTAAACACAAAATTTAATATTTTTATCTTGAAAAATGACGAACCTCATAAAAAATTTCAACACCTATTTCATCCCCTCAAAGATCGAATTTTCAAAAACGCTTTAACAAATTGTTTTTTTATTTCTTATCAAGTACCTAAATATAAAGTTTCGTGGTTTTATCCCCAAAAATGACGAACTCCCATACAAACTTTCAACCCTCATTTCACCCCCTCACTGGTCGAAATTTCAGCAACGCTAGAACAAATGTTTAATTATTTTTTATCAAGTGCTTAAATATAAAGTTTCATGGATTTATATTTTAAAATTAAAATATCCCATACAAACTTTCAACCCCTATTTCAATCTCTTCGTCCCTTCTTTTCGCAATAAAAGGTATCCTATGTCCTTTCTCAGGGTCTAAAGATTGTCTGTGCCAAATTTAATCAAAATCGGTTGAGAGGTTTAAGCGGGAAAGCGTAACAGACAGACAGACAGACAGAGTTACTTTCGCATTTATAATATTAGTAAGGATTATTTTCCCTCGTTAAATAGTAAACAAACTAAGTGTAGGTGTTATAATTTCGTTGACGAACTGATTACCTATCCGTTTCTTTGTCTAAAATGAGTATTACCTTATTACTATGATTGATTGATTGATTGATTGGGCTTAAAGTTCGTATAAATGTCTATCGAATTACCTCCTCAAGTTTAAAGCGTAGCTAGTCATGTAGTACTATATTAATTATGTGGTGTAAGTAATTAGATTTTATCTGTATGTAATGTAACAGTCAGTTGAATAAAAAAACTTATACAAATCAGATCAATTAATTGGCGTAATGTGATTCTAGAAAGAGTTTTAATGTTAATAGATAGCTAGCTATAGCTATGTGTAGGTTCCTGTAGGAATGAGATATAACTGTTTAATAAAGACAGTTGCATCAAAATTTTATCATAAATTCCCTAAATTATGGCGCCTACCTACCCTCTAAGTTAGAAAAGTGATCAAATACTAACTTGAGGTCACTCAGTTTAAAAAAAAAAACATCGAAATCATTCCAGTAGCTATGGCGTCATGCGCTTCTTGACACGATCACGAAATCTAGATTTCCGCGGGAATGAGGTATTTTCCCGCCATAAAAAGTAGCCTGTGTCCGTGCCTAAGATCCTATCTTTAAATTAACCAAGTCTTATAAAATTCCGTTCAGACGTTAAGGCGTGAATGAGGCAAACTTTTAAAACAAACAATTAAAAATCACTAACCTAGTTTTCTGTCTACTGCCTACGCCTTAAGTACGATAGCATAAATATTAATAGGCCATATCCTTTTCTAGATTACTTTAGACTATTAGATTAGATTTAGATTATTTTTTTTTATTTTTTTTTTTAGATTAGGTTTTTTTTTAGATTAGCTAACTAAATTTCATCAAAATCCGTTGAGCCGTTTAGGCATGATAGACAAAACTCCCAGCAAAAACTATAAAAAAATCACTAACTCAATTCAGTTTTCTGCCTACTTCCTACCCCCTAAGTACGATGACGTGATCAATTTGCTCGTACAACCGTTTTTAGATAACCAACTATTACCTTACTAAATTTCATTAAAATCCGTTCAGCCGTTTAGACGTGAAAGAGCAAAAGTCCCAACAAAAACGACTACAAATCACTAAATCAATTTAGTTATCTGCCAACTGCCTACCCCCTAAGAACGATGGCGTGATTATTTATAGCCTATGACCATTTCTAGGTTATCATCTATCACCATACCAAATTTCATCAAAATCCGTTGAGCCGTTTAGGCGTGAAAGAGTAACAGACAGACAGACAGACAGACAGACAGACAGACAGACAGACAGACAGACAGAGTTACTTTCGCATTTATAATATTAGTATGGATTAATTATCTTAGGGACTCGACCTGGCTTCGCTTGGGTATTTTTTGTACCCTAGAGTCAGCAAATTGGAAAGATCTTCTGGCTCAAAACTATCATTCCATGGGATCATTTGATGGGAGCAAATTACATATTCGAGCTCTACGTCCCGGGACATAAAAGGATTAGAAGAAGAAGAAAAAGAGTCTTCGTGCTACAGTACAGAGGCTGCAAAGGATCGCGAGAAGTGGAAATCTGTTATTCGAGCTATATACATCCCAACGTGAAATAATATAATTAGAAGAAGGAGAGAAGATTCTTCGTTGGGAAATGAAAACCATGCAAACGAATTCACTGATTGAGAGACAAAATTCCTTTCTCGTATATAATAGTATTTCTTCCTTCTTTCTATAGATTTTTTTCAGTAATTAGCGACGAATGCGAAGTAGGCGTGGTTTTAGCGTGTAACACAAAGCGTGGGTGGATGAAACGATTATTGATGAATGTGGAGGAAACAAGAGAAGTGTGTCATCGAAGCAAATGGAATTCCATAGTCTCTGCTTACTCCGGAGGGAAATAGGCACTCCTATTAGTTTATGTATGTATGTAAGTATAAGTTTAGCGTAGCTATAGTAATAATTTTCAGTGCTGAATAATGCCGTTAAAGGGGTTATCTTTAGAATTATACCAGATCGCCTCAGGTGGTTTTGCGTGTCTGGAGTAATCAAGAAAGCGGGGTATTTATCCGGTTCCCAGATCCGGTTATAAATTTAGCACAATATGCCTAAGGGTGCTTTCGGGCTTACTAAACAAAAGGTCAGAATGTTGCCTGAAGATGGAAAATAACTAAATGGGTCAATGATTTAATCAAGTCTTCTTCTATCGTGTGGGTTGTGAGGTGGATTACCAACCCCATCAACCCTGGTGGCAGGGTTATTATTGAGCCGCCAAAGGTCCCTGACTCACACTGAAGATGAACTAAGTTCCCACATACCCAGTGATAGGATAATGGTTGAGCCAACTGTGTTCTCTTGTATTCATCGCCAGAATTGACTAAGTACCCACACGTCATCGAGCTTTCTGTTGGACCAACGTGATAGGTGGTGAGCCATATCGCTGTTTGTGATGGTTAGGCCAACTGTTTTAGTGAAAACTGCACTTAAGATAAATTAACAACTCATTGGTGCAAGCCGTCGCTCCCTGTTTGAGAAGCAAGGTAAAACCACATGATCACAGTGACTATAAACAGTATTATTGTTTAATATATACAGGGTGTTAGTGACATCGTAACGAATACTGAGGGGATGATTCAGACCATGATTCTGAGTTAATCATCACCATCTCCCCAGCATTATCCCGTTTTTCACAGGGTCCGATTACCTAACCTGATGATTTGACAGGTCCGGTTTTTTACAGAAGCCTATCTGACCTTCCAAACTGCGAAGGGAAAACCAGCCCAATACAGGTTAGGTCACATACCTCCGAAAATGCATTTCTCGGGAATGTGGGCCAAATGCGAAATAGGGAATGTGGAGATAATGAGCTGAATCATCCCCTTCAGTATTCGTTACGATGTCATTTACCCGTATAAGTCATACAAGTAGCCATACAAGTAGATAGTGTTAGTAACAACGTAACAAATACTGAGGAGATGATTCAGACCATGATTCTGTCGAAAACCCTGTTTTTTATCATTTTCCGTTCCATACTTTTGCGACTAAAAATTCCACTTGATATCAACTCAGAATCATGGCCTGAATCATCCCTCAAAGTATTCGTTACGATATCACTAACACCCTGTATTTTATAAGTCTATCTGACTATTTTGGGAATCTATAAGTCGGAAATATGTCATCTCCACAGTCCCCAATGCCTTTGAGGAGCTATGGGGAAGAATTTCTTATCTGGAATTCCGGCCTTGGTCCAAGAATGTTGGGTCAAAGGTAGAATGGCCCACGAGATCTATTTTAGTGGCCATAAACAGCAGTACCTAGATATTACTGTACTTAGTTATTATATTAACCGTTGTCATAGAATAAGGAATAATACTACGGATAGAACGGCAACTCTCCGCTCCCCACCAGCGACTGAACTAGGTTTACCTCACCCCTCCTCGAACATAGTTTAGACTTGAATCGTGTGGTGTCAGACGTCACACACACACATTTGCGCGTGTAAGATAATGACAATGTAGTGTTTGTATAAAACGAGTTTTTATGGCTGATTCTTGGTAGTACTTATTGTACTGGAAGAAATTGCTTCAGAGTATTAAGGCCGTCCATTTGTACTGTTGCTAAATGTTTGCATGTTTTGTTTGTGTGCAATCAAAGTTGAACCTTCTAATTTCATGGATAACAGACATATGCATCTTCTAACTTTGTTTTTAGGTATAAATGATGACCCTTTTTATTACACCCAGGCATAATTACATCTTCCATCCATTATTATTCTGATCGAAATAAAGATAAGTAATATAGATAGCAACATAATTCTATACATTGTGACTCAAATCAAGCAACAATTAGTTTTATCTATGCTTCTGCCATATCATTGTATTTTGGTATAATTATGTACCTACCCGAGTAATGAGAAAGTAGGTAATTATCACGTTACAGCTGTACAACGCCATCTGTATTGTTTTTCGTGAACGTAGCCTGGAACGTCGACGTGTGGAAGTACATTTGATTTGATTTGATTAACCCCCCTCATTAAAATAACAACATACTTACCTATCCATACTAACTAGAGTACTAGAGTACATTATTATACATTATATCCTACCTTATTTCGCGTTTTTATTACACCACTTATCATGAACACCCTACATTAATGATGTGGCCAAACGTGGATGGAAATATCATTAAACGCTGACGTTTAAACGATATTATGGTCAGTTGAAGTTGGCCATTTCATGAAATACGCCCATTTCATGAAGTGGTCGATCGTTTCATGAAATGGTCAATTCTATGATCTGGCCACGACATATATATATATATATGTAAGTATTTCGTGTCTGTGGTGTCCTAAATAATAAATGTTTCTTTCTTTCTTTCTAACTAATATAATAATAATTTCTTATCAAAGAGATTTGTACAGGTGTGCGATTACGTTAAGTACCTATATAGAAAGTGTACAAATTATTTGTTGAACTGTGATCTCCAAACTAAGCTTATAGGCCTGTGTCTTGGGGATCAGCGTTCGGCCAGGCAGAGATTGAACTGGTTGAGCTAGTGATTAGTCAGGGCAACACATCCTATGCAAAAGGTATTAATAATACAGGGTGTTAGTGACATCGTAACGAATACTCAGGGGGATGATTTAGACCATGATTCTGAGTCAATATCAAGTGGAATTTTTCGTCGCAAAATTCATAATTTTTTTTAGTTTTTTTTTAAATTATTTTAATTCTATAATTTTGCGATGAAAAATTCCACTTGATATTAACTCAGAATAATCAGCTGAATCATCCCCCTCAGTATTCGTTACGATGTCACTTACACCCCACACAAGTACATACGGTAGCCATACAAGTAGGTATGGGTGTTAGTGACACCGTAACGAATACTGAGGGGGATGGTTCAGACCACGATTCTGAGTTGATATCAAGTGGAATTTTCAGTCTGAATATTCCTGAAAATTTTTGTGTTTTTTTTTTTAATTATTTTCAATTCCATACTTTTGCGACGGAAAATTCCACTTGATATCATCTCAGAATCATGGCCTCAATCACCCCTCAAAGTTTTCGTTACGATGTCACTAACACCCTGTATAAAGATATATAAGGGGCTAGAAGACCAACTTTATAAATGCGAAAGGGTGTGTGTCTCTTTGTTTGTCCGTCTTTCACGGCAAAACGAAGCAACGAATTGACGTGATTCTTTAAATAGAGATAGTTGATGTGATGGAGAGCGACATAGACTATTTCTGTCTCTTTCTAATCCCCCACTTCCCTAAAATAGGGGGTGTGTGTGAAGTTTGTATGCAGCATTCCGCAATTTTGAAGGTAAAAAGCTAAAAATTAACAAAAAAATCGTGCATTAATTTCACACTTTTCCTTGTTTGTTACTAGGTGATTAGATCCCAAACAAATCAGTCACTAACCCTCCTAACATCCTATCTGGAATTATGTCTATCTTTTATATCCAATACAAACGTAATTACGATCTAATATTACGTAAAACAAACGATAAGGGCTATCGAAAACGGTCTGTTTTGAACTGCTGAAAAAATATACATTGTTTTAGGTTTACGTGGAAAATTTTTCGTCACTATGTCTGTATGTACCGGACAATTATTGCAACGTGGGACGCAAATGCTTAAAGTCCCGCTGTCGAGAACCAATCTTGGTTGGTACTCGCCTGTTAACGCCAGGCCCAGGACAACCCTGACGTTGACCTGTACAGCTGTTCGGTGGCCAAATTCACAGATGTGGCATTTCGCTATTGTTCTAGTCAAATAATAATAATTGATACGATTTATATGTATTTGTTTCAGTGGAATTGGTTTTTACTGTAATGGCTGAATGTAAAACTGTAGAAATAAAATAAATAAAAGATTATCATAAAACCAACCCACCCCACCCACGACCCTACTCCACTCCAATCTCATCAGATATTCCGTGAACATGGCACTTGTAACAGTGTCGAAATATCGGGAGTCTCATATCCCTGATTTAAACGCGGTAAGAACCCGTTATTATGTGCCGAAAAATTGTTGGATGCAGTTTATTGCGGTTAGAATAATTACATCAAAACGGTAAACCGCATGTGCAGTCCAGTTGCAGTCGGTGCGTATCTGTAAGTTAACTTCTTCTTCTTGTCTTATGTGGGTTGTGAGATCAGTCACCGCCCTCATCAACCCTGGTGTCAGGGTTATTTTTGAGCCTCGTAACCTGGCCGATATGGCTTACGTAACGACTTCATTCTTACTTACCTAAATAGTAGTCGGGATCGATTTATCGTGCCCTCCGAAGCACGGAATCATCTTATTTTTTTTATCAATCAGATGATTTCAGCTTGTAATGTCCTGAACAAACCAGTGACAGTGCCACAGTGGTTTTTTTTTTTCATTTATTTTTCAGAAATGTAACGGCCTCCGTGGTCCTGTTGTTTGAGCGGTGGGTCCAGGGTTCAAATCCCAAGTAAGATGATCCGTGCTTCGGAAGGCACGTTAAGCTGTTGGTCCCGGTTACTACTTACTGATGTAAGTGAGTAGTCGTTACATGAGCCATGTCAGGGGCCTTTGGCAGCTCAATAGTAACCCTGACACCACTCACAACCCACACGACAGAAGAAGAAGAAATGTCCCCACCAGGAATCGATCCCAGGACCACCGGCTTGAGAACCCAACCACTGCACAGAGGCGTTGTAGAGTAACTGTTCTTATGAGGTTCTCTGCAACCCCTACTACAGTGTTTAACCAGTATAGTGACTTTGTGCATGTTTGAACAACTGCAGTTGGTTTGCAGTTTCAAAACAGTTATCTGCACAAATAGCACTAAGCTACAATTTTGCAGCTGACAGTTCACATACCGTCTGTAATCAGCCTTAATGGAAGTTCGATACAATTTACCCTTAGATTCCGCAACGTAAATGAAATGTCGGGGAACAAACTTGTGGTAATAATTTGGCGGATTTGGAATTGTGGGATTCAACCTAAATGAGGAATGTAGATGGAATTTTGCTTATGTTTCGTTCGAGGGGAAATGTAGCAAACATTGACCCTTCACTACTGCAGGAACAGCCTCCGTGGTCTAGTGGTTAGAGTATTAAGCTCACGATCTGGAGGTCCGGATTTGATTCCCGATGGAGACATTGCCGAAATCGCTTTGTGAGACTGTCTTTTGTTTGGGACATTGCAGGCTTGAATCACCTGATTGTCTGAAAAAGTAAGACGATTCCGTGCTTACGCTAAGTACACGTCCCACTGTTGGGCACAGAGCTCCCCTCAATCAACCGCAAGGAGTATGGAGCATACTCCGCCACGCTACTCCACTGCGGGTTGGTGGAGGTGTTTTTACGGCTAATAGCCGAAACAAACTACTTAAGCCCGGAATCATGTTACTATTTTGGGACAATCAGATGATTCAAGCCTGCAAAGTCCTTACCAAACAAAGTCAGTCTCACAAAGCGATTTTGACAATATCCCCATCGGGAATCGAACCCGGACCTCTACATCGTGAGCCTAACACTTTAACCGCTAGACCACGGAGGTTGTTACGACTTTATATGTCGAAAATGTCGAACTAAAAACTCCAGTCAACGTGTGACCTTTTTATATACTACCAGAGGGCATAGCATAGCTCTCGAGGGAGATGTGTCACGTGGACCTTCATAACCGAGGGGAGAGTATCCGATGGAAAAATGAATTTTGAATGGCAGTCGGGCGCACGTGGCGTCATAAGTTCCAAGGCTCTACAAAAATGGTTTTACATACATAAATTCATGTCTTTCCGCAAGTTGTGGTCCCGTGTCTACTCTGTCGAGTCCCTCTGTTAACAGTCAAGATCATGCCATTTACTCCGGGATATACAACGAGGTAAACAGCAACTTTATTCATACATACAGTCATGAGCAATATAACTTTAGGACTCTGTCGCACTAACATATTTGACATTTAGTGAGACTTTCAGTTCAATTTGTCAAAAAAGTTAATGTGACATGGTACAAAGTGTATACATATTAATACTCGTGACCGTACATAAACTTACGCCTATTTCCATCGAGGTAAGCAGAGACTATGGAATTCCATTTGCTTCGATCCTGACACACTTCTCTTGCTTCCTCCACATTCATCAATCATTTCATATACGCACGCCGGTTCAGAGTAGATCGTACTAAACTTTTTTGAAAGGTCATCTCTAATTTGGTTAATGTACGTCCTTTTAGATCTAGAAACGTTGTAAAAAAGTTTATTACAAAGATAATAGGATAACGAAAGCAGTATATAAAGCGAAGGTTGGTGGTAGGGCTGGCAGAGGAAGTTTATTTAAAAATATATACTTTTAAATACTTTCAATAGAAAGAAAGAAACATCTATTATTTCCGGACACCACAGACACAGACAGACAGGTACGTTACATTCAACACAGGACAGAAACCACACGGAAATCAATACACAGAAAAAAAAAGAAAAACCAAAATCATAAAATTAATAATAATAATAAAAGTAAGTATCCTAAATGCAACGCACTGACGGCTCGATCATCTGCGGTGGAGTCCGGAATAAAAGGACCTCGCTCAGCATAAGTCGCGGCGAGAATAGTAAGATTAATAGTTATTTTCTATTAATAAAACCTATCAAATAGGGGAGTAGTAGTACAGTAATGGCCTCCGTGGTCCAGTGGTCAAGCATTGGGCTCACGATCCGGAGGTCCCCGGTTCGAATCCCGGTAGGGACATATCACAAAAATCACTTTGTGATCCCTAGTTTGGTTAGGACATTACAGGCTGATCACCTGATTGTCCGAAAGTAATATGATCCGTGCTTCGGAAGGCATGTTAAGCTGTTGGTCCCGTTTTCTATTTATTGATTTAAGTGAGTAATCGTTACATGAGCCATGTCAGGGGCCTTTGGCGGCTGAATCATAACCCAGACACCAGGTTTGATGAAGCTGGTATTCTACCTCACAACCCACACGATAAGAAGAGTAGTACAGTTACCGATAACTGATGATCATCCCACATTCGACTTTATAAACATTATATTTATATAAAAATTTAATGTATTTTCGGTGTTAACTTTAAAAACATGATCAATCATGCCAACATACGAGTAATAACGCCCTGACCTCACACATTATCACTCAGCCTTGTATTTACAGTAAAAAATATAATAATAGTATATTTTTTATGACAGAAAAATTACAGTGTTACGCAGGTACCATGAAAGAGAGACAGGAAGTGTAAAAGCAAGAGAAGAAAAAACAAGTGAAGACGGATTTTGTCGAGAGAAGGGAAAACTGGAAGACTGGTTGTTGCATTCGATATTATTAAGATTTCTTATTATAATTTGTAGTAATAATATTTGGTATTCGTAATAAGAGTGATATTTCTGGTAATATTAATCCAATCAAAAACATAAATGTGAAATGACAGCCAAGTTCAATATTATGTTAAATGCCTTGGTTGTCGACTTCAACGACAAAAGAAGTGAGATCTAAATGGGTGCCAAGTTCAATGGTCAGTCTTGAAATTTATTTATAAGTAACAGTATAACATATTATAACTTCTTATAACATAAGATAATGTATTGTAGCCTAAGGTCTGTCTTGGCTAGTTTTTATAAACCTACCAACGAATTATTATGTTCGATCGCTAGTTTCTACCAACAATCCATATTTTCGGAATTATAAAATAATAACCGACAAATACTTGTAGGTTTAGAACTTACGAAGGCTATAATTCATAATTTTATGAAAACTAGTCAAGAGCTGTTTACGGCCCAGTGATGACACAAGTACCGTTTCCAACGTTGAGAACAACACACAAGCACCAACGTAGATTGGCCCCTCTTTTTACACCAACATTATAACATACAAGTTCATTTAACAGTGGTCTAAAACCTAAAAGCGAAAAATTGAAAATGCCGGATTCGTGAACGTGACGGAAAATAAGTACTTTATTTAACTACTTATTACAAAGAAAAGCATTGCGATGTAAAATTGAATAGGTATGTATGGGTACATTTGCACCAGGTACGATTCGAGGTGGGCTTTTTAATTAAGGTTTAGTTTAAGTGTTAAATGTACATAATTTATTTTATTTTGGTTTTTGATAATTTGTGTTAGTTTTATTTAATTTTTTTTTGTTTCATATTTTTGTTCTGTAACTCTTTTGTTTATGGTGTGAATAAAGTTTTATTTTCATTGCAAAATATTGTGATCTGATTTTTCAAAAAGGCGCTTACATAATTTGCACAGGCGACGTTATAGATATGTTGTACGACTATCGAACTCTTTCGACTTTCCAATACACACGATAAAAAACAGGAAAATACCAACCAACCGGTTCAATCGAGTCGGAAAGTAAAAGTTTTAATGTGAAAAGGAAGAAGACAAACAAATCACTAAAAGCGATAGTGCGGAAACTTCCACTTTTCCACAGGAGTATTTTTCTGTTATTGTTTTCTTTAAGAAATATAAAGTAGTAGGTAGTAGTTAGGTGATTCTCATATAACGCGGATTTGTGCAAAGACGTAGGTTTTTGTAAAGTCTTCCAGAGTGACCTCGAAAGATGTACAGTCACGAGCATTAATATGTATACACTTTGGTACCAGGTCACATTAACTTTTTTGACAAATTGAACTGTAAGTCTTACTAAATGTCAAATATGTTAGTGCGACAGAGTCCTAAAGTGGGGGTATGACATTACTCATGACTGTACATGGGGTAGTCACTTCGCCGAGCTTTCTGTTAGACATACTCTCACAAAGTGATTTGGAGAATATCCCCATCGGGAGTCGAACCTGGACCTCCAGACAGTGAGAACAATGATCTAACCGCTAGACCATGGAGGCTCTATGACTTAACGCATGCGCATAGAAATCTTAGCTCAATAGATGTTGTTCTCTTTTTATCTCTTTCCCACTCCTCTATACACAGGTATACAGCACTGCACAGTAATTCACGTTTGCATTATTAATCGTTTCCAATCGATAATCGTTATTAGTTATAAGCTCTGTCATAAGCAATTATGTACAATTATCTACAATGAAATAAAGTTTCATAACATAATTGCATGTAAGTAATTATAGGTAGGTACCATACCATTAAGTTAGACTCAGTTATGCTTATACATTGTTTGAGGTTTACGCGCTTATTATTATCATAATTTAAACACATAATGATGCTGATTCCTGTACACACCATCTTTTTTATTTTAAGTTATACCTCTCATTTTCTTATCCGCCGAAAAGAAAGGGACGGGTAATCGACAGGCATAAAATTTATAGAACACACAAATAATATTTTTTATTTTAAATAATTATATATGTAAATATATTTTGAAATTATTATTTAAATATAATTTATATAACATAAAAAAATAAGCAGAAATTTAAAAACCCTTCCAAAATTTTATATTTGGCCAATCATCATCATCAATTTAAGAGCCACGCTCTTGTCGGTGTAGCATTTTCCATTCCAGTCTATCAAAGGCCAATTCCTTTACTTCCCTATAAGACACGACGTTAACCTTTTCTTTAATCTGTTCCATGTAAGCTCTTCTAGGTCTTCCCCTTCCTCTCTTTCCTTGTAGCTTTCCTTCTATGATGTTTTTAATGAATTCGTCGTGTCTTATTAGGTGTCCAATCATCTTGCCTCTTCTGTCCTCAATAATTCTCAGTATTTGTCTCTTTTCCCTTACTCTTACTAGCACTTCCTCATTTGTAACCCTTTCTGTCCAACTTATTCTTTCCATCCTCCTCCAACACCACATTTCAAAGGCCTCGAGTCTCTCTCTGTCCTTCTGTGTCAGTGTCCAAGTTTCACATCCATAGAGGGCTATACTCCATACGAAGGTTTTGACACATCTTTTTCTGATAGATTTGGCAATCCTAGCCTTGAATATGCACCCTTTGTTATGGAAAGCTTGTTTTGCCATTGCTATTCTGGTTTTAACGTCTAAAGTACATCTTGAGTCATTCGTTATTATGCTGCCTAGATACTTAAAGTTCTTTACATTTTCAATCGGGATATTATTTAACTTAATTATTTGGCTGTCTATTTTTGGAGTTTTGGAAATTGTTAGAATTTTGGTTTTACATATATTAATTTTAAGGTCGTATTTTTCAAAAACTGTGTTCATTGTGTTAAGTAGGGTTTCTAGGTCTTCTTTATTACTGGCCAGTGCCGCAATATCGTCTGCAAATCTGATACTAATTATATTCTGTCCATTTATTGTTATTCCGTTACTGATTTTAGCTATTTCCTTCATGGCACCCTCTATGAAAATGTTAAATATTAGTGGAGATAAGGAACAGCCCTGTCTTACACCTTGCCGTACTCTAGCTTTTCTCTTCACTTCTCCTATTTCTACGACAGTTTCCTGGTGTTTATATAGTTCGTATATTATCCTTCGGTCTCTATAATCCATTCCTACTTCCTTCAACCCCCTCATCATTTTCCTCCAGTTTACCTTGTCAAATGCTTAAATCCAATCTCCTGTCAATTATCAGTCTTAAAGCTAATATTGCTTCTCTTGTACCTTTCTTTTCCCTGAACCCATACTGGTCATCTCCCAGACATCCCTCAGCTTTAGGTCTCAGTCGGTTTTGAATGATTTTAAGTAAAATTTTTGAAGCCTGTGATATTATGCTCAGTGTCCGGTGTTCTTCGCATTTCAAAGTATTAGGTTTTTTTGGTAATGCCAAAGTTTTACTAACTTGAAAGTCTGTTGGTATTTTGCCAGTTGTATACATTAGATTGATTAATTCGTAAATTTCGTTCAAAACTAAGGGGTTTGCAGATTTTAGCAATTCTATAAACAACTTGTCGTCTCCGGCAGCTTTTTTATTTTTTAAACTGTTTAAAGCTTTATCAAATTCCTCCCTCAAGATGTCCGGGCCACGATCATCCTCTTCCACCTCTTGTTCATCTTCTATATCGTCCTCGGTTAGTCCATCTCCCTGATATAATCCTTCTATGTATCTCTTCCATCTGTTAGCTATATCCTCATTATCAATCAAAATCTTTCCATCTTCATCTAGTATTGCTGTACTTCTTGTCTTTTTCTTCCTGTTTAAATTTGGCCAATGACCCGACAGAATTAAATTGACAGCCCACGTCAAACGGGTTGCATATGAGCGAGATGTCTATTTTATTTGGCCGGGTTATTCATTCAATCAAATGACAGGTATAACTTAAAATAAAATTGGAAGGCGTCTGCAGGAATCGGGGCCAATACCGGGTTCTTATCGCGTTAAAATCAGGGATATAAGACTCCTGATATTTCAACACTGTTGCAAGTGCCACGATCACGGGATGACTGATCACCTGTCGCGGTAAGAACCCGGTATTATGTGTTTAAATCAGTTATCATAATAATATACATATTTAATAAAAGAATATTTTTCCGAAGTACCTACTTCAAGTTATAATAAGCGGATTTACCTTTATGGGACCTTACAAATGACCCCTAAGTGGTACTGAATGAGAAGTTCCCAATTACGGGTAAGCGTATACGCAGGCCTGAAAAGGCATACTCAAGAGTACTCTAAACCAGAGTAACCGTGCTCCAGTGGTTTAACGTTAGGCTCACGATCCGGATGTCCCGGGTCCGAATCGAGTCAGGGAAATAATCACAAAAGTAACTTTATCATTTTAGTTAGTATATGATATATATATATATATATATATAATTTAAATATAGTTGATGTAGCGGACCCAACTAGTTGGCCACCTAGTTCCGCTCACATGCAACAGATGGCGTCACATTCTTCAAGCGGTCGTGAAACGCGGTATCGAAGTTTACACGGCAAGACGCATATATACAACTTCCAACACAACACTGTTGGATCGTCCAGTATAATATGTTTATATATTTATGAAATATATATTATATTATAATTTATTTAAATGTGGTTTGTAGGTTTAGGTTAATATTGTGTCTTATATTAGTATAAGTAATTTCTAAATAATTTGTACGCGTATGTATGTCTATCTATATAATATTATACGTTGAAAGTCTCTCTTGTCACGTAGGTCAGCTGGAAGAAATCTCTTTGTTTAGAGATAAGCTTGCCTGTACTATCTGTTTTCTTTGTATGTTTCTTGTGTCTGTTTCATTGTGTACAAGTAAGTAAATAAATATATAAATAAATAGTTTGGGCTAAAGAGAAACTTCTTCGTTCCTCCAATATGTTATATCCAATATCCGGGGTGCGTCTCAATCTAAATCCAAACTACCTAATTCAGTTCAATGCTCTAAGCTGTGTCCTTCAGTTTATGTGACCCATCCCAGAGTTTACATCCCATAAAGATTTTATAATAAAAAATCGTTTGACCTCATAAATAAGGCATGCTATGAATGAGAATGTATTTCAAAAGGGAAAGCTTCAAAGAAATCAATGTATTATGGATGTAGAGCCACTGATAGTCCGGGCCCACTCTGCAGACCGTATCCGGTTATGTAAAATATACCAATTATTATTGTAAAAGAGACATACTATATTCATACATACTTTATGTGCCTATTACAATTGCATACTTAACAGTTTTCGGATAAATCTTTTAAAAATAGAAACGGTTATTTTATACCTCTTAAAATATTTTATTTTCTCGAAAAAGTTTTATATAATAGAAATAAACATATTTTTCTTTAATTTCAAATTTCGCGCGAAAACGCTCGGTAACGTGATGTTTTGCCCAGTGACGTCAGATTTCAATAAACAAAGAATCTGTCAAACTACGCGTCACTCCAAGTGACTTGATACCTGACAGATAGTTTTTGTTTATTTTGTGAATTGTGACGTCACATGAAGCTCAATATGGCCGCCTGTTTTTCGGGTCTTGTAATACACAGATAAAAAAATGCATTCTTATCTTGTAAAAATAAAATATTTAAAAATAATCTTATTAAAATAGAACTATTGGATAATTGTTGTTAAATGGTAAACCACCATATCCGACATGTTTCATATTTTATTATTACAACTGTCATGTAGCCAATTAAGAATTACATACCTAACAAAGAGTACGAAATTATCCAAGTAGCAAACTATTATGATTATTAACAGTGACAGTGATAAAAATGCAAGGGATTGACACTACCTAGTCTGTTTTACTTTGGTATTTACTGTCTAAACCCAAGATCTAAATAGACAAAGTTAAAGATAATTACAAAAATCATCATTCCCTACTTTAGACAGATTCATAGAAACAAATTGAACAGTATAAGAAAGGATTCAACACACTAAACAAAGAAATTAAGAGCTCTTCAAAAGGTTTTACAAGTATAATTCTTGAAGATACATTCATTTTCCTTTTATGCGATGTTTTTCTTCAACCAAAAACAACTTGGAACCATAATATTGTACACTAACTGCAAAATTATTCAAATTATCCCATGGAAAACTGTATCGTTTGTGAAAACTTCGTAGCGTCTTTCTGCGGCCCCTTGGATATATCCTGTCTCCGTCCTGTAATTCTCGAGTTAAGGAGAGGCCACACTATAAGGCGAATCACTCACGACACCGCACACCGACGCGGTTGGTGATTGTAGTGTATTGATATTGCTATCCTTGTCTCGGGCACATACGTCATCTGAATACAGAGCAAGACAAACAGTAAGTCTATGCAGGACCGTCTGCAAGTGCAGAGTGTTGGTGAGCCAAATCATGGCAGTATACAAAAGGTGTACTCTACAGTGATGAACAGAGATGTTCCCAAATTTGGAATGTTTGCGTTGTATAAACTCTTAATAGTTAGGACTCTGACTGCATTTCTTTGTCAAATTGTTGTTGTACTCCCATTTTATCAGCCTAGAGGTTAGTTTATAGTGCTCGTTATTATCATAATGAGGAGCTCGGTGGCGCAGCAGTAAACGCGCTCGGTCTGCGATTGTTGAAGTTAAGCAACTTTGACCACAAAAAAAAAGTTTTCATCTCGAGCTCCCGGTCCCGGCTGCATTAGCAGTCGTTAATAATCATTAATCCGCACTGGGCCATATCTCCCTATCCATCCAGGGAAGGCCTATGCCCCAGCAGTGGCTGATGATGATTATCATAATTAACACGCTGCACTGCACTATTAAAGACCATCACGAAGCCACTGACAATGCCGTAGCGTGGCCAATTATTGGTCAGCAAAAATTTAGTATCGATGGCCATCGACTCGCAAAGAAGAAGATCATAATTAAAACACATAATACAATAAAACTTAAAACGTGCTAATGTGGTGACAAAACGCGAGGATACTATGTAATTCCATTTATGTACTTCGATCTTGACATAGTTACTTCGTTTGCCCTTACCACATTCAGCAATCGTCTCATATACAGAATAGAGTGAACGTCTTTTAAAGGATATCCCCCATTTGGTCAATGTACGTCCTTCTAGCTAGCACTGACAGCACTTACAACAACCTTCGCCTTATATAACGCTAAAAAATATTGCACCTATTTATTTTAATATTCCTAAGAAGACAGAGAGATTATTTGCTTAAGCAAAGTTCACTTACTTCATTCGATTTAAGTAAATATTGCGAAGGTATCCTTATATCAAATAAGTAAGTCATTTTTTTTTCATCAAAACTGAAAATGACGAATATTTGGATTTGTTTTGTGTAAGTTCTTTAAATGTAATAATGTGAAAGCGTGGCGAATGCCGAAGAAGAAGGCATCGAGACAAACCTGTTTAGGTTTAGCGATGTTTGTAAATAATCTATGTGTAATTTATGAAGTGTTATAAATAATAATAAAAAAAAAAAACATTTATCTATACGTAAATTATAAATACTGTGTATCTTGTAAATATTAATTTTCCTCTTCTAATTTCAGCAAACTTCCTAAATCCTTGTTTCCCTGCTCTCAAGAGAGGTCCTAATTTTGTAGTAGAGGTCCATAATTCCGTACAATGGTCTTAACTTTTTACGAGCAGGATAAACTAGACATAAATGGGTCTTAAACAGATCGCGACAATTAAATGTTCGCATGAATTGTCATGTTACGCGAATGAGGATAAAAACTGCCTACTTCTACCAACAGGTGTTGCTACTGTTGAGTGTTTTTGTCTGTTTCCGATACTATTTGAGTAAACAAACTTATTATTTTGGTTATATTTTTACAGTATAACCCTTTGCATAGCATTTAACTGTAGAATTATAGTGTTTTATTTATTCCCTAAAGATTGGAAAGAGGAAAACTTAGAAAAACTTATTTTTAATCAAAACTGCTGTTCTAAACCAGGTGCTTACGGCCAGTTAGACTTTAGAGGTAAGTAAGTAAGTAAAGAAGAGAGCGCGCGCACTATCTGCCTCGCACTTACGCGGTAAAAATAAGACGTTTGACCTACAGTTCACAGACCATTTCACCCCTCAGTAAGTCCCTTTGTTCTACTCGTATGTTCTCAGTGCAACCATTAAGTGTTTTATTTGCCACAGTATCCGCGACATCACTTGTATTACACGCTCACTTGTTTTTCACAGGGTCCGCTTACCTAACTTGAAGATTTGACACGTCCGGTTTTTTACAGAAGCGACTGCCTGTCTGACCTTCCAACCCGCGAAGGGTAAACCAGCCCAATACAGGTTAGGTCATCTCTCTCTCTATTTAAGAGCTGCGCTCTTGTCGGTGGAGTAACCGCCATTCCTCTCTTCTTCCCGCCAAAACCTTCACCTCCCGATACGACACGACCTGCACCTTCTCTTTTATTTGTTTCATAAATGTTATCCTAGGTCTACCCCTTCCTCTCTTCCCTTCAATTTTTCCTTCTATAATGTTAGGTTAGGTCGTATGCCTCCAAAAATGCATTTCTCGGGAATATGGGTTACCTCACGATGTTTTCCTTCACCGCTGAGCATGTGATAATCATTAATGATCCAAACATGAATTCGAAAACAAATTCGACAATCATTGGTGAAGACCTCGAACCTGCGACCTCAAAGTGAGAGGCAAGCGTTCTACCAACTGGGCTGCCACGGCTCACTCACACACTCACAGTCGCTATAAATATTCCTGTTCTAATTTTAGCAAACTTCCTGAATCCTTGTTTGAAAAAAGTTGTGGGTACTTTATGACGCCTGAGGGCCTACACGTGGCAAATGTTCCTACGTATATCTGAAAGCCCTAACCTATCACCCGTCCGATTGAAAAGACGCATCGTCCGTCAACGACGATGCGTTACTGCGACGTGACTAGAGAGAAAAAACCGGCAAATGGTTCGGTTATGCTGCGTCATTCTACATACAAATTAGAACATGCGACACGATGCGTTATGACGTCATGACACTCAGTACGAGACAGTCCGTTGCGACAACGCAACTGAGCCGCAACGCCCGCGTAACACCCCACTTTGGAAACGAGCTTTATTACCTAACCCTTAGGCAGAATTAAAAAAAAAGAAATGAAAACATGAAGTAGGACTAGGGCCCTGCGCTGGGAGGTTTTCTGGCCACGTTTTTCCCTCAGCGTTACAGATTCCGATGTGGTAGTAGTTTTACAGCTAGTTACATAATATGTAATTAATTTAATTTTTGACGTTCAAAAAGCGCTAACTTAGTACCTAAGCCAATTTTGAAAAGTAATTTATTTTTTGCAGATAACACCAGAGCAAATTGAAAAAGAAAAGCAGCCAGTGTTTTTACTATTAAAGAGTTTATGCAACGGGAACATTCCTGCGTGTAAAGTTTACTGCGTGTAACCTCTACCTTATTCCGTTTTTATCCCGTAATTCTCAAGTTAGACTTTTATGCAGCGATTATAAGAGGAAATAGCAATCGTAGATAGTCCCCTTGTGGTCGTAAACTCGTCGTCTTGATGTCGAATTCTTGGCTGTATTTATATCCCCTCCCTGAAATATGGCTCCCGAGATAACTAGAGAGTTTTACAGCGTATTTTCCGATGCGCTTTCCCCTGTACTTACAGCTTTTTCCAAAGTAAAAGTATCGACAAAGTGCGAAAGCAAAAAAAGTACAAGTCGTAAGTACACATACTAATACACACACACACATACACACACACGCACATACACACACACGCACATACACACACACGCACATACACACACACGCACACACACAGTAATCATCATCAGCCGTACGACGCCGGGCATAGGCCTCCCCCAAGGATCTCCACGACGATCGGTCCTGCCCTGCCCGCATCCCACACAGACAGTAACATGTATAAAATTTTACAGAGGAATTCCGACATAAGGATTGCGACCTCTAACATGTGGACGACGGGCTAATTACCTACCTGTTACCATACGGTTCTGTGCTTTGGAAGGCACGTTATGACGTTCATCCCGGTTACTACTTACTGATATAAGTGTGTTGTCTTTATATGAGCCGGATTAGGGGACTTTGGCAGCTCAATAATATCCCTGACACCAGGGTTGATAATGCACCTCACAACCCACACGAAAGAAGAAGACTAAGGAATTTGTATGAAAAAGCAACCTGTATGTGTGTAATTCCTTAGTAATTTCGTGGTTCGATGCTTAGTAAAAAGTATTTGATTTAACTAATTGGAAACTACCATATTGCGAATTAAAACCACATTTCTAAATCAAGCATAACTTCAGTACTTCCCTTGTTCGTACTGAACACTTTACGTTATTTCAAATGACAAACGCATTCTTGTAAGAATTTCTTTGAAACGTCTTTGAATGCACTTTCATAAAGGCATAGGAACTTTCTAGTTACATCCTTTGTATCCTCTCATAACTGTTTGTGATAAATCTCTAGAAACTTGATGACTATAATACATAAACTGCCTATATACGTCCCACTGCTGGGCACAGGCCTTCCCTCAATCAACCTGAGGGGGTATGGAGCATGCTCCACTACGCTGCTCCACTGCGGGTTGGTGGAGGTGTTTTTACGGCTAATAGCCGGGACCAACGGCTTAACGTGCCCTCCGAAGCATGGAATCATCTAACTTTTTCGAAAAATCAGGTGATTCAAGCCTGAAAAGTCCTTACCAAACAAAGGACAGTCTCACAAAGTGATTTCGACAATGACCTCATCGGGAATCGAACCCGGACCTCCAGATCGTGAGCCTAGCGCTCTGACCTGATTTAATACTTAAAAACATGGAATAGACTCTTCCTACTCCTCCTCATCAGCTATATTGAAGTCCCATGTAATAGGGAGCAACCACATTGCCATTAATCGAGCAAATATCCGGGACGTGTTTATCAATTGGTTCTCCTATATTTTATATAACAATTTTTCATATATAAACTTTAACTGTCATACTCGTAACTGGTATAAATACGATTGCAATAATGGTGTAGCTTGCATAATGTACAATTCATATACTTAATTTAAAATTACATATTTATTAAATTATTATCTATAATCCAAACATGAATTAGAAAAAAGAAAGTACTTATTAATTATTATTTATTTTTATTGTTTGTATTTGTGAATTCATAGTTGTAAGGTAGTGTTTATACATCATACATTTTATTGATTGGGCGACCTAGTGTCCTAAGAGTTGTAAAATGTCTTTATTCAGGTGCAAATGTGTAATAAAATAAAAATACTAGTAAGACATCTGCCCACAGCTGCCCTAGATAGCTCTTTAGAATCTAGACTTAGTCTATCTAGACAACCTAGATGGCTAGCGGTGCGTGAGATACACTGAGCGACGGACCGTATAAGGTGAATAAAATGTATTTATAAACTAGCTTTTGCCCGCGGCTTCGCTCGCGTTAAATTCAGGGTAACATACTTCTCCTTTCCTAAAGTACCATTTTGCTTCCTGCCTTGAAAACTGCGAAAAGTCCCATATAGAATTATACCATGAGGAAGGGGTAGACCTAGGATAACATTTATGAAACAAATAAAAGAGAAGGTGCAGGTCGTGTCGTATCGGGAGGTGAAGGTTTTGGCGGGAAGAAGAGAGGAATGACGGTTACTCCACCGACAAGTGCGCAGCTCTCAAATAGACAGAGAGAATTATACCGCCTTTTTGAAGGGGTTAGGGGCAGATTTCTATAAAATGATACACGATTTTTTGTTAGTCACAAATAGTCCGCATACCTCCGCTCCGTTTTGCCGTGAAAGACGGACAAACAAACAGACACACACACTTTCTTATTTATAATAATATTAGTATGGATGTACATGAACAAAGGAAGTTATTTATAAAGCCTTTCTGAGAATAGTGATACGGAAATAAACGCACTTGAAATCCAAGCCTGTGTTTTCTCGGAAAAGGGTGTTTTGAGTTGTATTGTGCAAAATGAGAAGCATTTCTTTTTCTACTAATTAGTACCTACTTATGGTTGTTGTTTTTTTTTGTGCATACATACATACATAAACTCACGCCCGTAATCCCAAATGGGGTGGGCAGAGCCACAAGTAATCAAAGACAACTTACAGCCACTGTTGATACGAAGTCCAAGATAGATATGATGAACCTTATGGTGATAAGGGATCAGCCTATCGCCCATAACATTAGTCCATCATGTTAGAGGACGCAATCCCTCTGTCGGTTTTTACGACATGCCCGGGAAGACAAGCAGCTGAACGTGTTCTATGTTTTTTATTTGCTCCCAGAACAGCATAGAAGCAATTTTTCAATTTCGCGTGGCGTGTTATAAAAGAGAAATCTTTGTGTGTGTGGGAGTGCATGTCAAATTTCAAGCATCTAACTTACGCAGTTTAGATTTTTTCATACAACATTTTTTCCCGCTAACTCCCATTTTTCAAAATACAGCCATAACTAAACTTTATATTTACTAAGGTATGCATGCATGCTAGATTGAAAACATCTACTCGTATCTTACGCGGTTTAGACTTTTTTATACAAATGTTTTTTCCCGCTAACTTCCGTTCCCGTGGGAATTTTGCAATATCCTGTTGCAACTAAGCTTTAAATTTACTAAGATACCTGCATGCCAAATTTCAAGCGTCTATCTTAAGTGGTTTAGATCTTTCATACAAAAGGATTTTCCCGCTAATTCCCGTTCCCGTGAGAATTACGGGAACTTCTTTCTTAGTGTACCTTTACGGTACCTAAGCTACGTCCTGTCCAAATTTCAAATGCCTACGTTTAGCCGTTTAGGCTGTGCGTTGATATGTCAGTCAGTGACTCAGTCAGTTTCTCCTTTTATATATTTAGATAATCACAGTGACTCTGTATAAAGTTCTTGCCTGAACTAAACACTGAAAGTTCGTATCTCTACACTTCAAACTAACCCTTACTACCAAGTCCAATATCTGACTGTATCTCAACTATATCCCAACTATATCCCAATACAAAGTCTATTGGGACACGACCTCTTTGAAACTTTCTTGTTATCTATGTATGTTGTAATAAGAGGAACATATCATCATTATTATTTCACAAGGCTTGTCTAATGTAATTAATCAATTAATAATTCATTATGCTTAAGTATTATACTGATACACTGGCTCTTTTGGTAATGACATTTATCTTCTTCAGACGCCAAAGCAGAAATACTTATAAGCAGAAATATTTATTATGTTTTTCGTAAACTCTAGAATATAACCTAAGATATTTAGGTACTTAATGTACATATCCACACTTTTTGGATCGTGAAGGAAATATACTTTGTCAGCAAAATACCTTAAGAACATGGAAACATGAAAAATACATTAAGTTGAAAGCAGATCAGGATTCTTCCGAATCGTACGCGCTGTCAGAATTTTCAGTTGTATCACTATTACAGAATATCACGTCACTTTAAGAACTACGCTCTTCTCGGTGTAGCATTCTCCATGCTACTGTTTTTAGGGAAAATATGTCAGTGGTTTCCCTCTTGCCTTGCGCCCCGCAATACTCTGTCTGACACGAGTAAGAATGGGATGGCGCCCACAGTAGTCTATTTCAAACCTACTTATCTATAAGTGTTAAATGAACGTAGAGCCACGCTATTATTGGCGTAGCATTCTCCATGCTACTTTTTAGGGAAAAATAGGGCATTGGTTTCCCTAATGCCTTCCGCCCCACAGTACTTTGTCTGACGCGAGTATGATGGCGCTCAGAGTCGGCGACTAGAGTAGGATTCCTGTCCTCCGCCTCTGAATAGTACTGACAGTTACTGCTGCCCTCTGTCACGTTCCAGGTTACAGTCCCTCTGAGAACAGACGAAATCGGATACCACCCCAGCGTGAAGAGTTAGTAAACAAAGAAATGTCGAACATAAGTATTTGTTATGTGACACTATCCTTAATTCTATACAAACTGCAAAATCTGACAGCGCGTACGATTCGGAACAATTATAAACATTATTTCTGTTTTTTTTTTTTGGTAAAGTGATTTGTGTCTTATTGACAATTTTAAAAGGTGCAAATCAGTTTCGCTAAAAATTGCAGATACGTCAGTTCGCGACATCAGCAACGATATGTACATCATCCAATAAAAAATTTTAAAGGGTCGTATGCCGAAAATAGCCTTGTTTTTTTGTTTTCTGACGCAAAGCCTAGTGATTAGACTTGATTTCTATTTCCTATATATTTATATGTGTGTGTTTTTTATTTAGTTCAATTACTGGAACTGTCTGCCTGAGTCGATCAAGAGAGCGCCTTCTCCAGACACCTTCAAGAGTAATATGAGGGCATTTATACTCAGGGGGATGATTCAGACCATGATTCCGAGTTGATATCAAAAGTGAAATTTTCTGTCGCAAAATTCATGTTTTTTTATTGTTTTTCAAATTATTTCCAATTCTATACTTTTGCGATGGAAAATTCCACTTGATATTAACTCAGAATAATCATCTCAATCATCCCCCACAGTATTCGTTAAATCGAATTTCCTGTCGGAAAATTCATGAAAATTTTAGTGTTTTTTACAATTATATTCAGTTTCATACTTTTGCGACGGATAATTCTCAGAATCATGGTCTGAATCACACCTCAAACTTTTCGTTACGACTTCCTAACACTCTGTATATAAGTCTGCCTATTGAGACGCGACTAGTCGCGAGTGGAATTGCTTGTCACCATCCCATGTGACGTAGACATGACGTCACCGCCTGAATCCAGCTTTTGCTGTGATATTCCTATTGGAATATATTTTTAAATGACAGATTTTATTTCATTGCATATTTCTTATTTATTTTGTTCATCTTCGATTCACACACACAGAAAACAAACACAGTAAGCTCGGTGAGGTGTGGGTACTTAGTTCATCTTGCGATAGATGTGCCTCTGGCGACCTCAATTGGGATATAGTCTTGAGTTTATCTTTAATTTACGCCTGTAAATACGGTGTTTCATTTTTCCAATGTATACCTCAATGAGTATTCGTGAAACATTTTTGTCATAATATTTTATATTGCTTGTATTGGGCTGGTTTTCCCTTCGCGGGTTGGTCAGACAGGCAGTCGCTTCTGTAAAAAACCGGACCTATCAAATCTTCAGGTTGGGTCAGCGGACCCTGTGAAAAACGGGATAATGCTAGGGAGATGACGATTTTTTGTCATATTGTGTATGTACCTACGTGGTTTGTTACAGGCTTGATTATTTCGTTCGGAAATCACAATTTAGTCTGACAAAACTGTTTGAAACTCGCAGTAGAACTGCGTGGTGGAGTATGCTCCATATTTCCTCCGAGAGAACGTATACAGACTAGTTATATATTATGTAAGTATATAACCTTTTAAATCAAGAAAGCCATCATATGTGTCCAAGCATAGACGAGGGGCCTGAGAAGAGGCGCGCGGGCAATAAGCAAGTTGATCGACGTCGGCCCCCACCAAGCCATTGCAAAATCCCGTTTGTCGTACCACACGTCATACATATTTTTGTAAATTTAAAAATTATAAAATAATAAGTATATGGAAACTTAAGAACTGTTTTCTTTCCAACACGAAGCCTGTAAATATGACAGTAAACATTTGGACACTCAGTAGTTATTTTCGTAAAAAAACAAGAACAATTATAATTGCGTTTCTAATAGAACTAGAGACGCAGTCAGCGCGCTCTCCCCTTTAATGATTTAAGTCCAAAGCATAGAATAAGGAATAAATAATACTACGTATAGAACGGCAACTCTCCGCTCCTCACCAGCGTATGAACTAGATTTATCTCACTTTTACATGTGGAAGCTTGTAATTGGCCTTCTGCTAACTACCTTTGTATTTATTTGTAATTGAAGCTGTTAGCTCCCTGAAGAAAATAAAATAAAAATAAATAAAATATACGTAATTTTATTTTTTATTCTGCGGTGCTGCGTTGTTACTATCCAAATTATCAAAACAAAATAAGAATGATCAATCAATCAAGATCAATCCTATAAGGACTCCCATTAAACAAATAATTATTAGTTATGCAGTGGCCCGGAACAGAGTTAGTGTTTTCAATCTGTATAAACACACATCGACGTTATTTGAAGGAACTACTGCGTAGGAGAACTCTATGATTCTTGGTTTAACCCTTTCACCTTCACCTTTGGGGACTAGAGGCACTTCGGGGAATTCTTGCTGTCAACATTACATTAACCCGCGCAAGACAGATTGATTGTATAAATATGTAATATCATTGTTTTATTTATTATTTATTTATTTGTACACAATAGAACACAGAAAGAAACACAAAGAAATCAGACAGTACAGGTAAGCAGGGATTGTTGTGAAGACATCTAAGTATAAGTATAGGTAGTGAAAGACTGATATAAATCTACGTAAGTGGTCACGTAAAGAAAATAAAAGTCTACCTAACGAAATGTGTTATTGAAATAGCGACGTGACTTGACCTAGTTTTGTCCGGTTAAAATATTCTTTTTTCAATAGTCGAGGCGCCTCCATCGAAGCAAGGACGCACAAATGGTGTGCCTTTTTTGACTTACTTACTTTGAATACGTGGCAATGCGCTCACTGATAAATAAAGGCGCGGGCGCGGCGGATTTGAGGTGGGGGCGCAGCGGAGTCGAGGCGGGGGCACAGTGGAAACGAAGAGGGGGTGCAGCGGAGTCGAGGCGGGGCGCAGTGGAGTGGAGGCAGGGGTGCGGTGGGGTTGACGTGGGTGCGCAGCGGAATCTAGGCGGGGGCGCGGTGGAGTTGAGGCGGGGGCGCAGCGGACTTGAGGCGAGGGCGCAGCAGAATCGAGGCGGGGGCGCAGCGAAGTCAAAGCGGGGGCGCAGCGGAATCGAGGATGGGGCGCAGTGGAGTGGAGGCAGGGGTGCGGTGGGGTTGACGTGGGTGCGCAGCGGAATCTAGGCGGGTGAAACACTAGATTTTTAGCTACCTTATAGGAAGGTAGGTAAAATAGGAAATGGTGTTAAAATACTGATATGTTTCAGAAAATTTATAAAGTGGTGTTTACCTGAAGGGCACAGCTAGATGTTATAGACCGGTGAGCATGAGACAAAGAAAACTCCCTTTGAATTTGTACACTGTATAATTTTAAATATACAAATTTAATTATCCATAGGTAGGTAGAAACCCTATGGAGGGAGACAGGTCGTGCTTTGGTCCGTCAGGTTAATTGTCACTCCGTTACAACCATGGGATATCACTCTGTTTAAAACACTGTCCGTACACCTGTAGGCACCTCACTTACTCGAGGACCTCCGACTATCAGGCCTACCTGAGGCGTTCCGGAATACCGTACAGGGGATGCGTTGAGGCCGGCTCAGGCCAGGGCGTGCTGGACGATGGCGGCGCAGCGGGCCAACTGATACGCAGCTGGCGGGCTGCACGTCCACCGGTCAACCTCGCAGACCTTCACCGGGCCTTATCCGGAGTGTTGACAAAAGGAGAGGCGCGGCACATCCACATGCGCGCCGCACAAAGAAAAGCTTCGACGTGCAAACAACCAAGGCAAGCTCCGCCGTAATGAAGCTTGGAATAACTCTCCAATGCAGAAGAAAACAGTAGGAATCTTCATTCACGAAACATTGTTGAAATCATCTGATCCAATCATAAATTTCTTCTTACTTTAAACTAGCAAAACGTTAGACGTTAAAAACTTGCAAAACGTTAAAACTTAAAGAAAACAAAAAACAACTTTAAAACTTTAAAACTTCAAAACAATTAAAACTTAAAGAAAACCCCATCTGCAACAAGGAATGGCAATGATTAGCATGTGGTTCAGCTGACAGCGTGGCAAGGCAACTCACGAGTGTAAAACAAAGAAAATAACTTACAGGTTCATCCGGGATAGTTGGGCATCGCTCGGATGAAACCTAAACCCACCCACTGGACCTTCGGCGATGGGATTTCAGTGATGTTGCTGAAAACAAGGACCTCGAGGTTATCACAAAGTTGGTGCAAAAATATGCACGAAGAATTGCGAGGACTCACCATCTCGGTTAAGTTGTTTATTTAAATCGAGACATCGGCTCTTGATGTCGCCGATAAATCGTGGCTTTTAATTTGCCCACATTATTGTTACGGCAGTGGAGTCTCCGGCGCTCTCGCGACGTCCCCACTTTCCATAACCTGTCTCTCAGCTCAGCCAGCTGTCAGTCTGACACAAGAACCACGAACAAAGTTGCCAAACTAGAAAAAATCTACCAAACCATAAATTCGCCGAATCAACGACAACAATCGATCGACTTGTTTGATCCCAAAATTTAAACAATATAATTATAATATATCAAAAATAAATGTTGCAGATAATTTTAATATAATAATTTAGAAAAACGAAAAGAAAATTATTAAAATGTTCGGGCCCATCGATAACCCTGCAGCGCCATCTGTGATTTCCTGCGGGTAAAATATAAAAACAACGTTATATCGTCAGAAACCACAAGATGTCGCTACAAGGCTCGTTGGTCCGAAATGCTTCGTTACAATACCCCCCTACCCACGAGAGGTTTCGAACTGGGTGAGAAACACGGCTGCCCTCAGCCATAGAGCCTGGGGCGCACAACCAGTCTAAATTTAAAAACTGTCTCCAAAGACGAGACGACAAAACAATACATAAAAAAACGTAACGAAGCACAACTCAAACATCTAAACAGCACAACCCTAAGCACAACAATTACCCCGACCTGTTATTCATCACCATTCATTGATCACCTTTCACTTCTTTCATATAGTAGCACCCAGTATCCATTTCACTGGATGTTACCCACAATCATACCCCTGTTGAGCTGACGACTATCTTAGTGTCACTCGATAGCCCAATTCTAAAGACAAAGACAAAAAACAAAACAACAGTTGCTAGAGGCTTATTTAAGGAGTCACTACCCGCTCCGTCGAAAAACAAAAAAAATAGTCAACCTAATGAGGTTTCCTATTTAAATGAATTTCTAATAAATGGCTACTATAAAGCCTAAAAAAAATGTTGTCACGAGCAACATAAAAAAACTATATTAAATAGTTGGCTATAACCGCCCATTAAAAAAACATAAAAACGCTATATTGAGCGTTCATAAAAACGCTGCGTTGCAGACGCTAGTGTGTATGGGCCTTATCAGTGCACCATAAACACACTAAAAAAAAACATTTAACATAAAACATCTATTGGTAAATGTAGTTATTTTAAATCAAAAGACTCAATTAATAGTCTTTAACTACATAAAAAAAAATTGTTTGTCATAAATAGGCTGTTACTAGGCCACTTACGACACAAGTAACCACACCATTATTTTTATTAATAAAAAATGTTATGAAGCTAACTAAGAACAAGAAAAATACTAACTTTCTTTATAAACGTAAATTTTGAAATTGAGCCAAAACAAAGATCCAAGCCGGTAAAATGTTTTTAAAAAAAAATACAACTAGGGGAATACAGGGCAATTCGGAAATTAAACTTTTATATCCTTTATGTGCCAAGAACCTAAGTTCTTGCCACTAAATGAAACTAATTCGTACACCAAGGGTGATAAAACTTTTTTGACTACGCACTGCTCGTACTTCGGGGCAAGTTTCGAGGCTTTAAAATTAGCGGCGTCACTCTGTACGTACGTTTTCCGCCACACTACTTGACCTTCGCGCAAAGTATTGACGTTACGGCGTCGCAGGTTGTAGTACTTCGCGTTCGTCGTGTGAGCCTTCTCGATATTAACTCGAACCTTATTAAAGATATCCTGAAGGACCCCAAATTCACCCGCATACTCGTCCCTTGGCATAGAGACCTCATATTCCCTGTCATCATTATAAAAAGAACCGTTAATAATTGGTTCCCGGCCATGGACTAAAAAGAATGGGCTGAAACCAGTGGTTTCGTTCACCGCACTATTTAATGCAAACTGCACCTTAAATAAATTTAGATCCCATGTCCTATGATCGTCAGCTACATAAGACGAAACAGCTGTCATGACTGTTTTGTTATACCTTTCCACCATGTTAATCTGTGGCGTGTACCTAGGCCCGTAGTGAACTCGTGGAATATTGTACTTCTTGAGAAGGCCACTGAATTCTGATCCCGTGAATTGAACCCCATTGTCGGTAATTACGGTTTCAGGAATCCCGTGAGCTAGAAGCACATAATTCTCAAAGTTTTTAGCTACTGCAGCACTAGTCGCTCGACGAAGTGGAAATAACATGGTGTACTTTGAAAAACAGCATGTTACTACTAAAAGGTGCATATAACCCGAACGTGATCGTGGAAGAGGTCCTACCAAATCTACGGATACAGCTTGAAATGGCCTATAGCACTGCTTAGGCTGACCCATGATCCCAGGAGTGAGTTTGGTCCTGTGCTTATAAGCGGAACAAATACGGCATTTGTTGACAAAATCAAGCACGTCGCGGTACATTCCTGGCCAGAAATACCTCAAACACAACCTACGGTGCGTTTTAAACACTCCGAGGTGTGCCGAGGTCGGTGGTTCGTGGTTTTCGGACATGACCTGCAGACGGTTTGACTTTGGCACAACAATCTTCCAATCAAACTCCTGAGTCAGGGCATACTTACCCTTGCTGTATCGTAGAAGAGTTCCATTTTCGACGCGATAATTGGGATAATTTTTAGGATAAGCCGTACAACCAGAATAAACCTTATCATACCACTCATCTCCGGTTCCTGCATTTGGAGCATCGATGGCATCCACATGCAGCAATCGTGAGAGGGCATCAGGGACGACATTATCCTTCCCTTTCCTATGCTCGATTTTAAAATTAAATTGGGATAACCTACAACCCCAACGAGCTAAGCGTCCCGTAGGATTCTCTAAATTCATGAACCACCTAAGCGAAGCGTGATCTGTTACGACGGTGAATGGTCTACTACCCAAATATGGTTCAAATTTCTCAACCGCGTACACAACTGCTAACGCCTCCCTTTCGGTAGCACTATAATTACGTTCGTTTTTATTAAGGGATCTGCTGATATAAGCGATAGGGCGGTCATGGCCAGCAATATTTTGCGCTAAGACACCTCCTACGCCAAAATTAGATGCATCGCAGTGAACTGAAAATGGTTTACTAAAATCAGGGCAGGCTAAAATTGGAGCTGAGACTAAACTGGTTTTTAAAGTGTCAAAAGCGTTTACTGCGTCTTGGTTCCAGATAAATTTTGTTTTTGAGCTGGTAAGAGCGTGTAAAGGTGCCGCAATGGTGGAGAAATTCCTGATAAATCTACGGTACCAAGAACAAACACCTAGAAAGGTTTTTAGTTCTTTCGAACTTTTGGGTACCGGAAACTCCAGAACAGCACGAACCTTATCGGGATCCGTTCTAAGTCCAAACTCATCCACTACATAACCCAGATATTTTAAAGAGCTGCGGAAGAATTTGCTCTTCTCAAAGTTGATAGTTAAATTGGCGCTGTGTATCCTATCGTGAAGTCTCTTTAACAGAAGTATGTGTGTTTCCAGATCTTCAGCAACTACTATAATATCGTCTATGTATACGAATATCATGCCTTTAGTTATGTCACTGCAGAAAGGATGTCCAAACAACATGTCCATGAGCCGTTGTTGGCGAGCAGGAGCTCCGCATAGGCCGAATGGCATAACTTTGAATTTAAACAACCCCCTACCAGGCACTGTGAAACTCGTCTTCTCCTGTGAGCTAGGGTCGAGTGGAATTTGCCAAAAGCTCGATTTAAAATCCACAGAACTGATGTACTTGGCATTCTTGAGGCTATCTAATATCTGGGGTATGTAGGGAATGGCATAAGCATCGCCTTTCGTCACAGAGTTGAGCCTCCGGCAGTCCAGACAAAATCGCCATGTACCGTCAGCTTTAGGAACCATAAGGACTGGATTGTTCCAAGGACTCTCGCTCGGAGCGACGACGTCCAACTCCAGCATCCTGTCCAATTCCTTATGTAGTTCCTTCTGCTTTTCCGGTGACATGGGATAAGGTCTACACTTGACCGGTGGTGCAACCCCAGTGTCGATGACATGCTGAGTAAGATGCGTCCTACCTAAACCCTTGCGCTCAAAAGAAATGTCATGAAATTTTGTTATCATAAGCTCCGCTAACTCCTTGTGGTCGTTGGGAAGACTGTCATAAGCTTGTATAGAGTTGACTGGCATTTCTAAGAACTTTTGTGGACCTCTCATGTAGGAAACACTTTCAAAAATTTCTGGCATCAAATTGTATGCCCGCCAAAAGTCTACGCCTAAAATAACATTTAATTTAATACTGGGTATTATAAAGAATTTTAAAATTTTTGTTACACCATTAAATGTAATGGGCAACATTAAAAATCCTATTGAGGTACACTGGGAACCATCCGCAACAGTAACATTAGTTTCTTTCCCAGATTGCACTGTAAAACCTAAAGATTCAAAATATTTTTGTGCTCCATTACCTAAAATAGAAATTGCTGCACCTGAGTCCAGCAATCCAAAAATTGACAAATCCAGGACATTAAGTTTTAAATATGGTCGAACGTCATCATCATTGGGTTGTTACATTTTGGGCACGACCTTACCGTAAACCCTAAATGACCGCATTTAAAACATTTGACTGTCTTGTCCCTACACCTTGCGGTTGAGTGAGTAGATACCTTGCATCTTTTGCAAAATACAGAGTTGTTAGCCGCACATTTTGACTTATAACCAGGCTTTTCACTAGTTGGCGGGTGTAGCTGCCTAATAGTTTGTGCCTGAATTGGTGGCTGAACTGCCGAGACCTGTTCCGTTTCCCTAACATCGGCGGATTCGCTGACGGGCAATACAGGTTTCGTTGTGCCTTTGTAAACGAATTCATTATTTAAACTAGACTGCTTAGGTGGTTCGACAAACAGCTGTGTCATTTGTCGCGCAGATTCTATTTTTCGGCATTTATCTTTTAATTCAGCTATCGTAGCTATGTCGTGCAATGCTAACTGCTCTCTAAAAATGGGTCTAATATTATGTATTAAAATTTCAAATTTGTCACTGTCCAAAAGTGGTCGTTTCAATTGTGAAAACATACAGTTCATGACTGCAAAATAGATGTGTGTTGGTTCATCCTGTCCTTGGGTGCGAGCTCTAATCTCCCCCAGCAAACGATAATCAAAATCAACGGGTGCGAATTCTTGGACTAAAAGCTCACTTAATTCCTGCCAAGACGATACCTGCTCCTTAACACCTCTGTACCATAGAAGACCTTGGTCCGAAAAGAAACAAAAGGCGGACTTGAAAAGTACATTGTCACTAACTCCGAACGCTGAGGCGCGTTCACCTATCGATTGCAAGAACGTATGTGGACTCGTACGGCCGTCGAATTTAATGTTCCACTTCATTAAATTAATTGCTGAACCATCTGTCCCTTTTCCCCTGTTTTCCTCTTCTGGGTCGATGACGTTTTTTGTTGACAACAATTTCTCCAATGAGTGACCGCAAGCTATAAGATTTTTATTCAGCTTCAATTTTATGTCCCTATCGACAGACTCCGTGCATACCACACGCTCAAGACGGTGATGAAGATGATTATATAAAGCCCTAGCACGCATAAGGTGATGACGTTCCCTAGACTTCACTGCTAAATCAAGTTTTGCCTGCAGCTCCTTCAGCTTTTCGGTGATGATTGGGAATTCTGCCTGTGGTCTTCGTTCATCATCCATTATTTCATCCGGAGAGAAACCAGTGATCAACTCCCTAAGCTGTTTCTTCAATTTGAGAACAGTATCAGCTGGTGCTTCTGCACGAATACTCACCTCATATATTAATTCATCACGGAGCAGTGAATGTAAATAAACAGTTTGGATATCCATGGCTGTGTTTCAGAGTTATAATTTCAAGATTGAAAAGTGGTTTGAAGTAAACTGAAGTAAATTTATGTTTCAAAATGTACCCGTCTGCCTCCAAAACTTATTTTCTAAATATGTACAAAATTTTCATTAAATATAAACCAAATAACTGTAATTATCACACAACATCAATTCTTAGTTTATTCCTGTAAATAATTTTCAAAAACAATAAAAGAAACAACAGTGTTTTATATTAATTTTGTTTAAGGTTATGTTTATATTAAGTAAATGTTTATTTTCAAGTTGTAATATGTTATCAATCAATATGTAAAGATGGTAAAGGTAATTTACTACTGAATACTCAATAAAGTTGATGATGAAAGACAGTTCTATAATTATTTCTATAAAAACAAATAAGCAAAATGTTTGCCAAGCAGCGGCAACCTGTCAAGATGATGATGAAACTAAGTTACTTAATATCAATTTCCACTCAATGTCCTGTTATAAATGTCATTAAAAAAACTAGAAAGTAATTTATTATTGTTTTTTAATAGTGAAATTGTTTGTTTTTTAATTCAATATGTTTTCAAAATTCAATTAATATAGATATTTTTTTTGTCCAAATTTTACTTAAAAAAAATAGGTACTCAATCCTGGTAAAAAATAATTGCTAGTAAGCATTAAAAAATTGGTTCAACCTGTAGTTTATACCTATAAAGGTTAAAAGAAAACACAAATGTAATACTAAAAATGACAATAAGCCCTAGACCAGTTTGGTCATAAAATTGGGTTTTAACTTATTGTACAAAATAAGTATTTAAGTTAGGTCTCTGTATGAGGCCTAGAACCTTACTTATACTATGACACACACAACTTAAACTAGGATGCAACATAAACACAAACAATTCACACAAAATCCCATCACTTTTAATAATAAAAAAAAATACACTGTTTTCACAAAATTTTATTCTTAAAGTTTATGCCAACACCACTTATATTCTAAAATGGTTGTACAGAGCGACAATTTCACCAAGAAGGGCGCCACTGAAACACTAGATTTTTAGCTACCTTATAGGAAGGTAGGTAAAATAGGAAATGGTGTTAAAATACTGATATGTTTCAGAAAATTTATAAAGTGGTGTTTACCTGAAGGGCACAGCTAGATGTTATAGACCGGTGAGCATGAGACAAAGAAAACTCCCTTTGAATTTGTACACTGTATAATTTTAAATATACAAATTTAATTATCCATAGGTAGGTAGAAACCCTATGGAGGGAGACAGGTCGTGCTTTGGTCCGTCAGGTTAATTGTCACTCCGTTACAACCATGGGATATCACTCTGTTTAAAACACTGTCCGTACACCTGTAGGCACCTCACTTACTCGAGGACCTCCGACTATCAGGCCTACCTGAGGCGTTCCGGAATACCGTACAGGGGATGCGTTGAGGCCGGCTCAGGCCAGGGCGTGCTGGACGATGGCGGCGCAGCGGGCCAACTGATACGCAGCTGGCGGGCTGCACGTCCACCGGTCAACCTCGCAGACCTTCACCGGGCCTTATCCGGAGTGTTGACAAAAGGAGAGGCGCGGCACATCCACATGCGCGCCGCACAAAGAAAAGCTTCGACGTGCAAACAACCAAGGCAAGCTCCGCCGTAATGAAGCTTGGAATAACTCTCCAATGCAGAAGAAAACAGTAGGAATCTTCATTCACGAAACATTGTTGAAATCATCTGATCCAATCATAAATTTCTTCTTACTTTAAACTAGCAAAACGTTAGACGTTAAAAACTTGCAAAACGTTAAAACTTAAAGAAAACAAAAAACAACTTTAAAACTTTAAAACTTCAAAACAATTAAAACTTAAAGAAAACCCCATCTGCAACAAGGAATGGCAATGATTAGCATGTGGTTCAGCTGACAGCGTGGCAAGGCAACTCACGAGTGTAAAACAAAGAAAATAACTTACAGGTTCATCCGGGATAGTTGGGCATCGCTCGGATGAAACCTAAACCCACCCACTGGACCTTCGGCGATGGGATTTCAGTGATGTTGCTGAAAACAAGGACCTCGAGGTTATCACAAAGTTGGTGCAAAAATATGCACGAAGAATTGCGAGGACTCACCATCTCGGTTAAGTTGTTTATTTAAATCGAGACATCGGCTCTTGATGTCGCCGATAAATCGTGGCTTTTAATTTGCCCACATTATTGTTACGGCAGTGGAGTCTCCGGCGCTCTCGCGACGTCCCCACTTTCCATAACCTGTCTCTCAGCTCAGCCAGCTGTCAGTCTGACACAAGAACCACGAACAAAGTTGCCAAACTAGAAAAAATCTACCAAACCATAAATTCGCCGAATCAACGACAACAATCGATCGACTTGTTTGATCCCAAAATTTAAACAATATAATTATAATATATCAAAAATAAATGTTGCAGATAATTTTAATATAATAATTTAGAAAAACGAAAAGAAAATTATTAAAATGTTCGGGCCCATCGATAACCCTGCAGCGCCATCTGTGATTTCCTGCGGGTAAAATATAAAAACAACGTTATATCGTCAGAAACCACAAGATGTCGCTACAAGGCTCGTTGGTCCGAAATGCTTCGTTACACGGGGGCGCGGTGGAGTTGAGGCGGGGGCGCAGCGGACTTGAGGCGAGGGCGCAGCAGAATCGAGGCGGGGGCGCAGCGAAGTCAAAGCGGGGGCGCAGAGGAATCGAGGATGGGGCGCGGTGGAGTTGAGGCGGGGGCGCAGAGGAGTCAAGATGGAGGCGCGGCAGAGTTATTTCCTTTCGATTTAGAGATCACCCTCCGTTTACAAAAACCTCATGCAAACCTTTCACTGGTTCTTTCAGTGTACTTACTTGTGTAGTTATTATTGAGCCGCCAAAGGCAACTGACATAGCTTATTTACTTGTAACATATTCATGTATTTGCCGCCAATATAACATCATTAAGTGGTATACAGTAGTATATATACAGATAACTACCGCATTAATTTGCCTACTACCAACTGTGTAATTAAATACAATAGAAAGCTCATTACGTATTCATTTTATTTTACAAACGCAAAACTGAAATATCGAAACCATGTTACATTTCACACCGAATAAAAGCGGAAAGTACTAAATAATTAATGAAATTCACCGTATTGTAAGCCTGTGTAACCAATTATCGTGAACCGAAAAGGCTTATAATAATTGAACATTATTGGAATCCATTAATATATGCACATGAGCTCCATCAGCTCGTTCCACCAAGTCCATTCCATCTGAGGACATCCAGATGTACGGCGGGTTACCGTCCTTACTTGGTTGACATACCACTAATTTGCACCAAGCGCTTCGCTTCATCTTTCATAATGCGCACAGCCAAGGAATGGAATGGGCTGCCGGCGTCGGTGTTTTTTGTATCTTATAACCTGGGGTCCTTTAAATGACGGGTGAATAGGTATTTTCTGTAAGTAAGCTCGTTCCACTGTCGATCTCTTCTTCTCCTCGTGGAAGAACGAAGTCAAGAGTAAACCCATCTTAACTAAAAAAAATATATTACAAACGTAGATCGGGAAACAATGAAAAAAAATAGGTACTATAGCCCAATTTCTAGTGCTCAGCTTCTGAACATTTCTTCGCTTCTGCTCCGTAACACCTAAATTAGTACAGACAACCAGTTCGCGACAACAAACACTTCAGAACACCCAGATGTCGACCCGGTCGGCGTGGTGGACATTTTCCCTCTTCCAGCGCTTATCGCTATCGACCCACTAGAGTCAATTGATCCTTTCAAATATAATTCCTCTTGGAGCAGCGTGGTGGAATATATTCCGTACCCTCTCCGGTTGATTGAGGGGGAAGGGCCTGTTTGGCGGCGAGGGTGTGCTGCCGCCAGAGGACGTTTTCGGGGTGCGGAGCGAGGTGAACAGAGCATAGTACCCCGCTAACCACAAGGTGGTAGTGTGACTAGGGATCGACGATCCAACGGTGATATGTTGGAAGTTGTATATATGCGTCACGCTGTGTAAACTTCGATAGCGCGTTGCAGGACAGCATTATTGAATGGTGGCGCCATCTGTTGCATGTGGGCGGAACTAGCTGGTTAACTAGTTGGGTGGGTCCGCCAAAGCCTGTGTCCAGCAGCGGGACGTATATAATCGTCTCAGGCGATGCTGGACACCCTCGAGCCTGTTCTCTTAATTTTTTTTCTGGGTGAGACCCCATAACGCTCCACAATTATCCGGCGAAGTATTTAATGTCATTTGAAGCATCATCATCTACCTAGTATTATCCCGTTTTTCACAGGGTCCGTTTACCTAACCTGAAGACTTGACGAGTCTGTTTTTTACATATGCGACTGCCACATATGAAGCATACCAATAATAAATTTTAAAAAATACAAATTTAAGCTTTCCATTAGCCAATAACCGCAAGCGAAAGGCTTAAGAGTAATTGATCTTTATGGAAATCCAATAAACAGTTTTATTGCACAATGTTGCATGCAAAGCCTGTGACAGTGGCACTTAATGAACTTAAATCTTCAATACTGGAGACTATTCGTATTTCCCGACACATGCCGAGAGTCAAAACGGAAAAATGGGGGCGAAAAATTGTATAAAACGAAAGTAATAAATAAAGTATTGGCCATGGAAAGAACTGGAACTAAGTACTTAGTCATAAATCGACGTGTGCACAGATAATTTGTTATCACACTATCAATTTTAATTGTGAATGTGAACATTGAATGTAATGTTTTTGAATAAGATTTCGAATAAGTCAAAATTGATAAATACATGACTGACATTTAACAAATATATTTGACATTTTAAATACATTGCTGGCATGAGTACCACGTTTACATTGAGTTTATTGG